>NW_027507785.1:144740531-146160531 GCF_037356315.1 Lithobates pipiens
ATTCATCATTTTCCTTCCACTTCACAATGTGCCACTTTGTGTTTAGTTTTTATAGACGGTCATGGATCTAAACATGCAAATAATTGGTCATATACAATACTTATCAACAAATAACATTAGAGAGAAATCTGTGGGCTGGAGGAGCCCTCAAACAGTGTACAATAGTGTAACAAACTCCCATCTGATGTGCCATATCAAACGAACCAGCAGAGCCGGACAGTATATATAATAATGTACATCCAGTCTTAAAGCTATGGGAAATTGCATGAGCGACTGAGCAAGTGTGGGTAGGATGCTGTGTGGGTACTGCAGTGGCTCTGAACATTTATTGAACCAATGAAAATGAACTGTTTCAGACCATATACAAATACAATTGGCAAAAGGTGAGGTGGCAAATATAGTGTGGCGGGTCAAACAGACCTGGGTCCACATAGTAAAAGATGTTCAAAACTACAAAGTTTGCTCAAATGGGACCCTAAATAGATCTGGCATGTGGTCGAGCAGTTGGGAATGAAAATACATAGATTAGTAGTGTTGGTTAGTCCATGGGACTTATGACCACCTGCTGAACAAAGAAGGTAAATCTGTTGTGTACAAGTCAGCATAGCGTAATGCACTAGATTACATCAAGAGCATGGAGAAAAAACTGGTCAGTATGAACCAAGATGCGTCGGGTCACATCTCATAAGGAGAAAACTGGGAAAGTAGTGTTGGTGGAATATGGCAACAGTAACCTGTCTAAGCACCTCTATGTTGTTTTTGAGAGATGGTGCAGAGTTTAAATCTGCATGAGGTAGCGCCGGGCTAAGCATTATACGAAGTAGACAAGGCACGCTAGGGAAACTTGATTCATACGTCCTAGCTCACTGTTCGTTGGTGGTACAGTAGGACGCTCCCATGTGGCCCCTGGAGTACAAGAGGTAAACCTCAGATGGCAGGGGTCTGTCATTAAGGTAAAGCAGCCAGTGTTCTAAATGGAAAGTGGAAACAATGAATGCAGTGCTACTAACTCCCCTAATCATCCAGTACAGCTGGCAAAATGGTTGCTGAGGCCTCTCAAACTCTGTCCAGTAAAATATGCACAATGGCATATGTCAGTTGTGTAATACATTTTACCTAATGCAGAGTATTACAGCCACAAATAAGTACACATTTTGGCCATTCAGGCCTTATTCATGACTGATCTAAATGTAAAGATTCAATCTCAAATCTGTTAAGTAAGGCAGTGTCTTTTCTGAAAATCAAATTTAATGTGCATCACAGAGCTTAAAAGTGGCTTAAAGAGTCCATCTGCGTAATGTATGTCAACATAGGTCTGGATGAATTTGTATCTGAGCACCATAAAAGTCAATAGTGCCAAGCTGCCACTATTTGCGAAGGATGGTTTCTTTTATAGCATATAAGGTATGCAGCGTATGACATCTCTAGGACACTAGGGATCATTGGATTGTGGGCCCAAGGCTTGGTGAACCCGGCCTATTTCAGTGTCACCTTGCAGCATATCCCTAGCAACCGGGTAAAGAAGCTCAGAACTGTGTCTTGTATTTGAACAGGAGGGGTGGCCTTGGAGAGCCCCCTAAGGTGTGTTTTTTCTGGCAGTGTCGATCTTCATTTTGCAGCTGGATTAATTGAGACAGGGTGTCTTGAAAGCCATGTTTCCACTGCCTGGAGCAATTGAGATCATGTGGGGCGACCGCTGGGTGGTATTGATGTCCTCTCTAAAAACAAATTCAGGATGGAAGGAAAATGCAGCGAAGTGCAATTTCCCTGAGATATACTGCAGGAGTTGCCCCAGGTCGACTGGCAGCTTGACAGGGATAGAGGGTGAGTTAGCAGTTGGTGTTGGTTCTATCGTAGCAGTGTCAGTGAGAGTGTCCTATGATGTGGGCTTCAGGGGTATGAAGTCCTGGGAGTGCGGCTTAGTCCAGTCATAAGTGTCAGGAGAGCATGTCCCCAATGAGTGAACGCCTTGGAGAAAGCAGCACGGGTCAGCACCATCTTGGCACTAGGGCGAACAGTTGTAGCTAGGGTAGAAGAGAAATAACAGCCGATGTTGGGTTCTGATGTGTGTCTCTTTCTCTCCCGAATATTCCTACCCCCAGACATTATATGCCTGAGGCTCTAAAGTAAAGAATGAGTGCACTGGATTTTTTTTTGGAAGTAACGGAATGCAGGAGCTCCTGATGCACACTCCTCACTCAGCCATATTCCGGACACCTCCCCCAGGTTAACCTTGCTATTTTTCAGAGGCATCTGTGATCCTTCATCTAGAGTGTAGGCACTCTAAGACAGGATGTGTGTTACTGGCCAAATCTCTTAAGTGAATATAAGGGGGGGAAAAACAAAACAAAAGAAATAAAACAAATACAGCCACAACATTTAAGGACTGGTAAGCTGTAACACTTTCTCAAAAAGTAACCTTACTGATTGTACACTAGAAGGGTCTCCGAGCTGCCAGGCTTTTCTTGCAGGGTGCTTTTCCTTATCTGTACAAAGATTTTGAGATCTAGGCCTTCATCTTGCCTTAAATACTGCAGCTGCTGACTTTTAAAATAAGGACACTTACCTGCTCAGGTCCCTAGTCAAGGTCTGGGTGCGTGCACAATCTACTCCTATAGGTCATTTGTGGCAGGGGCTCAAGCAGTATATATATACACACACACACGGCAAGCTAGCTCTTTGTTAAAGCGGGGTTCCACCCTAAAGTGGAACCTCCGCTGATCGGAACCCTCCCCCCCCTCCGGTGTCACAATTGGCACCTTTCAGGGGGGAGGGGGGTGGAGATACCTGTCAAAGACAGGTATTTACACCCACTTCCGGGCATAGACTCCCGTGGGAGTCTGTCATTTCCTGCCCTGCTGCGCTGTCTGCTGGGACACACACGGGTCTCAGAGACAGCGCGGAGGATTCCTATTGCGCTGCTCGACTCGCGCATGCGCAGTAGGGAACCGTGAAGTGAAGCCGATTCGCTTCACTTCCTGATTCCCTCACCTAGAATGGTGACGGCAGCAGCCGAGAGCCGAGCGATCGATCGGCCTCGGCTGCCGGCATCGCTGGACCCTGGGACAGGTGAGTGTCCATTTATTAAAAGTCAGCAGCTGTAGTATTTATAGCTGCTGGCTTTTAATATTTTTTTTTTGGTGGAATCCCTCTTTAAGCTGTTTTTTTTTCCTCCTTCTCTTACCATCAGCATTTTTCTGCAACAAGTGAAACCCTCGCTATCAATGCACACAGTTCATTTACATCATTTCCAGTAGTTATTTTCTTGGACGTTTGACAGTAAGGCCCCTTTCACACTGGGTTGGTGCGGGCATCAGTGGTAAAGCGCCACTATTTTTTAGCGGCACTTGACCGCCGTTTGGTTTTAGCCCCCACTAGTGGCCAAAAAGGGGTTAAAACCGCCTGCGAAGCAGCGCTTTGCCGACCGTATAGCCGCGCTGCCCCATCGATTTCAATGGGTAGGAGCGGTGAATACACCTCTCTTTCACCGCTGCAAAGATGGGGCTAGCAGGACTTTTTTCACTGTCCTGCCAGTGCACCGCTCCAGTGTGAAAGCCCTCCGGCTTTCACACTGGAGTGAAAGGGGCCGTTTTTTTCTGGCGCTACACGGGCGCTAATTATAGCGCTGTAGCGCCTGAAAACCGCCCCAGTGTGAAAGGGGCCTTATAGTATTTTTCCCATTAATTGCTTATATATGAGATGTATAGTGATGCATAGTTAATTTTTTATCTATTCATCTAGTTTGTCATGGTAAACATAAGGTGACAGCAGTGATGGGAACGTTTGTGGTTAGAACTCTCTGTTTATTTCACAGGATTATATACACAGAGTGGGAAGGACTGCACGTGCTGGAAGGTCAGGAAAAGCAATTACTTTTGTAACACAGTAAGTAGTTTTAATCATTTCAGCTATAAATACAATGACACAAATTTATTAAAAGTATATCTAAAACCATTTTTTCATGTTTTGGATAGAGATGGAATGGTTAATATCACTCAGATTTTTTTTTTTTTTTTTTTTTTTTATGTATCTGTCTGAAACTATCTTCTGTTGCTTCTTAGAGATTCCAAAGATATAAGTTAGGGGAAATCCCCTGTAAAAGCCAAAGCCAAAGTCAAGGTTCATTTTACTTTGACCACTTCAAGGCCAAGCCGATTTCTGACACTTGTTTACAAATTAAAACCAGTATTTTTTGCTACATACTTAGAACCTCCAAACATAATATATATATTTTTTTTAGCAAATACCTTAGAGAATAACATGGTGGTCGTTGCAATATTTTATATTACACAGTATTTGCGCAAAGACAAATTTTTGAATAAAAAATAGGAAAACAGTAAAGTTAGCCCAATTTTTTTGCATATTGTGAAAGATGATGTTACGCTGAGTAAATACTTAACATGTTGCGCTTTGAAAGCACGCACTCAAGAAATGGCAACAAACTACAGTATTAAAAATCTCCAAAAGCAACTTTTAAAATTTAACTGTTTAGAGTTAGAGAAGGTCTTTTGCTAGAATAATTGCTCTCACTCTAACAATCACGACAATACCTCACGTGTGATTTGAACACTGTTTACATTTGCAGATGCTATTTACAAATATGTTTTCTTTGGTGCGTGAGCACGCAGGGTAGGGGGCACTTTTAAAAAAATATATATTTTTTTAAAATTTTTTACACTTTTCATTTAACCACTTAACAACCGGCCCATAGCCCATACCGGCTACAGGGCTGTTGCTTAGCTCTGGGAGGACATACTATGATGTCCTCCCAGAATCCCGCTCGCACTCGCCCCCTGGGAACATCCGTGACTGCCGGGTCCAGGTCCAGAGCTGATCGCGGCCGTTTACCATGCGATCGATCCATCAAATGACGGTGCGATCACATGTATACACACACGCGTGATTTCCGGTTCCTCCCTTCCCTCTCCCTCCTCTCTCCGTCCAGTGTGAATGGACAGGGGAGAGTTCGTGGCAGCAGCGCTGTGGGCTGCACGTGCAGTGCCCACAGTGCTGCTCAGTGACAGATCCATCCATACTCTGCATACTCATCCATCCATCCATACTCTGCATACTCATCCATCCATCCATACTCTGCATACTCATCCATCCATCCCTACTCTGCATACCCATCCATCCATCCCTACTCTGCATACCCATCCATCCATCCCTACTCTGCATACCCATCCATCCATACTCTGCATACCCATCCATCCATACTCTGCATATCCATCCATCCATCCATATTCTGCATATCCATCCATCCATCCATATTCTGCATATCCATCCATCCATACTCTGCATACCCATCCATCCATACTCTGCATACCCATCCATCCATACTCTGCTTACCCATCCATCCATCCATACTCTGCATATCCATACTCTGCATACCCATCCATCCATCTATACTCTGCATACCCATCCATCCATGCTCTGCATACCCATCCATCCATCCATGCTCTGCATACTCATCCATCCATCCATACTCGGCATACTCATCCATCCACGTTCACTCATCCATACTCGGCCACCCATCTATACGCAGCCATCCATCCATGCTCACCCATCCATACTCGGCATGCCCATCCATATTTAGCATACTCCTCCATCTATTCTCAGCCATCCATCCGTCCTCAGCCATACTAAGCAATACTCATCCATCCATGCTCAGCCATCCCATCCACCCACATCCATAATTAGCCATACCCAGCCATACCAATCCATGCTCAGCCATCCCCATCCGTACCCAGCCATCCCCATCCGTACCCAGCCATCCCCATCCGTACCCAGCCATCCCCATCCATACTCGGCCATCCCATCTATACCCAGCCATACTCATTCATGCTCAGCCATCCCCATTCATGCTCATCCATGCCACATCAGTTATCCATGCCACATCAGTTATCCATGCCACTATAGTGGCTCACAAAAGTGTAATGGGTAGTCAAATTAGATTTGAAACTTATATCCCTAGAGCACCTGATGGTGCTCCCTGCATGTTGGGCCTCTCTATATGGCCACGCTGTGGAAAATTCTCACGCATGGTGTACCGCCATACTCAGGATGAGTAGGGGAATCTATTTTGGGGTTATAATTTTTGCTATATACATGCCATGTGTTAAAAATATTGTGTAAATGGACACCGTGTAAAAAAAAAAAAAAAGTGTTTTCATTTTCTTTACACATTTTCCAATAACTTGTAGAAAAAAAATATATTTTCAAAATTGGGTGATTTTTTTGGCTTTCTATTGTCCTGGTTCTCCAGGGCCTTCAAAAGTGTAAGAGATGGTCAAGAAATTATATGTGTAATTTATGCTCCAAGAACACCTAATGGCACTCCCTGCATGTTGGGCCTCTGTATGTGGCCATGCTGTGTAAAAGTCTCACATGTGGTATCACCATACTCGAGAGGAGTAGTAGAATGTGTTTTGGGGTTTAATTTGTAGCATGCATATGCTGTGTGTGAGAAATAACCTGCTAATATAACAATTTTGTGGAAAAAAAAAAGATTTTTTTTTTTTTGATTTTAAAAAAGAATTGTGGGAAAAAATTAGGACTTAAAAAAACCTCACCATGCCTCTTACTAAATACCTTGGAATGTCTACTTTCCAAAAAGGGGTCATTTGGGGGTATTTGTACTTTCCTGGCTTGTTAGGGTCTCAAGAAATGAGATAGGCCATCATTACTTCAGGTGTGATCAATTTTCAGAGATGGGCACCATAGCTCTGTAACTTTAACTTTTACAGAGACCAAATAATATACACAGATTTGGGTTAATTTTACCAAAGATATGTAGCGGTATACTTTTTGGCCAAAATATATGAAGAAAAATTACTAATTTGCTAAATTTTAGAACAAACAAAAGTGCATTTTCTTACAGAATTTTTGGTCTTTTTTCTTTTATTGCTTAAAAAATAAAAAAACAGCGGTGATTAAATACCACCAAAATAAAGCTCTATTTGTGTGAAAAAAGGACAAAAAATTCATATAGGTACAGCGTTGCATGAGTGATTGTCATTCAAAATGTGAGAGCACCGAAATCAGAAAATTGGTCTGGTTAGAAAGGGGGTTTAAGTGCTCAGTGGTTAAAAAAATAAAAAAATTCTGACTTTTATTGCTGTCACAAAGAATGTAAACATCCTTTGTGACAGTAATAGGCAGTGGCTCTTTATGGAGGGATCTGGGGTCTAAACCCCAAACCCCTCATCTGCAAAATCGCGTGTGTGCCTGTCGGGACCCCCGTGAGTCTGACCGCGGGTTCCGTGGACTTGATCGCTGCGGGAATACCCGCGATCGTCTCACGTGAGATGCCAATGTAAACAGCATCTCCCCGTTCTGCCTAGCAACAAGTGACACTGATCTCTGCTCCCTGTGATTGGAGCAGAGATCAGTGATCTGAATATCACAGCCAGGCCCCCCATAGTTAGAAACACGCCCCTAAGACGCACTTAACCCCTACACTGCCACCTCCTGGTTAACTCCTTCAGTGCCAGTGTCATTTACACAGGAATCAGTGCATTTGTATAGCACTGATTGCTGTATAAATGACAATGGTCCCAAAAATGTCCAATGTGTCTGCCATAATGTCAGTCACAATAAAAATCGCTGATCGCCGCCATTACTAGTAAAAAAAAATATTAGTAAAAATGCCATAAAACTATCCCCTATTTTGTAAACGCTATAACTTTTGCGCCAACCAATCAATAATCGCTGCTTGTTTTTTTTGTTGTTTTTTACCAAAAATATGTAGAAGATTACGTATCGGCCTAAACTGAGGGAAAAAAATGTTTTATATATTTTTTGGGGATATTATAGCAAAAAGTCAAAAATTTGTTTGTTTTTTTTCAAAATTGTTGCTTTTTTTTGTTTATAGCGTAAAAAAAAAACGCAGAGGTGATCAAATACCACCAAAAGAAAGCTCTATTTGTGGGGAAAAAAGGACGTAAATTATGTTTCGGAGCCATGTCGCACAACTACGCAATTGTCAGTGTTGCAGTGCTGAATCGCAAAAAGTGCTCTGCTTTTAAGCCAGCAAAATGGTCCGGGGCTTAAGTGGTTAAATAGCCTTGCAAGAAGCCTTGCAAGGATCCTGCAAGGTTTACTGTGACGTGACTTTCGGCACTGGACCCTGTGTAGTGGTTTCCTGGACGCTACAGAGCTAAGGCATTCCTACAGGGTGCTGTGCAGGTCCAAGGGTGTGGACCCTAAAACATGAAAAGGGTACCCAGTCCTTGAAGGTCCTCAAGTGACGGAACCTGCCGTGATGGGTGAAGATTGGGCTCTTAGTTTCTAGGGTTGCCCTGCGCCTGAACGAGTAATTGAAACCCGCTTATTATTTATTGTGGAGTGGCCCATGTGTTGTAACAATTTGTGCTAGACACCGGTGTGACTGTTTTGGCTGCCATTCTTGTGGATGAGTCCGCTGACAGGGATTCATCATTGCACATGCGGCTTCTCCATGGTTCATGTAGGCGTGTGCAGATGTGCAGGTCCGCCGTGACCGAGTGTCCCGGTGCACAGCCATCTTTAAACAGAAGGTGACTGACATGCGGAGCTTCCAAGGAACAGCTGTGGGACACAGAGCAGGCTCTGAAGACAGTTCATTAAAGCAGTTTATTCCTCCTTACCCAGGTCATGCAAGTCCTCCAGGTGTTGGTTGGGTAAAGTACTTAGCAGGATTGTTGCATAGGGGCTTGGTGAGCCCTATTAAAGAGTCTCCCTTCTGAGGTGGTGTAAATACTAAACCTAAGATCCCTTAACCTTTTTTGGCTTTGTGTCTTAAAAAAATAAAATAAAAAAAAGGGGGCTAACACTACAGGGAATGGCACATCTATGTTGTCAGTAGATCCCGAGGAGCCTAGTCAAAACCCTAGTGTTGCCTGTCTGGTATTGTGCCTACTGCCAATGCTGCTGCTTCAGCCTTTGTCACCAGGAATGATCTGTCCTCAACTCTAGCCGGTTAGAGGAGAGGATTGCTGTCATGATAGCCTCCATCCTGCGGTGGCAAGAAGCGTGACAGATCCCCCTCCCTTGATCCTCCTAAGTTGGAGCAGGAATAGGTTGATGAAGGGGAAGAGCTAAATGCTAAGGATTCTGTGGAGGGCCAGACAGGTCAGTCTGCTTCTGAGGAATCTGGGCCAGGGGATGTCTAGTTGGTATAAGCCTCTCAGTCGCAGAGGCTTTTGATCCAGACTCTTACCGTTCTGCCTTTAAGTTACCTCTGAGGTTTTTGAGCTTATGGGGATAGGAATATTTCTCCTTTCGTCTTCCAGGACAACCTCTGAGATATAGGGCTCCTCCCTCCGGGACAGCAGACATGTCTACCCAATCAGATAAAAAGGGTGGTCCTCCAGGCCCTCCTCAGTTTTTTGTTTCCTGCCGGACTGGAAGGAAGCATGTGAGGCTCCTCTATTGCACTCAAACCTGTCCTTGCAGCCACCTGGGTGGCTAGAAATTTAGAATGCTGGTACACTCAGGTACAGTCTCATTTTTCTGCAGGCACGTTATGACAACAGCGGCTGAAATCCTTTCCCTTACTATTTAAGGCAGTTGGGTTCCTGGCCGATGCTTCTGCAGAGTTGGTAAAGCTAGCGGCCACGTCTGCAGCTTTGGTTAACTCGCCAAGAAGGGCTGTATGGCCAAAAGCCTGGTCGGGAGATGCAGCATCTAAACTCAGGCTTTGTGGCTTACCTTTCTCAGGCGATCACCTTTTTGGCCCTGGGCTCCAGGAGGCCCTGGAACGTACCCAGGACAAGAAGAAAGCCTTTCCAGAGAAAAAGAAGTCTAAGAGCAGACGTCTTTTTTGAGAGCTTAGGCAATAAACCCAGCAGGAGAGAGAGGGTCGGCCTAAAAATACACTAGTCGGGTCACTAGACCACCTCAAAATCCCAATGACTCCGGTGTTTCAGTGGGAGGAAGGTTGGGGGATTTCCTCCCACAATGGGCCAATGCAACTTCAAGTTAGTTTATATTAGAGATTATAAAAAACGGTTACAAGTTGAAGTTCAGTGCCATTCCTCCACCTGCCTTCCTAGTATCCAAGTTACCCAGATACTGGGAGAAGGCAGAAGTTCTGGCTGGGGTGCACACCTGGAGAGGGATCTGGCTCAAGGATCCTGGTCTCAGGCAGAAGCCAAATGGACCTTATATCAGAGGGAATTGCTGGCAGTACAGAGGGTGATGGTAACCTTCCAGCAAAAAAAAATAAAAATAAGGGGTCAACACCTCCAAGTAAGGTCGGACAATGCAGCAGCTCTTGCCTATATAAACAAGCAGGGGGGAACCAGGAGCCCTGCTTGGCAGAAGATAGCGGGAGAGATTTTCTTTCGGGCCGAGATGAATCTAGGGTCTGTCAGCGGTTCATCTGAAGGAGGCTCAGAACTCACTGACAGACTTTCTCAGTCGTCAGTGTGTGAAACCGGACGAATGGTCACTCAACCAGGAAGTGTTCGAGCAGGTCTTGGGGCAGACCAGAGGTGGATTTGTTCACCTCAGAAAGAAACAAGAAGGTTGCTCAGTTCTCCTCCCTGCACTGGCAGGATCAAGCCAGAGGGATAGATGCCTTCGCCAGTGAATGGCACTTCAACCTGTGTTATGCCTTTCCCTCAGTAAGGCTGGTTGCGGCAGTCCTTCAGAGATTTCAGACCCAGGTAACGGAGCTCATTCTGTTAGCCCCGTTTTGGCCAAGAAGGACCTGGTTTGCAGTCCTAAAGAGATTGGCAATATATCCTCTGATTCATCTTCCGAGGAGGGAGGATCTGGTTACACAAGGTCCTATCCGGCATCCTCAGACTTACAGCGTAGTATCTGAGGAACAGCGGCTGAGGACCCAAGGTTTTTTCAGAAGGGATCATCGAGACTCTCTTGGAATGCTGTAAGCCAGTGACCAGTGCCATTTACACCAAGGTGTGGAAGAGGTTCAGTTCCTGGTTGGCAGAACAGGGGCAGGAAGATCCAGATATCCCAGCAGTGCAGGACTTCGTACAGGCAGGAGTGGAATTGGGGCCTTCTGTCAGCACCTTAAAGGTACAGGCTTCCGCTTTAAGTGTCTTTATTCAGGTCCCTCTGCAGCAAGATCGTTTTGGAAATGAATGTCTTTAAAGCCCTCTGCAGGGGATTTAGCCTGGGTACTTAGTGTTCTTCGTGGAGTCCCTTCGAACCTCTGGAGAAATCTGATGCTAAATGGGTATTATTAAGAACAGCTTTTCTGATGGCAATTACCACAGCCCGAAGAGTGAGTGAGTTGCAGGCGCTCTATTTTATAGAGCCCTTTTTGTTAATTTTGGGAGGATAGGGTTGTGCTTAAAACAGATCCTAGTTTCCTCCCCAGGGTTTCTTTCGTCTACTTTTCACAGAACTCAAGACATTATCCTGCCAACATTTTACTCTTCCTCAGAAGGTGATGATGGAGGACTCAGTTTAGATGATGTTAGGTGTAGCCTTTTAGTTTATTTAAAAATTAGCAAAGACTTCAGAAAGTCGGAATCTCTGTGAATTTTGCGGGGTCACGCAAAGGACTTGAGGCATCTAAATCCACCATCGTCAGATGGATTAGGATGACGGTTTTAGAGTCATACAGGTTGGCAGGGAGGCAAGTGCCTCTAGTTAAGGCACATTCAACTGGGGCAGTGTCAGCTTCATGGGCAGAGAAGGCCGGTGCCATTCCGGAGGAGATCTGCAGAGCAGGGACGTGGTCCAGCTACTCCACGTTCCCAAAGCATTACCACTTGGAACTGGCTGCCGATAAGGATTAGGCATCTGGGAGAAAGGTCCTCCAGGCAGAGGTCCTGCCATAACAGAGTAAGTTCCTTGCTTATCATCTCAGAGGCTTTCCTGGAAGACGAAAGAAGAAAACCAGAGTTAGACTTACCGGTAACTTTTTTTCTAGGAGTCTTCCAGGACAGCCTGGCTTCCCACCTGGGGTTGTTTAGATTGACTGGTGGTGAGGATGCCTACTGACATTGTTAGTGTGTTATGTTTTTCAGAGCCTTCCAGCGGTACTTGGATTAAACTGAGGAGGGCCTGGAGGACCACCCTTTTTATCTGATTGAGTAGACATGTTTCCTGTCCTGGAGGGAGGAGCCCCATATCTGAGGCTGTCCGGTAAGACTCCTAGAAAGAGTTACCGGTAAGTCTAACTCCAGTTTTTCATAATAAGTTTATAATATTAGAAGGTTGCATCGCAGTTAGTTACTCTGCGATACATAGCGCAACACATTTATATATGTCAGTGCATCTGCACAAGACTTGTATAATAATATATAGAGTTTGCCCTTGCACCCACTGTTGGAACAGGTGGTGTATGCTGACTGGGGTCATCCTAACAAGATTTTCTTTCTTCCTAAGACGTTTTCCCTTTTATATCCCATGGAGGAAATGTTTAAGAAATGGAGCATGCCTTCCATAGATGCGGCCGTCTCTTCCTTGAACAAGAACTTAACTTGTCCGGTGGATAACGTACAGGGTTTGAAGGACCCTGTTGACAAGAAACTGGAGTCACTATTGAGAGCTTCCTTTTCTTTGGCCAGTTCAGCTATTCAGCCAGCTGTCGAAGCATTTGGAGTCTGCCAGTCCTTGAAGGATCAGGTCAGACTTCCTGACAGCCCTAACCAGTAGGGTGTTCCTGCTTATAGTAAGGCGGATATACCTGGAGCACTCTGTTTTGCTGTAGATGCCTTGAATGCTTCAGTACAGCAGGTATTCATTTGGTTCTCCTGTCTGTACACATGCCCAGGCTTCTGTGGCTTAAGAACTGGTCAGCCGAGCTTCCTTATAAGAAGCTGTTGGCATGGTTCCCCTTTCATGGGTATGTTTGATTTAGACAAATATATATCCAAAAGATTTCTGGAGGGAAGAGCTCTCTACTTCCTGTGACGAGATGATGATTCCTCAGGTGTCTTAACACCAAGGCAGTTCTTCTGCCAACGGGGAGCTAGAGCCAGGGGCAAGCCACATGGCGAGGGGAAATGCTGGGTCCAAAACTCTTCTAAACCCGGCATGAAGCCCTCTGTGTGAGGGGATGCCCCCACTCTATTTGGTGGGTGGAAGGCTGCTTCACTGTTTGGAGAACAGTGGTTCAGGATGAGTGGGTGATCTCGACAGTATCCCACGGTTACAAGCTGGAACTGCTGGGGTTTCCTCCTCCGAGGTTTCTAAGATCCAGCGTTCCTTCGGATTTTCCAAAAAGACTTTTTGTTTCAGGCGCTAGATCATTTCGGGCATCAGGGAATGATTATACAGGTCCATGTATCTGAAAGGGGCACGTGGTTTTATTCAAACCTGTTCAGAGTTCAAAAACCAAACGGGGACGCAAGGCCCATTTTGGAGGTAAGATTCCTGAACCAGTATTAATCCAGTCCTTTCAGATAGTCAGTTTGCTCGGTAGTAGCCTCGCTCCAGATGGAAGACTTTTTAGCCTCCATCGTTTATCAGGGACGTGTATTTACGCGTCCCTAGTTTTAAACCTCATCGGAGGTTCCTGTGATTTGCAGCAGAGGAATGTCCTTTGCAGTTGGTGGCACTGACCTTCGGGCTTGTCATAGCACCCTGGGTGTTTACAAATGTCCTAGCACTAGCACTGGGCCTTTTAAGGGCCCAGGGGATCTTGGTGCCCAGATACTTGGACGACCTCCTGCTCAGAGATCACTTACTGCAGGCCCTAGAACTGAGCGTAGCCTGCACAGTGCGCGATTTGTAAAAACTGGGCTGGGCCATAAATACCAAAAATTCAGCCTTGAGACCAGCTCAGAGTCGAAGTATTTAGGTCTGATCCTAGATACGGTCCAGGCAAGGGTATTTTTGCCTCCCGTAAAGATCTGTGCCCTGAAGGATCAGGTGTGTTTGGTAAGGGGCACCAGACAACCCTCCATTCGGCTCTGAGTCTTCTGAGAAGGATGGAGTTTTGCTTCAAATAATTTCCCTATACCCAGTTCCATTCCAGGCCTATACAGCAAGACCTCTTGTTGGCTTGGAACAGAAGAGCGTCATCCCTGGATTACCCGATGTCTTTATCTCCCCGGCAGTGCTTAAGCCTAAGATGGTTGCAGGATCAGAACCTGCAAAGGGGAAGATCCTTCCTCCAGGTGTCTTGGAGAGTGCTGACAAGATGCCAGTCTCTCAGGCTGGAGAGCTACTCTATAGGGGCTTGCAGCTCAGGGGAGATGGGCAAGGGCAGAGCAGAGCCTGCCTATCATTATTCTGGAGTTTCGGTACCTTTGGCCTTGCGGTCCTGGATGGTGGAGCTTCAGGAATGCCTTATCAGGATTCAGTCCGACAATGCCACGGCAGTTGCCTATATCAACCAAGGCGGTACCTTAATGAATGAATGAAATACTTGTATAGCGCACAATGCGAACTGAATCGCCTCTACATATTGGTCTGGGCTATCGGCTGTCCATATCTCTGGGGTAGAGAACTAAAGGGCAGATTATCTCAGCCGCCAGCAAAGCTCCCCAGGGTAAGGGTCCCTGCGCACGAACGTGTCTCGGGAAGTTTGCCAGCGTTGTGGATGGCTGGATTTAGATCTATTGGTATCCAAGTTCAGCTACATCAGTTTGTGTCCCGAACAAGGGATACACTGGCAGTCAGCGCAAATGCTTTGGTAGTTCCATGGAGCCAGTTCTCCCTGGTTTATTCTCCCCCCTCCCCCGGTCCCCCTCTTTCCACATTTGTTGCGCAGGATTCAGAGAGGGGGGGTTCCTGTCATTCTGGGGGCACCGGCCTGGCCCAGAGGGTCCTTGTTCCTAGAGATTGGGGGATTGGCAATAGACGGGCCATGGGCGCTTCTGCGCTGCCCCGATCTACTGTCTCAAGGTCCTATATTCCACTAGAATTTCACAGTCTCTAAATTTGATGGCATGGCTATTGAAGCCAGGGTGTTGAAGGATCGTGACATCTCGGGACCAGTGGTGTCTATCCTAGTGAATGCCAGGAAAGTGGTCACTAGGAAGATATATTATAAGGTCTTGAAGACGTCTATTGCTTGGTGTGAAGCCAGAAGATGGCATCTTCGGAAATATAGGAGAGATTTCTTTTCTACAGTTGGCTGTGGAAATCAGATTGGCTTTGAGTAAAATCAGGGGTCAGATTTCAGCTTTGTCAGCATTTTTTCAAAGGCCTTAAGCCACCCATTCGCTGATCTGAACCTTTATGCAGGGGGCAACTAGTTTTCTTCCCCTCATTAGGTCACCTATGTGTCTTAAATTGGTATGGTACTTAAAGTGGTTGTACACCCTGTACAATCACTTTTGTCTACATTAAGGCTTACCTGTAAGTGCTGGAAATATCTCCTAAACCTTCACGGTTTAGGAGATACAATAAAGCCGTTCGCTGATGTCTACTGCACATGCACACTTTATAAAGGGCAGATCGTGACGTTTCTAAAGGGGGTCATGCCGCGACTGACAGCTCCCATGCGCATTGTGGGAGAGACGTCACGTGAGTGCGACCAGTCAGTGTTACAGAAACAACCATTTGAGCCTATTGAGGAAATTCCATTAGTCTTGCTGTCACCCAAGCTAGCCTTCCTGATGGCCATCACCTCAGCTAGAAGGGTGTCAGAGTTGGTGGCACTTTCATGTAGGGAACCATACTTCATCCTTCACCACGACAAGGTGGTGGTGCATCCTATTCCATCATTCTTGCCAAAGGTGGTGTTTGAATCAGGACATTTTACCTTCCTTTTTCTCTCAGCCTCGTTCGGCAACTGCATTCCTTGGACGTAGTCAGAGACTGCATTCCTTGGACGTAGTCAGTTTGTCTAGCTCTTTGGAGATCCAAGGGTCAGACTCCTTTTCTTTTTTTTTTTCCAGAGGGACCCCAAGGATGGGCCGGCAGCTTCCAAAGCTTCCATTGCCCATTGGGTCTGCCAATTGGTCATTCTGGCCTATGGTCTGAAACATAGGCTCCTCCCTTTAGGGTGAGAGCTCATTCAACCAGGGTTGTGGTAACCTCCTGGGCTTTTCGTCATCAGGCATCTATGGCTCAGATTTGTAAGGCTGCTTCCTGTTCTTCAGTGCATACGTTCACAAGATTTTATCAGGTGGATGTTAGAGCAGCCGAGGATTCGGTTTTCGGTGTACTACAGGCTGCCGTAATAAAGTCTGATGGCTATTTTGCTTTGATTTTTGCCAGGGTGTCTCCCTCCCCTCAAGGCTATTGCTCTGGAACGTCCCAGTTAGTAAGGAATAATGGCCTAACTCTTTGTCCTATGATGTGATGCATCATAAAGAAAAGTTTTTTTCATCACCCTTACCTGTAAAATCCCTTTCTTTAACCACTGGGCACTTATACCCCCTTAATAACCAGACCAATTTTCAGCTTTCGGTGCCCTCACATTTTAAATTACAATTACTCAGTCATGCAACACTGTACCTATATGACATTTTTGTCCTTTTTTCACACAAATAGAGCTTTCTTTTGGTGGTATTTAATCACCGCTGAGTTTTTTTTATTTTTTGTGCTATAAAAGAAAAAAGACCGAAAATTCTTAAAAAAAAGATTTTTTTTTTTTTTTTCGTTATAAAATTTAACAAATTAGTAATTTTTCTTCATACATTTTGGTCAAAATTTATACTTTCATATCTTTAGTAAAAAAAGAAGTACAGGGGGGCGTGGCCTGCACAGAGACCTAGATGGCTGCTTGAGACCGGAGCTCCTGCTATCTGGGGACCGCAAACCACAATTTAGGGAGCACGACGCACGATCTGCCATGAGTAGATCCACCAGAAGCTCCTCTGTCTCTCGCGCACCCGTTGACAGCAGAACGGAAACATTCCGGAGCTGTTCCGGACAAGCAGCAGCGCAGGCCCAAGCACCGGACTCGCCTGAGTCATTCCCGGCCGCACCAATGAACACAGCGGACACTCTCACCCCACAACGATCCCAACCACCGAGCTTGCTCGACCTAGAGAAGTTTGCCACAGACATCAAATCTACCGTTATGGCGGCTGTGGCTCACCGCATTAGTGAGGTGGAGGAGACCTCGAAGGCCCATGCACCAGCCATCCGCCAAGTTCAAGGGACATATGATACCCAGCTTACCCACCTCCTGGAGCTTCACAGGCACGTCGAGGACCTAGATAACCGCGGCCGCAGACACAACATCAGGGTCAGCGGAGTGCCTGAACACCCAGGGCTCCTCCAGTAAACCGTGAGTAACATCTTTAACTCTTTAATTGATCGCCCTGCGGACTCCCCAATAGAAATGGAGAGGATGTGGGGGGGCGTAACCGGATGTGAGCGGCAGCGGACGTTCTTAGTGAGAGCTCCGTGTATCCTGAGTCTAATCCACCACCATCTTTACCCAGCCAGACTAGATAGGAGCCTGGAACCGCAGCTGCCTGTTCCCTGGGATGCCCTGAGGTGATCAGTGCCATTATTTTGCCTATTCTCCCCTCCTGTCGGCTGGGGGACGCTCGCTGCCGGGAGCTCGCGGCCGCCATTTTGCCGCTCCGGAGGCCCAGCATTCTGGTGGAAATAGGCCGCATCGAGAGGTAGGGGATCCGCATCCACCCTCCAATCCTGTTGGGGTCTCCCCCCTGTGTGCTCCGGTGGCGCGCCTGGGCCTTGGAAGCGAACGGAGAGGCTGCGGACCGCTCCGGCCTAGTGAGGCCTGTGAATCCCCGGTCTTAACTACGGCGGCCGAACCGCTTCCCGCCTTGGGGTCCGAGCCTATCCTCGCCTGCCTGCCCATCGCATCCTGACCTGGCCAAGGCTACCGAAGAAGGGGCAGTGTCTTATTGGGGAGCCTCAGGCCTGGGTGACTTCCGGACTGCCCTCACTTCTCCTTTGTACCCAGTCCTGCTCTTTATTACTGTCTGGATTCAGCTGCCATAGTATATGAACCCCGGCCTCCCCTGTTCCTTTTAGCCTTTTGTCTCCCACCCTGCTGCTGCAACTGCTGGACGAGGATTGCTGCTGCTGGGCACTGCCTTTCTTACCACCCGGCTACCCCTGTATGTTTGAAACTTCATTACCTAGGAGGGACTTAGCCTCACACTCCGGTATAACAGTGACTGCTTCATTGCCCCTCTTCCCTTCCTCCATGCCGGCGAAGCACAAAACCGCTACCCCACATTCCAGCAAAAAGCAACCGCTGGCGCAAGCCGAACGCCCTGCCACTGTCTCAACTGACAGGCTTCACAGTTTGTTAGCTGATTTGAATATTGAGTCGGGGCAGGGAGGCCCTTCCGCCCCGGAGGTCCCAACCTCTGGAGACACGGTGGTGATCCTACTCGCCATTGAAAACAGTAGATCCTCACTACTGACCCGTATTGACAAGCTCACAGAGGAATGTAACTGCATACGGGCTGACGTAGACAAGTTTAGAGGCCGCCTCACAGAATCTGAATCACGCATATCAGCCGCGGAAGACCTGACCGCCAATCATGACCACCGCATCGAGGCGCTGGGGGATATGGTTAAAATGCTGGTAGCTAAATCCGATGATGCCGAGAACCGCCTAAGAAGGAACAATGTGCGAGTACTTGGATTGCCGGAGGGATCCGAAGGAGCTGCAGAATTTGCTGAAGCCTTCTTTAAAGGCATCCTGGACCTGACTCCTGTCTTGCCGACCTACGTGGTGGAACGGGCACATAGAGTACCGACTGGCCGTCGCCCACCTGGGGCGCCGCTTAGACCGTTCCTGGTACGGTTCCTTAACTATCGGGATCGGGACCGCATCCTAAGTGAAGCCAGGAATCATCCAAACCTCAAGTATGAAAACGCTGAAATACATCTATATCCCGACTTCTCGGCGGATCTGCAGAAGAAGAGGAAAACCTTCCAGGACATCCATAGGCACCTCAGGGAAAAGGGCCTACCTTACAGTATGCTATATCCGAGCCGGCTACGCGTGGTGCATGTGGGCACTGCAAAGTTCTTTGACTCACCGGAGGAGGCGGACTCCTGGTTCTCTACCCTGCGGTAGGGTGTCCTTGTCTGCAGTGGTTCTGGGTGCCAGGCTGATGCATGTTTCTGTCCTACGAAGGCCTTACTCCTCTGCAGTATTACCACATATGCTCCTGTTTCGCCCTTTTGGTGTTTTTGCATCCTGAAATAAACGGAGCAATAACGACTGGAAGACGGTTACACTTGGGGACGCTGTCCCCTCCCCCTCTCCTTTTTTTTGTTTTTTTGATCTTTGATTGTCTTTTTGTTCCCTTCTAATTTTTTTTTTTTTTTTGTTCGAGTCTGTCTCCAACTCCAAGTACTGTCATCGCATCACCTAAGAGTAGGGGACATAAAACTACCTAGTTCTCCTCACCCAGCGATTAGGTTTTGGTAACAGACTGTTCCAGTTTTTTTGTTTGGGGATGAAGCTGACCTACCTCAATGGTTCTGGCGGGTTGGCAGGGGTTGTTTGCTGCTAAATTACCATACTTTAATGCTATATATTTACTTGAGTGAATGCACTGTTTACTACGTGTGGGTGTTGGTTGGCACATACTGCTATGGGTGTGGCGGGTCGGAGGGTGGGGGAGGCAGGGCGATTGGCTCTCCCCCTTCCTCCGATGGACTGCTCTATTATTTATGTATATGCATGTATGTATGTATGTGTATATATATATATATATATATATATATATATATATATATATATATATATATATATATATATATATATATATATATATGTGTACGGGATGGAGCTTAAATTGATGTCCTGGAATGTGCGTGGCCTGAATAGCCGTTTCAAGAGAGCACTTATGTTTAACCAGTAGAGACCCGCGCTATAGCCAAATGACAGCTACAGCGCGGACCTCCTTTGCCGGGACGACGTCTATTGACGTCGTCCCGTGCTCGAGCGGCCTGCACGCACCCTGAAGGGCACGCTCTGTAATCGGCGAGTCTGAGACTCGCCTGATCACGGATCCGAGCAAGGGGTCGATCCCGACCCCTTACCACGTGATCAGCTGTCGGCCAATGACAGCTGATCATGTGATACAACGGAGCCGGTAATCGGCTATTATTCCTCCTCATGCTAACAGCCCTGCCAGTGCCCACCTGCCCCCTGCCAGTGCCACCTCATTAAAAAATAAGTGCCCCCGTCAGTGCCACCCAGCAGTGCCATAGTGCCACCCATCAGTGCCCACAGTCTGCCTCAACAACGGTGCTGCATCCCAGTGCCACATATCCGTGCCCATCAGTGCCGCCCATCAGTGCCCAGCAGTGCCACCTATCAGTGCCACCTATCAGTTCCCATCAGTCCCATCTATCAGTGGTACCTATCAGTGCCCCTTAGTGCCACCCATCCGTGCCATCTTTTCTTTGCCCATCAGTGCCGCCTTATCTGTGCCCATCAGTACTGCCTTATCTGTGCCTATCGGTGCCACCTTATCTGTGCCTATTAGTGCCGCCTCATCAGCGCACTTCAATGAAGGAGAAAAATGACCTGTTTGCAAAATTTTATAGCAAACTATTAAACATGATTTTTGTCATATTGCTGCTGTCTATGGAAGCCCAGCTGTTTGCGGTTGTGAACATCTATGTTCCACCCCCTTTCTCGACATCTGTGCTTCACACGGTGTATGACAGGCTGGCTCCTCATATGATCACGAGACTTCTTATAGCGGGAGATTTTAATGGCATTCTGGATAGGACTTTGGATACTTCCAATCCAACCAGACTTCCGGATACAGATTTGGAGCAATGGGCCATGGCCCTGCAGCTCACGGAGGTTTGGAGATGGAAAAATCCACAGGAGAGGTGCTTCTCCCACCTATCTGCGGTCCACCGCTCGGGCTCCAGAATAGACCTGGCCTGCTTCCATTTGTAGCCTCGGCAACATACTTGCCAGCGGGAATTTCAGATCATTCCCCCCTGGAGGTCATTCTGCAGCTTGGGGGGAGGGAGAGCAGGGGTAGCTGGAGACTAGCGACTCACTGGCTGCGGGATGAGCGGGTGGAGGAGAATATGCGAGGGAAGATTGCTCAATATTGGGACTGTAATGATAATGTGTCCACCCCACAGATCCCCTGGGATGCCTTCAAGGCAACTATGAGAGGGGATTACATATCGGCAATAAAGGCTGCCAGGGTGGACTGTGCCTCAGAGACCAAGGACCTGGAGTCCAATGTGTATATGGCAGAGGGGGAGTTTGCGTCGGATCCTTCTCCTGGGGCATTTTCCTCCCTGGCACGGGCTCGGAGGGAGCTGTCTCTACACTTATCTATTGAGACGACCTCCTCGGAGTGGTCACTCAGAGCCAGGGTATTTGAGTCAGGGGACAAGAATGGAAGGCTTTTGGCCAGTCTGGTGGCTGACCCCAAATTTCAAACGGTTGTGCCCATGATGCATACTGCGACAGGGGGTGTGACTTTTAACCCAGCTGACATCCTTAATGAATTTCAAACGTATTATTCCTCATTGTATAGATCCACTAAGCTGTTGTCCCCTGAGCACCTCTGATTTCTTGAAGGTCTATCTCTGACGGGTTTGACGGGGGAGGACGTGGCCCTACTGGAAGCGGACATTTCAATAACTGAAATAGAAGCAGCAATCCGCTCCCTACCACCTAATAAGACGCCGGGCCATGATGGGCTTCCAGGTGACTGGTACAAAATATACATGGCCGATCTAGTCCCACGACTCCATAAGTTATATGCCCTTTGTTTGGAGACCGGATCTCTGCCTGACTCGATGACACAGGCCCACATAGTTCTGGTACATAAGCCGGGGAAGGATGCCTCCTATTGTTCGGCATACCATCCTATATCCCTTCTCAACTATGATTTGAAGATACTAACGAAAGTGTTAGCCACCAGGCTGATGGGGATCCTCCCGTTTTTGATAAACATAGATCAGACTGGTTTTATGCCAAGGAAGTCAACGGATGTCAATATCCGTAGAGTCTTCACTCATTTGCAAATCCCTTCTACGGACCAGGACACCAGGGTTCTAGTGGCCTTAGACCTTGAAAAGGCATTTGACTCAGTGTCCTGGGCCTACATGGAGGAGGTACTTTAGGTTGTATGGCTTTGGCCCCATTTATAGGAAGTGGATTCAACTGTAATACCAGAAACCAAATGCACAAATTAAACTGGGAGGTGTGCTGTCCTCTTCATTTCCGGTTGAGAGGGGCACCCGACAGCGGTGTCCTCTGTCCCCGGCCCTTTTTTCCTTAATGGTGGAACCCGTGGCGGTTGCGCTGCGATCCTCGGATGACGTTCGGTTGGTGTGGGTGGGATCCTTGGAGGAAAAGGTTGCACTGTACGCTGACGATATTATTCTCTTCCTCCGGGATCCCGGCCCGTCCCTCCGGGCGGCATTGGAACTTTTGTCGCGCTTCGCGGACGTGTCGGGCGTGAGGGTAAACTGGGACAAGTCCCAAATTCTGCCAGTGGACCCGGATGCTGGGAGGCTGGCTGACCCATCACTTCCGCTACAGTGGGCGCAACAAATTAAGTATCTTGGTATCATCATTTCTCCCAGGGTACAGGACTTTTGTAAACTTAATCTTCTTCCCATCTTACAAACAACACAGAATAGGCTTAAAGTGTGGGCCAACCTTCCCCTTACGCTAATAGGTCGAATTAATTTAATTAAAATGAAATTGCTTCCCCCTCTCCTATACGTAATGCGCCATTCTCCAATGTGGATGCCCAAAATTCTTTTTCGGCAAATAGACTCTCACATCTCCAGTTTCTTGTGGGACACCACGCCTCCCCGATTCCGCTTATCCATACTACAGAGACCTTGGACGCAGGGGGGTCTAGCATGCCCTATTTTTTCTCTCTATTTCATACCGGCGATACTCTCGCATGCCTACGGCTGGCTTACCTCGGATGCCACCAATGCAGCTATTGCCTTGGAGGCCTCCATTGTGGGCTCATTCGAAGCACTGCGGAACGTTTTATTTAGGGGCCCTCGAGCTCCGCATCCTCTCACCGCCTCGATGATGAAGACGGTGCTGAGGGCGTGGTCTGGGGTGGGGGGCACATCGGCCGGCTGGGCCCCGAGTGCTCTCTCCTAATACTCCATTGTGGCTCAATCCCTCCCTACCTGAATTTTACTCTATTCCGGATCCGATTGTGTGGGCGTCAAGGGGCGTTCGGTGTCTACACCACATTTGCGAGAATGGTGCATTACTGACATTTGATCAGCTTAAATCTAGGTTTGACTTGCCCAATGTGTACTTCTTCTGGTTCCTGCAGCTTCGCCATGCGTATGGGTCTCAGTTTGGTAGTTCGCCCCTAACCTTATATCAGTCTAATATGGAGTCGCTTCTGCGTCAGGAGACGCTGCTTAAACCATTATCCACGATATATAAGGCTTTGCAGCCCTCGGTTCATAGTGGATTAGAAAAACTTCAGGAATTTTGGGTGGCGGAGCTGCCGGGACTGGATGGAGAGGACTGGGAGGACATTTGGGACTCCCCTTTAGACATTTGATTTCCTCAAGAGATCGTCTAATTAAATTTAAAATACTGCATACATTTTATTACACCCCATATAGACTTCATAGGATTTACCCTGACTCTTCGTCACAGTGCTGGCGCCGTGGAGAGGATTCGGCGGGGTACATTCATATGATTTGGGCTTGCCCTGTGGTGCAACATTACTGGTCACGAATACTCTTTTTTTTTATTACTGAGCTGACAACGATCCCTATACCTCATACGGTGGAGATGTGTCTGCTTGGATTAGTGGACGCTTTGGTTCCCTCGCGGGCTGTCCGCACATTACTGGGGCTGCTGCTCTTCTATGCGAGGAAACTTGTGCTCCGGTGGAGGGCCCCCACGGCGGCCCTCACCCTGAGTGCATGGAAGTCATTAGTTAACCTTGCAGTACCATTGTACAAGGAAGCATATTTCATACGAGGATGCCCTCAGAAGTTTCAGAAGGTTTGGAATATCTGGTTGGAGTCTGAGACAACGGTTGTGGAGCAAGACAGCCCTGTTGGATTATTAACCCAATCTATTCAGTAGACAACTCCTCTAGTAAGCTTTATCTAGGGTAGCGTTTGAGATGCCTGAGTGTCCGGTTGATGCCCACTTGTAGACCTTTGTTGGTAGACTGCCTGTAGTGCATCACTAAGCTTAATGTTGATTACTGGGAATTACATTACTCCTGTCAATTTTAGCAGCAAACTATGGGGTTTGGTTGTTGTATGTTCTTTGGGTTAGGCTGATAGTATTTAGGTGTTATGCCTTACCTGTTGTGTTGTATTGTTTGAGCCGGGGAATGCCCCGAGGCTCTGTTCTGTTATTTTCTCTTTTAAAACAAATAAAAAGAATTTATAAAAAAAAAAAGAAATGTAGAGGATACACCGGACGTTGCTTCCCCAGCCTAGGGATAAAGAACCGCCTAGAGATGTAGTTGGCTATATCGTAAATTTCCCCCTGAAAGAGGGAATACTTAAAAAGGCATGGGAGAGAGGACGTATTATTCATGATGGAACAGAAATTAAATTGTTTCAAGACTTATCACAGATAACTTTGCAAAACAGAAGGGCGGCGCGCCCCCTGCTGGAGGCTCTACGGGTGCGCAACATACAATATAGGTGGAAGTTCCGTTTGGACTGTCGGCATCCGCGAGGGGACGCACGGCCTTGCTCCGAAGACCTACAAGCTTTCTGTGACCAACTTGACCTCCCCGCATAGAGCTTCTGGAATGGTATTCTTTCTATCTGGCTGAACCCTGGTTGCCGGTGTCTGTTAATCTCTCGTCGAAGACTAAGCGACAGAGATGCAGAAGACACCGGCATGGGCCTCTCTCTCCGGGTAACCGCTCATCACGCAGGGACCTTTACCAGCAAAACCCCGGCTCTCCATCATCACCGTCGGCCAGGAGGGATCGATTGGATGCCTGAAACCCTTGCTTTACTCTCACTCCATGCTGCTACGCTCTGACCATCTGACACATGCTCCTTTACTCCTCCACCCTCACACGGCCCATTTCCCAGGGACTCTTCTTTCCCAGGGACTCTTCTTTCCCAGGGACTCTTCTTTCCCAGGGACTCTTCTTTCCCAGGGACTCTTCTTTCCCAGGGACTCTTCTTTCCCAGGGACTCTTCTTTCCCAGGGACTCTTCTTTCCCTCTTCTTTCCCAGGGACTCTTCTTTCCCTCTTCTTTCCCAGGGACTCTTCTTTCCCTCTTCTTTCCCATGGACTCTTCTTTCCCATGGACTCTTCTTTCCCATGGACTCTTCTTTCCCATGGACTCTTCTTTCCCATGGACTCTTCTTTCCCATGGACTCTTCTTTCCCATGGACTCTTCTTTCCCATGGACTCTTTTTTCCTGACTTCCCCTCTTCTCCCCCTCCTCACCCCCCCCCCCCCCCCTTTTCTTTTTTTTTCCTCTCTGCCAGGACGACCCGCTTCGGGGTGATGGACCTCCTACATCAACAGCACCTGGTGACTTCTACACATTTGGCGGGGCCGCAAACTCTTTTTCGCCTGGACATATTTCTCTGCATATGAACGTTACCTCTACTCTTCAGGCAGGTAAGCTTCACTGCTCCCCGGACATGGGACATCACGCTTTTTATCCCCCCAATGAGTGGTGCCCACCCTACCCCCCTCTACGCATCGGCTACTCAGAAGGTGTCATTTTGCTGAGGGGGATGACGCCTTACCTTTAAATTTACATTTGGGACTACCCTTGTGCCTCACTGGAACTGGTAACGACCACCCTCGGGTTTTTGTAGCAGAGGCCCGCACTTGGCCACTGAAGCCTTGACTACCCTCTGTTCCTCACGTCCGAGGTTTTACTGTAAATTGATCGCTCTTTTGGGTACACTTGGACTATGCACCTCTGGTCAGTTTATGCTTTTGTTTTTACTTTATTTTATTTCAGATTCCTGATCTTGACTCTGACCTTTTGTTTTGATTTTTTTTTTGATGTTAACCTGGGGGGCTGTGTGCGCATCTTCCTTAGCAGGAGACCTGGCCTTTCAGACGCTCGTGCCTTCGGGGGATGTGTGCGGGGCACCCTCACTCCACATAACCCTGATATCCTACTGTGTGGGACCAACTTGTCCGGGGGGGGCGGTGGCGGTGGGATTACCTTAATGTCTTCTGCTGAGATACCCGGGCAGGGTGAGGATATAGGGTTTTGGATTCTGGTTCTACTCCTAGGACTTTCCTCCTCTGCTCATTTTGGAGTGGTTCCCCTCCCCTCTCCCCTGCGCCCTTCCTTCCCCCTGCGCCCTTCCTTCCCCCTGCGCCCTTCCTTCCCCCTGCGCCCTTCCTTCCCCCTGCGCCCTTCCCCCTGCGCCCTCCCTTCCCCCTTATCCTTCCCTCCTCTACCCCTTTCACCCTCATCCCCCCTGAAGAGGTTGTAATGGGGAGGACACCTATTCTTATATTACCTAGTTTCCTGTGCATGTATGATCAACTAGATGAGGCAGACATGGAGGTTTATGGCGTGCATAGAGAGGACAGGAGGAGACTCACAAGAAATGCAATGTCCATCCTTGCCTCTCTGAATGTTATATAAGCTAGCACTTGTTGCATGTTAACACTCAGGTTTCGGTTTGTTCTCTTTGTTCTTTGTTTTCTGTTGCACTAATTTTGTATATTAGCTCCCTAATGCCACACACACTTACCTCCGGCTTGTTACTACCCTTGCGGTCCCTGGACTGCAGAACCACCTGTGGTCCTTCCGTACTTTCTCTCATTCCCGCACAGCAGGCTCCCACTAGATCCCTGCTGACATTCCAGCCTATCCTTGTCTAGGTGGTATAGTATTTCTATCTCCACCTCTGGTAAATCCCCCCAGACCCCGACTCCCCTGTCTTCTTCTGTCCCCCCTGTCCCCCTACTTCCAACTGCTTATTCTTTTCCTTTTCTCTGCCCTCCTCTCCTCCTCTGGGGTTCTGCTTGGCTCCCCTTTCTTTGGTCACTCGGCTGGGGCTCGCTCGCTCCCCGCCACTGGACCCCCCCCCCCCCCGAGGTCCCTCAGACTCCTCACCACTTTCCCGCCGTCGGGTGCTCCTCAGCCCAGAGCCGCCTAGCCTCTGTCATGCCACAAAAAGCCGACCTCATCACGCCTATTGAGCTGAAGTGTGTCTCTCTGAATGTGAAGGGCCTCAACGTCTCAGAAAAGAGATCACAAATCGTAACCTCCCTAACCAAACATAAAGCGCACTTCATTTTCCTCCAAGAGACACATTTTCGCTCGGATGCGGTGCCCAAGCTTTCTAATCATATCTATCGCATTGCGGTTCACGCTACCAATCCAGAAGCGAAAACGAAAGGTACCTCCATACTAATTTCCAGACACGCCAACTTCCATCAGACCGACTCCCTTATAGACCCGGAGGGCAGGTTTGTTTTCCTCAAGGGCACGTACGCTTCAAAACCTATAACTCTGGCGAATATATATTGCCCTAATGAACATCACGTCTCCTTTTTCAGGAAAATAGGCGATCCTTCTCTCTTCATTCCAAACTGGGCTGGTACTCCTGGGAGGGGATTTCAAAGTGCCTTTGAACCCTGTCCTAGACTCCTCATCGGGAGCTTCGGCCTTGCTGTACAGTGCTCTCAGGCAAATTAAACTGCAACTTCAAAATTTGACCCTCCACGATGCCTGGCGCACCATGAACCCCTCCGAGGACTATACCTTCTACTCAGCCCCCCCACAATAAATAATCGAGAATAGATTATTTTTTCATCTCCCAAACAGACCTGCCCTTCACCGAACGACCATTGAACCAATGTTTTTGTCTGACCACCACCCCATAACGATCAGTCACGTACCCTGATAAGACCACCAGATCTAAAACATGGAGACTGAACCCCTCTGTTCTCTCCGATCCAATGACACTAGATTACTTGAAGAGACGTATCGCTCTCTACTTCAACGAGAACGCCTCCCCAGAGGTCTCGGCTGTGTCCCTGTGGGAAGCGCATAAATGCGTTATTCGTGGGGAGCTCATCGCGCTAGCTGGGAAAGCCAAGAAACTGCGCCAAGAGACTATCTCTGACCTGACCAAAAAGATTAAAACCCTTGAAACTATACATAAACAATCACAAGCCCAGTCCACTTTGCAAGAATTGCTACACACACGCTCACTTCTCTTAGAGGAACTGAGCAAACTAACCAGGCGCCGCTATGTACTAGGGCAAAGAGTGTTTTATGAGCATGGGAACAAGAGTGGCCGCCTCTTTGCCCGTATGGTCCAAGCTTCTAAAGCCTTGTCCACTATACACCACTTGAGAAATGCTTGTGGATCACTCTTGAGCAAAAATGAAGGACTAGCCATTAAATGAAATCCGGCAAGAGCCTAGGTCCGGACGGATTTACGCTCCAATACTACAAACTCTTCCTAGACCCACTGGCCCCCAAACTTCTTGCGACCCTTAATATCATTTCAGATTCCCAGACGCTGCCTCGGGACATGCTCATGGCACATATAGCCGTTATCCTAAAAGATGGGAAAGACCCCTCCCAAGTCTCCAATTACCGGCCCATATCACTCCTGAATGTAGACATTAAAATCTTTGCAAAAATGCTGGCGAATAGATTGCTCCCTCTGATCCCTGATATCATCTCCCCCGACCAGGTAGGATTTGTCCCGGGAAGGGAGGCGAGGGAAAACGCGATACGTACCCTGAATCTCCACCACTGGCTCACATCCTCCTCCTCAAAGGGTTTTCTTCTATCGCTGGATGCTGAGAAGGCATTCGACAGGGTGGCCTGGGACTACATGCTGAAGACGCTCATGGCTGTTGGTCTGGCTCCCCGCATGCTTGCTTTCGTGATGTCCCTATACTCCAACCCTTCAGCTAGGGAGGGGGTTAACGGCCACCTGTAGAATGCCTTCTCTATCAGCAATGGCACGCACCAGGGATGCCCCTTGTGCCCCTTAATATACATCATGACCCTAGAGCCCCTACTTAATAGAATTAGGATCAACCCTGATATTGAGGGAATCGCAGTGAGTGGCAGAGCGTTCAAGGTTGCCGCGTTTGCAGATGACGTGCTATTGTCTCTGCGTTCGCCTCGCACTACATTGCCCAATCTATTGAAGGAGCTGGAACGCTTAAATACCCTTTCTAATTTGAAGATGAATTACACTTAATTCCAAGCCCTGAACGTTACCCTCCCCACCTCAGAGGTAGCCCATTGCCGGTCAGCCTTTCCCTTTAGATGGGAGGAGGAACCCATTACATACCTGGGGATTAGGATCACTTCCAAACTTACGGACTTGTACGCATCCAACTTCCAGGTGGCTACCGCCAGGATTCAGTCCCACTTCAAGGAATGGATGGAATTGAATGTTTCTTGGTTTGGTTGCTCCGCACTAAGATGATCATTCTACCACGGCTACTCTGCTTAATGCAAACGATCCCAATACACCTCCCCACCTTTCTTTTCCACCTACCGCAAGGCATGCTCTGCGTTTATATGGAGGGACTGAGCCCCCCGTATCAAATATTCTAGGCTCACTCGACAGAAAAGAGATGGGGGTATTGACCTCCCAGATCTCAAACTACTACCTAGCAAGTCACTTAACAAGACTGTTAGATTGGAGCGTCCATGCCTCCAGGAAGACCTGGGTTGCCTTGGAGAAATCTGCTTCACCGAACCCTCTACATCAACTCCCCTGGCTATCCCCGAAGCATTGGCCACAAGAGATCTGCTCGCACCCTTTCATTTACCCCTCCCTCTCTGCCTTTAGGCGGGTGGCGAAGTCCGGCTTGGCTGCCTCGGAGCCAGGGCCGCTGACTCCCTTAATGGGTAATCCGGCCTTTCCCCCGGGCGAAGCCCGTTCCTTCCTACTCTGAGAATGGCCCCACGAAGATGTTTTGGCTCTCCACTTCTACTCACGGGGAGTCCCCCTCTCTTTTGAAGCACTGTATCTACCTCTAAAACAGCCTCGTTCCCTTTCTGGTGAACCCCCGGGCGAAGCCCGTTCCTTCCTACTCTGAGAATGGCCCCACGAAGATGTTTTGGCTCTCCACTTCTACTCACGGGGAGTCCCCCTCTCTTTTGAAGCACTGTATCTACCTCTAAAACAGCCTTGTTCCCTTTCTGGTCCTTTAGAAAAATTTGCCACTTTTTAACGACCCATGCCGAACAGTCCTGCTGGACCAGACAACTCACACAGTTCGAGTCCCTTTGCCACCAGAAAACGACGCAGAGTCACCTAATATCTATCATATACGCACTCCTCAATCGAACCTGCCCTCGTCCCCGAACCCCTCGCAAATGGCCTTGAATAGAGACCTAGGCTCTCCCCTTTAGGCAGATCAATAGGAAACAATTTATGAATACGCTTACAAATGCTCCCTAAACATGGCCGTTCAGGAGAATGCCTATAAGATTGCCACTAGATGGTACCGAACACCTGCGCGTCTCCATAAATTCTCTCCCTCCATCCCTGACACCTGTTGAAGATGTGGCGAGAGTGAAGGCACTATGCTACACATCTGGTGGTCCTGTGAAAAGATACAACCCGAGCTCATCCCCCAAGTTACAACATACACTTTGGATTATACTCCCGAGCAGTTTCTCCTACACAACACTTCTCTACCAAAGAAGGCATATTACAAATCCCTGGCTATGCATATGGTAAATGCAGCCAAACTTTGTATCCCAATCCATTGGCACTCGACCCACACACCCACGATTGGTGGAAGGGAATTTGATCAAAGAACCTCCTTCTCCACACGCTATGATCTATGATCTTATGAATGTGGTGCCGGTTTCATGCATTGATTTTGTTCATAGGATGTATCCTGTGTATTACCAGCTTGTATACCCTGCTTATTGACTAGCTCAAATTGTTTAACAATGATAATTGTCATGTGTTTTTCCAAATATAATAAAATCTTTATGGAATTAAAGTACAAGTTGGTGTATATTATTTGGTCTGTGTGAAGGTTAGAGTCCACAAGCCAATCTGAAAATTGATCACACCTGAAGTATCGATGGCCTATCTCATTTCTTGAGACCCTAACATGCCAGAAAAGTACAAACACCCCCCAAATAACCCCTTTTTGGAAAGAAGACATTCCAAGGTATTTAGTAAGAGGCATGGTGAGTTTTTTAAAGTTGTAATTTTTTCCCACAATTTTTTGCAAAATCAAGATTTTTTTTTTCCTTTTTTTTCTCACAAAATTGTAATTATCGGGTTATTTCTCACACACAGCATATGCATACCACAAATTACACACAAAACACATTCTGCTATTACTCCCGAGTATGAGACTTTTACACAGCGTGGCCACATACAGAGGCCCAACATGCAGGGAGCACCATCAGGCGTTCTGGAGCACCCAGGCCAATTCTGAAATTTCTCTCCTACAAATCATAAAAAAATTCATAATTTGCTAGAAAATTACATAGAACCCCAAAACATTATTTTTTTTATCTTGCATGGTATTTGCGCAGCAATTTTTCTAACGCGTTTTTTTTGGGGGAGGGGGGACTGTTTTTGTGCTTTAAAAAAAACAAAACAGTAAAGTTAGCCCAATGTTTTTGCATAATGTGAAAGATGAAGTTACCCAGAGTAAATAGATATCTAACATCTCACCCTTCAAAATTGCACACACTCGAGGAATAGCGCCAAACTTCGTTACTTAAAAATCCCCATAGGTGACGCTTTATAATTTTTTACTCGTTACATCTTTTAAGTTACAGAGGAGGTCTAGGACCAAAATTATTGCTCTCGCTCTAACGTTCGCAAGCGATACCTCACATGTGTGCTTTGAACACTGTTTTCATATGTGGACGGGACTTATGTATGCGTTCACTTATGCATGCGAGCACACAGGGACAGGGGCACTTTAAAAAAAAAAAAAAAAATTCCCCCAAAATATTTTTTTTTATCACTTTTATTCCTATTACAAGGAATGCAAACATCCTTTGCAATATGAATATGGCATGACCGGTCCTCTTTACAGTGAGATAGGGGGTCATTAAGACCCCATGTCTCACCTCTAGGCTGGGAAGCCTGAAATAAAAAAAATAGACGATTCTGGCTTAGATCGTAGCGGTGTCACGATGGGCTGGTGGTAAGTAAAGCTTGTTTTTTTCCTCAGTTTATCCTTGGGTTTGTTTGTATCTGTTGGCCTTCCAAGCTTCTTACTGCGATAGCCAGCTATAGGTGTAAGCAGGTGGCATCTTTTTGTGTCACAGTTTGTGTTTTTTGGCCACATACAGAGGCTGAGCATGGCCGAGTATGGCTGGGTATTGCAGGGTATCACTAAGTATGGCTGAGCATGGCCGGGTATATGGCTAGGTATTGCATGGTATGGCTGGGTATTGGCAGGGTTAATTGTTACAGAGCAGCGCTGTGGGCACTATAGCGCTGCTGCCACCCATCTCTCCCCTCTTACACTATACTGATCAATACAAAGAGGGGAGGGAGGAACCGGCATCATGTGGTAAAGGTTTGTTTACAAGTGATCGCTCTGTCACTTGACGGAGCGATCACTTGATAAACGGCCGTGATGAGCGGCCATTTACCGTGATCCGTGATGTGCTGGTCCTGTGGACACGGCGGTCACGGATGTTCTCGGGTGTGCGCGAGAGTGGAATTCTGGGAGGACGTCACTGTACGCCCTCCCGGAGTTAAGCAACTGCCCTGTATCCGTCATTCGGCTATGGGCCGCTTGTTAAGTGGTTAAATACATCACGGGACACAGAGGTCCCTCCCCTTTTTTTGGGCATTCAGTGCTTGCTACAAAACTGAAATACTTCCTGTATGAGAGGGGTTCTAGGGTCAGAATTCCTGTCTAAGACTACCAGTGTCCATTCATCTAAAGATGAGGTATAACCCAGTAAGTAAGGAATAATAGCCTAACTCTGTGTCCCGTGATGTATTCAAAGAAAAGCATTTTACAGGTAAGTATGATGAAAAAATCCTATTTTTTTGAATGCCTTCTTTTTTATTTATTTTTTAATCGGCGCAGTTGGCTGCCGAGTAAACTGTAAGTGACGTAGCTTCCTGGTTATTACATCGGAGACCCAATCGAAGCCGAATCAGGATTCCGGCCAGCCGGAAGGCATGCCGGGTGGCCGCCCGGGTCTCCCAGTGGGACAGGAGACCCGAGCGGAGCCGCAGGAGGAGGTAGTTCCCTCCTGCTGCTTGCTCTGTAGCCGCATCGGCTGTTCTCACTCGAAATCCTACCTCCAGCTTTAAAGAACGGTACCTGGGTGATGCCTCTGGCTGCAGGCATCACCCCAGTACAACCACTTCAACAAAATTACGTACAGGTACGTGATTTTCCATGACGTGGTTAAGTAGTGGAGAGGCAGGCAGAATTCATAATTTCCACATCAGGCAAACAGGAAGCCTTCTATTCATTCATAAGTATACAAGGCTTCCTAAGAACATCTGAGAGGAACTGAGCCGAAATCAATTTTGTTCTGGCAACATATGACATAATTCTGCAGGAACACAGTGCTGCATACTGTATGTATATGATGCTGCAACAGTATGATGCAGTGCTGACCGCTCCAGAATAGCTTAGTTATGGAAATAGTTCATTTGGGCCAGCGTGGCTCAAACTATTTAAAGTGAAGGGTTTTATCAGACACTCAACATCTCCTGCAGGAGCAGCCCTGTTCTTTGTTGAAAAGAAAGACTCCACCTTGCGGGCATACATCGATTACAGGGACTTGAATAATTTCACTATTAAAAAACATTATCTAATCCCCTTGATCGCTGGTAAAGACTCCGTTCTGCCAAAATCTTTACTAGACTTACGAAGGTAAATCACCTTGTCCACATTTGTCAAGAAGCTGAATGGAAAACTGCCTTTAGAACCAGATATAGGCGTTTAGAATTTTTGGTTATGCCTTTTGGCCTTTGCAACGTTCTTAAAACTTTTCAACATTTCATCAGTGATGTTTTTCGTGATATGTTGGACCAGTTTGTGATTGCCTATCTGGATGATAGTCTCGTCTTTTCCAATAACCTGAAGGAGCATCACTGTGCTAACATGCTTATCTTTGAAAGGTTAAGGAAGAATCTACTTTACATCAAATTGGAGAAATGTGAGTTTGAACATCCCACGATTCAGTTCTTGGGTTATATTATATATTCGAGAGAGAGTGAGCATGGATACCGAGAAGATCAAAGCAGTGGTAGATTGGCCAGTCCCTAGTAATGTTAAGGAAATGCAACGATTTGTTAGGATTTGCCAGCTTCTACAGAAAATTCATAACAAACTAAGGTAAAAGCACAGCTGACAAAGAAAGGGGGTGCCTTTTGTGTGGTCATCTGAGGAACAGACTGCTTTTAGTAAGCTAAAAACTCTTCACTTCCACACCAGTATTGGTAAATCCTGATCCCGAACTACCTTTTATCGTAGAAGTGGATGCCTCAGACTCTGCCTTGGGAGCTATCTTTTCTCGGCGAAGTGGAGAAAACATGCAGCTTCATCCTTGTGCTTACTTCTCTCGTTTTAATGTCTTTAGCCAAAAGGAATTATGACTTTGCTGGCAATTAAGGAAGCCTTTTCTGGATGGAGGCATCTGCTGGAAGGGGCCAACTATCCTGTAACTTTTCTCACTGATCATAAAAATTTGTTTTGCAGGTTCAATTTTATTATCTCATATCGACCTGGATCGAGGAATGGTAAGGCCAATGCCTTATCAAGGATGCTGTCTAAGCCTCTCCAGGAAGGCGACTCTGAATGTACAATCCTTTCAAAGTTCCAAGATATCCTTGGTTCAAAGGGGGCTATGAGAATGACCAACTTGTCAATCATCCTCCTAAGGACATTAATCTTGAATACAAGAATGGCTTTTGAACTCAAGCACATTGTCTCTCTGTACCTTGCATGGGTTGAAGACCTCAGGTTAATTACTTTAAACTTGTGGGACTTTTTGGGTTTTCTAAAACAGAAGAACTTTTATCACGTTCCTTTTGGTGGCCTGGTTACAGGAGACATTTCAAAAGTTATTTGGCCTCATGCCTGACCTCTGCACACAAGACCCCCGGAGCTTCTCTTTTTGAGGTTTGCCCAACCGCTCCCTGTTCCATGAAAACCGTGGGGGTCAATCTCTGTGGACTTTGTTGTCGCTTTACCTCCTTTGAAACAAATAACCACTATCTTATTAGTCAGTGACTTTCTCAACAAGATTGCTAATTTGACCAAGATGACCAATCAAACTCTGGAGAAGTACCTTCAATGTTTTGTCAGTTATCTTCAGGATGACTGGGTGGAATATCTTCCTACAGCAGAGTTTGCTTATAACTATTCTAAACATAGCTCCACTTCTCAAAGTCCTTTTTACCTAAACACCAGGTATCATCCAGTTTTTATTCCTGATTTCCGTATCTCAACTCCAATTCCTGCTGTTGCCCATAGACTACACTAAAGTTTTGGGAAAAATTGATATCCTGAATGAGGCTCAGGATTGTTACAAGGAGGCTGCTGACTGACACCGCAGGTCACCTCCTACATTTCATGTGGGTAACAAAGTTTGGTTATCTGCTAAAAATTAGCAACTGCTAAACTGGGGCAAAAATGTGTAGGACCTTTCACATATTAAAGCTTTTTGTGAAAATCCTTTTTTTTTTTTTTTTTTCTTGGAAGAATTCTTCCACCTCCTCCACCTGTTGAGGTACAGGGTGAAGAAGTATTTGTGGTGGAGAGAATTCTTGATTACAGAATCTTTAGGAACAAATTACAATATCTGATCCAATGGGAAGAATATAGGCCAGAAGAAAACTCTTGGGAGCCTGAGGAGAATGTTCATGCCCCTAGAATAACGAGAATTCCACCAGAGATTTCCTCGCACATCTGGCTTTAAGATGTTCTGGGGACATCCTGAGAAGGGTGGGGGGGGGGGGGGGGGGTACTGTCAGGGCCTGGACTTTAACCTGGGACTTCTGCTTTGACAATGGCTATTCTCACTGAGCTACAGTACTCTGAGATGCTGGATGACCGCACCCAGTCTGATCCATTGGACCACCCTGCCTTGTGCCTTCACTTCTTTTGAACCTTGAATCCTTTGCTCCTCCCATGAACTTCCTGATTTAAGCCATTTCTTTGCATTTCCGGTTTGCCAGATTATTGTGCTCTCTCTTGCCCATATCTCGCTCAGTCTTTCCTGCTGCAATCCCCATCTTTGCTAACACTCATTACAGACCCTTGCCTTGTTCCTCAACTGTGCTTCTGCCTGATCCAAACCCTAGAAACTACTCGTTGCTGACCTTTGGCTTGTTTACTGACTATGCTTCTGTTTGATCCTTAATCGTACATTAGGTTTTTACACGCCAAATTCTTGTCTTTTCATGAACTAGCAAAATAGATCAACTTGGTGTGGGGTCTAAGTACTAATCGGGGTTCACTAGAGCTCCTGATGGTGGAGATTAATTAAACTGCATGTTAGTACCAGGTCACGGTCCTCAGGATTGTGCTCCATTAGGCAAGTAAGCCAAGGTCTGGAAGTAGTTACCGGCTTGTAAAGCATCAGGGCAAACTTATCTTGGTTTAATCAGATGCTTTGAGAGCAGAGGAGAGATCTAATAGACCCCAATGCTGTCGCTGCCCATGCTGTCACTAGTTATGTTCTTCATCATTTGTGATAGCTATATAGTTGATTAAAAATATAAAAAAATTAAAGTGCCCCATCCCCCTGTGCTAATGTGCAAATTAAAATACGTAATTGGGTCCCGTACACATGATCACACCACACACATGAGATATTGCTGAGAATGTCAGAGTGGAAGCAATAATTCTAGCACCAGACCTTTTGTGTATCTCTCAACTGGTAACCTGTATAAGCTTTTAAAGTGTCACCTATGGAGATTTTTAGGTATCATCATTTGCCGCCATTCCATGGCCGTGCTCCGTTTTAAAGCGTGACTTGGAGTAACATCTTTTATATTTTCCCAAACAGTTGGGTATTATATTTGTGTGCACTAAAATTCCATAAAGTGTATTTCTCTTACGTTTATTGACTGGCACAGTTGCTTCTTCTTTATCCTTGACCAGACAGGTTTTATAGCCCCACCTACAGGAGTAGGACACTAGTCAGGAAAAAGACTCGGCACCTCCTATGGGTAGTCCTCTCTGGGCAAAAAAACCCCATCTCTGCTATAGGCCTCCAGTCATTCCTGCCTAGTGTCTTCAAAAGTAGACTTGTTGTTCTGCTGGCACTTTTGGTCTCACTGCTTTTTCTTTTTTAGCTCCGCACTCAGTTGACCTTGAGTTAAATGGACCAGGGCGGCCAGTGAGTTAAATGTCTTATGGGGACATAAATATTGGGCACCTATAGTCTGTGTCATAGTGCTACCCCTGGCGGACAGCCCCCCTCTTTGGTGGAGAGGCTGATCTGTCATGGAAGCCCTGCGCTCTGCTGGACTGTTAAGTAGAAATTTCCCCTCCCTTCCACCTCTGGACGTGGTTTGGGGTATGGGTACTCCCTGGGGCAGTCTACTCCCCCCACCCCGGTTTTCCCCTGAGACATGGGATTTGCCTGCGGTGCTTCGGTTCTGCAGTCTGGCTCAGTGTCTTACTGGCCCCGTCTGTGGGTCGGAGTGCACCTTTCTGTTGTGGTGAGGGCGGCACTCTCTGCAAGGTGGTGGAGCCGGTGCTTATGTCAGTTGGCCAGAGCTAGGGGGATTGGTGCTGGGCGAGCTGTGCCGCACCATCTTGTTTGGGGCATCAGCCATATTTAGTCCCCACTCTGCCTGTCTTGGCTCCGCCGTGGGTCCCTGGATGGAGTTTTACCGCCTAGGCAGTGATTGTGCCCCCTCTTGGCCCATTCTGACCAGGGACATGTGAACCCCTGCCTGCATGGCATATGGGGATCCATGGGCTACTTCCTTTGGAGGCCTCCGTGGGGCTATCTGCTGGGTTATCTGTCTTTTGATGCCCACCAGCCAGCTCGGGCTGCAAAGTCTTCCTTACCCCATTATTTTGACATCCTTGTATGCAGAACGGGGGTTGTCCAAGGCGACTGTGCTCCTTGGGCAATTTGCGGTAGGCTACCCCTTGAGGATGCCCTTCTGAAGAAATGGACTATTCAACTGGTGGTAGATCCACCAATCTCCTGGTTCCATAAGGCAATGGTGATCCCAGTGGAGAAATCTACTTCCTTTTACCCCCTTCATAACCACTCCATTTTTTGCGATATGACACTGAGTTACTTTAACTGACTATTGCTCGGTCGTGTGATGCTGAACCCCAATAAAATGTCCTTTTTTTTCCCCCACAAATAGAGCTTTCTTTTGGTGGTATTTGATCACCTCTGCGTTTTTTTTGGTTTTTTTTTCGCTATAAACAAAAAGACAATTTTGAAAAAAGATATCTATATTTTTTACTTTCTGCTATAAAATGCACCCAATGAAAAACGGTAAAAAGGCAGCCATAATAATTACTATGTGGGTTATGCGCCACCTATAGGTGAATGGACACTGCCATATCAATCAAACAGGAAGTCCTCCCCTATATAACCTAAGGAAGTACCTCAGTTTTGTAGCAAAGCAATGAATATCCCAAAAAAAGAGGGGAGGGACCTCTGTGTCCTCATGATGTACTCCGAGAAAAGGATTTTACAGGTAAGCTGTAGACAAAATCCATTTTTCTTTATTGAACATCACGTAACACAGAGTAGCCATAATAACTATATGGGATGTCCTAAAGCAATGCCCTTGAGGGGAGGGAGACACTTACAGAAACTTCTACCTGAGAAGGACTTATTCTGCTGGCCATAGCATACTGTGGCCAAAGCTGTATCCTCCGTGGCTTTTATATCCCTCTAGTAAAATCCTGTGACTGTATGAACCAAAGACCATGTAGTAGCCCTAAAAACCTGAGCCACTGACACCTAATGGCGGATGGCCTAAGATGCCCCCACACAACTGGTAGTGATCATTCTCACCAAAAACGGACCATAGTCTTGAATAATTAACTGGCGGATCTAATGAAAAAATTGTGAACTTGGATGCCTCCTGCTCTTTCTGGGCTCTGCTGGCAGCATGTCGGATGTTTATACTGAAATATTAACAGTATTATATTTATGGAATTATGCAGGGGATTTTCACATCTTTCTACAAATCAAATAATTCAAATTAGTTTATCCATGCCAGTTACAAAAGGGAAATATATATATCATTTTTTTTTTTTTTTTACTAAAAATTCAATGTAAAATAATATCAAATATATTTTGTGATTATACAAAAAAAAAACTTCAATTATATGGGTGATACATACTGTACATGTATGATGATAAATTTTATCACAAGCTCTTGTTGCAAACACTTTTTGACGGCTTAGTAAATAACTTTTCGTGGCTTTGCAGACTCATGAAAACAAACTATGTGTTGATTTTAACATATTGAGAGATCTTTTCAAACAAATAAACCTTCAAGTTACGTTATATGGACAATTTTGTGAACCATATACAAACTTGATGATTTAACCAAGACTTATATTAAAGTTGAAATAAATTTAGAATTAATACATTTTTAAACATTACAACAAAACCATTGTACAGACTTTGGTATTCGCTATTATAGAGACATGGAAAATGTGTATTTGGATTATAATTATATCATGCTGCAGGTAGAAATATCACAATTCCATTTGCTATGCCATAATATTAAATGGTTTTGGTTTGTATATGTTAAAACACTTCAATCACCAACAGGTAAAAATATAAGATTAATACTTTACCAGAGATTAAGACTCTCTTGTTTTGAGAGATATCCGCTGGGTGTCCCAAAGGATATCTTTACCCTCATTCCTACATCTCTCCGCTCTGTTTTTCTCCTCTTATCCTTCCGTCTCAAGCTCCCATCACTGTCATGTGTATCCAGTCTATATAACCCCCAGGAATGGGTGTGGAAATGCTTTTTACATCGTAAGTGACGTCAAACATATGTAATTTCCTGCCCAAAATCTATAGGGGCAATATCGAACCTTTATTCAATGTGTCCAATAGGTGGCGGTGTTGGATTGCTTAACAGTCCCAATTGAATTTACAAATAACCTTTTCACTTAAACTATTAAAGAGACTATAAAATATCTAGAGCTGTCTCTTATGTGTCAACTTCCTAGACTTCTTGGCTAAATTCTTTTTTTAGAATGTGTGTAGCCCACATAAATTATTTTTTTCATTTAAATTCCTTGAGTTAATTAATGGGGTACCTAAAAACCTCATGTATTCTTTCAGGAGAATTCTTACTCCCAGAAACTCCATACATTTAAAAATATTTGCAGAATGCCTGCATGCATGGGATCCCAACACCCTCCTCCCACCACAAGCTATCTCTATATGCTGATGACCTCCTGGTCTATCTACAAAACCCCCCATACCTCACTACCATCTCTCTTCCTGGAATTCTGCCGGTTTGGCTCCTTTAGTAACTTTAAACTTAACATAGCCAAAACGGAAGCTCTCAGTCCCTGCCTCTACGATGTCCTCATTAAGATTGAACTTAATTTTCCAATGGCAAACAAAAGGAATATCCTACCTAGGTGTTACTACTCCAATCTCTCCAACCTATGTTCCATGAATTATGTTCCCCTACTTTCCCGCATATGGAAAGATATGGAAAAATAGGGAGTATCCCCAGTACCATGTTTCGGGCGGATCAATACTCGCAAAATGGGCACCCTGCCCAAACTTTTGTACCGCTTTCAAACGATCCCCATTATAGTCCCCAAATCCTTCTTCACCTCCCTATGCTCCCTCGCTATTAAATTCATGTGGAACATGGGCTACCTAGGGTAAAATACAAACTGCTTACCCTCCCGAAGTTGCGGTGGCGGGTCTCCCTGACTTTGAGACCTACTATAAAGCCACCCATATGGCATGCATTTTGGAATGGTTTCCTTGTCCCTTCCTGAAGGCGTCTGTCTCGGTAGAGCAAGACTTGGCCCCTGTGGCCCTCCGGGCTCTTTTATGGGGTACAGACACGACTATGCCCATCTACCCACTCCCTCGCCACTAACACTCGCCTCTCTTAGACTTTGGTACTACAGGGGTTTGTGCTCCATTCTATCCTCTGACTCATCCCTGTTAACCTCACTGTTTTTGACAACCCTGCCTTTCCCCAGGGCGTGGGAGCGATGACTTTAGGGTCCTTAAACGCCCCGATCGGCCTCAAGCGCACTCCTTTGTACAACCTCTCCAGGAGACACTAGCTACATCGGCGGGATCTTGCGACTGGCTCACTACCCTGCACTTATCCACGTTCGATAAACTTAGACACTTCCTCCCAAATATACCACCCCCATACTAAATTTGAAGAGTTATGTGCTCCCTCTCTGAAACCCCCAGACACCTTTTCTCATCCCTATACTGTCTACTACAGGCTCTTACACACAATCACTTGCCACCTTACACCAGGATGTGGTCTGCGGACTTGGGAGAGGACATCTCCTGACTGGACTGGCAGACCTCGTTCTATTTTACTCACAAGTCAACAGTATCCTGCTACTCTCAGGAAAAAAACGACAAGATCATGTCCAGGTGCTACAGGGACCCCTCCACATTACACAAAATTTTCCCAACCACTCCAACCTCCTGTTGGCGATATCACTCCTCAACTGGGACCTATCTGCACGCCTGTTGGGAATGTGAGAGGATCCCTCCCTTCTGGACTTGGGTATTTAAATGTTATAGTAATATCTATGAAGAATCGCTATCGACCTCCTCAAAGATTGCTCTCCTCTCCATACTCCCACGGGTCTATAACAGCACAGAAACGGAACCTCCTACGTTTCTTTATGTCTTCAGTGAGACGGCTCATTCCATCACACAAACACCACTCCTCCCTTGTGACGTTGGTTCTCGATTATGAATGACACCATGAGAATGGAGGACATGTTGACCCTTGATAATGACACTTATGATAAGTACAAGGTGCAGTGGCCTATTTGGCTCCACTTCTCTGCCTCAAATACTCTCACAAACATACTGCCGAACCAGTCAGGATTATCGGAACATACATCCTTACGATGGGGTACACTGGTGCACATACCCTCTACCCTAAAATCGACTTCTCTATGCAAATGTCTCCTCAGCAGCCCTTTCGCTCCTCCGTGACTTTTCCCCTTCCCCCTTCATCTTCTCTCTTAATTCCTATACCCCTCTGAATCACCTCTTCCCTTCCCTTTCCTTTTTCTTTCTTCTTCTTTCTCTGACTTTGTTCTCTGTTTTTATTCTCTAAAACATACAAATGTTAATTTTTGTTATGAACATCAAGGCTCATTAGCCAGAATTATTCCTTGTAACAGAAGACGGTCTTTCACCCTGGCGCAACAGCGTTCGAGAACAGGCATCGATCGGTGGGTGATAGCCACTGGGCTGACTCCTTACCCATGTTTATTGCGACTGTCTCTGGATTGTGACTTTATGTTCACTGTGTTATCTGTGAAATTGATAAATACTTGATTATACAAGGCACTTTTTAAACACCATTTAAATACTCCCCTTTCCTTATTTCAGTTAAGGAGGAAAAAATATATATAGATGTCTTTCTGTTCAGTGATATCTGAGATCTTGGAGTTAACCTTATCTTTAACATTACATTAGCCTCTAACATCAACGAGGCTGGTCCCTTAATTTTCTTGACCTAGAATAATTCAAGGTAAAACTCTAATTCTCCTTGTGAAGGACTCTTTAAAAAAAAAAAACATGAACTCCGTTTCAACTTTTAGGTTGAATATATATTTATTTGCAAGATCGATGAAAGTTCAATAAGGGCCGGTTCACACAGGCGGCGATACGAGGCGACACCGACTTGCCTCGCCGCGACCTCAGCGGCGACTTGCAAATGACTTCTGTATAGAAGTCAATGCAAGTCGCCCCGAGGTCGCCCAAAAGTAGTACAGGAACCTTTTTTCTGAGTCGGAGCGACTCGAGTCGCTCCTCTCAGAACGGTTCCATTGTACAGAACGGGGGCGACTTGTCAGGTCGCGGCGAGGCAAGTCGTGTCGCCTCGCATCGCCCCTGTGTGAACCGGCCCTAATACAAAATTACAAAAATACAAAAGTATGTCAGAGCCTTATGTATAACATTACATGTTAACTTTTATCTTTTATCCCAGACATAGAAAGGTAGGCTGACAGGGAGGGCGGGAGGAGGGGAGTGGGGAAGGGGAATAGTAAAGGTAGACAGAAACCCCAAGGAAGGTAAATGCTTGAGAACAAGGCAGGGGCCCCGCTGCCCTGTAGTTTGTGTTATTACTGGTGATAACATTATCAGTGGCCCTAGGACCCATAACCCTTTAACTGTAAACAAAACCTATATCAAACGTCTTGGGCCGTGTAATCAGTAATTCGTGTCTACCCCCAATGTCAATCTCATAACAGCGCTCTAACATCAGACAGGGGTTAACCTGTAGGCAAGGAGGAAAGCTGATAACATTTCTGCTATGTAGGGGCAAAAGAGGCCCGATAGCTGGTCTGCTCAACCCTCTAGATCGTATTCAATAGCCCGACACATTTCGCCTCAAGGGTGCAGACCGCCCAGGAAGCTTTCCGAGGAGGAGTGGTGGCTCCATATGGACCACAATGTGACGAATTTGTCATACCTGTCGTCAACCTTCGCCTGTAGCTCCTCCATGACCTTCATATCATTAAGGATATCGGCCCATCCTAGTATAGAAGGGGTACAATCCTTTTTCCAGTAAAGGGTGATATTATGGCGGCAGCAGAGAGAAGGGATCTGAGGAGGCAATTTTTGTGCGACTTAATGGAGCCTGGTATGATGGACAAGAGAGCAACCAAGGCGAAGGGGACAAGGCAGTCTGATGCATAGCATTATACGTCTCAAAAACCTTATCCCAGAAAGGACAGACCTTAACACACTCCCACCATGTGTGAAGAAATGTTCCTTTTCCTCCGTGGCATCTCCAGCAAATGTCTGTTGATCCGGGGAATATCTTGTGCACCGAGACTGGAACTCTGTACCACCGTGAGATCACTTTGTAATTCTTCTCCTGAGTGAATCCTGATGTGGAAGATTGGTGGGTAAGTATGAAGGCTGTTTGCCATTGCGTTGGAGTAATCTCCACACCAACGTCACTGGACCATTTGTGAGTGTATGTTGGAAGAGAGGTGTAGGTGGAAGCTTGAATATCTTTATAGAGAAGAGATAAGGTATGTTTAGGAGTGTGCGGGAGGGTACAGAGTTCCTCAAACAGGGTGAGCGGTCTGTGGATACAACCCGAAGTGTGTAACGACCTACAAAATTGGTTTAGGGATTGCATGGAAAGCCAGTCCAAGCAGGTCAAGGACAATGGCGTTGACAGCTCTCTCAATTGTCCGGTCGAAGGGTGAACAAATTGATTAGCCGTAGGCCAGTCCTCTCTGCTGTATGCCCCAACATGTGTTCCTGAGAGGTAAGTGGGTAGATGTGCATTATCAAACAGGGGGGAGAGAGGGCTGGGTTCCGTAGACAAGCCGAGTTTTCAAGACATCTCATACCATTTGGCAAGGACTGCCAATGTTAGCGGGGAAATCTGTCGGAGCGAGCGATATTTGGCATGGTATCCCCATAGGAGGGCTCTGAGGTCAACTGGGGCCATATCTTGTTCAATAGCAACTGAGGGTTTAAACAATGGTCTCGGAAACCATTCCAGTAGTCTGGACAATAAGGACGCCGTGTGATACAATTGGAAGTCGGGTAAGCCGGTACCACCTCTGCTTTTGGGGGCACAGAGGACTTTATGCTTTAGCCTGGAAGGGTGATTTTGCCATATGAATTGAATTATTGTGGAGCGAAGGGAGAGGAAGAAAGCCCTGGGGAGGAGTATGGGTAAAGTTTGAAATAAATATAAAGCTTTAGGTAATATATCCATTTTAAAGCGGAGGTCCACCCTAAAGTGGACCTCCGCTCATCGGAACCCTCCCCCCCTCCGGCGCCACAATTGGCACCTTTCAGGGGGGAGGGGGGTGCAGATACCTGTACAGTACAGGTATTCTGCACCCACTTCCGGGATAGCTCTCTGCGCCCCTTTCCGCAAGTGCCCGCCCCTTTCCGCAAGTGCCCCGCTGCCTGCTTGGAAACACACAGATCCCAGAGGCAGCGGGGACCATCCTTATTGCGCAGCGCGATTCGCGCATGCGCAGTAGGGAATTGGGAAATGAAGCCGAAAGGCTCCATTTCCTGATTCCCATACCCAAGATGGCGGCGGCAGCACCCGACAGACGATCTAGAGATCGGCTTCGGGTGCCGACATCGCGGGCGCGCTGGACAGGTAAGTGTCACTATTTTAAAAGTCAGCAGCTGCAGTATTTGTAGCTGCTGGCTTTTAAAAAAAAAAAAAAAACGCGGAGTCCCGGCGGACTCCCGCTTTAATGGCGTTCATCCTCCCCCACCAGGTGAGCTTCAATTTGTGCCATGATTCGAGTGAACGCCTAATGTTGGTCAGCAGCGGGCTAAAGTTCAAGGAGTAAATGTCCTGTATGTCCCTAGGGATTTCAGTCCCTAGGTACTTAACTGAGCGTGACTGCCACCGAAATGGAAATTTTCCCTAGATGGCCGCCAGCTCCCGCTGGGGTAGCGTGATGTTAAGGGCTTCTGTTTTCGTGATATTTCGTTTAAAATTACTATAGATACCAAAGCGGTCCAGCTCCGTCAGAATAAGCGGAATGCTAGTATGGGGCCTCGTGACGTACAGAAGTAAGTCGTCGGCATAAAGTGACAGCTTGCGGGGAGCCGATGGAGTGGGAATACCATGAATAGAGGCATTGTTGCGTATAGCTTGTGCTAGGTGTTCCACCGTTATTGCGAACAACAAAGGCGAAAGAGGGCAGCCTTGTCTCGTACCGTTACTAATTGTGAACGGTGCGGAGGATTCCCCGTTAGCTGTAACTCGAGCAGTGGGCTGGGAATACAGGGCCATGATTTTCGAGAGCAGTTTAGGGCCTAAGCCTATTTGTTGTAGGGATGCCTTTAGGAACGGCCAGCTCACCCTGTCGAATGCTTTTTCAGCGTCGCAGGCCAAGAGGCAGGTTGGGGATATTATGTACCTTAGCGTAGGAGATTAGGTGGAGCGTTTTCTTGGTGTTGTCCCTGGCCTCACGACCAGGGACAAACCCCACTTGGTCACCGTGAATTAAAAAGGGGAGAAGGGGGGCTAAGCGTGTAGCTAGAATTTTTAGCGTAAAGCTTCAGGTCAACGTTCAGTAAAGATATGGGGCGATAGTTACCACACAATGTGTGGTCTTTCCCGGGTTTAGGGATCACCACTATCTGGGCTTAAAAAAGCGCAAGAGATAGCGGATGGTGGTCATCCACCTCCTCGAATGCCTTCGCCATTATTGGGGCCAGTTGTTGCGCATATTGTTTAAAAAATAGAGGTGTGTAGCCATCTGGACCAGGGCTCTTGCCCTTCTTAAGCCCGTTTATAGCAGCTAAAAAGTCAGATGTGGTCAGTGGTTGTTCCAGGTCTGCCGCCGCTTCCGGGGTTATCCGTGGCAATGCTGTGTCTTGTATGTATTGTAAAAGGTCCGAGTGCGAGGAGGGGGCAGGGATGGTAGCTGCTGGGAGATTGTACAGAGATGAATAAAAGTCTCGGAAGTCCGAAACTATGTCCGAGTTTTTGGAGTGTTTTACGTGGGAGGGGGACATAAGGTGTGAAATGTTTTGTCTACGTTGTTGGAGGTGTATCGTGCGAGCTAGGCGTCTCCCACATTTATTTGCGTGGGCATAGAAGTGCCTGCCTTTAATACAGGCATTCACAGATCGCTCTGTGAATATCTGTTTGAGGTCCCTTCACGCATTAGAAAGTTCTGCCAATGTCCTAGAGTCCAGGGAACGCTTATGGGAATCTTCGAGGGTAGATATCAGCTTGAACAGTCGGCTGATATTAGCTGTACGGGCTTTTTTTAATCTAGAACCATGCTGAATGAAAATTCCTCGTAACGCACATTTCAGTGTCTCCCATTTGGTTAGATTAGAGGTATCATCATGAGCATGGGTCAAGTTAAATTCCACAATTGCTGCGGTTATCGCTGCACTGCACACAGGGTCATTTAAAAGGTTGTCATTCAGTCTCCAGGAGTTACGTCTAGGGAGGTGTGGGGGCCTCCCCAGCATCAAATGCACCGGGGCGTGGTCAGACCATATTTTCAGGCCAATCTCGCTGACAGGGTCACAGTCTAACATTCATTGGGAGATAAGAATGTAATCAAGCCTACTGTAGGAGTTATGTGCAGGAGAGTAGTAAGTATAATCCCTCTCAGACGGGTGTAGTACCCGCCATGGATCCACTAGGGACATGTCTTTCAGGGCGGTGCGTATATTAGTCAGTGTGGATGGTGGTATATTCGACTTACCAGTAGACGAGTCCAGTCTCGGTACAAGTGGTATGTTCAGGTCCCCTCCCAGGATCAGATTGTGAGTTCCAAAGGCATGTAGGCGGGACGCCACGGAGGAAAGAAATTGATACTGATTCTGATTTGGAAAATAAACATTAGCAATGGTTAAAACAGTTTGTTGATACTGTAGTTTCATACTGTAGTTTCAAAAATACATATCTACCTTTAAGGTCTATTTCTTGATCAAGTACGGCAGGGTTAAAGGAATTTTGGAAGGCCACGGAGGTCCCTTTTGTTCTAGCTTCGGGGTTGGTACTGTGAAACCAGATCGGGTAACGTTTGTCGGAAATGGAGGGGTTTTTATCTGACCTGAAGTGATTTCTTGTAATAAAATTTGTGTTTTAGCTTTGTGAACGTGATGTAGAATTTGTCTGCGCTTTTTCTGGGGTGTTGAAACCTCTACAATTAAGAGAGGAAATTTTGATTTCTAGGGAAGACATAGTGGGGGGGGGGGGGGCAAATGGGGAGTATTAGGGTTCCTGTCTAGGGAGCTGGAGGAGGCAGCTTTAAGGGTGAGGGGTCGGTGAATGGAGGGTAAAACTCAGGAAAGGGGAGGGCGCTAAGGAAATGGAAGATTACCAGCCCCAGCAAAGGGGCCTAACACTAACGTCCAGGAAGGACACACGGGAGCACCGTCACCCCCAAGAGGGCCCCGGCGGACCCGTGCAAATATGCTAGTATATAACGCCCTCAGGTAGGGTAAACAGGGTGCAGTTAGACTACACCCTCTAGTGTTCAGTGGGGAAGAGGGAGATGAACACTACACAGTGATTCTAAGAATATATAAAAAAAACAGAGGCAGTAAAGACTGCACACCCTAACGTGGGGAACGTGGTAAGGTAATACCATGGTAAAACAACTAATAAAAAAAAAATGCTTGCCTAAAGCGCACAGCACCGTGCGTTAAAAGAGCTTAAACCAACAGTTAACAGTGAAAAATGAGTAACGGGAGCAGCCGAGTTACAACCAAAGTTTGTGTCCGAATCAGACACATCTCCGTGTTCAAGGTCAGATGGGCCTGAACAGAGTCCAGCAATTCCGAAGAGATGGCAAAAAAAGTTAGACCAAGTAGGTAGAGAGGTAGTCCTGAAAAGGAGACAGAGCCCCACGGTGCTAGCACTCAAAGTCAAGTCAGGTGGTCTCTCTGGAAACGAGCGGATGGATCACCCATCATCGGCCACTGCAAAAGGTGGACAGGGACAGCAAAATAACAAGAGTTAAAGAAAAAAACGCGGGGTTTCCCCATAAAAGGACCAGAAAATCATCCCGGAGGGGATTTAGATGTGTGGGATCGAGATCTCCTCTTTCTGGATTTCTTTTCCCATCTGGGGGCTTTAGGAAAACCTGGGGTGGCCGCTTCCAATGGCTAATCTGGAATTCTAATCTGGGGCAGTTCAAATACTCCTAGGAAATTAGGCAGGTCTCCGAGGGTGCAAAAGGTAGCCGACTTACCCTGGTGGGATGCAAACAGGTGGAAGGGAAAGCCCCACCTGTATTTGATTTTCCTGGAGGGAAGGGCATCCGTGAGCGGTTTCAGAGCCTTCCTCATAAGTAGAGTCTGCCTTGAGAGATCCGTCAGAAGCATAATGGGTGAGCCATTTAACAAGATGGGAGTCTTGGGTACAGGCAGCTTGCATGATCTCAGATTTGGTGTGGAAGAAGTGAATGCGACAGATGATATCTCTAGGGTACGCTGGGTTTGGGTTGCAAGGGCCCAGAGACCTGTGGATTCTGTAAATTTGCAGATGATCTTCCTTAGGCTTATTCAGCAGTTGATTAAACATTGCTGTGGCCGCCTTAGCTAGGTCCTTGTTCTCAACCGACTCGGGGACCCCTTGGATACGGATATTGTTGCGGCGACTTCTTTCTCCTGGTCATCGAGACCATAGAACTGCTGAATCTGATTTGTATGCTCTTGCAATATGTGATCGTGTTCAATAATCCTGGTCACTGATTCCTTAACAGTAGCTTCAATATCTTCAAAGCGCTGACCTATATCATGGCGCAGGTCAGTGATTTCCCGTTTATATCAGCGCTCCAGCCTGCTGATGTAGGCCTCAATGTCCCCTTTAGTTGGGAGAGCTTTAATGTAACTCTCCATATCCCATGTCACCTGCTTGTGTGTTTGAAGCTCCTGGGATGCAGCAGGCTCTGGTGGCTCTGGTTCCCCGGCTCGGGGGATTGCGGTGAGGGAGGGGAGGGTGCAGGCTGGGTGGCCAGTACCTGTGGGGCAGTGAGGGCCGCCTGTTCTGCTGCCGCACGGGTCGCCGCCATCTTGGAAGCCGCCGTGGTCCGGCTTGCGGGTCCCTTTGTGGCGAAATAACTGCTGATTTCCCTGGTTTTGTGATTCCCCGAGGTGCGGGGGGTGTCTCCATTCCCCCTTCTGCTCATGAGGGAAGGCTGTGTAGTGATAGCTGGCTGTGCTGTGTGCTGTATTGTGCTGTGGAGCTGGAGCTGAGGTCTCAAGCTGCCGTCTCCTTCATGCGCCAAGCCACGCCCCCTCCGTTTCAACTTTAGAGAGAAAAAAATATATAGGCACAAGACGGCTTCTGAGTTGTTAAAATATTTATGAAAAATATACGATATGCAGAGGTCTTAGCAATTCTTTTTAACCTCAATAGTCCTGACCAGCACAAACCAGGACTCCTGACCTGTGCTGACAATACAAGTAAATCCCGACCGCCTGAACTACCTCCAGCAATCTTTCTCCTGCCAACTGAGGATTAGAAAAAAAGAAAAGACACTGTCCTGATTCAAGTGAAACCTAAAAACCACTCTAGGCAATAAATATGGATGAGGATGCAACATCACCTTATCATGATGGAAGACCAAGAATGACTACTTGCATGAGAGAGCTGTCAGCTTTGACACTCCACTTGCTGAGGTGATAGCAACCAAAGAAGCCGCCTTTCAGAGGATACGAGTGGCTGGCAAGGTGGGACTGTCTGCGTTGCACCCTGTATGAAGTATGAATCAAGGAGTGGGCCTTTGGGGAAAAAAATGGATAGGGACAAATCTGACCGCTAATGGTACTTTTTTGAAAATTTTAGTTTGATGTTTTTTACACAACACATACAGTACAAACGTACCAGAATCCCCCCTCCCCCCCCCCCCCTGTCCCTTGTGCAGCATTTCAACAGTTCAAAATCAAATTCTATGCTCATAACTTTCCAAAAAAAGGTATTTTGTACTCAAGGAATCAATGGTGCACCCAAGCATCACACGGTCATATAATTATCTAGGTCGGTTTACATGCTCCTTTTATCCAAGTATGGAGAGTGCTTTGTTGAAGTGATCCCCCACCATAGCAGGTCAAATCAATGTGTCCTTGGCCTCAACCCAGCACTGCCATACTTTCTCAAATTTTTTGGGGCAACCCCTGCTTAGGCATGTTGTGTTATATAGAGATAGCCCTTTATTGATTATGTCTTTCCAGTATGACATTGTGGGTGGTTCAGGTTTTTTACAACACAGGATAGCTTTACGTGCATAATAAAAGGGAGAGATCATGGACCTTTGCGCCCTTTGTGTCACCAATTCCTCCACCAGGCCCAGCAAACAAACTGAGACTGTTACAGGAATCGTCACCGAAAGCAATTTCTGTATAGTGCGTGTTACCCCCGTCAAGAACTCCATTGCCAAAATATATGATCAAAATCAGCTTGTTTGTATGTGCAGCGCCAGCACTCTGCTTCACCGGTACCATAGATACCAGCTATCCTCGCAGGGGGATAATAAACTCTGGTATCGACCAGAGATGGGCTCATTCAATTTAAAATACTACACAGAGTCTGGAATGTGTTATCCCATATATCATCCCAATCTCCCCCCCCCCCCCCCCCCTAAAATCTGTCACCAGTGCACTCCGTGTATCATTGCATTTTTGGCCTTTTCACAAATAATTCTTTGTAAACTGCTAACTGTTTTTGTAATTCCTCAGCACCAAGCATGTTCTCCAATGGAGATGCATTCGGCTCCAGCGTGTCTGAAGTGAGCTGTGTCAGGAAAGCGTGTCTTAACTGAAAGTATCAGAATAATTACCAGTTGGGAAGATTATATTTCTTTCAGTTGGTTAAAATTGAACATTTTTTTCCCCCCTACTATGTGTTTCAGTTGTTTAATGCCAACCCTGGCCCATATTATTGGATCAGGGATTGCACCAAAGTGGGGTAGTCTAGGGTTGAACCAGAGGGGAGTGTCTTGTGACCCACTCCCATCTGCAGATTTCATCAACGTCTGCGCCCCTGTCCCATGCACATATAGTGACACGCATTGAGACAGTCAAAGACACAGACGCCTGCGCCTGGGGTCCCCTGTATACTAGGTAAAACAGACTCTTGTATGAGCCCATGAGGGCTGCCTCTAGCACTGTTGCTGAATCACCATTGTCCCTTGTCAGTCAGCGTCTAGCAATCACCATTTGTCCAGCTATAAAGTATTTAAACAAGTCAGGTAGCGCTATTCTACCTTGACCCAAGGGCTCCTGAAGTGTACGGAGGCTAATCCTAGGATGTGCAGTGGACCAAAGGAAGGAGCTAAATAAGCTGTTCACCCTCCTAAAAAAAAAAAAAAACAAGGCATCCAAATTGGAGTGTTCTGTAGGAAATACCAGAAAACTGGGAGAATCTGCATTTTTAGTAGATTAACCCTTCCAATCGGGGACAATGGCAGATGTCTCCACGCATCAAGCAGTACTTTGACCTTAGTCAGTAAGAGAAGTAAATTTAGGGAAATAAAATCACCCACCTTGGCCATATATGTATGCCCAGGTATGGCGTAGTACCGCTAACATGTAATTCCAGTCAACAGAATCAAAGGCTTTGGCCATGTCGAGGGACACTACCACCCTAGTCCCTGTGTTGTTGTGGTCGATCTGCAAGTGAGCAAACAGTCTGTGCAGGTTAGTGTCTGTAGATTTTTGGAGTATGAAACCTGTCTGATCCACTAAGGTAGTGATAACTTGTGAAAGTCTTGCTGCTATTATCTTTATCAAAATTTTAAGGTCCTGATTTAAGAGTGCTATAGGTCTATATGAGGAGCAGGTTAATGTATCCTTGCCTGGTTTCGGCAAGAGAATCACCTGGGCCTCTAACAAGATGTCCGGGAGGCGTTTGTGTAAGACAATAGTGGAACAGAGCTTTCGGTCATGGAACCCAGTCTTCCACATGTAGCCTATACCACTCTATACAGAAACAGTCTGGGCCAGGTGATGGGGGGGGGGGGGGGGCAGCAGAGGGGAGAGCCCTGATAGCCGTTTCGATTTCTTTTTCTGTTATCTCAGCCTCCAGAATGACCTTGTTTGACTCGAACAAGACTGGGATATTCAAAGATTACAACAGCGTGTCTAAATTATGATTATCATAGACTGGAATAGGAGCATACAAAACCTTGTAGTACTCCACAAACGTGTCCATAACATCAGTTGGGTTTTTCTCCCTGAACGTTTTTGATACGTGGCATAGCTAGAAGTTTTCCATTCTTATCCCCCTTCTCAAAAATGGATTCAGCGCTTTTTGCCCTAGATGTGTGTGTTAGTTCAGCGAAAAGAAGTTCCGGCGTGCCTCAAATAATTTTTTGTATGTTGTATCAGACTGATCGTTTGCGCAAGCAAATTCACGCATGCTTTCCTGTTCTTGTAATTCTTGTCCCTTTCTATTGCGAGCCCTGTGCACCTGCTTAATAGCTGCGACGTAGTGTCCACGCATACAAGCCTTGAACGCATCCCATACTATGGTGGGGTCAGCTGAGCCAACGTTGTTCCTCCAGTAGCCATTAAAATGTGGCGCTATCTGGGAGGACATGCTATAATAAGGGAAAGATGGCGGAGGTATATAGATATTCACCAAGACCATTTTGCATGTACTGATGTCAGCAATAACAATTAGGAAACTGCAACCAGGATCTGAGATGACATGATGTATGGTACAGGGTACATTAGCCTTGCTAATCAGGATTGACACTCCCCTAGCATAGGTGGAGTATGTTGCATGAAGTGCCCACTGTATCCAGGCTTCTATGCAAGGCTAGCACCCTGCTCCCATCCAGATGTGTCTCTTATAAGTGTGACACTCTTTAAGTATTGAAGCGTCAAGGCTCGAGGGAATTTGTCATTTAAGCCTCGGACGTTCCAAGATTCTACCACGTAAGTGGGTGGCATATCGGGAAAATTCAGCAACTATTGCCGGGCTGGAGCCCTCCTCACCTTCCAGAAGTCCCCCCACATGTATGTTATTTTGCCTTTATTGAAAAATTAGTTCTCAGCCAGCACTGGACACTTTTTGAGCACTAGTCACTGTTTCTGGACTTTTATGTTTGTCACAAGCAATTTGCATATATTATCTCATTATTTACTTTGCCAAGTTAATTATAATCACTATAGTATAGGTATTTAATCCTTTGGGTAAACTATATATATATATATATATATATATATATATATATATATATATATATATATATATATATATATATATATATACACACACAGTGCCTTGCTAAAAAGTATTCGGCCCCCTTGAACTTTTCAACCTTTTGTCACATTTCAGGCTTCAAACATAAAGATATAAAATTTTAATTTTTTGTGAAGAATCACCAACAAGTGGGACACAATTGTGAAGTGGAACGAAATCTATTGAATAATTTTAAACTTTTTTTAGCAAATAAAAAACTGAAAAGTGGTGTGTGTGCAAAATTATTCGGCCCCTTTACTTTCAGTGCAGCAAACTCACTCCAGAAGTTCAGCGAGGATCTCTGAATGATCCAATGTTGTCCTAAATGACTGATGGTGATAAATAGAATCCACCTGTGCGTAATCAAGTCTCTGTATAAATGCAGCTGCTCTGTGATAGTCTCAGGGTTCTATTGAAAGCGCAGAGAGCATCATGAAGACCAAGGAACACACCAGGCAGGTCCGTAATACTGTTGTGGAGAAGTTTAAAGCCGGATTTGGATACAAAAAGATTTCCCAAGCTTTAAACATCCCAAGGAGCACTGTGCAAGGGATCATTTTGAAATGGAAGGAGTATCAGACCACTGCAAATCTACCAAGACCTGGCCGTCCCTCTAAACTTTCAGCTCAGACAAGGAGAAGACTGATCAGAGATGCAGCCAAGAGGCCCATGATCACTGTGGATGAACTGCAGAGAACTACAACTGAGGTGGGAGAGTCTGTCCATAGGACAACAATCAGTCGTACACTGCACAAATCTGGCCTTTATGGAAGAGTGGCAAGAAGAAAGCCATTTCTCAAAGATATCCATAAAAAGTCTCGTCTAAAGTTTGCCACAAGCCACCTGGGAGACATACCAAACATGTGGAAGAAGGTGCTCTGGTTAGATGAAACCAAAATCAAACTTTTTGCCCATAATGCAAAACGATATGTTTGGCGTAAAAGCAACACAGCTCATCAGCTTAACACACCATCCCCACTGTCAAACATGGTGGTGGCAGCATCATGGTTTGGACCTGCTTTTCTTTAGCAGGGACAGGGAAGATGGTTAAAATTGAGGGGAAGATGGATGCAGCCAAATACAGGACCATTCTGGATGAAAACCTGTTGGAGTCTGCAAAAGACCTGAAACTGGGACGGAGATTTATCTTCCAACAAGACAATGATCCCAAACATACAGCACAATCTACAAAGGAATGGTTCACAAATAAACGTATCCAGGTGTTAAAATGACCAAGTCAAAGTTCAGACCTGAATCCAATTGAGAATCTGTGGAAAGAGCTGAAAACTGCTGTTCACAAACGCTCTCCATCCAACCTCACTGAGCTCGAGCTGTTTTTGCAAGGAAGAATGGGCAAGAATTTCAGTCTCTCGATGTGCAAAACTGATAGAGACATACCCCAAGCGACTTGCAGCTGTAATCGCAGCAAAAGGTGGCTCTACAAAGTATTAACGCAAGGGGGCCGAATAATTTTGCACGCCCCACTTTTCATTTTTTTTATTAGTTAAAAAAAGTTTCAAAAATCCAATAGATTTCGTTCCACTTCACAATTGTGTCCCACTTGTTGGTGATTCTTCACAAAAAATAAAAAAATGTATATCTTTGTTTGAAGCCTGAAATGTGGCAAAAGGTTGAAAAGTTCAAGGGGGCCGAATACTTTCGCAAAGCACTGTGTGTGTGTGTGTGTGTGTGTGTGTGTATATATATATATATATATATATATATATATATATATATATATATATATATATATATATATATATATATATTTTTTTTTTTATATTTTTTTTAACTGGCTGTAATATACATTTTTTGTGAGAACACCTGCCAGAGGATGTAACACATGACATAACAATCCTATCAAAATTATTTCACCAGCACTTATCTAACTCACATTAGCACTCTTCTTTCTCTCGTTATTTTCTCACAGGCATTGTGCGATACGTTTATATATGTTTTATTGAAGAACACATTTTATTTTTATTTATTTTTACCACTTTTTATTTCAGTACACCTCAGGCTGAGAGTATAACCCCTATACCATCTGCATTAAGGTCTAATTCACATTTTCCCTTTTTTTTTTTTTTTTTTTTTGTTCTTTTGCATTCTACCAAATACAGGGAGTGCAGATGGTGTAGCACACCCATATTATAGGGCAGTGATGGCGAACCTTGGCACCCCAGATGTTTTGGAACTACATTTCCCATGATGCTCAGCTACACTGCAGAGTGCATGAGCATCATGGGAAATGTAGTTCCAAAACATCTGGGGTGCCAAGGTTCGCCGTCGCTGTTATAGGGGTTGCACTCCTTCAATTTTTGGTTTATACCACTTTGGCTCATCCCATGAAGTGATATTACCAACCACCAAGTACTCCCCCACAGGCCTCTGTCCTGACTTGTTGCACCCAGCAGAGGTTATGACACATTCACCAACACGTAAGTCATTAGACATCGCACCTTGCAGAGGGTATATATATTACTGGCACGCCAAGACAGTGCATATTTAATTCCCATCATTTCCCAATTTCTGGCTTTTTAAGGTTTATAAGATTGCAACCTGCAGAGGCTGCAACACAGAAGTATCCTTATAATAGGTTCAAACCAAACACTTAAGTACCCTTTAACCACTTGCTTACTGGGCACTTAAACACCCTTCCTGCCCAGACCAATTTTCAGCTTTCGGTGTTCTCACACTTTGAATGACAATTACTCAGTCATGCAACACTGTACCCAAATTAATTTTTTGTCCTTTTTTTCCCACAAATAGAGCTTTCCTTTTGGTGGTATTTGATCACCTCTGGGGTTTTTATTTTTTGCGCTATAAATGAAAAAAGACCGAAAATTTTGAAAAAAAAACACATGTTTCTGTGACAGAATTATGCAAATTATTAATTTTTCTTCATAATTTTGGCCTTAATTTATACTGCTACATATCTTTGGTAAAAAATAACCCAAATTAGTGGATATTTGGTCTTCGTGAAAGTTAGAGAGTCTACAAGCTGTGGTGCGAATCGCACAAAATTGATCACATCTGATGTACTGGTGGACTATCTCGCTTCTTGTGACCCGAACAAGTCAGGAAAGTACAAATACCCACCAAATGACCCCTTTTTGGAAAGTAGACATTCCAAGGTATTTAGTAAGAGGCATGGTGAGCTTTTTGATGTTGTCATTTTTTTCCCACAATTCTTTGCAAAATTAAGATTTTTACATTTTTTTTTTCTCCACAAAATTGTCATTGTAATAGGTTATTTCTCTCACATGGCATGTGTATACCACAAATGACACCCCCCAAAAAATTCTGCTACTCCTCCTGAGTATTACAATACCACATGTGTGAGACTTTTTCACAGCCTGGCCACATAGAGAGGCCCAACATGCAGGTAGCGCCATCATGTGTTCTAGGAACATAAATTGCACATCTAACTTGTTGACTATTTATTACACTTTTGAAGCACCAGGACAATGACACGTGACACTGATGACAGATGGCATTGATACGTGGCAATGATGACACTTATACGTGGCACTGATGACACGTGGCACTGATGACAGATGGCACTAATATGTGGCACTGATGACAGGTGGCACTTACACGTGGCACTGAAGACACGTGGCACTAATACGTGGCACTGATGACAGATGGCACTAATACATGGCACCGATGACGCGTGACACTAATGACAGATGGCACTGATAAGTGGCATTGGTGACACTGACAACAGATGGCACGTGACACTGACAGGTGGCACTGATGACAAATGGCACTGATACGTGGCACTGATGACATATGGCACTAATACGTGGCACTGATGATAGATGGCACTTATACGTGGCACTGATGACAGATGGCACTGGGGACAAATGGCACTGGGGGCAGGTGGCACTGGGGGCAGGTAGAACTGGGGGCAGGTGGCACTGGGGCAGGATGGATGGCACTGCTGGGGGGAGGATGGATGGCACTGCTGGGGGAGGATGGCACCGTTTACAGCGATCTGTGTTTGCCTGTCCCCGGGGGACACGGAGAACACAGAACTTCCGCGATGTGCGCCCGTGGCGGCGCGCATTGCAGAAGTAAACATTAGGACGTCCAGGGACGGCCTCCCGGACGAACGCGCCTGCCCTACGGCCGTCATTCGGCTATAGGGCGGGCGCGAGGTGGTTAATCAGAACAGCACAACACCTACAACCTTTTTTAACCACTTAAGGACCGCCGCATGGCAATGTATGTCGGCACAATGGCACCGACAAGCACGTACATGCGGGTCCAATCGGACCCCCTCCCGCTGGATGCGGCGGTCCGTTTCACTTGAGGAGTGATCTGGGATGATGGGATGGCCGTTGGTTTCTGGCCATCTCCTCTTGATCGCTCCTGGTGAATGAGAAGCTTCCTCCGCTGTGTGTTGTAAACACAGGCAGGGAGGAAGTGATGTCATTCTCCTTGGGGCGGTCTTTTTGACCGAACTGCGAGGAGAACACAGAAAGTAAGTGCACCAAACACTACACTGACATGTAGGTACACATAGGCACACAAATCCCCCCCGCCGATTGGCCCCCCCATTACACTATCACTGATTGCAGTGATCATTTATTTACTGATCACTGCATTTAGTGTCAGTTGTGACAGTAAAAACTGTCAGGGCAGTTAGTGTTAGGTCCAGGGTAGCCCCCTACCCCCCCCCCATAAAGGTTTAACCCCCTGATTGCCCCTAGAGTTAACCCTTTCACCCCCTTTTGCCGGTGTCACTAAGCAATCGTTTTTATGATCGCTGCATTAGTGCCGCTAGGTAGCTAGTTATTTTTTTAGGTTCACCGCCAGGTTTTTATAGCGCTAGGTACCCCCATATACTACCCAATAATGGTTTTAACCCCCTGATTGCCCCTAGTTAACCCTTTCACCAGCGATCACCGTATAAGTGCCACTGGTGACGCTGGTTAGCCAGTTAGTTATTTAGGTTCCCCGTCAGGTTTTTATATAGTGCCAGGGACCCCCATATACTACCTAATAAAGATTTTAACCCCCTGATTGCCCCTAGTTAACCCTTTCACCAGTGATCACCGTATAAGTGTTACGGGTGACTCTGGTTAGTTTGCTTTTTATAGCATCAGGGCACCCACCATTTATTACCCAATAAAGGTTTAACCCCCTGATCACCCGGCGGGTGATATCAATTAGGTTTTAGGGTCAGGGTCTGCGTCGCCCCAGGCAGCGCTAGGTCAGTGCCAGTACCGCTAACACCCACGCGCAAAGCATAAACCTCCCGTAGTGGTATAGAATCTGAACAGATCAATATCTGATCTGATCAGATCTATACTAGCGTCCCCAGCAGTTTAGGGTTCCAAAAAAACGCATTGTTAGCGGGATCAGCCCAGATACCTGCTGGCACCTGCGTTTTGCCCCTCCGCCCAGCCCACCCAAGTGCAGTATCTATTGATCACTGTCACTTACAAAACACTAAACACATAACTGCAGCGTTCGCAGAGTCAGGCCTGATTCCTGCGATCGCTAACAGTTTTTTTTGGTAGCGTTGTATATTTAAATCCTGAAGGTAGTGCTTGGTTTTCGGGGTCCCGTACGTGGCTAGGCTCCCAAAAAGTCCCTCACATGTGGTATCCCCGTACTCGGGAGAAGCAGCAGAATTTATTTTGGGGTGTAATTTCACTTATCCCCATAGCATGTGTGAGCAATATATCATTTAGTGACAACTTTGTGCAAAAAAATAAAAAATTTAATATTCCTGCAACTTGTGGCAAAATATAAAATATTTCATGGACTCAACATGCCTCTCAGTAAATAGCTTGGGGTGTCTACTTTCCAAAATGGGGTCATTTGGGGGGGTTTTGTGCTATTTTGGCATTTTATGGCCTTCGAAACTGTGATAGGTAGTGAGGAGTGAAATCAAAAATTTGCACCCTTAGAAATCCTGAAGGCAGTGATTGGTTTTCGGGGTCCCGTACGTGGCTAGACTCCCAAAAAGTCCCACATATGTGGTATCCCCGTACTCAGGAGAAGCAGCAGAATATATTTTGGGGTGCAATTCCACATATAACTATGGCATGTGTGAGCAATATATCATTTAGTGACAGCTTTTTGTAAACTTTTTTTTTTTTTGTCATTATTCAATTACTTGGGACAAAAAATAATAATTCAATGGGCTCAACATGCCCCTCAGCAATTTCCTTGGGGTGTCTACTTTCCAAAATGGGGTCATTTGGGGGGAGGGGGGTTGTACTGCTCTGCCATTTTAGCACCTGAAGAAATGAGATAGGCAGTCATAAATTAAAAGCTGTGTAAATTCCAAAAAATGTACTCTAGTTTGTAGACGCTATAACTTTTGCGAAAAACCAATAAATATACGCTTATTGACGTTTTTTTTACTAAAGACATGTGGCTGAATAAATTTTGCCCTAAATGTATAACTAAAATTGAGTTTATTTGATTTTTCTTATAACAAAAAGTAGAAAATATCTTTTTTTTATTAAAATTTTCTGTCTTTTTCCATTTATATCGCAAAAAATAAAAATCGCAGAGGCACTCAAATACCATCAAAAGAAAGCTCTATTTGTGGGAAGAAAAGGACGCAAATTTTGTTTTGGGTAAAACATTGCATGACCGCGCAATTACCAGTTAAAGCAGTGCAGTGCGAAATTGTAAAAAGACCTCTGGTCCTTAGGCTGACAATTGGTCTGAGGCTGAAGTGGTTAATCAATCTAAATTTACTTCACTCAGGTGATAGTATATTTACAGGGGCAGCAGTTCTTTTTTCAAGTTTGTCTGCATTCATTTCCAGTGCGCAGATTTATTTATTACTTTTCCCAATTCTGTAATCTGCGAGCAATGAGATCCCTGCTGGTTTTCCACAGTGCTTATGGGGCCCTCAGCTTCAGTAAGTCTCTCCCTGATTTTATCCAAGTCATGGTGGATAAGGGTGCATTCAGATGCCAGGTGTTCCACCTTCACCATGAGCATGGACTTGAAGCCCTCTATTGCTGCCAGGATGGGCTTAGCAATTGCCTCTCGAGTTGCATCCACTAATGCAGGGGATAGGGAAGCCTCAATCTCCTCCACAGGAGACGCCATTGCCACAGGAGAATGTGCTTGGCTCTGTTCCGTCCTCCCTTCATGATATGCTACGGAGGCAGAGCCTAAGAAAGATGATGCCCAGAGAGCCGGTGGCCTGCCCCTTACCCAGTCTCTGTGCTTTTGCGGCATTCTGTGCCTTTCCACGGACTTTTGCAGACAAGATTGCTGCCACAGAGGAGTCCAGGGTGTGTGGGGAGGACGAGGGGTATTGTTCCAGTGGAAAATGAGGTGTTATAACAGGTGAATTAGCAGGATTTGCACGGAGCGCTTCAGGGACGCGTTCTCTCCAACTCACATCCCGGCAACCCCTAATGGTACTTGAGGCCAATCTCCTTTGCCCTACCGATTTGGAGAAAGGTAAAAAAACTCCCACTCATATCTGTGGGTGCTTCTTCTTGGCTTCACGCCAGGCACAAAATATTTCCAAGTCCTGTAATTGAATCTCCCTGAAGCTAGCTTCCAGGCACTCAACAGTGTGGAGATAACAGGACCCAAGACCATTAGGTCCGGCTGGACTGGAAGTGTCCAATGCTATGTCAGTGTACCAAGCCCTCCTGGGCTAATTTGGATAATGCTATTATCGGTGTTACCACCTCCTGGATTCAAAAAATGCTGCAGTGGTTGAAAAAGTGGGAAGGTGTCATTTAGGGAGAACTGGTCCCTAAGGTGTTACCAATGCATCTACCCTTGTTACCAGTGGGACTCTTGTCCCGAACACAACTTTTTGTAGAAGTTGGATTCCATTAGATTCACCTGCAGAGTTCCCCAACATTGGCAGAGTGACAAAAAATGTCTCAAACGGGGACCAGGTGTTCCAGGCATTCGTTTCTGATGACTGGAAACCCCCCTGTCATTTCTCTATACCTCGATTATGTACTGGTGACAGACTGCACCTGCTGTTTTGCCCCAGACAGAATGTGGTTCACCTTTCTGAGCCGCACAACTCCTGGTGCTGCCCTGGTGGTTGATATTTACTACTGTAGAGGCATTGTTGGATTGAATCTACAATTGATTCATTAAATAATCCAGAGCAAGGTGTACTGGCCAAAAGTTTCAAGATGTTGAAGGCTAGTATTCTTTCATGTGGACACCAAGTCCCCTGAACCGTAGTCGCCTTCAAACCAATTGGAGAGACTGGCATTAGTGGTTATCTTCCAAACTCCTGAGAGGAAGAATTTCACCTTCTCCAGATTCCAAACCATCAACCACCAATCTGAGCTCTGGGGAACAGAGTCCTCTGGCAAACCAATGCTTGGATCCTCATGTTCCAGACAGAGAGAATGTTCATCTACAAAAGACCTAGAGTAGGACTGTATGTAGAAATGTATCAAAGCAAAAACTGGAACCGACTGCTTCCTGAGCAAAGATTATTGAGGTATACTGAGATTGGCACCCTCTGCATCTTCAGCAAGTCCAGCACCCGGGGCTGGGAGTTTTGTGAAGCCTCAGAGCTGTTGCCAGCCGGAAGAGCAGAGTCACAAAAATGAAAAAAAGATGACTTTGCACTGCAATTGCAGAAACCCTTGATCAGCCTGGAAAAAAGCGGCACGTGAAGATTTGCGTCGTTGATGACTATGAACCCCCGAAATCTACCTCTCGCAGAGAGGTCAACATTAAATGGACAGAGTCTATCTGAAACAAAAAGATGTCCAGCGACTTAAGATCTAAGATAGACCTTATGTCCCCATTTGGTTTTGGGATCACTATCAGTTGAGTTTTTTTTTTTTTTTCAGAATGAGCCAATTAGCTTATGCTCCCATGAGTCAAATGCAAGGCAAAAGACTGATGACTCGGAGGCAGACCCAGAAGGCCTAAAGAGGCGTACCTAACCTCCCAAGCTTCTGGCTAAAGATGGAGCAAACCACCTCAGACACTGCCCTAAGATGCTCTGGCCTGAGATACTCTCAAAACACAGCAGCCCCAGATGTCTTCCTCACACAGGTGGGGAAAAGCTTACAGCATCTGGTATTCTCAAGCAGTTTTCGATCCATATACTAACCAGGCTTGATCCTGCTTAGGCTTCCATCAACTGAGATCAGGCATGATCAAGGTGATGTGGCCACAGTCCATCAGATGAAAAATGAATGCATCAGAAAACACTGCAATGCCAAACACCAGTGGCTCGGATGCACCTGACACCCATCGGTTGATGTGGATATTGACAGATCGCTGAACCTGAGAGCGGTGCATCTGCCTCCCCCAGCTGCCTCTCTTCTGGAACCATTTAACTGGTATAACAGGTAAACAACATAGCAACTATATTAGCCAACTTAATACACAGTCCTCCAAGGATGTAGGCCTCAAACAACTTTGGTTTACCATTATGCAACCCTGCAGGCACCCAGGTATGCCGTTATGTAGGTACCTAGGAATTCAAAGATGAAGGTATACACGTTTTCTTGCCATTTATGCATGCAGTTCAAGGCAAATAGGCAAGTTAAAACATATGTATACAGTTCAATGCAACTAAGCCCATATGTATGCACTTCAATGCAACTAAGCCCATATTTATGCAGTTCAATGCAAGTAAGTACATATATATGCAGTTCAAACTAAGCATATACGTATGCAGTACAAATGGAAACATGCCAGCATGCGTTTAAGCAATATGCATTTATGCAAGCATGCAAGTTTGTGCTCCTGTAAATATGCAAAACCACGAAAGTGCTGTTTGCATAGACACGCACTTTCGTGGTTTTGCATATTTACAGGAGCACAAACTTGCATGCTTGCATAAACGCATATTGCTTAAACGCGTGCTGGCATGTTTTATGTCTTATGCAATACGTGCCCATGCAAACATGCATTTACGCAATAAGCAAGCGTGCATTTACGAAATGCATAATATATGTTGCATAAATACAACACTTATTTATGCAAACTTGTGTCTATGCAACATGTTTTTATGCAAACATGCGTTTACACAAACATGTATGCAAACTTGCATCCATGTAAACACTATCTATGCAACATGTAAACACACGTCTGCAAAAACATGCCCCTGCAAACATTCGCATATGCAAGCTTGTGTTTATTCAAGCAAGCAAGAACGTGTCTATGCAAACATTGTGCCTATGCAAGTAAGCATTATAAAATATGTATACTATGCTGCACCTGGGCCCAGACTAGTTTTGCAGGATTAGCCAAATACATAGGCATCCAGCTCCTGCAGACCAAATGGTATTCTGGACACACAATTCCTTAAAGTGCACCAATACCCATTTTCTTTCAAACGTGCTTATGCCACATGTATCTGTGCAACATCTATGCAAAACATCTTTATTTAAACATGTGTTTAAAGTAGAACTCTGGGATCCACAAAAAAATCCCCCATTAGTACACCCCCTAAAAAAAAACACTAAACGGTTATTTAATTTGTGAAATTTCTTCCCATTGAAGAGAAAAGTAAAATTTTCAGGAAGTCAGCTCTGTAGTTCAAAATAGGCTTCGTATGCTGCCAGGGAGGAGCTGTTAGCACAGTGATTGCATCATATCCTCTTCTGTCGCAGTACTCTGTAATCAAACTACATTTTCCATGAATCCTTGGGATTGGAGTGAATGTGGGAGGGTACACTAGGCCTGTACATGTAAATGTGAACAAGCCCACTTCAACATAAATCACACCCCTCATTCTGCAGGCAGCCATACTGCTCAGTACTGCTCATCAGTACCCATATGTGTGGGTCTCATCAGTGCCCATATATGCGGGTCTCATCAGCACCCATATGTGTGCTCTCATCCGTGTCATATGTGCAGAATGCAGAGACACAAGTGGAGTGAACACCGCTCGCTGTGAATTCCTACAACCCGGACCGGCATTGTGATAGACATCGCACTGGTCCAGGAGGTGGGATGTTACAGCAAGCGATGTTCCTGTCAGCCTGAGATTTCCGCTCTGTCACCTGGCTTGATCCCCGCTCTGCAGTGACAGATGACAAGCGGGTGGCGGCGGCACTGGAGGGAGGTGGAGGACACCACCTCCATGGCCGGTACAGACCAGGGTGTGTGGAGACCTCTCCGCCCACTAACGCATGCGTGGACGGAAAGTCCCTGCTGGCTGTGGAGAACTACAACTAGGCAGTTAGAGGGGGGGGGGGGGTTTTGGGACTTTAAATGAAGCATGGATACGTGCCTCCATCCCGTAATTCGATACATGTAAACAGGGAGTTTTGGGACTTTGAATGAAGCACTTGGATAGTGGAGGTGAGTTTTAACCATATTTGGATGTTTATTAATTGTTCAGTGGAAAACCATAAATTATAGTAATAGAACAAATTCATAATATATATAAGCGTCAATGCGATAAAAACACAATATATAGTATCCACATAGCAACATTTGACAATGGTAAATGTAGTAGATTAATGAGATGGCATGGTGGTGCCCATGACAGCAAGCCTGGCATCGACAAGTGTGCCCACATGGTAAGTAAGCATCCACTAAAAATAGTTAATATTTAATTAAATATACAATTTATAATAAAATAAATATGATTCCGTATAAGGTTTAACTGGGACATCAAATCAAAAGCTCGACGCGTTTCGTGGGTGACTCCCCACTCATCAGGAGCTGATGCTACCACAGAATTCCTATGAAATAAAAAATATATAAATATTGTACTACCTATGTTAATGAAGATTTGATACATATATATGATTTGACCAGGGCAAACTCACCAGTCAGGACGACAAGTGCAGCGCGCGGTGGTGGATGCTGGGCGGGCCAGGGACACACTCCCTTCACGGGAACTGAGGCGGCATAAAGATGGATGCGATATCAGGCAAACCAGAAAAATGCACCAGCGTAGGAGAGTGTACCCTAAAGTGGGAAGTGTAGTGATTGTTGAAACCAAAATATCTAAAGGCATAATGTGGATTGTGAGTGTTCTTAATGAAATTGTGTAAGGACAGAGAAGTTAAAAATTGAGCCCCAAAGAAATCCACAAAGGTGGTGAACTAGTAAACAAAAAGTGCTGTGTTGTGAGTGTATGGAAATAAATATAATCTTGTTTATTGTGCAGATGAAAGGGAATAATCATAACTGTATCCATGGGAATATAGGTGCACGGGTTAAAGTAAGTGAGGAAAATTAAGAATGTAATGTGTGTAAAATAATGATGAACAAGGGGAAGCAGTGGAGTTGCCCAAGAACAATAGAGTGAATCAGAAAAGGGAAAGAGTTTTTCTACCTACATATCGCTTCATAGACAACACCAGCAGACCAAAAGGCTGGTGTGTACAGACCCCATGCAGAGACCAGCAGCAACCCACAGCTGGCTCCGAATGGGGTTTAAGTGTCCGCCTTGCGTGGTGGGAGGGTTGGAGCGCAACGTACTGTGTGTGAAGCCGCTTGTCCGAGCGGCTGATTGTCACGTGGAGGGCTCCGTGGTAAGGAGAGTTGCCATGCTGACCGGCCTGCTTACATGTTTCGCGCGCATGCGCTTTATTTTTTAAAGCGCGTGCGCGCGAAACATTTAAGCAGGCCGGTCGGCATGGCAACTCTCCTTACCACGGAGCCCTCCACGTGACAAACAGCCGCTCGGACAAGCGGCTTCACACGCAGTACGTTGCGCTCCAAGCCTCCCACCACGCAAGGCGAACGCCACCTTGTGTCCAATTTGGATACACATTTTTCAGCGTGCACTGCACCTCCGTCCCAGAGCTCAACACATCACAGGGAGCAGGATTGATTATTTCCCTTCCACTCCTCAAGCTCAGCACGGCGGCGCCCCAGTCCCACAGTCCATTCATCAACAAAGTGAGTGACTTCTGGAACATAGTTCCATTTATTTGCACTTGTTCACGAACTTCATTGTTTCCCCCCTGCCTTTCGGAGAGGATTACTCACAGTCACCAAGTTTACATGTATAGTTGACTGTTGGCAGTGCAGCCCTGTTATCATCTTAAAGTCACAAATGGAAGACTCCAGGAGTAATTCATTACCAAGCAGCTGTCGTTTTATATTGTTGTGATTGACTGATTTAATGCTTTTAAGATCCCAGGAGGATCAGACGCCTTTGTTTTTTTTTTATCTAATACATTTTTATGTGTTTTTTACATCAGATTGAGTCTCTGATGCACTGTTTTTTGATTGTTTAATCTCAGTATATAATCATGCCTTGTCTGGCCACACATTTCTCCCATAGTAAAAACTCACTTCATTAGTATCCATGGGCTGCTGTCATGTCTCAAAAGGCCATGATAAACCTGCTGTCGACATGGTAAAACATAGCCACACCTCCACTTCCTGCCTACAAAGAAATAGGCAATACTAAGCGAGCCTGTGCCCTCTAGTGGCTGGAGTAGAAACAGCAGCCCAACTCTCCTAAGAGGAGCATAGTGAGAAGACCAGACAGTCGGATCTTTTTTTTAAAAAGAAGCTGCAACATGCAGACTTAACATTTCTGCTGCAAGACTCTGAACATGAGTCCAACCTTTACCCATCACGGCAGGCTTGGCCATAAGACCTTCAGGGACTGGGTCCCCCTTAATATTGGGTCCACTCCCCTGGACCTGTATAGCACCCTGCAGGAAAGCACCTTGCTCAGAACCAACACTGCACAGGGTTCCATTACGCAGGGTCCAGTGCCGTAATGCTGCATTACAGGCTAACCTCGAATTTTCTCTCCTTTTTTTTTATTTTTTTCTTTTTTTTTTTTTTTTTTTACAATAAATGTTTATTAACAATTTTCAAATAAACAAAATCAGTTATTGGGTATACATTGCAACAGAAGCTGTTAATACAATCAATAAGTCATACAATCAACATATAAATCAGAAATGTAATAACAAATTCAAAACACGGCCAACTAAGCCTCTTACTAGGTCACTTCTGCAATAGTGGTGCAGGTGAAGTTCCGACCCAGTAAAGTATACCTATGTTAAAGTGGGAATACCTTAAATAACACGTGTATTAACTGAGGATCATTAAGCATCTCTGTGTGAGGGTGAAAGGGTGGGTGTGGGGTAGGGGTCCAATCAGGGTAATGTTATACACCGAGCAAAGCCACCCTTGAGCCCTTTGGGTGGGGGCCATGTGTAGTAAGGTATGTGGTTTAAACCTATTCGGTACCCATAGGATTGAGAGGAATCTCTATAATAGTAATATGTTATCTAGGGGTGAGGGGGAAGTAAAAAGACCAGAAACCTTTAGGGTGTGTTCTCCTGCCGGAATAGTGAAGGAGGTATGTTGGTATCAAGTTGAGGGTTTGTAGAGATCGCTTAAGTAGGATCGGTAAGGATCAATTGGGTAAGGGGAAGGGTATGGCTGGAGGGGAGGGCATGGTAAGCCAGACACTGACGTTTCTGCAACAGATCGGTATCTGTCATGGCTGAGAGGTCGGGTCACTGGTTGGAATAATCTGCATCGAGGAGACTCTAAAGTGTAACCAGCAAGCCCATATTGTACTAAATTTTGTCAGATTGTCTTTTGCTTGATAAATTAGTTTTTCCATCTCAGCTGTTCTATCGACTCTTTTGAACCATTCAGCCACTATGGGTGGTGTGGAGCTCCTCCAGTGAACCAAAACAGAGGTTGGCTGCATTGATGAGGTGTAGAGTAAGGGATTTTTTTGTAGGAGAAGGGTATGGAGGTGTGATGGAGCTTGTATTGGGCCGGAGTGAAGTCTGGGACGTAAGAGGTAATTTGAGTTTTAAGGCGGTGAATTTCCGTCCAGTACGGTAGAATAAGAGGACGCTGCCACCAGATATGAATGAGGGTGCCCTGCGCCGCATTGCAACGCCAGCATGTCGGGGGACCGAAGGGTGCATTTTGTGGATCTTATCAGGTATCCTGTACCAGTTGGTGAATATTTTGTATCTGTTTACCTGGGTGGATATATTAATGGAGCCCTTATGAATATGGTTGTGTATATGTTCCCATTCAGTGGAGGTTAAGTCTATAGATCTGATTCCCAACGACAGATAAGCTTGTCTTCTTTAATTTTACAAGTTGAAAATAAGACTATGTAAACAGAAGGTTGAGGTTCTATACTACCACACAGAAATTCAAAGGGTGTGCGCTCTCGGTGCCATAGTGAGAAGGGGTTGGCAGCAGCAAAAAAGTATCTTATTTGTAGGTACTTGTAAAAGGGAATATTGTATTACGTGAGTTTGGCTGCCATGGCTTGGTGGGGAAGGAGTTCACCATTTCGGAAGAAGTGGTGTGCCCTGATGGGGGCTGTGCATGATTCCCTGTGTAGATTTCCTAAGGCAAGACCTGGCGGGAAGTCAGGATTACGGACCAGAGGGGAAATAGGTCCTGGGTGAGGTGTAAAATCAAGTGTTCTGCCGGATAATTTAAGGTAGGACAATGTGGCTCCAATAAAGGGATGTGTCACCAAAACTCTAGAAATGGAGTTGTGATTAATCCAGGGTAGATGTGACAGCAAGAATTTAGCGAAAGAGTCTTCAAGTGTGATCCAGGCTTTATTGGAACAATGTAGATGCCAATCTACAATCCTAGTTAAATGACAAGCCCAGTGGTATTTTTGAATGTCAGGGAGGGAAAGACCTCCTAGTAATTTGGGGAGTACCAGTCTATCCCAGTTTATTCTGGGGGTCCTGAACGCCCATATAAAAGTCCTGCACATACGCTTGTATGATGTAAAAAAGAGGTGGGTAGCTTTATGGGAATTGCCTGAAAAAGGTAAAGAAGTCTGGGCAATACATTCATTTTTTTAATATGGCTGTCCTACCCAACCAGGAAAAGGAGCCAAAATGTAATTTATTTAAATCAGCTTGTATGTTTTGAAGCGTGGGTTGGAAGTTTCTCATGTAGTGAGTACTGTTTTCTTAGCTTGAAGCGCTCTAGCTAATTGTTTACCTAACTTGTTGCCGAATTCGTGGAATAGTTTTTGAATCATGGTATAATTACGTTTCAATGTGTGAGTACCTCTAGGAGATCTTCTCTGGTCTGAGTTAGTTCCGTCAATGAGGAGGCTGCTAGCAATGCTTTGTGTGCTTGTTCCAGTGTTAGTATGCAAGCGGTCAGCTCATTAATGCGTGCTTTTCTGAGTTTGATTCGATGTGCCGCAAAAGAGATAGATTTCCCTCTTATGACGCATTTGTGTGGTGCCCAAAAGGAAATAGAGGTGTCGTCCGTTGTATTTTCTGTTAAGTATTGGTTAAGGTTTGTGGTAATTTGTTGTATATGGTCTAGATCGGTCAGTAGAGAATTATCAAGTCGCCATATAGTGGATCTACTAAGGGTCCTCGTCAGGGTTATAGATATGGGGTTGTGGTCAGAAAGCATCATGGGTTCAATTGTAGCTTTTGAGAGGTGTGCGAGATAATTTTGGGATAAGAAAATGTGATTTCTATATTCTGGAGTATTTGTTATGAGGTGCAGAAAAGAAGGTGAAGTCCTTAGTGTTGGGGTGCAACGTGTGCCAGACATCGTGAATAGCATGTTGCTGAGTTGCAATTTAATAGCTTGTAGGGCTCTGTACATTAGGGAGGAAGCACTGTTTGATGTGTCAAGGGAGGGGTTCAGAGCGATGTTGAAGTCGCCTCCTACTATCAGAGTACCCGATTGGAAGCTAAGAAGTTGTTGGAAGGTATCTCAAAAAGGTCACTTGTTGCGAGTTTGGGGCATAAATGTTGGCTATTGTGACAGGCCTGTGGTGAATCGGAATCTCCCTTGGGAGTCTCTTTGGTCTTTGGTCACCTGCAGGGGGCATTGTTTAGAAAATAAGATTGAGACTCCTTTGGTTTTAGCCTCGGTGTTGGAAGCGTGGTACACCAGTGGGAATTGGTGATTATACAGTTTAGGGATGCTGTCCGTCCTGAAGTGCGTTTCTTGTATAAGTGCTATATGTATTTTCGATCGTTGTAGGTAGTAGAGCAGTTTAGACCTTTTCTATGGGATGTTAAGGCCTTGTACATTGAGCAGAGGTTGAGTGTCTGTAGATGCTTATGTAGGTCAGGCAGTGGGGCCCGGGGGTTTTGTGTCATCTGCCATGAGTACGAGTGGAGGGAGAGGGATGACCTAGGTCAGTGATGGCGAACCTTGGCACCCCAGATGTTTTGGAACTACATTTCCCATGATGCTCAGCTACACTGCAGAGTGCAGGAGCATCATGGGAAATGTAGTTCCAAAACATCTGGAGTGCCAAGGTTCGCTATCACTGATCAGAATGTGGGTCTGTTCAAGGTATGGCAGGCTTTAGTTCAATAATAAGGGAAGGTACAGTGCGGGAGTTTCCCGGTAGGCTGATGGGTGCAGTGGGTCGGTTGTCAGACAGTGTTATGTGTTTGACTCCCTACACTTCTCTCCCTGGACTCTCCGTGTCTGTCGTGTGTTACAATAATGGTGTGGCAGCGGCGGCTCTGCTCCTGCACCCGGCACACAAGCACCACCCCCTCGTGATGCTGCAATTCACTTCCCTAACATTACAGGCTGCCTCCTTGTCCCGGCGCCGTGATGTCACTCAGGGCCGGAGGTGGCCCGGGGACATGGGAGGAGCCAGAGCGCAGCAAGCTGCTGCCCAAGCTTAGCTGCTTGCGACTGCAACCAAGAGGAGCCAGCGCCGCCGTGAAGGAACCAGAAAATTCCTTGCAGCAAGTCCACTCCAGACAGCAGCATAGACTGGGTCAGAGGACAAAGAAAAGTCGATCAGTGCAATTCAAGTAAGCACTAAATAATAAGCTAATGGGATGCAGGATGCATGGCAGTATGATTAATAATAAACTGAGAGTCTGACTGTTACTGTCAGTGTCTGTGATTTGTGTAATATGCAGCATGGCGGGGGTAGGGGGAAATGTACTGCCACTGGTCATGGTAACTGATGAATAATTTAATGTCTCTGGTCACAGTAACTGATTATTATTCATCAGTTACCGTGACCAGTGACATTAAATTATTCATCAGTTACCGTGGCCAGTGCCATTAAATTAATAATTGACCAGTGGCATTAAATTATTAGTCAGTTACCGTGACCAGTGGCATTAATGTTAATTTAATGCCATTGGTCAATTATTAATTTAACCACTTCAGCCCCGGACCAATTGTCAGCCTAAGGACCAGAGGTCTTTTTACAATTTCGCACTGCTTTAACTGGTAATTGTGCGGCCATGCAATGTTGTATCCAAATGAAATTTGCGTCCTTTTCTTCCCACAAATAGAGCTTTCTTTTGATGGTATTTGATTGCCTCTGCGATTTTTACTTTTTGCGATATAAATGGAAAAAGACATATAAAAAAATATATTTTCTACTTTTTGTTATAAGAAAAATCGAATAAACTCAATTTTAGTCATACATTTAGGGCAAAATTTATTCAGCCACATGTCTTTAGTAAAAAAAAATGTCAATAAGCGTATATTTATTGGTTTGCGCAAAAGTTATAGCGTCTACAAACTAGAGTACATTTTCTGGAATTTACACAGCTTTTAGTTTGACTGCCTATCTCATTTCTTGAGGTGCTAAAATGGCAGGGCAGTACAAACCCCCCCCCCCCAAATAACCCCATTTTGGAAAGTAGACACCCCAAGGAAATTGCTGAGGGGCATGTTGAGCCCATTGAATATTTTTTTTTTGTCATTATTCAATCACTTGGGACAAAAAAAAGTTTACAAAAAGTTGTCACTAAATGATATATTGCTCACACATGCCATAGTTATATGTGGAATTGCACCCCAAAATGTATTCTGCTGCTTCTCCTGAGTATGAGGATACCATATATGTGGGACTTTTTGGGAGTCTAGCCGCGTACGGCACCCCGAAAACCAATCACTGCCTTCAGGATTTCTAAGGGTGCAAATTTTTTATTTCATTCCTCACTACCTATCACAGTTTGAAGGCCATAAAATGCCAAAATAGCACAAAACCCCCCCAAATGACCCCATTTTGGAAAGTAGACACCCCAAGCTATTTACTGAGAGGCATGCTGAGTCCATGAAATATTTTATATTTTGCCACAAGTTGCAAGAATATTACAATTTTTTTGTTTTTTTGCACAAAGTTGTCACTAAATGGTATATTGCTCACACATTCTATGGGCATAAGTGAAATTACACCCCAAAATAAATTCTGCTGCTTCTCCCGAGTACGGGGATACCACATGTGGGGGACTTTTTGGGAGTCTAGCCACGTACGGGACCCCGAAAACCAAGCACCGCCTTCAGGATTTAAATATAAAACGCTACCAAAAAAAACTGTTAGCGATCGCAGGGATCAGGCCTGACTCTGCGAACGCTGCAGTTATGTGTTTAGTGTTTTGTAAGTGACAGTGATCGATCGATACTGCACTTGGGTAGGCTGGGCAGAGGGGCAAAACGCAGGTGCCAGCAGGTATCTGGGCTGATCCCGCTAACAATGCGTTTTTTTGGAACCCTAAACTGCTGGGGACGCTAGTATAGATCTGATCAGATATTGATCTGTTCAGATTCTATACCACTACGGGAGGTGTATGCTTTGCGCGTGGGTGTTAGCAGTACTGGCACTAACCTAGCGCTGCCTGGGGCGACGCAGAACCTGACCCTAAAACCTAATTGATATCACCCGCCGGGTGATCAGGGGGTTAAACCTTTATTGGGTAATAAATGGTGGGTGCCCTGATGCTATAAAAAGCAAACTAACTAAACAGAGTCACCCGTAACACTTATACGGTGATCACTGGTGAAAGGGTTAAGTTGGGGCAATCAGGGGGTTAAAATCTTTATTAGGTAGTATATGGGGGTCCCTGGCGCTATATAAAAACCTGACAGGGAACCTAAATAACTAACTGGCTAACCATCGTCACCAGTGGCACTTATACGGTGATCACTGGTGAAAGGGTTAACTAGGGGCAATCGGGGAGTTAAAACCATTATTGGGTAGTATATCGGGGTACCTAGCGCTATAAAAACCTGGCAGTGAACCTAAAAAAATAACTAGCTACTTAGCGTCACCAGTGACACTAATGCAGCGATCAGAAAAACGATTGCTTAGTGACACTGGCAAAAGGGGGTGAAAGGGTTAACTCTAGGGGCAATCAGGGGGTTAAACCTTTATTGGGGGGTGGTAGGGGGCTACCCTGGACCTAACACTAACTGCCCTGACAGTTTTTACTTTTACAACTGACACTAAATGCAGTGATCAGTAAATAAATGATCACTGCAATCAGTGACACTGACTGGGAGGGGGGGGAAATCGAGGGGGGGGGGGGGTTTGTGTGCCTATGTGTGCCTACATGTCAGTGTAGTGTTGGTGCACACTTACTTTCTCTCTTCTCCTCGCAGTCCGGTCAAAAAGACTGCCCGAGGAGAATGACATCACTTCCTCCCTGCCTGTGTTTACTATACACAGCGGGGGAAGCTTCTCATTCGCCAGGAGCGATTGAGAGGGGATGGCCAGAAACCAACGGCCATCCCCTCATCCCGGATCGCTCCTGAACCCGCTGGAAGGCAAGCACGTACATGTACGTGCTTGTGCCTGTACATGCCATTATGATGACGTACATTGCCATGTGGCGGTCCTTAAGTGGTTAATGTCACTGGCCACGGTAACTGATCATCAATTACCATGACCAGTGGCATTCAATTATTGATCAGTTGCTGTGGCCAGTGACATTAAATTCATTGACCAGTGGCATTACATTAATATTAATGGCAATAGTCGCGGTAACTGATTAATAATTTAATGCAACTGGTCAATTATTAATTTAATGACACTGGCCACGGTAACTGATGAATAATTTTATCAGATTTTTTTTTTTCTTGCGCATTGTGTATAGTTTATATACTGTTTTTGTGCGTGTTTGCAAAATTAACGTGGGCCAGTCTGGATTAAGTCCAGGGCCAAATTTTTGTCCCAGTCCAGCCCTGCAGGGGCACAATCCAAATCCAGTACAGGAAGAAAAACATCTATTGTGCTGAATGTCTCTTGAAGAGAATCAGTCAGAACTGATTAAAGCCGAACAAGGAAAACTTGGATTGCATGGTAGTGGGTACCTGAGGCTGGTTAACGGTCTCTGCGAGCTCTCCTGAGCCTCGGTGAGTTTGTGGGGCTGCCCTCCTGAAAGTGAGTGTGGGTACCGGTAAGGTTCCTGGGGCGGATGGGGACCTTCACCTACGGTACCTTGAATCTTGCGCCTCCATAGGTTCCTCTCGCGGTTCTTCTTTGCTGGTTGCTGAGCGGCGAAATTCCGCTTACCAGTTAGGGACATCTATCAGAGGTATACCCAGGGTTCCGCAGAAGTGTGGGAGATCCTCTAGTACCCTCAGAGCCGTGCAGCCCTGGATAAAGGCAGAAAGGCATAACGGGAATTTCCATTTATATTGAGTACATTTAGTGCGGAGGGCATCCAGCAGGGGCTTTAGATCACACAGGTGTTGTAAAGCGATTCCTGAGAGATTTGAAGTGCTCTTCCATCATGGGTAACTTGAGGCCTGCTTCTAGCTTGTCTGAGAATTTCTTCCTTCAGCTTGAAGTCTATCATGCAGCAAATGATGTCCCTCGGGTGATCCGTCTCCTTTCCCTTGGAATGTAAGGCCTGGTGGATCCTGTCCATGTCAATGGGCGTGTGAGGTCTTCTATTGGGGAGACCATTGAAGATTCCAGTCACAGTGGGGGTTATTCTCCCTCGATGGCTTCTAGCAAGCCTCTAACCCTGGGATTATGGCGCTGACCTCTGTTTTTCGAGGTCTTCCAGATGGCGTTGCATATCTCTCATTTGTAACTTGTGGGAGTCAATGTGATTTATAGCTTTGCGGATAGTTGCATTATGCTGTTCAGTCACTCTTTCAACTGTGACTCTGTCACTGAGCGCACGAATATCGAGCCTGAGCTCTCAAATGGCGGCAGATAAGGTATCTTTAATATCCGCTGCTATTGTCTGCAGGTCCTGCATGCTTAAAGCGGAGCTCCGCCCTAAAGTGGAACTTCTGCTTATCGGATTCCTCCCCCCCTCCGGTGCCACAATTGGCACCTTTCAGGGGGGAGGGGGTGCAGATACCCACTTCCGGGCATAGATAGCTGCAGAATATCCGCAGATGCCACCCCCCCCCCCTTGTGTTCTGGGAAACGCACAGTTCCCAGAACACAACGGGGACCAGTGAAGATGCGCAGTGTGACTCACGCATGCGCAGTAGGGAACCGGGCAGTGAAGTCGCAACACTTCACTTCCTGATTCCCTGACAGAGGATGGCGGGGGGGGGGGGCAGCCGAGAGACGAGTGATTGCTCGTCTGCTGCCGACATCGCGGGTACCCTGGACAGGTAAGTGTCCATTTATTAAGTCAGCAGCTGCAGTATTTGTAGCTGCTGGCTTTTAATATTTTTTTTTAAGGTGGAGCTCTGCTTTAAGTGTGGCTGGGGTGAGAGTTCAATGCCATTTCTATCGTGTGAGGGCTTAGGGATCCCGCGTGTGGCGGTACTGTCAGGGCCGCCTTGGAAGCCTGAGAGAAAGAGTGCCTGTGGCGGGAAGGCGCCATGTTCCCTCTGCCAGTACGGAACATTTCAGGTATATTATGACCCCCCATCCCCTATTTGTCCGCGGAGGAAAAATTCCGTGATGCAGTCCCCATGATTTGGAGGTGTTCAGGGGCAATTTTACCTCCGGTTCAAGTCAGCTTTTCCCTGTGGCGGCAGGAGCTGAGGATTTAAGCGTCCAGCTTCCTGCTAGGTCCAGCCACGCCCCCGGAATCTTCTCTCCTATCCAGTGAGGCTCGGGTACCATCCATTTTGGCTGACAAATTTTTAGAATGGATCCAATTTGAAGCCCATGATTCTTAATAGAACCATCCACACCCCTAAGTATGCTCCAAGAGCACATGAATCACATCAGTGGCCACCACATTAGACACTGGCGAAAAAAAACAGAGGTACGTCCTGTGTAGGAGGGGTTTTATAGGAGAGGACTTCCTGTTTGATTAATCTGCCAGTATCCATTCACCTATAGGTGGCGCATAACCCACCTAGTTAATTATGATGGCTGTGCTGTGTCCCGTGATGTATGATAAAAAATAATCAAATTTCTTCAGTTTAGGCCAATACGTATTCAGCTTCAGCTGATAAGACTGCAGTAATGGACAGGTTTACATTGTATGTCATGTCACATGGTGTGTAGGAGGAAGCTCTGAATGAGTCTGAAGTCTCCTGGGAGTTCAGTATTGTGCCGTAGGAAGTCCTGATAACAGATAAGACATAGAGAGTGTGCCGTAAATCAGGGGAGATCTGGGCATGCTCAGTGACTTCATTCTAAAGAACAAAAAGGATTACAACAATACTAAGCAAGTAAGGAGATATCTACAAGCAGTGTTCATTCGGGGTTTTTATGCTGATCTACATGGGACAAAGTTGTGGGGGAGTGTTTACAACCAATTTAACAGCATAGGCTTGAACAAGAGTTTGTCTATTCCAACGTGGAATGATGGTAGAGGAAGCTGCCAGTCTTTTACATGGGCCATCAATCGTACAATCTGAGCTACGTCAAAAGCTTCACGTCAACTTCCGAGTTGGAAAGGCATAAGTGATACTGTACTGGCTGCAAGGTGCTGTTAGGGAAGCTGTCGCATCTGCCCTAGAATATAGTTAGTAAGGTTGAATAAAGACACCAGTCCTACCCTCAAGGAGCTCACAATCCAAGGTCCCCATTCATATACTAGGGTCAATTTTGGACATTAGCCAATTAGCCTACCTGCATGTCTTTGGCGTGTGGAATGAAACCAGAGTACCCAAAGGAAACCCACGCAGACACAGGGAGAACATGCAAACTCCAGGCAGGTAGTGTGGTGTTTTGGATTCGAACCAGAGACCCTTTTTACTGCTAGGTGAGAGTGCTAACCACTACACCACTGTGCCGCCCTATAATCCCCTATATAAGGATATCTTGCTCTGGTACAATTTGGCAGGATGGCAAAAGGATCCACGTCTAGAGTGCCTGGCCATAGGCGTATCTGGTTGAAAACCTCCAGAGGTAAAGTTCACCATTTGTGGTCCAGAATTTAATGGCCTGCCATTTTTCAACTTTTGGAAGGTAAAATGCAGAAAAACAGGACTGTGAAGCCCTGCCCGAAAATGTGCAAGACTTCCAGTGCTGACGCCATACTCCTTGGTCTATCCTAGTAATTTACCTATGCCACCACTGTGGTGTTGACTGACCCATCACCCCCCCCCCCCCCCCCCCCCCCCACTGGATAGACTGGTGGTCAATGCCTGAACAGAAGTTCAGAAATCCCACAGCTTGTCCAGTGAGAAAAACACCTTGGCCTGCGTCAAGAATAGAAGCAGACCCAGATTAACCAACTTGTCAGATGCAAAGCCTTCATGAAGTTCAGGAATCTACCTAATTCCTGCAGAGTGCAAATTGTGATTGCCAAATAGTCCTTCACATAAGAAACAAATTCCGCCCAAAAGAGGATATCCAGAAGGCCCACCATGAAAATTCCCCACTTTCTCAGAAGCTCTCCAGCACCTTGGTAAATACCTGGTGGACAAAGGCCAGACCACAAAGAAGGGCAACAAAATTGATAGTGATTCTTCCCTACGCAAATCACAGAAACAGTCCGTTTGTGCCTTGCACAGAATGACTTGCAGGCATCCTTAATTTCTATGGGAGAAAGGAAATCCCCCTGATGGAGAGAAGCTACCACAGAGAGCATCTTGAACTTTTTGGACCTTCACAAAGTAGTTGAAATTCTTGAGGTCCAGAATTTAGCTGAACCCCCTTCTCTAATTTGGCACTGTAAACAGAGTGGTGTAGAGACCCTTGAATTTTTCGGGGCCAGGAAACGGAGCGATCATGTTGTGTAACCTTGACTGCCAGGTACAGGCCACATAGTTGAGATGGTGAGAGGCTTGGAATTAAATAATTTTGGTGGGCAGTAAGGAAATACCATCCTGATGCCCAACATAATTCTTTCACAAACGTATTTGTTACAGGGATGACCTGATCCAGGCATCCAAAATGCTCATGACCAGAGGTTTACAGGGACCAACTAATGCTCCCTTACCAAAATACCCAAACAGCCCTGCACTATCTTATGTCTGCAGTAGACTGCCCCCTTCACCCCTAGAGGCACACCAGAGAGGATGTCCAGGACATCTCAAAAAAATCTGTGCCTGTTCAAGAGCATGCACTGCAAACAGGCTCACTCTACAGCTCAAAGTACCAGAAAAGAATACATAATAGCAAAGAACTATGCCAACAATGTGAAGGAAAACCAAGTTCGACCACATGAGCCTAGGCACAACTGCGCATAGGAGAATGAGTCCTACCGCATCCAAAAAGACAACTGGATGCAAACTAACTAGGGAAGAGGGGCCAAACAGGATCTCCCAGACTCCAAAAAGTACACTAGGGAATAATGTGTGACTGGGAACATCTGGCACAGGGCACTATGATCCCAGTAATGAGTCCATGCTAGAAAAAAAAACTAAAAGCCATGTATCGGTACGTGACAGAATATGCCATGAACCTGGGGCTAGGACTGCCACCTATGGCCCTACAGAAATGGATATAGACCAACCACTGAAGCGAAGCCATTGGGACAGCAGGCAGAACAAATATAGCCACAATAGGGGGATAAACAGCTACGATCAGGACCACTGCAAAACCACAGCACAAACTAATACGGATTGCAAAACTGCAATAAAACAGTTTGACTGAACTAGAAGGGGTCGCACATCTGCTCAGGAAGGAGCAGCATCCCTGGCTATCCGGGGACAAGAGCTGAAAAGAATCACAGCAGGTCCCTACTGGGAACTGTGCAACTATAGCCTCAAAGGGTCTGCAAGGGGTGCAGCAGGGAAACGAGCCCCACTTTTCCCCAGCAGGAGCATTCAGCCCCCATAGAAGCTCAAGTAATCAAGTAAGGAAACCAGCAGAAGGCATCAAAAAGATTGCCACAAGCAAGATGAAAACCGCTGAAACTCACCAAATTCTGGAAACTGATGGTGCTGCACACACAATGTCAGACAGGCTGACCTGCATTGCCAGAGCAGCAAGACACTGGGTGTGACATTGTCAGGCAACGTCTGCCCGTGACATTCCCACCTGTCCAGGCAAGGCTCAGGCTACCTCACATGCGCCCAAGCACAGAGTGTAGGCAGGAGTGATGGCAAAGAGAATGAATGTCCCAAGGTTGCTTCCAGCTCAGATACAGAGAACAGATGGAAGTGACAACAACAAATATCAAAAAGAGTGACTGGTAGCCATAGCATACATTGTAAAGAAACAAGTGTGTGATAACCACTAATGGTATTAATCCATGTCACTCTCTGATGTTAGAACTATATCTATCCCTATCCAGTGTATAGAGGAATGTATATATGAGTGAATGTGAAAAAATATAAGAAAGAACAAAAAAAAATGAGAAAAGTAAGAATAAAGGTAAAAAATAAAAATGAAAAGGGAAAAAAATTCTAATGAGTACATAAATAAAATAACCAACTAGATTAGGCCTTATTGATGAATAAATTGATATCCCACTCGAGGTTCAAGCCAAACGGCGAGTATGTCTTGAGACGATACATCCATTGGGTCTCGAGGCAAGATCCCCCCCCCCCCACACCCGGAGTCTGGATTAACCTCTCCAATGAGGAACAAATTTGTCAATAATGACAAACTGTGTACCAGCAGGGTCGCAGTCATGGTGTTCCAAATGACGACGTGGAACACTGATTAGTCATGCCCTTTTTAATGTTGGTTAAATGTTCATTAGCCCGGATCGAGAATGTTCTAATGGTACATTCTATATATTGCTTGTTGCAAGGACGAGTCAGCATATAGAATACATATTTGGTGCCGCAAGTGGTAAAATGCTGCATGTCATAGATGCACTGAGTGACCGCTTATGTCTGCCACAAACATTGTGTAGACAGACGTTGCATCTGCGACAAGGATAATATCCCTTGCATTGTTGGAAAAAGGGAATGTGTTTAGGTGGATCTATCGCATTAGGTGCGATCTGTCCTTGATTGGACCGGGTTCCCCTGAAAATGATACCAGCATTATCGGGGATTACAGAACGAAGAATTCTGTCACTCTGAAGCATCCTCCAATGCTTTTTAATAATACCCTTTATTTGTCTGGATTGGGTCGATAGGTCTAGGTGGTCTTTTTTTTTTCTCCTTTGTTGGTTTTAGGAGTAGGTTTCAAAAGTGAATTTCTAGGCAAGGGCATAGATGAAATCCTCCTCCTACTTGGTCATAAATTGGCCAGACTGGGGGCAAACGTTGCCCCCATGACCACACCCTTTGTAAGAAAAAAAATTCTTGAAACCAAAAATATTTGTTGCGTGGCAAATTTAAGAAGTTCCATAATAAAGTTACGCTGGAATAGGGAAAGGGAGGTGTTTATGAGTAAATAATACTCTACCACATCAAACCCCAAATTATGTGGGATGCAAGTATATAAGACAGCCACATCTGCTGTGACAAGCAGCGTGCCATCTTTGTAGTCAGTAGACTCTAATAACCTGATAGTATGGCCAGTGTCCTTCAAATAAGAGGGCCCAAGGCAAACTAGTGGTTGTAGATGAAAATCAACATACTTCCCGATTCTAGATGTCACCGAGTCGATCCCGCTGACTGTAGGACATCCAGGGGGATCAACCGGATCTTTGTGCACCTTGGGATGATAATATATAGTCGGGAACCGAGGTGTCAGCGGGACTAGGACATTGCATTCATTCTTATTCACAAGTTCCGTCAAACACCTTTTGAAACTGGTTGTAGGGTCAAAAGGAATGAGACTATAGGTATTAGAATCTCCCAGGATTTCATCCATCTTGGCTATATACTTATCCTTGTCTAATACAACTATCGCTCCATCTTTGTTGGCTGGATGAATGGTCCAATTTTTTTTGTTCACATAGTGATTTAAGTCCCTTTTTTATATTAGGGTCTAAGTAGGTTCTTTTAATGGGCAACACATCTGCCCCAATGAAGGAAAAATTGATCCTGCTGTAATATTTTTGTACTGTATTGGTGTTGTGTAGGTATGCTTTTGTAGTCTTATTAAAGATGCATTTTAAAGCATCAGACCATGCTTGGTGCAATACCTTACGTAAGTCACACAGTAAAAGATTAAAAACAAACACCAATAGTGCCATAGTACCTGGAGGGTTAAACAAAGAAGGGTTTGAAAGGCCCGTATGTGTATAACCGCCATTACTACCAGAAACCGTATTGGAGGGGAACGAAAGGAAATGTCTCTGAATGCTTAATTTACAAATACATTTCTAAATATTGATATTCAGAAATGTATTCGTAAACTAAGCATTCAGAGACATTTACATTATTTTTCTACAGATTTATGTTTTTTGTTTGACATATGTTGATGTTTGTTCATTCACAATTTTTCACTTTTGATATATATGCACTTTATATACACGGTTTTCAATCATCAGAGCTACATTTTTGTCCCTTCATGTTTTGTTACTCGCTATAAAATCCCTTTCTCTGAGTTCATTGCTTCTTCTTTATCCATGACCAGACAGGGTTTTATAGCATTACCTACAAGAATAGGACACTGCTGTAAGCAGAAAAAAAGACTCTACACCTCCCAAGGGCAGGCCTCTCTGGTCATAGAAACCCCTCTCCGCTATAGGCCTCCAGTCAGTCACGAGCCATGTCAAAGGAGAGGGGTGGGTGCTGTGTCCCTAAATGAACCCAGAGAAATTGATTTTGAATAACAAAATAAACAATAACAAAAGAATTGTTTTCTTATACATTCTTTGACGGACACAGCTGCTTCTTTTTTTTATCCATGACCAGACATGGATGTCCCCAAGCAGTGCCACAATGAGGGGTGGACTAATGGAGGATAATGGAGAAATAACCCTGAGCAACATGCCAACACTCCAAATTACCCAAAGGGGTGCCTGCAAAATTTTGCAGTCAAAACTATGCCAACATTTTAGCTTTATGGAATTTAGTAAGCATGTGCACAGACGACAATTGGGTCAGTGTTTACGAACAGACACCTGATGTCGGAACACCCAGGAGGTGCTAATTGCCCTGGTGGATTGTGCTGCAACAGGGAAGGGAGATTTCTACTCCTTAGTCCTACGCCTGCACAATCAAAGAGGATGAGCAGCATGATGTTAGTGAGGAGCCGTGTTTCCCTGGGTGACCAGGATCCCTGAACTTTGAGAGATTGGAACACTAACCCCCCCCCCCCCCAGGCTGTGAGTCTAGCATCATCCATGCGTGGGAGAAATTACTTACTCATTTCCAAGGCTGGTGTGGAAATTCACCAAGCTAAGGAGTTCCTTGCTTAACTGGAGTATCATAGGGAGGTCAAGAAAGCTGGTATGTGTCACCAGCCAACAGACAGTTGTGTTGGAGAGGCCTTAAGTAGAACGGAGTGAAGGGAACCAGAGACCCACGGCTATCATGGAGAATCTGTGGATACAAATAGGTGGTGCTGCGCCATTAAAAATAAGTGTAAAATAAACTTGCAGTGTGTATATTCATGTATCACAAAAACTGATATAAAATCACCAAATAACTTGAATGAACACACAAGAAGATGGAACACTCTCTCATACAAAAATAAGTGACAAAAAATATTGGTGCGAGTGATGCAATAAATGATGCACCTGATCAGTCATAAACTTAGTCCAATATAAATAAGCAAATTCTGAGTTATCAAATGTGCAGGAACAGGCAACCAAATGTGACTAGTGAATCTTCTTTCAGTGCAGTGACATCTGTGCTAACTGGCCTCTCACCTTACTGCTGTAAGGTAACAGCATATGTAGAACATCTTGGTGAACCTCACATGGCTTAACCACTTCAGTACTGAGCATTTTCGCCCCTTCCTGCCCTGGACAATTTTCAGATTTCAGCGCTGTCGCACTTTGACAATTGCGTGCGGTCATGCAACACTGTGCCCAAACTACATTTTTATCATTTTCTTCCCACAAAGAGATTTCTTTCAGTGGTATTTGATCACCACTGGGTTTATTTTTTGCTAAACTAAAAAAGACTGACATTTTTGAAAACAAAAAACTGATGGGCACTGATAGATGGCACTGGATAGGCAGCACTGATGAGCTACTGACAGTCATTACTGATGGGACACTGGCACATTTATGGGCACTGATGGGCGTTCTTTATGGGGCACAGGCTGGCAGCTGATGGGCACCTCTGATGGGGGCTGCACTGATAATGTGCTGATTATCAGCGCAGACCACCCCTCTGGCAGGGAGAGCTGTCAGTCAGCTCTCCCTGCCAGCGTGAACCAAGCAAAGCCATTAACCGACCCTTTTTGGTTCACGTGATGATCAGCTTTGATTGCTCAGAGCTGATTATGTGGTTAGAAGCCTCCGTCAGACACTCCATACCACCATTGGAGGTGCAGTGTGTCAGACTGACACACACCGCACCTCCGAATGCTCCGCGGCTGCATGCCGGCTTGTTATCCTGATCACGTTGTGATATCTAATTAGGATAACTAAACCACTTTGCCAACGTCATATTGCTATGGCGGGTGGCAGGTGGTTAAATAAGTACTCCCAGGGCTAGCCCGACTGATGGTTCTCTGACTGTGGACTTTGGCTTCCTCTGAGTATCCTTATCTCCTAAGTTAGGTGACTCCAAAAGGTAGATGTTATGGGTCTTCTAAGGAAGTATGTAAAAAGAAAATTGTCACCAAACCGTATAATAGCATACAAATACATTTATTGGATAAAAAAACGCTTAATCTCACTCACTTTTTAAAAACCGCAAACCGTAAAAAAAACCATTAACAGCTTGTACTCCGGGATTGGTCGACAGGCACACACCGGAAGTCACTGTCTATGGTCACGGTCATGTGACTTAATCAGGGGATATGGACTGGCACACTGAATGTCCTTAAATACTTAGGTTGGAATGTATGGTAGCCATTTTCACCTAGTTTCTATTGGAATACATTATAGCGCCCATTTTCCTGGGGACTTGTATATACTTATAATGGAGCCAACGTTTTCTCAGGGTCTTTACTATATAAACGGCAGCCATATTCCCGAGGATAACGAAGGCAATAAGTCCTCCAATTCTATCAGAGCGGCCATTTTCCCATAGTCTCGCGTTTGTAAACAAAACGGTGGCTATATTTCCCGAGGGAACATGGGGGAAGTTTATAATGTGGGTTGTCCCATTATGGCAAAGACATACCAAGTTTTTTCAGTTATAGAAGAAGAGAAGGAGGACAGAGAAAAAAGAGGGGGAGGCGGTTGTGATGGGGGTGAGCGGGAAGTTCCACCTAGGGGGTAAGGTGCGTCTATTTTTATCAAGCTATGAGCTAAGCTATGTATAGTGGAGGTATTTATCTGAGAAGTGGAAAATGTCGCAGTGAAATCGCCTGGTCTTATGTTTTTCAGAAACAGGCAGGTCCTCCATCCATTCAATATTTTTAACCCTTGAAAACCATTGGGCTAGTGTAAGGGCAGATTGTTTTTTCCATTGGCTCAGTATACACGCCCGAGCAGCATTGAGAAAGTGTTTGAGGAGAGATTTGTGGTAATGCTTTCTTGACATAGGAGTAAGGTTAATGAAGAATACGGCAGGGTCATTGAGAGAGATATCCGTAAATTTGTGGATGAGTTGAAGGACTGGTTGCCAAGAGGTTTGGAGCTTGTGTCATTCCCCAAAAATATGGAGAATAGTGCCCCGCTGTTGCTCACAGCGGCAACAACATTCAGACTGATTGGGAAATAACTTAGCCAAAAGTGACGGGGTGCAGTAACAGCGTGTGATTAAGTTGTATGAAATTTCCTGATATTTACTACAGAGCAATGACTTTTGCGCAAATAAAAGTATACGTTCCTTTTGTGGTTCAGTTAACATGGTTTGCAAGTCACTTTGCCAACGTAGGAGGGACAGTGGTGGCCTGAAGGTCCAACAAAATTCTGTATGATGTAGAAAGGGATCTACAAATCGGGCGGTCACTAAAACAAATTTCTTCAAATGGGTGGAGCTGCCGCTGGAAGAGCGTATGTTTGGGCATGGAGCTAAGGAAATGAGGGACCTGTATAGGTCTCCATAGGTCTAGTGCAGAAGATGTTTGACCTGTTACTATGGTCTTAGTAGGGGCCCAGCCTGTGGGCCATAGAAAGTGGGAGGCACGTAAAAGCAGGGTGCAATAGGTCCGGAGGGAATCCCGGATGTCCAACAATCGGTGTCATGGGGGAGGGAAAGCTAATCAAGTTAGATAACCAAAATAATCTTTCCATCTCGGAAAAAGTGTTACCAATTAGCAGATGAGTAGCCAAGTGGGAAGTCGATTGCTTGCCTACCCAGGGTAGGCTGGCCACTGGAGCGCGGGCAACCTCCTGTTCTAGTGCTACCCAAAGCTTCAAGTCCCCATGATGACACCAATCAACTACCCTCGTCATGTGTGTCGCTGTGTAATATAGGGCAGGGTCTGGGAAGCCAATTCCTCCCCTGAACTTCGGCCTCAACAGCAACACCCAGCCAATTTGTGAGTGTTTGCCGCAACAAAGAAACCTGGTAAAGGCTGAACATACATCATGGAAAAAAGTCTGGGTTATTTTAACTGGCAGGGCTTGTAACAGATACAAGAATCTTGGCATCACATTCATCTTCAAAATGTTGCATCAAATCTATGCAGTGTAGGATCTGGTGGCCGAGGAAAAGGGCCTGCTGGAGAAGTTTAAAACGAAATGGTATTATTGGCCAGAGTTTGTCTACTCCAGGGAGCATGCTGAGCTGATGACCCAAATCCCTTGAGATGGACCCTGAGGAGGGATCCCCCGGATGCAGATTGCGGAACTGGTTGGTGCCCCCCCCCTTTTTTCTTTCCCCTCTGCTACTATACTCTTGACTCTGATCTCTCCTTTGGTTTGTCCCCTCTGGCTATTCTTGATTTCCCTATTCTCTTGATATGATTATTAAGAGAAAGGTATCAGAAAAAATAAATTTTAAAAAAACTGCGCGATACAGAGACTTCCTAGCCATCAAAACCAATGGCGAGAGCCACATTGTGTTTGGACCATTGAGGCCAAGAGCTGTATGGGTAAGAGATCCTGTATGTAGATGTTATCCAATGTGGATTTAATACTGTGGTTTTTGTATCACCGTATTTAAATAAAGAATTGGGCCAAACAAAGATAGCGCAAGGGAGTCCCAGTTCTTCAGATCTGAAGTGAGCTTTGACAGGAAGGGCCGAAAATTCAGGGGGAGAATGCCCTTCAAGTTTGCGGGAATTTTAGTTCCCAAGCATTGAATTGAACTAATGGCCTATTTAAATGGGGGGAAAAAGGGCCGTAGACCCATCAGAGTGTGATCCGATAAAGAAACATTACGCTCCTCCGATTTTTGGAGGTTAACCTTTAACTTGGAAATGGAGCCATACCGTTTAAATTCTTGCAGCAGTGAGGGCAAAGAGGTTAAGGGTTTAGTATTAAAAAATATAAGGTCACCTGCATACGCTGCCACTTTGTGCTGGTGGTATTGCCCAGTTTGAACACCACTAATATTAGGGTTATCTTTTTGATATGACGGAGAAAAGGCTCCAGAGAAAGGACAAATAGCAGTGGAGAGAGGGGACAGCCCTGCCTGGTGTCTTTTTGAAATCGCCAACACATCAGATTCTAGTCCATTCACATGAACTGTAGCCGTGGGATTAGTGTATAATGCTGAGATCCAAGCCAGGCTAGGCCTCGGCATCCCAACTGTACGGAGTGTCTCCTGAAACACCCAGTCTACGTTGTTGGACGACTTTTCTGTGTCAGTGGACAGGAGTAGAAGAGGACTGCGGGATATTTTTGATTTCTCTATGACATTCAATGTTCGTATAGTTTTGTCTCTTGCCTCTCGTGTCTCTATGAAGCCAACCTGATCTGTCACAACCAAGCGTTACAGTAAGCCATTCAGCCTGGAGGTTGAAAAGTTTAATATCACAATTTAGTAGAGAAATGGGTCTGTAACTAGAACACAACAGTGGGTCCTTTCCTGGCTTTGGGATTACAGAGATGGATCCGCGTGACATATCTGGAGGGACACTATGCCCCTCCAAAATGGCATTGAAGGCCGTGGTAAATTGTGGATTAAGCTGGGTCTGAAACATTTTATAGTAAAGCAGTTTATAACCATCAGGCTGGGTGTTCGTTATGGCAGATGTGACTTCCTCTACCATGAGAGGCTGAGATAGCATCTCCTGGTCATCCTTGGTAAGAGAAAGAAGATTGGCTTTTTGTAAGTATTCCTGAATGGTTGAAAGAGATGGGGTTGTTGAGCAAGCAGGAGTAGAGTCCATGTAAGCTTGGAGTAGAAATCTCAAAGTATCTGCCAGATCAGGTGAGGCATGTATTTTAGACCCAGAAGGGGTTAGTAGAGCGGGGATGTATGATTGAGTCAGTGCGTTTTACCCTCAAGTCGTTTGCCAGCCTCGTACATGGAATGATCCTTTATTGCCTCCCTAAGGCGGATCAACTCTGCTTCAGTTGTACGGTCAGGTCTGTCTTGCGTTTCCAGGGTATGGTATTTTGTTAGGAGGTGAGATAGTTTTGGCCTGGCGTTGTTTAGCTACATGGTCATGCTTTATAAAGAGCCCTCTAATGTAGCATTTATGAGCAGACCACAGAGCGATAGGGGTTAGATACGGAGTCAGCACCTTTAATAGAAAATTATGAATGGAAAAAAAATGATTCTACAGTAGGAGCTATGGGTGGGAGAATAGGCGAGTATGTCATGTGGGTACTCCTGCGCTAAAAGGAATTTATAAATAAAATATATAGGTGCTGCATACACCATAAGGGTCAAACTAGTACCCAAATGTATGAATGATTAAAGTAGGTCCTAAAGCGCAACACCACCTACTACTTTAATCTAGAATAGGGGAGTAGTCTCCTTCTTGTGGGTGAAAAATTCTCTAGATTTCCACCAGTTGATTATGCAACAAATCTTTCAGGTGAAGCCGTGCACCTTGCGGTAGGGAGGACAAGTTCATCTAGGAATCTTTGGAGAGATCTAGGGTGAATTTAAAGTCACCCCCCCAAGATTAGAGTGCCTTCAAATGCCGCGTACACACGATCAGACTATCCGACGGACTTAGTCTGGCGGACAAACCGCCGTAAAATCCGCCGGACTGTCCGAACGAGCGGACCTGCCCACACACGGGACCGCCAGACTATCGGCCATACTTTTGAAATGAACGGATTTGCCCACACACACGGAGAAAAGTCCATTAATTTTGAGCGTGGCTCCAGGTAGCCGGGACTAGCGAAGGAAGTCAATCTCGCCGCCAAAGGCGGCGAGATTGACACGTCGCTGGCCCCGTCACGTAGTATGGACTTAAAGGGGAAGCCCTACGCCAAAAAAAACGGTGTGGGGGTCCCCCCTAGGTCCATATCAGACCCTTATCCGAGCACGCTACCTGGCCGGTCAGGAAAGGGGGTGGGGATGATCAAGAGCCCCCCCTCTTGAGCCGCAACAGGCCGCATGCCCTCAATATGGGGGGGGTGCTTTGGGGAAGGTGGGCGCGGGCCCCCCCCCACCCCAAAGCACCTTGTCCCCATGTTGATGAGGACAAGGGCCTCTTCCCGACAACCCTGGCCATTGGTTGTCGGGGTCTGCAGGCGGGGGGCTTATCGGAATCCGGGAGCCCCCTTTAATAAGGGGGCCCCCTGTATACCGGCCCCCCACCCTATGTGAATGAGTATGGGGTACAATGTACCCCTACCCATTCACCTGTGAAAAAATGTAAATAAAACACAACATACAAGTGTTAAAAATAGTTTATTGCACAGCTCCGGGGGTCTTCTTCCGTTTTGGGGGGGTCTTCTCGCCGGACTCCTCTGCTGTCTTCTGCTCTTTTGCTAGCTCTTTTACTAGCGCGGGAGCCCGGCTTTCTTCGCCGTCTGGGGGTATTCTCCCTACTTCGGGGGTCTTGTCCCCCTCTTCAGTTCTTCTTGCCGGGCCTCCGCGCCTTCTAGCTCTTTTACAAGTGGTGGCCCGGTCTTCTATCTCTGCTGTCTTCGCCTTCTGTTCTTCTCTTCTCGAGCTGTTGACTCGTCGCTGTGTCTGGCCACAATGACAGGGGTGCGGCGACTTATATAGGGACATCACCCGGTGATGTCCCTATATACGTCGCTGCACGCCGCCTCCCTGTCATTGTGGCCAGAGACAGCAACGAGTCAACAGCTCAAGAAGAGAAGAACAGAAGGTGGCGAAGTCAGCTGCGACAGCGGCGATAGAAGACCGGGCCACCGCTTGTAAAAGAGCTAGAAGAAGGCACGGAGGCCCGGCGAGAAGACCCCCCCCCCCCAAGACGGATGAAGACCCCCGGAGCTGTGCAATAAACTATTTTTAACCCTTGTGTGTTGTGTTTTATTTACATTTTTTTCACAGGTGAATGGGTAGGGGTACATTGTACCCCATACTCATTCACATAGGGTGAAGGGGCGGTATCCGAGGGCCCCCTTATTAAAGGGGGCTCCCGGATTCCGATAAGCCCCCCGCCCGCAGACCCCGACAACCAACGGCCAGGGTTGTCGGGAAGAGGCCCTTGTCTTCATCAACGCGTGGCCCCCCTTCCCCAAAGCACCCCCCATGTTGAGGGCACGCGGCCTGGTACGGCTCAGGAGGGGGGCGCTCGCTCGTCCCCACCCCTTTGCTGACCGGCCGGGTAGCGTGCTCGGATAAGGGTCTGATATGGACCTGGGAGGACCCCCATGCCGTTTTTTCGGCGTAGGGCTTTCCCTTTAAGTCCATACTATGTGACTGGGCCAGCGACACTTCCTTCGCTAGTCCTGGCTACTTGGAGACTTTTCTTCGTGCGTGGGAAAGTCCCTTAATTTCAAAAGTACGGCGGACTAGCACACACACAGCCAAATTTTGGTGCAAAACTACTTTCTAAGTCCGCCGGACTTTTGGGTAAAAAAAAGTCCGCTGGAGCCCACACACAGGCGGGACTTTTCCACCGGATTGTTTGATCATGTGTACTCGGCAAAAGAAAGACTCCAGTGTGGTCAAAAACTCCTCAAAAACCGGGAGTTGGTTAATGTTGGAAAGGTAGATGTTCGCAAGGGTAAATGTATGAGAATCGAGTTTGCCCTTCAAGAGCAGGAACCTACCCTCCTGATCTTGGTGTTCATCGAGGAATTGCTAGTCAAGGAAATTGGATATAAGAATACTTGCCCCCTTATATTTAGAAGATGTGGATGGGCTACGATAGGCTACCGGGAAATGCTTGTTAGTCTGGGGACCCGATCTGCCCTTAAATTAGTCTGTGGGAGGAAAGCGACGTGTACACTGTGTCTCCAGAGTTCGGCTAGACAGCTAGTATGTTAATCGGGGGAATTCAGCCTTTTAACAATCCAGGAAAGGAATTTGATAGCCATAACGTCAAGACATCTACATATACTTACTCCCTAGGTGGCGGGAGCAAGAAGAAAAAAAAAGGGACAAGGGGTGGTAGAGAAAAGGAAGGGGGGAAGATGGTAGTTGGAAATGGAGTGAGAAATAGAAGGGAAGAGGAAAGATGAAGCAGAGAAATATCAGAATGGTAAGGGGAAAATATGAGGTCTAGCAAAGAGAGGAATTCCTCAGAGGAGAACTACTGCCACCAGGGCAGAGTATTCCTAATGTGGGAGGTAAGGCACAGTTAAACACACCTTTGGTACCCCCACAACAGTGCTAAAATTCATCTGGTGTACCCGTATAAACATGCAAGATAAAACAGCCATGTCAGATAAACATTTGGAAATCCACACAACGAAAATATGAAAAAACACTGAAATAAATTCTGGAGTGCCGACAACGGCGACCCTCTGGGTGCAAAACTCAGGTCAAGCGGACAAGGAGGTCCTGAACGTAAAGCCAAGAGCCTCCTGGTGTGCTTCATGATCCCCTTTTGGAATGTGCAAGAGAGATCGTAACCACAATAGCTTGCTTGGGGGCTCAGTGGGTATCCAGTAAGCCAGCAAAAAGCCTCCGTTATTAGTAGCTAGGCCCAAATTAAAGAGACTTGTCTGTCTCACATTGGCAAGTCAGGGAGCAACCCACAAAATTGGTCCCACCTGTCATGGTATATGTCAAAGGTCTGGATAGCTAACGAGCGCATAGGATAGGTTAAGGAACTGTCTTAAGATGAGGGCAGCAAAGGAAAAAAAATAAGTATTTCTCTTATATTCACTGACTGACACAGCTCCTCTCAGTAACAAAATGGGTTGTTAGCCCTATCACTGGAGATACTAGGCAAGTTGTAATAAAACACTTCAGAACTTTTAGTTCTACCCATGGGGCGGTCCCTATGCTACAACCCCACAGCCTGCTCAGGCAGAACTCGGTTTTTTCTTGCCTAGTGAGGAGATAAGACCTAGGAACCCTGAAGGCCCATAGGTCCGTGTTTTTTTTTTTGTTTTTTTTTTTATGCAGAAGCTTGGCTTTTTGCGCAAGATGAATGATCTTGTGATCTTCTATCAACAGCCAGCTGGGTGACAGGCTGGTTCACTTATCCTTGTAGGAAAAAAGGTGCTCCGAGACGACGTGAAGTATCACGAAACGCGTCGGGCGGTGTGACATGCTGTTTATTGCCTTGTGAACTGTACCAGCTGGAGAAGGAGAGACCTGTGGAGATCAGCGTACGGCCGACGCTTTCCACTTGTTTATGCCATATCTCACTGCTTGATTATAAGTGTGTTTTTTTAGTTTTTGATTTTTATTAAATAAGCAATTTTACACTATTGGAGCGCCTTTCTCCCTTTTTTATGGTGAATTCGGTAATTTATACAAACTGGAGTCCGTTTGAACCATGACCCTGAAGGAGGGTGGAGCTCTGGAGGATTGAGGAGTATATATAGCGTGATCTGATCTTTTGATGTGCGAATAATTTTTTGACATCTGGTAAGGAGCCAATCTTGACTTTTGGTGGTGGTACACTGTGGCATGTTTCACGATTTGGGAATATGAAGCAAGGAATCATAATTTTTGGACACTATAATCAACACGTGGTGTTTGGCATCTGATAATAATTGACTTCATAAGTTGGATCTTTTCTGAGGACTATGAGGACATACTTAAAGGGATTGTAAAGGGAATTTTTTTATTTATTTAAAATAACAAACATGTTATACTTACCTCCACTGTGCAGCTCGTTTTGCACAGAGTGGCCCCGAAACCTGCTCTTCTGGGATCCCTCGGCGGCTGTCTCTGCTTCCTCCCGCAGATGCTTCTCGCGTTCATGCGAGCTCCCTCGCATGGTGAGAAGCATCTGCGGGCGCGCTCCCGTGATACAGCCGGCGGCTATAGCTGCTCGCTGTATCACACGGCCCCGCCCCCGGCGCTCCGCGTCAGTGGATGTGATTGACAGCAGCGCGAGCCAATGGCTGCGCTGCTTTCCATCCATCCACTCAAGCCAATCAGCGGCCAGGCTGAACGGTGGAAAGGACGTCCGGGGACGAGCGTGGGACATTTGAGGGGTCAGGTAAGTAAAACGGGGGCTGGGGGCGCCGGGACTGTCAGATATTTTTTCACCTTTACCTTTAAAACCCCTTTAACTGTTATCAAGGACACTTTTGATTATTTCTTCACATGTGTATTTTGGCTTTTTTTCTAACTGTTTAGAATATTAATTTACATATATGTATCCAAGTTTATATGTAATTCACAATTGTAACTATGGGCTAGTGGTAGTCACGTTTACTATGATTGTTTAATCACTTTGCACTATATTCATTTATTACCGTTCATATTTTTTTATATTCTTCACAAACACGGTTACCCAGTCGGAATACTGGTATCACGTGGGAAGTGTGTGTATTTAGAGAGCGCAGTTCTTTTGGTCTAATTTTTCACTTATCCTTGTAGTCTCCCCAGTCCGGCCAGCGAGTGTGTGCAGGTCACAGTTAAGGCTCGGCAGGCCACGACATACCTCAGCTCCAGAGGTGGTCGGTGAGCTTTATGCTCCGGGGCGTACATATGACCGGGCTACTGATGTCTGCGTCACAGTATGCCGAGGCCAGTAATCTTCCCTGTACTGATCAGGAGCTGACTACCATGGAATGTCTCCCAGTTTCAGGACTGCTAAGTACAGCTCTCCCTGCCTGGCAGGGTGGAGCAGCTGGGCATTCCCTGGGAGGTCGATTTGGGGGCCCCCCTCACCTGTCTCCCCTGTCCCTAACTCCCTCCTTTCCCCCCTCACGGGGGGGGGGGGCTGTACGTGTGTGTGTGTGTGTGTGTGTCTGGGCTCTCACCTGGGGGTTTTAGCTGTGCTGAGTGCCTAGGTCCTGAAGCTTAGTCTCGCTGGATGTCTGTGTAGTCATGCCCCTTTGTTGGTGCAGCACTGTCCCTGCCACGTGTTCTCTCTGTTCCCTCATAGCGCTGTTCAGCGGCCATTTTAAGTATGGGCAAGGGTCAGACTGGCTTCAGTCAGCCATTTTCCTGGTGATTCCATATTAAGAACACTGGCGGACATTTTTTGTAGCCGAACCATGTTTTTGTGCTCTAGCAGCTGCCCCTGTGCCCTCTGCTTCGTGTTTGGTCATCACAGGGTGCTGGGAAGGTTATCCTGTGTTCTGAACATGTGTGTTTGATCGCCCACTGATCGTTCACCGATCGTGCGACCGGCCGGCCACCGACAGTTTTCTGCTATTTCTGCATCTGGGAGCGCTGGGGATCTTCAGGCATTGCGGTAATACAGCGCGGAACGGCCCAGGGTGGTGAGTCCAGCGGGTTAGAGCCCCTCAGCCAGTGCCAGCAGGTGGGTGGGACTGTCACTGTCCTAAGTCCCCTTCGGGTGGCAGAAAGGGTAGGGTCAGCATGGCTTCAGAAACTGGTTTTTCTTCACCCGAAATCCAGGCAATTGCAACCGGGTCACCTGCGGACTGACTCTGACCAGGACAGTGAGGATGAGTCCCCGTCCGGGTCTGTGCGCGACAAAGCGCCAGTTGGAGCACTTATCACAGCTGTGCATGATACCCTGAAGATTCAGGAGCCGGCGGATCCCTCTGCTGATGTACCAGTCCATTTTGGGTCCTGCAAGTCAGCACGTTCACCTAAGGTGTTCCCGTATCTGACTTATTTTGACAAGTTCATTTACAAGGAATGGGGTCGTCCGCAACGGAACTTTTCGGTCCCCAAATACGTGACGGTGCGTTACCCCTTTGAGGAAAGCCTTCTCAAGAAATGGTCGGCTCCTCCGTTCGTGGACCCCCCAGTATCCAGGTTAAATAAAGTAACCATGATCCCAGTTGAGAGGACTCCTGCATTCAAGGATCCCACGGATAGGAAGGCAGAGGCGGTGGCTCGTTCCTTGTTTACGGTTGTGGGGTCAGCCGTGCGACCTGTACTGGCATCCCCACTGGTGTTGCAGACACTGACCGAGTGGGCAAAAGTTTTGCACCACGAATTGGGAGAGCAACAGGCCTCCCCTGTCTGCGTGGAACTAGCAGACCAACTGGTGCAAGGCCTTAAGTACGTTTGTGACGCGGCCCTGAATACTCTCCCTCTGTTATCCAGTGCTTCAGTGTTAGCTGTGGTGCTGAGGCGCCTGATTTGGTTAAAATGCTGGTCTGCTGACCAGGCATCCAAGACAACCCTTACGGCTCTTCCCTTCCTTGGCGACCGGCTCTTTGGAGCCTCGTTAGATGACATTATTAAAAAGGCCACTGGTGGTAAGAGTACTCTACTCCCACAGGCCAGGAAGGCTAAGGAGCCATGCCGTAGGCAAGGGCCCTTTTTTTCCGCTCACAAGCGGCTTTTTCGTCCGCCCGGTGCTTCGACAAAACGTCCCCAGCCTGACAGGATGCCCACGGACGGTCAAAAACGTCCCTAGAACCGCAAGCCTGCAAACAAATGTGCTACCGCATGAAGGTTTGCCCCCACCCATGTCTCGGTGGGGGGGTCCCCTTTGGGAGTTTGCAGCCTGGTGGTCCTCCCGGCTATCCGACCAATGGGTCTGTGATCTGATTTCCACAGGCTACAAGATAGTTTCTCTTTTGGACGCCAAACAGATTCTTCCCCTCCAGCATACCGTATCCCTGGTTCGCCGGGTGGCCCTGTTGGGGGCGGTAAGGGACTTGGTGAATCAGGGGGTGATTTACCAGTTCTGGAATCGGAACGCTTCCAGTAATTCTACTCAAATCTGTGGTTCCCAAGAAGGAAGGGGTACGTCCAATCTTGGACTTAAAAGCCCTCAATCACTTTGTAAAAGTGCAGAGGTTCAGAATGGAATCAGTTCGCTCAGTAGTCGCTGCACTCCATTAAGGGGACTCCCTGGCGTCCTTCGACATCCAGGATGCGTACCTGCTCATACCCATATGCCTTCGGCATCAAAAATTTCCATGTTTGGCAGTCGAGGAAGCCCATTACCAATTTATGGCTCCTCCCTTTGGCCTGGCCTCAGCCCCCCCGAGTCTTTACCAAAGTACTGGCTCCAGCATTGGCGTTGCGACAACGTGGGGTCGCGATCATGGGCTACCTGGACGATCTCCTCCTGAGAGCATCTTCCGCCTCAGGATTAGAGGAGGATGTGGCAATCACCATGCAGACCCTGCAAGAATTTGGGTGGCTGTTGAACCTAAAGAAGTCGGTGATTGTGCAGACCCAGCATCTGGAGTACCTAGGTTTGCTATTGTACTCCAGGGAAGCGAGAGTTTTTCACCCTTCAGACAAATTGCAGACTCTCAGATCTGCGGTCAAACTACTGTTGTTCAGCAAGTGATTGTCGCTCCGTTTTTTCATGCGAGTACTTGGACTCATGGTAGCCTCCTTCGAGGCAGTACCTTATGCCCAGTTCCACACCAGAGTACTGCAGAAGGAGATCTTGTTGAAATGGGACAAATCTCAGTTGTCCCTGGATCGACAGATCCTGGTGAGCCAGCCAGTCAGGGACTCTCTGATCTGGTGGTTGAGGTCCCCGGTGATTCACCAGTCTATCCGGCTGGGGTGGAGTGATGGGGATTCAGTCGGCTCAGAACCTCTGGTCGACTAAGGAATCCTAGTTTCCGATTAATCTGCTCGAATTGAGAGTGGTCAGGCTGTGCCGCCACACATGGTCAATATGTCTTCAAGGGCGTCCGATCAGGCTACAGTCGGACAATGCCATGGCTGTGGTGTACATAAATCACCAAGGGGAAACAAGAAGCTCAGTCCCTCCTTGGGAGGTCGCTCACATACTTCGGTGGGCAGAGCGACACGTATCGGCCTTGTCGGCCATTTACATCCCGGGGGTGGAAAATTGGCAGGCGGACTATCTGAGCCATCAGATGCTGGACCCAGGAGAATGGGCATTGCATCCAGAGATATTCAGGCTGCTGTGCCTGAAGTGGGGCACACCAGATGTGGATCTATTGGCCTCCCATCTCAATCGGAAGGTGCCAAGATTCGTGTCCAGGACCAAAGATCCGTGGGCAGAAGCGTCAAGCGCGCTGGTGGCTCCGTGGGATCAGTACCAGCTAATCTATGCCTTTCCTCCACTGAAACTGTTGCCACATGTGCTTTGCAGAGTTTTAGCCGAGGGGGATTCCAGTAATCCTGGTTGCCCCAGATAGGCCTCAGCGGCCCTGGTACGGGGACCTGGTGCGTCTGGTGGCAGACGCTCCCTGGCGACTGCCGTTGCGAGAGGACCTCCTATCTCAACGTCTGATCTTTCATCCTGCTTTACCATCGCTGGCTTTAACAGCATGGTTATTGAGAGCCAGGTGTTGAGGTACTGGGGTCTGTCAGACTCGGTGATTCCAACTATGTTGAGGGCACGGAATTCTTCCTCTCTGAAGATATACCATCGTACCTGGAAGGCCTACATTTCCATGTGTGAGGAGAAAGGATGGCATCCGCGCTCCTTTTCCATATCCAGGATCCTGCGGTTTCTCCAGCAAGGAGTTGACCAGAGATTGGCATTAAGCACCATCAAAGGGAAAATTTCAGCTTTGGCTGTCTTTTTACAATGACCCCTGGCATTGCACTCCTTAGTGAGTACCTTCGTTCAGGGGGTACGACACGTAGTCCCTCCGGTGCGTCCACCGTTACCCGGTGAACCTGGTGTTGTCGGCGCTTCAAAAACCGCAGTTTGAAAACATCTGGGAGATTCCCCTGTGGACTCTTTCCCAGAAAGTGGTCTTTCTAGTGGCCATCACATTGGCCAGGAGGGTTTCGGAATTGGCAGCCTTGTCTTGCAAGTCACCTTATCTGGCCATCCACAGGGATAAGGTGGTGTTGAATCCGCAACCGTCCTTTCTACCAAAAGTGGTTTAGGCTTTTCATATCAATGAGGACATTGTATTGCCATCGTTGTGTCCTAAGCCGAAGCACTCCAAGGAGGTGGCCCTTCACGCTCTCGATGTGGTTAGGGCTCTGAAGGTGTATTTGACTGCCACAGCTCCCTTTCGGAAGTCAGACTCACTGTTTCGGTGGCTGGTCCAAAGAAGGGTATGGCGATCTCGTCGGCCACCATTTCCAGGTGTATCAGATTGTAGTATAAGCCTACGCCTTGAAGTGGCAGGTGCCCCCCTTTCCGGTCACGGCCCACTCTACAAAGGCGCTCGAACGTCTTGGGCCTTCCGACACAAAGCGTCGATCGCTCAGGTGTGTAAGGCGGCGACCTGGTCGTCTGTCCATACGTTTACCAAGTTCTACAAGGTGTGAGTGCATCGTCTGATGCCTGTTTTGGTCTCAAAGTTTTGCAGGCGGCCGTGTAGTTGCAATTAAATATGCAATCTTTTATTTTTTTCCTGGTTTTTCGATGAAAAGGCAGTACTGTTATGTTAATGCACTGTTGCATTACTTATGCAAATGGTTGCGGTCTTGGGGATCACTCCTGTTGAGGATACCTGGTTATGTGGTGGTGTTTTTCCACACACTGTTGTTTTTTGTGGGTTTCGTTTCACTAGTTCCCACTTGCCATGGTGGATGAAGTTTTTATGCTGTTTTTCCCACCCCTCATTTGGCACTGCTTGGGGACGTCCCATTTAGTTACAGAGAGGAACTGTGTCGGTCGGCGAATATGAGAGAAAATAGGATTTTTTGTAATCAACGTAAAATCCTTTTCTCTGTAATTCACCGACCGACACAGCACATGCTCCTCCTTTTTCTCTAAGTTATACTGCTTGTTGACGTACTGAGTTCTGCCTGGGCAGGCTGTGGGTTTGTAGCATAGAGACTACCCCATGGGCGTAACTAAAAGTTCTGAAGTGTTGTATTACAACTTGTCTAGTGTCTCCAATGATAGGGCTAACAACCCACTTTGTTACAGAGAGGAGCTGTGCCGGTCGGTGAATTACAGAGAAAAGGATTTTACGGTGAGTACAAAAAATCCTATTATTCAACAGACACAGCCTCCCAGCAGCAGTCCACTTCAGTCCCGTTATCTCCATCGGTGTGTGGTCAGGGGGCGTAGCCCATCCTCTCCAACCATACTACTGAGGTGCAAGGGTCTCCAGTTCCTCCGAAATGTCAGTGTCGGCTGGCCCGGCACCGGTCACTAACAGCCAATCTGCCAGGGTAGAATAGTAGGTCGCAAAAATGGGTACAGAGAGTAAACTGCGCTATTCAAAAAACTCCCTACAAGCAGCAACTCCAATCGTAATACTCCGATGTGGAAAACTAAGTGTAATGGTGAGCTGCGCTATAAAAACAAAAAATGGTGCTAAAATAACTCCTATAAGAGTGGAATGATCAAAACAAAATATCCTAGGCTAGATGAGAAAATAAATCTCCATTAATTCCTACAATAGGGGGTCAACAACCCAAATAGAATAACAGTGAGCATTGAATAGTAAGTGGTGTAATAGATAATAATGTAAAAATTATTAAAAAGTGTGTGAATGAATTAAATCATTAGTACATGAATGGAAAAAAGGCAAAAAAAAAAAAAAAAACTGGAAAAAAAAGGAAACAAAATGTGTGTCAGATCGCGTGAAGAGACCCAACCTGATTAAGCCAATCAGAAAAAATTCTCAAATAAGAAAAAGTGAATAACACAAAATATATGTATCCCTCATAATACAGACAAATAAACTCAAGAGTGAAAACAAAAAGAAATTCCAATAAATATGAAAAATTATTAAAACAAGAATAGAATATAGTCACTTAAAGTCCCAAGAAAAATATCAATCAGCAAGTGGAAATAATTAGTTCAGAGTGAGGATGAGAAATGACACCCATGTCACTTCGTGTGCACAGGAGTCCAGAAAGCCAACTCCACCAGTGAAAAAAAGGGGGCTGCTTACCAGAACCTAAGATCTCAGTGTTACGTGAGATCAAAAGGGCATGTATATGGATGATCTGGATGAACCGTCACAGGACCACACCAGACTCTCCTTGGTGTTATTCCCCAATGATGAAGCGATGGTATCACAATTCATATGGAATAATATAAAGGAACTCGCATAGCATAAAAACCCTTGTTTATTCAATCTTAAATAAAATCAGTGCACTCACATAAATGAAGAAAAAACAATGCGTATCATAAAAAACGCGCTGGCCGGCCCTTGATTACCGCCCGCACTTCTGGGTCTGGCGTAGAACACGGTGACGTCAGCACGCCGTACCGTCCTATGAGTTTTGTCACTAGACGGAGGTGTTCACGGGATGCAGAACGGCGCCCTGACACACCGCTTAAGTACCATACACAGCAACCACGCCTCGGTCTGAGCTTCACCGTGCATGTAAATCCGCCATGTTACATAAGGGAAATAGAGGGGAAGATGCCCAACTCACGCAATTCCCAATCATAGAGATACAAAACATAGAAATTGTAAAATGATATGGCCATAACAGAATGTTATAATGACGTAATAGACCAAAATGACTCTCCCTTGCGGTTTAAAGCATCCTAGTACCTGAAATATGCAAGATGCAAAAAATACAAAAATAAATATAAAAAGAAACCACAAAAAATATAAGAAATATGTAGAAATAAAAAAATTATTGAAAATGATGAAAATTAAAAAAAAATGTTTTGTATGAATAGTACACACATTTTTTTTATCTATACAGGAGACAAAAATTACAAGAATCACCAACTCTAAACTGGATTCCTACATAATATTGGGTCAACAATATGGACATATGCCAGTAAAAAATCCTACATAGCATTTTACACTAACTCATGGAGCCCAGACCGAGTTCACAAAGAATAAACACAAGCTCAACACCATAAATGGATGGAAACATTAAATCCATAGTTTACAAGGAGGTCATGCGTTGTCAATAAAGGCATTCACATCCACTTTAATGTTGAGGCCACGAGGGGTGTAACATTTTAATTTATGTATCCACATCATCTCTAATTTTAAAATGCTTCTAACCAAATGGGTCCCCCTCCAGTGGGGCTTGAATTTGTCGATCCTCAAGAAGATCGTGTTGGAGGGGTCTCTATTGTGTGCCACAAGGTAATGTTTGGATACTGAATGTTGGGTAAAACCTCTGCGGATGTTCCCGATATGTTCATCTAGACACACATGTAAGGGACGTTTAGTCCGGCCCACATACTGGAGGCCACACGGGCACTCCAGTAAGTAGACCGCATCCCGTGAACACGTCTGTCTAGTGACAAAACGCGTAGGGAGGTAAGGCGTGCTGACGTCACTGCGTTCTACGCCAGACCCGGAAGTGCGGGCGGTAATCAAGGGCCGGCCGGCTCGTTTTTTGTGATACGCATTGTTTTTTCTTGATTCATGAGTGCACTGATTTTATTTAAGATTGAATAACTAAGGGTTTTTATGCTATGCGAGTTCCTTTATATTTTTCCATATGAATTGTGATACCATCGCTTCATCATTGGGGAATAACACTGAGGAGAGTCCGGTGTGGTCCTGTGATGGTTCATCCAGATCATCCATATACATGCCCTTTTGATCTCACGTAACACTGAGATCTTAAGTTCTGGTAAGCGGCCCCCTTTTTTTCACTGGTGGAGGTGGCTTTCTGTACTCCTGTAGACTTTAAGTGACTATATTCTATTCTTGTTTTAATTATTTTTCATGTTTATTGGAATTTCTTTTTGTTTTCACTCTTGAGTTTATTTGTCTGTATTATGAGGGATACATATATTTTGTGTTATTCACTTTTTCTTATTTGAGAATTTTTTTTGATTGGCTTAATTTTTTTGCCTTTTTTCCACTCATGTACTAATGATTTAATTCATTCACACACTTTTTAATAATTTTTACAATATTATCTATTACACCACTTACTATTCAATGCTCACTGTTATTCTATTTGGGTTGTTGACCCCCTATTGTATGAATTAATGGAGATTTATTTTCTCATCTAGCCTAGGATATTTTGTTTTGATCATTCCACTCTTATAGGAGTTATTTTAGCACCATTTTTTGTTTTTATAGCACAGCTCACCATTACACTTAGAATAGTAGGTCGATTCAGAGACAGCAGGACCAGACAGCCCCTCCACCCAATGCGGAGGCCTATTGACTATGACTCAACAGTGATCACAACAAACATGCCCTATTGCATATAAAGGCCGAATTTACCATTTGGAGTAATAAACAAAAAAAAGAGAAGGGGGGCTGCAACAGTGATAGTCACGTATATGCAGGTAGACCTGCTCTAATGCACTGGTAAGCCGAAGCAGGCAGTTTAAGTTTCTTCAGGTTACTTGTACGAGCCCTGAGGTAGGCCCTGCCTAGAACATCAGTGGAGGCACAGGAGCAACATGAGGGTTGATGGAAAAGGGAATTTCTACATAGAACAGGAGAGAGATCATTTGGCAGCAGTGGCGGCTGGTGCTCAACATTTTTGAGGGGGAGCAAACAAACTGAATAATTCTTAAAAAAAAAAAAAATCCCACAATTGCAGCCCCACTGTGCCCATCAAACGCAGCCACTGTGTCCATCGAATGCCACCTCTGTGAGACCCTCCCTCCTGCTTGCAGTCTGCCCGACACTTACCCTGTCTCGGTGGGGCATCGGGTGACAGTGACGAGCGTTGTCCTCCATGCATACCCTCCTGACCCATCCAATCACAGCGCCTGTCGTTTCAGCCAATCAGGTGACGGGTAACAGACCCGAGCACCTGATTGGCAGAGAAGGCGGTTCAGCGTTAGGAAAGCAAATTTTCATTTGCTGTTCTAACACACCTGGGTGAGCTGCGAGGTCCAAGCATTGCGCTCGCAGGTCACCTTTTGTGATGCCTATTGGAGCCTATGGTGCTTCAAAACACTCCCCGCCTCTGTAATTCAGGCATCTGAAAAGGGGTCGGGCGTCTGAATAGGGAGTGGCTGCGGTAGCCATGGATAAATTCATGCTGTGCATGAATCTATCCATTTGTCATAGAAGGGGTGGCTGGAGAGAGGGGGCGGCAACCGTACGCCCTTATGGACAGGCCACCACTAGTTGCCAGTATCATTTATCTTCATATACTATCACAGGACCGGTTCCAGGTGAGCTTGAGATAGGCCTCTTTGGAAGCGACAGTTGTTACGGTTTCTCTGTGGTCTGCCATCAGGGAGTCGCTGCTGCCGGGTTCTGTGGTATGGTTATCAAGAGCCAGTTGGGCACAGGGACCAGATCCACCTCCGCAAATGTAAAGAGATTCGTGAGCACTGAAGGATGTCACGGGGGAAGGTATTGTGGCCTTTACTGACAGTGAGGTGAAAAGGGTGCCCCCATTTGTAAGTGAGACCTTTCTCTCCAAAACCATCTAGAAGTGGTTTAAGTGTCCACCGCATCATCAATGTTCTCCTTGAGATGTCTGAGAGGAGGTGAATAGCTACAACGTCAAACTCTAAGATGCCTACATGCCAGGCCCGCCATAGGATTTCCTCTTTAATGTTAAATGAATGTAGGCAACAGAGCTCTTTGGGTCTGCCAGACATGTTAAATTGTGGGCCCAGTATATATTCTGTCAGCTGGGAGCCGGCATTACATTACAGCCACGAGCAATATTATCCTTTTAGAAATGTAATTTCGCTGCGACCTTTCACAGATGCAACACTTTCCAAGCAGACTAAGGCCCCCTCCCCCGGCACTATATTTAAAGGAATATTTCATTTTTATTGTTTCTCTTTAAGCATTATTAAAATCACTGCTCCTGAAAAAACAGTTGTTTTTAAAAACTTGTTTTTTTTTTGTATTGATACATGTCCCCTGGGGCAGTACCCAGGTCCCCATACACTTTTTATGGCAATAACTGGCATATAAGCCTTTAAAATTCGATTTTTCATGTTTGCGCCCCATAGACTTTAATAGGGTTCGAATGTTCGCTCAAACTTCTTGCCTGTTCACATGTTCTGGTGCAAACCGAAGTGGGGGGTGTTTTGCTCATCGCTACCTGTCACTGTGAGAACTAATCCTGGCTATAGTAACTCTTGTTAATGAGGTTCTCCTAGCCAGTGAAAAGGAGATAGAGACCACGTTTTAAAACATATTTAAATGGTACACTAGATTTGAGATTGTTGAAATGTTACATTTTTGGACACAATTTTTTATTTTTATTAAAACTGTAAAAAGGTTGTTTAAAACTTCTGTACTTGCTTTCCAAGGTATGATGTTGAGCTCTTTCAAAGGATTGAACAAATAATTGGTAAAAAGCTTCCAGCCTTCCCTACACAAGAAGAAGAAGTGATGTTGCTGAATGAAAGGGTAGCAGAAGCTCAAAGATTTGCCCGTGTTGTAAGTTTTTTTAAATTTTTTATTATTTGTTTATTATTTTTATCTTAAGTACATTGAAATATATATGAGAACATGTCTGTCTTGCTATGTATGGATTTAAATTGCCTCCTCGTGTATAGAATGTGAAGGTAGAATTATGGAAAAAAGATGGCAACAAGAAGGTTGTAAGGTACTTTTTTTTTTTAAATCAAATAAGTTTTTATTGCAAAACATATATGGTACAAACCAAACATAGACAGGAAATGCAGTCGTACAGCAGTATTGGTTTTCACGGTTAAAGGAATACTGGTAATACAAAAGTACAAATTGACCCGGTTTGTAGACCGCTGAAACATAGGAAGTGCCATTAAAACTTAAAAATAAGAAAAATAAACCAAGAACATAAACAAAAGTGGCGTTCTCTCTAAGACCATATTGCATTTTGGAACAGCTATATACGTACAGTGTTATGCACAACGTCCAGCATCCCATTACCTAGTCCTGCTGGTCCCTCCTCTCACCCCTCATAAATGCCGGGGAAGGGAGAGACATAGGATTAACCCCATGAAGAGTTTAAGATTGTCTATGTGCCTCCATGCACGTGCCCCTGGACCCACATTCAGCCCTGCAAAAGTCTGTCCTGTATAAGTTGGTGGGGGGCTAGCCGCGGAACCTCAAGCCATCCCTGCCACATAGCATTAAATTTGTGCGGTGCGTTTCTGTGTTGGTATGTTATTTTTTCCCTCATCAGCATCTGGTTCACTTGGTCCGTCCATTGCTGCCTGGTGGGAACCCTGTGTGTTATCCACTTTAGTGCTATTAATTTCCTGGCTACATATAATAACCGAATAATGTCCGTATGGGCCGAAGGCGTTATCAATTCTTCGTCTAGGGCCCCCAACAGGCAGACCAACGGACACCTCGGGATACTAACAGAGAATACAGAAGAGATAGTGTCGAGGATCCTATCCCAATACCTTTTTAGGTCATGGCCCCGCATACATTTTGGGCAAAGGGGGGAATCCCTAACACCCCATCTGTGCAGTTTAAGTGGTGTTCTATAAACCCTATGCAGTAGATACAGATGGGAGAGTTTATGGGAGGCCGAGACCGACACCAACGGAGCGGAGGACAAACAAAGGTTCCAGGTCTCCGTGTCCATAGACCCCAGGTCTGCCTCCCACCTCTGCCGAAATGGGAGATGTGCCGGGTCTTGTATTGCATCAAGAAGCATGTCATACCCCCTAGATATCATACCCTTTCGCTCATTTTGCCTGAATATCCCATGTACCACAGCATGGTCCGTCAGGTAAAGCTGCTTACTGCGAGATTGCGCCTGTAGCGCAGGTCGTAGCTGTAAGTATTTTAAAAAGTCCCTACGCGGTATGCCAAACTCAGCCTGTAGTTCCATGAAGGACTTCAGTACCCAGACACTATACAGCTGTGAGAGGTACCGGAGGCCGCTCCTTCTCCAATTACCAAATCCCTTGAGCTTAAAAAGCTCGCCATAGTTAGCATTCCGCCAGATAGGGGTGAGACCAAGAAAACCACGTATTTGTAGCAGTCGTTTGACATGGGACCATAGAGTATTCAGTAGTATAATAGTTGGGGAACTCCTGTCCATATGAGGGAAGCCGGCTTCAAACCTGGACAATGCTGTGTCCGGGGCGACAATGTCATCAAGTAACCTACGTATCGGGTCCAGGGGATCATCCGACCCCCAACCACCCAAGTGTTGAAGCTGCGAAGCCAAGAAATACAATCTAGCATGTGGTAGTGCCAACCCCCCCTCGTCCTTTTTATATTGCAGGGTAAGTAAACTAAGCCTGGCCGTCTTCCTACACCATATTAATTCCCTAAACTGAGAGTCAATTTTATCGAACCAACGTTTCGGAATCCAGGTCGGCGAGTTATGACAAACGTAGAGCAATTGTGGAGCCCATACCATTTTGATGAGATTCACCCTTCCCACTACCGATAGCGGTAGTTTGCACCAAGTTTTACATTTCTCCCTGAACTTAAGTAATAGCGGTAGAAGATTCAGATTGGCGTAGTTCGTCACTTCAGGGGATATCTGTACCCCCAGGTATTTAAAGGACTCAACCTTCTGTATCACGTTTGCGCATGGGGGAAGAGGTGCTGCTAAAGGGGATAAGGGCATTAATACAGACTTGTCCCAGTTTATCGTGAAACCGGATAGTGTACCAAATAGGTTAATCAAGTGCATAGTCGCTGTTAGGGAACCCTGTGTGTCCCCCAAGTAAATATGTGTGTCATCCGCGTATAGTGATACCACATCCATCCCAGTGGGCCTACAAAATCCAACAATGTCCGTAGCCGACCTCAGTCTTGCTGCCAGTGGTTCGAGCGCCATGGCAAAGAGCAGGGGCGACAACGGGCACCCCTGTCTCGTGCCTCTATACAGCATGAATGGTTCGGAAAGTTCCGCGTTAGCTCTAATTCTAGCCGTAGGCCTAGCATATAGTAATTGGACCCAGCTGATAAATGTACTGCCTAACCCCATCCTTTCCATCACTTTCCACAGATAAGGCCACTCAACACTATCGAAGGCCTTAGCTGCGTCCAGCGAGAGGATGGCCTGATTACCGGGGCTATCCACAGGAATCTGTAGGTTTAGAAATAAACGGCAAGTATTTTGGGCAGTCGAACGTGTGGGAATAAACCCTGATTGATCCCTATGGATCAATTTATGTATTACCAGGGACAATCTCATCGCCAATACCCGAGCCAATAGTTTAACGTCCGTTGTGAGCAAGGAGATGGGCCTGTATGCGCCCGGTGATGTCCCTACCTTACCCGGTTTTAGGAGTACAATTATAATTGCTTCGTTCATAGAAGCAGGCAGGACCCCTGTCTCCAGGGCATTGTTAAACACTTTCAAGAGAGTGGGCAGTAGAACACTAGCATAACGCTTGTATACCTCGGATGGAAGGCCATCTGCCCCCGGAGCTTTGTTATTATGGGAGTGTTCCAGTGCAGAGGCCAATTCTTCCCCTGTTATGGGGGCATTCAACAGTTCCACATCCCACGCAGACAAGCATGGACTATCACACCCGTCCAGGAAGCTCACAATCTCCCCGTCACTGGGCTGCACTTTGGATGAGTACAAGTCTGCATAAAAGGACTGAAATATCTGTAAGATCCCGGGGGCGTCCGTGTGGGTCACCCCCTGCGAATCGCACAGCGAGTGAATCATAGGCGTAGAACCCTGGGCCTTTGCCAGCAGAGCCAGCATATGACCTGTCGATTCCCCTTCTTCAAAGTGTGTTTGTTGTAGGAAAAATCTTTTATTTTCTGCCAGTTGCAAAGCTTCCTGTCTGGACATAGACTGCGCCCCCAACCAAGATCTCTTTGTGTCCTCTGAGGGGTTGGCAATATAGGCCTGCTCCGACTCTGAGTGCCCTGCCGACCTCTATTTCCCAAGCCTTAGTATTCTTTTTTATACCATTTATAGTAGTGATAAATTGCCCTCTAAGGAAGGCCTTAGCTGCATCCCAAACTACATCTATAGAGGCCGAGTCTAAATTATCCTGCAGGAAGAGTTTAAGGTCACTCGCTATGGGGTCAGGCTGCGGAAAGAGTGTAAGCCAAAAGGGGTTAAGCTTCCAACTCCTAGGTGCGAGGTCAGTAGATAGGGACATCTCAATCCACAAAGAGGAATGGTCGGATATGTGTCTATCCCCATACCCAGAGTCGCTAATTAGGGGGAGAAGGGCGGAGTTCCCCAGTCCCAAGTCTATTCTAGACAAGCTCCCAAACGCTGGAGAGCAGCAGGAGTACAGTCGGGTGCGGGGGTGGGCTCTCCGCCAAACATCCACCAACCCAAGTTCGGCTAATAGGGCAGCAAAGGGAGTATCACCATTAGGGCGGGAGGGAGCCAAAGGAGGCGTTGGAATCTTATCCCACATGCCATTGACATAGTTATTAAAATCGCCCATCGCCAGTAGGGGTATGTTAGGAAACTGTGCCATAAACCCAGCGAGGCGCCTGAGGACCTCAGCTGAATATGGAGGTGGGATATATACGTTGGCGATAATGCAATGTACAGTAGCAATCTTACACAGCAAAAAGATGTACCTCCCCCCTGGGTCAATAACCTGTTGGGAGCAAGAGAATTGGGTATTTTGTCTAATTAGGATACTCACTCCCCTTGCATAAGCAGAGTATGTAGAGTGGAATTGCTTGGCAAACAGTCTAGGCCCAAGGCTATGCGTACCATCACGAGCAAAATGCGTCTCCTGCAGACACACAATTCCAGCCTTCATATCTTTGAGGTGTTTTAACACCGCCAGCCTTTTTACCGGGCTGCCCAGCCCCCTGACATTCCAAGAGAGAAATCTAACCTTTGCCATCAGGGGTATAAAACATAAGTGTAAATAGGAGTGGCCTTATTAACATTCGTAAGAAGCTAGGGTGGGAAGATGCATTTAACACATATACAGCAACAACAAGCGACTGATAAGTCGCATCACCTGAGGTGCCCCAAAAAGGGGGAGAGAAAAATCCTTCATATGCAGCAGTACCGAGGAAAAGTCGGACAGAAGGGTGCAGATATGCTGGGATATAGTCTGTGTCCATCGTGGTTCTGGGAGAGAAAAAATTAAGTAAAAGAAAAGAGAAACAGTTAAACAGCATAAAACTGTGGTATCTTCTGTATCGAAGCCCGCCGGGCTCCCAAACGGGAGAAGCAGCAGTCTAACAGCCCCCATCCGGAGCTCTGGGGCGGGGGGAAGGCCACGGAAACACCCATAGAAGACTCTTCTAGATGGTAAACAGGGTTTCACATGTGCAGGCATCATGTAGCACTGGTGGAACTGTAATGGAGCCATAAACCTTCGCCTTCCGCCGGGCCTGAAGAAATGTAAGTCCAGTCAACTTGTCTGAAAGTGTCATTATCGTGGAGGAGACCTTTGAAGCTTGGCGGCTTTGAGTGCGTTGTGCTCCTGGTCAAGCCACTGTGCCGCTGCCGCAGGGCGATCAAAAAAGTGCGTAGAGCCCAGAGCCGTAACCCTGAGCCGGGCCGGATATAGCATACCATATTGAACGTTAAGGTCCCGAAGGCGTCGCTTAACCTCAAGAAATGTTGCACGCTTTTTCTGAAGCTCTGCTGAAAAGTCCGGAAATAGCGAAATCCTGGAGTTCTCAATCTCCATTTTGTCTGACAACCCCCGCGCTTTAGAGAGGATGGTGTCTCTGTCTCTATAGTTGAGGAGTTTAAACAAGAAGGGCCTGGGGCGATTGCCCGGAGGTAGGGGGCGAGACGGTACCCGGTGGGCGCGTTCCACGGTGATAAGGAGTCCTTACCAAAGCTGGCAATTAACCAGTTTTCAATAAAGTCAACCGGGTTTTTACCCTCAACACGTTCCGGAATCCCCAGAGAGCGAATATTGTTACGTCTCATGCGATTTTCCATCTCATCAAGTCGCATAGCGTGCTGTTCGGTAAGATGGCAATTATATTTCAGATCCCTTTGCATGGGGGCCAGATCATCTTCTACTGTGCTCAGCCTGCCTTCCAGGGCAGCTGTCCTCTCCCTGAGCTTTTGCATGTCATGGCGGACAAAAGTTATTTCAGCCTTCACCCCTTTGATGTCCTCTGAGAGGGCTGCAATAGATTGATTACAAGAGGTAACAGCAGCAAATATGTCCCTTAGCGTAGGCTCTCCCTCTGGTACTGGAGAGGGGATGGTCTGTGTCTCAGGCCTATCACTGTCTCTAGGGGTACTCACTGCGTGCCATGCTGCGAACAATCCATCATCATCCTCCAAGGGGACTGTGTCATCTGCCTCAGGAGAACCTCCAGGGGTAGCTTGAGGTGAGGGTTGGCCAGCCAGAGCATTTTTGTACGATTTACCACCATAGAGGAGCTTTTGCGCCGCTTCCTTGTACTGGTCTCTGGCTGCACGCCGAGCGCCGGCGCCATCTTGGCCTGGGGAGTCCGTCAGCCCCTTCCCTCCGGTGTGGCGTCTGGACATCACAGCGGGGGTCCCGAGATATATCGCGGTGGTCCGGGATGATTCCCCGAGCGTAGCGGGAGGTAAGGGCTCCAAAAATAGCTTTTCAGATCAGACTGTAAGGATGTAAGCATGGATGGCCAGCGGAGCTCAAGGCATGCACGTCCTCCTACATCAGCCGCTAAGCCACGCCCCCCTTGTAAGGTACTTTACATCAGTTTTTTTCACCCCTTTTGCCCATTCTACATTTTGTAGATTTATAACCTTCAATAAATTGGTATATTACTTTATGGTACAGAACACAAGTTTTCAGATCATAACGTGATTTAACCACTACAGATCCGCGCTATTGCCAAATGACGGCATTAGCGCGGACCTACATTTCCGGGACTACGTCTATTGACGTGGTCCCGGTTACGAGCGGCCTGCGCGCCCCCTGAGGGGCGCGCGCGGCGCGCTCTGTGATCGGCGAGTCCGTGAGACTCGCCTGATCACCGATCCGTGTAAGGGGTCGATCCCGACCCCTTATCACGTGATCAGCTGTCAGCCAATGACAGCTGATCATGTGATAGAACGGAGCCGGTAATCGGCTATTATTCCTGTCAGCGCGAGGAGAGAAAAAAAAAGCCGATCGCCGGCGGCTGTGATCAGGACATCAGTCCCGATCACGGCCATCAATACAAGGGACCACCTGCCACCTGCCTGTGCCCACCTGCCTCCCGCAGTGCCATCCTGAAATAAAATAAAAGCAAAAGTGCCCCCCGTCAGTGCCCATAGTGCCCACAGTGCCACCCACAGTGCCACCCCACAGTGCCACCCAATCTGCCTCAAAGGTGCTGCACCCCAGTGCCGCCCATCTGTGCCCAGCAGTGCCGCCCATCAGTGCCCAGCAGTGCCACCTATCAGTGCCACCTATCAGTCCCATCTATCTGTGGTACCTATCAGTGCCCATCCGTGCCACCCATCCGTGCCACTTATCCGTGCCACCCATCCGTGCCATCTTATCTGTGCCCATCTTTGCCCATCAGTGCCGCCTTATCTGTGCCCATCGGTGCCGCCTTATCTGTGCCTATTAGTGCCGCCTTAACTATGCCTATCAGTGCCCACCGGTGCAGCCCATCAGTGCCCACCAATGCAGCCCATCAGTGCCCACCAATGCAGCCCATCAGTGCCCACCAATGCAGCCTATCAGTGCCGCCTAATCAGCGCACTTCAATGAAGGAGAAAAATGACCTGTTTGCAAAATTTTATAACAAACTATTAAAACATGATTTTTTTTTTTTTTTTTTTTGCATCTTTTTTTGTTTGTTTAGCAAAAAATAAAACTCCGAGCTGTAACTAAATACCACCAAAAGAAAGCTCTATTTGTGGGAAAAAAAATGATAAAAATTTCATTTGGGTACAGTGTTGTATGACCGCGTAATTGTCACTCAAAGTGCATCAGCGCTGAAAGCTGAAAATTGGTCTGGGACTGAGGGGGGTTTAAGTGCCCAGTAAGCAAGTGGTTGATGTGCTGCAACTACAGGTGATGGACACAGACAAAGCCACTTGAAGCTTTTGACACTTCCTTATATAACCCCTGCCTCCATGTCATCCTCAGTTTTTTGCTAGTGTCTGTAGGTGATGGATGCATATCTCTGTGAGAGAGAAGTTAATTTTTAGTAGCAACTGAATACTTTTAACAAAAATAGTTATGAACCTCATGACGCCCCTGCGGCAGAGGGTGTCATTTTTCCAGATCAGTGCCTCTCGGCTTTGTGCCACAAAAAACTGTACCCAAACTAAACATAAAAAAGCCATAATTCTATCTCCTATTTTGTAGTTACAACTTTTGCGCAAACCAATCGTTTTACGTTTTATTGTGATTTTTTTTTGTTTTGTTTTTTTTACCAAAAATATGTAGCAGAATACATATTGGCCTAAATTGATGAAGAAATTAAATTTTAAAAGAAAAAATAATATTGGCTATGTTTTATAGCAGAAAAAAAAATATATTTGTTTTCTATTTAGAGTGCAAAAAAATAAAAATGCAGAGGTGCCCAAATACCACCAAAAGAAAGCTCTATTTGTGGGGAAAAAAGGACATAAATTGTATTTGGGTACAGCATTGCACGACTGCACAATTATCAGCCAAAGTAATGCAGTGCCATATCACAAAAAATGGTCTGGTCAGGAAGGGGGTTAATCCTTCCTGTCCTTAAAGCGGAGGTCTGCCCACCCCTGCAAAAATTAAAAGCCAGCAGCTACACATACTGCAGCTGCTGACTTTTAGTAATAGGACATTTGCAAGTCCTAGAGTCCAGTGATATCGCCACTGCAGCTGTTGTTTCCATCAGCTGTCGCGTGCTGCCGCCACCATTGCCGGTAAGGGAATCCAGTAGTGAAGCATTACGGCTTCAATCCGAGTCCCTACTGCGCATGCATGAGGCACTGTTGCGCTCTTCTACTGGCCCAGCGGCAGGGCAAGGGGGAGGGAGCCGAGCTGCTGATGTAATTCGAATTCGCCATGGCCCGGTCTGTGGAAAGGTGCAAATGTGGCACCAGAGTGGGGGGGGGGGGGGAAATGAGCGGAAGTTTCACTTTTGGGTGGAACTCTGCTTTAAGTGGTTAAAGAAAGTAAGACTGATTATCTCATGGATGGGGAAACATTGTCCAGCAATCTCTGCTGTTCACTTCCTAAGAAATAATTGGAGGGTGGTCACCACCTTGACCAGGAATATTTGTCTTTTCATCCCCACATCTTCAATTTCCTATGTCAGAAATGGGTAACTTCAAATGTGGCAAATATTCTTTTTGGACTAAAACATATCAAAACATTAAAACAAATAGTGAAAAATCATATGTGTATAACCTCTCTAAAGTGTTAGTGCTTAACAAAATTCACATAAATCAACACAATTCCATAACAGTATTTGTGTCCATTGTGCAACAATGTGCAAAAAATCCACTCTTAAATGAGTTTTTTTTTTTTTTTTTATCTTAATGCATTCTGTACATTAAGATAAAAAACCTTCTGTGTGCAGCAGGCCTAACAGTACCCCCACCCCACACTTACCCTGAGCCCCTTCTCTGTCCAGCAATGTCCACACTTCCCTCAGCTGTTTGGGACTCTCTTCCTGGTGGTCTGGGGAGCAGCCGTGGTGCCATTGGCTCCCGCGGCTGTCAGCCAAAGTCGGTTAGCCAATCAGGAGAGAGAGGGGGCGGAGCCAAATGGCAGCTGCGTGTCTAAGTGGATACACAGGGCTGCAGCTCGGATCGGGTGCCCCATAGCAAGCTGCTGGTCTATGGGGCAGTGAAGAGGGACCTGAGAAAAGGAGGAATCTGGCTGCTCTATGCAAAACCAATTGCACAGAGGAGGTAAGTATAACATGTTTGTATTTATTTTTGTTTTTGAAAGTTAGATTTTACAATCCCTTCCTTTTGAAGTGCTGGTAGTTCACACATTTAAAAGTACATTCCCGGGGCGTAGCCTGGAGCTACATGGCGTAGGGTGTACAGAGTGAGAGCCCCGCCTGAGAAATCATCCTTTTCACTTACCTTCCGGGGAGTTTCTTCTATAATTACGCCGATTGGCTGCCTACGGTGTCTGCCTGCATTCCTGCCTTAATGTCACTGCCGAAGCGGACATCAGAAGCCATAGCCAAGCTGGCAAAATACCGCCACGAGGGCCAGGAATATGAGGAGGGAGATGGCGCAGATCCTGTCCAGGCTGCAGAGGAGCGGCCCTCCGGCGACACCGCCAAAATACTTGAGGCTGTCTCCTTGTGTCAGACTACTCTCACCTCTAAGATAGAGGAGGTTAAAACTGACATTTCCCTTAACAGACAGGATATCCAGAAACTGAGGGACAGAGCCACTGAAACGGAACGAGTGAACAGCATGGAGGCAGATATCACACCCCTGCAGGTGACCACGGAGCAGCACCAGCGCAGCATCGTCCTGCACAAACAGGATGACATGGAAGACGGACTCCGAAGATGCAATCTCCGGTTCATGGGTCTTCTAGAACGATCCAAGGGTTCTGACCCCCCTGCATACGTGGAAAACATTCTCATCAAGACCTATGGTAGAGAGGCCTTCTCATCCAAGTTCTTAGTTGAGCGTGCCCACTGCCTGGCTGCTCATCCCTTGCCGGCCGCTGCACCACTGAGAACCTTCATTGCAAAACTTCTCAACTACAGGGACTGGGACACTGTTCTGCGCCTCACCCGGGAGCGGGGGAACATCCCAGTCGGCAATGTCACTGTGTTTGTGTTTCCTTACTTCTCAGCCGAGGTGCAGAAGAAAAGGGCACAATTTACAGAGGCTAAGAACTTTGCATCCATCACCTCACCTACACAATGCTGTTTCCAGCAAGACTCTGATGGAAATGTCCAGTTCTTTGAAGACTCCTCTGCCGTCCTGACATGGCTAGAACGCGAGGCGGCGGGCCCTGCAAAACGCTGAATCTCCTTGCATAATCTCTCACCTTGCTGCTGCTCGTGACCCCCCTGGCTACGCACTAACTGCTCCGGACCTGGATTGTTTACTCCCTCATAAACTGTGAGTTTATTGTTGCCTGTTATTCTCCCCCTCTCCTCCCATCTTCATTGACCCTCTCTGGACAGCTTGGCTCCCATATATGACTTCCATCTTTGTGTCTGCGCACCAGGCACCCTGCTCTCCCCTTCCACTCCCCGTTCCTTGGACCCTCTTTTGCTCTAGGAGACTCCATCTGCGCTCACTTGAACTGCTTGCACACTTTTTCCCCCACCCAGTTGTGTGCGCTGCAGTTTTCTTGTTTGTTGCCCCCACAACCTGCCATGGTCGCACACGGACCTGTGCATCCCCTCATTTTTTTACTGACCTGGCGGTCATTGATGATCTCTCAAGTTTTTTTTCCCTGGCCAACTGCCACCCCCACGGCCGCAGCGGATGGCTGTTTGTATAGTACACTGTGCTTGTCCAGAGCTGGCAAAGTTTCTAAGGTGTATAGGTTATGTTATTTAAATGTGCTTTTACTTTATTATACCTACTTCGTGCCATGCCTATGCCAATACCGAGAGCAACACTGTGTAACCGGTCATGCTAACCATCCGGTTCTTGCTGCCTTCTTGCACTCCCACATGTACTGCCTTTCACTCTGTACCGTATAATTTACACTGCATATAGTATGTCTTACACTCCTACTGGGTGCTACCTGGGGATCCGATTGCATGCCAAAACTTTCCTGGACATCCCGTGGCCTCGCTTAACCCCCCCCCCCCCCCCCCCCCCCCCCCCCCCCGGGCAGTATTTCCGAGTCTGGCTCGGGGTGAAAATTCAGTACCATTAGCAATAACCAGGAGCCAGACTCGGGACTGCATCGCTGGATCCAGGATGAGTGCACTTACCTTGTCCCCTGGATCCAGCGATGTCTCCCCGCTGTGCGATCGGCTCATCCTCTGCTCAATGCATCACATCGCCGGGCTCCGTTCCCTGCAAGCATTCTTACAGATAACATTGCTGTATGTAATTATTTTACATCTGCTTTGTCCCTAGTAGTTTCTCCAGTGCCCTGCATGCAGTTTTATATTATAAAAACTGTTTTCTGCCTGGAAACTGGAGATTGTCCATAGCAACCAAAACTGTCCCTTTACAGCTAGAAAATAGCGATAATAAATTAGAATCACTTGCAGAATTGAGCAATAGCGATTTGAGGGGAGATCCATCATCAAATACTGAAAAGTAATGACAGTGACAATTCTGCAACTGAGAAAATTTTAGTGTTTTTGATTTGATTACATTATTGAATCATTTTTATTATTATTTGATATAATTATAGTTTATTATATTATAATTTATGATTTAATTTTTTAAACTTTATCATACCCGGGATGTCTGCTAGACTCTGGTTTGGACAGATTTAAAGAGGAAGTAAACCCTGATGAGTTTACTTCCTCTTTCATTCCCTGCAAAGGCAAAGCATAATGGACTACTATGCATCGCATAGTAGCCCATTATGTGTCACTTACCTGACACAGGAGCCAGCGAAGTCGCCGCTGTCCCCTGTAGTCTGCCGCATCCATCTTGTTGGTAGGGTCTCACAGCTCCGCCGCTGTCATTCGGCGAAGCCGCGATGATGTCACTCCCGCGCATGCGCACGGGAGCCGACACGCGCGGTAGCTCCGTCGCTGAGAATGCCTTGCTCAGTGCGCCTGCGCCGTAGACAGCGGTGACCATTTTCGGGCAAATATCTCCTTAACCATATAGGTTTAGGAGAAATTGCTTGGACCTACAGGTAAGCCTTAATCTAGGCTTTACTGTAGGTCAAAGTGGTTTGTAAGGGTTTACAGGGCTGCTGAGCATTGACACCGGAGTCATCCGTACGTGCCGCCATCTTCCAAAGCCTACTCTGTGTCTCCTGTGTGTGCTCCTCCATCCGCTCTCTGCCTGACAGCGCATGATCCTCCCCTGCTCCAAAAAAAAAACATTTTTCTTTATTGAAAATAAAGCTTTTTTCATCTGACTGGACTGCCTGTGCGTCCCATCCTGGCATATAGTTAAAGAACAAGATTCCTCAAAGAGTGGGACTTTGGACGCAAGGCAGTAGTAGTAAAACATTACAAAATTTATTAAAGCGGTAGTAAAATCTTTTTTTTTTCACTTTTACTTACAGGTAAGCCTATAATAAGGCTTAACTGTAGGTAAAAAAAATATCTCCTAAACCTGTATGGTTTAGGAGATATTCCCCTGGCAATGAGCCGCTGATTGCAGTGGCGCATGCGCACAGGCATTTCTCGGCTGAAAGCCCGGCAGACACCGGACCCTGCCGGAAAGAAATCTCCCGCGCATGTGCGGGAGTGACGATATGGCCGCTCCAGCCACTCACAGTGCCGGAGCCGCTATATCTGGAAGACACGCTGAGGGAACATGTCAGCTCCCTCGGCGTGTATCGCATCGTTCTAAGGTAAGTATTTCATAATCGGCTAGTATGCAATGCATACTGAGCTCATTGTGCCTTTTTCCTTGCAGGTATGAAAAAATAAAAATAAATAAAAAATTTCAACGGGTTTACTACCGCTTTATCAATCAATTGTAAGCATGAAATACATAATACTGATAAGGGAAAAACCAGCTGAAGAACAAAAAGGAGCTCGCAAATGAATTTCCAACGCATTTCAAGTGCAGATCTTTCTCAGGGACCTTGTGATTTGCAAACTCCAAGTGCTGTAGTTCCCAAACATAAAGTTAATTCACCAGCAGCTGAAGGAACACACTCAAGCACTGGAAATAAGGCATCCATCCGGGCCGGACCATGAACATCACCCAAAGACAGCCCTAGACCCACCCGTACTCCCAGATATTGCTCGTGATCATTAGGAGGGGATTGGTAACTGCCAAGGTAGTGTCCAACTTATTTGTTAAAGCCTGGTGGGTATATATATCTCTCGTGAAGAGTATATCCAATCCGAGCAGGGTTCTCATATTATGCGATAGAGCTGTGTCCAACCTACAATTTATAGGTGATAAAACCCTAAAGTTTTCATCCTTATGGCCAATTGCTTGAAAAATGGCAATTGTCGCCACCTTGGTAGATGAAGCAGAGATGTGTAGTCAATCAGCTGTTCTTTATTGTAGCAAAAGATTAGGGGGGGCTGGAAACAAACCTCGGGACTTATTAGGTGTTCATCAAATATACAAAGACAATTAGAGCACCATAGTAATTACTATGTGGTTTATAGGCCAACTTCAGGTGGACACTTGCACACCGTAAACAGGAAGTTGCCTCCCTATAATAACCCCTCTCATACCGGGAACACCTCGGTTTTTTCGCCAGTGTCTAAGGTGTTGGTCATGAGTGAAGATGTTCTCTGAGGAGTTCGAGGAGAGATCCATGCTGGATTTAAATAGCCTCCACAGACGGGATCCATCCAGAGTGCCACTGAGGCCAAGGTGGATGGTATCCGGGCCTTGTATACGAAGCACAAGGTTTTCCCTGTAACGCCTCTTTGCAAGGCTGGACCCCGGGACCCTGAGTTTTGGTCATGCTACATTACCTAAAGTTTCTCCTGGCGGGTGCTATAACAGGTCCAAGGGAGTGGAACCACAATAGAAAGGGACCGGTCCTTGAAGGTTTGCTAAGCGCCACCCGCCATGATGGAGGTTGGATCTGTCTGTTAATTCAGCAGAATCCGGCGGCGGGGAATAAGGTAAGGGAAGAAGCCTAGGAACTATAAAGTCCACCTATGGTTTTCTACTTTAGGGAAAAATGTTGTCATGCCTTAATTCACTAGAAGGAGTATTTGCACATACCTTAATCTGTTGTTTTCACTTCAGCTCAGTGTCAGTCTGCATGTGGCCGCAGCAGATTGCACAGAGAGATTCCTCTCAAGGTAAGAAATCTACCATGATTTTCTCGCCCCTGAGGGGACCAGTATGGTTAGGGAATCAGCAATTGTTGTACCCCCTTTGCAATAGGGGCGAAGGTCTTGAGATTCACTCCACATGAATTTTTCTTTTCCTGCTTGTGTCATTGGGCTCTGCCTCTCTCCCCCACCCCCCCCCCCCCCCCCGTCTTTTTTAAAAAAACGAAAGGAGGGGTGGGGCCTAGGCGTGCCTGGCTACACTCGGGGGACAGGAGCAGTGGGGCCCGTAAGTGCTGCAAAGGGCATTCCTAAATGGAAAGGATGTTTTTTTTTTTTTTTCCCATTGCTAGTCTAAACTTGTATAGCGGTATTACACTGTCAAGACTATATTCAGCAAATAGTGCATTTAAATAGTGCCTCTGCTTTTGTGCTTAGGACTATGCATGCAAAATGACACCACAAAGATCAAAAGGTACCAAAGATTTCACCCCCAGGTGCTAGAAACTCCAGTCGTGCCTCCACACTGTCATCCTTGCCTGAAATACCAGATGTGGCAAGCCAGGGTAAGTCATTGGAACAAATTGGTGGTGCAGCTGCTTCTCGCATCTCAGCCCCTGTATACGTGACTGAAGATGCCTTTTCCTCCGCCCTGCAGGGTCTAGAAGGAAGCTTAAATCACATCCTCAATCCAAATGGATAGGAAGCATGTTAAATCCCCCTCCCCATCCTTAGACCCTTTGCAAGTTGAACAGTGGGTACAAGATGAGGTGTTACCCTCAGGCGATCAGGAGGAAAGACAAACTGATGACTCATCTACAGAGGAAACAACGGTAGATGAACCCTTTTCAGCCTCGCAATCTGAGAAGTTGCTGATACAAACCCTTACGGAGATGGTTCGTTCTACTTTCATGCTACCCCTAACGGAGTCTGCTGAAAGTTCGGTTTCTTCCTTGGGTTCCTTAAAACCTTCACAGCCTTTGCATGCGTTTCCTGTCCATGCATTACTAGAAATGCTTATTTATGCTGAATGGGATCACCCGGATAAGCATTTTCTCCCTTTAAAGATATTCTCAATTCTCTATCCCATTGAGGAGAAATTCACCAAAAATTTGAATGTACCAGCAGTTGACGCTGTGATTTTCAGTGTGAATTAAAGTCTAACTTGTCCAGTAGACAATGCACAAATGCTTAAGGATCTAACAGATAAAAGGTTGGAATTCCTGTTAAAATCTTTTTCTTTGGCAGGTGCCGTTAGCCTGCAGTCGCTGTAATAGCCATCTGTCAATCACTAATGGACCAGTTTAGACAGGCCCTTAAAGAGGTTCCTGTACAACAAGCCTGGGATTTGGCCGAACTACCAGGGCAGCACAGTGGCTATGTGGCCAGCACTTCTGCCTAGCAGCTCTAAGGTCGTTGGTTCGAAACCCAACCATGACACTAGCTGCCTGGAGCTTGCAAAAAGCATTGTTTTGCCATAGACGCCATTAAAGATTCTATTCACCAGGTGTCCCGCCTTGTGCTAGTACACATGCCTAGAATCCTGTGGTTAAAAAAATTGGTCAGCCGAAGCACCATGCAAAAAGCTCCTGACTGGTTTCTTTTTATGGGGATTGGCTATTTGGGGATTATTTGGACAAATGCATCTAAACAATTTCCAGTGGGGAAAAGCACTCTTGCCAGTCAAAAGAGAGACAAAACACCCTTCATTTAAGTGGACTTTTTCTCCTGTGCCAGGGGCATCTGTCTCTAGGCAGTGGTGACAGCCTCCGCCATCAGACTCTAGAGGAAGACCTCAGGGTCAGGCCCAGGCACAAAAGAATTTCTGGGGCCGGATTTTTGAAAAATAGAATTCTAAAACCTCATTATTAAGGGGTGCGCCCCCTCACCAGGGCGGAGTGGAAGACTTCTGCAGTTCTCAAAAGTCTGGCAAGAGGAAATTCAGGACAGATGAGTCATCTCCACGGTAACACTAGGGTACAAACTGCAATTTTGGGACTTTCCACCATCTCATTTTCTGAGGTCAAGCGTTCCCAAAGATCCAGGGGAAAAATCTCTGTTTTGGGCACTAGACCGATTTAATGGCTCATGGATCATACAAATCCCCACAGAAGAACAAGCTTTGGGGTTTTAGTCAAACCTCTTTATGGTACCAAAACCGAATGGAAATGTCAGACCCATTCTGGATCTAAAAAATCTAAATCGGTTCCTGAAGATCCGCTCCTTTTGCATGGAGTGGATCAGGTCAGGGGTTTCTATCCTACAAGGAGAACTTCTGGCATCTATTGACATCAGGGATGCATATCTGCATGTTCCTATATTTCCCACTCACCAAAAGTTTCTGTGGTTCGAGGTAAAACAGCAGCTTTTTCAGAATGTAGCCTTGCTCTTCAAGCTAGCTACAGCACCCCGGGTGTTTACAAAAGTCCTGGCCCCACCTCTAGCCAGGTTAAGGGCACAGGGCATGACAGTCTTGCCGTTCCTAGACGATCTATTGCTAATAGACCAGTCAGTGACTTGTTTGGAGCTAAGCGTAAGCATTACAAACAGTTACCTCTAAAAAGGCTGAAGTACTTGGGTCTGATCATAGACACAGCCCAGAAAAAGGTGTGCTTGCCTCAGGCAAAGATTAATTCCATAAGAGAGCTGGTGCAGATGGTCAGGTCGAAAGGAGATCCCTCCATTCACCTTTGCATGAGGCAGTTAGGAAAGATGGTGGCTTCATTCGAAGCTGTTCGCTATACCCTGTTCCATGCGAGACTGTTGCAAAACAGTATCCTGTCTGCTTAGAACAAAATGATTCAAGCTTTAGACTTGCCAAGGCGGCTGTCCCCAAAGGTGTTCCAGAGCCTCAGTTGGTGCTCGTATCCGGGAATCTGCAGAAGGGAAAAAACCTTCCTACCAGTTACCTGGAAAATGGTAATGACAGATACCATCTTTTCAGGTTGGGGAGCAGTACTTGAAAAGGCAACGGTCCAGAACCGAAAAAGCCTTGCCCATCGACATACTAGAGATTTGGGCAGTGTGTCTGTGTCTCTGAAGCCCTGAACATTCAGATTATGGGATTGTCCTGTCAGGATCCAGTCTGACAATGCCACAGCTGTGGCCTATATCAATCGCCAAGGTGGCATTAAGGGTCACACAGCTCAGAGTGGTGGACCTTATTTTAGCTTGGGCAAAAGATGTTCCTTGCCTATGGGCAGTTTTTATTCTAGAGAATTGGCAGGTGAACTACGTGAGTGGTCAGCAGTAGTTCCCAGGGGGAGTGGTCGCTTCACCCCAAAATCTTTCTGACTATATGCTAAAGATGGGGGATCTCTGACGAAGATCTTTTGGTGTCCAGGTTCAACATGTAGTTGGTCAAATTTGTCAAGGACAAGGGATCCACTCGCATGCAAGACAGATATGTGGTGACCCCATGGGGTCAGTTTTCACTAGATAGGCTTTTTTCTCTATTCAGTTGCTGCCCGGCTTCTTTGTAGGGTCAAGCTGGAAAGAAAGCTGGCAATTATTGTAGCCCCAGCGTGGCCCAGAAGGTCCTGATATGCAGAAATCGTAAAAGATGGCAGTGGAGGATCCATGGTCCCTTCCACTATGGCCAGACCTACTCTCAGGGGCCGACATTCCATCCTACCTTACAAACTCTAAGTTTGACGGTTTGGCTATTGAAGCCCACATTCTGAAGAGACTTCGTCTCTCCGGGTCAGTGACTTATACCTTTATTAACCACTTACGGACCGCCCGCTGCATTTTTTTTTTATGGGAGCTGTTTGAAGAGGAATATCGTTGTTATGGCAGCAGCTAGCTGCCATAACCCCGGTAACCCCTTCTTCAGCGGGCGGACTGCTACAAGATAAAAGTAGTCCCTGTGGCAGATTCGCCGCAAGATCACTTTTATCGGTGGCGGGAGAGGGGGCCCCCCTCCCGCCGCGATCCTGTGCTTTCCGTCGCTTACCAGAGCTGTCAGGAATGGCGATCGCGCCCTGCTGTAGGCTCAGTATGGAGACGAGTGAGGGGAAGATGGCCTCCACCCGTCTCCAAACAAATGGGCAGAAGTGACGTTTTGGCGTCGCTTCTACCATAGCTCTTAAAGAGCCAATTTTTTTTTAATGATTTTTTTAATTACAATTTTTTTTTTATTATTATTGCATTTTAGTCTAAATATGAGATTTGAGGACTTTACATGTTTAAAACAGTTTTTTTTCTGTTAGAAAACACCAAAATCTCAAAACGAGGCTGGTCCTTAAGTGGTTAATGAAGCCAGCTTCCAGACGTATATATTATAGACTCTGGAAGGCTTATGTTTCCTGGTGTGAATCCAAGGGTTACCACCCTCGGAAATATAACTTTGGTAGAATTCTTGTTTTTTGTACAAATGAAGCTGGCCTTGAGTACTATTAAGGGGCAAGTCTTGGCTTTATCGGTCTTATCTCAAAGACCTCTTGCTTCGCATTCTTTGGTCTGGGGGTTTTTATACGAGGGTTAATGTGGCTTATTTCAGTTTTTGTTTTGTTTTTTGTCAGTATTGCAAAAAACAGCCCTTTACAGCATACTCCCTTGGTCCTTCTGACAAGGGAAATAGTGTTTCGAGTTGCTATACCCTGTGCAAGAGAGTGTTAGAGTTGTTTCATGTAAAGAAGCCATATTTAATTAAGATAGTTTTAGGTTTCCACCTAAACCAAGATATTGTCCTACCGACGTCTTCTTTTTTTTTTCTTCCAAAACCAGGGTCTAGGGTAGAGAACTCACTATATTGTCTTGATGTAGTGACAGCGGCAAGGTCTATTTAAAGACTGCTCAGGCCTGAAAGACTAATGTTTTATTATGCTGCCAGAGGGTCCTAGGAAGGGACAGGCAGTGTCATAATCCACTATTGCTAAGTGGATTTGGCAAGTATAATTCAGGCCTAATGGTCAAAAGGTAAGATTTCACCTTTTCATGTCAAAGTGCACTCTACTTGAGCGGTTAATGCTTCTGGGGCAGTGCATCACAAGCCTCTATGCCTCAGATCTGCAAGGCCGCAACTTGGTCTGCAGTCCATACATTCACCAGATTTTATCAAGTTAGTGTAAAAAAGGGCATGAGGATATTGCCTTTGGGCGCAGTATGCTGCAGGCAGCAGTATAGGTCCTCAAGTCTGTTGGCGCCCTACGGGTTGTGTCTCCCTCCCCTCAAATAGCATTGCTATGGGATGTCCACATAGAGCACCATAGTAATTACTGTGTCCCGTGATGTATGATAAAGAAAATAGGATTTTTATAACACCTTATCTGTAAAATCCTTTTCGTGGTGTACATCACGGGACACAGACTCTTCCTCTGGGGTATATGTATATTGTGGGCAGGTAGACAGAACAAAACTCTGGATAGCCGCACACTGGAGAAAGACTTGAAATCCTGTCTTTTATTGAAATAACGTAGGTCACATCAAATCAAATAATTTGCAGCAAAAAGATAACGTAATTTTTTTTACGCGTTTCGCACTGTGATCAGTGCTTACTCATAGCTAACTATCTTTCAAGCAAATAACAAATATATAGCATAAAAAGGAGGAGGACATATCACGATTGAAAGATTAATGAAAGTAATTACATACAGCTGAATCGCAGTTGCAATTAAATCTCAACATGTGCTGCCAAGCAGTGAAATCCCTCAAAAGAAAGCCAAATCCCGACCAATAGTTAAACCCTAATAAGTGTGAAAAATATGTAAGGCCACTGTAGGCATGTTGAACCTTATGAATATATACATGCCTGCATGCCATTATAATAAAGTGTGATAAATGAACAAAGTCCTAAGCTGTACAATTAGTGAAATTTTGAAGTATGAGAGAAAAAAAAGTGTGAAAAGGGAAAGTAAAAAGTGAAACGCACATATAGAAAAATCTGTGTGGGTGCCAAACAAATGGGGAACTAAACACTAAAAGTGCAAACTAAATACAGTGCCTACAAGTAGTATTCAACCCCCTGCAGATTTAGCAGGTTTACACATTCGGAATTAATTTGGCATTGTGACATTTGGACTGTAGATCAGCCTGGAAGTGTGAAATGCACTGCAGCAAAAAAGAATGTTATTTCTTTGTTTAATTTTTTTTTTAAATAGTGAAAAGTTTATTCAGAGGGTCAATTATTATTCAACCCCTCAATTCAACAGAATTCTGTTTGGTTCCCCTAAAGTATTAAGAAGTAGTTCAGGCACAAAGAACAATGAGCTTCACATGTTTGGATTAATTATCTGTTTTTCCAGCCTTTTCTGACTATTTAACACCCTCCCCAAACTTGTGAACAGCACTCATACATGGTCAACATGGGAAAGACAAAGGAGCATTCCAAGGCCATCAGAGACAAGATCGTGGAGGGTCACAAGGCTGGCAAGGGGTACAAAACCCTTTCCAAGGAGTTGGGCCTACCTGTCTCCACTGTTGGGAGCATCATCCGGAAGTGGAAGGCTTATGGAACTACTGTTAGCCTTCCACGGGCTGGACAGCCTTGGAAAGTTTCCTCCCGTGCCGAGGCCAGGCTTGTCCGAAGAGTCAAGGCTAACCCAAGGACAACAAGGAAGGAGCTCCGGGAAGATCTCATGGCAGTGGGGACATTGGTTTCAGTCAATACCATAAGTAACGTACTCCACCGCAATGGTCTCCGTTCCAGACGAGCCCGTAAGGTACCTTTACTTTTAAAGCGTCATGTCAAGGCTCGTCTACAGTTTGCTCATGATCACTTGGAGGACTCTGAGACAGACTGGTTCAAGGTTCTCTGGTCTGATGAGACCAAGATCGAGATCTTTGGTGCCAACCACACACGTGACGTTTGGAGACTGGATGGCACTGCATACGACCCAAAGAATACCATCCCTACAGTCAAGCATGGTGGTGGCAGCATCATGCTGTGGGGCTGCTTCTCAGCCAAGGGGCCTGGCCATCTGGTCCGCATCCATGGGAAGATGGATAGCACGGCCTACCTGGAGATTTTGGCCAAGAACCTCCGCTCCTCCATCAAGGACCTTAAGATGGGTCGTCATTTCATCTTCCAACAAGACAACGACCCAAAGCACACAGCCAAGAAAACCAAGGCCTGGTTCAAGAGGGAAAAAATCAAGGTGTTGCAGTGGCCTAGTCAGTCTCCTGACCTTAACCCAATTGAAAACTTGTGGAAGGAGCTCAAGATTTAAGTCCACATGAGACACCCAAAGAACCTAGATAACTTGGAGAAGATCTGCATGGAGGAGTTGGGCCAAGATAACTCCAGAGACCTGTGCCGGCCTGATCAGGTCTTATAAAAGACGATTATTAGCTGTAATTGCAAACAAGGGTTACATAGTTACATAGTTAGTCAGGTTGAAAAAAGACACAAGTCCATCCAGTTCAACCTTAAAAACAAAATATTAAACCTAGGGGTTGAATAATAATTGACCCACACTTTTATGTTTAAAATGTATTAAAATTTAACTGAGCAACATAACTTTTTGGTTTGTAAGATTTATGCATCTGTTAATAAATCCCGCTCTTGTTTAAAGTTTGAAGGCTCTAACTTATTTGCATCTTATCAAACCTGCTAAATCTGCAAGGGGTTGAATACTACTTGTAGTCACTGTATATAATACACGTTTGTGTGTTATATAGCACATGTGAGAATAACAATATGAGTAAATAGTTAAAAATAAAAATTTAAAAATGTAAAGAATGGATAAAAAATAGAGACATATATAGTCCCATGTATGTGAATCGTTATATAGTGTCTGTGAGAAAAAAAACACATCTAAACATGTATCGCATCTGATTACATCATAAAATGTAGTGTGGTATGTGTTGTGTTCAACAGACTCAAAGAGCATGTACTTGATATATCTCATGTGAATAGTAGTGAATGTTAGGTAGCCTGTCGAGCAGCACACACCAGGATCCAATTTGCATATAGCTGAAGCTACAAATAGTAAAATGAAATAAAATTAAAATCACCTATTTTATATGGTGACCATAAACATCTGGTTGCGCCAAGAAAGCATCCTAGACACCATTGCTGTATTACTTGAATTAAACATATAAAAACACATAAATACAGTACATGTCTTATCGTATCTTCCCTTTTCTTTCTATTTTTACCATTTTTTTACTATTGACATAAATTTGTTTCATTTTTTTTTTCACCTTCTCTCTCCCTTCTATCATTTTTTCTTATATTAACCCTTTCATGACTAAGCTTATTTTTGGCATTTGGTGTTTACAAGTTAAAATCCATATTTTTTTGCTAGAAAATTACTTGGAACCCCCAAACATTAAATATATTTTTTTAGCAGAGACTCTTGAGAATAAAACATCGATTGTTTTAATATTTTATGTCACACGGTATTTGCGCAGCGGTGTTTTAAACGTAACTTTTTTGGAAAAAAGACACTTTCATGAATTAAAAAAAAACGAAATAGTAAAATTAGCCCAATTGTTTTGCATAATGTGAAAGATAATGTTACGCCAAGTAAATAGATACCAAACATTTCACACTTTATAATTGAACGCACTCGTGGATTGACGACAAAGTACGGTACCTAGAAATCTCAATAGGCGACGCTTTAAATTTTTTTTACGGTTACCAGGTTAGCGTTAGAGGAGGTCTATTGCTAGAATTATTGCTCTCTTTCTGACGATCGCAGTGATACCTCACATGTGTGATTTGAACACTGTTTACATATGCGGGCGTGACTTCCGTATGAGTTTTCTTTGCTTCGCGAGCTCGCGGGGACGGTGGGCGCTTTAAAAAAATGTTGTATTTTTTATTTATTTTATTTATATTAAAATGACTAAATTGTTTTAAAAAAAAAAAAGAAAAAATTTGATCACTTTTATTGCTGTCACAAGGAATGTAAACATCCCTTGTGACAGTAATAGGTGGTGACAGGTACTCTTTATGGAGGGATCGGGGGTCTAAAAGACCCCCCACCCCTCATTTACACTTCAATGTATTCAGATCGCCGAAAACTGCGATTCTGAATACCGTATATTTTTTTAAAACTGGCGCCATTGGCAGCCGAGTAAACGGGAAGTGACGTCATGACGTCGCTTCCGTGTTTACGATTAGGATACTGGAACGAAGCTGGTTACGGCTTCGTTCCAGTTCCTCCCCAGCAGCCGGAGGCGCCGGATCTTGAATCGGTGCTCCCGATCGAGCGGGAGCACCGTTAACGGCGGCAGGAGGGGGGACGTCCCCTCCCACTCCTCTGGCATAACAGCCGAGCGGCTTTTAGCCGCATCGGTTGTTATGGCTGGATAGCCAATCACCTGCTGAAAAAAACGGTACCGGGATGATGCCTGTAGGTGCGGGCATCATCCCGGTATACCCCCCGGAAGCCGAGTACGCAGATCTGCGTACACTCGGCGGGAAGGGGTTAACATGTACAGCATAAAAGAACAAAGTTTATATAATGGTCGTTATCCCACCTCTACATTACCTCTCAAGAATTATATCGTATTAGTTCATGGACACGGAAAGAATGGAGAACATTGGGTTAAATAGCTCAATCATTCCATATACTATAGACAAGCAATTTCATTATCCGTTTACCATGCTCCGAAATGCCGGTTAAAAGTCCTATAGCAGAGGTGGATCATATTAATTAAAAACAAAAACCCTATATTTTAAATAAGAAAAAACCCATTACAAATATTTATATGTAAATTCGACACTACCTTAACTCCTGATGGCAAGACCAGCTTATAGATATATTGTTTGTATACAAGGGACAGTGTACATTCCACAACAAAATTGACAGGCAAAACACAAGTAAATGTTGCCTGTTATAGTTACTTGTATCCCACCTTCCTATCCTAAATGAAAAAGGTGCAGCGCCGACATCTGCTGCTGTCTCCTTGAACTAGGCAACCAGCATCGGTGTGTGTATGGGCTGAGTTTGCATTCGCAACTGATCGTGACATGTATATAAATGGCGTATGTAAATAGTAGGGTGTACGTCCCTCCCCGAGAGACTAAAGCTTCAAAAAACCAATAGTGATTAGAGTGTAATGCCCCTTACTACAGGAACAATCTGTGTAGTTTGAGACCACCATATATAAAAATTAACTTAGTGAATGCCCAAATATTGTGTCATATAATAAAAGATTGTTCATAAACACAAAAGAGCAACAATATCACACATTAAGTGTACATGTGAATACCTGAGTGGTGAGCCCCACTCTATAGTGAAATACAAAATATAATGAACAACATTGATGAACTAATCATATAAGGTAAAAAGTCCTTTCGTTATAGTCCTTGAAATGAAATCAGAAAAAAAGGATGATGAACAACACCACGTGTCGTAAGTAGCATCAACTTTCTGATTTATACTCCAACTTATGAACCATGCTGAAGTGCACCACCACCAAAGGGATAAGATGGCTCCTTAACAGATATCTTGATAGATTACGCTTTTAAAAAGGTCAAGCCAGGCCACATAGGTGCCTTATTCTCCAGCCCTTTTAGCACTCTCGGATCAAATCCCCGTTCAAAAGATGTTCCAATGAATGGAGCAAAAATTCACCATAAAAAGGAAAAATGCTCCAAATAGTGAAATACCATTTATTGAAATTATAAAAAAAGGAAGAAATGCACTTACAAAATTGATGTAAGAGAAGGCATAGCAAAGTGGAAGCGTCGGCCGAACACAAGTCCACAATTGTATCCTTGTACTGATTCTAAGAGGCAAACAATAGCGTGTCACACCGCCCTACGCGTTTCGTGATATATCACGTCGTCTTGGGGTACGGGTGACACGCCACTTTCGCCTCATACTTATATACCAAACAATGGCCTAAGCCTCCTCCTCCATAGGAAGCCCAGGCCTCGTTCTCAATCGTATTCCGGAAGTGACACACACGTGTCCGACATGACTGCCCAATGGCCGCATCCAACACACGCAGAGTGGCCAATAGAAAATGTTTCTGCGCCATCTTAGGGAGGCTGGATCACGCCCCATGCGCTATGTCCAATCAGAGATCGGATCGCTATGGCTGCAAAGGCGGAAGTGACGTCCATTGTCATCACCTTCCGCCCGACGACACGTGAGGGCGGAAATGACGTTCCAGGATATCACGCCCCTTGCGCTATATCCAAACAGAGATCAGATCCCCGTGGCTACAAAGGCGGAAATGACGTCCATTGTCGTCAACTTCCGCCCGACAACGTGTAAGGGCAGATGATATCACCACCCGAGAGTCAAAAATTGAATCATGTGCAGCTCTCCCATCGCAAAGTCCACAAGGGACCAAGCCTTACCTTCAATTTGCGCCAAAATCGTCCGAAGCGTAAAAACTGCGCCCCGCCGATGGCACAAACAAAAAAGAAAAAACCAGAATAAAAAAATAAAAGCAAAATTAAGAACAAGCCTCATTTCTGCTCACCCCGGAAATGCAGGCTCAGTACGAACCAAGCCTCATTCTCAATGTGTAAGGCATTGGGTACCTTGACTCCTCCCACGTGTGTGTGATTCCTCCCATACCTCACTGTACAAACCTCCCACTCCAAACTACTCGAGGGGATGAGAGGCAAAGGGCACACTAAATCTTTAAATATGTGTCACCAAACACTGGGTGACCCCAATGGAGGAAGAGGCCCATCCCACAATACATAACGAGAGGAATTCACAATGGTATTAACAACAAATCAATTAACAATGAAGTACCAAATGACAATGCCTTAAATTGTTAAAAAATAATAAAAATAAAAACAGAAACCAACACACCCTAAAAAAAAAAAATTCTAGGCTAAGTAGGTCTATATTAATCATATAAATGCTCCATAGATAGGAATCAAATAGTGGTAATAGTAATAAAAAATGTAAAACGGGAAATATGAAACCAGACTAAATGGCATGTTACAAACGAAACATATCCAAATTCCCAATCTTGTATATTACTACAAAAAAATCTTTTGCGATTCAAAAATAAATTAGATTGAATTCATCCAACCATACTGTTAATATGTTTCATTAAGGGAATCATCTTAAATTATTTATCTAAAAAAGGGAAGAACAGGGAAAGAAAAGGTCACCAAGGTTCAACACACCTTACTTGCCCCCCATACCCTCACACTAAACTAGGCATTATTTATAAAGGCATTGACGTCCGTGTCTACATTCATGCCAAAGGGAGCGTAAGTTTTCAACCTATAAATCCACGACATTTCTAAGCGGGAGATCTCTCTCACTAACGACCCGCCTCTCCAGTGCGGTTTATACTTGTCTATCCCCATATATAGGGTATTGGAGGGATCCCTATCGTGTACCTCATCGTAGTGTCTAGACACAGGGTGCTTATCAAAGCCCCGTTTGATGTTACCAATATGTTTGTTTAATCTTACTTTTAAGGCCCTCTTGGTCCTTCCCACATATTGGAGTCCACATGGACATTGTATGAGGTACACCACTGCCTCCGAAGAACAGGTGACAAAAGGTTCAACTGTATACTTTTTGTGCGTACTGGTGGAAACAAACTCGCAAATCCTAGAATTTTTATTTACGTTCAAAGAGCAAACCTGGCAGTTTTTGCCTCTATAGTACCCTTTCAAATTCTGAAAGAAGCATCTGCTCCTTTCCGGAGGGTTCTGTACACTGGGGGCAACCCTACTCCCCAACGTAGAGGCCCCTTTAAAAATAACTCTAGGGGTCTCGGGTAAAATGGTACCCAAAATCTGATCATTAGTCAACAGATGCCAATGTTTGCGAATCAGTTGCTTAATCTTCTTATGCTGTACAGAGAAAGTGGTGACAAAAGGCAAGACCATCGTATTCCTGTCACCACCCCCCTCTGCCAGTAAACATGACCTGTCTTTATTTCGTGCAGTGGTGACCGCTTCTGTCAGCAGATTTGCTTCATATCCCTTTTCTCTGAATCTCTGGGACAAGACAATAGCTTGTTCATCAAACGTAGAGATCTCAGTGCAATTCCTCCTTAGGCGTAAATATTGCCCCAGGGGGACTGACCTCAGCCATGAGTCTTGGTGACAACTCCCCAACGGGATATATGAATTTCTGTCGGTTGATTTAAAAAATGTAGATGTGACAAAAGTATTGTTACTCACTCTAATATTCAAATCTAAAAAGTTGACCACCTCCCTGCTGGCTTCATAGGTAAATCTGATGCCTCTATTGCTATTTAGCATATCCATATAGCCATGGAGCTCAGGTTCCTCCCCATCCCATAGGAGGAGGACGTCGTCGATATAGCGTGCCCAAAGCACTATCTCCGACCTTCTTGGAGAATCGACCACGTCCTCCTCCCATTTGGCCATGAACAGGTTGGCCAAACTGGGGGCCTACTTCGCCCCCATGGCCACCCCCTTATCCTGGCGAAAAAACTGGTTATCGAACCAGAAGTAATTGTGCCCTGCGGCAAATTCCAATAGCTCTAAAATAAAGTCTATCTGGATCTGAGCTAGACCTGAACTGCGTTCTAAATAAAGTTTAACTGCCTCCAGCCCTAGATTATGGGGAATAATGGTGTACAATGATGTAACGTCAGCGGTCACAAGCCAGAGACCATCCTTCGGTTTAATACCACTCAACATATTGAGGATTTGTTTGGTATCCTTCACATATGATGGAATCTTCTGTACTAACGGTTGGAGAAAATGATCTATATACTTGCCCACCCGTGATGTCACTGAGTCAATCCCACTGACTATTGGACATCCCGGGGGGCAAGTAACGCTCTTATGTAACTTAGGGAGGTAGTATATTATTGGTGTCCGCAGAGCTACTGGTATCAAAAAAAGTTTTTCTTTATCGGTGAGGATTCCTCTTTGGGAATCACCCTCAACTATCCTAACCAGCTCCTTCTTATATTTGACCACTGGGTCGCTATTTAATACTGTGTAGGTCTCACCATCATCGACAATTCGAGTCTTTAGGGACGTAGTATTGCGAGACTTAGAGAAAATAGAAGTCAAAAAAGTCAGGATGCAGGGTGACTTAAAAAAAGGTTTGGATACCTTATGTAATAATAAATCCCTTGTAATTAGACCAGCAGACAAAGGAGGGGGGATTGTGGTCCTAGACAGAAGTGATTACTTAAAAGAGTTGCATCGAATTGTCGATGGTGAGACCTACACAGTATTAAATAGGGACCCAGTGGTCAAATATAAGAAGGAGCTGGTTAGGATAGTTGAGGGTGATTCCCAAAGAGGAATCCTCACCGATAAAGAAAAACTTTTTTTGATACCAGTAGCTCCGCGGACACCAATAATATACTACCTCCCTAAGTTACATAAGAGCGTTACTTGCCCCCCGGGACGTCCAATAGTCAGTGGGATTGACTCAGTGACATCACGGGTGGGCAAGTATATAGATCATTTTCTCCAACCGTTAGTACAGAAGATTCCATCATATGTGAAGGATACCAAACAAATCCTCAATATGTTGAGTGGTATTAAACCGAAGGATGGTCTCTGGCTTGTGACCGCTGACGTTACATCATTGTACACCATTATTCCCCATAATCTAGGGCTGGAGGCAGTTAAACTTTATTTAGAACGCAGTTCAGGTCTAGCTCAGATCCAGATAGACTTTATTTTAGAGCTATTGGAATTTGCCGCAGGGCACAATTACTTCTGGTTCGATAACCAGTTTTTTCGCCAGGATAAGGGGGTGGCCATGGGGGCGAAGTATGCCCCCAGTTTGGCCAACCTGTTCATGGCCAAATGGGAGGAGGACGTGGTCGATTCTCCAAGAAGGTCGGAGATAGTGCTTTGGGGACGCTATATCGACGACGTCCTCCTCCTATGGGATGGGGAGGAACCTGAGCTCCATGGCTATATGGATATGCTAAATAGCAACAATAGAGGCATCAGATTTAACTATGAAGCCAGCAGGGAGGAGGTCAACTTTTTAGATTTGAATATTAGAGTGAGTAACAATACTTTTGTCACATCTACATTTTTTAAATCAACCGACAGAAATTCATATATCCCGTTGGGGAGTTGTCACCAAGACTCATGGCTGAGGTCAGTCCCCCTGGGGCAATATTTACGCCTAAGGAGGGATTGCACTGAGATCTCTACGTTTGATGAACAAGCTATTGTCTTGTCCCAGAGATTCAGAGAAAAGGGATATGAAGCAAATCTGCTGACAGAAGCGGTCACCACTGCACGAAATAAAGACAGGTCATGTTTACTGGCAGAGGGGGGTGGTGACAGGGACAGGAATACGATGGTCTTGCCTTTTGTCACCACTTTCTCTGTACAGCATAAGAAGATTAAGCAACTGATTCGCAAACATTGGCATCTGTTGACTAATGATCAGATTTTGGGTACCATTTTACCCGAGACCCCTAGAGTTATTTTTAAAGGGGCCTCTACGTTGGGGAGTAGGGTTGCCCCCAGTGTACAGAACCCTCCGGAAAGGAGCAGATGCTTCTTTCAGAATTTGAAAGGGTACTATAGATGCAAAAACTGCCAGGTTTGCTCTTTGAACGTAAATAAAAATTCTAGGATTTGCGAGTTTGTTTCCACCAGTACGCACAAAAAGTATACAGTTGAACCTTTTGTCACCTGTTCTTTGGAGGCAGTGGTGTACCTTATACAATGTCCATGTGGACTCCAATATGTGGGAAGGACCAAGAGGGCCTTAAAAGTAAGATTAAACGAACATATTGGTAACATCAAACGGGGCTTTGATAAGCACCCTGTGTCTAGACACTACGATGAGGTACACGATGGGGATCCCTCCAATACCCTATATATGGGGATAGACAAGTATAAACCGCACTGGAGAGGCGGGTCGTTAGTGAGAGAGATCTCCCGCTTAGAAATGTCGTGGATTTATAGGTTGAAAACTTGCGCTCCCTTTGGCATGAATGTAGACACGGACGTCAATGCCTTTATAAATAATGCCTAGTTTAGTGTGAGGGTATGGGGGGCAAGTAAGGTGTGTTGAACCTTGGTGACCTTTTCTTTCCCTGTTCTTCCCTTTTTTAGATAAATAATTTAAGATGATTCCCTTAATGAAATATATTAACAGTATGGTTGGATGAATTCAATCTAATTTATTTTTGAATCGCAAAAGATTTTTTTGTAATAATATACAAGATTGGGAATTTGGATATGTTTCGTTTGTAACATGCCATTTAGTCTGGTTTCATATTTCCCCTGTTTTACATTTTTTATTACTATTACCACTTTTTTATTCCTATCTATGGAGCATTTATATGATTAATATAGACCTACTTAGCCTAGAATTTTTTTTTTTAGGGTGTGTTGGTTTCTGTTTTTATTTTTATTATTTTTTAACAATTTAAGGCATTGTCATTTGGTACTTCATTGTTAATTGATTTGTTGTTAATACCATTGTGAATTCCTCTCGTTATGTATTGTGGGATGGGCCTCTTCCTCCATTGGGGTCACCCAGTGTTTGGTGACACATATTTAAAGATTTAGTGTGCCCTTTGCCTCTCATCCCCTCGAGTAGTTTGGAGTGGGATGTTTGTACGGTGAGGTATGGGAGGAATCACACACACGTGGGAGGAGTCAAGGTACCCAATGCCTTACACATTGAGAATGAGGCTTGGTTCGTACTGAGCCTGCATTTCCGGTGTGAGCGGAAATGAGGCTTGTTCTTAATTTTGCTTTTATTTTTTTATTCAGTTTTTTTCTTTTTTGTTTGTGCCATCGGCGGGGCGCAGTTTTTACGCTTCGGCCGATTTTGGCGCAAATTGAAGGTAAGGCTTGGTCCCTTGTGGACTTTGCGATGGAAGAGCTGCACATGATTCAGTTTTTGACTCTCGGGTGGTGATATCATGGAACGTCATTTCTGCCCTTACACGTTGTCGGGCGGAAGTTGACGACAATGGACGTCATTTCCGCCTTTGTAGCCACGGGGATCTGATCTCTGTTTGGATATAGCGCAAGGGGCGTGATATCCTGGAACGTCATTTCCGCCCCCACACGTGTCGTCGGGCGGAAAGTGATGACAATGGACGTCACTTCCGCCTTTGCAGCCATAGCGATCCGATCTCTGATTGGACATAGCGCATGGGGCGTGATCCAGCCTCCCTAAGATGGCGCAGAAACATTTTCTATTGGCCGCTCTGCGTGTGTTGGATGCGACCATTGGGCAGTCATGTCGGACACGTGTGTGTCACTTCCGGCATACGATTGAGAACGAGGCATGGGCTTCCTATGGAGGAGGAGGCTTAGGCCATTGTTTGGTATATAAGTATGAGGCGAAAGTGGCGTGTCACCCGTACCCCAAGACGACGTGATATATCACGAAACGCGTAGGGCGGTGTGACACGCTATTGTTTGCCTCTTAGAATCAGTACAAGGATACAATTGTGGACTTTTGTGTTCGGCCGACGCTTCCACTTTGCTATGCCTTCTCTTACATCAATTTTGTAAGTGCATTTCTTCCTTTTTTTATAATTTCAATAAATGGTATTTCACTATTTGGAGCATTTTTCCTTTTTATGGTGAATTTTTGCTCCATTCATTGGAACATCTTTTGAATGGGGATTTGATCCGAGAGTGCTAAAAGGGCTGGAGAATAAGGCACCTATGTGGCCTGGCTTGACCTTTTTAAAAGCGTAATCTATCAAGATATCTGGTAAGGAACCATCTTATCCCTTTGGTGGTGGTGCACTTCAGCATGGTTCATAAGTTGGAGTATAAATCAGAAAGTTGATGCTATTTACGACACGTGGTGTTGTTCATCATCCTTTTTTTCTGATTTCATTTCAAGGACTATAACGAAAGGACTTTTTACCTTATATGATTAGTTCATCAATGTTGTTCATTATATTTTGTATTTCACTATAGAGTGGGGCTCACCACTCAGGTATTCACATGTACACTTAATGTGTGATATTGTTGCTCTTGTGTGTTTATGAACAATCTTTTATTATATGACACAATATTTGGGCATTCACTAAGTTAATTTTTATATATGGTGGTCTCAAACTACACAGATTGTTCCTGTAGTAAGGGGCATTACACTCTAATCACTATTGGTTTTTTGAAGCTTTAGTCTCTCAGGGAGGGACGTACACCCTATATAAATTTTTAGGGATTGCGCGGTTCTTTGTTTCCTTTTTTTCACACGTATATATTATTTTGGTATAAATTAGAACTGCAGCAGTATTGACTATCACACATTATTCTGTAGCACAACTTTTTTCTCTCTTTCTTTTGTATGTAAGTAGTAGCTGTTGGCTCATATATGAATTTATTTATAACATTGGACACCCTAATAAGAGCGCCCCAAAAATGACTAATATAAGTAGTTCCATACTTGTATCTATAATCAACTAAATACTCATATGTGGCCAACATGAATATATGTATGAAATATCGGCAATGACATAAAAACTAAACAATAATGTGGCCCTAGCGATAAGATCTAATAGCTCCTATCGGGTGGTTAACATCCGATTTATAGCAGATGTCGGTATGTGTATGGAGCAACCTTCAACGGTACTAGGATAAACTGATACGTTGTTACTTCAAAATAATACAGCACCAACAAGTACTACTATCACCTAGGATTCAGCAACCGACATCGGTATGTGTATGGGCTAGCTGTCTATTGTATCAACGATAACACACACTCAAACTCGGATGCAAATGTCAGTATTTACATAAACCTAAACAATTGTGTAAACCATGGTGAAACTTGTAAATTGTCAACCAGTCACAACTTATATGTGAATGGTGGCCGTTTAGCCCATATATATACATGCATGTTCAGAGTTGGACACCCCAGTAAAAATACCCAAGGGTGACTACCATTAGACAGTTAGCCGAGTGGTTGGCATCCAATTTATATTCAGTATCGACATGTATATGGGGTGACCTTAACGATGCTAAAATCAACTACTGGATATATGCAGTGATGGGTGGCTCCAAGTTAGACCAATCATGTCAACACCGGAGCACCCAGTCACATAGTATGATGGGGCAAACCTGGTTATATAAGCCAAAACCAATAACACAACTGAATAAAACTGCATAAGCTAAAAGGAAAAAACAGGATGGGACACCAACATATGCATATAAAAACTTCTAGTGAAATTTTAACTCTGGCACATGTCCCCCTGCATATGTATATATTCACAATACATGTCACTATGTCACTATGACAGGTGAACAAAAACAGAGAGGGGGACCAACAGGGCAACATACCGTCATGCACTAAATAAATAAAGGCATAGACTCACCAAAAATTGTATAGTGCTCAGTTGTGCCGGCAACGGCTACTTTTCAAACAAAGATCGGAGGCTGCTGTCGGCATGTGTATGAGAGGATGACAAACGGCTGCCTACCAATCGAAGCTCGGAGGCTGCTGTCGGCATGTGTATGTTAACCACCCGATAGGAGCTATTAGATCTTATAGCTAGGGCCACATTAGTGTTCAGTTTTTATGTCATTACCGATATTTCATACATATATTCATGTTGGCCACATATTATTATTTAGTTGATTATAGATATAAGTATGGAACTACTTATATTAGTAATTTTTGGGGCGCTCTTATTAGGGTGTCCAACTTTATAAATAAATATATTCATATATGAGCCAGTAGCTACTATTTACATACGCCATTTATATACATGTCACGATCAGTTGCGAATGCAAACTCAGCCCATACACACACCGATGCTGGTTGCCTAGTTCAAGGAGACAGCAGCAGATGTCGGCGCTGCACCTTTTTCATTTAGGATAGGAAGGTGGGATACAAATAACAGGCAACATTTACTTGTGTTTTGCCTGTCAATTTTGTTGTGGAATGTACACTGTCCCTTGTTTACAAACAATATATCTATAAGCTGGTCTTGCCATCAGGAGTTAGGGCCGGTTCACACAGCGAGGCGATGCGAGGCAACACGGCTCGCCTCGCCTCGCTCCCGCAAGTCGCCCCCGTTCTGTACAATGGAACCGTTCTGAGAGGAGCGACTCGAGTCGCTCCAACTCAGAAAAAAGGTTCCTGTACTACTTCGGGGCGACTTCGGGGGCGACTTGCATTGACTTCTATACAGAAGTCCTCTGCAAGTCGCCGCTGAGGTCCCCGCAGGTCGCGGCGAGGCAAGTCGGAGACGCCTCGCCGCGCCTCGCTGTGTGAACCGGCCCTTAAGAAGGTAGTGTCGAATTTACATATAAATATTTGTAATGGGTTTTTTCTTATTTAAAATATAGGGTTTCTGTTTTTTAATGAATATGATCCTCTTCTGCTATAGGACTTTTAACCAGCATTTCGGAGCATGGTGAACGGATAATGAAATTGCTTGTCTATAGTGTACCGAATGATTGAGCTATTTAAAGTGGAGGGCCACCCTGAAAAACAAAAGTACATAAAAATTTTGAAAAAAATCGGAAAAAAAAACTTTTTTTTAAACTTACCAGAAATGTCTGTTGTTGGGCATATCGTCCTAATCTGCCTCTTCCTACTCCACGGTGATCTTCGGTCTTCTCTCCTCCGTGCGGCGTCTTCTGGGGAATGGGGCACTGTGTGTTCTGGGAACTGTGTGTCCCAGAACACAGCACGCCCCATTCACAAAGCACTGCACGACTCGTGCATGCACAGTAGGAAACGGGCAGTGAAGCCGCAGGGCTCCATTGCCTGTTTCCCTTAGTTGGAATGGCAGCGCCGGGACCCGAGAGCCAAGGGACGGGTCAGCCTCGGGCGGCCGACATTGGGGGCGCCCTGGACAGACAAGTCTGCTTATTAAAAGTCAAAAGCTACAGTGTTTGCAGCTGCTGACTTTTAAAAAAAATTTTTTTAAGCTGGCCCTCCCCTTTAACCCAATGTTCTCCATTCTTTCCGAGTCCATGAAATAATACTATATCATTCTTGAGAGATAATGTAGAGGTGGGATAATGACCATTATATAAACTTTGTTCTTTTATGCTGTACATGTTAATATAAGAAAGGAAGAAAAAAATTATAGACGGGAGAGAGAAGGTGAAAAAAATTAAACAAATTTATGTCAATAGTAAAAAATGGTAAAAATAGAAAGAAAAAGGAAGATACGATAAGACATGTACTGTATATATGTGCTTTTATGTTTAATTTAAGTAATACAGCAATGGTGTCTAGGATGCTTTGTTGGCGCAACCAGATGTTTATGGTCACCATATAAAATAGCTGATTTTTATTTTATTTCATTTATTTAATTTTACTATTTGTAGCTTCAGCTATATGCAAATTGGATCCTGGTGTGTGCTGCTCGGCAGGCTACCTAACATTCACTACTATTCACATGAGATATATCAAGTACATGCTCTTTGAGTCTGTTGAACACAATACCTACCACACTACATTTTAGTGATGTAATTAGATGCGATACATGTTTAGATGTGTTTTTTTTTCTCACAGACACTATATAACGATTCACATACATGGGACTATATATGTCTCTATTTTTTATCCATTCTTTCAATTTTTAAGTTTTTATTTTTAACTATTTACACATATTGTTGTCATTCTCACATGTGCTATATAGCACACAACCACACAAACAAAAAAAAAACGTGTATACTATATTTAGTTTGCACTTTTAGTGTTGGGTTCCCCATTTGTTTTGGCACCCACACAGATTTTTGTATATGTGTGCTTCACTTTTTACTTTCACTTTTCACACTTTTTTTTTTTTTCATCCAAATTGTACAGCTTAGGACTTTGTTCATTTATCACACTTTATTATAATAATGGCATGCAGGCATGTAAATATTTATAAGGTTCAACGTGCCTACAGTGGCCTTACATATTTTTCACCCTTATTAGGGTTTAACTATTGGTCGGGATTTGGCTTTCTTTTGTGGGATTTCACTGCTTGGCAGCACATGTCGAGATTTAATTGCAACTGTGATTCAGCTGTATGTAATTACTTTCATTAATCTTTCAATCATGTGATATGTCCTCCTCCTTTTTATGCTATATATTATTTGCTTGAAAGATAGTTGGCTATGAGTAAGCACTGATCACGGTGCGAAACGTTTTACCCTGTTATCTTTTTGCTGTGGATGATTTGATTTGATGTGACCTACGTTATTTCAATAAAAGACGGGATTTCAAGTCTTTCTCCAGTGTGGGGCTATCCAGAGTTTTGTTCTGTCTACCTGCCCACAGTTTGTGTAACAGCCAGCACCTCGGGCTCATCAATAGGAGGAAGAGCTTGGAGGGCTGCTTTGGAGTGGTGGTTTCTCTTCTCTATCATAATCTCTGGATCTTGTATATGTATATTGCTTTGCTACAAAACCTGAGGCATTCCCGGTATGGGAGGCATTATATAGGGAGGCAACTTCCTGTTTAGGGTGTGCCAGTGTCCATTACCTGAAGGTGGCCTATAACCCACATAGTAATTACTATGGTGCTCTGTGTCCCATGATGTACTCCAAGAAAAGGATTTTACAGGTAAGCTGTTATAAAAATCCTATTTTCTTCTATACTTCCTTCTGATATACAGTGGGGCAAAAATGTATTTAGTCAGCCACCAATTGTGCAAGTTCTCCCACTTATACATAGATATAAGTATGGAACTACTTATATTAGTAATTTTTGGGGCGCTCTTATTAGGGTGTCCAACTTTATAAATAAATATATTCATATATGAGCCAGTAGCTACTATTTACATACGCCATTTATATACATGTCACGATCAGTTGCGAATGCAAACTCAGCCCATACACACACCGATGCTGGTTGCCTAGTTCAAGGAGACAGCAGCAGATGTCGGCGCTGCACCTTTTTCATTTAGGATAGGAAGGTGGGATACAAATAACAGGCAACATTTACTTGTGTTTTGCCTGTCAATTTTGTTGTGGAATGTACACTGTCCCTTGTTTACAAACAATATATCTATAAGCTGGTCTTGCCATCAGGAGTTAGGGCCGGTTCACACAGCGAGGCGATGCGAGGCAACACGGCTCGCCTCGCCTCGCTCCCGCAAGTCGCCCCCGTTCTGTACAATGGAACCGTTCTGAGAGGAGCGACTCGAGTCGCTCCAACTCAGAAAAAAGGTTCCTGTACTACTTCGGGGCGACTTCGGGGGCGACTTGCATTGACTTCTATACAGAAGTCCTCTGCAAGTCGCCGCTGAGGTCCCCGCAGGTCGCGGCGAGGCAAGTCGGAGACGCCGCGCCTCGCTGTGTGAACCGGCCCTTAAGAAGGTAGTGTCGAATTTACATATAAATATTTGTAATGGGTTTTTTCTTATTTAAAATATAGGGTTTCTGTTTTTTAATGAATATGATCCTCTTCTGCTATAGGACTTTTAACCAGCATTTCGGAGCATGGTGAACGGATAATGAAATTGCTTGTCTATAGTGTACCGAATGATTGAGCTATTTAAAGTGGAGGGCCACCCTGAAAAACAAAAGTACATAAAAATTTTGAAAAAAATCGGAAAAAAAAACTTTTTTTTAAACTTACCAGAAATGTCTGTTGTTGGGCATATCGTCCTAATCTGCCTCTTCCTACTCCACGGTGATCTTCGGTCTTCTCTCCTCCGTGCGGCGTCTTCTGGGGAATGGGGCACTGTGTGTTCTGGGAACTGTGTGTCCCAGAACACAGCACGCCCCATTCACAAAGCACTGCACGACTCGTGCATGCACAGTAGGAAACGGGCAGTGAAGCCGCAGGGCTCCATTGCCTGTTTCCCTTAGTTGGAATGGCAGCGCCGGGACCCGAGAGCCAAGGGACGGGTCAGCCTCGGGCGGCCGACATTGGGGGCGCCCTGGACAGACAAGTCTGCTTATTAAAAGTCAAAAGCTACAGTGTTTGCAGCTGCTGACTTTTAAAAAAAAATTTTTTTAAGCTGGCCCTCCCCTTTAACCCAATGTTCTCCATTCTTTCCGAGTCCATGAAATAATACTATATCATTCTTGAGAGATAATGTAGAGGTGGGATAATGACCATTATATAAACTTTGTTCTTTTATGCTGTACATGTTAATATAAGAAAGGAAGAAAAAAATTATAGACGGGAGAGAGAAGGTGAAAAAAATTAAACAAATTTATGTCAATAGTAAAAAATGGTAAAAATAGAAAGAAAAAGGAAGATACGATAAGACATGTACTGTATATATGTGCTTTTATGTTTAATTTAAGTAATACAGCAATGGTGTCTAGGATGCTTTGTTGGCGCAACCAGATGTTTATGGTCACCATATAAAATAGCTGATTTTTATTTTATTTCATTTATTTAATTTTACTATTTGTAGCTTCAGCTATATGCAAATTGGATCCTGGTGTGTGCTGCTCGGCAGGCTACCTAACATTCACTACTATTCACATGAGATATATCAAGTACATGCTCTTTGAGTCTGTTGAACACAATACCTACCACACTACATTTTAGTGATGTAATTAGATGCGATACATGTTTAGATGTGTTTTTTTTTCTCACAGACACTATATAACGATTCACATACATGGGACTATATATGTCTCTATTTTTTATCCATTCTTTCAATTTTTAAGTTTTTATTTTTAACTATTTACACATATTGTTGTCATTCTCACATGTGCTATATAGCACACAACCACACAAACAAAAAAAAAACGTGTATACTATATTTAGTTTGCACTTTTAGTGTTGGGTTCCCCATTTGTTTTGGCACCCACACAGATTTTTGTATATGTGTGCTTCACTTTTTACTTTCACTTTTCACACTTTTTTTTTTTTTCATCCAAATTGTACAGCTTAGGACTTTGTTCATTTATCACACTTTATTATAATAATGGCATGCAGGCATGTAAATATTTATAAGGTTCAACGTGCCTACAGTGGCCTTACATATTTTTCACCCTTATTAGGGTTTAACTATTGGTCGGGATTTGGCTTTCTTTTGTGGGATTTCACTGCTTGGCAGCACATGTCGAGATTTAATTGCAACTGTGATTCAGCTGTATGTAATTACTTTCATTAATCTTTCAATCATGTGATATGTCCTCCTCCTTTTTATGCTATATATTATTTGCTTGAAAGATAGTTGGCTATGAGTAAGCACTGATCACGGTGCGAAACGTTTTACCCTGTTATCTTTTTGCTGTGGATGATTTGATTTGATGTGACCTACGTTATTTCAATAAAAGACGGGATTTCAAGTCTTTCTCCAGTGTGGGGCTATCCAGAGTTTTGTTCTGTCTACCTGCCCACAGTTTGTGTAACAGCCAGCACCTCGGGCTCATCAATAGGAGGAAGAGCTTGGAGGGCTGCTTTGGAGTGGTGGTTTCTCTTCTCTATCATAATCTCTGGATCTTGTATATGTATATTGCTTTGCTACAAAACCTGAGGCATTCCCGGTATGGGAGGCATTATATAGGGAGGCAACTTCCTGTTTAGGGTGTGCCAGTGTCCATTACCTGAAGGTGGCCTATAACCCACATAGTAATTACTATGGTGCTCTGTGTCCCATGATGTACTCCAAGAAAAGGATTTTACAGGTAAGCTGTTATAAAAATCCTATTTTCTTCTATACTTCCTTCTGATATACAGTGGGGCAAAAATGTATTTAGTCAGCCACCAATTGTGCAAGTTCTCCCACTTACAAAGATGAGAGAGGCCTGTAATTGTCATCATAGGTATACCTTAACTATGAGAGACAAAATGTGGAAACAAATTCAATCACGTTGTCTGATTTTTGAAAGAATTTATTTTCAAATTATGGTGGAAAATAAGTATTTGGTCACCTAAACACAAGATTTCTGGCTCTCACAGACCTGTATCTTCTTCTTTAAGAGGCTCCTCTGTCCTCCACTCATTACCTGTATTAATGGCACCTGTCTGAAATTGTGATCAGTATAAAAGACACCTGTCCACAACAGTCGCACTCTAAACTCCACTATGGAAAAAGCTGTTGGACACCAGAAACAAAATTGTAGACCTGCACCAGGCTGGGAAGACTGAATCTGCAATAGGCAAGCAGCTTTGTGTAAAGAAATCAACCGTGGGAGAAATAATTAGAAAATGGAAGACATACAAGACCACTGATAACTATGAAATAATTAGGATCAAGAAAAAATTAACTAGAGAAAACTGCATAATATGATAAAAAATAAAATAACTATAGTTTACCTAAGCACAGGTAATGCACATAGCCATAGAGCACTAGTAACTTCAACTAGCTAGAGGCATAGCAGCAGAGAGAAGTGCTTAGACTGATAATGACACAGCCATATATTGTCCAACCAAAAAGATCCTACAATAGATAAAAGCCAGATGAGATTTGATACAGAAACCCACACCAGGAGGGGAGGTGTGGGGGCCAACCCTCCCCAGTACTAACCTCAATTCAACCAAACAATCGCTACAGTGCCCCTGTGGAACCAGCGAAATGCTGCTGGCTCGGTCAGCTTTTAAACCCCCCTGGCCGGCGTGCTTGCCTCACCGGTGATTCAGGAGCGGATGAAAAACAACCACCACGTCCGCGCAGCGTCCACACAAAGGGCCTACAATACCCAAGGTTCCATGCGTAATGTCAATCACGTCACACGGCCAGAGCGAATCAACGCTAAGGAACGTGGACGGAGACTTCAAACTGTTCACAAATGGAATAGAGAGAGGGATGTAACTGGGCACCAATAGGGAAGGATGCAAACATAGACGAGATGGTAAACAGTGGATAAAGAGCAATTGGGTGGTCGAAACAATGGGCCTAATCTCCACAAATAAAGGCCCTTGGGTGTCCATACAGCGACGGGTAGTATAGAGGTGACCACCCGCAGAGGACAGTCACAGGTAAACCACAAGCAACGGAGAAACAAGGGCGGCACAATTAAATCAGGAAAAGTAGTGAATAAAGGTAAATGGGCGGGGGGGTGGGTATCTGCAAGACAAGGGATTGCACCTGCATATCTTCCCCACAATGCATGCGTCAATCACTGTTATATAGATGGTCACCCCCCGAAATCCAGAAGCATGTACAGATACATAATAAAGTGCAAAACGTAACCATAGATAGACAGTACATAACTGAGATAAATGAAACAAAACAGCCTTAACCACTTCAATACCCGGCCATAGTAAAATTATGTCCTCTAGTTTGTGGGGGGATATCTGAATGATGCCTATAGCTACAGGCATCATTCAGATATCAATCTTTCCGGCCGGCGATTCTGTGCACGATGAGAACAATTATAGTGGCAGTTCCACCACTTGATCGTTCTTATAGGCAACGGGAGGGGACATATTCCCCCCCCCCCCCCCGTCCCGGTGCTTCTCCGGGCTCTCCCGTGCCATCGGGGGCCCGAAGAAAGAATCGCCCGCCGCCGGATGATGACCATAGAGTTTTCCGGTGACCAGATGGTTACCAGTTATTTTTTTCCCACAAATAGAGCTTTCTTTTGGTGGTATTTGATCACCTCTGCGGTTTTTATTTTTTGCGCTATAAACAAAAGAAGAGCGACAATTTTGAAAAAAACACAATATTTTTTACTTTTGCTATAATAAATATCCCTTTTTAAAAAAAAAAAAAAAAAACAAATTTTTCCCTCAGTTGAGGCCGATACGTATTCTTCTACATATTTTTGTTAAAAAAAAAAAGGCAATAAGCTTATATTGATTGGCTTGCGCAAAAGTTATAGCGTCTACAAAATAGGGGATAGATTTATGGCTTATTTTTATTTTTTTTACTAGTTCTGCGATTTAGTTTTTTTCGTGATTGCGACATAGTGACGGACATATCGGACACTTATGACACATTTTTGGGGCCATTCACATTTACACAGCGATCGGTGGTATAAAATTGCACTGATTACTGTGTAAATGTCACTGGCAGGGAAGGGGTTAACACCAGGGGGCACTGCAGGGGTTAATATGTTCCCTGGGAGTGATTCTAACAGTGGGGGGAGGGGACTCACAAGGAGAGGAGACAGATCGGTGTTCCTCTGTACTGGGAACACCCCAGTCTCCTCTCCTCTGACAGGACGTGGATCTGTGTGTTTACATACACAGATCCACCGTCCTGTGTTCCTGGGCAATCGCGGGTGCCCAGAGGACATCGCGGCCGCCGGGCATGCGCATCTGTCCCAATCGACGCCGCGGGTGCGCGCCCCCTAGGTGGCCGGGAATGGGAGGACGTCATATGATGCACGCCCAGGATGGGAGATCCCATCTGTGGCATCATATGACTATGGGTGGGTAGGGAAGTGGTTAAATAAAAAAAAAATTTTTAAAACGCCCCTGTCCCCAGTAGCTCGCGCTCAGAAGCGAACGCTCACATAAGTCCCGCCCACATATGTAAACGCCGCTCAAACCACACATGTGACACACGTGCACTAGAGCATGTGCAACAATTCTAGCACTAGACTTCCTCTAACTCTAAATTGGTAACTTGTAAAAAAATAAAATAAATTAAAGCGTTGCCTATGGAGATTTTTAAGTACCAAAGTTTGGCACCGTTCCATGATTGTGCGCAATTTTAAAGCGTGACATGTTGAGTATCTATTTACTCCGTGTAACATCATCTTTCACATTATATAAAAAAATTGGGCTAACTTTACTGTTTTGTAATTTTTTAATTTGTGAAACTTTTTTTTTTTTTACCAAAAAGACGTTTGAAAAATGATTGCGCACATTTATGATGTTTGGGGGTTCTGAGTAATTTTCTATCAAAAAAAGATGATTTTTATGCGAAGGAGAGAAGTGCCAGACTAGGCCCGGTATTGAAGTGGTTAAATTAAATAAGACATAATATGCATTTAAAGAATTTTTTTAATATAATATATGTAGAAAATACAATATAAACCAATAAACAAAAGTAAATTATATTAATATCAGTATAGGCACAATGAACCTGATTGTTGCCTACATAGACCAAAGGATGATGGATAAACCTACAGTAAAAGCAAAACCGTGAATTAGATTGTATGGGAGGCAAAAAAAAAGGGAGGGAGGGGAATCTGCCAAGAGAATGAAATACTAACCAAAAATTCTCAGTTATCCAACAATGGCAAACAAAGGTACATCCAACTATATATGTAAGCATTATTCTAAATAATAGCCTGAAGGTTCTCTCTAGAATATTCTAGTTGATTTAAAGAAGGTATGTACAAACGTTTCCATATTTAAAGGAACAATTTGAAGCTAATATATTTAAGCCAGGATATTTGGTGGCATCTAAAGTATGTATCCACTTGGTTTCTAACTGTAACAAGGTAGTGTCAATCTCACCTCCCATGTACATGCGACGGTACATGGTCAAGCGCAGAGAATCGAACCACACTTGAGTCAAAATTGTGTTGGTGACCAATATGTCTATTTAAATAAAAAAGGGACGTTTCATCTTGCCAATGTAGAAGCATCCACATTGGCAGATGTCCCTCATGGATAGTGATGCAATTAGAGGGTAAGGTTTTACCGTATTTGCCGGCGTATAAGACGACCCCCTATTTTTCCAGTGAAAACTTACGATTTGGGCTATACTCGCCGTATAAGACTACCCCCTTCCGAGGCAACACCATTAAAAAAAAAAAAAAAAAACATCAGACTTAACATCAGATTTGATTTAAACACGGCCATTTAAATGAACCATCAGAAACATTAAAAAAAAAAACATCAGAATTAACATCAGATTTGATTAAAACACGGTAATTTTAATGTAAATGGTTGACTTTCTAGTACTTAAAATCCTTCAAAATCCTCTTCATGTTCATCCTCTGACATCCTAAGTTCATCAATGACGTCTTGTGGTACATTTGTAAGACAATCATCATATGGATCCAATTCCACATCAGATGGTGTGGCTTCAGCTTCGGCTTCCTCTTCATCTTGCCACAAGTCATCATCCTCCATACCATCCAATGAATTTGATATGCCACACTTCTTGAAAGACTTGATGACTTTTTCTGCATCAATATCATTCCAGGCTTTTATGACAAAGGTGCACAAAACATCCAGCTGTGGAGCACGCATGTTTCCTCCTTTTGTGAATGACTTTTCGCCGCTAACCATCCACTGTTCGCGAATACGATCTTTAAATGGCTTGTTTAGGCACACATCCAATGGCTGTACCAACGATGTCAATCCTCCAGGAATAACCGCTGCATCAGTGTTTATTCTTTTAAGCCTTTCCTTTGTGCTGGGAGTTAAATGAGCCCTGAACATATCCCACACCAGTAGGCTACGTTCTCGACGAAGTCCACCTGGTCGTCTACTCCATACATGTTCAAGCCATAGCTTTACCCCTTCTTCATCCATCCAGCCTTTTTCATTCACATGCACAAAAACTCCAACGGGGAACTTGATTTTTGGCATTGTTTTTCTTTTGAAAATAATCATGGGTCTTAGTTTGGCACCATCAGCTGTACATGCTAGTGCCACAGTAAAACTGGACTTCTCATGTCCTGTTGTTTTAATTAAAACAGTTTTGGCACCTTTTGAATTGACTGTTTTATTTCCAACCATGTCGAAATTCATAGGAGTTTCATCCATATTTCTGATCTGACTTAACGCATAGCCATGTTTCTTGCGCTGTTCTATTGCATATCGATGGAAATTACTTACTTTGCCATCAAGACCTGCAGGTAATTTTTGTGCAATTTTAGTCTTTTGCCTCAGTACCAGATCATGCCTTTCCAAGAACCTAGAACACCAGGATATAGTGGCCTTAAATCCTTTGCTGTGATCTGGGTTAGATTTGGCCCACTTAAGTGAAAAAATCCGTATGCTGTTTCGTGTCACTAAAAAACCATTGTGACGATGCTCATGCACCATGTCTGCTACATGCTTCTCGAGTTCTAGCCAATGTGGGGTGCCTCTTCTTAATGCACACTTAGCCCTTGGCATACTCTTTAATGCATCTTCCTTTGCTTTCCAGTCTCGGACCATCTTTTCTGTTACTCCATATTGTCTTGCAGCAGCGCAGTTATTATTTTCCTTGGCAAAGTTTACAACCTTGAGCTTGAAACTGGCTTCATGTTTCCTTCTCCTTGCTGGAGCCCTGTCTATCAGCCATTTCACACAACAGGGAATCTGAAATCTGTCAGGTATTACGGTATTAATTTTTATGAAATCAAAAAGGAAACTGGTGAACTACAAGTCCCAGAGATCCCACAATTGGTAGGTGGCAACAATGACTCTCCTCCAAAGCACCATAAATCTTTTTTTTATGAAGTGAAGATCTGGAGCTGGATGTGCAGTACAGGATGTTGGCTACCGGTACACACAGTATATGATGCTTTGTTACCATATGTACAGTAGCACCAGGTACTCAGTGTAATGTACCGTACAGTAGCGCCAGATTGACACAGTATATGCTTTGTAATTCCGGTACAGTAGCGCCAGGTACACACAGTATATGGTAATATGATGCTTTGTTAGTACGGTAGGTACAGTGCGGTATATACCGTATGATGCTTTGTTAGTAGGTACAGTATATATGATGCTTTGTTAGTATGTACAGTACCGTATATGATTTGTTGGTAGGTACAGTAGGGTATGATATATGATGCTTAGTTACTGCTTGTCAAGTTGTCACTGAGTATGATGCTTTGTTAGTAGTTACGTTACAGTATACCTATATGATGCTTTGTCACTGCTTGTCAAGTTGTCACTGAGAAACAGCATCTATTACTTCCTCCCTGGTAAATCTTTTGAAGGGCTTTTAAATGTGAAAAGTACAGTACAGTATTCCGGTATACCGGTATTTTGTTTGTGTGGTAACGATACAGACTTAATACAGTGTGCATACAGTGTGCACCACTGAGCCAATCAGGCAGGCAATGCATTTTACTAATCTTTTGATGGATGCAAAGCCTGCTCGGATTGGCTGGGACATCATCAGCCTGACTCGGATTGGCTGAGGCTGTACTCCAATCCGAGCAGGCTTAACAGGCTTTGCATTCAGCAACAGAGTGCATCGCCCGCCAGGATTGGCTGAGCGGCGCACACTGGACATCTCGAGCACCCGGCGGCAGAGCGGCGCACACCATGTATGGATTCAGCAGCCACCGCATCTCGAGCACCCGGCGGCTGAGCTGCACACACCGTGTATGGCCACAGCGTTACTGAGCACCCGGCGGCTTCCACTTGGCGGCATGTCGATCACCCGGCGGCTTTTTCACCAGGTACAGAGCACACATACACATTGCGGCCTCTGCACCCGGCGTATAAGACGACCCCTGGTTTTTGGCTGTGTAGATCCGGTGTAAAAAGTCATCTTATACGCTGGCAAATACGGTATGTATTTCTGAATAATGCTATCAGCCTTGAGTAAAGGCCAATACTTTGTCAAAATGCCTTTCATCTGAGTATGCTGTCACAAAAATTGGGTAATGATATGAACTGAATGATCAGTGGATGGTGGTCTGTTCGAATGAATAAGATCCTTCTTATTTAATTTTACTACTTTATTAAATGCCCTTGTCTATAAAGATTTGCTGTACCCTCGTTGATGTAATCTAGAGTACAAATCATTAGCCGCAAGATGGAAATCGGCATCCAAAGCAGAGTTTCGCTTAAGTTGTAAAAATTGCCTATAAGAGATGCTATCCAGCAATGGCTGTGGGTGTGCACTGCTGGCATGCAAAATAGTGTTGCCGGACGACGGCTTGCAGTGAAGACACGAATGAATGATACCATTATCATCAACATGGATCTGTAGGTCAAGGAAATTAATCCTCAACTGACTACACTCCATTGTAAGTTTCAAATTATAATCATTGATGGCATGTAAGTCCACCAGCCGCGAGAGTTCATCCCTTGTTCCTGTCCAAAATAAAATGTCATCTGTATAGCGATGCCAGATTAGGACATGCTGTAGTGGTTCTGATAGATGATCGTTGGCAAACTGTTCCCTCTCCCACCCCTCCAGGTACAAGTTGGCATATGAGGGAGGCACATTTGTAAATAAAAAACATAGTGTCAGGATGAATTCCAGCAGCTGGAGGACAAACTGGCTATATAAATCAAATGTTGGACAACGTTCCTTTAATTGGGTTTGGATAACTTGGATTCCCTTATTATGTGGGATAGAATTATATAGACTCTACATTGAGAGCCACCAACCATGTGTTGGGAGGAAGTTGTTTACCGTCTAAATTGAGAAGTAAATTGATTGTGTCCTTCATGTAGGAAAATGGAGATCTCACATGTGCTAAAAGGTATTTATCTACTAAAGCACTTGCATTCTCTGTTAATCCTTGGTAACCTGACACGACGGGTCGACCAGGGGGATGGTTCAATGATTTATGTACTTTAGGTAGGGAATAAAATGTAGGTGTTTTAGTATTTTTTACATTAAGATAGTTCCAAGTGTTTAAGTCAATGATACCCTGTCGGTAGGCCTTAAAATTTAAACCATAATATTCAGCATTGAAGTTATCAACTATGGTCTTAGAAATGGGACGATACCATTTTTAGTTGTCAAGGATGTCCAGACACGTCTTCATATGTCCAGATATCCATGACAATGACATTGCCCCCTTTGTCAGCCGGCTTGATTAACAAGCCCCGGATGGCATTGGAGGTCATTTAGTTCTTAACTATGTTTAAACGATAAATTATGCAAATGTTAATCATCGAAATCGCAGAAGTAATTTGTTGGACAGAAGCCCAAATATTTGGGTTCGTCTGAAGCAAAGGGAATAATCTGGACTTTGGTTTGAATGAGGTGGGGGGGGGGACACACCGGGGATGGCAACCCCTGGCATATTCTGCACGGGCAGTTCATTGTCGCCAACATGTCCCTCCTCCCAGAGTGACATAAGGTCATCCATGGCCTGAAGTTCCATTTGGGAAAACTCCAACGGTGGAAAACCCGACTGATTAGAAGTAGAGGGTTTATCATACATAACTTTAAACATGAGCCTTCTGGCAAACAAATGTATGTCTTTAACAAATTAGAATCTGTCTATATTTGTGGAAGGACAAAATGTAAGACCTAGTTTGAGTATGTAAACGTGTTCCTCATTAACAGGTACTGAGGAAAGGTTTATAACCTCTAAACCTGAGGCTCCTTGGTCGGGAGCGAGGTAGTTTGACTTTATTTGTTTTGGGGTTTTTACTAAAAAAAAATCGGTGCAATTCGTGCGTCAATTGATTAAGCACTTAAGGGGAACATAGTGGACAAAGTGGGTTCACGTACCCTTCGTATAGTAGAAGAAGAAAGAGAAGAAGTTGGTGGTGCTGTAGTGTCCATTGCAGGGTGTGATATTGACTGGGATATGGCCACTGTAGACAGTGGTCTACCTGAAGAAGTTGTAGACGAGTGCGTAGTGATTAAGTTAGAACGAACCACCGAAGGTTGTCGTGTTGGTCCGAAAGTGCAATGAAGGAAGTCTGTGGAGTAGACAGTGTGATCCCCTTTTTTTTGGGGGATCATATCCTGAGAAAAATCCCTATACGATGTAGAGGTGCTGGAAGAAAAAGACAGAGGCAACGTTAGGTATGACATTGTCTGCTTTGGGTACATCAAAAGTTGAAGGTTTATTAGTAGCTTTGTTAAAAAAAAAGTTTGATTCCTTTCATAAGCATAACCATTTTCATGGGCCAACTTATCCCAAAGGAATTTACCTTCTTTAGCATTAATGACGCTCAGTGTGTATTCTTCGAGGTGCACCCGCAGGTCTTTCTCACGCTGAATGAACCTCTCTGAGTCAACATCGAGGACATTATCCTCATACCGGCCAGTAATCTGAAGATCAAGCTGGTGCAGCTCAGGATCGTATTGTTTTATTAAAATGGAAATCATTTGAAAGGAACAACACTGGAGATTATTTTCCAAGGATTGTTTCAATGAGTCGTTAATCTTTCTAACATTAGGGAATATCTGAATTCTAACCCCCCATGGGACAATCTGATTTGCTGAGTATTTCTCAAAGTAAGTTTTGTGCCAATAGATCCTAACCTTTTTTTCTAAAAGACGTATTCTCATGAAAGATCAATCAAGTAAAGCATCAGTGATGTTGACCTCCTGAGATTATCGGATTTTAGTTATCAATCCCTCCCGGGCCTCGCCAGAGAATCCTGCCATAGCTAACACTGTTTCAAATATATGCAATCTGGTATCAGGTCAGTATCCAAATGGTAAATAATAAATAGATAGGAATAGTTAGACAAAAAGCATACTGCAAATAATCAATATATGGATTATACAACAAATAAAGTTAAAGATATAATTATGCGTTTTTATCTCAAAGGGACACCCTGCCACAAATATTGGTGTATTGAAACACCAAAATATAAAACAATTTGAAAAAGTGGCAGTGTGGTCCCTTTTAGATAAGGCACCTAATCCCAAAAATTGGTTACAAAAGTAGGAGTTTGAGGAAATGGGGATTATTGCGGTGCCAACGACTAGATAACAATTTAAGAAAATAGTTTATTACAACATATAAAAAAAAACATTATACACTCAAAGGTATTCATTTAAAATTTGGGGAGCATATCAAATCTCAATGCAGGGCCGGAATGGTATGGGCCTTGGTATGCTGTCAGGTCTTCCCTAAATGTTTCGCCAAAGCATTGGCTTCCTCAGGGGAATAGGATGTGACCAATAATTGAATGGTACTACAGGATAGAGAAAACAAACCATGAAAAAAAATTTTGGGCATAGTTACAATATCTTCAATAAATCACACAAGAGAAATATAACATGATTCATGGTATTAAGAGACAATTTAAATCTAACAGATCTGCTCTCACAATTCCTTCCCACCCATAGAGGGTCAAACAACCCCCAGTCCCATAGATTCAGTACCTACCCAAATATACCCCACAGTATGGTGAGCACAGTCTCCACCCAATGGGTGGCACCCCAATATTAACCACCATAGTGTGGTTGCAAGGGGCGACCATTTAAAACTAGAAAACAAAAAGATTATTTAGAATAAAGACAATAAGCTCAGGTGCCACTGATTGTCCCAAAAGCAGTATACATAGGCCAACATTGCCTCCATACATACCCAATCAAAAGATAGAACAGATTTAAAGCAGGGGTGCTGGGATGACCAATACAGGTAGGATCAAAATGAGGGATGATTTAATTGTATCCGAAAATGTAGTTTAATGTATATTAACTAAAATATAAAAGTAAAATGAGAACGGTTGGTAACTATGAAAAAATTAGGATCAAGAAAAAATTTACTAGAGAAAAATGCATATGATAAAAAATAAAATAACTACAGCTTGCCTAAACACAGGTAATGCACATAGCCATAGAGAACTAGTAATTTCAATTAGCAAGAGGCATAGCAGCAGAGAGAAGTGCTTAGATTGATAATGGCACAGCCATATATTGTCCAACCAAAAAGATCCTACAATAGATGCCACTGGTTGTCCCAAAAGCAGTATACATAGGCCAACATGGCCTCCAGTTTGAAGTCTCCGCCCACGTTCCTCAGTGTTGATTCACTGTGTGACGTGATTGGCGTTACGCACGGCACCTTGGGTTTTGTAGGCCCTTTGTGTGGACGCTGCGCAGGCGGGGTGGCCGTTTTTCGTTCACTCCTGGACCGGCCGTGACGTAAGCACGCCAACCGGGTGGGGGGGGGTTTAAAAGCAACCGAGCCAGCGGCATTTCGCTGGTTCCACAGGAGCGCTTCGTTGAATTGAGGTTAGTACTTAGGCTGGGGAGGGTTGGCCCCACATCTCACCTCCTGGTCTTGGTTTCTGTTTCAAATCTCATCTGGCTTTTTTCTATTATAGGATCTTTTTGGTTGGACAATATATGACTGTGTCATTATCAGTCTAGGTACTTCTCTCTGCTGCTATGCCTCTAGCTAATTGAAGTTACTAGTGGTCTATGGCTATGCACATTACTGGTGTTTAGGTAATCTATAGTTATTTTATTTATTTTTTATCATATGCAGTTTTCTCTAGTTAATTTTTTCTTGACCCTAATTTTTTTCATATTTATCAACTGTTCTGATTTTACTTTTATATTTTAGTTAATATATATTCATTTACATTTTCGGATACAATTAAATCATCCCTCATTTTTATCCTACCTGTATTGGTCATCCCAGTGCCCCTGCTTTAAATCTGTTCTATCTTTTGATTGGGTATGTATGGAGGCCATGTTGGCCTATGTATACTGCTTTTGGGACAATCAGTGGCATCTGAGCCTATTGTCTTTATTCTAAATAATCTTTTTGTTTTCTAGTTTTAATGGTCGCCCCTTGCCCCCTGCAGCCACACTACGCTACTATTGGTGTGCCACCCATTGGGTGGATACTGTGCTCACAATACTGCGGGGTATAATTGGGTAGGTACTGAATCTATGGGACTGGGGGTTGTTTGACAACCTATGGGTGGGGGGGAATTTTGAGAGCAGATCCGTTAGATTGAAATCACCTCTTAATACCATGCAGCATGTTATATTTCTCTTGTGAAATTTATTGAAGATATTGTAACTATGCCAACATTTTTTTTCACTGTTTTCTCTGTCCTGTAGTACCTTTCAATTATTGGTCACGTCCTATTCCCCTGAGGAAGCCATTGCTTTGGCGAAACATGTAGGGAAGACCTGACTTGACAGCATACCATTCTGGCCCTGCATTGAGTTTTGATGTGCTCCCCAAATTTTAAATGAATACCTTTATTTGCATGTATAATTTTTTTGATATGTTGTAATAACAGTTTAAGAAAATAGTTTATCTACTTGAGTCGTTGGTGTGACGAACGCGGGTGTCAGATTCCTGCCCTCCTCGCTAACTGGCGACAAAGGACCGGCCAACCTCACACCCCGCTGTCACTTACGTAACAATGCCACACTCAGCTGCACCCAGCACAAAGATTTTCCAGCTTGCGGGACCACAATCTAGGTGCGGGCAGCCTGAGAGCGATTGTCACTGGGCTAATTACACAATTAACCCTTTAACTGCCACCACCCCCGTTTAAAGACAGAGCCGGGGGGACTCGTAATTTTAGCAATACCAATTAGAATAAGCGCCTGCAACACACACTGCCACCACAGACAGGTCTGCTCAGCGCCTTACTCTATCACAGTAGCGCCCTTTTAAGAGACAGGTTCGTTTATAGTTTGCATCAAGAGCTTTAAAGACAAGGTTAACACTTTTCAACATAAGGATTTATTATGAAAAGGTCAAGGTTGGTGCGAATAAAACATTTACAGAAAAAGGATGTTTCAAAAAATAAAGACAATATACAGCCACAAAGAAATAAGGTAGAATTGGGAAGGAAGTATACTTGCAATTAATGTCCAAGAGTTGATCAGAGTTCAATCGATGAGCAAAGGTAATCGGTTCTCAAACTTGGCAGATGTTCCTGCTTGGATGGTAAAAGGAGAACTGACCATTGCCTTGGCCTCTCCTCTTTTCTGTCAAATCAAAGGGGGTGTTGACAGCGACCAGTGACCAATCGTCTGGTCATCTTGTTTAGGGGTTGGTTGCTGGGAGGTGTCTACACTCATGACCCTGTCCCAGGTACACTTTGTGATACATATTTATATCTCTGCCTCTCTATTGTTTATAGCCTGCAGATATCCATTTTAGTGATCAGCATGATATTTGCTTCAAAACAAGTCCACACATGACAGGTTTCCCATTTCAGGGTTACCTAGGAGGAGTAAGGGATCCCAGTGGCTTCCCATATGACCTGACATAGGGGTGTTTGGACTTGAAATGTTAGAAATTATCAGAGAAAACAAAATATATCCATATTATGGCTGTGCTATGATGGCTTTGAAAGTTATAAAAAATGTTGAATTTTCCAAACTTTACTAATCTTTCTGCAGTCTGTGGTTGGAAGTATTTACGACGGGTATCTGTTTGTTCTCTGAATGGAGAAAGTGACAGTTTTACGACAGGCCGGAATATCTTGCCAGGCAACATGAGCTTTGTGTATTGACCTAGCCTTGTTCTGTTTTCTCTGCTAAGATAACCTTTCTTTCCCTTTTGAAGATGTTAAAAGCTTCGGAATTCCTAAGACAAGGGAGGGGGGAGTTTTTTCAGATGTAAGTAAGTTTACAAGGTAGCCAAACTGTCATGGCTGCGTTCCACACAAAATGGCAACTAGTTACAATATATCCTGGCTCAAACGTGATATCGTTACAGTTGGCACCGCAATAATCCCCATTTCCTCAAACTCTTACTTTTTGTAACAAATTTTTGGGATGAGGTGCCTTATCTAAAATGGACCCCACTGCCACTTTTTCCAATTGTCCTCTGTTGTAAAGTTCTCCTCAGTCATCCTTTATTTAAGATACAATAATCTACAATATATTAGTTTCAATACAAAAAATGTGAGGGACTTCAATTCATAGAACTTTGAGGTGAAATTTTACTTTCACCTGCAGTAGCTTTTGGATGTGTCTTAAATGCCTCTAGGTAGATAGATGAAATTCATATTTCTTTTTAACCATGTCTTTTAATTCATTTTGTTTTGCGCCAAGTTTTAGAGACCCCCTAACCTGGTAAATAGATGTTCTAGTTTGTGAGGCAAATTTTGGTAGGAAATTCATACCAAAATAGTGAACATGTGCTGCAAGTAAATAACAGGGCCTTTAGATGGTATAATGTAAATGTTTTATTTAAAAAGATGTTCAGATTAATCTATGACGACTGCCACTAGTATGTGCTGCTGCTTAAATCCATTGTAAACTGTACTTCTTAAATTGTACCTACAGGTAAGCTTACAATCAGGCTTACCTGTAGGTACAATGAATATCTCCTAAACGTGTACCATTTAGGAGATATTCACATTGGCAATAGCCGATGTCACCCGCGCATGAGTTGTAACGCTCTGTGTTCAGGGCATCCAGTATGCCATAGAATGCAGAGTGATGTGCCATGGTCAGGGCTACTGTGCATATACCTGAGAGTGGCATCACTGCGGCCATTTAAAGAACCGGAGCTCACAAACTCAGAAAGAAGACCGGGTAAAGATGAAGGGCCAGGATGCAATGACAGTGCATATTAGTACATTATAATTTAAACCTTTAGGGGGGCCCAATTTTTTTTATTCTTGTGGCTGTTTACTACTGCTGTAATGATGCATCTGGTTTCTTGATGTGCTATTAACTCATACATTTTATTTTTTTAATTTTATTTTTCTTGTTTCTGCATCCTTGGTTAGAAAAATTTCCACCAGGTGACACCTGGGGTATTACGTTGTGCTAACCTTTATGCTCTGAAGTGCTCCATTCATTGCCTAAAAAACATACTAGGGGGTAGTTTGTTTCCAGTCCACAAAAATAAATAAAAATTCTATCTTTTTTTTCAAGGAGTTACGAGAACACGGTGAAAAGAAAAAGCGTACACGGGAAGAGGAAGAAGACGCAGAAGGCTCTTTTGGAGTGAGGAAAAAAATTACTGGAGGAAAATTGAAAGAAAAAAAAAATTACTGACTTAAAAAAACTGAAAAGAACAGATTTTGTAACATGTTCGTAAATGTGCATTTTGTATAGGCGTCCATAAGTTTTTATGTATTTGCTTATTGAAAAAAGTATATACAAAACAACTCCTCTTGCACTCAGTGTAAACAATGTGTGAACATTAACCAGACAAAATAAACATAAAATTAGAACACTGCACTCTCTATAATGCCAAGATAAATGACACCAGAATAACTATACAAATATATGGGTGCGCTGTTTCTGTAAGTGAAGTCTCAAAATTAAATATGTGCTTAATATGCAATGGGGTTGCAAAATGTGATGCAGCTGTGCTTAGAAACCAGAAATATGCTTCGAGTTTTTTTTTATTTTTTGTCGAAGCTTAAAGGGGTTGTAAAGGTTCGTTTATTTTCTAAATAGGTTCTTTAAGCTAGTGCATTGTTGGTTCACTTACCTTTTTCCTTCGATTTCCCTTGTAAATGTTTTTTTTCTTTGTTTTCTTTGTCTGAATTTCTCACTTCTTGTTCCTCCTCAGTAAGCTGTTCTGGCTGACTAAACACCGCTCCGATGATGGTGTGAAGTTTACTGAGGAAAAACAGGAAGTGAGAAATTCAGACAAAGTAAAAAAACATTTAGAAGGGAAATCGAAGGAAAAGGTAAGTGAATCAACAATGCACTAGCTTAAAGGAACCTATTTAGAAAATAAAAAACAAACCTTTACAACCCCTTTAATTGAACATGCTTAAGTTACACTCACCAGCCACTTTATTTGGTACAAAATAAGAGAAAATCCTGCATCATGATGTCTCAACAATAAAACCTACACAATTTTATTAGATCCATCCATTAAAAGGAATCAAGACCTGTAGTTGACATGTTTAAGCCTCTTACATAGGCCTAAGTCAGTATGAAAGTACTGGGGCTATCCGAGCACAAGTCTCCATCTCATCCTGTCTTTTTATGGGCTATTTGGGGGTTGTGTACTTTATTAGGTACACCTTGCTAGTACCGTTGGTTGGACCCGTTTTGTCTGCAGAACTGCCTTAATTCTTCAAGGCATAGATTCAACAAGGTGTTGGAAACATTCCTCAGAGATTTTGGTCCATATTGACATGATGGCATCATGCAGTTGCAGATTTGTCAGCTGCATATCCATGATGTAAATCTTCCTTTCCACCACATCCCAAAGGTGCTCTATTGGATTGAGATCTGGTGACTGTGGAGGCCATTGAAGTACAGCAAACGCTTTGTCATGTTCAAGATACCGGTTTGTGATGATTTGTTTGTGACATGGTGCATTATCCTGCTAGAAGTAACTATCGGAAGATTGGTATACTGTAGTGAGAAAGGGATTGACATGGTCAGCAACAATACTCAGGTAGGCCATGGCGTTTAACTGATGCTCAGTTATGCTCAATGCTAAGGGGCCAAAAGTGTGCCAAGAACACATCACATTGGCATGGATTTTAAGGGGATCTCCATGCCAAAATATAAAAAAAACAGGGTGGGGTCCCCCCCCCCCAAATCCATACCAAGCTCTTCGGGTCTGGTATGGATTTTAAGGGGAACTCCACACCAAAATGTAAAAGAAAATTGGCGTGGGGTCCCCCCCCCCCCAAAATCCACACAAGACCCTTATCCGAGTAATCCTGGCAGGCCTGGAAAGGAGGGAAGCGCAAGCTCCCCCATGAAACCATATCAGGCCACATGCCCTCAACATGGAGAGGGTTCTTTGGGGTCCCCCAAAACACCTTGTCCCCATGTTGGACTTATCCCCACAACCCTGGCTCGGTGGTTGTGGGGGTCTGCAGGGGGTGGGGGCTTATCAGAATCTGGAAGCCTGCTTTAAAAAGGGGGCCCTCAGATCCCGCCCCCCATGTGAATGAGTATCAGATACATTTGTACCCCCTACCCATTCACCATAAAAAAGTAGAGACCAAATGACAGTTTTTGACAATCATCGATCACGCCGCCCGATGGACCTGAAAAATGGGGGAAAAAAGGCCTTTAAAGTGGAAGTAAACTCATCGATTTAAACAGTTAAAAAAAAAAAAAAAAGGCATGCCGGGAATGCTAACTGCACATTGGCTGTGCTCTCAGCCAAACTATCAAACCATCCAATGGCTGGTGTCATAACGAATCACATGTGCAGCACCATAGCAGTTGAAGATTAAACAGAGGCAAAGATGGCAGCTTCCTTGGCTGAAAACGATAGGGGAGTTTACTTCCACTTTAAGTGTTATTGGTGCCTTCACACCATAACCCTGTTGAGGTACTATTGATGAAAGCAATAATTGGCCTTGCTGTAAAAAATTTAAAGGATAAATTGGGTGGTGAAAAATTGGTCCTTGAGTGTTAATTGTGCCCATGAAACCTATACCAAAATATTTCTTCACAATAAAATAAGTCTTGCACGGGTTCCACGTCTCAAAAACACTTAATCTGCATCAGGAGCTTGATAGCTGCTACTAATCCATAAATGATTCATTTTGGTAAATGTTGGCTGGTCAACGGAACCTGTGGAGAGACATGCTCTTTTATCTGTTACAGTACCACCGGAAGCGCTGAATGCCCATTCTGAAAGCATACTGGATGCAAGGTAGCTCAACTGCATACTGGGCAAGTTCTGGGCAGTGGTCTATTCTCATGACCCAGTGGATCATCAACTACATGTCAGTTTTCTCTCCTAGATAATCTCCCACCATATGAATGCCGATGGAATGTGGCAGCTGACAGCCCTGGACCCTGAAAACTAAAAAAAAATTGAAATGCATCACTAAGTCGCCCCCCTTCTCCACCGTTTCTTTCTTGACCAACAGAAGCCTCAAAACTAGCTTTTTTTCATGAGACTTGTAACCTACCAAAGTCTGGAAAGGCATTACATAAACTCCTCTTGTCCTTAAGATATTTCATCTGTCTGTGATGAGTTCCGAGACTTTCCCCTTGTAACTGTGGTCAAGGATCCTTCGCCTTGATGCCACAAATTCTCTTTGCAAACTTTGAATAATGAGGAAGTCATGCACCACAAGTTTGCGGGGGCATGAGAAGTGAAGCGCTCGTGGTCACTGAGAATTACAGTATCTGGAACTGCCTCCTCCCAGAGGAACTCCAAGGGCTCTGGGGACTATCTCTTAAAGTTTGACGTATGTCTTCCTCTGCTTCAGTGCCTCCAAAATAGCCAGAATCCTCCTCCTCCCTGTCCTCTTGTGTGTTCTATGGCATCACAAGAATGGTGTCTGCATAAAGCGGGCCTTGAGAGGAAAGGAAAATCTCTTCTTCCTCCCGTTGTTCTGCCTCAAGTGCCCTGCCCATAATGACATGCAGACAGGGCCGGACTGGCCTACCGGGATACCGTGACATTTCCCGGTAGGCTGCCTGCCTTGGGGAGTATTTAATCTATACTGTGGCTGCAGCACTTCTCCTGCCTACTTGTAACACACAGCGGGAGACCGTGTGTCATGGAGCTCAGTGTTAAATATTCGGCCGCACTATGACAAAAGTCCCGCCCTCCTCCTATATCAGCTCGTTTGATAGTTGCAGAGTTTTGTCCATCACATGAGCTGGTATAGGAGGAGGGCAGGACTTTTGTCATAGCATGGCCGAATATTTAAAACAGCTCTGTGACGGAGCTGGAAATGCCCACGGTGCATAACGCACACACTGGCTGGGGAGGCTACATTGTTTGGCACAGTAAGGCTGCAATGATGGTGAGGGAGGCTGCAATGAGGGCAGAGAAAGGCGACTGATGGTGAGGGAGGCTGCAATGAGAGCACAGTGAGGCTGCATTTGATGGGCACTGGTGAGGCTACATTGATGTATCATGTCTGCAGTCTCTGACCATCTCTTGTATCATGTCTGCAGTCTATGACCATCTCCTGTACCATGTCTACATTCTCTTAACATCTTTAGTATCATGTCCTCAGTCTGACAATCTCCTGTACCATGCTGCAGCCTCTGACATCTCCTGTACCATGATCACAACCTCTGACAATCTCCTGTAAAATGCCTGCAGCCTCTAACCATTTCTTGTATCATGTCCGCAACCTCTGACCATCTCTTGTCTTATATCATATCTGCAGTCTCTGAGGGGGAGTCTGGAGAGGAGTTAAGAGTGAGAGTGCCACCAGGATAGGGGTCATGGGAGAAGTCAGATGTGTGTGGACTGTGGAGAGGAGACTATAAGAAAACCATAACCACCAAGCTGGAGTCGACTGATCTCTGCACGGTGCACCTGAGAGGAGGTCAGTGATAGCGCCGCCAGGCCAGTTTGAGGGGGGCATTGATGTAAGGGGGAGTAAATACAATAATGTAAGGGGGATTCCTTGAAAAAAAAAAAGTGGAAAGTTGCTCCACTTTTACAACTTTTAACAGAAATGTGCTTTTATTTATATATCCCTAGCCCTATGTGCTTTCATATCTGTCTTATCTATATATAACACGCTCTTCAAATGTGCTTTAAAATGTTTGGTTTTCCATTTTTATGAACAAGAAAATAAACGTCTTAGTGAAAAGAAAAGAAAAAGCAGTCACAGTCCCACTTGGTGCAGTAGAAACCTCTAGATGTCTTCCAGTCCACAAGGATATTGAATATGAACACCCTGGTGCCGATACCACCACCCTGTACAGATGTAAGCTTACCGACTCTCTTGGACCCAAGTGAACATATGCTCCAAGGGTCAATTTCGCTTTGATCTAAGGCAACTGTAGGGCACTCAGGACAACCAACGTTGGAACTCAAGACTCAACCCTATAAATCACTTCCAAAGCCAGGCTGTACACGAAACCAGTATCCACCGATCAAAGAAGACCATATAGGATGAAAGAATGGGGCCAAATAGCGTAATTCCGTAAAATCAATCAATTTATTAAAAGGTTATCAAACTTACATTTCAGCAGTTGATTTAAGCGCTCATCACATAAAGAATGGCAGCAGTGGAGTCCTCCCGACGCATTTCGTCTGCTTAGACGTCGTCTGGGGTGTACCTCCACTGCTGCAGTACTCACTTTTATAATCTAAAAGGCCCAATGATTGAAATTCCGCCTCCCGGTGTCACTGAGTGTCACTTCTGGTTTGGGCCAAAAATGGCCACCTAGCGTGTGTTCCAAGCCTCGTTTTGGGACATAAATCTGAATTCTGCCATGATATATAAATTCCTTTGTTTATTATGGATTATAATCGGCAATTTCTAGGTGGCGCCTATTGTCCCATATCCCTCTTTGTCCATATCTACGTTTGCGTGATATTTCTTAACATTATACATGCGATATGATACCAAGTTCCCACAATGAGGGGCAAGGCTGATTCTTCAATACTATGGTGGCGCGGAAGTGACGCGACAAGCCGTTTGGCGTCACTTCCGGTTCCTGTCTACATGGAACGCAAACAGTGTAATAGTGTAATCGTGGCATCCACTCCGGAAATGACGTAGTTCCCCACTCCACGTCACATCCGGGCCCCGAGTGGAACTCAAAACAGCTAACCAGTGGTATCGGAATTGACGTGGTGTATAACCACACAATCCTATCTATTATTACCAGGTTGGGGACATAAAATTTATATTTAATTAGATGTATAAAGCCCACCACCGTTTCAAGAATATTTAACTTGTATTGTGTATACCTTTCTGTTCTACTCCTCCACTTTAATGGAGGCAAGTAACCCTATAAAAAATGTGACTCGTTTTAACACGGGACATGGAACCCAAATCACAACAGGGCAGTAAATCGAACAATATTAACATAACATAAAACATAACAGTGTCAAATTCTGAAGAAAAAAAAAACTCATTTAAAAACTTTATTATACTTTTCTAAAAAATATATATAAAAATTATATAAAATGTGTGTATGTATGTATATATATATATATATTCAAATTATGTATCCAACTAAAAAATTATGAGACCAAAATATACTAGAACTTTGGAAAATTCCACCAAAGTGAGGACATGTGCCAACTTTCACTGTCGAAGGGCGGACAGAAGGTTAGTGCCATTATCGCACACCACCATTCCTAGCTCAAGCTGGCATGGTGAAAACAACGAATTTCCCCCTTGGGAGGGGGACTTTAAAGGCGTTGAACACCAAATCGTTAAATTAAAATTTTATTACAAAAAGTAGAACATAACACTAAAAGTATATCTGTGCAATGGCATATGTATGTGGTAAATATCATATTAATAGATGGATACATTGGAGACAATAAATTATCTGTATATGTATCAAAACACGTTTCTGGCTTTAACCCTTTCATGACTAAACCTATTTCTGACATTTGGTGTTTACAAGTTAAAATCCGTATTTTTTGTTACAAAATTAGAGCCCCAAACATAATATATATATTAGCAGAGACTCTAGAGAATAAAATGGCGGTATTTGTGCAGCGGTGTTTTAAATGCAACTTTTTCAGAAAAGGACACTTTCACAAATTTAAACAAAAAATCTGATGGATGTACTCTATGCCTCGTCTTTCCCCTAATTTGCCCTATATTTTGTATCTCACCCAACTTAAGATTTGTCCATAGGGGGGAGTATTCTGTAAAGCCTCTATATCCCAATATTCCTTTAGTCGCTTCCCACACCTTGATCATTAAGTCAAAAGTGGGAGTTCCCCGCAAAAAAGTCCCTGCCTCCAGAGCTTCCACCAACGGCCTGTGGAGAAAGCTCTGTAGGGGGGGGTCTTCCTCTTGTCCCCCCCTCAGATTCACCCCTCCCATATATTGAAGGTGGGCTGCTAGAAAGTAACTAAAAGGATGCGGGAGTGCAACTCCCCCTCGTTATTTGGGAGTTGTAAGGTCTTTAAGCGGATATGTGCTGAACCCCCCTTCCAGATCAGTTCTCTAAATATAGAATCGATCTTATAAAACCATTTCTTATAAATCCATATTGGAGAAATATGTAAGATGTACAAAAGTTGTGGTAAGAATATAATTTTAATTAAATTACAGCGACCCGTTGCAGAAATGGGAAGTTTTTTCCAAATTTTAATTTTATCCTTAAATTTAGTTAGTAATGGAACTAGGTTATTTACTATAAATTGTTTGGGATCTTTGGAGATGTTAATGCCAAGATATTTCATATGACTCGCTATTTGTAGTCGTGTCGCTTCTTGGGGTAAGGGGCTATCTAGGGGGTCAACTGGTAATAGAATGGATTTTTTCCAGTTTATCCTCAGGCTGGAAAAGTGACCAAATTTTCTGATTTCACACATTGTTTCTTTTAATGAATTCTGCACATCTCCGAGAAGGAGATTGTCCGCAAATAGTATTACTTTTTCTTCCTCCGCCCCTCTTATATATCCACACAAGATCTAAGGGACACAGCCAAAGGCTCAATCGCAAGGGCGAAGAGAAGGGGAGACAAAGGACAACCCTGTCTTGTCCCCCTCCGCAACCAAAACCTAGCAGAATATTCATTATTTACTCTTACCCTCGCCTCCGGCGAACTATACAACATTCTTACCCATTTAACAAAGATCAGTCCTATCTTGAATTCTCTCACAACTCTCCACAGGAAACCCCATTCTAGGGTATCAAAGGCCTTGGTGGCATCCAAAGAAAGAATAGCTCTTTGTCCATAGTTCGGGAAGTTGCACCCCACCGAGATATCGATAGATCTCTACCGGCAAGCCATCAGGGCCTGGGGATTTTTGTCCTGCCATTTCTTGCACAGTCCACTGTATCTGTTCCAGCATTATAGGGCCATCGAGTATAGCCCTATCTTCCTTGGAGAGACAAGGGATCTTCAGATTTCTAAAGAAATTTTCCATTACTTCCCCCTCCTCTTCCTGGTTGGAGCTATATAAATCCTCATAATAGTCTCTAAACCTATCCACTATTTCTGCCGTGTACGTAGATGTCCTACCCTCAGTTATATTAATCATTGGTACCACTGATGATGGTAAATTCGTTCTTACTAGGTGTGCAAACATCCGGCCTACACACTCCCCTTCCCCAAACGCTATTTGTTTTTGAAAAATGTATTCTCAGCTTTTCCTAGCATTATAAGGTGGTAATTCCGCTGTGTCTCTATCCAGGCCCCCAGGTTCTCAGGTGTTGGATCATTAATGTATTGTTCTTCTACAAGAGTGACATGTCCCCTCTTGTTGATGCCCATTCTTCCCTTTCCTTAGATTGTTTTTTTATTTTTCAAATCTGCTGTATCAGTAGGCCTCGAAGGTAGGCCTTCAGTGTGTTTCAAACAACCCCCCTGTGGGGCCATACCCGTGTTCCAATCTACATATTCTCTTAGGGCAGTTAGTACTTCCTGTGGTTCTCCCATGAGCTCCAACCAGGAGGGACTAATTCTCCACTCCCAAGGGTGGTTTCCCTCCCCTATGTCCAGGGAGGCTGTCATTGGCGAGTCGTCTTAAAGACCTCTTGGCAAGTATTTTAAATTGTTAACCATTACAATCGCCTCATCATTCCCCATTATCAAATCTATCCTTGACAATGTGGAGTGTGTGCTGGAAAAGCACGAGTATCTCCGGGATTTTGGATTCTGAATTCTCCAAATGTCCTTCAGGCCCACCTCTCCCATGAACTGGGATAGTCGGCTGTCGGATGCCCCCCTCCCCACGTTGTGTCCCATGAGGGAACCTATCCTTTGGTCGATGACCGTATTGAAGTCACCCACAACTATCCACCAAATCATACAGGATCTCTGTGCTAAAGGGCGGTGGTATATACACATTATGCACTGTAAAATAGAGAATAGGATATTGGTCTTGGCTAAAGATATACCACCCTTGTTCATCAATCCTACTCTGTAAACAGTTAAATGATACCCCTGTTTTAATCAAGATAGTGACCCCTCTAGGAAAAAGTATGGACCGAGTGAAACTGGGAACGACACTCTCCCCACCCCAACTGTGGAAGGGAAATATTAGCGAGGTGCGTCAACTGTAGGCAAAGGAGCGTAGCCCCATGGGTCTTTATCATTGACAAAATAATTTTAGGATAATATTTTGGCCAAAAGAGGTCTTCAGGGGCTCCAGACTGGGGGGACCTAGTAGGGAATCTATGCGCTCTCTCGATAGCAAAGAGTGATGAAAAGGACTCCTGTCCAAATATATCCCCAAACCATTTTTCTAAAAACGCAACAGGGTCTGGACCGTCACTGTATTCTGGAAATCCAACTATCCGTATATTCTTTCTTCTCATCCTATTTTCCATTTTGTCCATTTTACTTTCTGGTTTGATTAGCTGTTCTTGCATAGTTCTAATCTCCCGTTTAAGGGGGGCCAGGTCATCCTCAACCAGACCTACTCTCCCTTCTAAGGCTGTAGTCCTCTCCTGAACTTTTTGTATGTCATGCCTAACGAGGGAAAGCTCTTCCTATATTTTGTTAAGTTGGACAGTCATTTCACATAAGGAGTCCCTGCAGGAGTTAACTGCCTGCAATTCCTCTTTTAATGATGGCTCAGGGTTCCCTAAGGCCCTTCCCCCAGGTAGCACCTCCGGAATCTCTTCATTCATCTGGCCCTAGGGTCTCTCCACTAATTCCCCCCCCCTCCAATAACATTGGGGGTGATTCTGGCCATGGCTTCTTCTAACCCCTGTGGCCCCAGATTGCCTATTAGTCTGTGTTTGCTGGCCCTGTTGGGTGCATTTTAGGGGGGGTCTGGCTTGGAGCCTGACCTGGGTTATGTGCATATTTTTCTAGTTTTGAAGCCGCTTGACTTGCTTCTGTAGTGCGTTGTGACGGCATGATGTTGGCTCATATACTATATAAACTATACAGAATATGCACCCTTTTTCTCTTTTCCCCCTCCTCACCTTCCCTCCCTCTTCTCCTCCTCCTCCTCCTCCTCCTCCTCCTCTCTTGCACAAGTACTATGAAGTACAGGGAACACACAACGAGAGGGTGTAAATCAATGTAGTTCAGACATCAAGTCCCAAACTTTTTTGCTTGAAGGAGAGAGAAAGCAAACAAAAAAACACTTTCCATCCACACAAAAAAGGGGGGGGGGGTGCAAAGGAGGGAAAAGGAGCACCTTGGTTGTCTCTCACCCCTCCAAGAAGTCCCTCTATTCAACTGTTATTAGGAGGGATTTACATGTGTGAGAAAAAAATGGGGGAGATCAGAAATGTCAGTTTCCACTATTCCTCTGTATTTTCCACTGGAGCTTGTTTAACTTAATTGCTGTCCATTTGTCATCTATTTAACCAGGCTATGACAGGCAAAAGTGGCTCGCTTGTACCTCTAGTGCTACAGGTGAGGGGGGGGGTCTCTCCCTTTACTCCTCCACTGTACTTTTACTGAATCCTCTAGAGACTCCAGACCCTCATTCGGTCAGCTTAAGCGGGAAAGAGAGGGGAGTCGGGGGGAGGGGCGGCCATGGACTCTCACCCCTGAGTAAATAAAAAAAATGTCACTACTTATATGATGTATTTTATAATGTGCTGTATGCTTTCTATTGAAAGAACTCCCTGTTATTACCCCTGAAGAAAGGTGTTTAAAGCCAGAAATGCATTGGAGACAATCAAGTATCTGTATATGTATCATAGCTATAAATTCAATATTTACCATATACATATGTCATTGCACAGACATTCTATTATTGTTACGTTCTACTTGTTTTTGTGATAAAAATTGTACTTTAACGATTTTGTTTTCTTGTTGCTTTTAAAGTCCCACTTCCAAGGGGGAAATTCGTTGTTTTCAAACATTTGGGATGTTGGCGACAGGACACATGGCTTTAATGGTGGTACCACTTCTTTAAGCTGGTGTGGTGTGTACCGCCTCTGGGTCTGCCCCTGCAGAGCTAAAAGAATCTCTCCTCCGGTGTGGCTCCTGTACCCTAGACAGACCAGCTGAAGGATGGCATCTTTTAGCCTGAAATTCTTAGGGGGTACTTGTGGTTCATAGGACAATTCAGCAGAGGAGGGCATGGAGGAGGAGGGGGTGGAACAAATCTCACATTATCACCACCTGGCTGTATGGAGATGTGGCAAAACAAGCTGCAGCACTGAACCCTGTCCTGCATCCGAGCTGTAAGCAGAGTTACCCAGTGTGCTGTGAAAGAAATACATTGTCCCTGGCCATGCTTGTTTGACTGCATTTCAGCAGTAATGTGGACCTTGCAGCTGACTGCCTTGCCCAGCAATGCTGCAATATTGGCTTCCACATGATGGCACTACATGCAAATAGCGTCTGGGAACCTGCCATTGTGGTACAGCACATTCTACAAATTCAGAGAAGGGGCAGAATCCACCGGAGGGAAAGGCAGGAGTTGTAAAGTTGGCAACTTTGACAGGCTGGAATTTAGATGCTGGACATGTGGATGGCAGTACCTGTATTTTTTATTTTTTTGTTGCAGCAGCTGGGGCAGAGAAATTTGCCTGCTATATTCTACAGCTGGTGATGTGCTACTGGCAGACGTGCTGCAATGACCTGTGACACCCTTCATTACTTCTCAGCAGCCTCCACTGACTAGGCTGATAGTATAATCAGATGTAGAAGGGTGTCGTGGATATTCCACTATACTCTTGCGCTTATAAGCGCCCTTCCACCATAATGGAATGCAGCCTTAACCAGTTAAGAACCCCCGCCTGTACATTTACGTCGGCACAATGGCACGGACAGGCACAACCACGTATCTGCATGTGCCTGCCTTCCAGCAGTTGGTGGGTCCGATCGGACCCCCTCCCGCTGGCGGCAGCGGTCTGTTTCGCTTCAGGAGTGATCCGTGATGAGGGGGCGGCTGTTGGTTTCTGGCCACCCCCTCGCGAACGCTCCTGGCGAATGAGAAGCTTCCCCTGCCTGTTTACTGTAAACACAGGCAGGAGGAAGTGATGTCACTCTCCTCTTGGCTGTCTTTTTGACCGGACGGCGAGGAGAGAAGACATCCAAGTAAGTGCACCAACACTACACTGACACGTAGGTACGCATAGGCACATCTTTCACCCCCTGGCCCCCCCAGTCACAGTGTCACTGATTGCAGTAGTCATTTATTTACTGATCACTGCATTTATTGTCAGTTGTGACTGTAAAAAGTGTCAGGGCAGTTAGTGTTAGGCCCCTTTAGGTCCAGGGTAGCCCCCCTACCCCCCCAATAAAGGTTTCACCCCTTGATTGCCCCCCCATGTAACCCTTTCACCCCCTTTTGCCAGTGTCACTAAGCGATCGTTTTTCTGATCGCTGCATTAGTGTCACTGGTGCCGCTAGGTAGCCAGTTATTTTTAAGGTTCACCGCTAGGTTTTTATAGCCTTAGCGTACCCTCATATACAACCTAATAAAGGTTTTAACCCCCTGATTGCCCCTAGTAAACCCTTTCACCAGTGATCACCGTATAAGTGTTATGGGTGATGCTGGTTAGTTTGCTTTTTATAGCATCAGGGCACCCGCCATTTATTACCCAATAAAGGTTTAACCCCCTGATCGCCCGGCGGGTGATATCAATTAGGTTTTAGGGTCTGCATCGCCCCAGGCAGCACCAGGTTAGTGCTAGTACCGCTAACACCCACGAGCAAAGCATACACCTCCCTTAGTGGTATAGTATCTGAACAGATCAATATCTGGTCAGATCTATACTAGCGTCCCCAGCAGTTTAAGGTTCCAAAAAACGCATTGTTAGCGGGATCAGCTCAGATACCTGCTAGCACTGGTGTTTTGCCCCTCCACCCAGCCCACCCAAGTGCAGTATCGATCGATCGATCACTGTCACTTACAACACACATAACTGCAGCGCTCGCAGTCAGGCCTGATCCCTGCGATTGCTAATGCCGCGTATACACGATCAGACTATACAGCGGACCAGAGTCCGCCGAACAATCTGCCCATGTGTGGGCTCCGGCAGACTTTTTTTTCCCCCAAAAGTCCGGTGGAAAAGAAAGTAGCTTTGACTCAAAAATTGAAAAACAATCCGGCCGTCCGTGCGCTAGTCCGCCGGACTTTTAAAATGAATGGACTTTCCCGCCCGCGGAGAAAAGTCTGTTCATTTTGGACGCAGCTCCAGGTAGATGGGACTAGCGAAGGAGGTCAATGTCGCCGCCTCCATTGGTGAGATTGACACATCGCTGGCCCCGTCACCTGGTATGGACTTAAAGGGGAAGCCCTACGCTGATAAAATGGCATGTGGGTCCCCCCCAAGTCCATATCAGACCCTTATCCGAGCACGCAGCCCACATGGAGGGGGTGCTTTGGGCTAGGGGGGCCATGCGGCCCCCCAACCCAAAGCACCTTGTCCCCATGTTGATTAGGACAAGGGCCTCTTCCCGACAACCCTGGCCATTGGGAACCCCCAGATACCGACCCCCCCACCCTATGTGAATGAGTATTGGGGTACAGTGTACCCCTACCCATTTACCTGGTGAAATTTTTTTTAAATAAAACACAACACATGGTTTAAAAATAATTTATTGCACAGCACTGGGGGTCTTCTTCCGTCTTGGGGGGTCTTCCCGCCGGGCCCGATCTTTTACAGCTGCCGCCTTCCTCTTCTTCTTCTCTCGACGCTCTCTGGCCGCAATGACAGGGACGCGGTGTGCGGCGACTTATATAGGGGCAATGGGCGGGGTCACCGGGTGATGTCCCCGCCCATGATGTCATAGTCCCAGCATTCTCTGGGACTGTGACATCATAAGGGCCGGGTACATTACCCAGTGACCCCGCCCATTGCCCCTATATAAGTCGCCGCACACTGCGTCCCTGTCATTGCGGCCAGAGAGAGTGTTGAGTCAGCATCTCAAGGAAGAAGAAAAGAGAAGGCGACGACGACAGAAGACCGGGCCACCGCTAGTAAAAGAGCTGGAAGAAGGAGCGGAGGCCCGACAAGAAGAACCGAAGAGGGGACAAGACCCCCGAAGTTGGAAGAAGAGGCGGCGGTTACAGAAGACCAGGCCACCGCTAGTAAAAAAGCTATAGGAAGAAAGCAGAGGCCCAGCAAGAAGAACCGAAGAGGGGGACAAGACCCCCGAAGTCGGAAGAAGACCCCCGGATGGCGACGAAGAAGAAAACCGGGCTCCTCTGCTAGTAAAAGAGCTAGCAAAAGAGCAGAAGATAGCGGGAGAAGTCTGGCATGAAGACCCCCCAAGACAGAAGAAGGCCCCCTGAGCTGTGCAATAAATTATTTTAAAACCTTGTGTTGTGTTTTATTTACATTTCGTTTCTGAGTATGACAGATAGTGAAGAGGAGGTCATTCATCTGTCAGATTCAGGCTCAGAATATGATCCTGTAGAGGACAGCGGTACCATGACAGATAGCTCTGACGACGAAGATGAGCTCCCTGCTAAGGTCAGGCATACCCGATCCCGATCTTCTGATGTTGAGGTGCAGAAAACGCAGGTCCCTTGTATGGAGCAGAGCCAGTACTAGCGCCGCTACTCCTGGTGAACTGGCAAGCACCAGCAGCCTAGTACACCCTGTACGTACATCCAGCACTGCAGTAACACTTGATGTGGCCCATAAGTGCAGTTCAAGCTGGCGAGGTGGCAAGCACAAGTAGTGTCCCGCTGCCACCAAGAAGAAGACAAAGGCAAGCCCGTCGTTCCCATAGTGTCCTTCCTGCAGAATTCGACAATCCTGATTGGGTGCCCACCACTTCTGCAGAACCCGTATTTTCCCCCATTCACTGGCCAACCCGGTATTCAGGTGGAAACAGCTGATTTTATGCCACTTGATTTTTATTCGCGGTTTTTCACGGAAGATTTCTATAGATCTACTGTGGACCAGACTAATTTATATGCTGGTCAACCCATCGCCGCTAATCCCTAGTTGCCTTCCCTTGCCAGAGATTGGAAACCAGTTACGGCCTTTCCCTCAACATGGGCATACATAAATTCACGATGTTGCGCACGTATTGGTCCACGCATCCAATTGACCATATGCCCGTGTTCTCTACCTCCATGTCCAGGAAACGATATGAGCAGATCTTGGGGTTCTTGCACTTCAATGACAATGAACTTTGTCATCCTCATGGAGACCTTGAATACGATCGGCTCTACAAAATTCGGCCCCTCATAAACCACTTCACCCAAACGTGGAGAAAGTGCAGAGAAGGCCAACCAAACTGATAAGAGGCATGGAGGAGCTCAGCTATGAGGAAAGGTTAGAGGAACTAAATTTATTCACTCTTGAAAGGGGAGATTAAGGGGGGATATGATCAACATGTACAAATATATAAGGGGTCCATATAGTGAACTTGGTGTCGAGTTATTCACTTTACAGTCAACAAAGAGGACAAGGGGACACTCTATGTCTAGAGGAAAAGAGATTTCCTCTCCAAATACGGAAAGGTTTCTTCACAGTAAGTAAGAGCTGTGAAAATGTGGAATAGACTCCCTGCAGAGGTGGTTCTGGCCTGCTCAGTGGATTGCTTTAAGAAGAGCCTGGATTATTTCCTATGTGTACATAATATAACTGGGTACTAACATTTATAGGTAAAGTTGATCCGGGGAAAATCTGATTGCATCTCGTGGGATCAGGAAGGAATTTTTTCCTCTGCTTTAGCAAATTGGATCATGCTCTGCTGGGGTTTTTCACCTTCTTCTGGATCAACTGTGGGTATAGAATTGGGTATATGGGATTGTATGATATTATTTTAAAAATTTATTTTTATTTTTTGTGGTTGAACTAGATAGACTTGTGTCCTTTTTTTTCAACCTGACGATGTAACTTTTTGCAGCCTTGTTTATTCCCCATCAAGTTGTCTGCACTGATGAGTCCCTGATTACATTTTCTGTCCGCTTGTCTTTCAAACAGTACCTTCCCAGCAAGCGTGCCAGATACAGGGTCAAGCTCTATAAGTTCTGTGACAGGGCAACAGGCTATGTATGGAGCTTTACGGTTTATGAGGGAAAAGATAGTTATGTAGAGCCGGAGAATTGCCCAGATTTCATAGGGAGCACTGGCAAGATAGTGTGGAACTTAGTGTCACCCTTATTCAGAAAGGGGTACCACTTGTACATGGACAATTATTACACAAACGTGCCACTGTTTGGTCATTTATTTGATCAGCAGATTGGAGCATGTGACACCATGCGACCTAATCGCTGGGGGTTTCCCCAGGAGCTTGTAGATTCTCCTCTTAGGCTGGGGGAGATAGCCTGCTTGCAGTGTAATAACTTGCTCGCTATGAAGTGGAGGGATAATAAGAAGGTTTTCGTTCTTACCTCCCTTCATGCAGACACGATACAGTCCAAATTACTACGGCGACTGGTGTTGTGGAGAAACCCCTCTGTGTCCACGAATATAACCAAAATATGGGAGGGGTGGACCTCAATGACCAGTTGTTGGCACCGTATCTAGTATCCGTATCCCATAAGGCCAGACGCTGGTACAAAAAAGTGTCTGTTATTTCAATTGGCTTTGCTGAATGCTCATGTGCTATACAGAGCTTCAGGTGGGACTTTATCCTTTCTTATATTTCAGAAAGATTGTCACAGATCTTCTGTATCCAGACAGTTCTACACCTCACCATTCCCAACCAAATGCAGTAAGAGGCATTTTCCGTATGTCCTCCCGAGTACTCCTACCCAACGAGCCCCCCAAAGAAGATGTTATATCTGTACCAAGCGCAGATATAGGCATGTCACTCGTTATTATTGTCCACGTTGTCCTGGCAATCCTGGTCTTTGCATTGGTGAATGTTTTGAACGCTACCACATACTAGTGAAGTACTCCTAATGCCGCGTACATACGGTTGAAATTCCTACGGAGGGCTTGCCCGTGGAAAAATTCAACCGTGTGTACGCGGCATAACTTTTTTGCGGGAGGATGCCCCCATGCCTTGGCATATATATATTTTAGCCACAGGTTGCGTTAAAAAATGTTTTATTTTTTACTATTTTTTTTTTTTGGTATTTGCTTTGCAGGTATGGCATGGTAAGGTCTTACTGTTATACCGTAATGTTACTTTGTTTTAATGTTAACCTTAATTTGCTTAGCAGGTACACCATTCAGCTGCAGCGTGGATTTATTTATCTTGACAGCAACAGCGTTTGCTCCCACGATACATAAAGCCGTGACTCCAACGCTGTAAGAGGTGATTTCAAAACCACAGTTAAAAAAAAAAAAGAGAATATATGCCAAAGCATGGGGGCAGCAGGGGTGGAGGAGCGATTTGCTCCTAATGCCGTGTACATACGGTAAAAATTCCGACGGAGGCTTGCCCGTGGAAAAGTCTGACCTTGTGTACGCGGCATAACTTTTGCGGGAGGATGCCCCCATGCTTTGGCATATATAAATGGTGCATGTATGCCCATCATTAGAAGTGGGTGGGTGAAGGGAGGGTATTCTAATGGTGGGCATACCCATCGATCAATCTTTTTTTCGTTAAGCCAACAGGCTGCATGAAAAAAAAATTACAATATATGTCCAACAAGGACCAGCAGCGTACTGGTATGTTGCTGGATTTTGAATGGTTATACCAGAATGATGCCTGCGAGTTTAAGTAATATCTTGGTATCATTCTTTTCATCCAGTGATAGGCTTTCATGTAAAAGCGGCTAATTAGCCTTTAGACTGCTTTTACAAGCAGTGGGAGGGAATGTCTCCCCCTCCCGGATATAAACAGCGCCATTGGGAAAGCATTTTATCACACAGAACGGTGTGGTCAGATGCTTTGATGGTAGAGGAAAGATCTAGGGTCTAATAGACCCCAATTTTTTCAAAAAAAAAAGAGTACCCGTCCTACCTATTGCTATCATGGGGGATATTTACATTCCCTCAGATAACAATAGAAATGACAAAAAAAATGGAAGAAACGGTTTAAAAATAAAATAAAAAAGCAAAATTAAAAAAAGCACCCCTGTCCCCCCTGCTCTTGCACAAAGGTGAATGCAAGCGACGGTCTGGCATCATATGTAAACAGCAATTGCACCATGCATGTGAGGAATCACTGCGAAGGTCAGTTCGAGGGCAGTAATTTTAGCAGTAGACCTCCTCTGTAAATCTAATGTTGTAACCTGTAAAGGCTTTTAAAAATATGTAGTTTGTCACCACTGCGCGTTTGTACGCAATTTTAAAGCATGTCATGTTTGGTATATATGTACTCGGCCTAAGATCATCTTTTTTATTTCATCAAAAATTTGGGCAATATAGTGTGTTTTAGTGCAGTAAAATTTAAGTGTCTTTTTTTCCCCCAAAAAAGTGTTTGAAAAATCGATGCGCAAATACTGTGTGGGGAAAAAAAAATTTAATACCCACCATTTTAATCTGTAGGGCCTTTGCTTTAAAAAAATATATGTAATATTTGGGGGTTCAACGTAATTTTCTTGCAAAAAGAAAATGTTTTCATGTAAACAAAAAGTGTCAGAAAGGGCTTTGTCGTCACGTGGTTAGAGTGGGTGTTGTGTGACATAAGCTTCTAAATGTTGTGCATAAAATGCCAGGACAGTTCAAAACCCCCATTTCTCTTATATTCACCGACCGACACAGCTCCTCTCTGTAACTAAATGGGTTTGTTAGCCTGCCATTAGGAGAACTAGGCAAAAATTGTAAGACAATACACAGAACTTTAGTCCCACCCTGGGGGGCGGACCCTGTGCTAACAACCCTCCCTTCTGCCCAGGCAGAACTCAGTTTTATTTTGCCTAGTGAAGGAGAATGACCTAGGAACCCTGCGGGCCCTTTGGTCCATTTTTTTGATGCAGGTTTGATGTTTTTTGCGCAAGATGAAAGATCCTGGGATCTTCTATTAGCTGCCGGCTGGGTGACAGGCTGGTTAAGTTATCCTTGTAGTCTCCCCAGTCCGGCCATCGAGCATGTGCAGGCCACAGCTAAGGCTCAGCAGGCCACGACATACCTCAGCTCCAGAGGTGGTCAGTGAGCTTCAATGCTCCGGGGTATACATATGACCGGGCTACTGATGTCTGGATCACAGTATACCGGGCCAGCAGCTACCCTGTAACTGCGCAGGTGTAGGTCTGTGATGAAATGTCTCCCAGCTCTTCGGGACTGGTGAATATGTCTCTCCCTGCTTCGGTGGAGTGAGCAGCTGGGCATTCCCTGGGAGGTCGATTTTCTTCTTTTCTTTTCTTCTCTCCCACGTCCCTATCTCCCCTCCTTCCCTCCTCCCAGGGGGTGTGGCTGCATGTGCTGCGGGCGGTGTGTGTGTGGGGGGTTCTCTGGGTCTCTCACCTGCAGGGGGCTCTGTGCGGCTAGCGTTGGTCCTGGTCCCGGTCTGGGGGGGTCCCAAAAGGTGTCTGTGGAGGAGTTCTTGCTGAATGCAGCACTGTTCTGTGATTTTTTTTTTCACCTCATGGCGCTGTCCGGCGGCCATTTTGACTGTGGACAAAGCAGGTTCCCCTTGTGAGCATCAGCAGCCATTTTCTATAGGATTTTCCTATTAGTTGCATTGGCGGACATTTTTTTTGAAGCCTGAGCGCTCTTTTCACCGCAATTCTCTTGTGACACCATTACATGTGCTCTCACATGCTGTTTCCTGTGTCAACTGTGTATACAGGACGCTGGATGGCTCTTCCCTGAACGCTGGCGCAAGCTCTGCAGATCGTTTCACCGTTATTCTATACAGCTGCTGCCGACACAGTTTCTTCACTCTGCAAATGGGTAACCTCCTAGGGACTACAGGCAAGGCTAGAAACATTCACAGAACGCCCCAGGGTGGTGAGTCTGGCGCTAGGTACCCCTCCCCCCCACGCGGCGGCAGCAGGAGGGTGGGACCTTCACTGTCCTAAGTCCCCTTGCAGGTGGCAGACAGGGTAGGGTCAGCATGGCTTCAGAAACTGGTGTTTCTTCCCCCGAAATCCAGGCTATTGCAACCGGATCACCTTTGGATAGTGCTGTACCCATGGACACCCTGACGGCAGTCCTTAACTCTTTTGTTGCTAAAATAGAGGTGGTGCGTCGAACGAAAGGTGCGTGTAAAAGGCCCCTACCCCCCCCCCGTCCTCTGGGGAGAGCTCTGATGCAGACTCGGGCCCTGCTGCGGCTGGTAACCCCTGCTCTGACCTATCAGACGAGGCTGACCAGGACCATTCGGACAGTGAGCATGATTCCCCGTCCGGGTGCGACAATCGCTTGTTGGAGCACTTATCACAGCTGTGCATGATACCCTGAAGATCCAGGAGCCAGCGGATCCCTCTGCTGATGTATCGGTCTCTTTTGGATCCTGCAAGCCAGCACATTCACCTAAGGTATTCCCGTATTTGGCTTATTTTGACAAGTTTATCTACAGGTAATGGGGTCGGCCGCAAAGGACCTTTTCGGTCCCCAAAAACATGGCGGTGCGTTACCCCTTTGAGGAGAGCCTTCTCAAGAAATGGTCGGCTCCTCTGGTCGTGGACCCCCCAGTATCCAGGTTAAATAAAGTAACCACGATCCCGGTAGAGGGGACTCCTGCATTCAAGGATCCCACGGACAGGAAGGCCGAGGCAGTGGCTCGTTCCTTGTTTACGGTTGTGGGGTCAGTCGTGCGACCGGTACTGGCATCCGCACTGGTGTCACAGACACTGACTGAGTGGGCAAAACTTTTGCACCGCGAATTGGCAGAGCAAAACGCCTCCCCTGTCTGCGTGGAACTAGCAGACCAACTAGTGCAAGGCCTTAAGTACGTTTGTGACGCTTCCCTGGATACTCTACCTCTGATATCCAGGGCTTCAGTGTCAGCTGTGGTGCTGAGGCGCCTGATTTGGCTTAAATGCTGGTCTGCTGACCAGGCATCCAAAAAAGCCCTGACGGATCTTCCCTTCCTTGGCGACCGGCTCTTTGGAGCTTCGTTGGATGACATTATTAAAAATGCCACGGGTGGTAAGAGTACACTACTCCCACAGGGCAGGAAGGCTAAGGAGCCACGCCGCAGGCAAGGGCCCTCTTTTTCCGCTCACAAGCAACTTTTTCATCTGCCCGGTGCTTCGACAAAACGTTCCCAGCCCGACAGGACATCCACGGATGGTCACAAGCTTCCCTGGAACCACAAGCCTAACAAGCCTGCGAACAAAAGTGCTACTGCATGAAGGTTTGCCCCCACCCGCGTATCGTGTGTAGAGTCGCCTTCGGGAGTTTGCAGCCTGGTGGACCTCCCGGTTATCCGACCAATGGGTCTGCAACCTGATTTCCACAGGCTACAAGATAGAGTTTCTCTCTTGGCCGCCAAACAGATTCTTTCCCTCCAGTATACCTGCGTCCCCGGTTTGCTGGGAAGCCCTGTTAGGGGCAGTAAGGGACTTGCTGAATCAGGGGGTGATTGTACCAGTCCCGGAATTGGAACATTTCCAGGGGTTTTACTCAAATTTGGTGTGGTTCCCAAGAAGGAAGGGGTACGTCTAATCTTGGACTTAAAAGTCCTCAATCACTTTGTAAAAGTGCAGAGGTTCAGAATGGAATCAGTTCTCTCAGTAGTCGCTGCACTCCATCAAGGGGACTCCTTGGCTTCTTTGGACATCCAGGATGCAGACCTGTACATACCCATATGCCTTCGGCATCAAAAATGTCTGCGTTTGGCAGTCGGCGAAGCCCATTACCAGTTTGTGGCTCTTCCCTTTGGCCTGGCATCAGCCCCCCGAGTCTTTACCAAAGTACTGGCTCCAGTATTGGCGTTGCTGCATCAACGTGGGATCGCGATCATGGGTTACCTAGATGATCTCCTCCTGAGAGCATCTTCCGCCTCAGAATTAGAGGAGGATGTGGCGATCACCATGCAGACTCTGCGAGAATTTGGGTGGCTGTTGAACTTAAAGAAGTCGGTGGTTGTACCGACCCAGCATCTGGAGTACCTGAATTTACTATTGGACTCCAGGGAAGTGAGGGTCTTTCTCCCCTCTGACCGCAGATCTGAGTGTCTGCAATTTGTCTAACTACTGATGAACCGCAAGTGTTCTTCGCTCCGCTTTTGCATGCGAGTACTGGGGCTCATGGTAGCCTCCTTTTGAGGTGGTACCTTATGCGCAGTTCCACACCAGAGTCCTGCAGAAGGAGATTTTGACGAAATGGGACCAGGTGAGCCAGCCAGCCAGGGACTCTCTGATCTGGTGGTTGAGGTCCCCGGTGATTCAGTCCAGAAAATTGTTCCTTCCTCTGAAATGGACGGTGATCACTACGGACGCTAGTCTATCAGGCTGGGGTGGAGTGATGGGGATTCAGTTGGCTCAGGGCCTCTGGTCGACGGACGAATCCAAGTTGCCGATCAATCTGCTCTAATTGAGAGCAATCAGGCTGTGCCTCCACACATGGTCGAAGTGTCTTCAAGGCCGTCCGACCAGGATACAGTCAGACAACGCCACGGCTGTGGTGTACATAAATCACCAAGGGGGAACAAGAAGCTCAGCCGCTGCTCGGGAGGTCACTCACATACCTCGGGCAGAGCGACACGTTTCGGCCCTGTCAGCCATTTACATCCTGGGGGTGCAAAATTGGTAGGCGGACTATCTGAGTCGACAGATGCTGGACCCAGGAGAATGGGAATTGCATCCATACATATTCAGGTGGTTGTGCCTGAAACAGGGCACACCAGATGTGGATCCATTGGCCTCCCGCTTCAACCGGAAGGTGCCGAGATTCGTGTCCAGGACAAGAGATCCGTGGGAAGACGCGTCAGATGCCCTGGTGGCTCCATGGGATCAGTACCAGCTGATCTACGCCTTTTCTCCGCTAAAGCTGTTGCCACGCCTGCTGCACAGAGTCGAAGCCGAGGGAATCCCGGTGATCCTGGTGGCCTCAGATTGGCCTCAGCGGCCCTGGTGCGCAGACCTGGTGTGTCTGGTGGCGGACGCTCCCTGGCGACTGCCGCTGCTAGAGGACCTCTTATCTCAAGGTCCAATTTTTCACCCTGCTTTACCGTCGCTGGCTTTAACAGCATGGCTGTTGAAAGCCAGGTGCTGAGGAACCGGGGTCTGTCGGACTCGGTGATTCCGACTATGTTGAGGGCGCAGAAATCTCCTTCAAGGAAGATACAAGGAAAAATGTGATAATTGCTGCGCTAAGATTGCAGTTAAACAATGCATGCAGCAGCTATATACGAATGTGACAAAAACTCAAATAAACTGAAGGGAAAAATGTAGCGCTAGAAAATAAAATCCAATGGTGAAGACAAAGGAAGAGTCTACTAAAAGTTCATCTGGATGGATAGTGGGTTCCCAAAACTCGGAAGTCAATCCTATATGAAAAAGGTCAGCAATCAACTGTGCTTTGAGGAATAGTAAAATCCAAATAGACAGATATGGTGAAATACTCTTACCAGAGATGGTGGACCTGTATGTCAGCCACACCAGATCTTACACGCATGGAGTGATAATCACTTGCAGCGACCGGCTGTATGAGGTCCTTCACCGCCCACAAACATCAAGGGAACTCGGCAGGCCAAAGCGCAAACACCCAAGGGATCCAAATGCGTGTTTCTCAAATGGATCAATGTACACATGGAGCAAATGGCATGTGGAAACATAAAAAAGACAGGTTCCCAATGGTGTAGATCCGAGAATATGAAATGGCGTTTTTATTTGCAAAAAATGCCAAATATAAAAAAATATAGTAACAGAACATAGAAAAATGAAAATAAAAACTTGTGATCACATAATTTAAAAAAGCAATATGGGTGTCATGGTTATGCAGTGATCTTCCTCTGGTTGCTTACCTCCCCTCATGTGTTCTGACTAAGAGGCCAGCCACTTCCACCTGGTGGTTTTTCTAACCTCTCCTCTAAGCATGGCTCCACCCCAGGCCCTATCAGGGAACCCTATATTAACCTGTGCACTGCAAGCCAACAGTGCTGGTCAACCATTGTGTATTCATTGTGTGTTTGGCTTCCTGGTTCCTGCTTGCCCTGTGCTCTGTTTGACTCTGTTACCGACCTTGGCGTGTTCTCAATGATTCCTGTCTGCTTGTGACCTTGACCTTTTGCATGTCACTGACCATCCCTGTCTGCCTGTGACCCTGAACCTTTGGTGTGTACTCTGTTGTTCCTGTCTGCTGGTTGCCCTGACCTCTACTGTATCCCCTTACTATCCTTGTTGTTCCAGCCTGCTGCTTCCTTCTCCTGAAGTCTACTGTGAGCGTGAGCTGTGAGACCCTAGGGGCTGCGACCTGGAGCCAGACTGCAGCGAAGTCCATCCTCACCACTGGAGGCTCTGGCGAACACCCGCTGGCTCTTAGACTCCGCGCCCTGGGGAATCTATGCTCCAGCTCCCATTGGGATCTGTGTTAGTGATCCTGTAGACCTGTGTCCTGAATCTCCCTGGGTACAATCTGCAGCAGTCAGTCCTAAGATCCACTACCTAGCGGTGCACTTCCGACTCCTACGGAGTGCATCTGCCACCTGGTCTCAGGTGGCCTGACAATGGGAAGCATGAGAAGCAGCCCTACGCATTTCGTACAAATTGGACTTCAACTGGGGCATCAAAAAGTAGGTAGATATATCATCGTACCTGGAAGGCCTATATTTCCATGTGTGAGGAGAAAGGGTGGCATCCGTGCTCCTTTTCTATATCCAGGAACTTGCTGTTTCTTCAGTAAGGTGTAGACCAGAAGTTGGCTTTGAGCACCATTACGGGGCAAATTTCAGCTCTGGCTGTCTTTTTCCAGCGATTCCTGGCGTCTCATTCATTAGTTAGTACTTTCGTTCAGGGGGTACGACATGTAGTCCCTCCGGTGTGTCCACCGTTACCTCCGTGGGATTTTAACCTGGTGTTGTCGGCATTTCAGAAGCTGCCGTTTGAAAATATCAGGGAGATTCCCTTGTTGGCCCTTTCACAGAAAGTGGTCTTTCTAGTGGCCATCACATCAGCCAGGAGGGTTTCGGAATTGGCGGCCTTGTCATGCAAGTCGATCAGGTGTGTAAGGCGGCGACCTGGTCGTCTGTCCATACGTTTACCAAGTTCTACAAGGTAAACGTCAGTGCATTGGCTTATGCTGGTTTTGGCCGCAAAGTTTTGCAGGCGGCCGTGTAGTTGCAATTGAATTTTTTCCTGTTTTTTTTCGTTAAAACGCAGTACTGTTTGTTAATGCACTGTTGCATTACTTCCGCAAATTGTTTGCAGTGTTAGGGATTTCTCCTGTTGAGAATACCCGGTTATATGGCGGTGTGTTTTTCCGTACACTGCTGTTTTTTGTGGGTTTAGTTACATTAGTTCCCACTTGCCATGGTGGATGAAGTTTTAATGCTGTTTTTTCCCATCCCTCGTTTGGCACTGCATGGGGACGTCCCATTTAGTCACAGAGAGGAGCTGTGTCGGGCTGTGAATATAAGAGAAAATAGGATTTTTGTACCGTAAAATCCTTTTCTCTGTAATTCAGCGACCGACACAGCACCCACCCCTCCTTTTCTCTACGTTATATTGCTTGTTGACGTACTGAGTTCTCCCTGGGTGGCAGGGAGGGTTGTTAGCACAGGGTCCGCCCCCCGGGCGGGACTAAAGTTCTGTGTATTGTATTACAATTTTTGCCTAGTTCCCCTAATGGCAGGCTAACAAACCCATTTAGTTAGAGGGAAGCTGTCGGTCGGTGAATTGCAGAGAAAAGGATTTTACAGTGAGCACAAAAATACTATTTTTGGAAAGTAGACACCCCAAGCTATTTGCTGAGAGGCATGTCGAGTCCATGGAATATTTTATATTTTGACACAAGTTGTGGGAAAAATATTTTTTTTGCACCAAGTTGTCACTAAATGATATATTGCTCAAACATGCCATGGGCATATGTGAAATTACACCCCAAAATACATTCTGTTGCTTCTCCTGAGTATTAGGATACCACATGTGTGAGACTTTTTGGGAGCCTAGCCGCGTACGGGACCCCAAAAACCAAGCATCGCCTTCAGGCTTTCTCAGGGTGTAAATGTTTTATTTCACTCCTCACTGCCAATCACAGTTTCGGAGGCCATGCAATGCCCAGATGGCACAACCCCCCCCCCCCCTCCCCCAAATGACCCCATTTTGGAAAGTAGACACCCCAAGCTAAAATGTATTTTGGGGTGCAATTCCACATATAACCATGGCATGTGTGAGCAATATATCATTTAGTGACAACTTTTTGTAAATATTTTTTTTTTTTGTCATTATTCAATCACTTGGGACAAAAAAATATTCAATGGGCTCAACTTGCCCCTCAGCAAATAGCTTGGAGTGTCTACTTTCCAAAATGGGGTCATTTTGGAGGCTTGTGTCATCTTGGCATTTTATGGCCTTCAAAACTGTGATAAGGTAGTGAGGAGTGAAATAAAAAATGTATGCCCTTAGAAATCCCAAAGACGGTGCTTGGTTTTCAGGGTGCCGTATAGGGTGCGACTAGGCTCCCAAAAAGTCCCACACGGGGTATCCCCGTACTCAGGAGAGCCTGCAAAATGTATTTTGGGGAGCAATTCCACATATAACCATGGCGTGTGTGAGCAATATATCATTTAGTGACAACTTTTTGTAAACATTTTTTTTTTTTGTCATTATTCAAACACTTGGAACAAAATAAAATATTCAATGGGCTCAACACGCCTCTTAGCAATTTCCTTGGGGTGTCTACCTTCCAAAATGGGTCATTTGGGGGGGGGGGGTTTGAGCCATTTTAGCACCTCAAGAAATGAGATAGGCAGTCATAAATTAAAAGCTGTGTAAATTCCAGAAAATGTACTCTAGTTTGTAGACACTATAACTTTTGCGCAAACCAATAAATATACGCTTATTGACTTTTTTTTTTTTTACTAAAGACATGTGGCTGAATATATTTTGGCCTAAATGTATGACTAAAATTGAGTTAATTAGATTTTTCTTATAACAAAAAGTAGAAAATATATTTCTCTTATATTCACCGACCGACACAGCTCCTCTCTGTAACTAAATGGGTTGTATAGCCTGCCATTAGGAGAACTAGGCAAAATTGTTACACAATACACAGAACTTTAATCCCGCCCCTGGTGGGCGGACCCTGTGCTATCAACCCTTCAGCAGTGAGCTCCCTTCAGCTTCAGTTTTTATTTTGGCTAGTAAGGAGAATGACCTAGGAACCCTGCAGGCCCTCTCGGCCCATGTTTTTGCTGCAGGTTTGATGTCTTTTGCGCAAGATGAAAGATCCTGAGATCTTCTATCAACTGCCGGCTAGGTGACAGGCTGGTTAATGATATCCTTGTAGTCTCCCCAGTCCGGCCATCGAGCGTAAGCAGGCCGCAGCTAAGGCTCGGCAGGCCACAACATGCCTCAGCTCCAGAGGTGGTCGTGAGCTTCAATGCTTCGGGGTATACATATGACCGGGGCTACTGCTGTCTGGATCACAGTATACCGGGCCAACAGCTACCCTGTAACTGTGCAGGAGTAGGTCTGTGATGGAATGTCTCCCAGGACTGGTAAGTACGTCTCTCCTTGCCTCAGTGGGGGCTCTGTGCAGCTGACATTGGTCCAGGTCTGGGGGGGTCCCTAAAGGTGTTGTGTAGGTTGTTATGGCTGTAAGCAGGCAGCACATTTTTATTTTTTTGTTCTGTCACCGCATGGCGCCGCCCGGTGGCCATCTTGGATGTGGGAAAGCTGATATTTCCCTGGTGAGCTTCAGCAGCCATTTTCTTTAGGATTTCCTATTAGTTTAATTGGTGGCCATTTTCTTGAAGCCTGAGCGCTTTTTTCGCCGCTGTTCTCTTGTGGCAGCATTACATGTGCTCTCGCTTGCTGTTTCCTGTGTCCACTGTGTGTACAGGATGCTGGATGGCTCTTTGCTGAACGCTGAAGCTAGCTCTGCAGAACATTTCACCACTGTTTATAGCTGCTGCTGCTGACAGTTTTCTCCTCTCTGCAACTGGGAACCTCCTAGGGACTACAGGCACTGCTTGTGGCTTTCACAGAACGCCCCAGGGTGGTGGGGCCTTCACTGTCCTAAGTCCCCTTGCGGGTGACAGACAGGGTAGGGTCAGCATGGCTTCAGAAACTGGTGTTTCTTCCCCCGAAATCCAGGCTGCAGGCAAGGGCCAACTTTTTCCGCACACAATCGGCTTTTTCATCCGCCCGGTGCTTCAACAAAATGCCCCCAGACGGTCAGAAGCGTCCCTGGAACCGCAAGCCTGTGAACAAAAGTGCTACCGCATGAAGGTTTGCCCCACCCACTTTTCGGGTGGGGTGGTTGTCTTCGGGAGTTTGCAGCCGGTGGGTCTGTGATCTGATTTCCACAGGCTACAAGATAGTTTCTCTCTTGGCCGCCAAACAGATTCTTCCCCTCCAGCATACCCGTGTCCCCAGTTCACCGGGAGGCCCTGTTAGGGGCGGTGAGGGACTTGCTGAATCAGGGGGTGATTGTACCAGTTCCGGACTCGGAATGCTTCCAGGGGTTCTACTCAAATTTGTTTGTGGTTTCCAAGAAGGAAGGGGTATGTCAAATCTTGGACTTGAAGGCCCTTAATCACTTTGTAAAAGTGCAGAGGTTCAGAATGGAATCAGTTCGCTCAGTAGTCGCTGCACTCCATCAAGGGGACTTCCTGGCGTCCTTGGAAATTCAGGATGCTTACCTGCACATACCCATATGCCTTCAGCATCAAAAATTTCTGCGTTTCGCAGTTGGGGAAGCCCACTACCAGTTTGTGGCTCTTCCTTTGGCCTGGCATCAGCCCCCCCGTGTCTTTACCAAAGTACTTGCTCCAATATTGGCGTTGTTGAGACAACGTGGGATTGCAATCGTGGGTTACCTAGACGATCTCCTCCTGAGAGCTTCTTCCACCTCAGAATTAAAGGAGGATGTGGCAATCACCTTGCAGACTCTGCAAGAATTTGGGTGGCTCTTGAACCTAAAGAAGTCGGTGGTTGTACCAACCCAGCATCTGGAGTATCTGGGGTTACTGTTGGACTCCAGGGAAGCAAGGGTTTTTCTCCCCTCAGACAAATTGAGGACTCTCAGATCGGCGGTCATTCTACTGATCAAGTGGTTGTCGCTCCGCTTTTGAATGCGAGTACTGGGGCTCATGGTGGCCTCCTTTGAGGTGGTACCTTATGCCCAGTTCCACACCAGAGTCCTGCAGAAGGAGATTTTGATGAAGTGGGACAAATCTCCATTGTCCCTGGATCAGCAGATCCAGGTGAGTCAACCAGTCAGGGACTCCCTTATCTGGTGGTTGAGGACCCCCCTAGAACACAGAGGCTGGTAGATGACATGTGAACCAATACATATATAATACAGTGCCTATGCCAGCATCCCTTCAAACAGTATATACACTGAAATGGTCGAGCATGTCCTGGGCACACTACAACAACAATCCCAATATGCCCCCTGACCCTCACCCAGACCACCTTCTAAGCATGCTAAAATAGAAAACAACAACCATGTAATCTCAGCTGCATAGCAATTGTCCATGGAATGCAAAAGGGAGGGATGTGACAGTCCATAGAAACAAGTGGGAGGGGCATGACAGCCTTTAGGCCAAATAAAAATAGTCCCAAAGACAAGCTCAAAGAAAAGTCTCTTGGATGGCTTCTGAATGTCCATTAAATTCGCAGAAAAAGAAGGAAAAGGAAATGTCCACATTATAACTCTCATTCTGCTCAACTTTTCCCAAAACTTTTTGGTTCAATTCTATGATCACTCATATGTACAGACATGAATTCTCTACCCCAAAACACTGGCTCTTTGTAAGGACAGAACTTGATATCCACAGACAGATTGGAACTGATGCGTTGGGCGAGACCTGGGACTTTCGGCTGGCACATCTGGATCTCTTTCATGTGGTGCTCACGGGAATTTTGTACCTCAGGTTTGCGTCACATGGCTCTCCCTTGAGGTATCATTTGCAGGAACATTTTCCAGCAGGAGTCTGCATTTAGTCATCTGAGCACCTCCTATGGTATTTGAACAACAAAGATTTCCATGTTAAAGCTGTAGCCATCACTCCATCCGGATAGGGTATAGGGCAGGGTATGAATGGGCTGTAGGGTATGACTGTGGTGGGCATTTCTTCATGTGCATAGGGCTGTGGGTAAATGCAGGCTGGCTGGGGCAGATACTCCTCATCCGACATGAGTAATCACAGAATCTACCTGATCAATTCAGGCCTTAACCATTGGAAATATTAAAAATAGTATTCTTAATTGACTTAAACATAAGTAAAACATGCAGGAATGAAAATGTTTCTCAGCAAGGGTTCTCATTATATAGATTCAATATATTTAACTAAACATTTTTCCAAATCCAGTATTATAGCAGAACTTCAACAAAACTTAAACCTCTTTAGTGTCTTCTATGCCGTGGACCCGAGGGACTTAGGAAAGAACATTTTACCCAAACACATATTCTGACTCAGAAGTCTCCCTACTTTGCAAATATGTCTGATCATCAGCAACAAACAAAACATTGATGGATAGACAACATTTCATCATCAACACTTCATGACTGACACCCTGGGAATTCAGAAGGTAAATATCCAGAATAGTCATTCTGATTGCTTATTTCAAATAAATCCTTCCCATCACATTTTATAACCCCATGGACTCAATATATGCAGCAATGTATCTTGATTCCAGTTGTTTAATTTCAGTAACTTCTTCAAACATTTTTTCAAATTTCACCCTTCCTTTACCAAAATCCCTTTATTAATTATTTTAATTTAATTTAACCCCAAACTTTTAGAGAAAATATAACATGGGCCTAAACACAATATGAGACAACCTGTTGTGCACATTCCAGACACACACTTAAAATACTTTAACTAATCGAAATGATACCCTGTGTGTTCGTTAAACACAATACAACCACTCTCTCATTCCACATTCATTTGGCCATTCCATTCATCCTTCATTTGTCAATAACACCTTTAAACCTTAATATTTTTCTCTCTAGTGGGCGGAATTACACAACACAATTACTTCTCTTTTTCTTTACTAACCACAATTCCTCTGGCATAGCACCGGGAATATACAACTTCCCTTTGTTTACTTTCAAATTCTGGACTCTTAATTATAATATTCTCAACCCTGTCAAAATCAATATTTCTTGATCATACATCACAGGACACAGGAGCTTCATTACATAGTGGGTTACATAGGCACCTCTGGTGATTGGACACTGGTTTACCCCAATTAAGGAGAATTCCTCCCCTATATAACCCCTCCCATCTGGGAGGCACCTCCGTTTTTTCGCCAGTGTCTATGGTGATGGTCACGTAAAAACTTTAGCTCTATGCAGGTCCCTGCGAGGGCCGAAGGGCTACAACAAACCGGATCAATACCTCGGGCCGATATTTGACTCCCAAGATGGTATGGTACCCGGGCCTCGTCAGCCGAAGAAGCGAGGTTTTGCCTGTAAGTCCTCTCCATTGGAAGACTGGGCTCTGGGAAAACCAGACTTGGTGTACTGTTTATACAGAGCGCACGAAAGTTTCTGGCAGAGCTTTCTACATGGCCCAGGTGGGAGGTTCTTCCGAGAAGGAACCCCAGATAAACCTGAAGGTTGGCTAACAATACCCGCCGTGATGGGTGAAGGCTGGAATTTGTCTGGTTCAGCAATTCCTGCGGCGAGGACAGGTAAGGGAAGTTATCCTGTATATTTAATTATATGAATGGATTTCTTCATTGTGAGTAGTTGTATGTCTTACCTGGTTTCCACCACTAGAGGGAGTAAGAGCAGCCTGATGCATACTTACATGCCTTTCAATACACACGCTCAGTGAAGCCTGGTTCTCCAGCTGACTCACGTCTCCATTGCAGTCCCTGCCACAAACGAAGGTAAACAGGGGTCCCACGCAGTTCAGGGGTCCCACGCAGCTCCGTTTTTGGGTTCTCCTCCCCCCCTGGATTCCGCGGTCCTCGTGCACGCGCGTGGGCGCGCTCCCGGCCTAATGGAGGAGGGGGGGTGTGGTTGCGAGCCGTGCACGTCAGTGTACACGGCGCTGTACTGCGCCAGGCGGCAGTTTTAAAAGCCCAGAGCGTCAGAGGGCTGTAATTGGAGACACAGGAGCTGTGGGCGGTAAGCATCCGTGGGGATTGGATCCAGGCAAACTTAGACACCTACTCAGCATCAGGTTGTGCAATTTAAGCATATATATTATTGTGAGACTTTAAGCACAACAGTGATTGCACTTGTACTAGTACCTCTGCTTTGTAGCCTAGTACTATGTCTCCTCGTAAGAGGGTCTCAGGGGGAGGTAGCAAAGGCACTGGTAAATCACCGCCTAGGTCCAGGGGTTCCAAAAGTGCCTGTAAGTTACCATCCCCCCCCCTGCAAGACTGGAGCCAGCCTCTCAAGACGAGTCAGTGCCCCTGTCGGGTTTTGCAGCCTCTCCTAATGTCGCAGCCCCGGTTTATGTCACTGAGGACTCCCTTAGGGCTACATTGGAGGGTTTTGAAGGGAGAATCATGAATTTTATTTCTGCTTCCCTAAAAGATAGCAGGAAAAGGGGTAGATCCCCTCCCTCTGCTGAAATCCCTCTCTCAGATGAATCTTCTGAAAATGAGGAGGGATCCCTATCTTTGGATAGGGATCATGAGCAGTCGGATGAGTCAGAGGAAGAGGAGATAGTCCCCTCCTCCCAGGCGCTCAGAAAACAGGTGCAGTATTATACTGAATTGGTGCGTACCACATTCAGAATGCCTGCTGCTGAAGTCGCTACGTCCTCTGTTTCTTCCCTGGGAGTCAGGAAAGCCCCACAGACTGCCTATTCCTTCCCAATTCATCCCTCAATGGATAAATTGATGTATGAGGATTGGGGACATCCCGATAAACTGTTTGCTCCTCCTAAAAGGTTTTCTATGCATTATGCTGTGGAGGAAAGTTTCACCAAGAAGTGGGGGGTCCCATCTGTCGATGCGGCTGTTTCTTGTGTGAATAAGAACCTAACTTGTCCATTGGATAATGTGCAGGTATTCAAGGATCCAGCTGATAAAAAGCTGGTAACCTTATTAAAAGCCTCCTTTTCCATGGCTGGCACTGTGGTGCAACCTACAGTCACAGCCGTGGGGTTGTGTCAGTTCCTCAAGGAACAGGTTAAACAGATGCTTGGGCTCCTTCCCAGTGAGGAAGTAGAAAATTATACAGAATTGCCTCACATTCTGTGTTTCATAATTGATGCGATTTTGGATTCCGTCCAACAAGCATCACGTTTGTCTCTCATGTTGGTTTACATGCGAAGGGCACTATGGCTAAAGAATTGGGCAGCTGAGCTGTCATGCAAGAAGCATTTGGCTGGGTTCCCGTTTAAAGGGGAGCGTTTGTTTGGAGAAGAATTAGATAAGTTCGTCCAAAATATTTCAGGGGGTAAATCTACTCTTCTTCCAGTCAAAAAGAGCAAGCGTCCTTCATTCAGGCGTGCTCTCTCTCCCGAAGCATCAAGCTCTAAACAGTGGCGACGGCCTTCTCAGTCCTCCTCTACTAGAAAGGCTCAAGGCCGAGCCCAGGGACAGAAAAAGACTTGGGGGCAAAAGCCTGCCAAGCAGAGCCCAAAAACTTCCTTGTGAAGGGGTGCCCCCGCTCGGCAGAGTGGGGGGAAGGCTCCTGCAGTTTGCAGGCGCCTGGCGGGAAGAGATCCAGGACAAGTGGGTGATCTCTTCAGTATCTCTGGGCTACAAGCTAGAGTTTCAGGAGATTCCACCTTCTCATTTCCTAAGGTCAAGGATCCCCAGGGATCCAGTAAAGCAAAAACCGCTATTTCTGGCCTTAGATCAGTTACTATCCCAGGGTGTGATAGTAGAAGTGAACCCGAAAGATCAGGGTTTTACTCAAATCTCTTCACCGTTCCAAAGCCAAATGGAAGTGTCAGACCTATCCTGGATCTGAAGGATCTGAACCGGTTTTTAAACATCCGGTCCTTCCGAATGCAGTCAATCCGCACTGTAGTCTCCTCCCTGCAAGGGGGAGAATTCATGGCATCAATAGATATCAAGGATGCATATCTCCATGTGCCAATTTTTCCCGCACACCAAAATTTCTAAGGTTCGCGGTAGAGCGGCGCCATTTTCAATTTGTGGCCTTGCCGTTCGGGCTTGCTACAGCCCCTCGAGTCTTCACAAAGATTCTGGACCCTCTCTTAGCAAACTTAAGAGCTCATGGCATAGCCGTCATGGCTTATCTAGACGACTTGCTTCTCATGGAGAAAACTGCAGCGTTCCTAAGTCGCAGCGTCACCAAAACGCTAGAACATCTAGAACGCCTAGGTTGGATCATAAACCTAGAAAAGTCGTCCCTACAACCGACTACCAGCTGGGAATGCCTAGGTATGATCATCGACACCGCTCAGAGCAGGGTGTTTCTCCCAAGGGTAAAAGCCTTGGCCATTGGGGATCTGGTGCGCCTGATTCTGGGCAGAAGATCTTCCTCCATTCGGTTGTGCATGAGACTGTTAGGGAAGATGGTCGCCTCCTTCGAGGCTGTCCCATTCGCCCAGTTCCACTCAAGGCCTCTGCAAGGATGCATCCTTGCGGCTTGGAACAGGAAGCCCCAATCTCTGGATCTTCCTATGCGTCTATCCCCAGGGACACGCAAGAGTCTTGTCTGGTGGTTACAAACCAAGAATTTGCTGAAGGGCAAAACTTTTCTTCCTCTCTCATGGAAGATTATCACAACAGATGCCAGCCTGACAGGCTGGGGAGCTGTATTGGAGGAAACATGCTCGCAGGGGAAATGGTCTGCGACCGAGAATCTACTGCCCATAAACATCTTGGAGATCCGGGCAGTTTACATGGCTCTCATAAAGTGGTCTTACAGACTGCGAGGTTTCCCGGTTCGGGTTCAGTCCGACAATGCCACCGCAGTGGCTTATATCAATCACCAGGGCGGTACCAGAAGACTGGTGGCCCAAAAAGAGGTGAATCGCATACTTGTCTGGGCAGAAAAGCATGTTCCGTGTCTTTCTGCAGTCTTCATCCCAGGAGTGGAGAATTGGCAGGCGGATTTTCTCAGCCGCCAGCAGTTGTGCCCGGGAGAATGGGCTCTGCACCCCGACGTGTTTCAGAACATATGTCACAAGTGGGGTACTCCAGACGTAGATCTGTTTGCATCCAGGTTCAACAGGAAACTGGACAAGTTTGTATCAAGGACAAGAGATGCACTTGCTCAGGGGTCAGATGCTCTGACAGTTCCCTGGGATCAGTACAATCTGATCTATGCCTTCCCCCCGAGCCCGCTTCTGTCGCGGTTCCTGGGAAGAGTCAAGAGGGAGACAAAGTCGGTCCTTTTGGTGGCCTCGGCTTGGCCCAGGCGACCATGGTATGCAGAAATCATGAGGTTGGCAGTAGGCAGGCCATGGACCCTCCCTCTCCGGCCAGATCTGCTCTCACAGGGTCCAATCTACCATCCTGCTTTACGCAGTCTGAATTTGACGGTTTGGCTGCTGAAACCCACATTCTGAGAGACCGTGGCCTTTCGGGGCCAGTCCTTTCTACTCTGGTCAATGCCAGAAAGCCGGCCTCCAGGCTTATTTATTACAAAATCTGGAGGACATATGTTTCCTGGTGTGAACTCAGGAAATGGCATCCTAGAAAATATATCATTAACAGAATCTTGGCCTTTCTCCAGTCAGGCCTAGAGATGAATTTGGCCATAAGCACTATCAAAGTGCAGATTTCGACCCTGTCAGTATTTTTTCAAAAGCCGCTTGCATCACATTCCCTAGTACGGGTTTTTATCCAGGGGGATATGCGGACAAAACCGCCAGTTAAACCTCCGGTATGCCCATGGGATCTGAATTTGGTTCTCTCTGCCTTACAGGGGCAACCATTTCAACCTTTGCATCTGGCTTCTTTAGTTCTCCTGACTAAAAAGCTGGTCTTCTTAGTAGCCATATCTACGGCTAGAAGAGTATCAGAGTTGGCAGCTCTTTCCAGTAAGGAGCCGTATTTAATTATCCATAAGGACCGGGTGGTCATGCGTCCCAACAGGTCCTTTCTACCTAAGGTGGTTTCGGGTTTCCATTTGAATCCGGATGTAATCCTACCATCCTTTTTTCCGGACCCTCAGTCCACAGAAGAAGAATCTTTACACACTTTGGATGTGGTTAGAGCAATCAGTATGTATCTTCAAGCAACGTCTCAGATAAGGAAAACTGATTGTTTGTTTATTCTGCCGGAAGGCCCTAGAAAGGGCCAGGCGGCGTCAAAATCCACTCTCTCAAGGTGGATCAGGCAAGTTATTTCTCAGGCCTATGGTTTAAAGGGGAAGATTCCTCCTTTTCGGGTGAAGGCGCACTCTACTAGGGCTGTTAGTGCTTCTTGGGCAGTGCATCACCAGGCCTCCCTGGCTCAGATCTGTAAGGCTGCGACTTGGTCATCAGTCCACACATTCACCAGATTCTATCAGGTGGATATCAGAGGGCAAGAGGATATCGCCTTCGGGCGCAGTGTACTGCAGGCTGCAGTTTAGGTCCTCCGGTCCCTGGCGGTCTATATTTATGATCTGTGTCTCCCTCCCCTCAATCTGAGCATTGCTATGGGACATCAAGAAAATGGGATTTTTATATACAGCTTACCTGTAAAATCCTTTTCTTGAGAGTACATCACGGGACACAGGGCTCCCGCCCCTCTTGGGTTTTATGTGGTTTCTTATTGCTTTGCTACAAAACTGAGGTGCCTCCCAGATGGGAGGGGTTATATAGGGGAGGAATTCTCCTTAATTGGGGTCAACCAGTGTCCAATCACCAGAGGTGCCTATATAACCCACTATGTAATGAAGCTCCTGTGTCCCGTGATGTACTGTCAAGAAAAGGATTTTTACAGGTAAGCTGTATATAAAAATCCCATTTTTAAAATCCCCAATCATTGTTAATACAGCTTACACACTATTAAAACAATTTGCACAAATATAGCACATTTGCTGTTATCAGAAAAAAACACCTTTTAACTTCAATAATGTAAGAATAGGCAACCACACCCAAAACAGTCTTAAAGTTCAGACTCTAAAAATGTGTATCTGATCAGATTCCTTTAAAAAAAATTTGGTACCAGTGCATACATATAATTTCATCAGTAACATGCCACATTCCCCTTTTAATGTTCTCAATCTACTATAGAGTGGGCATGGGCTTAATATGTGCCCAACACATTTCATGAATAGACTGACACCAGTTGCAACATTTTAACAATAAACATGTACCTTTATAGGTAAGTTTTCTGAATCAAATCCTTCTTTAACATTCATTCTCCACCTCAGCAAGTCTCTCTGACTTGCTGAATATGGAATGCAAATATAGAAGTATGCTCCCCACAAAAGCGGTGGTGTAGGCATGGTTGGTGGTTTGTTCCCCTCTTCCACCCGAAACAAAATAGCAGATCTCTGTGAGCGGATACGTACCTCCATGCATTGTGCTACACAGTACTTTGGATCACTCAAATAGTAATCTGTCTTTGCCCAAATCCACGATTCAATCCTCTTAAAGCACCACACACAGATGAGTACCCTACTCTGTCCCTCTCACCTGCCCACTTTAGCAACACTCTCTGTCTTGGCAGGATCATAGGACATATATCAACTACCCAACAATTTATCTGAATTCAGAAAACAAAAACAATCTTATACTCTAAATTAGAATTCCAAGACAAAACAAAAATTCACATACACGTAAAATTAAGCATTTCTCTCTATTAACAACTTTCCTCTACCTGGGTGTCCGTCATATGAAACGAGCCGGGCGACCCAAACGACTGCCACTGATCACAAAAAAAGAAAAGAATATCCCCAGAATGGGGTTTTTTTACAGCAAAGATTACCTGTGAATGTTAATAATTATGTATAATAAATGCCAACATAAAGCGGATAATAAGTAATATAAATATTTTATTAATAAAAAAAGGATTAGACAGGCAACACAGTGGTCAGGGACTGAGCTCCACTGAATAGATAAAAATGTATAATGTTACATGTGCATACAATGGTTGTGACACTTGAACCTTATTGTAACTAATTGCAATAAAGGATGGATAATATGGACCCTTTACGCGTTTCGACCCTCTTGGGGGTCTTCTTCAGAAGGTTTTTATCTATCATAGAAAGAAAGACAAACATAAATATATATCCATACATAGTATACTGTAATACACTAAAAATGATCTGCTGTAAGCAGAGTATACATCAAACATTGCATGATTACATGGTTAGTGAATGATTAATAAACATCGTGAATAAATACCTATATAATCCACATAGAAAGTCCTCTTTAAAGCATGGAGTCCACCACTTCTCCCATGTCATTCAGAGATGTGCCCTCTAAACCTCTATGGCTGGAAAAAGTTGCTATGCTCAACCAAAAGAGGGAGCGGGAAACTGGAGTCTGACAAATAATGGCTTGCAGGGGATCACACCACTATTACCGCCTCCAATATGAAATATAGTGGAGGAAGGTAAGGGTACAAATAGGCTGAGATCAAGGGGAGCAACCTATAATAAAGAATAAAATGTAAAAAAGAAAGAAGAAGTATGAGATGTATATATATAGGAGGATCCCTATTACAGGGATACCACTTCTATAGAGGAAGGCAGGGAGTGCATCCAAATACGAAGGGGTATGTGAATATGCAGTAAGGCATACTAATTATAAATGAAGTGCTAATGGTGGAGTGAAGAAGATAGGCAAAAAAAGGGGGGGGTTAAATACCCATAGATGTAAGTGCATCCGAGAGAACCACAATAACATGCTGCAACAACACGTGAAGAAAAAAAGAAGAAAAGTGGGAATAAGTGAAAAAACACCATAGAGCGGAATCACATCACAGCCAAAAATGACAGAGAGATTCAGCACATCCCAGTGTGAGTAAAGTGAGTGTGAGATAGAACAATGTGTATATACCTGTAGGTAATAACAAGTGAGTGCTCATTTGTTATCAAAGCCCAGAAGGGCAGTATTTAAAAAAAAAGTAGTGAAAAAAGCTTGTACACTTTATAGTATAGCCCCTCTCAGTCTTGCATGGCCGCAGAGTATAAGGAGCCCTTGGTCTGAAAACAAACATAGAGTAACGTTGAACTCCTGCAGGTAAGGCTGTATATAGCATAGTAAAAGAAGTTCCAATGAAATAGACCGGTAGCTTACCCTTCGTATGGGGTCAATGCAAATGGTGTCCTGTCAGGAAATGGAATAGGTTGCTAATGCCTAGGGGTGGTATATGAGCACCCCATGCATAATTGAGCCAGCTGAATTGACTTACTTCCCATTAGTGATCCCAGCTGTCTATCCGTCCGCCCGGTGGTCGCCATATTGGCCGACCGGATGTGGTCCCCTCGGCGTTCCGGAAGTGACCTTCCCAAGATGGCGGAAAGGTGCTCAGTAGCGTCGCACCGGCGTGACGTCAGTGCGTCACGTTGCATGCGCATGATGCGCATGCGCGGTGAGGCACTGCGTCCGATACTGTCCCGGAATGCCGCCGGCCAGACAAATTATCCCGGGGGGGGGGTTGGGTGGTACCTACCCGTTCGTCCCCCGGGAGTGTCGGGGAGAGGCATGCGCGCGCAAATGCCAATCCCCTCTGCTGGCCGGGAAGCCATATTAAAAGGAGTCCGCCCTATATGCTACAGATAGAGGAAAATAATGGCGCCATCTAGAGGAAGGAGAGGGGAGATGTGACCAGACTTCCAAGCATGAAATGTAAAAACATTAGAATAAAATTACAAAGCGATATGTCGGAAATGTAACAAAAAACATCTAATAACTGGTGTATCTTTTACAGGTAATCTGGGTATACATGGAAAGAATATCTACTTATAAATGTACGGAATATGGCAGACTGGTTGGAAAAATTGAAAAGATTAGAAAAATCATATACATATATTCCATTCTTACATCACAATTGTGTACATATGCATGCAAGTCAGGACCAAAAGAAAGTTGATAATAAATAAAGATAATCCATATAATCATCCGATTAGATAGTCGAATAAGGGGCCTCCATAGTTAGAAACACATGCATATATGTGATGCATTGATTTTTCACCTACTTTTGGGAGCAGTAGATAGTGCTTGGGGCAAAACACAGGAAACCAAAACACAAACAAAAAAATGTATGTATTTGTATCTTGGAAAAAAGAACAAAGCATAGAAGAATAAAAAAGAAAGCACAATATCAGTGTGGTGAACTCACATTCTCAGTGTGGTGAACTCACATTCTGTTATTGTGTTTTACCTGAAGTAAAGCCTTTCAGAAATGGGGCAAATGAGATGGCTTCGTTTAACCCTGGAAAAGTAGTGGCATTAAGTTTATAAATCCATCTCTGTTCAAGTTGGAGGAGGGACTTGTTCCAAACACCTCCTCGATTCGGAATATGTATACGGTCAAGAGCGACAAAATAAATTTCCGGCATCTTGTAACCGTGTACAGTGACCACATGTCGTCCAAGGGGTAAATAAAAATTGCCGATCTCCATATGGTAAGTATGTTTGGCTATCCTTTTATGTAGTTCTAACTTTGTTTTCCCCACGTAGTATGCCCCGCACTCACACTCCATGAGGTAAACAATCCCACGTGTCTGGCAATTGACAAAGTGAGATGGTCGAAATGTTCGGCCATTGGGGAGACGGAAGATTTTATCTCGTTTGATGTACTTACAAGAGGAACAATGCCCGCAGGGGAAAGAACCCAAAACTGAGCAGTGTCCTGCTCGTTTTGTTTCGTCTCTGTATTCACTTTGTACCAATTTATCATAAAAGGAAGTGGCACGTCTGTAGGCAATTGAAGGATGTTTGGGAACCAATTTCCCAATTTTTTGGTCATCTTTTAAGATAGACCAATGTTTATGGATGATCTTGCGAATTGAAGCATGTTGTCTAGAGAAACGAAGGATGATCCTGGTAACATGCATACCAGGATCAACTCTTGCTGTCTTAGGATGCAAAAGATTACCGCGAGTTTGTATTAGCAACCTATTATATGCCTTACGCAGGCATGATCGACTATAGCCGCGAGCTAAAAGTCTAGTCTGTAGTTGAGCAGCTTCAATCCTAAAGAGGGCATCATCCGAACAATTCCTACGCAGACGCAGGTATTGGCCATAAGGTATGGACCGTTTAAGATTCGTAGGGTGGAAGCTATCTGCATGGAGTATAGTATTCCCTGCGGTGCTTTTACGATACAAGGTAGTAGAAATTAAATTAGTAGGAGAACGTACGATTTTTATGTCCAGGAATGTGATTAGGTCATGGTCGTATGACATGGTGAATTTTAAGTTGTACTTATTCACATTAATATGGGATACAAATTTTAGCAGTTGGTCCTCCGTGCCCTCCCAGATGACGTGGATGTTGTCGACATAGCGACGCCACAGCCGAATGTGGCACGTCATATCGGCAAGTCTCTCGTCAGCTAGGAGGGATTCTTCCCACTCCCCCAGGTACAGGTTGGCGTAGGCCAGGGCACAACATGTGCCCATGGCCACGCCCTGCACCTGGAGGTAGTGGGAATTGTTAAATACAAAATGGTTGTGATGCAAGATATACTCCAAACCCTGAATGATAAAATCATTCAGGGGTTGGTCATACATGCCCCTATGTAGTAAGATGTCTCTTATAGCTGCAATCCCCTTGATGTGGGGTATTGAGCTATAGAGTGCTTCCACATCAATTGCTACCAACCAAGCATTGGTCGGTAGGGTCAGACCATCGAGGATCTGTAGTAGGTGTATAGTATCCTTGATAAATGACGGCATCTCCATCACGAGGGGCTGTAAGAAGGAGTCAATCAATTTGCTGAGATTTTCAGTTAACCCCCCCTTACCGAAATAATGGGTCTACCAGGTGGGTGAGACAGATTTTTGTGAATTTTGGGAAGACAGTAGAAAGTGGCTTCCGTGGGAAATTTAGTGTTAATAAACGAGTGTTGGTCTCTTGTGATACTGCCCATTTGTAACGCAGTATCTATCAATTCATAAAACTGTTGATGATAAGTGAGTATTACCCTGATTGGAATAATCCTATACCAGTCAGTGTTATCCAGGATATCCTGACACATACTGGCGTAGTCAGCGTTGTCCATTAATACCACGTTTCCTCCCTTGTCAGAGGGTTTAATAGTGATATTAACGTTATTCCCTAATGTTTGAACAGCTTTGTACTCTTCACTGCTTAAGTTGTTAGGGTAAATTTGTTTGCAACGGAGTTTAGAAATATCCCTCAACACCTGTTTAACAAAAATCTCGATGCACGGGTTTAAACTCAATGGGGAAAAGGAACCCGAGGGTTTTTTTTAGGGACAGATGTTTCACCGGATCACTAGTATTATCTAGGAGAGACTCCAGATCTATCAGATCTATCAGGTCCAAGGTGTTATTTTCCTCATATAGCAATGTTAGGTCCCGTAAGGCCCTAAGTTCTCTCATGCCTAATTTGGGCATCTCTAGGTCCTCCGTGTCCACACTTACCTTCGCATGCAGGCTCCGAAGAAGGAGCCTACGTGCGAAGAGTTGGACATCGGTTGTCACCTCAAATATGTCGAACTCTTCCTGTGGGCAAAAAGTCAGACCTCGTAGAAGTACATTTGATTCTGTTGGAGTCATAGTGTAAGACGACAGATTGATTATACTCATGGATTCGGTAGAATTCTGGTGACGAAGGTGTCCAGATTGCCCAATCCCCTGTTGTTTGGGGGAAGGGGAGATCCCCGTGTGGCATTTAAAGTGTTGTGTCTTATCTCAGGTCCAGGTTCTATAGTATTAAGGTCTGCCCTAGGATGTATGGAATTTGTAATATCCTGGGTGACCAATCTATTATCGTACCCACTAAGGGGTTCGTTTGAGGTCCTTGTCCCATTAGGGTTCGATGTGGAGACCTGTCTCTTATCAGATTTTGTTTGGGTCTCTCCACCGGTGTTGCGTTTCTTTCTTTCTTGGTCAGGGGAATCTCTATTGTGGTTTCTCTTAGGTTTCCTACGTCCCTTATTTGATATAATGGGTTTAAGGTGATCAGTGGATGCACTGTTAGATTGTAATGCATCCATTTCCTTGTTATGAGTATGTTTGGCAGTATTGCCTTTTGAAGTGGATGTATTTGTATTCCACTTATAAGCCCGGCCTTCAGAGAAAATTGTTTTATCCCTCCAGAACTGATCACAGTCCACAAACAGTCCATGAAACAGAGACAGTCATGGGAGAAGTGTTTAAACATGTTCTCCCTCCGATGATCGCTGCACTCTGAGAATCCTCACTGATCAACACAGAAACGGTCACCTCACCGGAGATCCATGTCAGAATTCACACCCCCAAACCCACCAGCTCAGAGTTGGAGAATTGGGGAGCGATGAGGGAATCTGGGGGAATCCGAGGGGGAGGAGTAAGATTCATAACCTCCCTCTACCTCATTCAGACTCCCAAAACAGTAACCATGTCCCCCTGTCAGTGCATCCAGCAGCAATTTAATCACTGCCCAATAAACCAACATCTTGGTGTCTCTATGAATCTCTGGTACCGTAATCCTGCAAAAGTCTCATGAGACCCCAGCACCAGGGCTGCTCATTGCACGAGGTGGGGTGCTTTCAACAAGGGTTCTAGCCTCCCCACCTGCTCTCTCTCTTTTTACCCTTGGTTGAACCTTTTCCCGTGCCTGTTGCCAAACAGGGATCTGCACTGATCTGCACATTCTACCGACCCACCTGTAACGACATTACAACTTCAGCAAACAACAATAAACAAATAATCAACAAACAAATAGGGTAAGTCTACACAAAAAATCCTTATTTTAACAACACCTTTTATCTGATAATCCAAATGAAACTAGCTGTGACACTTTAAAAATCCTTATTTTAAACAAAACTCTCTCTGTGTTAATTTCCTTACCTGCTTAAAACCTCCTATCTCGGCTGTCCTTTAAAATCGTTTCCTCAACGCCAGTAAAATGTCCACTTTAAATCTCAAAACAAGCTCTGACTGCTAACTTCCCCTTTTTAAAAGTATTTTCCTTTGCTTTTTTTTTTTCTTCTCCATGTGTCAGTTTTAAAACTGCTTTGAAATCGGCTTGTCTAAAAAGAACAATGCATTGAAAAACCTTGCAAAATGCACACCTTCCTTTTGATAAATAACTCAAATCTCTCATTTACCTTCTTACTTCACTTACCTTACCCTCAACAATGTAGGATGTCATTAATTAACACCCTACTCACTTAAATAATCTCATCACACCTGGGCATTCTCCAAAACATCTACCTACCTTCAACCACCTTCCATCTAAAACACATCCCTTTTACAACCTGCAAAAAATATTCCGATACCCTTCCAAGAGTTACCAAAACATGTGCAAACAAATTATGCACTTTTCAAGCAGGATCAAGCACCTATCATTCCAGAGCTCTATAACCAACATACTAGCAAAGGGGAGAAGTCATATTATTCATATACTATACCATTGTCTCTTCAAAGAATACCTTAGCAAACTTATATGAACATGCCTATAACAGTACTCACCCTTTCCACGATACCTAAACATAACAAGGGAAATTTACTTCACTCTAATCTAATTTTCCCCTTTTGGGACATCATATAACAGCGAAAACAGGGGCTGCATTACCCCATAAAACCCTGTATTCCACACAACAGAACAAATATCTTGTGTGTATAGGGGCTCCTGCGCTGTATGTAAAAAAGGTTATAAAAAAAAAAGGCACAAATCTATTCTAATAGGTGCAGCAAACACTTTGTGAGTTGTCTCTCATTAATATACAGACTGAAAGAGGGGGGTGTGTTGCGCTTCCTATATAACAATCCAATAGTGAGCTATCGCAGAAAACAATCCATATTCCAATACTAACATAGAAACAACAAAAAAGTGCAAACGTGCTTGAACAAACAAGCAAAAGCTAGTGAATCAAAGTGCGTCTGTGCATAATATATATAAAATGTGTGCAAACAATTAAATATATATGAATTATTACGTAAATAATTTTAAGTGGCACCAGTAATGGAGCTGTGATGCATACTAAAAGTGCATATAACCAAAAGTTGATATAAGTGAAATACACATAGAAAAATAAAAAATATATAAAATATAAAAACAGCAGCAGCAAAACACAAAAAGTAAAAAATATATATAGCAGCAACAACGATTATATCTGGTCAGAGTCGTAGCAACGATTATGTATGGGTCACTCTGATCAGATATATTCAAATCGTGAAGAAATGCAGTGTGATAACACCAACAAATAGTGAAGTGCAGAATGTGCCAAGCCAACTCTCTTCCGTACAGGTGATTTTCTGTGTAAATGCTGATCACACTAGGTAATTACCTTACTGCTGTAAGGTATACAGCAAAAAAATAGCCTTTTAAAAGGAACACCAGGAGATGGGTGGAGAGGGGACTTCACATTTCTCTAGCGTCACCATATATCGTCCGATTCCTCCGAGAGTAAAAGGTGGGTAATGGCAGAGCACACAGCAAACAACAGACCAGCGAACGTGTCGCTCGCGTGTAAACGTCACTTCCGGTCTCCTACGCGTTACGTCTTTCAACGATCCCAGTTGAAGTCGTTGAACAACGTAACGCGTAGGAGACCGGAAGTGACGTTTACACGCGAGCGACACGTTCGCTGGTCTGTTGTTTGCTGTGCACTCTGCCATTACCCACCTTTTACTCTCGGAGGAATCGGACGATATATGGTGACGCTAGAGAAATGTGAAGTCCCCTCTCCACCCATCTCCTGGTGTTCCTTTTAAAAGGCTATTTTTTTGCTGTATACCTTACAGCAGTAAGGTAATTACCTAGTGTGATCAGCATTTACACAGAAAATCACCTGTACGGAAGAGAGTTGGCTTGGCACATTCTGCACTTCACTATTTGTTGGTGTTATCACACTGCATTTCTTCACGATTTGAATATGTATGGGTCACTCTGATCAGATATAATCGTTGCTACGACTCTGACCAGATATAATCGTTGTTGCTGCTGTATATATTTTTTACTTTTTGTGTTTTGCTGCTGCTGTTTTTATATTTTATATATTTTTTATTTTTCTATGTGTATTTCACTTATATCAACTTTTGGTTATATGCACTTTTAGTATGCATCACAGCTCCATTACTGGTGCCACTTAAAATTATTTACGTAATAATTCATATATATTTAATGGTTTGCACACATTTTATATATATTATGCACAGACGCACTTTGATTCACTAGCTTTTGCTTGTTTGTTCAAGCACGTTTGCACTTTTTTGTTGTTTCTATGTTAGTATTGGAATATGGATTGTTTTCTGCGATAGCTCACTATTGGATTGTAATATAGGAAGTGCAACACACCCCCCTCTTTCAGACAACAGATATCTTATTACTTTAATGCAAATGCGATAGACAAGAAAAGCCAGATAGAGCAAACGTTTTTTGGGTTCCGATAGTAATTGGTAATTGCCCCATTACCCTTTTCTTATTCTCTTTCCCAAAAAGAGCGTAATATTACATTTTAAACTTCTCAACAGTCCCACAGGACACAGGCTTCCCAAGAGCCTCTTCTTAACAGCCTGGCCCGTCTCACAATTCTCTTCTTAATTAAAATTTATCTGACCAGGGTTTCAAAGCTAACGCAAAAAACAATTATTCGTTTGCTTCAAAATCAAAGTTTGATCACCCCGTCAAGACCTAAATTCAAATCTCATCGAGTGCCTCCATCTGTTGTGCTTAAAATGGTATTTATTTATACCTGACAAAGACCAGCTAGGTATAATTACGGCAATTACCATACTTACGAAAACCCTATACTTAGCACTGCAGATTAAGGAGACAACATCTTGCTGAACACAAGAAGAGATGAGTCAAGATTGGTGTTCAGGGTTTGTCTGGTTTATTCTGGGAGGGTCTACATTTTATATACACCATTATCAGCCAATCATTGCATAGAACATGGGTGTGGTTAATACAGAGGTGTACATTACATATCATTAATTTTGTCATCTGCTTTCATGAGTCACAGTCATGAGTTCTGTGGCCTAGACATATTGTGACAAAACTTCCTTATTTAGACAGTACAGAATAAAACTGCTTATGCAAGCTATATTTTCTTATATGTATGCTTTATAGGAAAACTGCTACAGTCTGTAAATACAGAGTTTAAACTAACTAATAGGTTAACCCAAGTTAATCTTATATGAACTTATAAAGATGGAGTCACTCTGGTTCAGCCATATCACAACAAGCCTACTACCAGTTTGTGGCTCTTGTTTTTGGCCTGGCATCAGCCCCCCATGTCTTTACCAAAGTACTGGCTCCAGTATTGGCGTTGCTGAGACAACGCGGGATCGCGATCGTGGGTTACCTAGACGATCTCCTGAGAGCTTTTTCCACCTCAGAATTAGAGGAGGATGTGGTGATCACCTTGCAGACCCTGCAAGAATTTGGGTGGCTGTTGAACCTAAAGAAGTCGGTGGTTGTACCCACCCAGCATCTGGAGTACCTGGGGTTACTGTTGGACTCCAGGGAAGCAAGGGTTTTTCTCCCCTCAGACAAATTGAGGACTCTCAGATCGGCAGTCAATCTACTGATGAACCGCAAGTGGTCGTCGCTCCGCTTTTGCATGCGAGTACTGGGGCTCATGGTGGCCTCCTTCGAGGTGGTACCTTATGCCCAGTTCCACACCAGAGTCCTGCAGAAGGAGATTTTGATGAAGTTGTCCCATTGTCCCTGGATCGACAGATCAAGGTGAATCAACCAGTCAGGGACTCCCCGATCTGGTGGTTGAGGTCCCCGGCGATTCAGTCCTGGAAATCGTTCCTTCCTCTGACATGGACGGTGATCACTATGGACGCCAGTCTGTCCAGCTGGGGTGGAGTGATGGGGATTCAGTCGGCTCAGGGCCTCTGGTCGGCGGAGGAATCCAAGTTGCCGATCAATCTGCTCGAATTGAGAGCGATCAGGCTGTGCCTCCACATATGGTTGATGAGTCTTCAAGGGCGTCCGATCAGAATACAGTCAGACAACGCCACGGCTGTGGCGTACATAAATCACCAAGGGGGAACAAGAAGCTCAGCTGCTGCTCGGGAGGTCGCTCACATACTTCAGTAGGCAGAGCGACACGTACCGGCCCTGTCGGTCGTTTACATCCCAGGGGTGGAAAATTGGCAGGTGGACTATCTGAGTCGGCAGACGCTGGACCCAGGAGAATGGGCATTGCATCCTGAGATGTTCAGGCTGCTGTGTCTGAGGTGGGGCACACCAGATGTGGATCTATTGGCCTCCCGTCTCAATAGGAAGGTACCAAGATTCGTGTCCAGGACCAGAGATCTGTGAGCAGACGCACTGGTGGCTCCGTGGGATCAGTACTGGCTGATCTACGCTTTTCCGCCACTAAAACTGTTGCCAAGCCTGCTGCGCAGAGTGGAAGCCGAGGGGATCCCAGTGATCCTGGTTGCCCCAGATTGGCCTCAGCGGGCCTGGTGTGTCTGGTGGCAGACGCTCCCTGACGACTGCCGTTGTGGGAGGACCTCCTATCTCAAGGTCCAATCTTTCGCCCTGCTTTACCATCGCTGGCTTTAACGGCATGGCTGTTGAAAGCCAGGTATTGAGGAATCGGGGGCTGTCGGACTCGGTGATTCCAACTATGTTGAGGGCATGGAAATCTTCTTCCAGGAAGATTTACCATCGTACTTGGAAGGCCTATATCTCCATGTGTGAGGAGAAAGGGTGGCATCCGCGCTCTCTCTATATCCAGGATCCTGTTGTTTCTTCAGCAAGGTGTAGACCAGAAGTTGGCGTTGAGCACCATCAAGGGGCAAATTTCAGCTTTGGCTGTTTTTTTCCAGCGACCCCTGGCGTCTCACTCATTAGTGAGTACCTTTGTGGTGGGGTGTGACATGTGCGTCCTCCGTTACCTCCGTGAGATTTGAAGCTGGTGTTGTCGGCGCTTCAGAAGCCGCCGTTTGAGAATATCAGGGAGATTACCTTGTTGACCCTTTCCCAGAAAGTGATCTTTCTAGTGGCCATCACATCGGCCAGGAGGGTTACGGAATTGGCTGCCTTGTCATGCAAGTCGCCTTATCTGGCCATCCACAGGGATAAGGTGGTGTTGCGTCCGCAACCGTCCTTTCTACCAAAAGTGGTTTCGGCTTTTCATATCAATGAGGACATTGTATTGCCATCGTTGTGTCCTAAGCCGAAGCACTCCAAGGAGGTGGCCCTTCACGCTCTCGATGTGGTTAGGGCTCTGAAGGTGTACTTGTCTGCCACGGCTCCTTTTTCGGAAGTCAGACTCAGTTTTTTGTTTCGGTGGCTGGTCCTAAGAAAGGCATGGCGGTTTCGTCGGCCACCATTTCCAGGTGGATCAGACAGATTGTAGTCCAAGCCTATGCCTTGAAGGGGCAGGTGCCCCCATTTCCTGTCACAGCCCACTCTACAAGAGCAATTGGAACATCTTGGGCCTTCTGACACCAAGCGTCTGTCACTCAGGTGTGTAAGGCGGCGACCTGGTCGCCTGTCCATACGTTTACCAAGTTCTACAAGGTAGATGTCAGTGCATCAGCTGATGCTGGTTTTGGCCACAAAGTTTTGCAGGCGGCCGTGTAGTTGCAATTGAGTTTTTCCTGTTTTTTCTGTAAAAACGCAGTACTGTTTTTGTTAATGCATTACCTCCGCAATGTTGCGATCATGGGGATCATTCCTGTTGAGGATATCTGGTTGTATGGTGGAGTTTTTCCACACACAGCTGTTTTTGTGTGGGTTTAGTTTCACTAGTTCCCACTTGCCATGATGGATGAAGTTTTTATGCTGTTTTTTTTCCCACTCCTCGTTTGGCACTGCTTGGGGACATCCCATTTAGTTACAGAGAGGAGCTGTGTCGGTCAGTGAATATAAGAGAAAATAGGATTTTTGTACTCACCGTAAAATCCTTTTCTCTGTAATTCACCGACCGACACAGCACCCACCCCTCCTTTTTTCTACGTTATACTGCTTGTTGACGTACTGAAGCTGCTGGGAGCAGTGAAGAGGGTTGATGGCACAGGGTCCTCCCACCAGCGGCAGGATTAAAGTTCTGTGTATTGTGTAACAATTTTGCCTAGTTCTCCTAATGGCAGGCTATACAACCCATTTTGTTACATAGAGGAGCTGTGTCGGTCGGTGAATTACAGAGAAAAGGATTTTACAGTGCGTACAAAAATCCTATTATTTTTTTAAAAATCTTCGATCTTTTTTTGTTTATATCGCAAAAAATAAAAATCGCAGAGGCAATCAAATACCATCAAAAGAAAGCTATTTGTGGGTATAACATTGCATGACCACGCAATTACCAGTTAAAGCAATGCAGTGCGAAATTGTAAAAAGACCTCTGGTCCTTAGGCTGACAACTGGTCCGGGGCTTGAGTGGTTAAATAACGCATCTCTCCCCCTTTCCCGCCAAAACCAAGATTTCTTCACTAGCTACACAAACTTCTTCCCACAAGAACTGAAAAACAATTAAGCATGAACACTTAAACCGTAGAAAAACACTTTAGGAACAGTTCCACTGAAAAGTATGTAATCCTGCCAAAACCAGGATTTCTTCACTAGAAAACCAAAATCTTTCTCCACAAACAGTGACTGCAAAATTGAGAATTCACATTTAGGAACACATTCTATCCAATGAAACAACAACGCCACATAAACCACAAAATATCACAGCTGAAACATACACTCTTGTCCCCAAAGTTCACATTCTCACCCTGAAAGGTCACCAGACACACAGGACAATGTTGTTTGGTTGCTCAGAACATTCCCACAGGCCCTTTCAACACAAAACATTTTCTATTGTAACAACAATGATTTTTCTCAAATCAAAGCTTTCAAAACGATTTCAATACAAACCATGTGTCCCATATATAGGTAGTAATCACAATTGATACATTTCTATTTCTCATTCTGTTACTTACACAACTTCAATATAGTCAGTTAAACACCACACACAATTCACAAGCATCACAAACTTGTTACACAGCATCAGTCACTCACACAACAAACATACGATCAAAATTCCAGCATTATACCACAAGATTAAAAATTTGTTCTTTTGCAAAAGAGAGCCTCCCTAACACATCGAACGTTGATCCATTTGCTCCCTCGTCTCGATCCAATGCTAAGGAGGCCCTATTCACTAGTTTCTGACCAGCCATTAATGTCTGGAAATTTGACCTGTGCTCCTAAGCATACATTTCATCTAATGGTATAATGCAGCCTTAAATAAACCATGTCTCCCCCTTTCCCCAGTAAACAGACATCACCAAAGCTTACGTTCTCAGCTCCATCAGCATCACTGCTTTGCCGAGCAGTCCACTTTTATTTGCACACACAAAGGAAGTCACAAACTGGAGGGTTTGCCTTCAACAGCCAATCACCTCCTACACAGTATGTGACCTCACAGGAAATGGCCAAATAAGGATGTAAAACAGGATGTGAATGTCAACACAAGAAATCACCAAATAAGGACATGACCACACAGGATATGACTTTCAACACAGGATAAATGAATTTATACAAAAACCAATGAATGATGACTACAATACCTGCTGATGGGAGCTTACATGCAGGTGTACATCATGGCACCTCAAATACGTTGATCAGGCATACAGAGGTGACAGGAGCGCACATCCGCTAAACAGATAATGTGTTTGCAGAGCGATCATTCTGTGCATATCCCCAATCCGCAAACATCTCTCTCCAAACAACAGTAAGTTTTCCACTTCCTAACGGGTCTCAACCAGTGTCAGTCTGCCCCAGTCGGCTCTTTAGAGAGAAAGGGACTAACACTTGGAGACATTTATAACAATATATCTTCATAATATTTCCACAATACAGGGGTAGACCTGAAATGGGAGGAGCAGAATTGCATCCCTCTTGTGTGCCTTTCAGGTGCTCTTGCCAATGGGCTGAGTTGTGGGAGGTTAAATGCCTTGTCAAGCATGTGGTACCCAAATGGTTGATATTTTTGCCATGCTTGATCTGCTTGAGGCAAAGTTTGAAAATTGCAATATTGTGATGAGCTGCACATGTGCTAAAAAAAGGCCCCAGATATCTGGGCCGGGAGATAAATGCTCCACAATCTGATCAAATAGGATTGCTGCTCTCTACTCTTCCATGATGGCTGCCTCCCTGAGGCTTGTGCCTCACCCTCACTTTTCTCCTCTGCTCTATCCGGCACACAGGTCCCATCCTCCTCATCACTAGCCCCAATATGCTGCGACTAGGGGAACATGACTAAATTTGTTGTTTCAGTGTTCTCTCTCTGTAGGCTAATTTTCCTACCTTCCTCAACCTCAGAATCAAGTAATGGCAGTGCATATTCAAGGAACAAGTGGCTAATGTTGTGTTCAAATAACTTAGACTCCTGCATGCATGATGCTGGGGGTAACCATAAGGCAGGAGTAGCTGTGGACAAAGGAGGCAGAATAAGCTGCTCTGGCAGTTGCGGTGGACTGTGTGCTACACTCTAAAAAGTAATTTGAGAGACCTGTTGCCACCACTTAATTAAATGTATATTTCCAAGATAACAATTCAAATTTATTGTTTTAAATAAACTTTTTACATTGAAAACCTATTTTAATAAGTTGGAAATTAAAAGCCACTTAATTTTGTGTATCATGCACAGTCCCATTTCTGCATTGATTGATGTAAAAGGAAATTTATGTTGTGGTAACTTAATAAACTGGACTTGGTAACTCTATTTTGTTATACCTTGAGTGCATTATTGCGAGTCTCCTCCCCCACCAACTTAACACAGAACATGTTGGAAGGAAGGCCTGCTGCACAGAGGTATAAAACACATTTTTAAAGGTGATGATAATTAGCTTTTCAAAGAAATTTGGAACTATTACTACTTTTAATCCCTTATAGCCTATTGGTAGAGAACTAAGGGTTAAAATGCAGCACCAACAAACAAACTTTGTCCTAATATAGTGCTGGTTATATTTAGCCTTGTGAACTAGTCATCATTGCCTCATGTCAGTGGATAGGATTGATAGTGTGCCATTTTTTTTTTCATGGGGAATTGGTGTATATATTTTAGCTTCTATGGCAAACTACATTCAAGACTTCATAGTTTGTTTCAAATTTGCTGTTATTCGCATAGATTACCATGTTTTCAAATTTAGACAAAGTGCTTTTGACAAAATTCAATAGTATTTTGGATAGGGATATATCTGTGTAATGCATAAAATAGCTGGGAATTATTTTTCCACAGACCTCTTGTTAGTTTCTCCATTGTTGCTTTTGTAAAAAAAAAGACTGCTACAGGAGAAGGTATGAATTATTATATCATATAATGGGATTTCCCAGACCTACATATATCTACACTTAGAGGATATGTCTGATTAGAGGTTTTGAATAGACCTGTTATTCAGCAATATGCGCTGGGGCTGAAAAAATATGTGTATTTACAACTTCTACAAAAGCAGTGCTTCTAAAACATTACAGGCTGCACCATAATCATGGTGGGCAACCTTTGCCATTTCTTTACCATGACTGCTTTTCTTGGGGTAGTCTTGGATCACATCTATCCAGAAATTATAATCAGGAAAGTATGGAAAGAGTCCAATCACTTGAAATTCTCTGTCAAGTGTTGTGGTGCAAGCAAAATATTAACAGAAAGAGATTTCATTGAACACCTTGATCAACATTTGAAAAAATTAGACTGTGTTTTTAAGAAATGTAATTTTAGCACTAATATTTATGGAACATTTGCAGCTCACAGAAGTATCTGTGAGCATCTCTCTTCACTCACTGCAAGAATTTAAAAAGATATATATGTTTTTTAAATATAGGGGATTGCAGTGAAAAGGATGTTCAGAATTGTGAACTATCTGCTGATGATGATCAAGATGATAATGATGTGAGAGATCTACCAAATCTCATTGAAACTTGGCTTTGTTTTTAAAACTAGAGAGTATGTTTAATTTGTAAAACCGGTGCATTGATGAAGTGGTTGAAGAATTACATTTTATATTTCTACAGTCCTGTATGAAAAGGCATAACAGAGATCGATGAGGCTGTTGTGTCAGACACAGTGACATATCTTTGTGATGGCAATCCATTTACCTGTGCCTTGAACAGTGATGGACCAATTTCTTCTGCCTACAAGAGAAGGGCTTACTTTAACCACTTCAATACGGGCACTTAAACACCTTCCTGCCCAGACCAATTTTGAGCTTTCAGCGCTGTCGCACTTTGAATGACAATTGCGCGGTCATGCTACACTGTACCCAAATGAAATTTTTATCATTTTTTTCCCACAAATAGAGCTTTCTTTTGGTGCTATTTGATCACCTCTGCGGTTTTTATTTTTTGCTAAACAAATACCGAACCGAAAATTTTTGAAAAAAAAATGTTTTTTTTTTTTGTTTCAGTTTCAAAACTTTGCAAATAAGTAAGTTTTCTCCTTCACTGATGGGCACTGATGGGGTTACACTGATGGGCAATGATAAGGCGGCACTGATGGGCACCGATGAGGTGGCACCAATGAAGTGGCACTGATGAGGTGGCATTGATGGACACCGATATGTGGCACTGATAGGCGGCACTGATGGGTGGCACTGATGGGCAACACGGATGGGCACTGATAGGTGGCACAAATTGGCATGGATGGGCATGGATAGGGGGCACAGGTGGGCATGGGTTAGGCGGCACAGGTGGGCATGGGTAGGCGGCACAGGTGGGCATGGGTAGGCGGCACAGGTGGGCATGGGTAGGTGGCACAGGTGGGCATGGGTAGGCGGCACAGGTGGGCATGGGTAGGCACTGATAGGCAGCACAGATGGGAACTGATAGGCGGCATTGTATTATAATATATTGTACTAATGGATGCCAATCAGTGCCAATCAATAATGCATGCCAATCAGTGATGCCCATTGTGGGCACTGATTGGCATCCATTATGGGCACTGATTGGCATCCATTGTGGCACTGACTGGAATCCCTGGTGGTCTAGGGTGGCATACCTTGTCCTTGGCATCCCTGGTGGTCTGGTGGCGTCCCTGGTGGTCCAGTGTGGGCATCCTCAGGGGGGCTGTGCTGATAATTGATCAGCACAGACCCCCCCTGTCAGAGGAGCAGCCGATCGGCTCTCCTCTACTCGCGTCTGACAGACACGAGTGAGGAAAAGCCGATCACCGGCTTTTCCTATTTACACTGTGATCAGCCGTGATTGGACACGGCTGATCACGTGGTAAAGAGTCTCCGTCGGAGACTCTTTACCGAGATCGTAGTTGCCGGGTGTCAGACTGACACCCCGCAACAACGATCGCAGCGATGCGCGCCCCCGGGGGCGCGCAGCGGCTCATAATCCTGATCACGTCATATGACGTCCGGTCAGGATTATGCAACCACTTTGCCGCCGTCTATTTGCTATAGGGTGGGCGGCAAGTTGTTAAGGAACAGTTTGTTGTGGTGTAACCAGTAGGGTATGTACTCAGTAAGGAAGCAGACAGAAGCTTCCAGTATGTCCCTATCCTGAAGTCACTGCTTCAGGTTCTAAACCAGAAAGAGATCTTTGATTTTATATTGCATGAGAGGGTAGCTCAAAAAAAATAATGAAACTCAGTATAGGGCAATTTCTGATGGCTTTTATTATAAAATAAATACATTGTTTTCCTGAAGTGATCCTACAATTGCTCTCATTCTCCATGTTGATGCCTTTGAGACTGCCCCTCTTAATTGAAACAAAAATTTCAGAAGGTGAACCAGCATGGGAACTATTTCTAGTCCTTAAAGTCATTGTTAAGCTTGTTGTAAGTCATGTTCACACAGAGGATACTATTTTCTACCTCAACAGCAAAATCTCAGAACACAGATAAAACGGTAAAGATTTCTCCAGGTTTTCCCTCAGGAAAAACATCATTATCTGGAACATTATCCACAAATTATCAGAGCTTTTGGTCCTTTGGTGTTACTGTGGACTATTTGAAGCTAAACACAGTTTCTTTAAGTGTGTTGTTAGGCTGCTGTGTCACAGCTTTCGAAATATTCTGCTGTCGCTTTCCATGAAGCATCAGGTGATGCTTGCATATCACCAGCATGGTCCCAATGTTGTGAAACCTGTCTTGCAGTCCTCAAAACTGTCTACTGTTGATGTTACTCTGTTAACAGAAGACATCCAGGAAGGCCTGCAAACTAAATTCCCTGAACAGAAAAGTATTCAAACAGCCAACAATGTGCATTACAATGGCACAGATTATGCAGTTGGAATGATTTTGGCTAATGGCTCAACAGGTGGTCTAACAGAGTTGATCCAAATTGTTGTTGTGAAGGGTTCTCTTGCATTCATTGTGCAATGCTTAAGTGCTTGGTCAGTTGAGCATCTCAGGATCTAGAAATGTCAGATATATTACCTTTAAGACCATATAATGTTGGAGGAAAAAGCATAGTAACCCTAAAACGCTTCCTTTATGGTCCATAGATTGTGAACATATTCTTCACTTGTCAAACTGAGTCGTTTAAAAGAATAAGATAATACTTTGCATGGTTTACCAATATTTGTAGTTATGATATTCACTAAAATATTTTGAACATTTTGTTCATATAGCTTGATCAATCTCACAGCCAGCCCATCTATGAGTAATATTTTCAGACCATGATGTCCTGACATTACCATCTGGTATTCCTGAGACAGTTGGAGAACTTCAATTAGTGGTTCAAAACACATTTGGACTTGCTGCCGATTTCGGTTTACATTTTAAGGATGAAGATTTTGGTAATGACTTTTTTTTCCTTACTCTCAACCACTGACATCAATGATAAGGACACTATCACAGTGTTGTGTATATCCAGCCACCCAATAACTAACTTTGACGGTATTTGATTCTCTTCAGGCTTCTGATGATAGCTGCTCAGTGGTGTCCTCCAATGATACTTTTTTTTTTTTTTTTTATCAGAAAAAGTTTTTATTAGAAAACATAATGGTACAAGACATCCACAACAATGACCACACAGTGTACCACCGCACATAATATGAAATCTGAGTAACAAACAAATTCTTCACATAGGTATCAAATCAAGGAGGAATATTAAATGGAAATAAGTGAGACCGAATCGTTGGTGAAGAAACAAAATAAAATAAACAGGGTGTCAGCAGACAGGATATCTGCACAATACACAAGAGGGAAGGAAAAGAGGTCTTTTGTGCATTCACAATACTGAACTTTTCGTTTTCTTTTTTCTTTTTAAGAGACAAAATAAAAGAGAAAAAGGAAAAAACAGAGAATAGGGGAAGGGAAAGAGAGTCAGAGATCCCTTAGAAACAGAACACATGGAGATAGTATCGTACATAACACCCACATCTATCAGCATTCAATATCATGCCCCAACAGTTAAAACTATAGACAGGTTATTCAGAGCTCATGACAGAAGTCGAGGTCAGATCAGCCCTGCAGCAACCTATTTTGAATCAACTGGTGCGGAGCCAGGCCTGGTAGGTCTAGCCAGTCTTGCCATAGGTTATAAAACTTTTGGGGGGTGTTCCTATGTTGGTATGCCAGCTTCTCACGTATCAGCATCCTATTGACCTGATCAATCCACTGTTGCCTGCCGGGTACCCTGGGCGTGATCCACATCTGGGCTATCAATTTACGAGCTACGTAAAGCAACCGGAGTATTGCCGTGTGGATGGCTGGGGTAAGGGACTCTTCGTCCAGGGCCCCCAGCAGGCAGACTACCGGATTTGTGGGAATCACGATTCTGAACACCTGATGAATAGTCTCCAAAATCGCAGTCCAATAGCGAACCAATTTAGGGCACTTCCAGAACATATGGAGAAGGTCTCCGTGGTCTCTTTTACATTTAGGGCATAAGGGGGAGTCCCGAAGGCCCCAATCATACAGTTTAGCCGGTGTCCTATAAGCTCTATGTAATAAATAAAGGTGCGAGAGTTTCTGGGAGGCTGACACTGACACCCGGTGGGCAGAGACTAGACAGAGATCCCAAGTCTCTCCATCTAATGGTCCTAGGTCCCCCTCCCATTTACGCCGGCTCGGCAATGTAGCCGAGTCTTGGAGCGCTCCAGTAATAATGGCGTACCCCTTAGAAATCATACCCTTCCTACTGGCTGTCATCATAATAGAATGCACAAACGGTCAACCAGGCCAAGAGGGGTAGTTCTGGACTGGGACTGTAAAGCGTGTCGCAATTGAAGATATTTAAAGAAATCAGTGCGTGGAATTGCAAACTCCCCCTGCAGCTCCAAAAAGGACTTAAGTGTAGGGCCACTGTATAATTGGGTCAAATATTCCAGACCTTTCATCTGCCAGCTGCGGAAACCCCTGAGCTTCAGCAGCTGATGATAAGAACCATTGTCCCAAATAGGAGTAAGAGAAAAAAAGCCGCGGATCTTCAGCAGCCGCTTAACATATTTCCAAAGCGTGTTCAGTAAAACCACAGTCGGAGCCCCCCTAGGGAGATAGGGGAAGCCCGCTTCTAAGTTTGAAAATGCCACACGGTGGGGAGCTGTATGGCTCAGCAACCTGCGAATAGGGTCCAGCGAATCTTCCAGTCCCCATCCACCAAGCTGCTGCAATTGGGAAGCCAAAAAATAGGCCCTGGCATGTGGAACGGCTAAGCCCCCTTCCTCCTTACCATACTGTAGTATTCTTAGACCAATTCTGGCAGCTTTTCTACGCCAGATTAACTCTCTGAATAGGGAATCTATTTTGTCAAACCAGTATTTGGGTATCCACACCGGGGAGTTGTGGCAAATGTATAGCAATTGGGGGGCCCAGACCATTTTTATAAGATTAGCCCGCCCCACCACTGATAACGGTAGTTTGCACCAAGCTTTGCATTTTTCCCGAAATTTAGCCAGCAGGGGAACCAGATTTAATTGGATATAATGTGTTACCTCTTGGGAGACCTGTACCCCCAGATATTTAAAAGTGGACACTACCTGAATCGTAGCTGCACAGTCAGGGAGGGGGGTCAGTATGGGATCTAGGGGTAAAAGTACCGATTTGTTCCAGTTAATAGAAAAGCCAGAAAGAGTGCCAAAGTCTGTAATCAGGGTCATAACGGCCATCAGGGAGCCCTGAGTGTCCCCTAGGTATAACAAAGTGTCGTCCGCATAGAGCGATACCACATCCACTCCTGTATCTCGAGTAAATCCCGTAATACAGTCATCTCCCCTTATCCTAGCAGCAAGAGGTTCTAGAACCAGGGCAAAGAGCAAGGGAGATAAAGGGCATCCTTGCCTGGTACCACGAAACAGGGGGAAGGGCTCTGACGTTACAGAATTAACCCGGATCCTAGCCACAGGTTTGGCATAAAGTAGTTTGACCCAACTGTTTGATTGAATTCATATAATACTTCTGGTATTTGTTCATGGTTGAGGTAGCCACTTAGCCTCAAATGAATGAAGCACATGAAAGCTTTGTAATCAGAAGAACAATAGCTGGACTCGGACCCCCCCTGCTGTGATGTGTGTGTGGTTGCAGGCTTCAAAGGGAGTAAAAGCAAGCTGGGTGGCTCATCGTTGGAGACACTGATCAATAGTGGACAATACAGCATGCTTCCTGAAGAATGGACATACATGTGAAGGAATGCCTCTTGGCGAAATCTATTGGATGGAAGGCAAATGGGGGTGGCTACGAGTGGGTGTGTATGTTGGTATGAAAAGGCTCACACACAGACAATGTTTTCTGTTTGCTGTAAGACCATGCCATGTGGTGACTCGGCCTACTTTGGGAGATGGCTCCGGCCTAAACCTCATGGTGAAGGCCCTCTCCTGGTCTGAGCCTAGCCGATGCAGCAAAGCCTCAAGGAGGACCGTGTGATAAGTATCTTTCATATTCTTGTATTATATGTTCTGATTGTAAGCTGCGTGATATTGTAATGTCCTTTTACTACTTTATGTTAGCTTTCCTAATTTCTTGGGAAATAAATAAGATAGTGTTTTACTAGCAGCAATGTGTGTGTTTTCATAAGTAACTTTATATCAGTGTGCTTAGTAGGGTTTTATAAATGAGATAATTATGGGAAGAGACAAGGTAGTAATAGTTTTTAGAGCACAGAATGTCTTTCACCAACTAATAAATCTTTTACCCAGACCCATCCTCTCTAAAACCTTCCACAGGTAAGGCCACTCTACGCTGTCGAAGGCCTTAGCTGCGTCCAGCGAGAGGACGGATCGGTTACCAGGATTCAGTACAGGAATTTGAATATTTAAATAGAGACGTCGTATATTGTGTGCCGTGGATCTTGTGGGTATGAAGCCTGATTGGTCATAATGCACTAGCTTCTGAATAACGTGGGATAGCCTGGTTGCCAGGACTCTAGCCAACAACTTAACATCCGTCGTAAGTAGGGAGATGGGCCGGTAGGAGTCCGGGGACGTGGGCTCTTTGCCTGGTTTTAATAACACAATTATAACTGCCTCATTCATGGAATCCGGAAGCGTGCCAGATTCCAACGCACTATTAAAAACTTTCAAAAGTGTTGGCAGTAAAGTGGCCGCATATCGCTTATACACCTCAGAAGGAAGCCCGTCTGCCCCTGGAGATTTATTGTTATGAGTTTGTTCCAGTGCTAGAGCAAGTTCAGCAATATTTAACGGGGCATCCAACTCACGAGCATCTGAGGCAGATAAGCAAGGCAGTTTACACCGCGCCAAAAACGCATCAATCTCATCTGCACTGGGATGGACCTTGGAGGCATACAGATCAGTGTAAAATGAGCGAAAGATTTGCAATATAGAGGGGGTGTCCGTATGGAGTACCCCCTGTGTATCACACAGGGAAGAAACCATCTGGGCGGATCCCTGGGCTCTCGCCAGCATGTGACCAGTAGACTCTCCCTCTTCAAAATGCGCTTGCTGCAAAAAAAAATCGCTTATTCTCCGCTAACTGCAGAGCTAGCTGCTCCAATGATACTTTGATTCTTTATCTAGAACCAATGAATGAAAACCTAGCCCAGCGGTTAAAGGGTTGGCCATTAGAATTTACAATTTCCAGTTTCTTATACAGTACAGAGATGCTACTACAGTCTGGATATGAAAACTATAAGTCTGGGACTCTTTTCAGCATCAAAGATCTCATATCACTACTGCCAGACATTATTGGAAGATTAGCTGAGGTAATTTGAGTACACTGTATATCCTTCAAGTGCTCAACTAAGCCAAGTAGAAGACACATCCCTGCCTTAAAGAACCAGGATATTTTAATTTAAGTTATTATTAAAAGAAGGCGTACGCATGCGTGAATCACGTATTTCGCTCACGTATGTGTGCATTAGATGCGCTTTGGCGTCCAGCAATCTATAAAAGACGCTCCCAGAATGCTGCCCCTTGCGGTTTGATCTGCTTCTGCTACCTATGTTTCTGATTCTGTGCCATATCCAGCTCCTGTGTTTGACCCGGCTTCCTGACCTTGCTTCTGTCTCCAAACCTGACCTCGACTTGTTTAACCCTACTTAGTTCCTGCCTGTTGCCAAGACCCAGCCTGGACTCTCACTATTCTCTGCCTTCCGTTTATGCTGTTTACCCTGATGTGTATGACTTAGCTAGTCTGACTCCGCTTCTATCTGCAAACCTGCACTTGCTGACCTGCATCCACTGCTCTGCTAACCTGCACTTGCTGATCTGCATCCGCTGCTCTGCAAACCTGCATCTGCTGACCTGCATCCACTGCTCTGCAAACCTGCATCTACTGACCTGTACCCACTACACCTGCTGACCTGCATATGCTGATCTCCGTACCTGTTGTTTCAGATTCCACTTGGCTACACAACTCCAAGCAGCAAGGACCAAACAGGAACCTTTACCTCACCAGGCTCTTGCCACCACTGTCCCCACTCCAGTGGTCTCTGAGTACGGGAGGTCTCCCTCCGCACGTCAGGCTCACACCCCAGGTATGTTACAGATACAGAGACTCAAATAAAAAAATGAACAACTTAACCACTTCGGGACCGCCGTATTGCCAATGTACGTCAACACAATGGCACAGGCAGGCATAATCACGTAAATGTACGTGATTGCCTTCTAGCGGGTGGGGGGTCCGATCGGACCCCCTCCCGCTAGATACGGCGGTCCCTTTCGGTGCCGGAGCGATCGGCGATGAGGGGATGGCCGTTGGTTTCCGCCCATCCCCTCTCGATCGCTCCTGGCCAGTGACGAACTTCCTCCCCTGTGAAAATGTAAACACAGGAGGAGGAAGTGATGTCACACTCCTCGTGGCGGTCTTTTTGAAACGGACAGCGAGGAGTGAAGACGCAAGTAAGTGCACCAACAGTCCACTAACACATAGGTACACACAGGCACACATTTCACCCCAGTCACCCCCCCGATCGGCCCCCCGCCCCCCCCCAGTCACAGTGTCACTAATGCAGTGTTCATTTATTTATTGATCACTACATTTAGTGTCAGTTGTGACTGTAAAAAGTGTCAGGGCAGCTAGTGTTAGGCCCCTTTAGGTCCAGGGTAGCCCCCTACCCCCCCCCCTAATAAAGGTTTAACCCTTTGATTGCCCTCCCAGTTAACCCTTTCACCCTCTTTTACCAGTGTCACTAAGCGATCGTTTTTCTGATCGCTGCAATAGTGTCACTGGTCCCGCTAGGAAGCTAGTTTTTTTTTAGGTTCAACGCCAGGTTTTTATACCGTTAGGTACCCCGATATATAACCTAATAAAGGTTTTAACCCTTTGATTGCCCCTAGAGTTAACCCTTTCACCAGCGATCGCTGCATAAGTGTCACTGGTGACGCTGGTTAGCCAGTTAGTTATTTAGTTATTTAGGTTCCCCGTCAGCTTTTTATAAAGCTTCAGGTACCCCCATATAAATACCCAATAAAGGTTTTAACCCCTGATTGCCCTTAGTTAACCCTTTCACCAGTGATCACCGTATAAGTGTTACGGGTGACGCTGGTTTGGTAGTTCGCTTTTTATAGCATCAGGGCACCCGCCATTTATTACCTAATAAAGGTTTAACCCCCTGATCACCCGGCGGGTGATATAAATTTGGTTTTAGGGTCAGAAAGGGTCTGCGTCGCCCCAGGCAGTGCTAGGTTAGTGCCAGCACCGCTAACACCCACGCGCAAAGCATACACCTCCCTTAGTGGTATAGTATCCGAACAGATCAATATCTGATCTGATCAGATCTATACTAGCGTGCCCAGCAATTTAGGGTTCTAAAAAAACGCATTGTTAGCAGGATCAGCCCAGATACCTGCTAGCACCTGCGTTTTGCCCCTCTGCCCAGCCCAGCCCAGCCCAGCCCACCCAAGTGCAGTATCGATCGATCACTGTCACTTACAAAACACAACACACATAACTGCAGCGTTCACAGAGTCAGGCCTGATCCCTGCGATCGCTAACAGTTTTTTTTGGTAGCGTTTTATACAGTCGCTGACAGGCTAGGTGCTTTTTTACCTGTGAGTCTCACTACTGTACCCCTAAATTTAGAGCCCAAAATGGCAAAGCGAAGGTACACTAGTGAAGAGGCCTACACGTTTCTGAGCATGACAGATAGTGAAGAGGAAGACACTGATCTGTCAGAATCAGGCTCAGAATACGAACCTGTAGAGGACAGCGCCTCCATGTCAGATAGCTCTGACGACGAAGAAGAGGTCCCTGCTATTGTCAGGCGTACCCGACCCCGATTTTCTGATGTTGTTGAGGTGCAGGAACCGGAAGTCCCTCGTATGGAGTATAGAGCCAGTACTAGCGCCGCTCATCCTTTTGGTGAACTGGCAAGCACCAGCGGCCTAGTACACCCTGGGCGTACATCCAGCACTGCAGTATCACGTGGTGACGTGGCGAGTCCCATAAGTGCAGTTCAAGCTGGCGAGGTGGCAAGCACAAGTAGTGTCCCGCTGCCACCAAGAAGAAGAAGACAAAGACAGGCCCGTCGTACCCATAGTGCCCTTCCTGCAGAATTCGCCTATCCCAATTGGGTGCCCACCACTTCTGCAGAACCCGTACTTCCCCCATTCACTGCCCAACCCGGTATTCAGGTGGATACAGATGATTTTACGCCACTCGATTTTTATTCTCTGTATCTCACGGAAGATCTCTATAGATCTATTGTGGACCAAACCAATTTATATGCTGGTCAACGCATCGCCGCTAATCCCCAGTTGCCGTCTCTTGCCAGAGATTGGAAACCAGTTACGGTTTCCGAATTTAAGACGTTTTTGGGCCTTTCCCTCAACATGGGCACACACAAATTTATGCGGATGCGGGCTTATTGGTCCACGCATCCGGCTGACCACATGCCCCTGTTCTCTAACTCCATGCCCAGGGCACGATACGAGCAGATCTTGCGGTTCTTGCACTTCAGTGACAATGAACTTTGTCGTCCACGTGGAGACCCTGAATACGATCGGCTCTACAAAATTCGGCCCCTCATAAACCACTTCAACCAACGTTTTGCAGACTTGTTTATTCCCCAAAAAGTTGTCTGCGTTGATGAGTCCCTGGTTAAGTTTACTGGTCGCTTGTCATTCAAACAGTACATTCCCAACAAGCGTACCAGGTACGGGGTCAAGCTCTATAAGTGCTGTGACAGGGCCACAGGCTATGCATGGAGCTTTATGGTTTATGAGGGTAAAGATAGTTACGTAGAGCCGGAGAACTGCCCTGATTACATAGGAAGCGCTGGCAAGATAGTGTGGAAATTGGTGTCACCCTTATTCGGAAAGGGGTACCACTTGTACGTGGACAACTATTACACCAGCGTGCCACTGTTTAGTCATTTATTTGATAATCAGATTGGAGCATGTGGCACCGTGCGACCTAATCGCCGGGGCTTTCCCCAGCGGCTTGTAGATTCCCGTCTTAGGCTGGGGGAGAGAGCCTGCTATCGGTGTAATAATTTGCTCGCTATGAAGTGGAGGCATAATAAGAATGTTTTCGTTCTTACCTCCCTTCATGCAGACACGACGGTCCAAATTTCTACGGCGACTGGTATTGTGGAGAAACCCCTCTGTGTCCACGAATATAACAAAAATATGGGAGGGGTGGACCTCAATGACCAGATGTTAGCGCCGTATCTAACTTCCCGTAAGACCAGACGCTGGTACAAAAAAGTGTCTGCTTACTTATTTCAATTGGCTTTGCTGAATGCTTTTGTGCTATACAAAGCTTCAGGCGGAACATTAACCTTTCTTTTCTTCCAAAGAGAGGTTGTCACAGAGCTTCTGTTTCCAGACGGTTCTGTACCTCACCATTCCCAACCAAATGCAGTAAGCCGGCTGTATGAGAGGCATTATTCTTATGTCCTCCCGAGTACCCCTACCCAACGAGCCCCCCAAAAAAGATGTCGTGTCTGTAGCAAGCGCGGATATAGGCGTGACACCCGTTCTTATTGTCCACGCTGTCCTGGCCAGCCTGGTCTTTGTCAGGGTGAGTGTTTTGAACGCTACCATGAACGAGTGAAGTATTAGCGTAGGGTACAGCATTTCACAGGCTAGGCACACTAACACAGGGTCTCCCAAGATGCCATCGCATTTTGAGAGACCCGAACCGTTACAGTTACAGTTTACAGTTCAAAAAAAAGTGTATAAAAAAAAAAGTAAAATAAAAAAACCAAAAAAAATATAAAATATAAAAACCAAAAATAGTTGTCGTTTTATTGTTCTCTCTCTCTCTCTCTCTCTCTCTCTTCTCTCAAATTTTTTATACTTTACTGTTTACTGTGTTATTGTTAACCATTTTTCATGTTTTCAGGTATGCCATTCAGCTGCAGCGTGGATTTATTTATCTTGACAGCAACAGCGTTTGCTCCCACGATACATAAAGCCGTGACTCCAGTGCTGTAGGAGGTGATTTCACCACCACAGTTAAAAAAGAGCATATATGCCGAAGCATGGGGGCATAAGGGGTGGAGGAGCGATTTTGCTCCTAATGCCGCGTACATACGGTCAAAATTCCGACGGAGGGCTTGCCCGTGGAAAAGTTTGAACGTATGTACGCAGCATAACTTTTTTGCGGGAGGATGCCCCCATGCTTCGGCATATATATATTTTAGGCACAGGTTGTGTTAAAAAATGTTTTATTTTTTACTGTTTTTTTTGGCAATTGCTTTGCAGGTATGGTATGGTAAGGTTTTACTGGGATGTTACTTTGTTTTAACGTTAACCATAATTTGCTTAGCAGGTACGCCATTCAGCTGCAGCGCGGATTTATTTATCTTGACAGCAACAGCGTTTGCTCCCACGATACATAAAGCCGTGACTCCAGTGCTGTAGGCGGTGATTTCACCACCACAGTTAAAAAAGAGCATATATGCCGAAGCATGGGGGCATAAGGGGTGGAGGAGTGATTTTGCTCCTAATGCCGCGTACATACGGTCAAAATTCCGACAGGGGGCTTGCCCATGGAAAAGTTTGAACGTATGTACGCGGCATAACTTTTTTGCGGGAGGATGCCCCCATGCTTCGGCATATATAAATGGTGCATGTATGTCCATCATTAGAAGTGGGTGGATGAAGGGAGGTATCTAATGGTGGGCATACCCACCGATCAATCTCTTTTTTTTCGTTCAGACAACATGACTCTCAGTAAATAGCTTGGGGTGTCTACTTTCCAAAATGGGGTAATTTGGGGGGATTTTGTGCTATTTTGGCATTTTATGGCCTTTGCACCCTTAGAAATCCTGAAGGTGGTGATTGGTTTTCGGGGTGCCGTACGCGACTAGACTCCCAAAAAGTCCCACACATGTGGTATCCCCATACTCGGGAGAAGTAGCCGAATATATTTTGGGGTGCAATTCCACATATAACCATGGCATGTGTGAGCAATATATCATTTAGTGACAACTTTTTGTACATTTTTTTTTTTTTTTTTTTTTTAGTCATTATTCAATCCCTTAGGACAAAAAAAATAAATATTCAATGGGCTCAACATACCCATCAGCAGTTTCCTTGGGGTGTCTACTTTCCAAAATGGGGTCATTTGGGGGGGTTTTGTGCCATCTTGGCATTTTATGGCCGTCAAAACTGTGATAGGTAGTGAGGAGTAAAATAAAAAAATTATGCCCTTAGAAATCCTGAAGGCGGTGCTTGGATTTCGGGGTCCCGTACGCGGCTAGGCTCCCAAAAAGTCCCACACATGTGGTATCCCTGTACTCAGGAGAAGCAGCAGAATGTATTTTGGGGTGTCATTTCACATATGCCCATAGAATGTGTGAGCAATATATCATTTAGTGACAACTTTGTGCAAAAAAAAAAAAGTTTGTAATATTCCCGCAACTTGTGGCAAAATATAAAATATTCCATGGACTCAACATGCCTCTCAGTAAATAGCTTGGGGTGTCTACTTTCCAAAATGGGGTCATTTTGGGGGGTTTTGTGCTATTTTGGCTTTTTATGGCCTTCGAAACTGTGATAGGTAGTGAGGGGTAAAATCAAAAATTTGCACCCTTAGAAATCCTGAAGGTGGTGATTGGTTTTCGGGATGCCGTGCGCGACTATACTCCCAAAAAGTCCCACACATGTGGTATCCCCGTACTCGGGAGAAGTAGTGGAATATATTTTGGGGTGCAATTCCACATATAACCATGGCATGTGTGACCAATATATCATTTAGTGACAACTTTTTGTACATTTATTTTTTTTTTTAGTCATTATTCAATCCCTTAGGACAAAAAAAATAAATATTCAATGGGCTCAACATACCCATCAGCAGTTTCCTTGGGGTGTCTACTTTCCAAAATGGGGTCATTTGGGGGGGTTTTGTGCCATCTTGGCATTTTATGGCCGTCAAAACTGTGATAGGTAGTGATAGGTAGTGAGGAGTAAAATAAAAAAATTATGCCCTTAGAAATCCTGAAGGCGGTGCTTGGATTTCGGGGTTCCGTACGCGGCTAGGCTCCCAAAAAGTCCCACACATGTGGTATCCCTGTACTCAGGAGAAGCAGCAGAATGTATTTTGGGGTGTCATTTCACATATGCCCATAGCATGTGTGAGCAATATATCATTTAGTGACAACTTTGTGCAAAAAAAAAAAAGTTTGTAATATTCCCGCAACTTGTGGCAAAATATAAAATATTCCATGGACTCAACATGCCTCTCAGTAAATAGCTTGGGGTGTCTACTTTCCAAAATGGGGTCATTTTGGGGGGTTTTGTGCTATTTTGGCTTTTTATGGCCTTCGAAACTGTGATAGGTAGTGAGGGGTAAAATCAAAAATTTGCACCCTTAGAAATCCTGAAGGTGGTGATTGGTTTTCGGGATGCCGTGCGCGACTATACTCCCAAAAAGTCCCACACATGTGGTATCCCCGTACTCGGGAGAAGTAGCGGAATATATTTTGGGGTGCAATTCCACATATAACCATGGCATGTGTGAGCAATATATCATTTAGTGACAACTTTTTGTACTTTTTTTTTTTGTCATTATTCAATCCCTTAGGACAAAAAAAATAAATATTCAATGGGCTCAACATACCCATCAGCAGTTTCCTTGGGGTGTCTACTTTCCAAAATGGGGTCATTTGGGGGGGTTTTGTGCCATCTTGGCATTTTATGGCCGTCAAAACTGTGATAGGTAGTGATAGGTAGTGAGGAGTAAAATAAAAAAATTATGCCCTTAGAAATCCTGAAGGCGGTGCTTGGATTTCGGGGTCCCGTACGCGGCTAGGCTCCCAAAAAGTCCCACACATGTGGTATCCCTGTACTCAGGAGAAGCAGCAGAATGTATTTTGGGGTGTCATTTCACATATGCCCATAGCATGTGTGAGCAATATATCATTTAGTGACAACTTTGTGCAAAAAAAAAAAAGTTTGTAATATTCCCGCAACTTGTGGCAAAATATAAAATATTCCATGGACTCAACATGCCTCTCAGTAAATAGCTTGGGGTGTCTACTTTCCAAAATGGGGTCATTTTGGGGGGTTTTGTGCTATTTTGGCTTTTTATGGCCTTCGAAACTGTGATAGGTAGTGAGGGGTAAAATCAAAAATTTGCACCCTTAGAAATCCTGAAGGTGGTGATTGGTTTTCGGGATGCCGTGCGCGACTATACTCCCAAAAAGTCCCACACATGTGGTATCCCCGTACTCGGGAGAAGTAGCGGAATATATTTTGGGGTGCAATTCCACATATAACCATGGCATGTGTGAGCAATATATCATTTAGTGACAACTTTTTGTACTTTTTTTTTTTTTTTTTTTTTTTTGTCATTATTCAATCCCTTAGGACAAAAAAAATAAATATTCAATGGGCTCAACATACCCATCAGCAGTTTCCTTGGGGTGTCTACTTTCCAAAATGGGGTCATTTGGGGGGGTTTGTACTGCCCTGCCATTTTAGCACCTCAAGAAATGAGATAGGCAGTCATAAATTAAAAGCTGTGTAAATTCCAGAAAATGTACTCTAGTTTGTAGACGCTATAACTTTTGCGCAAACCAAAAAATATACGCTTATTGACATTTTTTTTACTAAAGACATGTGGCTGAATAAATTTTGCCCTCAATGTATGACTAAAATTTAGTTTATTCGATTTTTCTTATAACAAAAAGAAGAAAATATCATTTTTTTTCAAAATTTTCGCTCTTTTTCCATTTATATCGCAAAAAATAAAAATCGCAGAGGCAATCAAATACCATCAAAAGAAAGCTCTATTTGTGGGAAGAAAAGGACGCAAATTTCGTTTGGGTGCAATATTGCATGACCGCGCAATTACCAGTTAAAGCAGCGCAGTGCGAAATTGCAAAAACACCTCTGGTCCTTAAGGTATTTATTGGTCCGAGGCTGAAGTGGTTAAGGTAAGGGCTGTTTCTCCTTAGCTCTTGTGCTATGATATGAATTAGTGGTGTACAGCTAATGATCGGGAACATTTAATTACTCTTTTTTTGTACCCAACAGATACATAAGGAATTCAAGAGAATTAAGGCCACAAGACTTGAGTCTACCTTTATGGCAAACTTGGCAAATTGCATCCCAAAACTGATGAATGTAGTATCATCAGGAGAAGGAGCTGTTGGAAAGAGAATCAAGCAGATCAAAGACATGTTTCTTCTGGTATCACAATTGTTTACATTTATCTCTTAAATTAAAGTGATCGTAAATGCTATTTGTTTATTTTTACCTACAAGTAGGCTTATAATAAAGCTTACCTATAGTTAAAATGAATATCTCCTAAACGTGCCTGGGAGTGATACTATCACGGCAAGCCAATCAGATGGTTGGGGTTTGCGAATGAGGAAGAAAGACCATGTGAAGGTGGAAGCATTTGCATCATTCATATCACATCACTGGAGGGTTTAGTTTTAAGGTAAGTCTTTCATGACGTGCTAGTATTCAGTACATACTATCACATTTTGATATTGCCTTGCAGGTGGAAACTTTTTTTTTTTTCCAAGTAGTCTTTACTACTTGAAGGTTGCTGATTGTCACCCATTCAGATTATATTGATTAAAGTGGTTTTAAAGGCAGAAGGTTTTTTCACCTTAGTGCATTGCCTGCATTAAAGCACAAAATAATATTCTATGCATGAGATCCCCTTTCCAGCCTCCCCAAATACCTCAGCCCAATTTTGATCCAGCACTGTGCGTGAGAGCAGCATGGCTTCTCTCTATCTCTTCACTGGCTCTGTGACAGCAGCAGGAGCCATTGACTGACACTGCTGTCAATGACAGAAGGTGAGAAGAGACAGGGGCGAGTCGTGTGTCAATTGACGCACAGAGCCTGAGCCCAGCTTGGGAGAAAGCCCACGAGTGCCCCCATAGCTAGTGGTTGCTAGGTGCATTCAGAAGGGGGGAGCCTGTAGCTTCAGCTGGGAACCCTAGAAGAGGAGGAGGATAGGGGCTACTCTTTGCAAAACCATTGTACAGCACAGGTAATAACATGTTTGTTACAGCATTTTAAAAATGTAAACATTTTAGCTGTACAACTACTTTGGAGTATTTTCCTTGATTCTTTTTACACCATTTTTCTCCATTAGCACAATACAATTGAAACACGCAGAGAAGTGCATTGGTCACAAACTCACTTTTTTTTGTAATACTTCAAATTGGGTTAAAAACAAAAACTCCCATTGGACCAATATGTTTACAATGCAGATGTGTCATACACACTCCCCTCTATGATATCTTAAAATACGGTAGGATTTTACTGTGGAAATGTAACGATACAGGGCCCCAAATACCAACCCATTGGCTACAAACTGACTTTTTTGATATATTTTAAAATGAGTCAAAAACAAAATTTTCCATTGGACCAAAAGTTTACAATGCAGATGTGTCATACACACCCTTACAATATGGTATGATTTTACTGTGGACATTTAAAGATAAAGAGCCCCAAATATCAACCCATTGGTTAAACAGTGACATTTTTACAATACTTCTAAATGAGTTAAAAACAAAATCTCCCATTGGACCAGTATGTTTACAATGCAGATGTGTCATACACACCCCCCTCTATGAGAGCTTACAATACGGTATGATTTTACCATGTAAATTTAACCACTTCAGCCCCGGAAGAATTTACCCCCTTCCTGACCAGAGCACTTTTTGCGATTCAGCACTGTGTCGCTTTAACTGACAATTGCATGGTCGTGCGACATGGCTCCCACACAAAATTGACGTCCTTTTTTTCCCCACAAATAGAGCTTTCTTTTGGTGGTATTTGATCACCCATGTGGTTTTAATTTTTTGCGCCGATATGTGTTCTTCTACATATTTTTGGCAAAAAAATTACAATAAGCGATTATTGATTGGTTTGCGCAAAAGTTATAGCGTTTACAAAATAGGGGATAGTTTTATGGCATTTTTATAATTTTTTTTTAATTTGTAATTTTTTTAACCACTTGCTTACTGGGCACTTAAACACTATTCTGCCCAGACCAATTTTCAGCTTTCGGTGCTCTCACAATTTGAATGACAATTACTCAGTCATGCAACACTGTACCCAAATGAATTTTTTGTCCTTTTTTTCCCACAAATAGAGCTTTCTTTTGGTGGTATTTGATCACCTCTGGGGTTTTTATTTTTTGCGCTATAAATGAAAAAAGACCGAAAATTTTGAAAAAAAACGCATATTTCTTTGTTTCTGTGACAAAATTATGCAAATTATTAATTTTTCTTCATAAATTTTGGTCACAATTTATACTGCTACATATCTTTGGTAAAAATAACCCAAATTAGTGGATATTATTTGGTCTTTGTGAAAGTTAGAGCGTCTACAAGCTGTGGTGCGAATCGCACAAAATTGATCACATCTGATGTACTGGTGGCCTATCTCGCTTCTTGTGACCCGAACAAGTCAGAAAAGTACAAATACCCCCCAAATGACCCCTTTTTGGAAAGTAGACATTCCAAGGTATTTAGTAAGAGGCATGGTGAGCTTTTTGATGTTGTCATTTTTTTCCCACAATTCTTTGCAAAATGAAGATTTTTCATTTTTTTTATTTTTCTCCACAAAATTGTCATTGTAATAGGTTATTTCTCTCACGTGGCATGTGTATACCACAAATGACACCCCCCCAAAAAATTCTGCTACTCCTCCTGAATATTACAATACCACATGTGTGGGACTTTTTCACAGCCTGGCCACATAGAGAGGCCCAACATGCAGGGAGCGCCATCACGTGTTCTAGAAGCATAAATTACACATCTAACTTGTTGACTATTTATTACACTTTTGAAATACCAGGACAATGACACGTGACACTGATGACAGATGGCACTGATACGTGGCAATGATGACACTTATACGTGGCACTGATGACACGTGGCACTGATGACAGATGGCACTAATATGTGGCACTGATGACAGATGACACTAATATGTGGCACTGATGACACGTGGCACTAATACGTGGCACTGATGACACGTGGCACTAATACGTGGCACTGATGGCACGTGGCACTAATACGTGGCACTGATGACACGTGGCACTAATACGTGGCACTAATACGTGCCACCGGTGACAGATGGCACTAATACGTGGCACCAATGACGCGTGACACTGATGACAGATGGCACTGATAAGTGGCATTGATGACACGTGACACTGACAACAGATGGCACGTGACACTGACAGGTGGCACTGATGACAAATGGCACTGATACATGGCACTGATGACAGATGGCACTATGTGGCACTGACACGTGGCACTGACGACACGTGGCACTGACGACACGTGGCACTGGGGGCAGGTGGCACTGGGGTGGATGGCACTGGGGGCAGGTAGCACTGGGGTGGATGGCACTGGGGGCAGGTAGCACTGGGGGCAGGTAGCACTGGGGTGGATGGCACTGGGGGCAGGTAGCACTGGGGTGGATGGCACTGGGGGCAGGTAGCACTGGGGTGGATGGCACTGGGGGCAGGTGGCACTGGGGTGGATGGCACTGGGGCGGATGGCACTGGGGCAGATGGCACTGGGGCGGATGGCACTGGGGCGGATGGCACTGCTGGGGGTGGATGGCACTGCTAGGGGAGGATGGCACTGCTAGGGGAGGATGGCACTTTATTTTATTTTTTTACTTTTTTTTCTTTCACAGGCAGAACGGCTGCCGCTGCAGCCGTTCATCTCTCCCCTCTCGCACTGTCTGTGCGAGGAAGGAGAGCGGCGCTGAGAGATGATCTCATATGTAAACATATGAGATCATCTCCCATTGGATACGCCGATCACGCTGTAAACGGCCGCTGTGATTGGCCGTTTACAGCGATCTGTGTTTGCCTGTCCCCGGGGGACACGGCGAACACAGAACTTCCGCGATGCGCGCCCGCGGCGGCGCGCATTGCGGAAGTAAACATCACGCCGTCCAGGGACGGCAACCCGGACGAAGGCGCCTGCTCTACTGCCGTCATTCGGCCATAGGGCGGGCGCGAGGAGGTTAAAATGGCAATACAAAGAGTTTCAAGCCTCAGTTAAGCATAAATTCAAAGAGACATGTATACAACATCATCCTCATCAATAATTTTTAAGATGAAACAAGAGGTTATGAGGCCACATAGGCAGTTGCTGCAACTGTAACTAATGTGACCAAACCTACAAGATTATGAAACATCTCTGGACTATCTCGGTACTTATTAGCACAAATAAATCGAAAATCATTCGAAGATCCTACAGAATAAAAATTCTGTGGATCGAACGACTCAATGCGACCTCTCCCCCGGGACTCAATGAAATGATTTCCTATAAACCTTTTTTATAGGATGACACCTTTTGATGATGGGCATATTGCACTCCTAGACTGTCATCTATAATTTGTTATTATGTTATAACCTTTCAAATGTTGCCTGATCTTAAAATTCCAGTTCCAGGATCAGGGATACCCTTGATGGCTTATGTGGTATGGGAGTGGGGGACAACCCCCCTTCTCCATTTGTGATTTTCTATTCACTATTCTATGTATATTGTATGTAATTTATTTTATCTTCTGGTTTATTTTCATTTCACATTGTTGACTGTGAGGGAGTTCTGCTTACCCGATCTCCAGTGGCGTATCAGGTCTATGTTTTGGGGCCCAACCTTAAGTGGGTTCCCTGGTGGCAGATGCGTGACTGCCCTGGCAGGACCTTACATTATTGTGTGCGGTCCTTGCTTGAATGGGCCTTAGCCTGGGTGTTTGCCCTTGGACTGGATGGCGCAGTGGTTTTGGGCCCGTACAAACTCATTGGTGTGCATCCTTAGTGGATGGATGCCCTCTGTGGCCCAGTTGGCCTGCGCTGTGTGGGCGGGCTGACCCCGTGACGTCGCAGTACGCCACGTGGTTTGGGGAGCTCAAATAGAGGCTGCTTGGCAGTCCTCTGTTGAGCAACTTGGGACCGTGAGGCTGGGCGTTCCTTTGGGCGATCATTTACACAGGTTGGTACTTTTAAATCCTGAACCGATTGGATTACAATCCTTTCTATATTGTGCTGTTTTATTGGGCTCTTGATGATGACTTTACTTCACACCAACAGTTCGTATTTTACCGAAGGCCTTCATGGCTACCATCTTGGAACCTTGTTAGTGTATCCCTGGAGCTACGTAGTTTCCACTACGTTTGGTGGTATTAATGCCTGATACGTCTGTAGTTCATTCAGCACTCCTCTTGTGACCTTGACTACTCCTTTGTATCTCGCCCATATGTTCGCCCATGAGTAGACTCTGGCTGCATTACATCGAGTGGTGAGTGGGGTTTTATGGATAATACACTTTGATAACTCAACTTCATTGGTGTTTGGGTATCTTCACTTTAATTCCCCCTTCCCCTCTTTTTTCTTATCGCTTTTTTCTTCTCTATTTTTTATTTGCACCCTTTCACATTGTATCATTTCTTAGTTTCTTTTTTTTTTTTTGGGTGCTGGATTTACATTTAATTTAATTTTTTTTCCCACATTTGGTATTTTCATTCACTCTACTCTTACTAATCTTTTAGCAATTATTCTCTTTAATTCACCATTTTTTTGACACCAGAGCCGGTCATATATACTCCCCCACATTCGCCGCTGGGGGAATTTGGCGTGCCCTGTGCCCTGTGACCTGTTGCTACTGGTTGTATTGGTGAGCCGTGCTCCTAATTTTAATCAATGTAAAATTATGTTGTTTTTTTGTTATATATATTGCTGTTTTTCTACTCTACCCTATTATATTTGTTTACCATGTAGATCTCCCTCCTGAAGAAACGTTTTTTAACTGCGAAACCAGTAGAGGAATTTCGCTACGCGACCCCCCCCAACATAAACTTTACAGGGAAATCCGATGGTTATTGTATAGCTGTGGTGGATGTTTTTATTTCTATGTCTGACTGTTTTTGTCTTTGTATAATTTTTCTTTTTGAGTATTATTAAAAATTATTTTTAAAAGATTTTCGATTTATTTGTGCTGATAAGTACTGAGATAGTCCAGAGATGTTTCATGATCTTGTAGGTTTGGTCACATTAGTTACAGTTTCAGCAACTGCCTATGTGGCCTCATAACCTCTTGTTTCTTCTTAAAAAATATTTTAAACGGTGGCGATCATCGATTTTTATCTTGACTGCGACATGGCGGACACATCAGACATTTTTGACACATTTTTGGGATCATTGTCATTTATACAGCAATCGGTGCTATACAAATGCACAGATTCCTGTGTAAATGACACTAGCAGTGAAGGGGTTAACCAAGAGGTGGCAGTGTAGGGGTTAAATGTGTCCTAGGGGCATGTTGCTAACTGGGGGGCGTGGCTGTATTGTGCACATCACTGATCTCTGCTCCAGTCACAGGGAGCAGAGGTCAGTGTCACTTGTTGCTAAGCAGAACGGGGAGATGCTTGTTTACTATATCATCTCCCCGTTCTTCCACACCGTGAGGTGATCGCAGGTATCCCCACGGTGATCGAGTCCGCAGGACCCGCGACCCGACTCACGGAGCTTCTCACAGGCATGCGAGCGAGCCACCTTCTGCCTCTTGAAGGGCAACATACAGGTACGTGATTTTGCCTGTATTTGCCCTTCTGGCGACGTATATCGGCGTGAGGTGGTCGGGGAGCAGTTAAAGGGACCCAAAAATCAACCTATTGGCTACACTCTGACATTTTCGCAATATTTCAAAATGAGTCAAACCAAAATCTCCCATTGGACCAATACGTTTACAATGCAGTTGTCATACACACCCTCCTCTATATCTTTAAATACGGTAGGATTTTACTTTGGAAATTTAAAGATACAGGGCCCCAAATATCAACCCATTGACTACAAATGGACATTTTCGCTTTAATTTGAAATAAAAAACACAAGAAAATTGATTCTTTCCAGAGTGCGGCTGTCCAGAGTTTTTTCTGTCCTTTCTCACGTTTACAATGCAGATGTTTCATACACACCCCCTCTATGATATCTTACAATACGGTATGATTTTACTGTGGAGATTTAAAGATACAGGGCCCCAAATATCAACCTATTGACTACAAACTGACATTTTCGCAATACTTTTAAAAATGAGTCAAAAACAAAATATTCCATTGGACCAAAATGTTTACAATGCAGTTGTGTCATACACACCCCCCTCTGATATTTTACATTATAGTATGAATTTACTGTGGAAATTTAAAGATACAGAGTTCCAAATATGAACAGTTTGGTTACAAACTGACTTTTTTGTAATACTTCAAAGTGGGTCAAAAACAAAATTTCCCATTGGACCAATAAGTTTACAGTGCAGTTGTCATCCACACCCCCTCTATGAAATTTTACAATTAGGTATGATTTACTGTTGAAATTTAAAGATACAGAGCCCCAAATATGACCCCATTGGCTACAAACTGAAAATTGTTCACTTCTAAATGGGTCAAAAACAAAATTTCCTATTGGACCAATACGTTTACAATGCAGATGTGTCATACACACCCCCCTCTATATTTCACATTATATTATGATTTTACTGTGGAAATATAAAGATACAGAGTCCCAAATATGAACCCTTTGGTTACAAACTGACTTTTTTTGTAATACTTCTAAGTGGGTCAAAAACAAACTATCCCATTGGACCAATAGGTTTAAAATGCAGATGGGGGCGTGGCCTGACACGAATGGCGATGGACGTCTAGCTGAGAGCTCCTGACACCCACGGAGCTATCCGTCGCCATCCACCCACCATCGCACACAATCCGCCCTTCTAAACCACCCCAACCGGACCACATCGTACCGTTGCAGTGTACAGGATGCTTATTTTGAAGAAATAGGACTCACAGCCGCCCGTGTTTTGCCGCTGTAATCCCCTCCAGCCGCCGCCATCTTTAGCCTCCGGGACCTCCAGGAGACACAGGAGCCACATCGGCGGGAGAGGGGCTGCCATCGGTCCCCTCCCATCATCTTCCCTCTTGCCCGGGTTTCGCTTGGAGCGGTTCCGGACCTCCGTGGCCCTCGGGGAGTGCGCGGTCGGCTTCGGCCTAGTGCGGCCTACCAAGGCCTAGGAATCCCCAGAGTTTCCTGCAGCTGCTGCCCAGGAACGCGCTCCACGGCCGTTCCGGCCTACAATTGCGGCCGAGGACTACTTCATTACACCGGCCTGGCCACCTTCCCACCCCCTCCTCACAGAGGCTTGCTCTGCTGGTCATTTAACTACTGTTTTCAATCAGCACTTGACTGTTACCCTCAGCTTGCTCTCTCTGGCCTAATATTCCAGGCATCCACACTACAAGCATCCCCTGCAGCCTCATATTCCCTTTGCTTACTAAATTTACTCTGGCTCTCACTGTATACTCATTCACCCTATTGGAGCAGGAGCCTGACAAATTTACATTGCTTCTACCTGGATAAGCTGTCAATCATCCCAGCTGTCAATCATCCCAATAAGCCAGTATACCTCCCAGAATCACTCCGGTGGGGGTCACCTTGAACTCTCTCATGATTGCAACTGCATGGCCACATCTTGCCATATGCAAGATCCTACTAAATGATCTAAACTTTCACTTCTAAGGGCATGGCCCGACGCATGGAGAGGCGAGACGTGCCTGCACTCAGCTCCCGGCTCCCCCGGCTCCACGGACCTCATATCGGCCAGTAAACCGGACCAACCACAGCTCCATGGGGAAAGACAAGCCCAAGGCACCTAAGGGCGGCAGTGGACACCGTCCAGGAGGGGATTTGGATGATTATTTGTGGAAGGTTGTCTTTCCAGCGCGCTCTGAATTGGCCCTGCACTCTCAGGTGAGCTCCCACAGCCTGCTCTCCCACCCTGAGGACACTGACTTCTCCCCCAGGCTTACAAGAAGCCGATCTAATGTCTCCCTAGGATCAGGGGAAGGGTGGGACATGGAAGCACAGATCAGATCCCTGCACAGCTACATGAGGTCTCTGCCCACATAAGCTGACTTTGAACACTGTGTGCACAGGATTGAGGAAACTTATAGGAAAGAGATCTCTGACTTGAGAAAAGATGTGGGGGTATGCTTTGAAGATGTGGAAAACACAGTAGATGGCCTGCGGGACACTGTACAATCACATGATAAGATCCTCAATACCCACACAGTCATGCTCCAGCAACTCCCATATCAGCAGGACGACCTCGAAAACCGCAGTCGCCGCAACAACATATGCATACGGGGGATACCCAAGTTGGTTGACCCCAAGAATTTACCTACAGCTGTGACGGCTATCTTTAACCAAATACTCCAATGCCCCAAAGATGACCCGATCGAACTGGACCGCGTCCACCGTACCTCGGGCCCCTGCACCCCTGACCCCTCCTTTGTACGTGACACCTTGTGCCGTGTCCATTTCTACAAAATAAAGGAGAACATTATGAGGGCCGCCAGCACACAGCAGTCGATTCTCTTCAATGAAACACCCGTCATGCTCCTTCCTGATCTCTCCCGCCAAACACTGGCGATGCGGAAATCCCTGAGACCCCTCACGCAACTCCTACAATCAAGGCAGATCAAATACCAATGGCGTTTCCCCTTCCATCTTCGAGTGCACCATGCGGGTAAAACCGCCATATTTCGTACATTGGGAGACCTGCCTGCATTCCTCAGCACGCTTGAACTGCCTCAAGTCGCACTACCCGACTGGCCATTTGCACCGACCACCCCAGGTCTACCCTACACCCCGCAATGGCAGAAGCAAGGTCACAAGCGCACCCCTCGGTCTCCACAGCATCAGGACCCCAATGACTGAAACAATCCAGTGGGCCTCCCCGGCCCTCTTTCTTCTTCCCACCACTAGGGTCCTCCCCTGTGATGTGCTTGGACCCGTATGGGTCAGATAGCTCACTCGCTGAATAACCTTCTTGTTTACAGGTTTTTTGTGTATCTTACATGCCTCCTGTTGCTGTGCCCCCCCTTCCCTATCCCTACAGTTGGAGTGCTCCGCTATAACTTTTTCAATCATCAATGTACAGGTTTCAGGACTTGTCCTTGCACTCCACTGCCTGCAACAGCCCCCTCTATGTTTCCCTTGCCAAACTTTACAGTTATTGCTATATTTAGTCTGATCCCTTCATAGGGCCTGTTGCATATCCATATCCCCTATGACGCATAGATGTTATCTATTTTATGCCGGTTTACAAATGCATTTATTGATGACCGCTAAGATAATTTTCATTATTATGTTATTTGGTTCACTCTTTAGGTCGCAACTGATTTTGATCTACACGTGGGGCCGGGGTGCAGGGATCTGCCCGGCTCTGTGGTCTCACTTTGCACCCCCCCCCCCCCCCCCCTACAGGTTTTTTGTTTTTTTTCTCACCCCACAGTGATCCCATGGTCACTGTGGAGTGCACTGATTTGTGCCTTTATAACAGGCTTTTTTCCTCCTTACTACTTGCCTTTTGGAGCCACCTAGTGGCCTTTTTTGTTTTTGTTCTGACTACTCCTTTTTTCTGCCTGACCTATTGGGGCCCATCTCCCACAATTGATGCTTACAAAAAATGTGTTACTTGTATCCCTATTTGTTGTAGTGGGAGAATATGGCAGTGATTATAATTGTTGGTACTTCCTACACAAGGTTACTGTACTGTCTTTTCTCTCTCTTCTTACTTTTTTTCTCCCTTCCGTCTTCTCTTCTCTACCTATGCCCTCCCTCCCTTATCCCCCCTCCCTTATCCCCCATGACCAAACACTATTCTCGTTCCCTATCCCAACAGGGTTCACCCATAGCGTCACTTATCACACTGATCCTAAGCTCCACCCTTATGACCCCCCATGGCTAGTGACGGTCCAATAACCCTTCGCTTCCTTTAACTGTAGAGGTTTCAACACACCTGAGAAGCGGAGCCAGACGCTCTACCATTTTCATAAAAAGCGTACGAAAATTCTGCTACTCCAAGAAACGCACTTTCGCGCAGGGGCAATTTCAGCCCTGCGCAATAGGTATTACTCACAATGGTTTCACAGTGTTAATCCTCAGGCCAAATCTAAGGGGGTGTCTGTTGCCTTTCATAAATCTTTTAACCCGGAGGTTCTGGATTCTCTCATAGACGACTCGGGTCGTTGCGTATTTCTGAAACTGAAACTAAGCGATTTTCTTTTCACAGTGGCTAACATCTACGTGCCGAACGTGGGCCAGGCTCGGTTCCTCTCTTCGGTCCTCACCAGACTATCCTCCTTTGGAGGGCCAGCTTTCGTCATTGGAGGTGATCTCAATATTGTCCTATCCCCAACCGCAGACACATCCTCGGGTAAGTCTTCTGTTCCTTACTCCACCTTGACACGTATCAAATCACTCTTACATTCCTCCCATCTGGTGGATGCCCATAGATAGGGATTACAGTTATTTTTCAGTTGCACACAACTCCTACAGTAGATTAGACCACTTTCTCATATCACAATCACTTCTAGACAAACCTCTCCAAACATCGATCGGTAACATCCTGTGGTCCGACCATACCCCATCTATCTGACTCTAGTCCACCCCCCGGCTACCCACCGGGGGGCGAGCTGGAGACTTAACGACAATCTGCTACGGGACACTGTGTGTGTAGCAGATGTCTCTAAAGCCATAAAAGACTTTATAGGTGACCACTCAGCTGATACGACTTCCCCCTTAAACCAATGGGACACACTTAAATGTGTGATACGGGGTACTCTTATACAGCACGGTTCTCGCCTTAAGAAGGCCCGAGCTAACTCCTCACTACAATAGCTGAACTCGAACCCCTCCACAAACGAGAACTAGACCCTGCTATTTTTGTTCAGCTTTCCAATGCCCGCAGAGACCTACTCCAGCTCCTAGACATGCACTCCTTAATCGCCAGGGACAAAGCACGAAACCACTTCTACTCGCTGGCGAATAAATGTGTTAAGCACCTAGCTAGGATCATTCACCCTAGACCCCCACGACATTCTATCCCCTTTATTGTTCAACCGGATCAAACGAAAACATTTAACACCTGTGGGATATCTGCATCCTTCAGGCAATACTACTCACAGCTATATAACCTTCCGCGCGCAACCCCTTCCGATCGGTTCCCCCCCCCTCCTGACCCCACGCAAGATTATATTCTGGAGACTGCCCTACCTTCTGTTGACAAAGCGGACGCGACAGCCCTCGATGAGCCCCTGATTACCTCTAAATTCTTACAGGCCATCAAAGCCCTTAAAGTGGGCAAATGCCCGGGTCCGGACGGCTTTACGCCCCGGTTTTACAAAACCTTTGCCCCCCAACTTGCACCCCTTCTGAAAAAGGCCTTTAACTCGGTGGACAGTTTCAACCTCCCCTCCAAAGAATCTTTATCTGCCAACATCTCTATTATCCCTAAACCAGGCAAGGACCCATCTCCATACTTAACATAGATATTAAGTTATTCGCAAAACCCGTTTGTCCCCTCTACTACCTAAAATTATCCATAATGATCAAGTGGGGTTTGTCCCTGATAGAGAGGCTAGGGACAACACCAACAAAACGATACACCTTATATCCCTGATCCAACGTAAAGGCCTGAAAGCTTGCCTTTTATCTTTCGACGCTGAAAAGGCCTTCGATATGGTCAGCTGGAGGTTTCTACAGCTGTCCCTAGAACAGCTTGGCCTCGGTGTTCCCTTCATCTCTAAAGTTATGTCTCTATATTCCCGAGCCTCAGCTAGGGTCCTAGTCAACGTTACCACATCGGCTCCCTTTGACATTGCAAATGGCATCAGGCAAGGCTGCCCCCTGTCCCCCCTCCTCTTTGTCATCATAATTGAACATCTGGCCTGCGCCACACGTCAAAACCCCTCCATTCTCAGTATTCAAACTCCATCTGCACACCACAAACTTTCCCTGTATGCGGACGACCTCCTAGTGTATATCCAGAATCCACACATCTCACTGCCATCCCTGCTTAGGGAATTCCAACGTTTTGGCACCCATAGAAACTTTAAGATTAATATAACTAAGACGGAAGCCCTTAACATATCCCTCACCCCCTCCACCCTGTCCCTTCTAAAATCTAATTTCTCATTTAGATGGCAGACCAAGGGGATCTCTTACTTAGGGATCATTATACCCTCTAGCTAACTTGTTCTCCCTAAATTATATTCCTCTACTCTCCCGAATACGGAAAGACCTTGAGGAGTGGGGTGGGTCTTCATTGCCATGGTTCGGAAGGATCAATACCCTAAAGACGCACACTTTACCCAAATTTCTGTATTTATTCCAAACGGTTCCCATCCACGTCCCCAAATCATTTTTTACCTCCCTGCGCTCACTAGCCACCAGATTCATGTGGAACCGGGGACTTCCCCGAGTTAAATTTAAATTGCTTACGCTTCCGAAGACAATGGGAGGAACAGGTCTCCCTGATTTTGAGACCTACCATACAGCTGCTCATATGGCTCGCATCATAGAATGGTTCCCCCGCCCTCTCTGCAAGGCTTTGGTGACCGTTGAAGAAGACCTTTCTCCTGTAGACCTCAGGGCTCTTTTATGGGGTTACAATCAAGACTACACTCGCTTGACATCCTTATCCCCACTGACTTTGGCCTCCTTGAAGCTATGGTATAGGAAATCACCCTCTCCTCTGACCCCGACCCCTGATGTCCCTTTTTGACCATCCCGCTCTTCCACAAGGTACAGGGGCAGCCTCCCTAGGGTCCTTTAAACGCACGGAGTGGCCACAAGCTTACACATTTGTACACTCCTCACAGGGGACTCCGGTCCCTCTGGCAGGCACTGGAGACTGGCTCACAGCCTTACATATGTCCACATTTACCAAACACCTACACTCCTCCTCTCAAATACATTGCAAGCTTACCAGCTTTGAGGAACTATGTTCGCTTCCAGAAACTCCCAAACACCTCCTTTCCTCCTTATATAACCTACTGCAGACTTTAGCACAAGATCAACTCCCGCACTACACTAGGATGTGGTCTGCGGACCTGGGTGAAGACATCTCTGTGCCGGAATGGCAAACATCTTTTCATTTTACGCATAAGTCAACCATCTCCTGCTACTCTCAAGAAAAGAACTACAAGCTCTTGTCCAGATGGTACAGAGACCCTGCAACTTTGCAAAAATCTTCCCGTCTGCACCAGCCACTTGCTGGTGCTGTGAAACCTCAGTCGGAACATATATGCATGTCTGGTGGGACTGTGAGAGGATCCGCCCCTTCTGGACACAGGTTTTCGAATGTTATAATCTTATAGCTGATAGACCAGTTCCTATTTCTCTGAAAATTGCATTACTCTCCATACTGCCCGGGTCTATAAAATTGCAGAGGCAAAGATTGCTTCGTTTCTTTATGTCCTCTGCTAGGCAACTGATACCCGCTTATTGGAAGACAAAGAATACTCCCCCATTGTCACGGTGGGTATCAATTATGAATGATACCATGAGAATGGAGGAGATGCTGGCATTGGACAATGACACATGCACCAAATTTATAACCCAATGGTCGATCTGGCTCCGCTTCTCCTCCTCTGACACTTTGTTGAACAAAATCTCGAACACATAGGGACACTCTGGGCTCCCTTTTACCCTACCCCCCTGTGCATAATCCTTACCCCCCTCTCCCCCTCCCTCTACTCTCCTCCCTCCCTGCTGTTCTGTTCCTCTACCACCTTGTTCCTTCTTTGTTTTGTTCTTCTCTTTCCTCTCTTCTCTCTCTTTCTGTCTCCTTTATGTTATTTATTACACATTGCCTCATGTAGTAACCCATGAGCATCTCTCATTGGTATAACCTCGTGGATCAGAGAATAGGTTCCCTTCCCAATTCTCCAAGCTTACTGACGGGGACCAGCTATGGATGACAGTCGTTGACTGGCCTCCCGTAAATTTATTTCTGTTACTGTTCTTTGCATACATTTATCTCATGATGTTTACTGTTTTACTGTTTTTTCTTGAAAAGCACCAATAAAAATATTTTCAACACTAAAATGCAGATGGGTTATACACACCCCCCTCTATGATGTCTTCTAATAGGGTATGATTTTACTATGGAAATTTAAAGATACAGAGCCCCAAATATAAACCCATTGGCTACAAACTGTCATTTTTGCAATTCTTCAAAATGAGTCAAAAACAAAATCTCTCATTGGACCAAAACTTTTACAATGCATACACACCTCCCCTCTATGAAATTTTACAATTAGGCATGATTACTGTGGAAATTGTAAAGTTACAAAGCCCCAAATATCAACCCATTAGCTACAAACTGATATTTTTTAACTTCTAAATGGGTCAAAAACAAAATCTCCCATTGGACCAATACATTTACCAATACATTTACAATGCAGATGTGTCATACATGTCTATGATATCTTACAATACGGTATGATTTTACTGTGGAAATTTTAAAGATACAGAGCCCCAGCCCCCAGGATAGCAGAGAGAACTCTGATAGCACTCCTGATGTTCTATGCCAGGAAAATGATCACTCTCTGCTGGAAAAAATTTGCCCCGCCGTCAATATTGTTTTGGAAAACACATGTCAGTACTACCACTCTATAAGGAAATGTATCAAAATAGAGGTTGCCCCAAAAAGTACGATGGGGTGTGGGCCAAATGGCTGGCCGAGGCCTCCACGGCAACCGAAAACTGAGCATGTACATAACACCACTTTAGGATTGGATGCGATATCGATACTGTGGCAGCACGCAGGTAAAGTCACCTGGTTGTATCCAGGATGGGAAATATGTGTGCCCTAGATTCAGGCTTTATGCAGACTTTTACAATTAGAGGGGAAGAGTTAATGAGCCCAGCTGAAGTAAGTGGGCTCATTAAGACCTCTACAAAAAACCCCAGCATGCTTAGGGAGATGCTCCATCCTGGAACCAGTTTTGTGTTGTATAGACTGGGGAGTGTGACACTTGTTCTGTGCGGTGAGTTAACGCCTGTGTGGCAAACCTCTACAACAGAGACAGGGACTGGTGCTGCACAAGGCTGCACTCAGTTGTTAGATAGGGAATCTATGTGTGTATTTAGAGGTCAAGCTGACCAAGGATTATTTTCATGTTTTATTTTTGTTTGGCTGTTATATGTTTCACTGCATGTAGCATAAATAAACCGCATCTTTGGTTTTTTTGCACCTACAACGCTGTCTGCTGTGCCTGATTTTGTGTTGTGAACCCATCCAGGGGGTCACACACACTCCAGTTGGTGGAGAATTTTGGCATTTTTTTTTTTAAGGCCAGCATGGAGGAGATACTGAGACAGCTGGCTCTAGCAAATGCAAATCAGCAGCAAGCAAATGCAAATCAGCAGCAAACAAATGCGGGTTTACAAAAGAGCCTTGCAGCCCAGCAGCAGACAAATGCAACTTTGCAGCAGAGTTTGGAAGCTCAGCAACAAGCCCAGCAGCAATCTGAAGCCCGCTTCATAGACCTGTTGCAGAAGCAAGAGCAGAGTTTTCGACAGCAAATAGAGACATTAATACAGCAACGTCCGCAGACCAATGAGGCAAGTGGTTACACTAATACCGCATCCTTTGGTGTGAGCTGTTTATTGACAAAAATGACTGGAGAGGATGATCCGGAGGTGTTTTTGACCACATTTGAAAGGACTGCTGAAAGGGAAAAGTGGGCTAAGGAGCAATGGGCTGGACTGGTGGCCCCTCTATTAACTGGGGAATCGCAGAAAGCTTATGTTGACCTGGAGCCTGACCAAGCAAAAGACTATGTGGTGCTAAAAACAGAAATATTGGCACGGCTGGGTGTTACCCTGGCCGTCCGGGCTCAGCGTGTGCATAATTGGACTTTTCAGGTTGGAAAACCCCCCAGGTCTCAAATGTATGATCTCATTCACCTGAGCAGGAAGTGGCTGCAGCCAGAGACTTTGATTGCACCAAACATTGTGGAACGTGTTGTTATGGATCGTTTCCTGAGAGCTCTTCCTACTGCCATCCAAAAATGGGTAAGCCATGGAGACCCAGAAAATGCAGATAAACTTGTGGATCTGGTTGAGAGGTATTTGGCTACAGAGAACCTGACCTCCTCTTCCAGGGACTCACGGACTTTCCACCCTAAGACCAGATCATTCCCAGTGGCGGGTAAGATGACTCCAAGGGGTGAGGGTGGAGAGAGTGAGGGAGTGGGAGTTCTACCTAAGGTCTGGCGGGAGCAGCCCTGGAAGCCCAGGCTGCAAGAGGCAGCGAAAAAGATTATTTGCTACCGCTGCCGCCAAGAGGGACATATTGCAGCCAATTGCCCAGTTGTGGATGAGCCTATGCAATGTGACTTTATAAGGGAGAGACGTCAGTCGCTGTTTGCAACAGTTGCATGCACTGCCATTCCGGGACCTGAGAAACATTTATGTAAAATGTGTATTAATGGTAGAAATGTTGATGTGTTGCTGGATTCAGGTAGCCTGGTAACATTGATAAAAGCTGAATTAGTTACTACAAAGTTCTCTGGGAAGAACAAGGTGGCTGTTATTTGTGTGCATGGGGACACCCCGAGAATATCCTGTAACTTCAGTGTTTTTTGAGACCCCCAAAGGTAACCTCTCTCATCAGGTGGGGTTAGTGTCTCACTTACCACATGATGCTATTGTGGGAAGGGATTTTCCAAAATTCTGGGAACTCTGGGATTGTCCTGAGCCCCCCACTGGTGCCCCTATAAACCAGGAAGATGACCAGAATTCCTCTGGGAGTGGTGAGGACTCTCCTGAATTTCCCTTGTCGGTATTGGCGGGGGAAACTCGAGAAACTGGGGAGGAGCCAACCTCCTCAGAGGAAAACATGCCGTCTGTGGAGTTTTCGGATCTTGAGGTTCACAGGGAAAATTTTGCCACAGAACAGTTAAAAGACCCCACCCTAATAAAGGCACGGGAAAATGTGGTGAAAATAGATGGCGAGTTAGTGAACCCAGATAAGACTTGCACTTATCCTTACTTCACTATGGAAAGGGACCTGCTGTATCGAGTGGCTCAAAGGGCAGAAGAAACCATTGAGCAACTTGTAGTGCCCAAACCTTACAGGAAGTTGGTGTTAGAATTGGCCCATGGGCACATTCTGGGAGGTCATCTGGGGGCCGAGAAAACCAGAGAGAGGGTACTGCAGAGATTCTATTGGCCTGGGGTCATGAAGGAAACAGAAAATTATTGTTCCTCCTGCCCTGTGTGTCAGAAGTCGGCACCTATGCCACATTTCTGTAACCCGCTGGTACCTCTTCCTATCATTGAGGTCCCCTTTGAGAGGATCGCAATGGATTTGGTAGGTCCGATAATGAAGTCTGCTAGGGGGCATCAGTACATTTTGGTTATATTGGACTATGCCACCCGTTATCCGGAAGCAATTCCTCTTCGAAATACCTTGGCCAAAACCATAGCCAAAGAGCTATCTCTTGTTTTTAGCTGCGTGGGTATTTGTAAGGAACTGCTTACGGACCAAGGTACACCCTTTATGTCCAAGGTTATGAAAGAACTATGCAAGTTGTACAAAGTGACACAATTGCGTACATCTGTGTATCACCCCCAATATGTGGTTGAAAGATTCAACAAAACCCTAAAACAAATGTTAAAGAAGGTGGTGGATAGAGATGGAAAGAATTGGGACTGTCTAATACCCTATCTGATGTTTGCCATTAGGGAGGTACCCCAATCCTCTACGGGTTTCTCACCCTTCGAGTTGCTCTATGGGAGACACCCAAGAGGGCTGCTGGATATCGCCAAGGAAACTTGGGAAAATGAGAGTTCTCCTCACAGGAGCGTGATTGAGCATGTCGCCCTGATGCAAGATAGAATTGCACAGGTAATGCCAATTGTAAAGGAACATTTAACCCAAGCGCAGTTAGCACAGCAGAGAGTGTACAACCGTGGGGCCAAGATCCGTACTTTTTCCCCGGGGGATAGGGTCTTGGTGCTAGTCCCTACGGTTGAAAGCAAATTTCTGGCCAAATGGCAAGGTCCATACGAAGTAATTGAAAAAATTTGTGAGGTGAACTACAGGGTTAGACAGCCAGGAAGGCGAAAGCCGGAGCAGATATATCACGTCAATCTGCTGAAAGCCTGGAGGGATAGGGAATCCGGGAATCCCTAGTCGCAGAGACTTTGTCACAAGCACAGCCTGATTGCTTAGTTCCTGAGGTTGGAATAGCAGACACCTTATGGAAAGCCCAACAACAGGAGGTTAAAGAGTTTGTACTTCGTAACAAAGAGATTTTCTCTGAGCTGCCGGGACAAACATCTGGCGTAGAGCATGACATTATCACCCCGCCAGGAGAAAGGGTAAAACTAAAACCTTATAGAATACCAGAGGCCCGACGGGAGGCAATACGTGGGGAGGTTCAAAGGATGCTGGAATTGGGTGTGATAGAGGAGTCCCAGAGTGACTGGTCCAGTCCTATCGTACTAGTGCCCAAACCTGATGGGAGCTGGCGGTTTTGTAACGATTTTCGACAATTGAATAAAGTTACAAAATTTGACACCTACCCCATGCGTATAGATGAGTTGATTGACCGGCTGGGAACAGCCCGATATATGACAACTCTTGATCTCACCAAAGGGTATTGGCAAATTCCCCTGGCCGAGTCGGCCAAGGAGAAAACTGCGTTTGTAACCCCAGATGGGGCATTCCAATATAAGAGAATGCCGTTTGGGTTACAGAATGCACCGGCAACATTCCAGCGGAAAATGGATAAGATTCTGAGGCCCCATCAGAAATATGCTGCAGCTTACCTGGATGATGTGATTATCCATAGCACAGACTGGGTCTCACATTTGCCAAAAGTACAAGCAGTCCTAGACTCTATCCGGGAAGCTGGGTTTACGGCCAATCCAAAGAAGTGTACCATTGGCCAAATATCTTGGGTACACTATTGGGAGGGGGGTGATAAAACCCCAAGTCAATAAAGTCGAGGCCATACAGAGTTGGCCACGTCCCAACAGCAAGAAACAGGTACGAGCCTTTCTGGGAATCGCTGGCTATTGTCGACGATTTGTTCCCCATTTTGCTTCTCAGGCTGTGCCCCTCACCAACCTGACAAAAGGGAAAGAGTCTGTTATGGTTAAATGGTCCCCAGAGGCTGAAGAAGCATTTCAGTCCTTAAAAACAGCCTTATGTATCCAGCCAGTGTTGTACTCACCAGACTTCTCTAAGGATTTCGTTGTACAAACTGATGCATCAGACGTTGGGTTAGGAGCAGTGTTATCCCAGGTCTGGAATGGGGAAGAGCACCCAGTCATTTACCTCAGCAGGAAGTTGAAGTCCCATGAGGTAAATTACGCCACGATTGAGAAGGAATGTTTAGCGGTGAAGTGGGCTCTAGATTCCCTTCGGTACTATCTGCTAGGTAGGCACTTTGACCTGGTGACTGATCACGCTCCTTTAAAGTGGATGGCTCAAAACAAGGAGACCAATAGAAGGGTAAATAGGTGGTTCCTGGCCCTACAGGAATTTAACTTTACAGTTAAGCATCGCCCTGGTGTTAAAATGGGGAATGTGGATGCTTTGTCTCGGATACATTCGTGTCTGACTGCTTGTGTTACAACCCCAAGGTTGAAACAAGAGGGGGGGGTATGTGGCAGCACGCAGGTAAAGTCACCTGGTTGTATCCAGGATGGGAAATATGTGTGCCCTAGATTCAGGCTTTACGCAGACTTTTACAATTAGAGGGGAAGAGTTAATGAGCCCAGCTGAAGTAAGTGGGCTCATTAAGACCTCTACAAAAAACCCCAGCATGCTTAGGGAGATGCTCCATCCTGGAACCAGTTTTGTGTTGTATAGACTGGGGAGTGTGACACTTGTTCTGTGCGGTGAGTTAACGCCTGTGTGGCAAACCTCTACAACAGAGACAGGGACTGGTGCTGCACAAGGCTGCACTCAGTTGTTAGATAGGGAATCTATGTGTGTAACTAACCCCCTAGACCCCTGCGTAGGTCTAGTCCGAATGCTGTGGCAGGTTTACTGTTAATTGTTTGTGTGTCTTATACTCAAGCTGACCAAGGATTATTTTCATGTTTTATTTTTGTTTGGCTGTTATATGTTTCACTGCATGTAGCATAAATAAACCGCATCTTTGGTTTTTTGCACCTACAACGCTGTCTGCTGTGCCTGATTTTGTGTTGTGAACCCATCCAGGGGGTCACACACACCCGCTGCCGAGCTAACCCCTCACAATACATTGGGCTTTTTTTTTAATATAATCTCTGATATGGGTTCATTTGATATCTACAAGTGTCCCCTGGGTCTCAGTAGTAAGAAAGCCAGCAACACTGTAATTCTTGAAGTGTAGTTTATTGGTACATCAGAGTAACAAGAAAGCTGACTTGTTTAGGCAATAGCCTTATTCGTAAGCTACGACTAAGGCTATTGCTGAAACGCGTCAGTTTATTGTTACTCTGATGTACCAATAAATGACACTTCAAGGATTACAGTGTTGCCAGCTCTTCTTACTACTGTTGCATTGGAGTGTGTTGGGACACATTGAACCTTGGCACCTGTGAGTGGACCTGGTGTATGGATTGAGTTGTCCCTGCAGAGAGCGCTGTTACCTTTCTTCTTTCCCCTGGGTCTCGACTGAAAATTTTGATCCTTAGATATTTCAATCGAGCAGGAGCCACTACTGCACTAGGATGTTTGTTCTTTTCTTGTGGATGTGCTACATCTGTATGTCACTAATGATGGAAGAAGCTCAATTGCCGGCTGGGCACTAACCCCTGCGTAGGTCTAGTCCCAATGCTGTGGCAGGTTTACTGTTAATTGTTTGTGTGTCTTATACACAATGTGACTGAACCTATCCCCCACACTCTGCTTGAGTGCTTCTGTCAGTATACCGCTTCCTAAGTCCTGGAACTCGAGTCCAATGGATCTGGCTATAGGAACCCCCAAGAACTAGACCACACCAGTCTTTGAGTACATCAGGAATAGTCTTTTATTTGAGATCTCACACAAATATATACAGCAGGATGACTAAAACCTAACCTAATTAGCATGATCTAATCATTGACCCAGACTAGTTAACTGAGAGATAAGACTTTTCAGGGTAAGAGTTTAGTTCTCCTAGCTCACTGACTGACCATTCAATACACATTACCATAAACATCAACACATGGTTAATTAGCATGAACAACAATGTGTGGAATACTCTTACAAGCCAGACTAGACTCATTTACACAACAGACAGGTGGCTGGAGTTGATGATATTAGCATCTAACAGTTTGTGTGTGTGATTCAGTCTATTGCCAATATGGCATATACATATCCAGAGTCTGTGTGTCTTGGGGAGGCATGGAACTTAATCCAAGTAACACCACCTCAGGGTTCCCCAGGCATACAGCTCACAAAGAGCACCGTTCCCCCAAATACCAGGGCCCATAATCGCAAGTCAAGAGTCTTGCATTCTGTCCCCTCCAAAAGCCTCAGTCCCGGGTAGGTCTGTCACATTTCTTCCCTTTCGGCAGGAGACTAACACAGGAGGAGACCCCAGACGGGTTGACTCTGAAGTTAGTCAGGGGTTCCAGTCCTCTAATGCTGGTATCCACACAGTACCCCAAACAAATTGTTCCAAACAGAGTATTCCTCACGCAGCCAACCTCTGCCTATCTCAGAGAACATATCCGTTGCTGGGCAGAGGCCTGGACTGGCCCTTCTCCCTGGAGTCTTTTCAGCCACTGGAGAGAAGACAGGGTGACTGTGCTCACTCCATCATGCTGTTGGGGATCTGGGCCGACCGCTCAGCATCCCTGGGGTATACAAGTGGAGACTGAAGTCCCATCCACTGATATCAGCTCAAGCTGCAGTTGTGAAGTGCAGATTGCATTCTCTCCTTGCGTCCTGATCTGCTGCTCAGGAGTGAACACCACCTCCTCACCCTGGGCCTCCAGAACGGCCACAGGTGTGGAGCAGAGGTCTTGGACCCTCTGTCCAGTTGCCAGCACTTTAGCTGGGTTGGTGTGATCATTCTGGGGCGCCGTCTGCTGCTGGACAGTGTGACCGATTGCCCCCGCTTCCTGAAGCTGTAGAGACATTGTCGGTGCTAGGCAGAGGCCAGTGGCACTCTGCCCTGTTGCCAGTGATTCGGCTGGGAGTAACGGCTTTACTGCCTTGGCTAGTCGCTGGAGAGAGGGGCCAACTACCCCGACTCCCTGGAACTCCACAGTTGTTGCTGGTGCTGGGCAGAGGTTGGTAGCACTCTGCCCTGTTGCCAGCACTTCTGCTGGGGACTCCACAACATCAGCTCCGGTTAACCGTTGGGGCAGAAGGCTGGCTTCCTCCACTCCCAAATTGTGTAGCTGCCATTTGGAAGGGGAACCGGCTGCTTCCTTTTCCATTCCCTCATCTGGTTGCTGGGACGACATGTCTGTGGTACTGTCTCCCAGGTGCATGGATCTTTGCCTGGGGAGGAAAGACCGATTTCTCCACCCTGGCCGACTGTTGAGGAGGGACAAACACACACCGCCTCTCCCTTCTCCCCCTGTATCTGTTACTGGGAAGTGATCGCCACCTTCTCACCCTAAGCCTCCAAAACTGCCACAGGTGTGGGACAGAGGTCTTGGACCCTCTGTCCGGTGACCAGCGCTTGAGCTGGGGAAGTTCCTTGTAACTCCACAGATACTGCAGTGGGTGCTGGGCAGAGCACAGTGAAGTTTTTTTCTCCCAAAAACAGAACCCGCAATCCATACTGTGACCAGTACCTTTCCTGGTTGGAGGGGAGAACTTTTTCCTGGTGACGCTGCTCAGCAGCTAGCGCTTCCTTCCAGAGTTCGCAGCGAATAGAATCAAACCATCCAAGCAGGACCTGCTCTAACACTGGTCCTCTGTGCTGTAGCTGTATCTCTCGCAACCTCCTTCTGAATTCCCCTTCCATGGTGGTATCTGTACCTCTCCTCCTTTCCTGCTATCCGGACCTTGGATCCAGGTAGAGGTTTGGATGTCACAGACTGCAGGAAGCATCCCACCGTTTGCCACCAATGTAATGGAACCTACCCCCCACACTCCACTTGAGTGTTTCCGTCAGTATACTGCTTCCTAAGTCCTGGAGCACGAGTCCAATGGATCTGGCTATGGGAACCCCCAAGAACTAGACAACACCAGTCTTGGAGTACATCAGGAATAGTCTTTTATTTGAGATCTCACACAAACAATTACTGCAGGATGACTAAAACGTAACCTAATTAGCATGAGCTAATTATCTAATCATTGACCCTGACTAGTTGACTGAGAGATAAGACTTTTCAGGGTAAGACTTTAGGTCTTCTAGCTCACTGACTGACTATTCAGTACACATTACCATAAACATCAACACAGGGTTAATTAGCACAAACAACAATGTGTGGAATACTGTTACAAGCCAGACTAGACTCATTTACACAACAGACAGGTGGTTGGAGTTGATGATATTAGCATCTAACAGTTTGTGTCCCAACATTGTGATTCAGTCTATTGCTAATATGGCATATACATATCCAGAGTCTGTGTGTCTTGGGGGGGGGGGGGCATGGACCTGAATCCAAGTAACACCACCTCAGTGGTCCCCAGGCATACAGTTCACAAAGAGCATTGTTCCCCCAAATGCCATGCCCATAATCGCAAGGCAAGATGCTTACATTCAGTCCCCTCCAAAAGCCTTGGTCCCGGCTAGGTCTGTCACACACTAAAAAGATAAAAAAAAAAAAAAGAAAAAAAAGATTCAGAGCCCCAATGTGTCATACACACCCCCTCTATGATATTTTACATTCTAGTATGATTTTACTGTGGAAATTTAAAGATACAGAATCTCAAATACGAACCCTTAAAAACTGACATTTTCACAATACTTCAAAATGAGTCAAAAACAAAATCTCCCATTGGACTAAAATGTTTACAATGCAGTTGTGTCATACACCCCCCCCCCCCCCCCTATGATATCTTACAATACGGTATGATTTTACTGTGTGAATTTTAAAGATACAGAGCCCTAGCTCCCAGGATAGCGGAGAAAACTCTCATAGGACTCCTGATGTTCCATGCCAGGAAAATGATCACTTTCTGCTGGAAAAAACATGCCCCACCGTCAATATTGTTTTGGAAAACACATGTCAATAAAGTAATACCACTCTATAAGGAAACGTATCAAAATAGAGGATGCCTCAAGAAGTACGATAGAGTGTGGGCCAAATGGCTGTGTCAGACTGGCACTTACCGAACTGGGCAGAGGGTGGTCTCCCGTACGTGTCCGACTTACAACCCCTGATAGAGCAGACAGGTGGCTGAGAGTGCGGAGTGGTAAGAGAGCCTGTGGTATGGCTCCAGGAGCAGGAACTTGCAGGAAACTTCCAGCAGCAGGTGCGTAGGTAGGACACAGGCAAACTGGGTACGGAGCAGGAGCAGAGCAGGCAGGTCCGGGTTCAGGCAGGGTTTGGCAACAGGCGGGCAGCAGAGGTACAGAAGGAGCAGGCAAGAGAGAGGTCAAACAGGCCAAGGTCAGGTGCAGGCAGGAGGTCAGAGGTGTCCAAGGAGAGCCGGGTCGTCAGGAGATCTGGAAACAGGAACGCAGGATACGGACAATGGGACAGGAACCGAGGAGCTGTTGATCAGGCAGCACCTGAATGGTCTCAGCAGCAGGCCTAAATAGGCCGATTGTCGCCAAGCACCGCGCACGTACGCGCGCCGACGCGCGCGGGCGCTCCCGCGGGCGCGCGCACCCGGGCACCAGCAGACACACCAGCGGCACCCGAAGTGTCCACAACAGCGCGCACCGGCGCGCGCCAACGCGCACCGGTGCCAGCAGGGGCACGCAAGGGCACACACGGACACGCACCAGCGCCCACAGGAGCGTGCAACACCGCGCGCACAGGAACACGCACCCCAGCATGCACCGCAGGACATCGGCGCACACCAACACGGGCAGCACCGCGACCATCCAGGTAACGACCCTGACAGTGCCCCCCTCCTTAAGGGCAGACTCTGGCTGCCCAGTTGAACCGATCTGGAAACCTGGTGGTTCTTGAAGGCCCGCAAAAGTTCTTGACCATGTAGATTGCCCTCGGGCTCCCAGGAGTTGTCTTCAGGGCCATACACCTTCCACTTGATGAGGTACTGGGTTACATTACCCCTCTTCCTACAATCAAGGATTTCTTCAACCTCAAACTCTTCTTCATTGTCCACTATAACAGGTTCGGGTGGGCCAGTAGTGCGGTCAGCAAAGGGATTTGGAGTAACGGGTTTCAGTAAGGTCACGTGAAAGACCGGGTGCACTCTAAAAGAGTCAGGTAGGTTAAGGTAGGTTAAGTTCATAGGCAACTTCATTTATCCTCCTCTTTACTGTAAAGGGGCCCATGAATTTAGGGCCTAACTTCCTGGAGGGACAGGCCATGTTTAGGTTAGCTGTGGATAACCATACTTGGCTGCCGGGCACCAGAACAAGTTCTCCACGTCTCTTCTTGTCAGACGCCCGTTTATAGCATTCCGCCATAGGTAGTAGCGAGACCCAGTCATCTTGCGAGAAAGAAGAAAAACAGCGGATGTACTGCTCCAGGGACTGATTGGTTCTTTCCGTTTGTCCATTTGTCTGGGGGTGATAAGCGGAAGAAAAGGCAAATTCAATTTCAAGAGACCCGCAGAGCGCTTTCCAAAACCTTGAAGTGAATTGGACACCTCGATCGGAAACAATACTTGCCGGGACCCCATGCAGCCTTACAATTTCTTTGATAAAGATCTTGGCCGTCTCCATTGCCGAGGGGGTGCCCTTTATCGGGAGGAAGTGGGCCATTTTGGACAGCCTTTCTACAACAACAAAGATAGTAGAGAACCCCTCGGATAGGGGAAGTTCCACGATAAAGTCCATCGAAATCATTTTCCACGGTCTCTCAGGGACAGGCAAAGGTTTCAGTAGACCCCAAGCCCGTGTCCGGCTGTTTTTACTTCGGGCACAAGTGCTACAAGAGTCCACATAGTCCTTGCAATCCTTGAGAAGTTGAGGCCACCAGAAGGTGCGCTGAACCAGTTCGGCAGTCTTCAAGGTACCAAAGTGTCCGGCCATCTTATGGTCGTGGCAGAGTTCCAACACGTTCACCTTCAAGGCTTCAGGAACCACAATTTTGCCTTTGTGCCAGAACAACCCCTCACTACAGCTGACCTCAGGGCTCAGGGGCATTCCAACAGAAGCCTGTCTGATCCGGGAGATAAGGTCCCCTTGGAGGAGCAGAAAGTTCCCAGAAGGGAGAATTGTATCAGGAGGCAGAGTCTTTTCAGGGTTAGAAAACATACGTGACAGGGCATCCGGCTTGACGTTCTTAGAACCAGGTCTATAGGTGATGTGGAATTGAAACCGGAAAAAAAAAAGAGCCCATCTGGTTTGCTGTGGTCTAAGTCTTTTGGCAGTTCTCAAATATTCCAGGTTTTTATGGTCAGTGTAGACCAGGATGGGATGTGCAGCACCCTCCAATAGATAACGCCATTCCTCCAGAGCCGCCTTAATGGCCAGAAGTTCTCGGTCCCCAACATCATAGTTCCTTTCTGATGACGACAGTTTGCGAGAAAAGAACGCCACCGGAAAAAGAAGGGCCTTGGCACCCTGCCACTGGGAGAGTACCGCCCCCACAGCGATTTCTGAAGCATCAACCTCAAGAACGAAGGGTAAGGCTGGATCCGGATGTTTCAGAATAGAGGCAGAAGTAAATAGCATCTTGAGTCTTCCAAAGGCCAGCTGAGCCTCAGGGGTCCAAGAGAATCGGGTACCCTGCCTGGTCAGTTCGGTGATGGGAGCAATAATTGCAGAGAAACCCCTGATAAATTTCCGGTAGAAGTTGGAAAAGCCAATGAAGCGCTGTACACCCTTCTTGTCCACAGGCGCAGGCCAGTCCAGGATGGCAGACACTTTTTGGGGATCCATCTTGATGCCCCCCACTGATATAACCAGGCCCAGGAATTGGATGGACTGGCGTTCAAACTCACACTTTTCGAGTTTTGCGTAGAGCCCGTGTACCCTGAGTCGAGCTAAAATGCTACAGACATGTCTACGATGGTCTTCCAATGATGAGGAAAAGATTAAGATATCGTCCAGGTATGCAATTACATATAGATCCAGGTAGTCACGAAAAATGTCGTTGACAAAATGTTGAAAGGTCGCGGGTGCATTACACAACCCGAAGGGCATGACAAGGTACTCGAAGTGCCCAAAACGAGTACAGAACGCTGCTTTCCATTCGTCTCCTTCTCGGATACGGATTAAATTGTAAGCTCCGCGAAGATCCAATTTCGAAAAGATGACTGCAGACCCCAGCCTTTGGAATAACTCGGGTACTAGGGGTAAAGGATAACGTTTTTTAACAGTTATTTTGTTCAATTCCCGATAGTCAATGCAGGGGCGTAGGGAATGGTCCTTTTTTTCGGCGAAAAAAATGCCAGCACCGGCAGGGGAAGTAGAAGGACGGATAAACCCTTTTTCAGGCTTTCATCAATATAATCCTTCAGCGTGCCTAACTCCGTTAATGGAAAAATTCTCCCAAAAGGGACTTCAGTACCTGGTAACAGTTCTATAGGGCAGTCATAAGGCCTGTGGGGGGGAAGAGTCTCTGCTCCTTTCTTACTGAATACATCCAGAAAGTCCTTATAGGGTTCAGGAATGGACTGATGCAATTCCGGATCGACATCCAAACAGAGAAGTTGAGAGGATCTATTGGTTGGTTGGCCCAAGCAGTGTTGTTGACAGTACTCAGAAAGAAACTTGACTTCTCCTGTGGCCCAGTTTATGCTTGGATTGTGGGCCTGCAACCAGGGTATCCCCAGGATAATGGGAAACAAGGGGCAGGAGATGGCATCCAGATGTAGGTGCTCCTGGTGACAGGTGCCCATAGTAGCCAGCAAAGGGACAGTCTCTTGCGTGACAGGACCGGAGCTAGATGTACAGCAAGCCCCTGAGCCTTAGGTAGAAGCGAGATGTGATGGTTGGCAGCGAAAGTCAGATCGATGAAGCAGCTGCATGCTCCGGAATCAATGATGGCTGACACTGGGAAATTCCCTCCTGGAAGCTGCAAAGTGAGGAGAAGGGCAAGGTGAGAACTGGGTTTTCGTAGAACAGAGGCACACATGAAGGAAGAGGAAACACACTTACGTGTCTTGTTGGGGCAGGCCCTGACATAGTGCCCAGGTTCCCCACAGTAGAGACATAGGTTGTGGGCACGTCTGCGCTGCTTTTCTTCAGGGGTCAACGAGGGCCGAAGTAACCCGAGCTGCATCGGTTCAGGAGCTTCCAGAGCGGGAGCAGAAGAGGTAGAAGAGAACTGACCAGCAGAACTGGGAACCTTGGGGAGCACCCAGGTGGGACGGAAGTGGCTGGAGGACCTCTCCGACCGCCGCTCCCTTAAACGACGATCAATCTGAATGGAGAGGTTGACTAACTCATCCAGGGTTTGTGGTATTCCTACCCGTGCCAACTCATCCTTAAGGGGGTCAGAAAGTCCCATCCGGAATTGGTGGCGCAAGGCGGCGTCATTCCAATCCGTGTCGGAGCTCCAACGGCGGAATTCCACTGCATAGTCCTCGGCCGCTCTGCGACCTTGTTGAAGAGAGTGCAGTGCGGCTTCTGCAGTCGCAGTCAATTGGGGGTCCTCATATAGCTGAGACATGGCCAAGAAGAAATTATCAAGGCTATCCAGGGTTCCAGATTTCTGCTCCAGCAGACGGTGGGCCCAGGTCTGAGGCTCGCCGGACAACAGGGATATTACAAAGCCCACCTTGGTTGCCTCTAGAGAGAATGTCCGGGGCTGCAGTGCGAAGTACAGTTCGCAAGAGTTGCGAAACGCACGATACTTGGTGCGATCGCCAGAAAACCTCTCGGGCATAGGTACCCTTGGCTCTGGAGGAAGCATCACTACGGAGGGTGCAGATGAAAGACCGGTGGGAGAGGTTCCTTGAGGGTTAGATGAGGAGGACAAGGCTTGAACTTGCTCCTCCAACCTTGAGTAGCCTTCCTGGAGATTCTTCACGGCTGGGGTCAGACCGACCAAATTTCGGCATAATTCATCCATGGGGGAGGCCCCCTGCCCGGACTCAGTCATGGCTGCCTGATACTGTAAGACTGGCACTTACCGAACTGGTGAGTCCGCTTGGGCAGAGGGTGGTCTCCCGTACGTGTCTGACTTAGCCACCTGTCTGCTCTATCAGGGGTTGTGAGTGTGCGGAGTGGTAAGAGAGCCTGTGGTATGGCTCCAGGAGCAGGAACTTGCAGGAAACTTCCAGCAGCAGGTGCGTAGGTAGGACACAGGCAAACTGAGTACGGAGCAGGAGCAGAGCAGGCAGGTCCGGGTTCAGGCAGGGTTTGGCAACAGGCGGGCAGCAGAGGTACAGAAGGAGCAGGCAAGAGAGAGGTCAAACAGGCCGAGGTCAGGTGCAGGCAAAGGTCAGAGGTGTCCAAGGAGAGCCGGGTCGTCAGGAGATCTGGAAACAGGAATGCAGGATACGGACAACGGGACAGGAACCGAGGAGCTGTTGATCAGGCAGCACCTGAATGGTCTCAGCAGCAGGCCTAAATAGGCCGATTGACGCCAAGCACTACGCACGTGCGTGTGCACCCGGGGTGCGCGCATAGGCGCACCCGCACGCGTGCGCACCCGGGCACCAGCAGACACACCAGCGGCACCCGAAGTGCCCACAACAGCGTGCACCGGCGTGCGCCGGCGCCAGCAGGGGCGCGCAAGGGCACACACCGATGCGCACCAGCGCCCACAGGAGCGCGCAACACCACGCGCACAGGAACACGCACCCCAGCACGCACCGCAGGACATCGGCGCACACCAACACGGGCAGCACCGCGACCATCCAGGTAACGACCCTGACAGGCTGGCTGAGGCCTCTACGGCAACCGAAGACTGATTGAGCATGTATATAACACCACTCTACAGGTGGATGCGATATTGATACATTGTTTTTTTTTATGTAATCTCTGATATGGGTTCATTTCATATCTACAAGTGTCCGCTTGGTCTCGACTGAAATTTTGATATTTCAATTGAGCAGGAGCCACTACTGTACTAGGATGTTTGTTCTTTTCTTGTGTACGTGCTACAGCTGTATGTCACTAATGATGGAAGAAGCCCAATTGCCGGCTGGCACTAACCCCTGGGTAGGTCTAGTCCCAATGCTATGGCAGGTTTACAGTTAAATGTCTGTTTGTGTGTCTTATACTCAATAAAAAGAGACCCAAATATCAACCCATTGGCTACAAGCTGACATTTTTTCACTTCTAAATGGGTCGAAAACAAAATCTCCCATTGGACCAATATGTTTACAATGCAGATGTGTCATACACACTCCCTCTATGAAATTTTACATTATAGTATGATTTTACTGTGGTAATTTAAAGATACAGAGTCCCAAATATGAACCCTTTGGTTACAAACTGACTTTTTTTCTGTCATGTTTGCTTACCTCTCCTCATGTGTTCAGACTAAGAGGCCAGCCACTTCCACCTGGTGGTTTTTATAACCTCTCCTCTAAGCGTGGCTCCACCCCAAGCCCTATCAGGGAACCCTCTATTAACCTGTGCACTGCAACCCAGCGGTGCTGATCAACCATTGTGTATCTATTGTGTGTTTGGCTTCCTGTTTCCTGCTTGCCGTGTGTGCTACGTTTGTCTCTGTTACCAACCTTGGCGTGTTCTCTACGATTCCTGTCTGCTTGTAACCTTGATCTTTTGGCATGTCCCCGACCATCCCTGTCTGCCTGTGACCCTGAACCTTTGGCCTGTACTCTGTTGTTCCTGTCTGCTAGTTGTCCTGACCTCTGCCTTATCCCCTTACTATCCTTGTTGTTCCAGCCTGCTGCTTCCTTCTCCTGTAGTCTACTGTGAGTGTGTGCTGTGAGACCCTAGGGGCCGCGACCTGGAGCCCAACTGCAGCGAAGTCCATCCTCACCACTGGAGGCTCTGGCGAACACTTGCTGGCTCTTAGACTCCGCGCCCTGGTGAATCTATGCTCTAGCTCCTACTGGGATCTGTGTTAGTGATCCAGTAGACCTGTGTCCTGAATCTCCCTGGGTACAATCCGCAGCAGTCAGTCCTAAGGTCCACTACCGAGCGGTGCACTTCCGACTCCTACGGAGTGCATCTGTCACCTGGTCTCAGGTGACCTGACATTTTCATTTCTAAATGGGTCCAAAACAATATCTCCCATTGGACCAATACGTTTACAATGTAGATGTTTCATACACACTCCCCTCTATGATATCTTACAATATGGTATGATTTTACTGTGGATATTTAAAGATACAGAGCCACAAATAACCCATTGGTTAAACAGTGACATTTTTCCAATAATTCTAAATGAGTTAAAAACAACATCTCCCATTAGACTAACACATTTATAATGCAGATGTGTCATACACACCCCCTTCTATGAAAATCTTACAATACAGTATGATTTTACTGTGGAAACTTAAAGATACAGGACCCCAAATATCAAGCTATTGGCTACAAACTGACATTTTCGCAATACTTCAAAATTAGTCAGAAACAAAATCTCCCATTGAACCAATATGTTTACAATGCAGTTGTGTCATACACACCCTCCTCTTACAATATGGTGTCAGAAACCATGAACCAGACCGAGACAGAAGTACAATTAAATCACACTTGTTTATTAATAAAAAATAAAAAGGTAAAAAGTGTAGTCAAAGCATAGCCAGAGTCCAGTAACCGGTTCGAGTAGTCAGCCAGGCCAGAGTTCAATAACCAGATCGGGTAATCAGCCAGGCCAGTATTCAGGAATCCAAGTGGAGCAACAGCAATCAGGATAAGGAGCCAGAAGGGATGTCAGCAAGCCAGTCTTTAAACAGAACCGCAGGAGAGGGTTTCTTGTGATGTGACCAAGGTGAAAATGAAGTGAGCTGGGCAGGTCATATGAGCAGGATCAGGAACAGCTGATAACTGTGGAGAGAGATGAGAGGTGGAAATTAGCTGACAGTTGAGCAGCCAGCCCAGAGAAGGAAGGGCTAAGCAAGCCCTGACAGTACTCCCCTCCTCAATGACCCCTCTCCCTCTGTGGGCCACTGGACTTGAGGGGAAAATGTCTATGGAACTCGCGGAGGAGGACATGGGAATGTACGTCCGAGGATGAAACCCAGGAGCGGTCCTCCAGACCGTACCCCTTCCAATGCACCAGGTACTGTAAGCTCCCACGGAAGCTACGGGAGTCAACAATGGATAGGGTGAGGACGTGGCACCGAGGTGGTAAATCGGTTACAGACCAACGGTTTCAATAAGGAGACATGAAACACATTTGAGATGCGCATACAAGGAGAAAGGTCCTACGTGTAAGCCACTGGGTTAATCATGTGAAGGATACGGAAAGGCCCAATAAACCGAGGTGCAAACTTCAGTGAGGGAACACGAAGTCGGAGGTTGCGAGATGACAGCCAGACCCTGTCCCCAACAAGGCAGGCATCTGCGGTCAGCATGGAGTCTGTACCTATCATTAGCATGACGCAAAGCCTCCTGGACTTGTACCCAAGTGGAGCGAAGACCACGGAGATGCTCCTCTAATGCAGGAATACTCTGCGGAACAAATGAGTCAGGCAATATGGAAGGTTTGAAACTATAATTTGCCATAAATGGAGACAATCGGAAGGGAGAATTCAAGGCACTGTTGTGAGCAAACTCTTCCCATGGTAATAGGTCTGACCAGTTATTATGGTGGTCAGAAATATAGCAACGTAGGAATTGTTCCAAGGACTAATTGGCTCGCTCTGCGGCCCCATTAGACTGTGGGTGATACGCAGAAGAGAAAGCAAGCTGGATTCCCAACTGTGTACAACAGGCTCGCCAGAACCAGGAGACAAACTGACTGCCCCTGTCCGAGATAATCACCTTTGGTAGCCCATGTAAGCGAAAGATCTCCCGAGCAAAAATGGAAGCCAGTTCCTTAGAAGTAGGCAACTTCTTAAGTGGAATACAATGACACATCTTAGAGAACCGGTCAACCGCCATAAGGATGACAATGTTGCCTTGGGAGCTGGGCAACTCCACAATGAAATCCATTGACAGGTGGGTCCAGGGCCTCTCTCCATTGGGTATGGGTTGTAGGAGGCCCCCTGGAAGGTGTCGGGAGTCTTACTCTAAGCACACACGGAAAAGGCAGCTATGAAGGCAGTAACATTAGCCCATAGACTAGGCCACCAGAATTGTTGGCAAATGGCCCAAATGAGATTATTCTTCCCAGGATGGCCAGCTGCTCTGGAGCACGGCAGTACGGAGACTCTCTGGGACAAAGCAGCGGTCACAAGGTTTCTCAGGAGGAGCATGGACCTGGGCAGCAAGAATTTTGTCACCCAAAGGAGAAGTAAGACTGGTGCGAACCGTAGCCAAGATACGATCAGGAGGAATCATAGGAACCGGAACCGACTCCGACTTGGAAGTGGAGGAAAACTGTCGTGACAAGGCATCAGCCCTTACAATCTTAGTACCAGGTAAGAATGAGACAATTTAATTAAAGCTCGACAAGAAAAGAGCCCATCGCGCTCTTCTGGGAGAGAGGCGCTTAGCCTCAGACAAGAATGTAAGATTCTTATGGTAAGTAAGAATAAGAACGGGCACAGTGGTATCTTCAAGGAGATGTCTCCATTCTTTCAGGGCTAAAATGATCACCAACAGCTTTCTGTCACCAATCTCATAATTGCACTCAGCAGGTGACAATTTCTTGGAAAAGTAGCCACAAGGATGCATAGCGCTCTCAGAGTTAGGATGTTGAGACAGAAGGGCGCCAACTCCAGTCTCAGAAGCATCAACTTCTAGGATAAAAGGATCAGGATGTGCCAACACAGGAGCAGAAACAAAGGCAGCCTTGAGAGTCTCAAAGGACTTAATGGACTCCGGAGACCAACTCTGTGGGTTACCGTCCTTTCTGGTAATATCAGTCAGGGGCTTGACCAGAGACGAGAAGTTACGAATAAACTTCTGATAGTAGTTGGCAAAACCCAGGAAACGCTGTAGAGGATGTAAACCCATGGGTTGAGGCCACTGTAGGACTGCCGAAAGTTTCTCTGTGTCCATCGAAAAACCAGCAGTGGAAATGAAATAGCCCAGGAATGTACCCTGCTCATGATGGAACTCGCACTTCTACATTTTACAATAGAGATTGTTCTCTCTTAGTTCTTGAAGCACATGACAGACATCTGTGTGGTGGCTCTCCAGGGACATAACTGCAACAAATCTCGGAGGACATCGTTAATAAATTCCTGGAAAACTGCCGGGGCTTTACAAAGGCCAAAAGGCATTACCAGGTACTCATAATGGCCTGTTCTGGTATTAAACGCAGTTTTCCACTCGTCGCCCTCCTTAATGCGCACGAGATTGTATGCCCCTTTCAAGTTAAGCTTCCTGAAAACCGTTGCTCCCTTGAGGTGGTCAAATAACTCTGTAATTAATGGAATCGGGTAGGCATTCTTAATCGCGACACGATTGAGACCCCTATAATTTATACAAGGTCTCAGTTCACCGCTCTTTTTCACAAAGAAGAAACCAGCACCAGCAGGAGACAAGGATTTGCAGATGAAATCTCAAGAAAGTGCATCTGCAACATACTCCTCCATGGCCTTATCCTCCAAGACCGACAAAGGGTAAACCCGGCCACGGGGAGCTATGGCACTAGGTTGAAGGTCAATTGCACAATCATAAGACTAATGTGGAGGGAAACTACCGGCTTGACCTTTCATAGTTTCATAGTTTCATAGTTAGTAAGGTTGAATAAAGACACCAGTCCAACCTGAGTGAGTGTCTACAACTGTCCCCATCCCTGTACATTGCACACTCACACCAGTCCCTACCCTCAAGGAGCCCACAATCCTAGGTCCCCATTCATATACTAGGGCCAATTTTGGACAGAAGCCAATTAACCTACCTGCATGTCTTTGGATTGTGGGAGGAAACTGGAGTACCCGGAGGAAACCCACGCAGGCACAGGGAGAACATGCAAACTCCAGGCAGGTAGTGTCGTGGTTGGGATTTGAACCAGCGACCCTTCTTACTGCTAGGTGAGAGTGCTAACCACTACACCACTGTGCTGCCCTTTGTCAAAGACATCGCTAAGATTGTGGTACTCTTCCGGCAGGGAGGAGAGTGAAGAGGTGCACAGGACCTTGGATACCTTCAGGAAGCATGTCTCACTGCATTGTGGTGACCAGGAGAGAACCTCAGCATGGAGACAATCAAAAGAGGGGTTGTGCCTCTGTAACCAAGGATAACCAATAACCAGCAGAAACCTGGGTGAGGAAATAACTTGGAATTGGATTATCTCATGGTGAAGAGCCCCAACGGCCATGGACAACTGAACCGTCTCATGAGTAACATGGGCAGGCTGTAAAGGTCTCCCATCAAGAACCTCAATGGCAAATGGAGTGTCACGCAGCTGCAGTGGAATCAAGTGCTTTCAATACAAAGGCAGCATCAATGAACAGGCCTGCAGCCCCAGAGTCGATTAGAGCCTGTATCTCGATGGACGACTCAGCCCAAGAAAGGATGACTGAAACCAGAGGCTTATTCTTCTGGATAACGGGTTGAAACAATGCCACCTAAGGTCTGTCCATGACAGGACCCAAGGTTCGGGCATTCCCTAGACGAGTAGGACAGGATTTCAAAAAGTGACCTGCTGGGCCACAATAAAGGCACAATCTCTCCCTCCTCCTAAAGGCTCTCTCATCCGCAGAGATGCATGAAGCCCAGGTGCATGGGTTCATCTTCACTGACTGACTCTGTACCAGGAGGCATGGGAGGTGAGGGAGGCACGGGTGGGACTGCAAAGCTCAGAGGCAAACGTACAGGAGGCTTCCGTAAGCGCTCCTTAAAAGAAAGCCTTTCTCCTTTCTGTCTGGAGTCAATGAGGATGGCAAACGAGATCAAGCTCTCCAACTCAGTAGGTATATCTTGCGCTGCTATCTCAGCTGCTGCTGCACCTGCACAGAGACTGACACAGCAGCAGAGACGGCCTGCGACTCAGGTTGTACCAGAGCAGCCACAGTGGGGGATTCCAGGTGAACCGTGCGACTCAGGAGCGTTTGTAACACCATGGCAAACTGATCCATGCGGTGATCTTGCTCATCCAATCTGAAAAAATATTACCAACAAGTGGATTGACTGTATCTTCTGAATTCATGGCCTTCACCTATTGTCAGAAACCATGAACCAGACTGAGATAGAAGTACAATTGAATCACACTTGTTTATTAATAAAAAGGTAAATAGAGTAAGCGTAGTAAAAGCATAACCAGAGTCCAGTAACCGGATCGAGTAGTCAGCCAGTCCAGAGTTCAATAACCAGATCAGGTAATCAGCCAGACCAGAAGTCAGGGATCCAAGTGGAGCAACAGCAAGCAGGATAAGGAGCCAGAAGGGATGTCAGCAAGCCAGTCTTTAAACAGAACCGCAGGAGATGGTTTCTTGTGATGTAACCAAGGCGAAGGCAGAGGTGAAATGAGCTGGACAGCTTTAAGTAGGTAGGTCAAACGAGCAGGAACAGCTGGCAACTGTGGAGAGAGATGTGAGCTGGCAATTAGCCGACAGCTGAGCAGCCAGCGCAGAGAAGGAAGGGCTAAGCCAGCCCTGACAGGTATGATTTTACTGTGGAAATTTAAAGTTACAGGGCCCCAAATATAAACAAACTGAGTCAAAAAGAAAATCTCCCATTGGATCCCATTGGATCAAAACTTTTACAATGCAGTTGTGTCCCTCTATGATATCTTACAATATGGTATGATTTTACGGTGGACATTGTAAAGCAGAGCCACAAATATCAACCCACTGGCTGGAAACTGACATTTTTTTCATTTCTAAATTGGTCAAAAACAAAATATCCCATTGGACCAATACATTTAAAATGCAGATGTGTCAGATGTGTCAGATGTGTCCTGCCCAGACCAATTTTCAGCTTTTGGTTTTCTGACACTTTGAATGACAATTACTCAGTCATGCAACACTGTACCCAAATGATTTTTTTGTCCTTTTTTCCCACAAATAGAGCTTTCTTTTGGTGGTATTTGATCACCTCTGGGGTTTTTATTTTTTGCGCTATAAATGAAAAAAGACCGAAAATTTTGAAAAAAAAACGCATATTTCTGTGACAGAATTATGCAAATTATTAGTTTTTCTTCATAAATTTTGGCCAAAATTTATACTGCTACATATCTTTGGTAAAAATAACCCAAATTAGTGGATATTATTTGGTCTTTGTGAAAGTTAGAGAGTCTACAAGCTGTGGTGCGAATCGCACAAAATTGATCACATCTGATGTACTGGTGGCCTATCTCGCTTCTTGTGACCCGAACAAGTCAGGAAAGTACAAATACCCCCCAAATTACCCCTTTTTGGAAAGTAGACATTCCAGGGTATTTAGTAAGAGCCATAGTGAGCTTTTTGATGTTGTCATTTTTTTTCCCCACAATTCTTTGCAAAATTAAGATTTTTCATTTTTTTTTTCCACAAAATTGTCATTGTAATAGGTTATTTCTCTCACATGGCATGTGTATACCACAAATGACACCCCCAAAAAAATTCTGCTACTCCTCCTGAGTATTACAATACCACATGTGTGGGACTTTTTCACAGCCTGGCCACATAGAGAGACCCAACATGCAGGGAGCGCCGTCACGTGTTCTAGGAGCATAAATTACACATCTAACTTGTTGACTACCTATTACACTTTTGAAGGCCATGGAGCACCAGGACAATGACACGTGGCACTGATGACAGATGGCACTGATACATGGCAATGATGACACTTATATGTGGCACTGATGACACGTGGCACTGATGACAGATGGCACTAATATGTGGCACTGATGACAGGTGGCACTGATGATACGTGGCACTTATACGTGGCACTGATGACAGATGGCACTTATACGTGGCACTGATGATACGTGGCAGTTATACGTGGCACTGATGACACGTGGCACTAATAAGTGACACTGATGACAGATGGCACTAATACATGGCACTAATATGTGCCGATGACAGATGGCACTAATACGTGGCACTGATGACAGATGGCACTGATAAGTGGCATTGATGACACCTGACACTGACAACAGATGGCACGTGACACTGACAGGTGGCACGGATGACAAATGGCACTGATACGTGGCACTGATGACAGATGGCACTAATATGTGGCACTGATGACAGATGGCACTATGTGGCACTGATGACACATGGCACTGATGACACTAGGGACAGATAGCACTAACAGGTGGCACTGGGGACAGATAGCACTAACAGGTGGCACTGGGGACAGATAGCACTAACAGGTGGCACTGGGGGCAGGTAGCACTGGGGTGGATGGCACTGGGGCAGGATGGCACTGGGGTGGATGGCACTGGGGCGGATGGCACTGGGGGAGGATGGCACTGGGGCGGATGGCACTTTTTTTAACTTTTTTTTTTTTTTTTACACTTACGGCCGCTGCAGCCGTTCATCTCTCCCCTCTCACACGCTGTCTGTGTGAGGAGGGAGAGCGGCGCTGAGAGATGATCTCATATGTTTACATATGAGATCATCTCACATTGGACACGCCGATCGCGCTGTAAACGGCCGCTGTGATTTGCCGTTTACAGCGATCTGTGTTTGCCTGACTCCGGGGGACACGGCAAACACAGAACTTCCCCGATGCGTGCCCGCGGCGGCGCGCATTGCGGAAGCAAACAACAGGACATCCAGGGACGGCCTCCCGGATGAAAGCGCCCGCTCTATGGCCGTCATTCGGCTATAGGGCGGGCGGGAAGAGGTTAAAAGCAAAATCTCCCACTGGACCAACACATTTACAATGCAGATGTGTCACCCCCCTCTATGATATTTTACATTATAGTATGATTTTACTCTGGAAATTTAAAGATACAGAGTCCAAATATGAACCCTTCTGTTACAAACTGACTTTTTTTTCCAATACTTCAAAGTGGGTCAGAAACAAAATCTCCCATTGAACCAATACGTTTACAATGCATATGTGTCATAAACATTCCCTCTATGATACCCATTGGTTAAACGGTGACATTTTTCCAATAATTCTAAATGAGTTAAAAACAAAATCTCTTTTTGAATTAACACATTTAAAATGCAGATGTGTCATACACACCCTCCTCTATGAGATCTTACAATACGGTATGATTTTAGTGTGGAAACTTAAAGATACAGAGCCCCAAATATCAACCCACTGGCTAAAAACTGACATTGTATCACTTCTAAATAGGTCCAAAACAAAATTTCCCATTTGACCAATACGTTTACAATGCAGATGTGTACACACCCACCTCTGAGATCTTACAATACGGTATGATTTTACTTTCTAAATTCAAAGATATAGGGTCCCAACTATCCACCTATTGGCTACAAACATTTTCGCAATACTTCAAAATGAGTCAAAAACAAAATCTCCCATTGGACTAAAATGTTTACAATGAAGTTGTGTTATACACCCCCCCCTCTATGATATCTTACAATACGGTATGATTTTACTGTGGACATTTTAAAGATACAGAGCCCCAGCCCCCAGGATAGTGGAGAGATCTCTGAGAGGACTCCTGATGTTCTATGCCAGGAAAATGATAACTCTCTGCTGGAAAAAACATGCCCCACTGTCAGTATTGTTTTGGAAAAAAACATGTCAATGAAGTACATATCAAAATAGAGGATGCCCCAAACAGTAAGATAGAGTGTGGGCCAAATGGCTGGCCAAGGCCTCCACGGAAACCAAAAACTGGTTGAGCATGTACATAACACTACTCTACGGGTGGATGCGATATTGATACATTGTGTTTTTTTTTAAATGTAATCTCTGATATGGGTTAATTTGATATCTACAAGCATCCCCTGGGTCTCGACTGAAAGTTTTGATCCTTAGATATTTCAATCGAGCAGGAGCCACTACTACACTAGGATGTTTGTTGGTTCTTTACTTGTGGACGTGCTACAGCTGTATGTCACTAATGATAGAAGAAGCCTAATTGCCAGCTGGCACTAACCCCTGCGTAGGTCTAGTCCCAATGCTGTGGCAGGTTTACTTTTAATTGTCTGTTTGTATGTCGTATACTCAATAATAAAAAAAAAAAGATACAGAGCCCCAAATATCAACCCATTGGCTCCACACTGACATTATTTCACTTCTAAATGGGTCCAAAACAAAATCTCCAATTTGAATAATACATTTACAATGCCGATGTGTCATACACACCCCCCTCTATGATATCTTACAATAAGGTATGATTTTACTGTTGATATTTTAAGATACAGAGCCCCAAATATCAACCCATTGGTTAAACAGTGACATTTTTCCAATATTTCTAAGTGAGTTAACCACTTCAGCCCCGGACCAATTTTCAGCCTAAGGACCAGAGGTCTTTTTACAATTTCACACTGCACTGCTTTAACTGGTAATTGCGCGGTCATGCAATGTTGTACCCAAACGAAATTTGCGTCCTTTTCTTCCCACAAATAGAGCTTTCTTTTGATGGTATTTGATTGCCTCTGCGATTTTTATTTTTTGCGATATAAATGGAAAAAGACCGAAAATTTTAATTAAAAAAGATATTTTCTACTTTTTGTTATAAGAAAAATCTAATAAACTAAATTTTAGTCATACATTTAGGGCAAAATTTATTCAGCCACATGTCTTTAGTAAAAAAAATGTCAATAAGCGTATATTTATTGGTTTGCGCAAAAGTTATAGCGTCTACAAACTAGAATACATTTTCTGGAATTTACACAGCTTTTAATTTACGACTGCCTATCTCATTTCTTGAGGTGCTAAAATGGCAGGGCAGTACAAACTCACCCCAAATGACCCCATTTTGGAAAGTAGACACCCCAAGGAAATTGCTGAGGGGCATGTTGAGCCCATTGAATATATTTTTTTTTTGTCCCAAGTGATTTAATAATGACACAAAAAAAAAAGTTTACAAAAAGTTGTCACTAAATGATATATTGCTCACACATGCCATAGTTATATGTGGAATTGCGCCCCAAAATATATTCTGCTGCTTCTCCTGAGTACGGGGATACCACATATGTGGGAATTTTTGGGAGTCTAGCCGTGTACGGCACCCCGAAATCCAATCACTGCCTTCAGGATTTCTAAGGGTGCAAATTTTTGATTTCACTCCTCACTACCTAACACAGTTTCGAAGGCCATAAAATTCCAAAATAAAACAAAACCCCCCCAAATGACCCCATTTTGGAAAGTAGACACCTCAATCTATTTACTGAGAGGCATGTTGAGTCCATGAAATATTTTATATTTTGCCACAAGTTGCAGGAATATTACATTTTTTTTTTTTTTTTGCACAAAGTTGTCACTAAATTATATATTGCTCACACATGCTATGGGCATAAGTCAAATTACACCCCAAAATAAATTCTGCTGCTTCTCCCGAGCACAGGGATACCACATGTGGGGGACTTTTTGGGAGCCTAGCCACGTATGGGACCCCGAAAACCAAGCACTGCCTTCCGGATTAAATATAAAACGTTACCAAAAAAAACTGTTAGCGATCGCAGGGATCAGGCCTGACTCTGCGATCGCTGCAGTTATGTGTTTAGTGTTTTGTAAGTGACAGTGATCGATCGATACTGCACTTGGGTGGGCTGGGCGGAGGGGCAAAACACATGTGCTACCAGGTATATGGGCTGATCCTGCTAACAATGCATTTTTTGGAACCCTAAACTGCTGGGGACGCTAGTATAGATCTGATCAGATCAGATATTGATCTGTTCAGATTCTATACCACTACGGGAGGTTTATGCTTTGCGTGTGGGTGTTAGCGGTACTGGCACTAACCTAGCGCTGCCTGGGGCGATGCAGACCCTGACCCTAAAACCTAATTGATATTACCCGCCGGGTGATCAGGGGGTTAAACCTTTATTGGGTAATAAATGACGGGTGCCCTGATGCTATAAAAAGCAAACTAACCAGAGTCACCCGTAACACTTATACGGTGATCACTGGTGAAAGGGTTAACTAGGGGCAATCAGGGGGTTCACATTTTTATTAGGTAGTATATGGGGGTCCCTGGCACTATATAAAAACCTGACGGGGAACCTAAATAACAAACTGGCTAACCAGCGTCACCAGTGACACTTATACGGGGATCGCTGGTGAAAGGGTTAACTAGGAGCAATCAGGGGGTTAAAACCATTATTGGGTAGTATATGGGGGTACCTGGCGGTGAACCTAAAAAAATAACTGGCTACCTAGCGACACTAATGCAGCGATCAGAAAAATGATCGCTTAGTGACACTGGCAAAAGGGGGTGAAAGGGTTAACTAGGGGCAATCAGGGGGTTAAAACCATTATTGGGTGGTATATCGGGGTACCTAGTGCTATAAAAACCTGGCGGTGAACCTAAAAAAATAACTAGCTACCTAGCGACACTAGCGACACTAATGCAGCGAGCAGAAAAATTATCGCTTAGTGACACTGGCAAAAGGGGGTGAAAGGGTTAACTAGGGGCAATCAGGGGGTTAAAACCATTATTGGGTAGTATATCGGGGTACCTAGTGCTATAAAAACCTGGCGGTGAACCTAAAAAAATAACTAGCTACCTAGCGACACTAGCGACACTAATGCAGCGATCAGAAAAATGATCGCTTAGTGACACTGGCAAAAGGGGGTGAAAGGGTTAACTAGGGGCAATCAGGGGGTTAAAACCATTGTTGGGTAGTATATCGGGGTACATAGTGCTATAAAAACCTGGCGGTGAACCTAAAAAAATAACTAGCTACCTAGCGACACTAATGCAGCGATCAGAAAAATGATCGCTTAGTGACACTGGCAAAAGGGGGTGAAAGGGTTAACCAGGGGCAATCAGGAGGTTAAAACCATTATTGGTTAGTATATCAGGGTACCTAGCGCTATAAAAACCTGGCAGTGAACCTAAAAAAATAACTAGCTACCTAGCGACACTAATGCAGTGATCAGAAAAACGATCGCTTAGTGACACTGGCAAAAGGGGGTGAAAGGGTTAACCAGGGGCAATCAGGGGGTTAAAACCATTATTGGGTAGTATATGGGGTACCTAGTGCTAAAAAAACCTAGCGGTGAACCTAAAAAAATAACTAGCTACCTAGCGACACTAATGCAGCGATCAGAAAAATGATCGCTTAGTGACACGGGTGAAAGGGTTAACCAGGGGCAATCAGGGGGTTAAAACCATTATTGGGTAGTATATCGGGGTACCTAACGCTATAAAAACCTGGCACTGCAATCAGTGACGCTGTGACTGGGGGGGGGATGGGGGGCGATCGGGGGGGTTTGTGTGCCTGTGTGTGCCTACATGTTAGTGTAGTGTTGGTGCACACTTACTTTCACTTCTCCTCGTAGTCCGGTTAAAATGACCGCCCCGAGGAGAATGACATCACTTCCTCCCTGCCTGTGTTTACTATACACAGTGGGAGGAAGCTTCTCATTCGCCAGGAGCGATCGAGAGGGGATGGCCAGAAACCAATGGTCATCCCCTCATCCTGGATCGCTCCTGCAGCGAAACGGACTGCCGCATCCAGCGGGAGGGGGTCCGATCGGACCCCCCACCCACTGGAAGGCGAGCACGTACATGTACGTGCTTGTGCCTGTCGGTGCCATTGCACCGACGTACATTGCCATGCGGCGGTCCTTAAGTGGTTAAAAACAAAATCTCTGTCAGGGCTGGCTTAGCCCTTCCTTCTCTGGGCTGGCTGCTCAGCTGTCGGCTATTTGCCAACTCTCATCTCTCTCCACATGTACCAGCTGTTCCTGATCATGCTCGTCTGACCTGCCTACTTAAGAGCCGGTTCACACAGGGGCAACTCAGGATCCAACTTCGAGGTCGCCCCTAGTTGCCTCAAGTCGCGCTACATGTACTAATTCTATCTGACTTCTAGGCGACTGGTACCCATTGATTTCAGTAGAAGTCGCCTCCAAGTCAGATCTCCATCTATATTGAGACGACAATGTCACCTCTCACAGAATAAACAGCTCTCGAGAGGGAACTCCACACAGAATTTTAAATAAATAACCACCATGGGTTCCCCCTCCGGGAGCATACCAGGCCCTTAGGTCTGGTATGGATTTTAAGGGGAACCCCAATGCGAAAAAATGGCGTGGGGTCACCGCAAAATCCATACCAGATCCTTATCCGAGCACGCAACCTGGCTGGTCAGGAAAGGGGATGAGGACGAGCAAGCACCCCCCTCCTGAACCGTACCAGGCCACATGCCCTCAACATGGGATGGGGTTGGTGCTTTGGGGAAGGGGGCCGCCCTGCAGCCCCCCCCCACCCCAAAGCACCTTGTCCCCATGTTGATGAGGACAAGGGCCTCTTCCCGACAACCCTGGCCATTGGTTGTCGGGGTCTGCAGGTGGGGGGCTTATCAGAATCTGGGAACCCCCTTTAACCAGTTCCCGACTGGCGGGGGCACGCCGATGTATGTCGGCAGAATGGCATAGGCAGGCATATTGGCGTACAGGTACTATTTTTAAATGCCGCCCTGCCATCGCGTGCATGCCGCCGGCCGGTCGGGACCTCCGTGAGTCCAGTCACGGGTCCCGCGGGGATACCCGCGATCGTCTCACGGGGAGGCTGAACTGGGAGATGCTGTTGTAAACAGCATCTCCCCATTCTGCCTAGCAACAAATCACGCTGATCTCTGCTCCATGTTATTGGAGAAGAGATCAGTGTTCACTAAAACGAAGCCCAGCCCCCCACAGTTATTAACACGCCCCTAGGAACACTTAACCCCTACACTGCCACCCCCTGGTTAACCCCTTCACTGCCCGTGTCATTTACACAGGAATCACTGCATTTGTATAGCAGTGATTGCTGTATAAATGACAATGGTCCCAAAAATGTATCAAAAATGTGCGATGTGTCTGCCATAATGTCGCAGTCACAATAAAAATCGCTGATTACTCATTACTAAAAAAAAAAAAATATTAATAAAAATGCCATAAAACTATCCCCTATTTTCTAAATGCTATAACTTTTGCGCAAACCAATCAATAATCGCTTATTGAGATTTTCTTTTTTTTTTTTACCAAAAATATGTAGAAGAATACGTATCGGCCTAAACTGAGGGAAAACATGTTTTTTATATATTTTTGGGGGATATTTATTATAACAAAAAATAATGCATTTTTTTCAAAATTGTCGCTCTATTTTTGTTTATAGCGCAAAAAATAAAAACCGCAGGGGTGATCAAATACCACCAAAATAAATCTCTATTTGTGGGAAAAAAAGGACGTCAATTCTGTTTAGGAGCCACGTCGCACGACTGGGCAATTGTCAGTTAAAGCGACGCAGTGCCGAATCGCAAAAAGTGGTCTGGTCTTAAGCCAGCAAAATGGTCCGGTCTGAAAGTGGTTAATAAGGGGGCCCTCAGATCCCGGCCCCCCACCCTATGTGTATGAGTAAGGGGTACATCATACCCCTACCCATTCACCTGGGGAAAAAAGTGTCAATAAAAAAAACACAACACATGTTTTTAAAGTAATTTATTAATCAGCTCCGGGGATCTTCTTCTGACATCGGGGGTCTTCTTCCAACTTCTCTGCTCTGTTCGGCCTCTTCACCCAGTGTCCGGCCTCTTCTCCCGCTCTTTGGTGTCATTTCCTGCTCTCCGGCGTCTTCTCCCGGGCTCCTCTGCTGTCCTCTTGCAGCTCTTTTACTAGCGGAGGAGCCCGGTCTCCTCCGTCCTCCTTCCTTCTTCTCTCTTCTTTGTTCTTCCGATGTTGACACGCCGCTCTCTTCCACTGTAATGGCTTGTGGGACGTGCGCAGTGACTTATATAGGTATAGGGCGTGGTCACCGGGGGACATCACATGGTGACCCCGCCCCTTTATGACGTCACAGTCCCAGCATGCCCCGGCAGCAGAGGAGCCTGGGAGAAGACGCTGAAGAGTGGGAGAAGTGGCCGAACAGAGCGGAGAAGTCGGATGAAGACCCCCGGAGCTGATTAATAAATTACTTTAAAAACCCGTGTTGTGTTTTTTTTTTATTGACACTTTTTTCCCCAGGTGAATGGGTAGGGGTCAGATGTACCCCTTACTCATTCACATAGGGTGGGGGGCCCGGGATCTGGGGGCCCCCTTATTAAAGGGGGCTCCCAGATTCCAATAAGCGCCCCGCCCGCAGACCCCGACAACCAATGGCCAGGGTTGTCGGGAAGAGACCCTTGTCCTCATCAACATGGGGACAACCTCCCCATGTTCAGGGCATGCGGCCTCGCTACTCCTTTCCACCAAGGTGCTCGGGCTGCCGTCTTCGGTTCTGATGATATTCCCCGTCAAGCCCAGCAGCTTCTGCTTTGTACTCCTGGCCCGTCCGGGACTCCCAGCCGTTTACCGTCAGACAGCGTGCAAAACCACACAGGAGAGCGGGCAAATTCAGGATCAGATCATTGGGATCATTAGGAGCAGATCATTGGCAGCAGCTGCAGCCGATCCCCGGATAAAAGAAGAGCAGGCTCACACGTCCATCCCGGTCAATCTCCCTGCATTCCCTGAATACTGTTGAGCAACTTAAAAGCAATTTTTCTTTTAAATGGCAATGCAGTGCAATCAAGTATCTGGTATATATATACCTAGAGAATTAGAGAAACTCCAGGAATATAACTATCTTTCAATCATGCACAAAATAATAAAGACGCTTCAACAGTATCATAGGGGGTATTTTTCATGGATAGATTGTATAAATATTAAAAAATGGACATAATCCCGAAAATACTGTACATCTTTAAGACAGTCCTGATTTTTCCCCCAAAAAACATCTTTAATTCCTTATGAAAAGCCATTGGTAGCTTTATATGGGCAGGTAAACCAGCCAGGATTAGAAGGGAAGTTCTAACTAGGTTAAAAAGGGATGGGGGCATGGCCTTCCCAGACCTATCGGTTTACCTTAGAGCAGTGTTGGTGGCCAGGATTGTGGACTGGTTCCACAACATGGAAGGTAAGCAATGGGTAAAATTGGAAGAGGAGATTGTGGGCATTAAACTGAAATCACTGCCATGGATAAAAAAAGAAATTAGGCCCCCTAGAGTGGAGCTGCCATCTCTGGTGGTGTCAACACTTCAGGTATGGGACGTTTGGTGAAGAAGGGAATAGGATCCACACATATGGGGCCAATGACACCCCTCTTCGGCAACCCTGACTTTTTACCAGCAAAAAAGGCTATGACCTTCCTAAAATGGCAAAGAAGCATAAGGATTATACAGATAATGGAAGGTGGCAAACACCCTCGGTTGGAAGCCCTGGGAAGGGAGCATGAAAAGATGTGGATGCAATATAAACAACTTCAAAAATGTATAACTGCCCTCAAGAGTAGGGGGACACTGGATAGAACACGACTCCACTGGAACTACTATTTTTGCAAGAACAAAGGCCAATACATAATCTATCTAATGTATATAAATATCTAATAGTAAAGAGGCAGAGTTGAGTTACATAAAAAAATGGGAAAATGAATTAGGGATAGATATCCCCAGAGCCAAGTGGGACAAAGCACACATAAGATGTCAATCTATAGCAAACATCAAGAAAGAAACTATAAAGTATTGGTGAGATGGTATAGGTGTCCAAAGGATATGCATAGAATTAATCCAGAGAATAAAGACACTTGTTGGAGGTGTCAAGGGGAGGTAGGCACAATGTCACATATTTGGTATTTCTGCCCAGTGATACAGAAGTTCTGGAAGAAAATATATAAAATATATCGAGACATGATGGGGAGTAAACTACAACCAGATGGTTTCTGTACTATCTATGATTCCGGAGACGGTTAAAAAAAGAAAGAAAGTTATACTAACAGCAACAAGAACAGTTACAGCAAGAAAATAAAAAAAATTAGATAGCACCCTCAATAGTTGAATGGATAATAGAGATGGAGGAAATGCGTTTCCTGGAGGAAAGAATTGTGATCGAAAAAGACAAATAACGATAACTTGGCAAAAATGGGAAAGATAAAAAGCAACATCATCGGTACTACCAAAAAGGTAGGATGATAATTTAAGTTAGGATAGGGGAGAGAGAGATAAAGAGGAGAAGTGTTTTTTGTTTGTTTTGAGTGAATGAATGTGTGTGATAGGGAAAGACAATCAGGTGGGTTACATATGGATTTTGAAATGTAAATAATATTTGAGTGAAAATAGAAGGTAGGGGGCGTGGCCAGGACAGGCATGTGAGAAGACGTGTGTCTCATAGCTCCTACACAGCACAGTCAATTGATCCTCTCCCAGCAGTAATCTACCGGCAAGAAACGGCTATCCAGCTGGCTACCAAGCAGGGCAACCCTCCGGACCACCCACCGGCACTCTGCACCCATGGTAAAAGCAAAAAAACAGAGGTTTACATGAGCTCCGAAATCCAAGATGGCGCCGGCACGGCCTTGGTACAGCGCACACCGCGTGGAGCAGAGAAATCCAGAGGGAATCCCAGCAAAAAGGCACCAAAGACAAGGAGTACCCGAGGGACATTACTTTTTATACACAAAAGCTGGGGGGACTCCTGGAACAGGTGGAGCCGGGGGGATCTGTGCACCCACAAGTGACACTACCAGGCCCAGCAGCACATGACTTACTGCGGCAGTCAGCGGGGGAGACAGAGGGACAGGGTGAGCAGGGCTGTATGGCTGAGCAGCACCATCCCTCTCCCACAGACACTGCTGCACATGACGATACTGAGCAACCAACTCTGGCAGAGATAGTTAGAGCAGTACATGTCTGCACTGCTTCAGTGAATATCCTTAAAGAGCAGTTTGGGGATTTTAAGAGAGGATGTCCCCTGCTGAGACAAGATCTTCAAAAAATTAGAGAACGTACAACTGCGGTGGAAAGCAGGGTGAGTGAAGTTGAAGACAGACTCCCCCCAGTCGCTCGAGGGGCCCATGGTGCCCATCAGCTAGCCAGGGAAACTAACAACAGAGAAAATTACATCAAAAATTGTTTAAGACGGAACAATGTGCGTATTGTAGAACTTCCCGAGAAGACTGAGGGGAGAGACCCTACCACATTTATAGAGGGATGGCTACAGGAGGTATTTGGCAAATAAGCATTCTCTACGTTTTTCACCGTGGAGAGGGCCCACAGCACACCGGGCCACCCACCACGACCTGGTGCCCCTCCCAGGCCTATCCTTGCCAGACTTTTGCATTACAGAGACAGGGAAGCGGTACTGAGACAAGCAAGAGAGAAGGCCAATGTATAGGTGAATGGGGTCCGGGTATCTTTCTACCCGGACTTTTCTGCGGAGGTGCAGAGGAGACGGGCCAAGTTCTCAGATGTGAAAAGGAGACTGAGGGCATTGCAGCTACCCTATGCCATGTTGTACCCGGCTAAGCTGAGGGTTACCGCTAACTGCCAAACCCACTTTTTCGATTCGGCTCAAGTTGCTGCACTGTGGCTGGATCGGAACGAACAGGCCCTACATCACTGAGGTGAAGAGGAGGTTGGGGATTGATTTGTTGACACCCACGGCCAGAAACCACGCCAAAAAATCACCATGCTGGATGTACCGACAAGCTTTCTATGGAGTGCTCATATCTGGGGGGGGGGGGGTTTGGTTATCCCTATGTTTCCCTTACAATTCCACCCATCTTTGCCATGGGTGGCTAGAAGACGTATTGTTCCTTTTGACACCGAAGACGTGTTTTTTCTAAGCGGGGAGACTGGCTCTGCTGGGAGACATACTATTACCATGTGAGTCTTGAGCTATCTTGTGAAGATGCAAGAAAAATGCGTTCTTTCTACGTGAGAAGTGGGAAAATAGAGCTCAAACAGTTTTAGTTTCTAGTTAGTTTAGTCTGGGCTGCCACGTTGACAGCCTGGACTGCTGTTTTTTGCATTTAACTTTTTCTGCACACAGGCTTCGCATGAAGGACAATAGGCTTTTGAACTGTCGCTATGCAAACATGGGTAAACTTGAGACCCCTGAACTGGGGCACATCCCCAATAATGGGGGCTGGGGCCGGGCCTGGGCCTGGTTGCTACTGGCTTGGTCCGGCTTCCCCTTTCCCTGGACCCTGCCACACTTTACTACCAACTTGAATGTCTTTTATTTGATTAGATACACCCTGAAGTTACTTGTTTATATGAATGCAAATGGCGTTACACTGTATTTTGGCATGCATATATATTCCTCCCCTGTTTACAGTAGGGGTGCTCCGGACTCTGCTGACCTATTTGGCGGGTTGGCCGGACCTCCCGGTGTTAATAGTGGGGGATTTTAATTGCTGGCAGTGTCCCTCGATGGACAGGCACCCTAGTTTGGGGGGGCCTGCCTCGATGAGGGAGTCGCCATTGCTGAGGTTGTTTAACGAGGTGGGGTGGATAGACATGTGGAGGCACAGAAACCCTTTGGAGAGACAGTTTTCCTGTTTCTCCAAAAGGCATGGCACACTATCTAGGATTGACTTAGCAGTGGGTAACACTGCCATGCTCCCCTCCATCTCGGAGATGATATACAAACCACGCAGTGTATCTGACCACTCCCACTTGGTGATTAGCTTGACTGTGGCTCTGCTATCGGGGTTGCCCAGGGCACCCTGGAAATGTAATGCCTTCTGGCTGAAACTATTTCTATCTCCTACTGAGCTGGAGCGGAGCATGCAGGAATTCTTGGAGGGACGGGAGTTTGCGGATTCCCCCTTGACTCAATGGGAGGTCTTTAAAGCTTACATGGTCGCAGAAATCACAAAGGTTAAAAGACAGTCCGTGAGGCAAAGGGATGCTCTGGAGAGGCTGGTGCAGGACCTGGAGGAACGATATGTTCAGGACCCTAATGACGCTGCCAAGGAGGCATGGCAGTCGGCTCAGTCCGCTTATGAACGTCTGCTGTCCTCTACGGCAGAGAGGAAAAGGTTCCTTTCAAAGGTAACATTCTTTGAGGAGGGGGAAATTACGGGTCGCCTGTTAGCTAAAATAGCAAACTCACAGCAAAGGTCCCCTGTTATCGGGGCAATTAGAACACCAGAGGGACGAATAGTGAGCTCCCCTGACAAAATTTTTATGAGAAACTATACCTACCAACCGGGGAGTATACCATGGAGGAACTTATGGGATACCTACAGTGTATTAACTTCCCGCAACTTACCAAGGAGCACAGACAGGTACTGGATGCCCCACTTACAGTGGAGGAGTTGCAGGCAGCATTAGCGGAGTTCCCTAACTGTAAGGCCCCTGGATCGGATGGACTTCCTATAGAAATATACAAACAATACGCTGGAATCCTTCTTCCTAGGCTGCTAGAGGTATTTGTGGCAGCTAGGGAACAAGGAATCTTGCCCCCCTCGATGTCCACGGCAAATATTGTTCTTATTTTAAAACCAGGGAAGGATTCCCTCAATCTGGGATCGTACAGGCCCATCTCCTTGTTGCAGAGTGACATTAAGCTGCTGGCTAAAGTCCTTGCACTTGGACTGAATAAGGTCATTGCAACGATAATACACCCGGACCAAGCTGGGTTTATGCCAAATAAATCCACGGCAGTAAACCTCAGGAGACTCTATCTGAATATTCAGTCTCAGGCAGATAACATGGGACAAAGGGCCTTGCTCTCATTGGATGCTATGAAGGCTTTCGATAGAATCGAATGGGAATATTTATGGGGGGTTCTTCGGAGGTTTGGGTTTGGGGAGACATATGTTTCCTGGGTCCATCTGCTCTACTGTCACCCACAGGCAGCAATTAGGGAGGCAGGGAGAGTATCCCATACCTTCGCGTTGGGCCGGGGCACGAGGCAGGGATGCCCGCTGTCTCCCCTGCTCTTCGCTCTAGCTATTGAGCCTTTGGCCATTTTAATTAGAGACCACCCGGGTATTACCGATTTCCTATATGGGGACGTGCATGAGAAATTGATGCTCTATGCGGATGACACCATGATTCTGCTAGGAGACGTTGCAGGTTCCCTTCGAGTGACCATGTTGACCATATCGGAATTCGGAGTGTATTCTGGGCTCCGGATTAACTGGACAAAATCCTCCCTGATGCTTCTGGAGGTAAATGGAGAGCCACCCGCTGATAGCTCCATACCCTTGGTTACATCCTTTAGGTATCTGGGAGTACAGGTCTCACCCATGGTGTGGGATTATGGGGTGTTAAACATCTCCCCACTGTTGCAGAAATTTAGAGACCGGATTAGGACATGGAACTCACTCTGCCTGTTGGTAGCGGGCAGGGTGAACTTGATTAAGATGACACTTATGCCCCAGCCCCATTGTGAACTCCCTTTTCCGCTTGCTAATCTGGAAAAATCCCCCCCCCCCCCAGGATTAAACTCGAGCACTTACAGCGCCCTAAGGACGAGGGTGGGCTCGCCCTGCCGAACCCATGGTTATATTATTTGGCGGCGCAACTCCAACACCTCATAGGGACTATGGAGGGGGAAGCAGATAGGCCAGGTCATGCCCGTAGTTCTTCAGAGGCTGTGATGCTGCACACAGTAAAACGAGACTCAGTGCCTGCGGCACTTGAGGCTCTAGCTTTTGGGAAACCAAATAAGAAATACCTGACCTACAATCTCATACAGAAAATTTGGAACAAAAGTAGATACCTGCAGGGAGTGACAGGGTACACAGAGTTTAGCCCAATATGGTCCAATGGAACATACCTTGAGATAGCACAGATACAACATGGGGCACTGTGGAAAAGATATAGAGTGGTATATATTCGGGAGATCTTCCAAAATGGGGTCCTACAGTCTTTTGAGACTCTGCGGGACAGATTTGGCTTGCCGCCCAGTATGAGGTTTTACTATATGCAATTGAGGCACGCGGTGAAGGCGCAGAGTAGAGCCTCTGAGTGAGTTTCTTCGCCAACGCCGGTGTTTAATTTAATACTGAGGGCAGCCACTACTAAAGGCTTTATCTCTCAATGCTACAATATGCTCCTGCAGAGTCTCCTGAATAAACACCCCCTGAAAATGAAGAGTGGGTGGGACAGGGATGTAGGACCCATAAATGGAGAACAGTGGGAGGAAATATTACAGGCAGTGCCCATGAGTTCCCTGAATGTGTCACAGAGGTTAACCCAGTTGTATCTTATTTTAAGGATTTACTATACCCCACATAAAATGCATAAAATGGGTCTTAGGCCTACCCCAATGTGTACCAGGTGCAAGAGGGATCACGGAGACCTGATCCACCTTCTGTGGAGGTGCCCGAAGCTTCACTCCTATTGGGGTGGCGTGGTGGACACCATAAATAGGGTGTTTCGGATCTTTATGCCCACCGACCCCAAACAATGACTGTTAAATATTTTGGAAGTCTTTGAATGGGAGGAGGGTGTCAGAATAGCTGTTATTAGAATCTTACAGTTAGCACGAAAGATGATAATGCTCCATTGGATATCGGAGGATCCACCCACGGTTAAGGAGTGGATTTCCGCAGTTGGGAATATGATTAGAATGGAGAAAATGGTGTATCAACACAGGGGCTGCTCCCGGGGGTTTGAGAAGCTTTGGGGCCCGTGGCTGGATGTACCGGGGCTGGTCCCGGTGGATCTGGTAATGGGCAGACTACTGGGAGGGAATGCTGGTTGAGTGAACTCATACGGAATATTGGCCATCTAGAAACATGGGGTCGAGAAATAAAAAGTTAGAGAAGAGTGGGGTTTGTCTCATCTAAGACGGTTTTGCAGTGATTATGTAATGCAAATGTACTAACCATGCAATGTAACTGTGAAATGTTGAAGCCTGGTTATGTTTGTTCATGTTGAACTAAATAAACTTTTCTTTGGATAAAAAAAAAAAAAATAGAATGTAATCTGGTGGTATTGTGAAATAGACACTGGGTTGATAAATGTTGGATGAGAAAAATTGTAAAAAAAATGTTTTGTTAAATAAAGATTATAAAAAAAAATAACCCATCATGATGATGGGGCGTGACCGGAGGTGGATGTGAGAGGACGGCTCTTCCTCCCTCTGCCCCACACACCTGAGAGGCTGATGGGGATATGGAAGCCAGCAGGGGATGTGTGAGAGGCATCAGGCTGTATTAAAAATATCTCCTAAATGCTCCTCTCTCTAACACAATCCCACTAGCCTGGACAAGCTGTGCTGATGATGAGAGATCCCTTCCTCCCTTGCAGGTCAGAGTACTAGGAGGAATCTAGTTCCAGCAGGCAGTGTGTATGCCAGATAAAGAGCCAAGAGCAGTGATCTGTGTCTCTGTGGATCATCCCGTGTGCGCTGGATGCAGGTGAAAAATCTATTTTTTTTTTCTCTTCCCCCACTCTGCTGCTTTCTCTGACTTTTTTTATCTTTTTTTTTCTCTTGCACACTGTCAGCCTGGACTGTGTTTATCATTGATATGCTAACAGCAGTAAGCTGCTGACACACTAAGGGAACAAACCTTTATTATTGAGTGTGATATCCCCAAGAAACAGTGTGTGATAAGGAGCTGGATGATGGGACAGATCTAACTGCAGTTTAAATGTATGCAGAGAGCAGAGGCTTGGAGGATTAACCCCTGCAGCACTGGATGAGAGGCAAAAGCCTGTTTTTTTTTCCGTTTCATTACCACTATCTCCTGTTTATGAGTCATGCAAATTGGATCTGATCCAAAGTGGAAGACAAGCGGATGCAGTTGGTAGCTTTAAGGATGATAAGCTAACACTATCCTTTCCCCACTATCTCCCGGCGTAGATTTTGGAAACTGGACTGTGAAGAGTAATCCTCTTGAACGGTGGTGGATCACTTTTCTCCCCTCTCCACCTTGGAAAAATGTTTATTATTTTTTTTTTTCTTGTCTACTGGTCCAGCGTATTATGTTATTTAGGTGGCAGGCTTTAGGGGACAGCGGAGGAGGGAGAAAAAGGGGGATTGAGATAAATATTTTTCGGGAATTAAACCACCCGACTATATGCTATTATGCCATCGCAGCGCACCACGAAAGTAAGCGAGACAGCAGCAGCTAAACTGGGTAAATTTGTGCATGCACAAGGTCAACTTTCTGAGCAGAGTTCCCCTAAAAACAACAGTCGAGAATTTAGCATGTTGTCCAAACTACAGACCGTGGCCCCTGCTCCCATCACAAGAAAGGGTCAGGGACATGGACAGGTAATTCCTGTGAAGGCAGTGCATCCCCCTGCAGGAAACCCTTTGGGGAAAAGGATGGAGGATGCTCAAAAGCGGTCATTATCACCACCTAAAATGGTGGCTTTGGGGGAAGCAGAACCATCATTGAGGGAAGTACTAAACGCAATTAACTCTTGTAAAACTTCCATAAATGAAATGTCTACCCAGCTTCAAACTATTCAGGAAGACATGTCCCTCGTTAGGCACGACATGCAAAAAGTATGCGAAAGGACTACCGCCCTCGAGGGGAGCGTCAGCCTATTAGAGGACGACATGAACCCTCTTAAAGGGGAGATGAGAACTATAAGGGAACAAATGGCTAACTACCAGATAAAGATCGATGAAATGGAGAACAGGATGCGAAGGAAGAACTTGAGGATAGTGGGACTCCCGGAACGTAGTGAGGGTACAGATCCCACTACATTTTTGGAAAAATGGTTTAAAGATTTATTTGGAGAACAGTCCTTCTCACCCTTTTCTTGCGCTGGAAAGAGTTCATAGGACCCCCTCTAGACCTCCCCAATCAGGAGCCCCTCCTAGAACCTTATTGGTAAAACTGCTTTACTATAAAGATAAAGTAACTATATTAAATAAAGCCAGAGAAATGGGTAATATTCTTCACAATAGCAATAGGATCTGATCAGATTTCTCACCTGATCTGCAAAAAAGAAGGGCTAAGTTTGGAGAAGTCAAACGCAAATTGCAACGATTAAAATTGAACTATGCACTGCTATACCCGGCAAGACTTCGTATAAACACCCCGGGGGGGGGGGGGGGGGACTGTGTTTTTTGATACCCCGGAGGGAGTGGAGAACTGGATAGTAACCTATAGTGGGAGACTGTAGACCAATCTGACTATATTGCCGTGGACTTTTATTAGCAATATGATTTTGTTTAAGACACAAACCACTACACTGTTGAATAATTTAGGGAGAGAGGAGGGTGTTGGTGGTGGAAAGGGGGAGGGAACAACGAGCATACCACCCCATGTTTCTAAGGGGTGGAGCGAAGAGTTCTCTCTATTTGTGTTGTCTGTTTTGTTACGTTTGTCTTGTTTGTTTATTTTATTAAATGTGGGTTTTATGGTTTTCTGAGGGGGGTGGGATAGGGAGGGAAGAGTGTGAGAACACAAGTTTAAAGTTAACACTTAAATCGATAGATGAATGTAAAGGTCACATTAGGAAGCCCCAAAATAGGCCCAGTGGGCAGGTAAATGGTGTGCATGGGTGTCTGAGATAGAACAAGTGGGTTGCTTGGTACAAAAGACTGTGTGAACACAATTATAGGCATGAGGGGAGGTACGGATGTATGGGATGGAATGAGTGGTGGGTCTGGCACGAAAGTTTGTTCGATTTAAATCACAGGTATGAGAAGAGACACTATGGAGTCACAAAAATGATACGAGAAAACCATATACATTTGAAAAGGCACTGGTTAGATTCACTAAAAATGTTTTACTTTGATGGTTATGCGCACCCAGGCTAGAAAATTAATTTTGTGCTCATGGAATGTCCGGGGAATGGGAGATACAGAGAAAAAAGCAGCAGTCCTCCTGATTGCAAAGACATACGAGGTGGCTATCCTTTGTTTGCAGGAGACACATCTTACTAAATTCTCTATTCCCCAATTGAGATGGAGGAACTACAGCACATCACACCTCCTATTCTAGGGGAGTGAGTATATTTGTTAGATCAGGGGTGGCTTTCTCTTGTATGCAGGCTAAGGTGGATGAATATGGGAGATTCATTTTTTTTATTTTGTAAGATTGAGAACAGAGTCTGTGTATTGGCAAATGTGTACCTTCCTCCACCCTTTAACGTTTCAATCCTTTGTGAGCTTGCTAAGTTTGTTGTGGATAAGCCGAGAGTGCCGGTGATAGTAACGGGGGACTTCAATATGGTAATGGACCGGAGACTAGATAGGTTCCCCCGGGGACACTAACGGATAGCCGGCTCCCTGATTTTTTAGGGGAGACAGGATTGTGGGACATCTGGAGAATACGGAACCCGGAGGCGCGACAATACTTGTGCTTCTCCAGGACACATTCGACACTCTCCAGGATCGACCTAGTGCTGGGAAATGACGAAATTATGTCTATCATAAAGAATGTGAACTACAGACCAAGGGATCTGTCGGACCATTCCCCAGTGACAATATCACTAGAGCTGGGCGAGCGTAACCATCCTGGGGAGTGGAGGATAAACCCATTTTGGATCGAACTGATGGAGGATCTGCACGAGATATTGGCATCAATGGGGGAGTTTCTCGATTTGAATAGAGGTACCACCTCAGAAGGAATAGTGTGGGACACTCTGAAGGCTTTCCTAAGAGGTATAATGATCCAACAAATCTCAAAAATTAAAAAACAGACTAAGGACTGGGAGAGACTAATAGGGGAGAGGGTAACTACAGCAGAGGAACAGTATATCAATGACCCAACACCGGATAGACTTAGGAAATGGATAGAGGAACAACAAAATTATCGATTAATGACTCTTAGAAAAATAGAGAATAAACATCTCTTCCAGAAACAATTTGCCTTTTGGAGAGGGGGAAAGTGCGGGACGTATGCTGGCACAATTAGTCAGGGTGAACACCCCCCCCCCCCCATCCATTATACCCACGATAACTATAGGAGATGGAAGGGTATCCTCATATACTCCAGAAATAGTGGGCAAGATTAAAGAATATTATGAGGACTTGTATAGATCACAACAGGAGGAAATGGGGGATGAAATGGACAGCTTTTTCAGGGATCTGAATTTCCCCTGTCTTGATGAAACAGATAGAACTGAGTTAGATAGACCTATAACGATAGAGGAAATACAAAGGGTCACTATTGAGATGGCGCAACAGAAATCCCCAGGCCCAGACGGACTCCCGACCGAGATATGGGAGGTATGGGAAGGTATTGCTTCCCGAGCTTTTGAGGGTATTGAATTGGTCATTAATGAGGGGAGAGCTCCCCTCATCGATGATAGAATTCACCATAATCACCATACACAAGGAAGGTAAAGACCCACTTGATCCTGCCTCATATAGGCCTATCGCTTTATTAAACACTGACATAAAAATACTGGCAAAGGTCTTGGCAGCTAGGGTGAACAAGGTTATACTGAAACTCATCCACCCTGATCAATCAGGTTTTATATCCGGAAGAACTACTAGCACAATTATAAGGAGGGTATACTTGAAACTTCAGGTCCCTACGGATGAGAGTGGAGAGAGGGCTATTTTGTCTTTAGATGCTGCCAAGGCCTTTGATAGTCTTGAGTGGCAGTATCTCTGGAGAGTTATGGAGATGGCCAAATCTGGACCGGGTTTTATGAAATGGGTAAAAATGCTTTATAGGGCACCAGAAGCCAGAGTAAAGGTGAATAATGAAAAATCTGATAAATTTAGACTGGGGAGGAGGACAAGATAAGGGTGTCCCTTGTCACCCCCTCCTCTTTGCCATTGCAATTGAACCTCTGGCCATTCCCTGCAGTCTTCTGCTCAGGTGAAGGGTCTTATGTCTTGTACATACGGTCGGAGAATCTGTCGGAATGCGTCTTATCGGACCGTGTCGTCAGATAATCCAACTGTGTGTGGTATGCATCGGACTGATTCCGTCCGACCCAATTTTCCAACATGTTGGAAATATTTCCCGACCAACTGGGCCGGTCGGACCTAATCCGATCATGTGCAGAGCATTTTGATCGGACCAAGTGCCACGCATGCTCACATTCAAATTCCGACACGGAAGCGCTCGTTCAGGTAAAACTACTGCTCGTAAGCGATATAGCACATTCGTCACGCTGCAATGTTAAAAATTCATTCATCAAGCGCATTCTCTTGATCTTTAACAATGCTGCAAGAACTAACTTCTTTTGATGCTCATAGTCACACACACTTCTCCCGAACGGATTTCATTTCTTTTTTAACCATTTCAGCAATACAATTTTAGTTTGCGTCACATCTACACAATGTTTGATTTTTTTTTTTGGATGTTTTTTTTTGGGGGGGGGGGGGGGATTCCCTAAAAATCTCCTTTAAAGACACTTTGCTAATTTCTCCTTATTTTTTTTATTTATTTTTTTGGGTGTAAACTTACAACAACATTATTGTATTTTTTATATTTTCTTTTTTAATCTACAGGAGGTTGTTTAGTGTTGGTACCCCTTGTTCTTTAGTTCACTTTGTATTTTGGAAATGTACCTGCCTGCTCACAAATAAACTGTACTTTTTGAAGGAAAACACATTACACAAGTATTTCATCAAACAAAAAAAAAAAAAAATGGAGGAACGTAGCCAGGCCCGGACTGGGACAAAAAATAGGCCCGGGCATTTTGGATTGAGCAGCCCATGACATGGTAACCGGCCCCTTCCCCACTCTCCACTCTGACAAATCCCCTGAGAGAGGGGAGGGGGGAACCCAGCAAAGGTGTGGGGGGGGGGGTGAGGTGGGACCAGGAAAGAGCATGGGGGTATGGAGAGCACAGGGAAGAATCTTGAGAACATGGGGTGGGGCAAGAGCACAGGGAGGAAGAGAAGAGCACAAGGGGCAGCGGAGAGCATGGGGGGAGGTGGAGAGGACAGGGGGCAGCGGAGAGGATGGGGGAGGTGGAGAGCACAGCAAGGGTGGTGGAGAGCAGAGGGGGGGGTGGTGGAGAGCATGGGGGGATGTGGAGAGTGCAGGGAGGCAGCAAAGAGCATAGGGGGAGATGGAGGGCACAGGGAGGGTGGTGGAGAGCATGGGGGGTTGTGGCGAGCACAGGGAGGGTGGCAGAGAGCATTGGGTAGGTGGAGACGACAGGGAGGGTGGTGGAGAACATAGGGAGGGGGCGGTGGAGAGCATGGGGAGGTGGAGCGCACTGGGGGGTTGGCAGAGGGCATGGGGGAGGTGGATTGCACTGGGGGGGTGGCCGAGGGCATGGTTGAGGTGGATTGCACAGGGGGGGTGGCAGAGAGCATGGGGGAGGTGGAGCGCACTGGGGTGGTGGCAGAGGGCATGGGGGTTGTGGAGCGCACTGGGGGGGTGGCAGAGGGCATGGGGGAGGTGGATTGCACTGGGTGGGTGGCAGAGGGCATGGGGAGGTGGAGCACACTGGGGGGGTGGCAGAGAGCATGGGTGAGGTGGATTGCACGAGGGGTGGCAGAGGGCATGGGTGAGGTGGATTGCACTGGGGGAGTGGCAGAGAGCATGGGGGAGGTGGAGCGCACTGGGGTGGTGGCAGAGGGCATGGGGGTTGTGGAGCGCACTGGGGGGGTGGCAGAGGGCATGGGTGAGGTGGATTGCACTGGGGGGGTGTGGCAGAGGGCATGGGGGAGGTCGATCGCACTGGGGGATGCAGCGGGCATGGTTGAGGTGGATTGCACTGGGGGGGGGGTGGCAGAGAGCACGAGAAGGCAAGGAGTATGGGTGGTGTAGAGAGCACGGGGGGGGCAGCAGTAATAAGCAGGAAAGGAGGAGGGGTGGGGGCGGCTGCATATAGAACAATCATTCTCTTCATCTTCCTCCTGCAGTCTCCTGCTTCTCCTCTACCTCTCACAGGCATTCTGATACTGCAGGAGGAAGATGGAGAGAATGATTGTTCTATATGCAGCGGCCCCACCGCTCCTCATATCCAGGTTATAAGGGGGTGAGCGTAGAGCACGGCGCGGAACTCACGTTTTCTGTTATCCGGTGTTCTGCCAGGACTCAGCAGCAGGTGTCTGCTTTGGCTCCTCCCCCTTCACAGTCATCATATACAAGAGATGACCAGAGACTGCAGATCTAATACAGGAGATGACCAGAGACTGCGGATCTATTACAGGAGATGACCAGAGACTGCGGATCTAATACAGGAGATGACCAGAGACTGCGGATCTAATACAGGAGATGACCAGAGACTGCGGATCTAATACAGGAGATGACCAGAGACTGCGGATCTAATACAGGAGATGACCAGAGACTGCGGATCTAATACAGGAGATGACCAGAGACTGCGGATCTAATACAGGAGATGACCAGAGACTGCGGATCTAATACAGGAGATGACCAGAGACTGCGGATCTAATACAGGAGATGACCAGAGACTGCGGATCTAATACAGGAGATGACCAGAGACTGCGGATCTAATACAGGAGATGACCAGAGACTGCGGATCTAATACAGGAGATGACCAGAGACTGCGGATCTAATACAGGAGATGACCAGAGACTGCGGATCTAATACAGGGGATGACCAGAGACTGCGGATCTAATACAGGGGATGACCAGAGACTGCGGATCTAATACAGGAGATGACCAGAGACTGCGGATCTAATACAGGAGATGACCAGAGACTGCGGATCTAATACAGGAGATGACCAGTGTGAAAGGGATCTCTAAGTGAGACTGACCACTTTTATTTTTTATTAAGATCAGTTTTAGGCTGGGTTCGCACTGCTGCGGCTACGAGACCCGGATGTGATTCGCACCGCACTGCAGTGCAAATCACATCCGATCTCTGTGCGATGCGAGTTCAGCCATACATATAGTATGGCTGAATTCGCATCGCACCCACCCCAAACTCGCGCAGGACCCTTTTTTTGGTCTGCAGCAGAATTGGATCGCATGGGTGTTCACACCATGTGATCCGATTCCTGTCCGAGTTTGCAGATCGCACTGCGATATGCGAACTGATCTGGGGGTGTCATTAACGTTTCACTGACACTCCCAGCAGTTCGTATAGGGCAGTGTGAACTGCCGCCGGGAGGCATGCGATGTAGGAACCCGCCGCGGATTCGCGGCATTCCCGCATCGCTGCAGTGTGAACCCAGCCTAAAGCATGAAAAAATAAAAATAAAAAATACTATGAGCCAAGATACAAAAAACACATTGGCAGGCATGATAAAAAAAAAAAAAAAAAAACCTTTGGCAGGCGTGAAAAAAAAAACACGTTGGCAGGCATGGAAAAAAACAAAACACATTATCAGCAAAGATGTATAAAAAAATATACATATGAGGCAGGCAATAGTGTCACTTACCTTTCTAGCAGTTGCAGGTCCTTTTTACGACACTAGGCAGATGAGGTGTCCTCCAACTCCTCCCCTCCTGACCTCTTCTTCATTTCCTGCTAAGGTGAAAGGCTGGCTGGATGGCTGCGGAGGTGGCTGTGGTGAGCGGCGCTGGCACAAGGAGCAGTCCAGCCAGCCTTTCACCTTAGCAGGAAATGAAGAAGAAGAGGTCATGTGACCGAAAGGGGAGGAGTTGGAGGACACCTCATCTGCCTAGTGTCGTAAAAGGACCTGCAACTGCTAGAAAGGTAGCCCAGCCTGCAGCCCTTGACTCCTGCAGAAATAAATGCAGCCGTCTCCACGGAGCCGGCCGCGGAGCTTGTTGCAGGACCAGCTTCGCAGGGACATGCGGCCCGGCGGTCCGCGGCCCACCGGGCAAATGCCCGGTGTGCCCTATGGCCAGTCCGGGCCTGAACGCAGCACTGGAGAAACTTCTTAACTTTGGTGCAGCCTTTGGCCCCCAGGGCAGACATGACTAAATTAGATATTAAAAAATTGGTGGCCTGAGGAGTAGATATCTCAGGGAGAAGTCTGGTCCCGAAGTCCTAGAGAGCAGGAAATTCAGATGCCATTTCTGTCCCCAGGATGGGGATCTTCAAGAGGCTGCATCTTCTGGCACACCAGACTCAACCCAGGCCATCGCTCTCTGGTCTTCCTTTGTGACTTCCCACCAGGCATCCTTCCAGGCTGTGGCTGGGCTCCTGTAGCTGTGGCTGGGCTCCTGTAGCTGGGGCAGGAGAAGGAGGGTGTTGGTGGACCTCCTGGCTGCCACTTGCCACAGCCTCCCCCCAACTGAGGTCTTCCTGTGTATGAAAAGGGGACATCCTTTTTGTTTTTTGATCATCAATCACAACATTTTGTGCTCCTGGCTTTTGCTAATTGAATGTTACCAAATAGAACAGACTATCATTCTGACACCAGCATTTTTCTTTCCTGTCCCAATCATTTTTGGTCACTACTGTCTATTGAGATGTAAACCACTCAACTTACTGATCAATAAGAACATCTAGTTAACATCATTAAATGTAATACAAGAAATATGTTCAACAATGCAATACCTGTCTCAAGCTGGGCCCCACCACATGGTGCTGCCTGGAAGGCCCAGGTTGGACATCAGAAGCCTCAGCTGGGGTGAAGGATGCCTTGGAGGAAGCCTGGAGAGTGGTGGCCTGAGTGGTGGTCTGGGTACCCCTTGGTCTACCAGAAAATGTAGCCTGTCAAAGTGCACCATCCTGGGGTAATAAACAGCATCTGGATCTCCTGCTCTCAAGGACTCCAGGTGCTTCTTTCTCTCCCTGAAATATGTAAGCTTCATGGCCACAATTTTGCGATTCAGATAGGTCATGTCTGCCGTGGGGACCCTGATCTGCAACAAAGCAAGCAGTTTCTCCAGTGCTGCGTTCCTCTTTGATCTGTCATTATAAAACTTGTTGTGGAACTGCCACAGGCAGGGCATCTCCATGTAGAGTTCGAGGAATAGCCCCATAAAGTAGGCATTGTTGAATGGATCCATTTTGTCTGCAAGACACAACACAAGACAAACCCTCAAATACTAATAATACAATTAAAATCCCTCCTAATCTTGTCCCAACATCGGCCTAGATACAAGCAGTCTAGTCTAGTGAAGAACCAAGTTAAAAATGTTACCTTCGTTTCCACGTTCGCCGCGTCCGTGACTCACACTCTCCTCCCAGATCGTACGGACGATACACATGTGTTGCGTTTTATATACAGTGCGCATGCGTGAAACTCCGCCCGCCCCTGATGTTCTTTCCAGACTATTCCCCGCCCCTTCACTTCCCGCGCAGTGGGGAGAGCACATGGCGGAGAGAACGCAGGTGCGCACTAATAGTTCCACTAACGAGGAGGAGGGTGAGGAAAGCCTGGAGCCTGAAACGTCCCGATCCAGGAAGACAAGATTTAAGGCCTCAAATATGTCTTTTGGAGAGATGTTGGAGATGGTTGACATATTGAACAGGACCGACTATGATGGGAAGTATGGACCTTACCCAAACCCAAATATCAGAAAGGCCAAGATCATGAATAAAGTTGTGAAGAGTCTTCTAAAGAATTTTGGGGTACACCGATCCAAGGATCAACTGAGAAAACGCTGGTCAGACCTGAAACTGAGGGAGCACGAGCAGTACCTAAGGATCAAGCATGTTCTTAAAAAAAAAGTCCACCACACCATCGTGTGTTCATATGATTATTCTTGCTTGCATACATGCTCCATGTGCTTTGATTTCATGTTTCTTTGATTTCATGTTGTGCATTTTAAAATGGCCACTTTCAAGGTCATGGTTTCGTTCGTTCGTATGAAACATCGTTCTGCAGGGAAGTATTCCAGCTTAACAAAGTGTCCCCAATAATGTTCTCACCTTGTAACTCGGCCCAAAAACACAATTGTTCAACACTTCCAAGCAATGTTTCAGATTCCTATTTCTGCCCTCTGTGTGCTTTGATTCTCATAGGGGAGAGAAGACTCGGCAAGTATGAGGACACCAGGGACCATGAGGATACCAGGGACCACACCCCTCCCAAAGAAGGGCAACTTCCAAAAGAAGAAACAGAGGAGCAGGAGCAGGAGGAGCAGAAGGAGGAAGGAGCTACCAATAATCTGTAAGCAACCTTTATATCTGCAATTACTGGCAACTTAATAGCATCTTTTCTATGGTGTGTTTTTTTTTTTTTTTTCCTCAGCCATCTTAAGTAGATGCTTTTGAATAGTATATGAGAGGTTATATAAGAGGCTTTGATTTGGAGTATATCACCATATTTGGATTACATAGTGTGTTTGTTTGCTTTGTTTTCTAGGTGATGTGGAGGAAGATTCCCGTTTTACCAGTGAAAGTGCCCAGATCTTGATCGGGGAGATAATGGGGTGCAATAGGGATTTGGAAATTGTACAACAAAACATCAATGATGTTAAAAATAAAATGAAGAACATCATTGATGTTTTGGGTAGAGTGTGAAAAATAAAAAACTAGATAGGGTTTTATTTTTGCTTTTTAACATAAAAATGTTGTATTTTGCATAATTAAAAATTTGGAAGATGCACAGAGTGTGTAAACATGCATTATCTCCCATCATGGGGGATCAATGTACATGTTTTGTGGAAAGTGTCTGAGATGAAGGGGTTGCAGCCCCAAAGCATGTACATTGATCCCCCCATGATGGGAGATAGCACATGTTGACACACTGTGTGCATCTTCCAAATTTGGATTTTTCAGGGGTCACACCCCATGTGATGAAGGCAATATCAGCCCAGTTTGTACATACTTATGTCTGATATTGTCTTCACTTTTCCAAGTTGAACTTTGTAAGTTCCTGTGTTCTGTATTTTACGGTTTGATACATGCCTGTTTACACAAAAAAACAAGTAAAAAAAAATATGATTAAACTCGGTTTTGGATACCCAAAATATCTTGGTTTGTTGTAAAAACCTTTAATAAACGCACATATGAATGTGCTTGTATTAAAAAGTTGAATTCTCAACAATGTGTGGCTTCCTTTTTCATTGGGCTTAAAATGTATTTGTAGTCAAATTTGAGTTTGTGCTGAAAAGGAGTGCGATTTAATAAAGGCAACTCCACTTTGCACTCCAAGTGCAGTTTCAGGTGTACTTTTGCAGTGCACTTATAGTGCATAGTGGATGTACCTTTAGTAAAAAAGCACCCACAGTGATGTGTAAATTTGGACAATCATGCCATTTTCCTGCCATGGTGCTGAAAATGAGCATGATTTTGATCAGTAATGCACTACACATTAGTTAACAAAAAGAAGGTGTGTGTGTAGCAGACCCACAACATAATAAGATTATCTGAAGAAGAGACTGTCCCCTCATCTCGCTCTGAACTTGGGTTTGCACTGTTGGTGAAAAAGGCGCAACTATAATAAAAATGGCAAAGTGGGAGGCCACAGTCTGCCATTCCTGTGGCGTTGAAGGACACTGTGTAGTGACACAAGAAAAAAAACAAGTAATTTGACAAATCAACATTGTAATTAGACACCCACATTTTTTGGCAAAATTAGTATACATTTTTTTGAAATGAGTATTTAAAGCCTAAAGTATAAGGTCCCCTTATGAGAGTCATAACCCCCCCATCCCCCCCCCCCCCATCTGATGGGCCCTTGCTAAAAAATGAGGGGGGATGTTTAGGACAGGTAATGCTCTCCACTTGATTGAGAGCTGAATGCCTAAATAATGTGTGATACTTTGTGAAGCCCCTCCTTAGTTACACTATTGGCAGCCCACCGGACAGGTAAGAAGTGTCATAAAAACAAAATGGAAGGACATTTTGACATTCTGCTATTACATAGCAAGAAAATGAATGTGTTTAAAAAATCAAAATAGCATTTGAAAGTATTGAGGCAGGCCCTTACACTACATGCTTTGGTGAATTTGTCCATAAATGTGATCATGATAAAAGGTATTTAGAGTGTGTATTGGGTTGGGTCAAGTCATCAGATAGAAGATTGCTATCAGCTGAGGTAGCAGTTGGGGAGAGGGGGGTTCCTAATGAGTTTGGCACAACTCCAAAAAAACAAAAAAAGGTCACTTTGCATGAATTGAAGCACACACATCACATTTGTAGAGATTTTAGGGGGTGTTTAGGGTAAAGCAATACTATGGAGCTGCCAAAAGACATTGTTAAGTGACTAGACTATAGTTTTAGGGGCCAAGAAGAGCATTGTGGGGAAGTTAGTGAGGCAACTCTGCATGAGGACAAAGGGGCAGAGCATATGAATTAGAGCATATTGCAATGATGGTAATTAGGGAATGAGGAAAGAAATGCAAGACATTAGCAATCATGAAATACATAGAATGTGATGTTTAAGGCTAAAAATTAGCATAATATAGTCCTTCTGCAGGAGCTGAATGATGGCAGAACAGGTCTCTGGAATAATGATCCCCAGAGCCTGGAGGGAGATGCCTGTAGAGAACTTGAGGTCCTGAAGGCTTCTCCCTGTCGCCAAGTAGTGCAACGCGGCGATGAGCCTCTGCTCCGGAGTGATGGCTTGCCGCATGCAGGTATCCTGCCTGGTGATATAAGGGGTAAGCAAAGCCAGCAGACAGTGAAAAACGGGGTCTGTCATCCTGAGAATGATCCAGAAATGATCAGGATTATTCTCGTGGATCTCATGGAGAAAAGGCATGTGGGAGAACTGGTGACGCTGGCGCAACCAATTGTTGGTCCACAAACGCCTCCCCTCCCTGTTCATGGACTGGGCTTGTGTCAAAGTCAAAGTAAGAACCCCTGCATAGCACAAACTGTACGATGAGTACGTAGACGAAACATGTTTGGAAAACGGTCGGCTGGTCAGAACGGAAACCAGAAAGCACCGATAAACAGCAAGGCCTGAAAGGACGACCTGAAAAGCAGAAGCAAGCAGACAATAAAAAATGCCTTTCAAAGCGTACTATACCAAGATATAGTCCACAATGAGAAGCAAATACTTAATGACTGTATGCACTGATTATCAGATACGCAAAGACAAGCACAAACTGAAGAGCGGTAGCAATCTGAATCACTAATCTAAAAAGCGTGAATCGTCTTTCACCAAACTTCTACTAAAACACGAGATCAGCAGAAGGAGCCCAAAGGGTGCCGGACGTGGTGCTGAACTTCCTTTTTCTAGTCCCGCCATACACGGCTTACGTCACCGCGTTCTTGGCAACCGCTAAATCAGACAACTTGGCCCGACCGTGTGTATGCAACAGTTTTGGACACAATCCGTCGGACTAAATCCGACGGACAAAATCCGACGGATTTGGTTGCCAAAATCTCCGACCGTGTGTACATGGGCTTAGAAGGGGAGACTTGGAAGAAAAAGTGGCATTATACGCGGATGACCTAGTGTTATTCCTTGGCGATACACAGGATTCCCTTCAGAAAGCTATGGACATTATTAAAAAATTTGGCCAAATTTCCGGACTTAAGATAAATTGGGAAAAATCTAGCCTTCTGCCAGTAGATCCTCTGGGAAGCCCCTTGCCTGAGGAGGTGACCCAGATCCAAGTAGCAAGTACATTTAAATACCTAGGAATAAACGTATCCAGAGACCCTCAACAATACACTGCAGATAATATAATTCCGTTACTGAATAAATTTATGAGGAAGACAAAAGTGTGGAAACGCCTGCCATTATCTGTGGCAGGTCGCTGCAATTTAATCAAAATGACATGGATGCCGCAGCTTCTCTATGTACTGCATAACTCCCCAATTTGGTTATATAAAATGTGGTTTCAAAAGATACATATGGTGTTCAGGGAACTGATTTGGAAGGGTGGGTCGGCAAGAATTCAATTGAGTACTCTGCAGTTACAAAAACAGGAAGGAGGAGTAGCACTCCCACACCCCTTTAGCTACTTCCTTGCGTCACAACTCCAGTATATGGGGGGTGTAATTTAGAAGGGGGAGAGGCAGGGAGAAAAATGCTCCTACAAAATACACCACATGACTCAATAGTGGAAGCTCTGGAGGCAGGATCCTTCCCATTAGGACTCCCTACTTTGAGTTTAATGACGAGAGTGTGGGACACAGTGAAGGCCATATTAAAATAGAGAATTCAATGAGTATACCCCCTTATGGAAGAATAGTAAATTGGGAGAACTGCAGAAGATGGGGACAGTAAGAGAATGGGAGAGATGTGGAATAAAATTTATCGCTCAGCTATACCAAGATGGTGCCCTGAAAACCTTTCAGGAACTGAGAGATTATTTTGCTCTACCAAATAAATCCTTCTATAAGTATTTGCAGGTTAGGCACGCACTGGAGGAGCAGTTTAGAGGGAGGACCTTTAGAATGGAGCGCAATCCCAGTTCTTCAAAAAATAATTAATGCAGAAACAGGAAAAGGTTTAATTAAAAAAATATACCCACATATAAACAAGGGGAGAATGGGAGGGATAGAGACCCCTATGTACAAGAGGTGGGAAAAAGATGTGGGAGATATCTCTGAAATACAATGGAATCAAATTCTTGAACTGGCTCCGTTGGTATCACTCTCTCCCTCTCAGAGGATGTCACATCTGTTCTTATTATATAGAACCAATTATACTCCTCGTAAACTTTTTCAATGTTGCCGACGGCCGGATGCAAGCTGCCCCCGGTGCGGGGACATGGAGGGAGACATGATTCATATGTTTTGGAGATGCCCGAAGTTGATCCGCTACTGGACGGAGGTGACAGGAACCATTGATCGGGTGTTTGGAACCTCCACGAGGATGGAGGCGAAGTATTGTCTCCTGGGATTAGTTGAGGGAGTTGGAAACCCGGGAAGCAGCCAGACGGCGGTCCTGAGATGCCTATTTCAGGCAAGGAAATTGATTGCCCTAAGATGGTTGTCAGTGTCGCCTCCGTCAGGTAGAGAATGGATAAATAGCATGAATGCGGTAATTCTTAAAGAAAAAGCGTTATATATAAAACAAGGGACTTTAAAGAAATATGACAAGATGTGGAAACCTTGGTGGGAAGCCAGAGGGATTGATATGTGAATAACAATAGTGTGAAAAATAAATATTTTAACGATGAAAAGTGACCCAATAAGAATTAAATGAAGAGGGTAAATGAAGAGGGTGGAAGTGTCCCCAAATATCAACCTATTAGCTACAAACTCACATTTCTCTTATATTCACCGACCGAAACAGCTCCTCTCTGTAACTACATGGGTTGTATAGCCTGCCATTAGGAGAAACTAGGCAAAATTGTTACACAATACACAGAACTTTAATCCCACCCCAGGGGGGCAGGCCCCGTGCTATCAACCCTTCCCACTGCTCCTAGCAGCTTCAGTTTTTATTTTGCCTAGCAAGGAGAATGACCTAGGAAACCCTGTGGGCCTCTCTGTCCATGTTTTTACTGCAGGTTTGCTTCTTTTTGCGCATGATGAGAGATCCTCAGATCTATCAACTGCTGGCTGGGTGACAGGCTGGTTAATGAAATCCTTGTAGTCTCCCCAGTCCGGCCATCGAGCGTGAGCAGACCGCAGCTACGGCTGGGCAGGCCACAACATACCTCATGCTCCAGAGGTGGTCGATGAGCTTCAATGCTCCGGGGTATACATATGACCGGGCTACTGATGTCTGGATCACAATATACCGGGCCAGTAACCTTCCCTGTAACTGCGCAGGAGTTGGCTACCATGGAATGTCCCCCAGCTCTTCAGGACTGGTAAGTACGGCTCCTTGTCACGGTCCCTACCATGCCATGCATACCATTCACACCCCAAGTGGCTCAAGGAGCTCATGTTTGGTTCTCCTGTTGCCTTGCCTCCGAGCCACACCTCAGTTCCTTTCAGCCTGCTTTCCAGCTTTGCACAGTTCTGTATAAAATACTAGGACCATACTCTGGATCTTGTTGCAATAGTACCTTTCACTCCTGGTTCAGCTGAGGCAGTTTATCCAATCAGATGGGTATAAAGCACTGCTTTGTCAGTTCATTGTCTCTGTGGTTGCCAAAGGTTCCTGTGTAAAAGTTACAGTGTTCCAAGACTGACCCCGACTTCTGACCCTGGCTTGTATATCGTTTATTCTGACTTCTGGAATCCCAGACTACGGCTTTACCTGGACAATCCTTTTGCAAATTCCTATCAAGCCCCCATGCACAGATTCACAGCCCAGGTAGCTTATCTGTTTTTTACTGTGGGCTGTGTCTATTTGCAAGGGTGAGCCTTCATCTCTGCGCCATGGACTCCAACCTAGGTAAGCCCTCACACTCTCCCTGCTTCGGTGGGGGGAGCAGCTGGGCATTCCTTGGGGGGGGGAGTCGATTCGGGGGCCACCTCACCTCCTTATCTTCTCTCCTAAGTCCCTATCACCCCTCCTTCCCCCCTCTGAGGGGGGCGTCTGCATGCGCTGCGGGCGGTGTGTATGTGTGTGGGTCGCTGTTTCTCACCTGTGGGGCTCTGTGCGGTTTCTGTTCAGTCCTGGTCCAGGTCTGGGGGTCCAAAAAAAGACAGTTTTTGTGGAGGATGTCTGTGTGTCAGCAGACAGTTTGTTTTTATTTTTTTGCTTTTTTTCACCTCATGGCGGGGTTCTGGCGGCCATCTTGAATTTGGGAAAGCTATAGATTCCCCTGGGGAGCTTCAGCAGCCATTTTCCCTGAGATTTCTATGTATTGCATTGGCAGCCATTTTGTGAAAGTCAAAATGCTTTCTTCACCGCTGGCCTCTTGTGACAGCTTGCAATGTGCTTTCTCTTGTCAATTCCTATATTCCCTGTCTGTGAAGGACACTGGATGGCTCTGTGTGGAACGTTGAAGCTGTTCTGCAGACCGTTGCACCACTGTTAGAGCTGCTGCTGCTGACACAGTTTTTTTCTCCTCTCTGCATCTGGGAACCACCTAGGGACTACAGGCACTGTTGTTGGCATTCACAGAATGCCCCAGGGTGGTGAGTCTAGCGCTAAGCACCCATCCACCGCCCCCCACGCGGCGGCAGCAGGAGGGTGGGACCTTCACTGTCCTAAGTCCCCTTGCAGGTGGCAGACAGGATAGGGTCAGCATGGCTTCAGAAACTGGTGTTTCTTCCCCCGAAATCCAGGCTATAGCAACCGGGTCACCTGCGGTTAGTGCGGTGCGCATGGACAACCTGACGGCGTTCCTGGACTCCTATGTTGCTAAGATAGAGGCGGCACGTGGCAGGAAAGGTGCACGTGAGAGGCCCCTGCCCCCTGTCCTCTGGGGAAAGCTATGATGCAGACTTGGGCCCTGCTGCGGCTGGAGACCCCTGCTCTGACCTATAAGATGTGGCTGACCAGGACCATTTGGACAGTGAGGATGATTCCCCGTCCGGGTGCGACAAGGCGCTTGTTGGAGCACTTATCACAGCTGTGCGTGATACCCTGAAGATTCAGGAGCCAGTGGATTCCTCTGCTGATGTACCGGTCCCTTTCTGATCCCACAAGCCAGCACGTTCATCTAAGGTGTTCCCGTATTTGACTTATTTTGACAAATTCATCTACATGGAATGTGGTCGCCCGCAACGGACCTTTTCGGTCCCCAAAAACTTGGTGGTGCGCTACCCCTTTGAGGAAAGCCTTCTCAAAAAGTGGTCGGCTGCTCCCGGTCGGGACCTCCCAGTATCCAGGTTAAATAAAGTAACCACGATCCCGGTTGAGGGGGACTCCTGCGTTCAAGGATCCCATGGACAGGAAGGCCGAAGCAGTGGCTCATTCCTTGTTTATGGTTGTGGGGTCAGCCATGCGACCTGTACTGGCATCCGCACTGGTGTCGCAGACACTGACTGAGTGGGCAAAACTTTTGCACCGCGAATTGGGAGAGCAGAATGCCTCCCCTGTCTGCGTAAAGTTGGCAGACCAACTAGTGCATGGCCTTAACTACTTTGTGACGCGGCCCTGGATACTCTCCCTATGTTATCCAGGGCCTCAGTGTCAGCTGTGGTGCTGAGGTGCCTTATTTGGCTGAAATTCTGGTCCGCTGACCAGGCATCCAAGAAAGCCCTGACAGATCTTCCCTTTCTTGGCGACCGGCTCTTTGGAGCCTCGTTGGATGACATTATTAAAAATTCCACGGGTGGTAAGAGTACACTACTTCCACAGGCCGGGAAGGCTAAGGAGACACGCTGCAGGCAAGGGCCCTCCTTTTCTGCTCACAAGCAGCTTTTTCGTCCGCCCGGGGGGTTTGGCAAAACGACCCCAGCCTGACAGGACGCCCACGGACGGTCAGAAGCGTCCCTGGAGCCACAAGCCTGTGAACAAAGGTGCTACCGCATGAAAGTCTGCCCCCGCCCACATCTTGGGTCGCCTTCGGGAGTTTGCAGCCCGTTGGACCTCCTGGTTATCCGACCAATGGGTCTGCGACCTGATTTCTACAGGCTACAAGATAGAGTTTCTCTCTTGGCCGCCAAACAGATTCTTTCACTCCAGCATACCCGTGTCCCCGGTTTGCCGGGAGGTCCTGTTAGGGGTAGTGAGGGACTTGCTGAATCGGGGGTGATCGTACCAGTTCCAGAATCTGAAAATTTCCAGGGGTTCTACTCCAATCTGTTTGTGGTTCCCAAGAAGGGAGGGGTACATCCAATCTTGGACTTGAAGGCCCTTAATCACTTTGTAAAAGTGCAGAAGTTCAGAATGGAATCCGTTCGCTCAGTAGTCTCTGCACTCCATCAAGGGACTTCCTGGCATCCTTGGACATTCAGGATGCCTACTTGCACATATCCATATGCCTTCGGCATCAAAAGTTTCTGCGTTTGGCAGTCGGGGAAGCCCATTACCAGTTTGTGGCTCTTCCCTTTGGCCTGGCATAAGCCCCCCGAGTCTTTACCAAAGTACTGGCTCCAGTGTTGACGTTGTTGTCTCTTCCCATAGTTATCTAGATTATAAAACCCTACTAGGCACACTGATATAAAGTTACTTATGAAAACACACACACTGCTGCTAGTAAAACACTATCTTATTTATTTCCCAAGAAATTAGGAAAGCTAACATAAAGTATTAAAAAGACATTACAATATCACAAAGCATACAATCAGAACATATAGTACAAAAATATGAAAGATACTTATCACACGGTCCTCCGTGAGGCTTTGCTGCATTGGCTACGCTCAGACCAGGAGAGGGCCTTCACCGTGAGGTTTAGGCCGGAGCTATTACCCAGAGTAGGCCTCAAGATGGCCGAATCATAAGGTTAGCAGAACCACAGCCTCATGAGAGGCTGTGTGCAGTGAACAGAGAGAGAGACCGAGCTCCCTGTAACAATCCCTTTTTTACAATCACACACCATCCAAACCGCTTCCTACTGCCAGTCCCATTTGCTTTGGACCAATCAGTGTTCACATGACAGCCCTCCTTATATTACTGACTGTCCTGCCATACTTGGCTTCTGGGGACAGTATTGCAGTCTATGTGCCCTGGGCCGTCTTCATCATCAATCTATTTGAAGCTTCGTGCACACCAGGTGGGCTGAAGATAACTAATTTTGCTATGCAGATTCTGTTTGGTGCCACATTCCTCTATACCTTTTTAAATGTGTGGGACTGCAAGTGTCAATATGGCTGAGCTTGACTGTACAAACAGATGTGTAGAAACTTTAGATATATAACATTAATTCATGTTCAATTCCAACAGTCGGCGTGTCTTCGAGGGCGTCCGACCAGGATACAGTCAGACAACGCCACGGCTGTGGCATACATAAATCACCAAGGGGGAACAAGAAGTTCAGCCGCTGCTCGGGAGGTCGCTCACATACTTTAGTGGGCAGAGCGACACAAGATTTGGATCTATTGGCCTCCCGGCTCAATCGGATGGTGCCGAGATTCGTGTCCAGGACAAGAGATCTGTAGGCAGACGCATCAGACGCGCTGGTGGCTCTGTGGGATCAGTACCAGCTGATCTACACCTTTCCTCCGCTGAAACTGTTGCCATGTCTGCTTCGCAGAATGGAAGCCGAGGGGATTCCAGTAATTCGCAGACCTGGTGCGCCTGGTGGCAGATGCTCCCTGGCGACTGCCATTGAGAGAAGACCTCCTATCTCAAGGTCCAATCCTTCACCCTGCTTTACCTTCGCTGGCTTTAACAGCCTGGCTATTGAAAGCCAGGTATTGAGGAACAGGGGTCTGTCGGACTCGGTGATTCCAACTATGCTGAGGGCACGAAAATCTTCTTCCAGGAAGATATACCATCGTACTTGGATGGCCTACATCTCCATGTGTGAGGAGAAAGGGTGGCATCCGCTCCTTCTCTATATCCAGGATCCTGCTGTTTCTTCAGCAAGGTAGACCAGAGGTTGGCATTGAGCACCATCAAGGGGCAAATTTCAGCTCTGGCTGTCTTTTTTCAAAGACCCCTGGCATCTCACTCATTAGGGAGTACCTTTGTGCAGGGGGTGCGACATGTAGTCACTCTGGTGCATCCTCCGTTACCTCCATGGGATTTGAACCTGGTGTTGTCGGCACTTCAGAAGCCGCCGTTTGAGAATATCAGGGAGATTCCTCTGCTGACCCTGTCACAGAAGGTCATCTTTCTGGTGGCCATCACATCGGCCAGGAGGGTTTTGGAACTGGTGGCCTTGTCCTGCAAGTCGCCTTATCTGGTCATCCACAGGGATAAGGTGGTGTTGCGTCCGCAACCGTCCTATCTAAAAAAAGTGGTTTCGGCCTTTCATATCAATGAGGACATTGTATTGCCATCATTGTGTCCTAAGCCGAAGCACCCCAAGGAGGTGGCCCTTCACACTCTGGATGTGGTTAGGGCACTGAATGTGTACTTGTCTGCCACAGCTTCCTTTCGGAAGTCACACTCACTGTTTGTTTCGGTGGCTGGTCCTAAGAAGGGCATGGTGGTCTCGTCGGCCACCATTTCCAGGTAGATCAGACAGATTGTAGTCCAAGCCTACTCCTTGAAGGGGCAGGTGCCTCCCTTTCCAGTCACGTCCCACACTACAAGAGCAATCGGAACGTCTTGGGCCTTCCGACACCAATCATTTGTTGCTCAGGTGTGTAAGGCGGTCACCTGGTCGTCTGTCCATACGTTTACCAAGTTCTACAAGGTAGACGTCAGTGCATCGGCTGATGCCTGTTTTGGCCGCAAAGTTTTGCAGGCGGCCGTGTAGTTGCAATTGAATTTTTTCCTGGTTTTTCAATAAAAACGCAGTACTTTTTTGGTTAATGCACTATTGCATTACTTCAGCGATGTTGTGGTCTGGAGGTCTGTTATATAATGGTGTTTTTCCACACACTGCTGTTTTTTTGTGGGTTTAGTTTCACTAGTTCCCACTGGCCATGGTGGATGAAGTTTTTATACTGTTTTTCCCACCCCTCGTTTGGCACTGCTTGGGGACGTCCCATGTAGTTACAGAGAGGAGCTGTGTCGGTCGGCGAATATAAAAGAGAAAATAGGATTTTTTGTACTCTCCGTAAAATCCTTTTCTCTGTAATTCACCGACCGACACAGCACCCACCCCTCCTTTTTTCTACGTTATACTGCTTGTTGACGTACTGAACAGGAGCAGGAGCTGTGGGAAGGGTTGATAGCTAGGAGCAGTGGGAAGGGTTGATAGCACGGTGCCCACCCCCCTGGGGTGGAATTAAAGTTCTGTGTATTGTGTAACAATTTTGCCTAGTTTCTCCTAATGGCAGGCTATAGTTACAGAGAGGAGCTGTGTCGGTCGGTGAATTACAGAGAAAAGGAGTTTACGGTGAGTACAAAAAATCCTATTTTTTCACTTCTAAATGGGTCAAAAAAAAAATCTCCCATTGGACCAATACGTTTACAATTCAGATGTGTTATAAACACCCATCTCTATGATATCTTACATTATAATACGATTTTACTGTGGAAATTCAAAGTCCCAAATATGAACCCATTGGTTATAAACTGACTTTTTTTGTAATACTTCAAAGAGGGTCAAAAACAAAATATCCCATTGCACCAATACATTTACAATGCAGATGTGTCATACACACCCCCCTCTATGACATTTAATAATACGGTATGATTTTACTTTGGAAAATTAAAGATACAGAGCCCCAAATATGAACCCATTGGCCACAAACTGACATTTTTGCAATACTTCAAAATGAGTCAAAAACGAAATCTCTATTTGGACCAAAACTTTTACAATGCACTTGTGTCATACACACCCCTCTCTATGAAATTGTACAATTAGGTATGATTTACTGTTGAAATTTAAAGATACAGAGCCCCAAATATGAACCCATTAGCTACAAACTGACCTTTTTTCACTTCTAAATGGGTCCAAAACAAAATCTCCCATTTGACCGATACATTTACAATGCACATGTGTCATACACACCCCCCCCTCTATGATATCTTAAAATATCCACAGTAAAATCATACCGTATTGTAAGATATCATAGAGGGGGGTGTGTATGACACATGTGCATTGTAAATGTATCGGTCAAATAGGAGACTTTGTTTTTAACTCACTTAGAAATATTGGAAAAATGTCAAAGTTTAACCAATGGGTTGATATTTGGGGCTCTGTATCTTAAAATATCCACAGTAAAATCATACCGTATTGTAAGATACAGAGCCCCAAATATCAACCCATTGGTTAAACTTTGACATTTTTCCAATATTTCTAAGTGAGTTAAAAACAAAGTCTCCCATTGGATCAAGACGTTTACAATGCAGATGTGTCATACACACCCCCCTCTATCTTACAATGCAATGTGATTTTGCTGTGGAAACTTAAAGATACAGGGCCCCAAATATCAAGCTATTGGCTACAAACTGACATTTTCGCAATACTTCAAAATGAGTCAGGAACAAAATCTCCCATTGAACCAATACATTTACAATGCAGTTGTGTCATACACCCCTCCTCTATGATATCTTACAATATTGTATGATTTTACTGTGGAAATTTAAAGATACAGGGCCCCAAATATCAACCCATTGCCTAAAAACTGAAATTTTTGCAATACTTCAAAATGAGTCAAACACAAAATCTCCCATTGGACCAATATGTTTACAATGCATATGCGTCACACACAGCGCGATTTTACTGTGGAAATTTTAAGATACAGATTTCCAAATATTAACCCTTTAGTTACAAACTGACTTTTTTTGTAATACTCCAAAGTGAATAATTGTCGTGCCTAAATATTTTATTAAGAAATAGTAATAATTATATAATCTGTATCCTCATCCTCATAAATCCTGTAAAGGAGACAAAAATAGGGAAGGGGCGTATACACGGATCACTCCAACCATGAACTAGCCATACATCCCCCAGTGAAATTAAGGACTATCTTGATACCCAGATAAATACAACAAATATGATTAAAATAGCTTTTATTTGAAAAGAGAATGTAAATGAAAAAAAACACAATTGTTGACAAACAACATAGTAACAGCACACAGTTGCACAATCAAATAGTACCCAGCATTCTAATATAGGGAAGTTCAGGGTATACTGACTGATATCCAAGTTGATCGAATATTTCAACTAGTTTCGTGACTTAAAGTCGCTTCTTCAGGAAAATTCTTGGTACAAATCTATAATTAAATACATATTGTCAACATTATTTTATTTTTTCCAAAGTCTTTATTGAAGTTTTCGAAATACAAAAAAAGGAAACAGATACAGAATATCCTTAAACAAGATACACTGGAAATGTAACAGCGGTTGAGGTTACAAACGACAAGTAAACACATAAGCGTAACTTATGCACTAATAAGAATAGAGGGTATCTCAAGCAAAAACAAAAACAATCATGTTAACCCAATTTACAACTAAGTTGCAAATCCTAAATAGGGTAGCCAAGGTCAAGGAAACTCAAAAATGTTTATAAAATCCTGCAAACAAACAATTCAAAAGCCTAGTAAGTATCCTCTTGAAGTCAATCCTTCTGGAGGTCTTACCAGGAGGTCATATGAAAGGGATATCTATAACTATAATGGGACACATGGTAGATAGCAGGATTCCATTTTGATATAAGAAGGAAGAGCTCAACAGCGGAGGGGATCGGAAAGGGTGGGGATAGGAACTAAATAGAACTAATTAGTAGTTGAGGGCCTAATCAAGTGAGAAGGAAGGGTATCAAGGTCTTGAGGCGGGGGAGTCCGGTTACCAGTTGACCGCATTCATCCGAAGATCGGAAATGGTGCCAGCAAGCCCAAGTAGCCCAATATTTAGATGGGGTGTCTTTGGCTTGCGAAATCAAATTTTTCATTTCAGCTATGTTGGAGACTCTCTTAATCCAATCTGAGATCGAGGGAGGTGTAGTAGATTTCCATAGGGAGGGAATACACATTTTAGCGGCGTTTAACAGATGTTGTGCTAGCGAGCGGTGATATGTTTTCAGTGGAAGTGTAGAGTGGTGCAGAAGCATCGGAGCTGGGGAGAAGTTGATGGGGAGCGTGGTGATTTGGCATATTAGGCGGTGTACCTCTTTCCAGAACGGTTGAATCCGAGAACAGGACCACCAAATATGTAAGAATGAGCCTACGCTGTCGGAACATCTCCAGCAAGAAGGGGAAGTGGTGGGGTAACGTTTGTGGTGTTTAACAGGTGTGAGGTACCATTTGGAGAAAATTTTGAAATTATTTTCCTGAACGGAAACATTAGAAGAGCCTTTATGGATATGTGTAAAAATGTTCGTCCAATCAGTATCCGTTAAGGTCAGAGACAGGTCTGTTTCCCAGCTGTGAACGGCTAAGTTGGCTTTCGGGTTATGAGTCGAGAAAAACATTGCGTATATACTGGAAATGACGTGGCGTTGTGGTTCAGATTGGTTGCATAAACTTTCAAATGGGGTGAGCTGCCTAGCAAAATCAAATTTAGATAGTCGATCCGTCAGAAAGTGTCTGATTTGAAAATACGCCCACAGCGGGAAGGGGCGTCCCAAGGGTTGTGTGGGAAGTTCAGATATAGATCGGAATTGGGTATTGGAGAAAAAGTGCAAGGCTCTAATGTCAGGAGATTGCCACAATCCAGATAGGAACGTGTCTGATTGTCCTGCTGGAAATTCCGGGTTATGTTTTATCGAAGTCATCGGACTATGATGGGAGGAAATGTGATGGGTATGACAGGCCGAGTGATAGGCTTGCATTGTACTTGCAATGAGGGGGTGTTGTGTACATTTTTGAGGGACATGTTCAGGGAGCAGCCATGGTAGGGATTTAATCGAAAATAAAGAGAAAGCGTTTTCTATCTGTATCCAAGCTTTAGTATGCGAATGCACATTCCAGTCTACAATTCTAGTTAAGAGACTCGCCCAGTAATATTTTTTGAAGTCGGGTAAGTTAATACCTCCTTTTGGATTTCGGAAGAGTCAGTCTGGCAAAGCTTATTCTGGCACGTTGTCCATTCCAAATAAAGTTGGTACAGATAGTCTGGAGTGATTTAAAGAAGGCCAGGGGAGCTTGATTGGGATCGTTTGAAAGAGGTATAACAAACTGGGGAGGACATTCATTTTAATAATGGAGGCCCTACCGAACCAAGAGAATAGTCCGGTAGACCAGGCTTTGGGGTCGTTTTGGATAGTCTGGAGAATGGGGAGGAAGTTAAAGGAGTATAAGTTTCCCAGTTTAGATGGTAATTTGATGCCTAAATAGGTGATAGCTGAGGTATTCCAGTGAAAGGGGAAGTTTTTTTGGCACAAAGCTATTGTATCGTTATTCAGGGATATATTCAGGGCTTCCGATTTGGAGAAATTGATTTGTAGGTTGGATAGTGTTCTAAAGGCATCCAGATCTGTAAGGAGATTGGGAATGGAAATAAGAGGTTCTGTAAGGAAAAACAACATATCGTCAGCGAAGGCAGCAATTTTCTGAGTCTTGGATCTGATCTGTATCCCCTTAATATCTGGATCGGAGTGTAATCTGCGGAGGAGGGGTTCTAAAGTAAGGATGAATAATAGGGGTGAGAGTGGGCATCCCTGACGGGTCCCATTGGATACGGAGAAGGCGTCCGACAGTTGGCCATTAATCCTGACCTGGGCTGTAGGGGAGGTATATAATGCCATAATAAAAGAGAACAATCGGTCAGGAAGACCTATTTTTCGTAGAACTTCTGCCATGTAGTCCCAGGCCACTCTGTCGAACGCCTTCTCCAACAAGAGAAAAAATCCTTGTTGTGTCGAGGAGGTCAGCCAGTGATGTATGGATATCGCTTTGATCGTGTTATCTCTCCCCTCCCTCCCCGACACGAATCCCACCTGATCGAGAGACACAACCTGGGGAAGGAGGGGGAGGAGACGATTCGCCAATATCTTGGCGTAGATCTTCAGATCAACATTGAGCAATGAAATAGGTCTATAGTTTGTCACTTGTGTATCGTCTTTGTTAGGTTTCGGGATTACTGTAATATGGGCCCTTAGTAAGTCTTGAGGGGGAGGTTTATCAGATGACAATGAGTTAAACGCTGCAAGAAAATGTTGTTTTAGGATGTCAATAAAAGATTTATAATAGCATGCCATCAGACTTTGTCAACATTATTGATATAATACAGTAAACATCTCAAAATCACATTTTATGGAGTATTTTTTATATATAAACACCTCTGATACTACAGAGCATGTGGCTCACCACCGGGAATCCCGAGAAGCGGACCAAAAATAGAGCACGGGTGGCTCCCACCATCTGGGGTTTACCACCCCCGGGGCGGACACGGGAGGTTCAATAAACAGAGCCAACTATAGAGAAAAGATAATAATAATGTCACTATTCTCATTATACTATATTTCCATTGTTTAATTGTATCCTGATCAGGGGTAATATTAATAAGTAGTGATGGACGAACTTCCGACGGGACGTTTCGCGAACGTGGACCGCGAACGCGGCCGATAGTTCGCAAACCGTAACGTTCGCGGCGGGCCCCATTGACTTCAATGGGAGGCAAACTTTGCAAACCTACAGGTCAAATTTGCAGCCACAAAATAATTACTAGCTGTGCAAACATAGTCCCACCACATGGCCAATGACATAACACATGTATGAGGTGAATCTGGGATCAACAACTACAAGCATTCTTTTTTTATATGTGAAATTGTTGTGACAATTCAGGACTGTGGAGAGCATGAAGGCAATGGAGGAGAGGGAAGGTCAGGGTAGGCAAAGAAGAGGGTGCAGGAGATGATCACCAGCAGCGTAACATACAGCAATGACACCTGCACCGTGATAGTCATCTGACACCAGCACCGTGATAGAGAGCACTGACATCAGCAGCGTGACATAAAGCACTGACACCAGCACCGTGATATACAGCACTAACACCAGCACCGTGATATACAGCACTGACATCAGCAGCGTGACATACAGCAATGACACCTGCAACGTGATAGAGTGATCTGACACCAGCACCATGATAGAGAGCACTGACATCAGCAGCTTGACATAAAGCACTGACACCAGCACCGTGATATACAGCACTGACACCTGTACCGTAAGCTTCCCCAGGAGGAAGTCAGCATAGCACAGGGATGGTGGGAGCCCCTCATAATGAGCATAGCACAGGGATGGTGGGAGCCCCTCATGATTATGCACAGCAGAGGTACAGCCCCAGGAGGAAGTCAGCACAGCACAGGGATGGTGGGAGCCCCTCATAATGAGCATAGCACAGGGATGGTGGGAGCCCCTCATAATGAGCATAGCACAGGGATGGTGGGATCCCCTCATAATATGAACAGCTGAGGTACAGCCCGAGGAGGAAGTCAGCACAGCACAGGGATGGTGGGAGCCCCTCATAATAAGCAGCCCCAGGAGGAAGTCAGCACAGCACAGGGATGGTGGGAGCCCCTCATAATAAGCAGCCCCAGTAGAAATATGACACTGCTCAACCTCTTCAAACAGGAGGGTACGGGCATATAGTACGGTGTGCTTTTTTTTTTGGACAAGGAAGTGAGCCAAATGAAGAAAGAAGGTCTGTGTGCTCGAATAAAAACATTGTTTATAGACATATACATGGTCTACTGGTCACATGTGTTGAATTCCTCCGAGATCCATGCCTCATTCATTTTTAGAAATGTGAGGTAGTTAACACTGTCGTGAGCTAGGCGAGTACGCTTATCGGTCTCGATCCCCCCTGCTGTGCTGAACGTCCTTTCGGACAGGACACTGGACGAGGGGCAAGCCAACAGTTCGATTGCAAATTGGGCAAGCTCTGGCCAGAGGTCAAGCCTGCCCACCCAGTAGTCCATGGGTTCATCACTCCTCAGAGCGTCCACATCGGTCGTTAACCCGATGTAGTCGGACACCTGACGGTCTAGGCGTTCCCTGATGCTGGATCCTGATGACACCTGTCGATGGGTCGGCTGAAAGAATGACCTCATATCAGAAGTCACCAACACATCTTCAAACCGGCCTCTTCTGGCAGGCGCTGTTGGATTGGTACCCACAACTCCTTCTCTGGGAGTGGGAATTGCTCCTCTGCCAGCGCACGCAAAAGCAGAATGCAGCATTTCTCGAAGCAAGGCCTGGAAGTGCTCCATTCTGACAGCCCTCTGTGACGGCGGTAACATTTCCGCCATTTTGTGTTTGTACCGGGGGTCTAAGTACGTTGCCACCCAGTACTGGTCCTTGACCCTTATGCTTTTTATACGGGGCCCCCATTTGCACTAAACTGGAAGCAGTGTGGTGGCCTGGCTCCTGCTCATCATCCAGGATAATGTCGTCCTCTTCATTCTCCTCTGCCCATCCACGCACAACAACAGGGATCCCAGAAAGGTTTAAAGCATGCTCTTCTTGCTCCTCCTCATCCGCCCCGGCACCATCCTCCTCTGACTCCTCTTCAGACTCCTGTTGTTGACTTGTCTCAGATAGAGTAGCCCCCCCTGGGAATTCATCCAGCATTGCGACTTCCTCATCTTCCAGCTCCTGCTCCTCCACAGCTTGATCAATGACACGACGCAATGCACGCTCCATAAAGAAGGCATAAGGTACCATGTCACTGATGGCACCATGGCTGCGACTGACCAGTTTGGCGATTTCCTCAAATGGCCGCAGAATTCTGAATGCGTTGCGCATGAGCAGCCACTGAAGCGGTGAAAAAAAACCCAGCTCCCCAGAACCTGTTCTGCCGCAGAGTTCATACAGGTAGACGTTAACTGCACGTTTCTGCTGGAGCAGCCTATCAAGCATATAGAAGGTTGAGTTCCATCGCGTCGGGCAATCGCAAATAAGACATCTGACCGGCAGATTGTGTTGCCGCTGAATGTCAGCAAGGCGAGCCATGGCCCTGTAAGATCTGAAATGGGCCGAGATTTTCCTTGCCTGCCGCAAGATGTCCTGGACCCCAGGGTATTTGACAACGAATTGCTGCACGACCAAGTTTAAGACGTGTGCCATGCATGGCACGTGCGTGATTTTGCCCCGTTTCAATGCGCTAAGCAGATTGGCACCATTGTCACACACCACTTTACCAACTGTCAAATTGAACGGTGTTAGCCACTGATCTGCCTGTGAACGCAAAGCTGAAAGGAGTGCCGGGTCAGTGTGGCTCTTGGCTTTCAGGCACAACAGACGCAGCATGGCATGGCAACGTCTCACCTGGCATGTCGAATATGTTCTGGGGAGCTTGGGCAGCGCAGCGGAAGAGACGCTAGCAGCGAAAAAGGAGGAGTCAGCTGAGGAGGAGAGGGAGGAGGATGGAGTAGGAGGAGGAGGAGAAGAAGAGTCAGGCCTGCATGCAATCCGTGGCGGTAAAACCAAATCTACACGGTTGCCACGGGTTACATGCTTGACAGCCGTCAGAAGGTTCACCCAGTGGGCAGTAAAAGTGATATACCTTCCCTAACCGTGTTTGCTAGACCACGTGTCTGTGGTCAGATGTATCTTGGCACCGACACTGTGTGCCAGAGATACATTCACTTGCCGCTGAACATGGCCATATAGCTCTGGGATGCCCTTCTCTGAGAAATACTTCCTTCCTGGGACCTTCCATTGTGGTGTTCCAATGGCCACAAATTTTCGAAAGGCCTCCGAGTCCACCAGTTTATATGGCAGTAGTTGGCGGGCTATCAGTTCTGACAAGCCAGCCGTCAACCGTTGGGCAAGAGGGTTATCCGGCGTCATCATTTTTTTACGCTCGAACATTAGGCCCACGGAAGCCTGCCTTTTTGCAGAAAAACTTGGCATGATGGAAGGTGGAGTGGAGGACAATTGTGAGGAGAGAGGAGAAGTAGAAGACGAGGCTGGACGGTGAGAGCCTGGAGTGTGGCTTTGTGTGTTCCGTTGTTCCCACTGGGCTCGGTAATGGCTACTCATGTGCCTTCTTAAGGAGGTCGTCCCTAGGTGAGTGTTGGGCTTACCGCGACTAATGCGTTGACTGCAAAGATTGCAGATGGCAACGCTATTGTCAGCAGCGGACACGTTAAAAAAAAGCCCACACTGCAGAGCTATGTGCCGGCGTCCTGGGAGCGCCAGATGTGACCGTACATGGTCGATGACTTGCTCCTGATACATTAGCAGTCTGCTTTGTCCCTCCTGTGCAATGTAAGTTCCGCCTGCTTCTCCTCCCTATCTGCTGGTCCATATCTCCCTCTGAACTCCCCTCCTCTTCCTCTCTTGTGGGCACCCACGCGACATCACTAGACACGTCATCATCAGCGTCACCTTCCCCACCGCTATATGTAGAGATCTCGGAGTAGGCAGCAACACTGAGACCAACCTCCTCCTTGGGCTGATCTGGGTACTGCCGTCAGACTGCTGAGTGGCGGTTCTTGCTACCTCCTCTTCCTGATCCAATGCCAAGAGTGGCTGCGCATCAGAAATATCTTGATATGGATCGGAAAATAATTCCTGTGACTCAAGCGGAAGGTATGTGGTGGTGGTGTTGTTGGTGGTAGTATCTTTGGGGGTGCACATAGCAGAGAGTGAAGAAGAGGGTGCAGATCGAGAGGATGAGGGGGGTGCAGAAGAGTAAGGCTGAGTGAGCCACTCAACCAAGTCTGGTGCATCCTTTAAAGTAATTCAACGCACCTTCTGCAACTTCCCACTTTGGTTCAAGCCTGTTGCTCCTGCCCTACCCCTACCACCCCTGTGGAAGGGCCTTCCTCTTCCTCTGCCTGTCATTTTTAAATGACCCTGTGACAAAACTCTCAGTCCCTATACGGATAAAGGACTGCTGCCGTATAGGGCAGCAGTCAGCAGTAGTGCACCTCAACCCTATATATTGTGGACCTATACCAGTCCTTAAGGAATAGCAGACTGTACCTCACTCAACCCTATGTACTGTAGTACCCTACACCAGGTTACCAGTCCTTATAAGGACCTTTGTGGAACAAGTAGGTTGTGTGTGACTGATTAGCAGACTGTACGTTAGTCCCTATACTGATGAAGGACTGCTGCAATATAGGGCAACGGTCAGCAGTAGTGCACCTCAACCCTATGTATTGTGGACCTATACCAGTCCTTACAGAATAGCAGACTGTACCTCACTCAACCCTATGTACTGTAGTACCCTATACCTTACCAGTCCTTATAAGGACCTTTGTGGAACTAGTAGGTTGTGAATGATTAGCAGACTGTACCTCAGTCCCTATACTCATAAAGGACTACTTCAGCAGAAGGGCAGCAGTCAAGTATAATATTCTTTCTATATTCGGAAGAAAGAATATTATACGTGTACAAGCCTATTACCATACCAGTCCTGAAAAGAACCTTTGTGGACCTAATAGTAACAGCTACTGATTAAACTGACTGTCCCTCACTGCCACACAAAGCTTCCTGCCTGTCCCTATTTAAACTGACAAAACACAGGCTGCTGGAACAATAACTTGAATAGCACTCAAAACTATATCCTGTACTACTTTACCATAGCATTCCTGAAAAGGACTTTTGTGGACCTAATAGTAACACAGCTAATGATTAAACTGACTGTTGCTGCTGCACACAGCGTCCTGTCCCTCTCTCTACACTGACAAAAGACAGGCTGCTGCAACAATCACTAGCACAGCAGTGCCTCAAACCTATATCCTGAACTACACCTAACACCTATATCATGATACCAGTCCTTAAAAGAACTTTTGTGGACCTAATAGCTAGCGATTTGGGTCACTGCAGTCTCTCCCTATAGTGACAGAAGAAAGAATGTAAAATGGCCGCCGGATCGGGTCTATTTATAAGTCCAAGTGTCCATGTGCTGTAATGTCTCAAATGGCTGTCCTGTACCCCATGATGGATGTGTCATCATAGGTCAAAGTTCTTTTGCACAGTAAACACGGAAGTCCGCCGTGCGAATGGCGGCAGTAGTCCGCCGATTGAGAGGACCGCGAACAGCCGAAATTCGCCGCGAAACGACCGCAGGGCGAACCGTTTGGCCATCCCTAATAGTTAAGCAATTGACATACCCACGTTATCATAAGTATGTGTCAAATTGGATTCCACATCACGGATCTCTACGTTGATCACAGACAGCTTTGTTAAAAGGGAGTTATTTAAAAAAATAAAAATAAAGAAAAAAAGGATATGGTGCACGTTCCCTGTTAATAATCCTTGGTGTCAGGAGTAGGAGGAGGCTCTGGGGTCTGGCTTCCAGTATAGTCCTAATAAGGCAAATATATATTGTATTGATTACATGGGGATCATAGTTACCCCAAGGTGGGTAGTTCGCAGGGAGCCAATTACAAACAGAAGCCATATCTAGCATTGTAGTTACCTGTAAAGTCTGTGTCACTGGGGTCTATGGCGCCGTCTGTTGCGCCATCAATCCGGATGGATAACTTGCTCTGTCAGGGAGCCATTACAGTTATAGCTCCCTTTTAACCTTCAACCCGGCGATCTCATCGGACGGCGTCAAGCACTGAGTGATGACGTCGCTGGGTCGGCCGCTCCAGGTGCACATGCATCACTACGTGACAGCGCACGCAGGCTCCCGGTCGCCATGGAGACTTCCACGTGAACACACAAAGCCGTATGGGGGAGGAGCCCGATTCTGCTGGAGAGGCGCATGCCCGCCCCTTGGAGATTCCTCCTTATGCCCATAGTCCGCACAGAGGGATCCCCAGCCGCCCGCTGCATTGCTCTGCAGTGAATATAAATAAAGAGTAAAAAAGAAAGAGACAAATTAATAATTGTCATATTAAAGGTATTTGCATCTGGTCTCACCAATTATCTATATAGTATCTTAAAGAAGATGTTTTCTATAGATATAGGGTAAAATAAAGGAAGCACAGAAAAACACATATAAATAATGGGGCTCTAAAGAGTGAGCACAATAACCTACGTTGGCAGCGTGAAGGATGGAGACGGCTCAGAAAGGGAAGTAAGACCAGAGGAAAAAGGGGGGGGGGGAAGCAGGGAGGGAAAGGGAGAAAAAAAGGGGAAAAGGGGAGGTGAAAAAAAAGGGGGGGGGGAAGGAAAGGATAAAGAAAAGTTATTGAAGTTCCATCATTTGAGAAAATATTTGTAAGTCTAAAGCCGCGTACACACGTGGCGGACTGTCTGGCCAACTTAGTCCGTCAGACAATCCGACAGACAGTCCGTCATACTTTCGAATGAACGGACGTGCCCACACACGGCACTTTTTGAGCGGACTAATACGGCGGACTAAGTCCGCCATACTATCCGCCCTAAGAGGCCGGCGGCGAGGAAGAAAGCCGGACTCCTCCGCTAGCAAAAGAGCTACAAGAAGATAGCGGAGAAGTCCGGCGAGAAGACCCCCGAAGACGGAAGACCCCCGGAGCTGTGCAATAAAATATTTTAACCCTGTGTTGTGTTTTTTTTGTACTTTTTTCACAGGTGAATGGGTAGGGGTACATTGTACCCCATACTCATTCACATAGGGTGGGGGGCCGGTATCCGGGGGCCCCCTTATTAAAGGGGGCTCCCGGATTCCGATAAGCCCCCCGCCCGCAGACCCCGACAACCAATGGCCAGGGTTGTTGGGAAGAGGCCCTTGTCCTCATCAACATGGGGACAAGGTGCTTTGGGGTGGGGGGGCTGCGCGCCCCCCCCTTCCCCAAGGCACCCCCCTATGTTGAGGGCACGCGGCCTGGTACGGCTCAGGAGGGGGGGGCGCTCGCTCGCCCCCCTTTCCTGGCCGGCCGGGTAGCGTGCTCGGACAAGGGTCTGTTGTGGACTTGTGGGGGACCCCCACGCCGATTTTTTTTAGGCGTTGGGGTTCCCCTTTAAGTCCATACCAGGCGGCGGGGCCAGCGACGTCTCCGTCGCGGGCCCCGCCTACCTGGATACCCGCTCGAAATGAGCGGACTTTTCTCCGGGCGGGAAAAGTCCGCTCATTTCAAAAGTACGGCGGACTGGCACACACACGGGCGGATTGTCCGCCGAAATGCGAGTCCAGCGGACAGTATTTCCAACATTCCGAAATACTTAGTCCGCCAGACTGCACGCTGAAAAAGTCCGCTGAAGCCCACACACGAGTGGACTGTCCGCTGAAATGTGTTTCGGCAGACTAAGTAGGCCAGACAGTCCTCCCGTGTGTACGCGGCTTTAGTTTCATTTAGTCCAGGGGGTACTAGGGCGTCTAGGCGTTCTATCCATTAGGTTTCACGTCTTAGGATTTCTCTATCCCAATCACCTTCACGTTTATCCTCAGTAACTACTTCCAGGACAAAAAACTTCAACGCTAGATATGGCTTCTGTTTGTAATTGGCTCCCTGCAAACTACCCACCTTGGGGCAACTATGATCCCCATGTAATCAATACAATATATATTTGCCTTATTAGGACTATACTGGAAGCCAGACCCAACCGAGCCTCCTCCTGCTCCTGACACCAAGGATTATTAATAGGGAACGTGGACCATATCCCTTTTTTTTTTTAAATAACTCCCTTTTAACAAAGCTGTCTGTGATAAATGTAGAGATCCGTGATGTGGATTCCAATTTGACACATGCTTATGATAACGTGGGTATGCCAATTGCTTACTAATATTACCCCTGATTAGGATACAATTAAACAATGGAAATATAGTATAATGAGAATAGTGACATTATTATTATTATCTTTTCTCTATAGTTGGCTCTGTTTATTGAACCTCCCGTGTTTGCCCCAGGGGTGGTAAACCCCAGATGGTGGGAGCCACCCATGCTCTATTTTTGGTCCGCTTCTCAGGATTCCCGGTGGTGAGCCACATGCTCTGTAGTATCAAAGGTGTTTGTTTATATATAAAAAATACTCCATAAAATGTGATTTTGAGATGTTTACTGTATTATATCAATAATGTTGACAATATGTATTTAATTATAGATTTGTACCAAGAATTTTCCTGAAGAAGCGACTTTAAGTCGCGAAACTAGTTGAAATATTCGATCAACTTGGATATCAGTCAGTATACCCTGAACTTCCCTATATTAGAAGGCTGGGTACTATTTGATTGTGCAACTGTGTGCTGTTACTATGTTGTTTGTCAACAATTGTGTTTTTTTTAATTTACATTCTCTTTTCAAATAAAAGCTATTTTAATCATATTTGTTGCATTTATCTGGGTATCAAGATAGTCCTTAATTCCACTGGGGGATGTATGGCTAGTCCATAGTTGGAGTGATCCATACGCCCCTTCCCTATTTTTGTCTCCAATACTCCAAAGAGGGTCAAAAACAAAATCTCCCATTGGACCAATACGTTTTAATTGAAGATGTGTCAAACACAGCCCACTCTATGATATCTTATAATACGGTAGGATCTTACTGTGGAAATTTAAAGATATAGAGCCCCAAATATGAACCCATTGGCAACAAATTGACATTTTAGCAATAGTTAAAAATGAGTCAAAAACAAAATCTCCCATTGGACCAATACATTTAAAATGCAGATGTGTCATACACACCCCCTCTATGATACATTATAGAATGATTTTACTGTGGAAATTTAAAATTACAGAGCCCCAAATATGAACCCATTGACTCTAAACTGACATTTTTTCATTTCTAAATGGATCCAAAACAATATCTCCCATTGCACCAATAGGTTTACAATTCAGATGTTTCATACACACCCCCCTCTATGATATCATACAATATGGTATGATTTTACTGTGGAAATTTAAAGATACAGAGCCCCAAATAACCCATTGGTTAAACAGTGACATGTTTCCAATACTTCTAAATAAGTTAAAAACAAAATCTCCCATAGGACTAACACATTTAAAATGCAGATCTGTCATACACACCCACTTCTATAAGATCTTACAATATGATATGATTTTACTGTGGAAACTTAAAGATACAGTGCCCCAAATATCAAGCTATTGGCTACAAACTGACATTTTTGCAATACTTCAAAATGAGTCAGAACAAAATCTCCCATTGAATCAATAAGTTTACAATGCATATGTGTCATACACACCCTCCTCTATGATATCTTACAATACGTTATGATTTTAATGTGGAAATTTAAAGATACAGAGCCCCAAATATGAACCCACTGGCTACAAACTGACATTTTCGCAATACTTCAAAATAAGTCAAAAAGAAAACTCCCATTGGACCAAAACATTTATGTGACGGAGCCTATCCCCCACACTGCGCTTGAGCGTTTCCGTCAGTATACTGCTTCCTAAGTCCTGGAACACAAGTCCAATGGATCTGGCTATAGGATCCCCCAAGAACTAGACAACACCAGTCTTGGAGTACATCAGGAATAGTCCTTTATTTGAGATCTCACACAAATATATACAGCAGGATGACTAAAACCTAACCTAATTAGCATGAGCTAATTATCTAATCAACACTGGACTCCTTCATTCAATTGCAGGGTTAATTAGCACAAACAACAAAACAACAATAGGTGAAATACTCTTTAGAACCTGTGTCAAGCCAGACTAGACTCATTTACATTATACAAGACAACTGTGGAAATTTAAAGATACAGAGCCCCAAATAACACATTGGTTAAACAGTGACTGGAGTTGATGATATTAGTATCTAAGAGTTTGTGTCCCAACAGTGTGGTTCAGTCTATTGCTAACATGGCATATACATATCCAGAGTCTGTGTGTCTTGGGGGGGACATGGACCTGAATCAAAGTAAAACCACCTCAGGGGTCCCCAGGCATACAGCTCACAAAGAGCACCATTCTCCCAAATGACAGTGCCCATAATTGGTCATCAAGAGGCTGGCATTCAGTCCCCTCCAAGAGCCTCTGCCCCAGCTAGGTCTGTCAAATTTATCCCCTTTCAGCAGAAGACTAACACAGGAGGAGACCCCAGACAGGTTGACTCCGAAGTTAGTCAGTGGTTGCAGTCCTCTAATGCTGGTATCCACACAGTACCCCAAACAGAGTATTCCTCACCCAGCCAACCTCTGCCTCTCACTGGCCCTTCTCCCTGGAGTCTTTTCAGCCACTGGAGAGATGACAGGGTGACTGGGCTCACTCCATCAAGCTTTTGGGGATCTGGGCCGACCGCCCAGCATCCCTGGGGTATACCAGTGGAGATTGAAGTTCCATCCACCGATATCAGCTCAAGCTGAAATTGTGTGTAGGGGCCAGTAGCATTCTGTCCTGTTAGCACTTCAGCTGAGGACCCCATATAATCCACTCCAGCTGACTTTTGGGGAGTGAGGCCGACCACCCCGGCTCCCTTGAACTCTTCAGCCGTTATCAGTGCTGGGCAGAGGTTGGTAGCACTCTGCCCGGTTGCCAGTGCTTCAGCTGGGTTGCTGTCATCATTCTGGAGTGCCGTCTGCTGTTGGAACTCCCTTTCACTGATATTGTCTTCCAGGTGCATGAACCCTTGTTGGGGAGGGAAAATGTCTGCTTCTCCTCCCTGTATCTCTGAAATCCACTGGGAGAGAGGGATCATCACCTTCTCACCTTGGGCCTCCGAAACTGCCACGGGTGTGGAGCAGGGGTCTGCAGTACTCTGTCCTGCTGCAAGTACTTGAGCAGGTGATGCATAATCTATAAAATCCTCTAATAAACAGTCCATTAAGTCCATACATTCTGTAATCTGTGGCTGGAGAGATGAGCCGACTGCCCCAGCTCCCTGGAACTCCACAGTTGCTGCCGATGCTGGGCAGTGTTTGATAGCCCTCTGCCCTGTTGCCAGCACTTCTGTTGGGGACTCCACATCATCAGCTTCGGCTAACTGTTGGGGCAGGAGGCTGTATTCCTCCACTCGCAAACTGTGTAGCTGCCATTGGGGAGGTGAGCTGGCTGCTTCCCTTTCCGTTCCCTCATCTGGCTGCTGGGATGACATGTCTGTGGTACTGTCTCCCAGGTGCAGGAATCTTTGCTGGGGAGGAAAGACCGCTTCCTCCACCCTGGCCAATTGTTCCACCCTGGCCGATTGTTGAGGAGGGACAACAAACACCTCCTCCCTTCTCCCCCTGCATCTGCTGCTGGGAAGTGATCACCACCTTCTCACCCTGAACCTTCGGAAACTGCCACAGGTGTGGGGCAGAGGTCTTTGATCTTCTGTCCGGTGATCAGCGCTTCAGCTGGGGAAGTTCCTTGTAATTCCACAGATACTGCTGTTGGTGCTTGGCAGAGCACATTGAAATTTGGCCCTAATACCAGCTCTTCTGCTGGAGGCTCATCGGGTTCTTCTTCCACAGCAGAAAAGTCTATGAAATTCCCTGTCTCTGCAACTGGTGTCTGGGCATAGAGTTTCACCATCTCCTGTCCATGGAACCCAGAAGATGCTATCATTGCTGAGCAGAGGTTAGCAGAGCTCTGCCCTGTTGTCAGCACTTCAGCTTTGGAGATGGCAATCTCCAGATTTTCCACTGCCGATTCTCTGGCATGCTGCTGGACAGGCACATTCCTCCATCCAAGATCATCCCATGCAGAAACAGGCTCATCAAGGTCAGTCAGCACTTGCTGCATCTGCCATAAGACCTCCACGTCCATTGCTGCGGGCGCAGGTTGGCAAAGCACACTGTTACTCTGCCACATTGCCGACTCTTCAGCCAGTATTTCAGAGTTGTCAACAGGTATTTTCTGATAGTCCCAGGCAAAGGGAGCCCAGTCCTGCCACTGAGCAGAGTCTAGCAGCCGTCTGTAGGCGATCTCCAGCTCCCATTCCTGAACGGCCAGAAACTCTATATCTTCCAGTGCACTTCCGAGACATTCAGTAGCCCTTCTCTGAAATCTACGATTTCGTCCAACCGCCACTCCAAATCACTCCCAAAGTTAGAGTCCCCTGTCAGCTTCACATACAACAGCCCCAGGCCGCCATAGCTTAAACCTTCCATTGGGCTGTCATCCGCTTAGGATACATGCCACCAGAGGGCTCTGTAACTCTCATCCAGCTTCATCTCTACCCAGACCAGCCTGCTTAATTCAGCTGTCTGCTCCTTGTGCGGTTTTTCTCCCAAAAACAGCACCCGCAATCCATTCTGCAACCAGTACCTTTCCTTTTCTTTGCTCTCGGGCTAGTGTTTCCTTTCAGAGTTTGCAGCAAATAGAATCAAACCATCCCAGCAGGACCTGCTCTGACACTGGTCCTCTGTGCTGTAGCTGCATCTCTCGCAACCTCCTTCTGAATTCCTCTTCCATGGCGGTATCTGTACCTCTCCTCCTCTCCTGCTATCCGGACCTTGGATCCAGGTAGAGGTTTGGATGTCACAGACTGCAGGAAGCATCCCACCGCTTGCCACCAATGTGATGGAACCTATCCCCCACACTCTGCTTCAGTGTTTCCGTCAGTATACCGCTTCCTAAGTCCTGGAGCACGAGTCCAATGTATATGGCTATAGGAACCCCCAAGAACTAGACAACACCAGTCTTGGAGTACATCAGGAATAGTCCTTTATTTGAGATCTCACACAAATATATACAGCAGGATGACTAAAACCTAACCTAATTATCATGCGCTAATTACCTAATCAACACTGGACTCCTTCATTCAATTGCAGGATTAATTAGCACAAACAAAAAAATAACAATAGGTGAAATACTCTTTAGAATATGTGTCAAGCCAGACTACGTGATACAAGACAATAGACAGGTGGCTGGAGTTGATGATATTAGCATCTAACAGTGTGGTTCAGTCTGTTGCTAACATGGCATATACATATCCAGAGTCTGTGTGTCTTGGGGGGGGGGGGGTGGGACATGGACCTGAATCCAAGTAAAACCACCACGGGGTCCCCAGGCATAAGGCTCATAAAGAGCACTGTTCCCCCAAATGACAGGGCCCATAATCGGTCGGAAAGAGGCTGCCATTCAGTCCCCTCCAAGAGCCTCTGTGCCAGCTAAGTCTGTCACATTTTACAATGCCGTTGTGTCATACACACACCCCTCCATGATATCTTACAATACGGTATGATTTTACTGTGGAAATTTTAAAGATACAGAGCCCCAAATCGAAACACATTGGTTAAACAGTGACATTTTTCCAATACTTCAAAGTGGGTCAGAAACAAAATCTCCCATTGGACCAATACAATGCATATGTGTCATAAACACCCCCCTCTATGATATCTTATAATACGGTAGGATTTTATTGTGGAAGTTTAAAGATACAGGGCCCAAAATATCAAGCTATTGGCTACAAACTGACATTTTTGCAATACTTCAAAATGAGTCAGACACAAAATCTCCCATTGGACCAAACGTTTACAATGCAGTTGTGTCATACACACCACCTTCTATGAAATTTTACAATTAGGTGTGATTTACTGTTGAAATTTAAAGATACAGGCCCCCAAATATCAACCCATTAGCTACAAACTCCAATTTTTTCCACTTCTAAATGGGTCAAAAACAAAATCTCCCATTGGACCAATACGTTTACAATGCAGATATGTCATACACACCCCCCTCTATGATATCTTACATTATAGTTAGTGATGGACGAACTTCCGACGGGACGTTTCGCGAACGCAGCAAAAAGTTCGCGAACCGCAAAATTTGCGGCGGGCCCCATTGACTTTAATGGCAGGCGAACCTTAAAAACCTACAGGTCATATTTTCAGCCACAAAATACTTACTAGCTGTGCACACATAGTCCCACCACATGGACACTGACATAACAAAAGTATTAAGTGAATCTGGGATCGACAACGACAGGCATTCTTTTTTTATCTGTGAAATTTTGACAATTCAGGAGCGCATGAAGGCCATGGAGGAGAGGAAAGGTCAGGGCAGGCTATGAAGAGGGTGCAGGAGATGATCACCAGCTCCATGATAGAGAGCACTGACACCAGCACCGAGATAGAGAGCACTGACACCACACCAGCACCGTGATGGTGCACTGACACCACACCAGCACCGTGATAGAGAGCACTGACACCAGCACCATGATAGAGAGCACTGACACCAGCACTGAGTTAGAGAGCACTGACACCACGCCAGCACCGTGATAGAGAGCACTGAGACCACACCAGCACCATGATAGAGAGCACTGACACCACACCAGCACCTTGATAGAGAGCACTGAGACCACACCAGCACCGTGATAGAGAGCACTGACACCAGCACCGTGATAGAGAGCACTGACACCAGCACTGAGTTAGAGAGCACTGACACCACACCAGCACCGAGATAGAGAGCACTGACACCACACCAGCACCGAGATAGAGAGCACTCACACCACACCAGCACCGAGATAGAGAGCACTGAGACCACACCAGCACGAGATAGAGAGCACTGAGACCACACCAGCAGCCTGATAGAGAGCACTGAGACCACACCAGCAGCGTGATAGAGAGCACTGAGACCACACCAGCAGCGTGATAGAAAGAACTGATACCAGCACCGAGATAGAGAGCACTGACACCAGCACCGTGATAGAGAGCACTGACAGCAGCACTGATACCAGCAACTCTCTGTGGGACCCAAAAATATGACACCGCTCAACCTCTTCAAACAGGAGGGTACGGGCATATAGTACGGTGTGCTTTTTTATACAAGGAAGTGAGCCAAAGGTAGAAAAAAGGTCTGTGTGCTCGATTAAATAAATAATTTATAGAGTTATGCATATACATGGTCTACTGGGCACATGTGTTGAATTCCTCTGAGATCCATGCCTCATTCATTTTTATAAATGTCAGGTAGTCAACACTGTCGTGAGCTAGGTGAGTGCGCTTATCGATCACGATCGCCCCTGCTGCGCTGAACGTCCTTTTGAACAGGACACTGGACGAGGGGCAAGCCAACAGTTCCATTGCAAATTGGGCAAGCTCTGGCCAGAGTCAAGCCTGCCCTCCCAGTAGTCCAGGGGTTCATCACTCCTCAGAGCGTCCACATCGGCCGTTAACCCAATGTAGTTGGACACCTGTTGGTCTAGCCGTTCCCTGATGCTGGATCCAGATGACACCTGTCGATTGGTCAGCTGAAAGAATTGTTAAGGCTATTTTTATATCTCACTTAAATGATTAACGATACAAGAAATAAATGATTAAACCTTTGTCTACATAAGAATAAAAATGAACGATAACAGTGCGAAAAGATAAACAATTACATTTATTTATACAGAAAATAAACTTTAGAATAATTAGAACTTATATACTGTAACTCAAGTGATGTTACAAGTACAGTGTTGCTTAGGCTGCAAAGATAATTTAGGCCATATGGTTACAACAGACATACACTTTCAATATATTTATCAATATCTCAAGACAAGTCCTAGCAAAGAAATAGTTAGAAATAGAAAAAGAGACATAATAAATAGAGAGAGAGAGAGAGAGATAGATACAGGTATACGTTACATGGACATCCTGTCGCCCCCCATGGTCTGGAACTCAAGAGGACCATCAGCTAACTCTTGCCCTATTTTATATGCACTCTCGGCCAATCAGAAGATGGAATGCATCCATTGGCTCTGAGTTCGCATCAACCTCTGATTGGCTGATTCTCAAGTCTAAATGCTGATTGGTTCAGGATGGCTCACACTCTGATTGGCTAATTCTCAAGCTCCCAGAAATGTCCACAGATCAGGCCTGAACGTCCGGGGCCACTTCGTCTAACAATTAATGAACCACCTCCTTTGATCCTTAAGCCCAAACAGTTCCGACATTAGCATGTTAATGTCCCCTGGTGAGATGGTGCCTCACTGTCTGCACAGATGATTGGGAACACAAAAGGGAATACACTGAACACCTGGGGACGTTCAATGGTTCCCATGAGATAGGAGACAGTAAAACCTCTGCCCACCTACACATAAACCTGAAAACATCAAGTACCTTCCCATATATATATATATATATATATATATACATATATATATATATATATATATATACATATATATATATATATATATATATACATATATATATATATATATATATATATATATATATATACATATATATATATATATATACATATGCACATATAAACACACCCACATACATCCCCATATATACATCCACATATATATACATACATATAAATCGGGGCATGGAGATTTAATTAGAAGGTCTTCAGAATGGTTTCTTTTAAGCTCTTTGATATAAATATTATATTTCAAAATCTCCACCACAGAATGACCTCATATCAGAAGTCACCAACACATCTTTAAACCGCCCTCTTCTTGCAGGCGCTGTTGGATTGGTACCCGCAACTCTTTCTTTGGGAGTGGGAATTCCTCCTCTGCCAGCGCACGAAAAGCAGAATGCAGCAGTTGTCGAAGCAAGGTCTGTAAGTACTCCATTCTGACAGCCCTCTGTGATGGTGGTAACATTTCTGGCATTTTGTGTTTGTACCGGGGGTCTAAGTACGTTGCCACCCAGTACTGGTCCTTGACCCTTATGCTTTTTATACGGTGGTCCCTGTTAAAGCACTGGAGCATGAAGGCCCCCATTTGCACTAAACTGGAAGCGGTGTGGTGGCCTGGCTCCTGCTCATCATCCAGGATAATGTCATCCTCCTCGTTCTCCTCTCCCCATCCACGCACAACAACAGGGATCCCAGAAAGGTTTAAAGCATGCTCTTCTTGCTCCTCCTCATCCGCCCCGGCACCATCCTCCTCTTGACTCCTCTTCAGACTCCTGTTGTTGACTTGTCTCAGATAGAGTAGCCCCCCACGGGAATTCATCCAGCATTGCGACTTCCTCATCTTCCTGCTCCCCCACAGCTTGATCAATGACACGACGCAATGCACGCTCCATAAAGAAGGCATAAGGTACCATGTCACTGATGGCGCCATGGCTGCGACTGACCAGTTTGGTGATCTCATCAAATGGCCGCAGAAGTATGCATGCATTGCGCATGAGCAGCCACTGGCGCGATGAAAAAAACCAAGCTCCCCAGAACCTGTTCTGCTGCAGAGTTCATACAGGTAGTCGTTAACTGCACGTTTCTGCTGGAGCAGCCTATTAAGCATATAGAAGGTTGAGTTCCATCGCGTCGGGCAATCGCAAATAAGACGTCTGACCGGCAGATTGTTTCGTCGCTGAATGTCAGCAAGGCGAGCTATGGCCTTGTAAGATCTTCTGAAATGGGCCGAGATTTTCCTTGCCTGCCGCAAGATGTCCTGGACCCCAGGGTATTTGACAAAGAATCGCTGCACGGCCAAGTTTAAGACATGTGCCATGCATGGCACGTGCGTAATTTTGCCCTATTTCAATGCGCTAAGCAGATTGGCACCGTTGTCACACACCACTTTACCAACTGTCAAATTGAGCGGTGTTAGCCACTGATCTGCCTGTGAACGCAAAGCTGAAAGGAGTGCAGGGCCAGTGTGGCTCTTGGCTTCCAGGCACAACAGATGCAGCACAGCATGGCAACGTCTCACCTGGCATGTCGAATAGGTTCTGGGGAGCTTGGGCGGTGCAGAAGAAGAGACGCTAGCAGCGGAAAAGGAGGAGTCAGCTGAGGAGGAGAGGGAGGAGGATGGAGTAGGAGGAAGAGAAGAAGAGGCAGGCCTGCATGCAATCCGTGGAGGTAAAACCAAATCTACACGGGTGCCACGGGTTACATGCTTGACGGCCGTCAGAAGGTTCACCCAGTGGGCAGTCAAAGTGATATACCTTCCGTGCCTGTGTTTGCTAGACCACGTGTCTGTGGTCAGATGTATCTTGGCACCGACACTGTGTGCCAGAGATACATTCACTTGCTGCTGAACATGACCATATAGCTCTGGGATGCCCTTATGTGAGAAATACTTCCTTCCTGGGACCTTCCATTGTGGTGTTCCAATGGCCACAAATTTTCGAAAGGCCTCTGAGTCCACCAGTTTATATGGCAGTAGTTGGCGGGCTATCAGTTCTGACAAGGCAGCCGTCAACCCTTAGCAAGAGGGTTATCCGGCGTCATCATTTTTTTACGCTCGAACATTTGGCCCACGGAAGCCTGCCTTTTTCCAGAAAAACGTGAGGATGGCATGATGGAAGGTGGAGTGGAGGGCAATTGTGAGGAGAGAGGAGAAGGAGAAGTAGAAGACCAAGCTGGACGGTGAGAGCCTGGAGTGTGGCTTTGTGGGTGTGACAGAACAAACTGTCACTGTGTGTTTTGGAAGGGGCTGTGGGCTATGGCCCAGCAAAGAACATGATATTTGGAGGGCTACTTGCCGTCTCCCACCACCTGGAGAAGATGCTAATTCCAGACATTTGTGTGCAGATTTGCCAGTCATCGGAACCGGGTGAATGCGGTATCTGTGGCTGGGCTTGTGAAGTCATTCCTGGCTACCTAAGATAATGAGATAATGTAATGTAATGCCGCATCCCTTCTCTCCTCCCCCCCTTCTTGTTGTTGTGTTAATTGTGTTGGGTCATGGCATGTAGACAAAAGGTCTGGTCTGGAGACACATCCCAGGAGGGGATGTGTAGGGAGGGGCTGCCTGCTTGTCATAATCCCTTCATGTGCTTCAACTGTAGTTGTTTGAATATACAAGTGTTGAGGGAGGAGGCTGCAAGGCATGGGGAAGCAACATCGGGGACCAGCGACAGAGCACACCATGCTCGGCTGGGAGGATGTGATCCGCCGGCAACTCTGGCAAGAGACGCTAAACCACAAGCGGCACCATCAGGGGAAGATCCTTCCCTCCTCCACAGAGATGTACTAGACGCAGTAACGTGCACGAGAGGTGTTCCTGAGGGAACAACCACGAGATGAGTGGAAGACTGAGCTCGGAAGATTGGTTTGGGAGGAGATGAGGCTGGATGGCAGCTATAGAGCCCTCCGGTGGTTCGCGGCTCAACTGTGGCCAGGTACGGCAGATGGCAGCCCGACAGAAGGCATTGGCTACATCGGCGTGGGGCTACTCCATCAAAAAATGTAAGGAGACCCAGACTTTGGGAGCATCAAGGAGTGGCTACTGGAAGACATCCTGGACTTCCGAGATGAGGTGCTGGACCTCCCAAAAGAGGCATGTGACCTGGAGGAATTGGAGTTCCTGGTTGAGCAGGAATGGGAGCTCGAGATTGCCTACAAGCGGCTGTTTGATGGTGATTAGCAGTCTGGCATGGCTCCCATTGCCTTGGACTGTCCGGGAGAAATAGCAGACAGTCACGAAGATGCGGAGAAAACGGGGCCAGGGGTGTCCCTACGTTTTCCCGTCCTAACCGCAATGGAAGAAGCGGCAATGATACAGAGGGCACTACGAGTGCTAGAATGCCGGAACGCATCTGAGGTTCCCCAGGCAGCGAGACAAGCTAATAGCATAAAAGTCTCGGAAGGGGGAGTTGAGACGGGTGCTGAAAGGCTGGTAGATGGTGATCAGCAGCAAGTCCAGAGTATCACATCCGGTGCCCCAGCAGAAGCACTGGCTATGAAGCAGAGCCCCGCTGGCCTCTGCCTACCCTCAGAGTTAGATCCAGGGAGACCGAGGGATGACCTCAATGAGCTGTTTCTCCAGCAGCAGATCTTCCCACCGGGAGTGGAGAGAGCAATTCTCCCTCCCAAGCACTTGGACCCTACCCCAGTGCTTATATCCCCAGCAGAAGTGCTGGCGATGGAGCAGAGCGCCGCTGGCCTCTGCCCACCCTCAGAATTGGATCCGGAGAGTCAGAGCTATGATCTTCGGGCACTGTTTCCCCAGCAGCGGATAGCCCCACTGGGAATGGAGAAGGCCATTCTACCTCCCCAGCGCTTGGACACTACCCCAGTGTTTATCCCCCCAGCAGAAGCACTGGCTACGGGGCAGAGTGCCGCTGGCCCCTGCCCAGCCCTCAGTATGTTTTTGGAGTGTTTGGGAGACAGCCCCTGTCAGAAGTCGCCCCAGCGGCTGGTCACAGGACTGGGAGGGGAGAATACCCTTCCCCAGCGGCTGAACTCTACCTTTGTATATGTCCCACCAGCTGAAGCTCTGGCATCGGGGCAGAGGATTATTCAGCTCCCCCCAATACCTGCAACCAAGCCCCGGACCATGGGAGTGCAGACAGCCGGTCCTGCTCTGAAGCGGCTGTTTTTGTTCATGGCAGACCGTATGTGCGGTTTTGCTCCCCAGCGCCAGAGTCATATTTTTCCTTTTCCTGTTTGCCTGGGGTTGGAATTTGTGACTAAAGCAGGTCCAGACCAGTTGAGGGTCAGAGACCTGGTTAGTCTGTTTTTAAAAGGGGAGAAATGTGATAGAACAAACTGTCAGGCCGCGTACACACGGGCGGACTGTTCGCCCAACTTTGTCCGCTGAACAGTGTTTGGGCGGACAGTCCGCTCGTGTGTGGGCTTTCAGCGGACAGTTTCAGCGGACAGTTTGACGAACAAGGTTTTACGGAATTTCCGAAAAACTGTCCGCTGAAACCTTGTTTCAGCGAACAGTCCGCTCGTGTGTAGGCTTGTTCGTCAAACTAAGTTCCGCGCATGCTCAGAAAGGATTTACACGCCGAAAGTTATAATGCAGTGTATAGGACGTCGTATTTTTCGTCCCGTCGTACGTGCCGTTCACGTCATCGCGCACGGTTTCAGCAAACTGTTTGTTCGTCGTGTGTGGCCATGTCCGTCCATGCTAATTTTGAGCGGACTGTTTGCCGAAACTGTTTGACGGACAAAGTTGGGCGAACAGTCCGCCCGTGTGTACGCGGCCTCACTGTGTGTTTTGGAAAGGGCTGTGGGCTCGCCTCCTACCCACAGACTATGGCCCAGCAAAGAACATGATATTTGGAGGGCTACTTGCCGTCTCCCACCACCTGGAGAAGATGCTACCTCCAGACATTTGTGTGCAGATTTGCCAGTCATCGGAACCGGGTGAATGCGGTATCTGTGGCTGGGCTTGTGGAGTCATTCCTGGCTACCTAAGATAATGAGATAATGTAATGTAATGCTGCATCCCTTCTCTCCCCCCCCCCCTCTTGTTGTTGTGTTAATTGTGTTGGGCCATGGCATGTAGACAAAGGGTCTGGTCTGGAGACACATCCCAGCAGGGGATGTGTACGGAGGGGCTGCCTGCTTGTCATAATCCCTTCATGTGCTTCAACTGTAGTTGTTTGAATATACAAGTGTTGAGTTTCCATTGGTTCTTCCTTGTCCCCTACCCCCCCCCCCCCATTACCAGGCTAAGGGGAGTGTCCCTTGCTATGTTAAAAGTGTATGTTTGGCACTTAATAAATAGTTTTTGCTCTGGATGTTTAACCCTCAACACCTGTGTGGCTTGTCTTGTGATTGAGGGGTTAAGGGCTGGTTATGACGAATCTGCAGGCTGCGGGTGCGTTTGGAGGACAGGAGACACAGGTCTGGCGGAGATGCCCAGTAGTGGTATCCGAGATCCGTCACAATGGGTTCCCTTGCTCCCACTGGGCTCGGTAATGACAGCTCATGTGCTTTCTTAAGGCGGTTGTCCCTAGGTGAGTGTTGGGCTTACATCGACTTATGCGTTGACTGCAAAGATTGCAGATGGCAACACTATTGTCAGCAGAGGACACGTTAAAAAAAGCCCACACTGCGGAGCCATGTGCCGGCGTCCTGGGAGTGCCAGATGTGACCGTACATGGTTGATGCCTCACTCCTGATACATTAGCAGTCTGCTTTGTCCCTCCTGTGCAATCTAAGTTCCGCCTGCTTCTCCTCCCTATCTGCTGGTCCATATCTCCCTATGAACTCCCCTCCTCCTCCTCTCTTGTGAGCACCCACGTGACATCACTAGACACTTCATCATCAATGTCACCTTCCCCACCGCTATATTTAGAGATCTCGGAGTAGGCAGCAACAGCGGGGACCAACCTCCTCCTTGGGCTGATCTGGGTACTGTCGTCAGACTGCTGAGTGGCGGTTGTTGCTACCTCCTCTTCCTGATCCAATGCCAAGAGTGGCTGCGCATCAGCAATGTCTTGTGATGGATCAGAAAATAATTTCTGTGACTCAGCAGAGAGTGAAGCGGGTGCAGATCGAGAGGATGAGGAGGGTGCAGAAGAGTAAGGCTGAGTGAGCCGCTCAACCAAGTCTGGTGTGTCCTTTGAAGTAATCGCACACACCTTCTGCAATTTTCCACTTTGGCTCAAGTCTGTTGCTCCTGCCCTAACCCTACCACCCCTGCGGAAGGGCGTCCTCTGCCTGTCATTTTTTTTAAATGACCCTGTGACAAAAGTCTCTCGAGAAGTGCAGTATGTATGTGGAAGAAGGTATAAACACCCCGCTTCAATCTGTAATTTTTGGGGGCCACTGGTCTATCACACCAGTTATAATACTTTTTTTTATTGCGTTTGTCACTCTTTGTAGTATCGCTGCAGAACCACTCAGCAGCCACAATGCTGCACAGTGGAAATGCACTATACTATGCTTTCTATATGTGCAAGTATTTTATACATGTATTACACACCTATATACTGCACACCAAATAGTACATCTATACCAGTCCTTAAAAGGACCTTTGTGGACCTAGTAGCTAGTGATTTGCAGACTGTCCCTTAGTCCCTACACTGATAAAAGACAGCTGCAGAATTGGGCAGCAATCCGCAGCACAGCAGTCAGCAGCAGTGCACCACAACCCTATATATTGTACACCTATACCAGTCCTTAAAAGGACCTTTGTGGACCTAGTAGCTAGTGATTTGCAGACTGTCCCTCAGTCCCTACACTGATAAAAGACAGCTGCAGAATCGGGCAGCAGTCAAGTATAATATTCTTTCTATATTTGGAAGAAAGTATATTATATGTGTACAACCCTATATATTGTACACCTATACCAGTCCTTAAAAGGACCTTTTTGGACCTAATAGTAATAGCTAGTGATTAAACTGACTGTCCCTGCTCCACACAGCGTCCTGTCCCTACACTGACAAAAGACAGCTGCAGAATCAGTCAGCAGTGCACTCAGCAATAACCAGCACAGCAGTGCACCAGAACCCTATATACTGTACACCTATACCAGTCCTTAAAAGGACTTTTGTGGACCTAATAGCTAGCGATTTGTGTCACTACAGTCTGTCCCTGCTCCACATAGCAACCTTTCCCTACACTGACAAAAGACAGAATGTAAAATAGCCGCCAGATCAGGTCTATTTATAAGGTAGGGGGAATGTCCAATTGTCCATGTGCTGAAATGTCTCTATTGGCTGTCCTGTACCCCATGATGGATGTGTCATCATGGGTCAAAGTTCTTTCACAATGTAAACGCATATGTCCGCCGGGTGAACAGCACCAGAAGTCCACCGGTTTGGCGAATCACGAACATGCAAAATTCACCGTGAACCGACCACCGGGCGAACCGCAAGTCCATCTCTAATTATAGTATGATTTTACTGTGGAAATTCAAAGATACAGAGTCCCAAATATGAACCCATTGGTTACAAACTGACTTTTTTTGTAATACTTAAAAGTGGATCAAAAACAAAATCTCCCATTGCACCAATAAGTTTACAATGCAGATATGTCATACACACCTCCCTCTATGATATTTTATAATACGGTATGATTTTACTGTGGACATTTTAAAGCTAAAGAGCCCCAAATATAAACCCATTGGCTACAAACTGACATTTTTCCGTTTACAATGCAGATGTGTTATACACACCCCTCTCTGATATCTTGCAATATGGTATGATTTTACTGTGGAAATTGTAAGATTCAGAGCCCCAAATATCAACCCATTGGTTAAACAGTGACATTTTTCCAATATTTATATTTCTAAGTGAGTTAAAAACAAAATCTATCATTGGACCAACACATTTACAATGCAGATGTGTCATACACACCCCCCTCTATGAAATCTTACAATACAGTATGATTTTAGTTTGTAAATTTAAAGATTCAGGGCCCCAAATATCAGCCTATTGGCTACAAACTGACATTTTCGCAATACTTCAAAATGAGTCAGAAACAAAATTTCCCATTGTACCAATACGTTTACAATGCAGATGTGTCATACATACCCACCTCTGTGAGATCTTACAATACGGTATGATTTTACTGTGGAAATTTGAAGATACAGGGCCCCAAATATCAACCTATTGGCTAGAAACTGTCAGGGCTGGCTTAGCCCTTCCTCCTGTGGGCTGGCCGCTCAGCTGTCAGCTAATTGCCAGCTCTCTTCTCTCTCTTCAGTTACCAGCTGTTCCCGATGATGCTCGTCTGGCCTGCCTATATAAAGTCTCCAGCTTATTTCTCCTTTGCCTTCACGTTTGGTCACAACAGCAGGCGATGGTTCCTTGTGATATTTCTATATAAGACTGGCTTCCATCCTGCTTGCAGTTGCTCTCTGTGGATCCCTGATGTCTGGACTGGCTGATTACCCGATCTGGTTTATGAACTTTGGACTGGCTGACTACCCGATCTGGTTACTGGACTCTGGTTTGCTTGACTACGCTTTTTCCTATTTATCTTTTTATTTTTTTATTTTTTATTAATAAACAAGTGTGAGGCCGCGTACACACGCGGGGACTGTTCGCTCAACTTTGTTCGTCAAACAGTTTCAGCGGACAGTCCGCTCAAAATTAGCATGGACGGACTTGCCCACACACGACGAACGAACAGTCCGCTGAAACCGTGCGCGATGACGTGAACGGCACGCACGACGGGACGAAAAATACGACGTCCTATACACTGCAATACAACCTTCGGTGTGTAAATCCTTTCTGAGCATGCGCGGAACTTAGTTTGACGAACAAGCCTACACACGAGGGGACTGTCCGCTGAAACAAAGTTTCAGCGGACAGTTTTTCGGAAATTCCGAAAAACTTTGTTCAGCAGACTGTTCGCTGAAACTGTCCGCTGAAGCCCACACACGAGCGGACTGTCCGCCGAAACACTGTTCAGCGGACAAAGTTGAGCAAACAGTCCCCGCGTGTGTACGCGGCCTCATTAGATTGTACTTCTGTCTCTGTCTGTTTCATGGTTCCTGACAGAAACTGACATTTTCGCAATACTTCAAAATGAGTCAAAAACAAAATCTCCCATTGGACTAAAATGTTTACAATGCAGTTGTATCATACACACCCCCTCTATGATATCTTACAATATGGTGTGATTTTACTGTGGAAATTTAAAGAGTACCGAGCTCCAAATATCAACCCATTGGTTACAAATTGACATTTTTTCACTTCCAAATGGGTCCAAAACAAAATCTCCCATTTGACCAATACATTTACAATGTAGATGTGTCATACACACCCACCTCTATGAGATCTTTCAATATGGTATGATTTTACTTTTGAAATTTAAAGATACAGGGCCCCAAATATCAACCTATTGGCTACAAACTGACATTTTAACAATACTTCAAAATGAGTCAAAAACAAAATCTTCCATTGGACTAAAATGATTACAATTCAGTTGTGTCATACACACCCCCCTCTATGATATCTTACAATACAGTATGATTTTACTGTGCACATTTTAAAGATACAAAGCCCCAGCCCCCAGGATAGCAGAGGACTCTTGATGTATTGTCTTGATGTATAATCAATATTGTTTTGGAAAACACATATTAATAAAGTACTACCACTCTATAAGGAAACATATCAAAATAGAGGATGCCCCAAAAAGTACGATAGAGCGAGGGCCAAATGGCTGGCCGAGGCCTCCACGGCAACCGAAAACTGATTGAGCATGTACATAACACCACTCTACGGGTGGATGCGATATTGAAACATTGGGTGTTTTTTTTTTTTATGTAATCTCTGATATGGGTTAATTTGATATCTACAAGTGTCCACTGGGTCTCAACTGAATGTTTCGATCCTTCGATATTTCAATTGAGCAGGAGCCCTTACTGCACTAGGATGTTTGTTTGTTCTTTTCTTGTGGACTTGCTACAGCTGTATGTCACTAATGATGGAAGCAGCCCAATTGCCAGCTGGCACTAACCCCTTCGTGGGTCTAGTCCCAATGCTGTGGCAGGTTTACTGCTAATTGTCTGTTTGTATGTGTTATACTCAATAAAAAGATTTAAAAAAAAGATACAGAGCCCAAAATATTAACCCATTGGCTACAAACTGACAATTTTTCACCTCTAAATGGGTCCAAAACAAAATCTCCTATTTGACCAATACGTTTACAATGCAGATGCATCATACCCACCCCCCTCTATGATATCTTACAATACAGTATGATTTTACTGAGGGAATCTTAAAGATACAGGGCCCCAAATATCAAGCTATTGGCTACAAACTGACATTTTCGCAATACTTCAAAATGAGTCAAAAACAAAATCTCCCATTGGACCAAAACGTTTACAATGCAGTTGTGTCATACACACACCCCTCTATGACATCTTACAAGATGGTATGATTTTACTGTGGAAATTATAAAGATACAGAGCCCCAAATATGAACGCATTGGTTAAACAGTGACATTTTTCCAATACTTCAAAGTGAGTCAGAAACAAAATTTCAAATTGGACCAAAACGTTTACAATGCATATGTGTCATAAACACCCCCATCTATGATATCTTATAATACTGTAGAATTTTACTGTGGAAATTTAAAGAAACAGAGCCCCAAATATCAACCCATTGGCTACAAACTGACATTTTTTCACTTCTAAATGGGTCAAAAACAAAATCTCCCATTGGACCAATATGTTTACAATGTATATGTGTCATACACATGCCCCTCTATGATATCTTATAATATGTTATGATTTTACTGTGGAAATTTAAGATACAAAGCCCCAAATATGAACCGATTGGCTATAAACTGACATTTTCGCAATACTTCAAAATAAGTCAAAAAGAAAACTCCCATTGGACCAAAACATTTATGTGACGGAGCCTATCCCCCACACTGCGCTTGAGTGTTTCCGTCAGTATACTGCTTCCTAAGTCCTGGAACACAAGTCCAATGGATCTGGCTATAGGAATCCCCAAGAACTAGACAACACCATCTTGGAGTACATCAGGAATAGTCCTTTATTTGAGATCTCACACAAATATATACAGCAGGATGACTAAAACCTAACCTAATTAGCATGAGCTAATTATCTAATCAACACTGGATTCCTTCATTCAATTGCAGGGTTATATAGCACAAACAACAAAACAACAATAGGTGAAATACTCTTTAGAATATGTGTCAAGCCAGACTAGACTCATTTACATTATACAAGACAACAGACAGGTTGCTGGAGTTGATGATATTAGTATCTAAGAGTTTATGTCCCAACAGTGTGGTTCAGTCTATTGCTAACGTGGCATATACATATCCAGAGTCTGTGTGTCTTGGGGGGGGGGGGGCATGGACCTGAATCAAATTAAAACCACCTCGGGGGTCCCCAGGCATACAGCTCACAAAGAGCACCATTTCCCCAAATGACAGTGCCCATAATCGGTCATCAAGAGGCTGGCATTCAGTCCCCTCCAAGAGCCTCTGCCCCAGCTAGGTCTGTCAAATTTCTCCCCTCTCAGCAGAAGACTAACACAGGAGGAGGCCCCAGACGGGTTGACTCCGAAGTTAGTCAGTGGTTGCAGTCCTCTAATGCTGGTATCCACACAGTACCCCAAACAAATTGTTCCAAACAGAGTAGTCCTCACCCAGCCAACCTCTGCCTCTCTCAGAGAACATATCCGCTGCTGGGTAGAGGTCCGGACTGGCCCTTCTCCCTGGAGTCCTTTCAGTCACTGGAGAGAAGACAGGGTGACTGGGCTCACTCCATCAAGCTGTTGGGGATCTGGGCTGACCGCCCAGCATCCCTGGGGTATACCAGTGGAGAATGAAGTTCCATCCACCGATATCAGCTCAATCTGCAATTGTCTGTAGGGGCCATTAGCATTCTGTCCTGTTAGCACTTCAGCTGAGGACCCCACATCATCCACTCCAGCTGACTTTTGGGGAGTTAGGCTGACCACCCCGGCTCCCTGGAACTCTGCAGCCGTTATCAGTGCTGGGCAGAGGTCGGTAGCACTCTGCCCGGTTGCCAGCGCTTCAGCTGGGTTGGTTTCATCATTCTGGGGTGCCGTCTGCTGTTGGAACTCCCTTTCACTGGAATTGTCTCCCAGGTGCATGAACCCTTGTTGGGGCGGGAAAATGTCTGCTTCTCCTCCCTGCATTTCTGAAATCCACTGGGAGAGAGGGACCATCACCTTCTCACCTTGGGCCTCCGAAACTGCCACGGGTGTAGAGCAGGGGTCTGCAGTACTCTGTCCTGCTGCAAGTACTTGAGCAGGTGATGCATAATCTATAAAATCCTCTAATGAACAGTCCATTAAGTCCATATATTCTGTAATCTGTGGCTGGAGAGATGAGCCGACTGCCCCAGCTCGCTGGAACTCCACAGTTGCTGCCGATGCTGGGCAGAGTTTGATAGCACTCTGCCCTGTTGCCAGCACTTATGCTGGGGACTCCACATCATCCGCTTCGGCTAACTGTTGGGGCAGGAGGCTGTATTCCTCCACTCCCAAACGGTGTAGCTGCCATTGGGGAGGTGAGCTGGCTGCTTCCCTTTCCATTCCCTCATCTGGCTGCTGGGATGACATGTCTGTGATACTGTCTCCCAGGTGCAGGAATCCTTGCTGGGGAGGAAAGACCGCTTCCTCTACACTGGCCGATTGTTGAGGAGGGACACCAAACACGTCCTCTCCCTTCTCCCCCTGTATCTGCTGCTGGGAAGTGATCAATACCTTCTCGCCCGGAGCATCTGGAACTGCCACAGGTGTGGGGCAGAGGTCTTGGAACTTCTGTCCATATGTGTCATACACACCCTCTTCTATGATATCTTACAACAATATGGTATGATTTTACTGTGGAAATTTAAAGATAGAGGGCCCCAAATATCAACCCATTGGCTACAAACTGACATTTTCGCAATACTTCAAAATGAGTCAAAAACAAAATCTCTCATTGGACCAAAACTTTTACAATGCAGTTGTGTCATACACACACCCCTCTATGATATCTTACAATATGGTATGATTTTATTGTGGAAATGTTAAAGATACAGATCCCCAAATATGAACTCTTTGGTTAAACAGTGACATTTATCCAATAATTCAAAGTGGGTCAGAAACAACATTTCAAATTGGACTAATACGTTTACAATGCATATGTGTCATAAACACCACCATCTATGATATCTTAGAATACGGTAGGATTTTACTGTGGAAATTTAAAGACAGAGGGCCTCAAATATCAACACATTGGCTACAAATTGACATTTTTGCAATACTTCAAAATGAGTTAAAAACAAAATCTCCCATGGGACCAAAACGTTTACAAGGCAGTTGTGTCAAACACACCTCCCTCTATGATATCTTACAATACGGTATGATTTTAATGTGGAAATTTAAATATACAGAGCCTCAAATATCAACCCATTGGCTACAAAATGCCATTTTTTTTACTTCTAAATCGGTCAAAAACAAAATCTCCCATTGGACCAACACGTTTACAATGCAAATATGTCATACACACCCCCATCTATGATATTTTACATTATAGTATGATTTTACTGTGATACAGAGTCCAAAATATGACCCCTTTGGTTGCAAACTGACTTTTTTTTGTGATAGTTCAAAGTGAGTCAAAAACAAAATCTCCCATTGGACCGATACTTGTACAAAGATACAAAGTCCCAAATATGAACCTATTGGTTACAAACTGAAATTTTTTGTAATACTTCAAAGTGGGTCAAAAACAAAATCTCCCATTGCACCAATATGTTTAACATTCAGATGTGTCATACACCCCCCCCCCCCCTCTATGATATCTTCTAATACGGTATGATTTTATGGTGGAAATTTTATGATACAGAGCCCCAAATATGAACCCATTGGCAACAAACTGACATTTTCGCAATACTTCAAAATGAGTCAAAAACAAAATCTCCCATTGGACCAATACATTTAAAATGCAGATGTGTCATATACACCCCCCTCTATAATATCTTTCATTATGGTATTATTTTACTATGGAAATTTAAAGATACAAAGTCCCAAATATGAACCTATTGGTTACAAACTGACATTTTTTGTAATACTTCAAAATGAGTCAAATACAAAATCTCCCATTGGACCAAAACTTTTAAAATGCAGATGTGTCATACACCCCCCCCCCCCCCATGATATCTTACATTATGGTATGGTTTTACTGTGGAAATTTAAAGATACAGAGTCCCAAATATTAACCCATTGATTACAAACTGAGTTTTTTTGTAATACTTCAAAGTGGGTCAAAAACAAAATCTCCCGTTGGACCAATATGTTTACAATGCAGATGTGTCATACACACCCCCCTCTATGAATTCTTATAATATGGTATGATTTTACTGTGGAAATGTAAAGCTACAGAGTCCCAAATATGAACCCATTGGCTACAAACTGACATTTTTTCATTTCTAAATGGGTCCAAAACAATAGCTCCCATTGGACCAATACGTTTACAATGCATATGTTTCATACACACCCCTTTATGATATCTTACAATACAGTATGATTTTACTGTGGAAATTTAAAGATACAGAGCCCCAAATAACCCATTGGTTAAACAGTGACATTTTTCCAATAATTCAAAGTGGGTCAGAAACAAAATCATTGGACTAACACATTTAAAGTGCAGATGTGTCATACACACCTCCCTCTACGAGATCTTACAATACGGTACGATTTTATTGTGGAAACTTAAAGATACAGGGCCCCAAATATCAAGCTATTGGCTACAAACTGACATTTTCGCAATAATTCAAATTGTGTCAGAAACCAAAAATCCCATTGAACCAATACGTTTACAATGCAGTTGTGTCATACACATCCTCATCTATGATATTATACGATATAGTATGGTTTTACTGTGGAAATTTAAAGATACAGGGCCAACAAAATATCAACCCATTGGCTACAAATGGCCTTTTTCTCAATATTTTAAAATGAGTCAAAAACAAAACCTCCGGGGCGTGTCCTGACCATGGAGGAGTGAGGAAGTGCTTCACCTCAGCTCCGCTCCATCGCCGCACAAATCAGCTACTTCCAGCGGGGAAATCCGATCCCCATCACCGGACTCAATGTCCCAACGCTTCCGGCAGTCTTCCCGACCGCCGCAGGGTAATAAGAAGCGACAGGGACAGCTGGATAAGTTCTTCCCGGGCCCCCACGGACAGGTCCGCGACGGATCCAATATGGCGCCGACCGGGAAACTTCAGAAAGCTGGGAAATCTTCACAGCCTGCTGCAGCGGCGCCTTCCCAGTCGACCGGACCGTCTCCCCTGGCTTCTCCGGTGCCCTCCCCAGGATCGGTAAGCGATTCGGCCCCCCCTGCGTCCCCCGGGTCCCTGGATGGCCGCTCAGAGGTCTCAGACCTCATGGGAGATGACGCAATACGCCGCCATAGCATGTCTCTCCCCACCAGAGAGGACTTGGAAAAGTTTACTAGCCGAGTGGAGAAGGCTTTCACCGCTGACATTGCCCAGCTTAAAACTGATACTACACATCTGGGTCACAGAGTGGAGGCCCTGGAGGAAAAGCTAGAGGAGACTCTCCCCATTATTGCTCTGCTGCAATCTAGGTGCCAAACACAGGACCATCAGCTTGAGGTACTGCTGGGGCAATTGGATGATGTTGAAAACCGCAGCAGGAGGGCCAATATCAGGATTAGGGGGCTCCCGGAGGCTACTGGACCCAGGGATATTGTCCCCACCCTGACTGATATCTTTAGGGATATATTGGAACTCCCAGCCACTGCTCCTATTGAAATAGACAGAGCCCACAGAGCACTGCGCCCCCCGTCTCAAGACGCTGACAATCCCAGGGACATAATCTGTAAACTTCACAAATATACTATTAAGGACCGGATTATGCAGAAAGTGCGGGGTAAGCCCTTTTATGATTTTGATGGTGCTCGATTGACTTTCTATCAGGATCTCTCGCAGCGCACCCTCATGCAGCGGAGAGCCCTTCGTCCGCTCCTTTCTGTGCTCCAGGCTGCGGGACTGACCTACCGCTGGGGCTTCCCCTTCTCTCTGCATGTGCTTAAAGATGGCAAGCAGGTGACCCTGCGCACGAAAGATGATCTTCCTCATTTCCTGTCCTCTCTGGGGCTGGAGCCCGTGGACTTTCCGGATTGGAGAGGACCCCCGAGCGACTTGCTTGTCCCCCCCCTTCCTCAAAGGTGGTCTACAGTCACACGCAAGAATCGAAGGAGAGACAGACGTAGTTCGACCCGCGACTCCTCAGCGGTCCCTTCTACTACCCGAGACTGATACCGAGCCTGAGCTGTGTGACAGGCGGCTGATTGCTGACTTTTTTTTTTTTTTTTACTATGATTGCTGGTGTCTGGACCTCTCCCCACGGGGATTGTGAATGGGACGTATTGACCCTATGCCCCCCCCCCGGGTGTTCCGGGGACCTGGATTTGCCCTACGAGGCTGAGGACTGTGGCTGCCGTGGCCGCAAGCATTTTAGTGACTTCTCTCCAGCCTTAGATGCTGTTCGCCTTTTAGACTGGGCCTACAGAGCGGAGAATGTTTACATCCCCGGGTTGGCGGGTGGTCTGCCACGGCGCCCTTCTTTCTTTCCTTTGCGGGGCACCGGGGGTGTTGCTTTTTTGGATCGGATTTTCCCCCGAATGGAGGCTGTTCTGCTTTCAGATGTGGTGGGCGGGGCGGGGGCCTTCTTTCTCCTCCCTTGTTTTGGTTTACGTTCCCCACGTAGGCCACCCATCCATGGGTTTAGTTCCCTGTTGGGTCTTTAGGAGGGGGCTGGGAGCCCCCCCGGATAGTGGGGTGGGTCCCATCTCCCCCCAAGCTGCTGCATTGTTTAATTTTGATGTAGCTGTTTTGTTTTTATGTTGTTGGTATTTTTGTGCTAATTTCTTGTGTTCTTTCTCTTTCTATCTCTCCCCTCTTCTTCTCCCTCCCTCTTCACTCCCCCCCTTTCCTAGGAGCCTGCTGTTGCTGCGGTCCCTGCGCCAGGCGGGTCGGGACGCTTGCCCGGTCCTCCACCCTCCAACTCTCCCATGTCTACACTCCAGGTAATTTCCTACAATGTACGGGGTCTCTGCTCTCCGGGGAAGAGGAACAAATTGTGGTGGGAACTTAAAAAGTTGAGGGCCCAAGTGGTCTTCCTGCAGGAGACGCATTTCACCAGCCTTTCCCTACCCAGGTTGCCCACCCATATGTTTACTCAATGGTTTCACAGTACATCTCCTAGGGCCAAGTCCAGAGGGACTACCATAGCGTTCCATAAGACGTGCCCCTTTCAGCTAGTGGACAGCAAAATTGACCCTCAGGGCCGATTTGTTTTCCTAAAGGGCACCATAGCTGGGTGCATGTACACATTCGCCTCTCTATACGCCCCCAACTCTGATCAGCTTACCTTCCTGGACACTACCCTTGACCTATTGACAGACTTTAAAGCCGGGTATTTAATTTTAGGCGGGGACTTTAATGTCTGCCCAGACATTCTGCTCGACACTTCGAGCACCCGACCCTCACACTCCCATGCTTTTTTCAAACACTTTCGCAAATCGCTGCAGGCACACCTTTTACTTGATTCCTGGAGGATCTTATATCCCTCGGGACGAGACTTTAGCTATTACTCGACCGTCCATGACGTATACACGCGCATAGACCATGTCTATGTTGACCGTCCCACACTTGAGCTTCTGCAGACGGCATCCATTGGCAGCATCACCCTTTCGGACCATGCACCGGTTGGCGTGACCATTCGGTTACCATCTAGTCCCCATAGGGCCTGGACATGGAGACTGAACGAAAATCTCCTGGATGACTCTGCTGCGGTTGCTAAGGTATCGGAGACCATCTCCCACTATTTTAGGGAAAACGCCTCGGATGGGATAGGTGCGGATGTACTCTGGGAGGGGCACAAGGCCGTGATTAGAGGGGAACTGATATCATTGGGTTCCCAAATTAAGAAAGCACGTCAAGCGGATTTTAACAGGGTTCTGGCCGCCTTGCAGGCAGCAGAGCTCTCCCATAAACAGGGGGGGAGCCCAGCGGCCAAGCAGAAGCTTTTTGAATTGCGTGACCTGTTTTCACGTTTATTAGATCGACACACGAATAGGCAGGCTAGACATCTCTCTCATAGATACTATGAACTTGGTAACAAATGCGGCCGTATGCTGGCCAGGGCCCTCCGCAAGAAGCCTGCTCAGGCTTATGTACAGAAGCTCCGTTCCCCCTCGGGTGCTGTTTGGGTCCAATCCAACAAGATTGCCTCAGGGTTTCAGAAATTTTACGCTCAACTTTATAACCTTTCCCCGGTCTCGCCCACGCATGCTCAGCCTCCCAGGTCTGTTGCCATTCAAGAATTTTTAGCGTCGGCGAGAGTCCCTACACTTACGGACTAACAATGCGTCGACTTGGAGCGGCCGATTTCGCCGGAGGAAATTGCGCTAACGGTGAAATCCCTACCCAAGGGCAAGAGCCTGGGACCGGATGGTTTTTCTGGTTCCTACTATAAGATTTTTCTGCCCCTCTTGTCGCCACATATGTGCACCTACTTTAATTCCATCGCGGAGGGGAAGCCCATTCCTACCGAGGCGCTGTTGGCACACATTACGGTGTTGCCGAAAGAGGGCAAGGATCCTACCGTCCCCCAGAGCTATCGACCGATTTCCCTCCTTAACGTCGATATTAAGATCCTAGCAAAAGTCTTGGCAAACAGACTTGGGGGTCTTATGCCCCAAATTATCCACCCAGACCAGGCAGGGTTTATTCGTAGCAGGGAGGCGAGAGATAACTCCATCAGGGCAATCCAACTTATTCATTGGGCACGTAACAGTCCTAATCCTAAACCTTGTATCGTTCTTTCGACGGACGCCGAAAAGGCGTTTGACCGCGTCGACTGGGGGTATTTGCGGGCGGTACTGGTGGCTCAGGGGTTGGGGACGCGTATGCTGTCCTCGATTATGGCCTTGTACTCCACTCCGTGTGCGCAGGTGAAGGTGAATGGTGTGCTTTCCTCCCGGTTCCCGATTCGAAACGGCACGAGACAGGGGTGTCCTCTGTCTCCCCTCCTTTTTGCCTTGGTACTGGAACCACTGCTATGCAGGGTGAGGGCGAATGCAGACATTAGAGGCCTGAAGGTTGGGATGACGGAGCACAAACTGTCGGCGTATGCGGACGATGTGCTCTTTTATCTCTCTGAACCCCTGATCTCGTTGCCGGTTCTGTTGAAGGAGCTGAGGACTTTTGGGTGAGTTATCCAATTTCAAGATCAACCTTTCCAAATCTGAGATTTTACCTATTCACCTCGCTTCACCTCAAGCGGACCACTTGCGCTTGGCATTCCCCTTTACCTGGGCCACGTCTTCTATCAAATACCTTGGCATCCAGTTGACCGACCGTTTTGATGCCTTATATGCCTCCAATTTCCCCCCCTTATTGCATGCGATCAAGGCGGACTTGTTGCAGTGGTCCAAAACCGCTTTTACGTGGCTCGGCCGCATTAATATTATTAAAATGAATATCCTGCCCCGAGTATTATTCTTTTTACAAATGATGCCCATCTCCCTCCCTAAATTGTTTTTTACCCAATTGAATAGCATTCTGTCGACTTTTGTGTGGAACACAAAGAAACCTAGAATAGCCATGGCCTGGCTGAAACGCTCGAAGCTAGCAGGGGGTCTGGGGGTTCCGGATATCCAGAGGTACCACAGGGCTATTGTTCTGCAGAGGATTCTTAATTGGAAATTTCATACTAAGTCGAAGGTGTGGGTTTCTCTGGAAAAATGGCTGGCTGGGAGAGACTTGGCCTATGCGCCCTGGTTGTCCCCGGAATTTAGGGGGCTGTCGGTAGATGTCTCCCCGCTCACTGTACAGGCTCTTTTGATTTGGGACAAACTGAACAAGAAGCTGGGCCTATCCCCCCCTGTTTCTCCGCTTGCCCCGCTGGGGGGGTTCCTATGGTTCCCGCCGGGGGGGAGCAGAGGGCCTTTTTTGGCCCCTGGGCGGCTGACGGGAATGCCAGCTGTGGACAGTTTCTCAGCGGTGGCCAAATGATCAGCTATGAATCCCTGCAGACCGGGCATGCACAGACGGCTCTGAATTTTTGGCGGTACAGGCAATTGCACCACTTTTTTGAGGCCCATAGCCACTTAATCAGGGACGGAGCGCTTCTTACACCGTTTGAGCGTCTTTTTGTGGCGGACGAACCCACTCACCACCTGATCTCCGAATTATATCACTTGCTGGGCTGTGTTGCCGAGGTCGCTAGACCGACATATATACGGGTCTGGGAGAGGGAGTTACAACTTGACTTTTCCGCGGCCCAACTGTCCCACCTCTACAAACTCACGCACGCTAGCTCTATGGAGTCCAAAACCCAAGAAACTAATTTTAAGGTTCGGTCTCGCTGGTACAGAGTGCCGGCGGACTTGGCGCGTATCTACCCTTCGGTATCGGACCGGTGCTGGAGGGAATGTGGCCAATTGGGCACCCTCCTTCATATTTGGTGGGATTGCCCACGAATCAAGCCATTTTGGGAGGACATCCGATCCCACATAAAGGCAGTCTTGCATCTTGATGTACCACTGTCTCCGGCCAACTATCTTTTGCACATTCCTCCGATCCCGATTGGTAGATACAAAAAGAGCCCTCTGCCGCATCTGTTGAACGCGGCCAAACGTCTTATACCGATTTACTGGAAACAAACTAGGACTCCCACAGTAGAGGACTGGGTCAAAAGGGTGAATGACATCAGAGAAGCAGAATATTGGGTGGCAACCTGTAAGGGTACACGGGCTAAGTGTGACAGCATATGGCAATCATGGACAGCCTATATGTCCGAAACTATATACGCTACCTCCAGTCTGGACTTGGCTCTGCTGGAGCTAGCGGAACCCTCTTTGAGATCCCGCTTACACAGTGATGTTCCCACCTAGTGGCTGTTTATCACCTTCTTGCCCCATGGACGGAGAGACGACTCTGCTGTTGGGACCCGCCTGGTGATGGACCGCTGCACTCCGCAAGGATATCAAGTAGGCTCCAACCTCCTTCCTTACCCTATTTCCCACTCCCCTATCTACCCCTTCTTGTCTCTCTCTCACCTTTCCTACTGTCCCCTTCTACCTTCTTCCTCTGTATTCCACACTATGAGATGTTACCTTTTACTGACCTACGTGGTATTGAGCTGTGGTGATGCGTTAGGCTTCCTGTGGGCTGGCTGGCCCTGCGGCCACTTTGTTTGGCTGACGGGGGGAGTCCCTCTGTCCGGAGGGGTCCATACTGGGACGTCCCTCCTGGGCGGGGGAATGCTGTGGGCCTGTCCTGCCCCCGGGGGACGCTCGGGAGAGGTTGCTGGAGGTGATTGTGCCCCCCTCTCCTGGACGGCCGCTGGGGGTGGTCCCATGCCTCCCCAGCCTTTTGCATGGCGGGAGGTGGGGGACTGGGCACCGGCCCGTCCTCTCCTTTCCGCTCAGAGGCACCTTGGAGCGGGGCCCTAGCCCATGGAGGCCGGACTTGAAGTGTGTGTGCTGGATGACACTCCAGACGTCCATCACCGACCGTTTGCCTAACTTCTGTGTCTGGTTTGAGCCACCTATCCTTGGCCACTGGGTCAGTTCTTATGGGTGTCATTGTTTCCTACAGTTTATTTGTTCTTTGTTTGGTCCTGACACACCTGTCTAAAATGTACTTAAGTGTGTTTTACTGTCAAAATGAAAAATCTCAAAATAAAGATTTTACAAAAAAAAAACAAAATCTCCCATTGGGCCAATATGTTTACAATGCATATGTGTCATACACATGCCCCTATATGATATCTTATAATACGGTATGAATTTACTGTGGAAATTGAAAGATGCAGAGCCCCAAATATGAACCCATTGGCTAAAAATTCAAATTTTCGCAATACTTCAAAATTAGTCAAAAACAAAATCTCACATTGGACCAAAACATTTACAATGCAGTTGTGTCATACACACACCCCTCTATGATATTGTACAATACAGTATGATTTTACTGTGGAAATTTTAAACATACAGAGCCCCAAATATGAAAGCATTGGTTAAGTAGTGACATTTTTCCAATAATTCAAAGTGGGTCAGAAACAAAATCCCCCATTGGACCAATACGTTTACAATGCATATGTGTCATAAACATCCCCCTCTATGATATCTTCTAATACGGTAGGATTTTACTGTGGAAATTTAAAGATACAGGGCCCCAAATATCAACCCATTGGCTACAAAATTACATTTTCACAATACTTCAAAATGAGTCAATAACAAAATCTTCCATTGGACCAATATGTTTACAATGCATATATGTCATAAACACCCCCTGTTATGATATCTGATAATACAGTAGGATTTTACTGTGGACATTTAAAGATACATAGCCCCAAATATCAACCCATTGGCTACAAACTGACATTTTCTCACTTCTAAATGGGTCAAAAACAAAATCTCCCATTGGACCAATACGTTTACAGTGCAGATGTGTCATACACACCCCCCTCTATGATATCTTACATTATAGTATGATTTTACTATGGAAATTTAAAAATACAGAGTCCCAATTATGAACCTGTTGGTTACAAACTGACTTTTTTTAATACTTCAAAGTGGGTCAAAAACAAAATCTCCCATTGCACTAAGACATTTAAAATGCAGATGTGTCATACACACCCCCCTCTATGATATGTTAGAATACAGTATGATTTTACTTTGGAAAATTAAAGATACAGAGCCCCAAATATGAACCCATTGGCTACAAACTGACATTTTCGTAATACTTCAAAATGAGTCAAAAACAAAATTTCCCATTAGAACAATATGTTTACAATGCATATGTGTCATAAACACGCCCCTCTATGATATCATATAATACAGTAGTATTTTACTGTGGAAATTTAAAGATACAGGGCCCCGAATATCAACCCATTGGCTACAAACAGACATTTTCGCAACACTTCAAAATGAGTCAAAAACAAAATCTCCCATTAGACCAAAACATTTACAATGCAGTTGTGTCATACACACACCCCTCTATGATATTGTACAATACAATACAGTTTACAATGCATATGTGTCATACACATGCCCCTCTAAGATATTTTATAATACGGTATGAATTTACTGTGGAAGTGTAAAGATACAGAGCCCCAAATATCAACCCATTGACTACAAAGTGACATTTTCGCAATACTTCAAAATGAGTCAAAAACAAAATCTCCCATTGGACCAAAACATTTATAATGCAGTTGTGTCATACACACACCCCTCTATGATATCTTACAATACAGTGTGATTTTACTGTAGAAATTTTAAAGATACAGAGACCTAATATTTCGGCATTTATTCAACAGATATCAAAAGCTATTAAAAACTCTGCCTTTTCTTCAAGAATGCCTGCAAATTTAACTTTACAACGAAAGGAAGCCATTCAATCCCTTCAATCCTATACCAACTTAATAATCAAACCTGCCGATAAAAGCGGGAATCCAGTGATTATGGAAATACAACAATACGTGATTATGTGCAAGAATATTCTTTTAAAAAAAGAATGGTACCGTCCAATCTCCAAAACAGTAATTGATAATTATTACATTCTTTATCGTAGCATCATTCTTAAAGCTTGTCAACAGGGAACTATTGATCTCAATACTTGGAACTTCTTGAATATAAAAGATCCAAAGATCCCTACCTTTTACTCGTTGCCTAAAATCCACAAATCTTTAACCAATCTTCCAGGGCGTCCGATAATTTCAGGCTGTTCCATTTTATCTGAAAACGCTAGTGCTTTAATCGATCGGTGAATTGTGGCTCCTGCGCTAATAACTAAAGTGATTAAATAAAGCAAATGCTGCACACACAGTATGAGCCAAAACAAACCTCATATAAAGTGCATAAATAGTAAATATACATGGTGCTGTGCATTTACCCAAGAAGTATAGAAGAATTTTATAGGGGTTAAATAATCGCATCTAACCTCTTATCAAAAAATTAGTGCAAAAATTACATAATACCTCTAATAATATATGTAAACATATAAATACATGTGGACAATATATATTTATAAAGTGCAAGCCAAGCGTGCAAAAAAAGGATAAATATAAAATGCACAATATATATTTATAAAGTGCAAGCATTCAGAGAAGAATAAATATAAAGTGCACAACGTGGATAAATAAATTGCTACTATAAATATAATGTGAAATATATATCGTGGCGTAAATCCCAATGATTATAAAGGAAACAACAGTGTCATATTCAGTGCAAGAAAATGACAAGCAATGAACAGTTCTTGATAAATTGCTGAATGTGATTCATCCGTGCCAAACCCAGTGCCACAAAGAAGATCCAAATATTCACCAACTAATGTGTAGATTACACAATTACCTTACAGCTGTAAGGCAAACAGCATAAATGGTAACTCCTAGGATGGATGAAAGGGAGGAGACACTAGACATGTGCAGAGTAAAATATTTCGTTTCGGAATTTCGTTTTCGTCCGAAAACTTAATTTATTTAGTTACTCCCGAAATTCATTTTTATTTATTTCGTTTTTCGTTCAAAAATTGCATTCGTCCGAAAATCCACATGAATTACGGTCGAATCTGTCTTTAAGGCTTATGGTGTCTGTCGAATGTATAAAGAAGATTCGACGGAGCTAGTCTATAGCATACTTTAGAACCCCTGTTAAAGTCTATGGGACTCCAACATTCAAAATCTAAAGTGCTAATTTTAAAGACTAATTTGCAAGTTACTGTCCTAAAAAAGTGTTTGGGGACCCGGGTCCTGCCCCAGGGAACATGTATCAATGCAAAAAAAAGTTTTAAAAACGGCCATTTTTTCAGGAGCAGTGATTTTAATAATGATTAAAGTGAAACAATAAAAGTGTAATATTCCTTTAAATTTCGTAGGGGGGGGGGGGTGTCTATAGTATGCCTGTGAAGGGGCGCATGTTTCTGGTGCTTAGAATTGTCCCTGCACAAAGTGTCATTTATGCAGGAAAAAAAGTCCTTTAAAATCACTCGCAGTTATTATGAATTGTCGGCTCCGTAATACAGAGAACACTCATTGAAAGTCATTGATAAAAAAAATAAAAAAAAAAATAAAAAAAAAGCGTTGGGGTCCCCCAAATTTAATTACCAGGCCCTTCAGGTCTGGTATGGATATTAAGGGGAACCCTGCCTCAAATATAAGAAAAAATTTGATGTGGGGTTCCCCCTAAATATCCATAACCAGACCCTTCAGGTCTGGTATGGATATTAAGGGGAACCCCGTGTCAAATTTTTAAAAAAATTGAAGTGGGGGTCCCCCTAAAAATCCATACCAGACCCTTTATCCGAGCACGCAACCTGGCAGGCCGCAGGAAAAGAGGGGGGGACGAGAGAGCAGCCCCCCCTCCCTCCTGAACCATACCAGGCCACATGCCCTCAACATTGGGAGGATGCTTTGGGGGTCTGTGACCCCTCAAAGCACCTTGTCCCCATGTTGATGAGGACAAGGGCTTCATCCCCACAACCGTGGCCGGTGGTTGTGGAGGTCTGCGGGCGGGGGGCTTATCAGAATCTGGAAGCCCCCTTTAACAAGGGGACCCCCAGATCCCGCCCCCCCCTGTTTGAAATGGTAAGGGGGTACAAAAGTACACCTACCATTTCACAAAGAAAGTGTAAAAAATAGTTAAATAAGACAAACACACTTTTGAAAAATATCTTTATTAAAAATAAAAAATAAAATAAAAAGATTCCAGCGGTGGTAATACACTCTTGCTATCCAGCGACGGACGGTCATCTCTCCAGCGATGGCTCATCTCATCCAGCGCAGCGAATACATCCTTCTTCTGTCTCAGCGGAGGAGACACTGTAACGATTCCGGCGGCCTGATGTTTCTTATATACATCTTATATATATCCCGTCCCCCTCTGACGCAAGGGGAAACCCGGGGTTCCCCGTGACGTATGGGAGACCCCGCCCCCTCTGATGTAACGGAAACCTGCCTGTGTTACATCAGAGGGGTGCGGGGTCACCCATACGTCACGGGGAACCCCGGGTTTCCCCTTGCGTCAGAGGGGGGCGGGGTCAGGTGACGGGTGGCCCCGCCCTCCGTATATAAGAAACGTCAGGCCGCCGGAATCCTTGCAGTGTCTCCTCCGCGGAGACAGAAGAAGGATGTATTTGCTGCGCTGGATGAGATGAGCCATCGCTGGAGAGATGACCGTCCGTCGCTGGATAGCAAGAGTGGATTACCACCGCTGGAATCTTTTTTTTTATTTTTTTTATTTTTAATAAAGATATTTTTCAAAAGTGTGTTTGTCTTATTTAACTATTTTTTACACTTTCTTTGTGAAATGGTAGGGGTACTTTTGTACCCCCTTACCATTTCAAACAGGGGGGGGGCCGGGATCTGGGGGTCCCCTTGTTAAAGGGGGCTTCCAGATTCTGATAAGCCCCCCGCGTAGATCCATAGTGTAGTATTTTTTTATAAAATAAGCAAATTTATTTAAAAAATACAAACTACTCACAAACATGAAGGAGACAATTGCACATAAACAGAACGCCGAGCAGTCCACTCGTGCGTGCTACGTCACTTCAGGTATCCTACGCGTTACGTCACGTGCCTCGAGTTGAAGTCACGAGGCACATGACGTAACGCGTAGGATACCGGAAGTGACGTAGCACGCACGAGTGGACTGCTCGGAGTTGGATAAGATCGTCTCTTGGTTCCGCTATATTGATGATGTCCTTATTTTCTGGTCAGGTACCAAATTGGAACTGAATCAATTTTTGGGTTTGATTTCCGATAATGATTTAAATTAAAAATTTACTATGCACTACAGTCAAACATATATGAACTTCTTGGATTTGACTATTTCCATTGACACAGATGAAAAATTTGATTCATCCCTATACAGAAAGCCCTCTGTCAGGAACACAATTCTTCACGCTAATAGCCCTCATCCAACGTCATTGCAGTAAGGATGTAGATTTTCAATTAGCAGCAAAGGATCTGTATTGGAGATTGAAAACAAGAGGCTATAGCCACAGGTGTCTTAAAAAGGCCTACAATCTGGTCAAAGTTAGAGACAGGAGTTTTCTCATTTTTTCCACAAGACATTCCGATAAATTGTGAAACAGTAAGCCCCCCGTACACACGGTCGGACATTCCGGCAACCAAATCCGTCTGGAATTTCCGGTTGCCAAGAATGCGGTGACGTAAGCCTCGTACAACGGCACTAGAAAAGGGAAGTTCAGCACCACGTCGGGCACCCTTTGGGCTCCTTCTGTTGATCTTGTTTTTATCGTGTGTTAGTAGAAGTTTGGTGAGAGACGATTTGCACTTTTCAGATTTGTGCTTCAGTTCGTTACTGCTCTTCAGTTTGTGCTTGTGGGTGCGTATCTGCTTACCAGTGCATGTAGTCAGTAAATATTTGTTGCTCCTTGTGGACTATATCTTGGTATAGCATGCTCTATTTTCATTGCTTATTGTCTGCTTGTTTCTGGTTTTCAGGTCGTTCTTTCAGGCATTGCTCTTTCTCGACCGTTTTAAGCCATGTTTCGTGTACGTACTCATCATAGAGTTTGTGCTGTGCAGGGGCTTGGTGTTGGGTTTTTAGCTTTGACACAAGCCCAGTCCATGAACAGGGCGAGGAGGAGTTTGTGGACCAAGAATTGGTTGCGCCAGTGTGACCAGTTCTCACACATGCCTTTGCTTTGTGAGATCTGGGAGAATAATCCTGATGATTTCAGGAATTATCTCTGGATGACGGACCTCATTTTTCACCGGCTGCTGGCTTTGCTGCCCCCTTATATCAGCAGGCAGGATACTTGCATGCGGCACGCCATCACTTCGGAGCAGTGGCTCATTGCCACGTTGCGCTACTTGGCGACAGGGAGAAGCCTTCAGGACCTGAAGTTCTCCATAGGCATCTCCCCCCAGGCTCTGGGGATCATTATTCCAGAGACCTGTTCTGCCATCATTCAGGTCCTGCAGAAGGACTATATGAAGGTAATTTTTCTCCTTTAACATAACATTCTATGTATTTAATGATTGCTAATGTATTGGATTTCTTTCCTCATTCCCTAATTACCATGATTGCAATATGCTCTAATTGATATGCTATGCCCCTTTGTCCTCATGCATGCTGGAAGCTTTTCAAGTTCTTTTTTTGTCCTTCATGCATATTTGCCTTCACTAACTTCCCCAGCATGCTCTTCTGGGCCCATAAACCTATAGTCTAGTCACTTAGCAATGTATTTTGTCAGCTCCATAGTATTGTTTTCCCCTATACACCCCCTAAAATGTGTACAAATGTTATGTGTGTGCTTAAATTCATGCAGAGTGCCAGATTTTTTTTTTTGGTTGGGCCAAACTCATTAGGAACCCCCCTCCCCCCAACTGCTAGGTCAGCTGATAGCAATCCTCCATCTGCTGACTTTTCCAAACCCAATACACACTATACCTACTTTTTTTTCTGGTCATATTTATGGACGAATTCACCAAAGCATGTAGTGCAAGGGCCTGCCTCAATACTTTCAAATGCTACAGTTTTAAGTATTTTTTCTCCTATTATTATCTTGATAGGTAATAGCTGAATGTCCAAATGTGTTTTCATTTGTTCCATTTTTTTGGTATTATGACACTTCTTACCTGTCCAGTGGGCTGCCAATAGTGTAAGTAAGGAGGGACAGGCCAAAGTATCACACATTATTTATGCATTCAGCTCTCAATGAAGTGGAGAGGGTTAGCTGTCCAAAACACCCCCCCACCTCATTTTTTGCAATGGCCCATCAGATGGGGGGGATGGGGGGTGATGAATCTGATAAGGAGACCTTGTACTTTAGGCTTTAAATACAAATTTCCCAAAATGTTATACTGATATTGTCCAAAAATGTTTGTGTCTAATCTGCTTGCAATGTTGATGTGCAAAATTACTATTTTTTTTTCTTGTTTCACTCCACAGTTTCCTTCAACGCCACAGGAATGGCAGACTGTGGCCTCCCACTTTGCCAGCCGTTGGGACTTTCCCAATTGTGGACGTGCAATTGATGGGAAACATGTCCGCATCGTCCCACCCCCCAACTCGGGATCATACTATTATAATTACAAGGGGTTTAATAGTATCGTGATGTTGGTGGTGGTGTCACTGCAAAAGTGCACCTGAAACCGCCCTTGGAGTGCAAAGTGGATTTGCCTTTAGTAAATAACACCCATTGCCACAGAAACCAACAACTTTACTACAAATACTGCTTTTTCGCATTGAAAAAGGAAGCCACACATTGTTGATAATTCATTTTTTACTCAAAGCACATTCACATGTGCATTTAGAAAAGGGTTTTACAACAAACCAACATATTTGGTGTATAGAAACCATTATTTTGGGTAACATTTTTATAACTTGCCGTTTTTGTGTAAACAGGCATGTATCAAAGCATAACATACAGAACACAAGAACTTACTCATTTCTGATATTGTCTTCACTTTTCAAAGTTGAACTTTGTATGTACAAACTGCTGATATTGCCTTCATCACATGGGACACCACCCCTGGAAAAGCCAAATTTGGAAGATGCACACACATTGAGAATCAAAAAGTGGCCAGTTTCCTCCTGATCCCATGCCTAATGTCAACATGTGCTATCTCCCATCATGGGGTATCAATGTACATGTTTTGGGGGTGCAACCCCTTTATCTCAGCCACTTTAGTAGCAAGGAAGGGGTTGCACCCACAAAACAAGTACATTGATCCCCCATGATGGGAGACATGTTGACACACTGTGTGCATCTTCCAAATTTGGCTTTTTGAAAAATATAAAAGTTTTTGGGAAAAATAAAAAAACTATGCTAGCTAGTTTGATGTTTTGGGGAGAGTCAGAAACACCCCAATGATGTTCTTCATTTTCTGTTGAACATCATTGATGTTTTTCTGTATATTCTCTAAATCGCGATTGGACCCCATTATCTCCCCAATGAGGATCTGGGCACTTTCACTGGTAAAATGTGATTCTTCTTCCACATCACCTAAAAAAATAAAAATAAACACACCATGTATTATAAATATGCAGACATACATTGATTAGCTTACCGGAAGCTGTGGTCTCCGACGCTCACCTGTTGTGGTGACAATTTGTCCAACTTCAACAATCTCTCCTTCTTCCTCCTCCTCCTCTGCTTCTGGTGTTGGTATTTCCCCTTTGGGAGGTGTGGGTTCCTTGGTGTCCTCAGACGTCCCGAGTCTTCTCTCCCCTATGAGAATGTAAAAAAGGAATACTTAGCACACAGAGGGCAGAAATAGGAATATGAAACATTGCTTGGAAGTGTCGTACAATTGTGTTTTTTGGCCGAGTTCAAAGGTGAGAACATTATTTTTGACACTTTCTAAAGCTGGAATACTTACCTGTAGTGTGAACAAATGTAGTGAAGTGTAAGTTGGCAAAACATTGTTTTTGGAGTGGGCTAACAAACGATGTTTATTACGAATGATTGAACACATGACCATAAAAGTGACCATTTTAAACTGTGCAACATTAAATCAAAGCACATGGAGCAGTATACAAGCAATAATAATAATATGAACACATGACAACTACTTACTTTTTTGAAGAACTCGCTTGATCCTTCTGTACTGATCATGCTCCCTGAGTTTCAGGTCTAACCAGCGTTTTCTCAGTTGATCCTTGGATCGTCCTACCCCAAAATTCTACTGAAGACTCTTCACAACTTTAATCAGGATCTTGGCCTTTCTTATATTTGGGTTTGGGTACGGTCCATACTTCCCATCATAGTCGTTCCTCTTCAATATGTCCACCATCTCCAACATCTCTCCAAAAGACATATTTGAGGCCTTAAATCTTCTCCTCCAGGATCGGGATGTTTCAGGCTCCAGGCTTTCCTCGCCCTCCTCCTCCTCGTTAGTGGAACTATTATTAGTGCGCACCTGCTGTGTGTCCGCCATGTGCTCTCCCCACTGCGCCGAAAGAGAAGGGGCGGGGAATAGTCTAGAAAGAACATCAGGGGCGGGCAGAGTTTCACGCATGCGCACTGTAGATAAAATGCAGCACGCATATGTCATACGTACAATCTGTGAGTAGAGAAAGGAGGAACTGAAGCACCGATCGTTCAAATGAAGGTACAATTTTAACTTGGTACATCACTAGCCTATACTGCTTCTAGATTGAGGCCTATATTGGCACAAGATTAGAGAGAGTTTAGCCTGACATTATTAGATTTTGTCTTGTGTTGTGTCTTGCAGACAAGGTGGATCCCTTCAAGGAACCCCGTTTTCTTGAGCTAATCATTGATATGCTCAGGGTGCTGCCATGCCTGTGGCAGATGAAAAAACCCCTTTCTAAGGACATAAGAAAGAGGAAGGCAGCGCTGGAGAAAGTGCTTGGTTTGGTGAAGATCATGCTCCCCACGGCAAACATGACCTATGTGATGGCCAAAATTGGTGCCCTGAGGAGTACTTCTCTCAGGGAGCACAAGAAGTTCCAGGATTCCCTGAGATCAGGAGATCCAGATGCCATTTATATCCCCAGGATGTTGTACTACGAGAGGCTACATTTTCTGGCAGACCAAGGAGAACCCAGGCCACCACTCTACAGTCTTCCTTCAAGGCTTCCTTCACCCCCAGCTGAGGCTTCCAACGTCCAAGCTGGGCCTTCCAGGCAGCAACATGTGGAGGGGCCCAGCTTAAACCAGGTATAGCATTGTTGAACATATTTCTTGCCGTACATTTAATGATGTTAACTAGATGTTATTATTGATCAGTAAGTTGTGAGTTAACAAAGTCGTTTACATCTCAATAGACAGTAGTGACCAAAAATGATTGGGACAAGAATGAAAAATGCTGGGCTCAGAATGATAGTCTGTTCTATTTGTTAACATTCAATTTGCAACAGTCATGAGCACAAAACTGTGTGATTGATGACCAAAAAACTAAAACTATGTTCCATCTTCACACACAGGAAGACCTCAGCTGGGAGGAAGCTGTGGCAAGTGGCAGCCGGGGAGGTCGACCATCGCCCTCCTCCTCCTGCCACAACTACAGGAGCCGAGCCACAGCCTGGAAGGAAGCCTGGCGGGAAGTGCCTAAGGAAGACTAGAGAGTGATGGCCTGGGTTCAGTCTGGTCTGATAGAAGATGCAGCCTCTTGTAGAACCACAGCCTGAGGACATAGATGGCATCTGCTCTTTCTGATCTCTTGGACTTCTGGACCAGACTGTTCTCCCTGAGATATGTACTCCTCAGGCCACCAATTTAGCATTTTCAAATTAGTTCATGTCTGCCCTGGGGGCCAAAGGCTTCGCCAAATTGACCATTTTCTCCAGCGTTGCCTTCCTGTTTATTTGTTTGACACCTAAATAAAGGTTTTTTTTTGGTTGAAGAAATACTTGCGTATGTGTTTTACTTCAAAAAGGACAGTTTATACACAGTAGGCAGGTACATTTCAAAAATACAAAGTCAAATGAATAACAAGGGGCACCAACACCAAACAACCTCCTGTAGATTAAAAAAGAAAACAATAAATTAAAAAGATAATAATGGTGTTGTGGTAAGTTGACATACAAAACACAGCAAAAAAAAAATACAAAGATGAGCAAACTGTCAAAAAAGGAGATGCTGGTTAAAAAAACCAACCAAAAAAAAAAAGATTGGGGAGATGCGACGAATTAAAATATTGTATTGCTGAAATGAGTAAAAAGAATAAAGAAATAAGTTTGGGAGAAGTGTGTGTGTGTGAATATGAGCAGCAAAACAACTTCATTCTTGTAGCATTGTAAAGAAAAAGAGAATGCGCTGCATGAAAGAATTTTTAACATTGCAGCGTGACGAATGTGCTATATCGATTACGAGCAGTATTTTTCCCTGAGCGAGCGCTTCCTTCTCAGAATTTTATTGTGAGCATGCGTGGCACCTTGTCCGTTGGACTAGGCTACACACAATCGGAATTGACGTGATCGGATCATGTTGTGGGAAAATTTTATAGCCCAGCTCTCAAACTTGGTCTGTTGGATATTCCGACGGAAACAGTCCGAATGAGCCCACACAGTCAGATTGTCCGACAACATGGTCCTATCGGACATTGTCCATCGGAATGTCCGATCGTGTGTACAAGGGCTAAGAGTTATAATTCGCTATTCAAATCAACATATGGAATTCAAAACATTTTTAAATAGATTTTGACCACTCCTTTTGGCTGATCCGATTGCAAGAATATACATCAAAGAATTTCCTGAAATGATATCCAAAAGAGTTCCATCGCTCAAAGATAGACTTGTACATAGTCACTTTGATAACATTAATCCCATAAATAGAGAGAGCAACACTGGCACCTTCCCATGTGGTCATTGTGACGTTTGTCAATATGTTGACCACATATCTAAATTTAAATTACCAAATGGCAAGTGGCATTCCATTAGACATAGAATCACCTGCCAGACACCGGGTGTTATCTATTTAGCACAGTGTCTGTGCGGTGGTTTCTATGTGGGAAAAACTAAGAGACAGTTCTTTATGAGAATTAGAGACCACATAAAGCCCATAAAAAAGAAAAAAATGGACACTGCCATTAGCCGGCATGTTGGTTCTCATCATGCTTTTAATTCTAACATAATTACATTTTTGGCCTTGGTACATGTCCCCTTGGACCTAAGAGGGGGCAGTGTGGATAGAACATTCAACTTGAGGCCCGATGGATTTATGATTTGAAAGCTACTGTTTTTCCAGGCTTTAATGAAAGCCTTCCTTTCAAGCCTTTTTTATGAATTTACCATGCTCTTACTCTTTTTTTTTTCACCTGCTTTCTTGTCTTTTTGTTTTGGGTACCTATCTAATCTAGATTCATTATTTATATTGCTCTTTATTATTATAATTATTATATATTCGATTTTTGTATTATGTTATCATTTATAATTATATTTCTGATTTCATGATTGTTATTGCTGTTTTTTGCTTTACATAGTTAGTAAGGTTGAATAAAGACACCAGTCCATCCCGTTCAACCTGAGTGAGTGTCTACAATTGTCCCTATCCCTGTACATTGCACACGCACATCAGTCCCTACCCTCAAGGAGCCCACAATCCAAGGTCCCCATTCATATACTAGGGCCAATTTTGGACAGAAGCCAATTAACCTACCTGCATGTCTTTGGAGTGTGGGAGGAAACCAGAGTACCCGGAGGAAACCCACGCAGGCACAGGGAGAACATGCAAACTCCAGGCAGGTAGTGTCGTGGTTGGGATTTGAACCAGCGACCCTATTTACTGCTAGGTGAGAGTGCTAACCACTACACCACTGTGTCGCCCCAATTATTTAGGTATATTTTTGATTTGCACCCCTGCACACGTGTGGTATTGTGGTCCTACTCATTGTGCTTTGATGTGCGCACTTTCCTTCTTTTCTCCTTTCCTATGTTCCCTGTTATCATTCACTGCCTCTTCCATTTGTCTTCCCATGCCTGTGTACCATTTAGCCATACGGACACCCAGGGCACTGCATGATTTGTCATGTTGTTGCCTGCTATAGCGCTGCTCTCTCCTTGAGCCAATCAGCCTGGTTACGTGCATCGTTTCCCTCTTAGCCTATGATTGGCTATGTTTCTCCACCTGGGCCTCCTTTCCCGTTGGAGCACGGCGTTGGGGGATTGGCTTTTGGTCTGTGCGGCGATGACGCCGCATCTGCGCTTGTTTACAGTGGCGATGACGTTCCATCTCTGTTCTCCCCCTCCTCCCCCGTTGCACTGTGGGGACTGTAGGCTCAGGGCTTTTTGAGCCCTTGGAGCATGCGCATAAGCGCTCTCCTGTCCACATCAGGCCGGTGACATCAGACGCTGGCTTGATGATAGGGCATAATAAAAGCCAGCCTTATACAGTCAGTCTTCGTGACACGAGCCAGAGGACATGACTAAAACCTAATGAGCTAGAGTTTTCGGTAAGTTTGTCTGACCACATAGGTTCCTACTATTGTTGTGCAGTTGCTTTATATGAAATGACATAGCTGTTCAACCCCGCCAAGTGCTTATGTGTAATCTCTACATTTTACTTTAATTGCTATGCATATTTAGAGTTATCATTTTCTCTGCTGTCATGCCCCCAATTATGCAGCTTGTCTTTTCTTATATATATTTCATCTGACTCTCCTTACGCCTATTTTTTCTGATTTTGATTGCAATATTTTTTTCTTTAATACTACAACTCTGCATTGCTCATTGGATATTACATCTTTAGTCATTCTCCCTTTGGGCTCCATGAACTTAGTTTTATGTAAGTAAATTACTATAATTAATTATGGGTAGATAAAATTATCAATAATACTCTACTGAGCATTGGAGCATTTTTATCCCCATTGTTGCAATATGTGCAACAGTTTTGATTTTTTAATTTCTCGATACCTTAATTCTAATAAAATGTATACAATTTTGTACTATATATTGTCTATATTTCTGATAGTAAGCACCGTCAAAATCCCTACCAATTTTCCTACTTATTACAATTTTTATTTTTGGGATGTGGTGCCTATCTTTATGGGTGCACTTTTCTCTAGTTGAACCAAATGTACCATTTAACACTTTTCAAATGTTCTAAATTCCTGAGAATAAAATCTCCCATTGGAGCAACATATTTACATTTACACCCCTTCACGCATTTTTACAGCTGCTTTAGAGGGCATTTTTACAGCTGCTTTTAGCAGCATTAGACTTTTTTTGCAGCTTAAATGTTATTGTATGGCCTCATGTACATACAGGCTTTTAGGAGCTCTAAGTGTCATAGGCGTTTTCAAGCTGCAAAAAAAAACCCTGGGCCAGCGCATTCTGAGGACCGGCGTTTCGAGCTGTAAACATGTCTGGCACTGGTAAAAGCTGCTAAATGCAGCTTAATGCTGGATACAGCTGTGTTAAGCTTCGTTAAGCTTTTTTTTGAGATGTCATAATCAATGGTTCCCTATGAGAGCCCATTAATTTGAATAGAAGTCACACCAGAAATCAGATCATGATGATCCTATCTGAGCACGCAGCCCGGCAGGTCATGAAAGGAGAGGGGTAATGGCGAGCACCCCCCCAGACCATACCAGGCCACTTGCCCTCAACATGTGCCTGCACCCCTCCACCCCAAAGCACCTTGTTCCCATGTTGATGGGGACAAGGGCCTCTTCCCGACAACCCTGGCCGGTGGTTCTCAGGGTCTCCGGGTGGGGGAATTATTGAAATCTGGAAGCCCCTTTTAGAAGGGGCCCACAGATCCCGGCCTCCACTCTATATGAATGAGTTTGGGGTACATTGTACCCCTACCCATTCACCCCAAAAAAGAGTCAACATTAAAAAACAGTAAAACAAAAACAGGGACAAGGGATCTAGCCCTTATGGACTTTAAAGGTGCTGGTATATTATGATAGAAATAGTAGCCAAGGGGAAATATCATAAAAAGCACAAAGATATTTTATTTCACAATACATACGAGATATAATTACAAAACATTTCATTAAAACCAGTTATTCACATCATTGATTAGCGAATTGAATACAGCTTAAGAGGCTTATAGAATATACCACTCAACATGTTTCACTCCGAAACGAGCTTCTTCAGGAGTAGTCTGTATATCTAATAAATAAACTGTAAATAGATATGAATATACATATAAATCAAAGATAATGAATACAGATATGGATATATCTAATATTACATACATCTGGAAATAATCTATGGTGCCTCAAATTGTATATACAACAAGGTATAGATCAAACCTATATAATGCTGGAACAATCATTTATTATAAAATCAAAAATAGGTCCAAATGTGATCTCACCTAAACACCATCTCTGTTGTGCAATTCGCATCCCATACTATTGAACTCATCCATTGAATTGAGACCAGAGTTAGGTCCCAAAATGAATTCTAGTCAGTCCAATTTAGGAGGTCACAGGAGAGCTGCCAAAACTAGGACCTAAATAAACATAAAAGGTCTTGATATATACATGTATATAGATGAAATAAGATAATAAAATATAGACATGTATATCACTACCTGAATTTAATAGAACAGTCAAATCAGCCAATGCTCTGTTGTGCAATATTCAGATTCAAAGTTCCTTTGTTCTTAGCGGATTTTGATCAGGGGACAGATAGAAAGGAATCCCTGCAACAATTTGCAAATATAAATAAATAGGAACAGATATTGAAATATGTTCCAATCATTGGTGTACAGTAGTCACCATATAAGGGACATACCGGCATCTGCTGAGGCACAATGAGGTCTGCTGAAGCACAGAATTCCCTCCGGCTAATTAGCAGACAGCAGAGCAATTGGCAGACTGACAACCGCATTAGAACAAGCTCGCCCAGCCCCGCGGCGTCTGACATCCCCGCCGGGCTGCGGACATTCATTGAGGAGAAGGGCTGAATGGGAGAGGTGTGCAAAGATGGCATCCAAAAGACACCAGCTCCACAGTGAATGGGCGCCTATCTGCGGAGGTGCGCATGTCTGTTCCCACTCTCATTTAGAGATCAATCAGGAAAGCCGGTGGGGGTGGTACTGTGGGATAACAGATGGCCAATGACGACGCTGCAAATACTGCAACGTACGTCCACACGGCCTCGGAGAGAATGATCACAGAAGTAATGGACCTGATATGTAGGCGTGTCATTGCGCGTATGTAGGGTCTATCCTAGAAACAATCAAAACAAACAAGGAGATCGCACGTCCCGCCGATGCAAAGCACCACCCCAACCAATGGCAAATACTGACAATTGTTCAAGGAACTAACCTGCCCCAAAATAGGGTGCAAAAAAAAAACAGTACTCAAGTTTTTGACAATGTAATTTATTGAAGCAGCTCTGGCGTCTCTTCTCCTTCCGATTTCTTCTCCCTTCGGCGATGTCTTCATCCTCTAGTTCATCTCCCACCACTGATGTCTTATTCCATTGCTCCGCTGTCTTCTTCCACTGCCGGTTTTCCTCTCTCCGCTGTCTTCTCCCTCTGTCGGGTCTCCTCTCTCTGATGCCTTCTCCCTCTATTCATCCTCCAATGTTCTCTCAACACTCTCTCCCGCTGTAATGCTAGGGCCGCCGTGTGCCATTGCTTAAATAGCCATAGGGCGGGGCCACACAGTGATGTCATCTGGAGGCCTCACCCCTTGTGACACCGCCATGTGATGTCACAAGGGGGTGGGGCCTCCAGGTGAAATCACTGTGTGGCCCCTCCCCATGGCTATATAAGTAATGGCACACGGCAGCTCTAGAATTACAGTGGGAGAGAGCGTTGAGAGAACATCGAAGGAAGAACAGAGGGAGAAGATAGCAGAGACCAGAAAACCAGCAGAGAAAGAAGACAATGGAGAGAGGAGAAACGGCAGCAGAAGAAGACATTAGCGGAGCGTGAAGAACCAGAAGATGAAGACATTGCCTTAGGGAGAAGAAATTGGAAGGAAGAGGCCTCCTGTTGTTAGTGGAAAGATTGGTGAGCCAGTATTGGTGTCAGTGGGAGAAGTACTAACCCTGTGTTAGTGCCATTTGAAGGATTGTCAGTGGGAGGAATACACCCATCATTGGTGTCAGTGGAAGTAATAGTGACCCACCATTGGTGTCACTGGAAATAATAGCGATCAGATATTAGTCAATATTATTTGTTTCAGTGCAAAAAATAGTAAGCCAAGCTTTATGTCAGTGGGAGGAGTAATATCCTAATGTTGATGTCAGTGGAAAGAATAATGAGCCAGCATTGGTGTCAGAGGGAGGAATAGTACCCCATTGTTTGTGTAAGTGGATACAATAGTGACCCATAGTTTTGGTGCCACTGGGGGGAATAGTTAACCTTCGTTGGTTTCAGTGGAAGGAATATTGACCCATCATTAATGTAAGTGTGTGAAATTGTGACCCATCATTGCTGGTGTCAGTGAAAGGAATAGTACCCCATTGTTGGTGTAAGCGGATAGAATACTGGCCCTTAATGTAAGTCTGAGGAATATTGAATCATCGTCGTCGTCGTCGTCATCATCATCCAGTAAAAAGGGGTCTCTGGTTCGAATCCCAACAACCACACTACCTGCCTGGAGTTTGCATGTTCTCCCTGTGCCTGCGTGGGTTTCCTCCAGGTCCTCTGGTTTCCTCCCACACCCCAAAGATTTGCAGGTAGGTTAATTGGCTTCTGTCAAAAAATGGCCCTAGTTTATGAATGTGGACCTTGGATTGTGGGCTCCTTGAGGGTAGGGACCAATGTGAGTGTGCAATGTACAAGGATAGGGACAATTGTAGACACTCACGCAGGTTGAACTGGATGGACTGGTGTCTTTATTCAACCTTACTAACTATGTATGTAGGAGCGATAGTCACCCATCATAGGTAATCACTGTAAGGATTAGTGACCCATCATTATTGGTGTAGATGAAAGGAATATTTACCCATAATTGGCGTCAGAGGATGGAATAGTGATCCATCATTGGATTCAGTGGAAAAAATAGTGAGCCACTGGAAATAATAATGACCACATATTGGTGTCGGTGGGAGGAATGGTGAGCCAGCACTGGTGTCAGTGGGAGGAATAGTGACCCATCATGGGTGTCATTGGAAGGTATAGTCCCGATTATTGGTGTCAGTGAAAAGAATAGTGACCCATCATTGGTGGCAGTGAAAGTGGGAGGAATAGTGCCCCAATGTTCGTGTCTTACAGGAAGATGCCTCACCTTAAATATCAGTGGATGGAATTGTGACTCATCATTGGTGTTAGTGGAAGGAATGGCAACCTATCAATGGGGTCAGTGGAAAGAATAGTGAGCCAACATTTGGTCAGTGGGAGGAAAGGGACCCATCATTGGTATCAGTGGAAGGAATTGTCCCTATTATTTGTGTCAGTGGAAGGAATAGTCATTATTTATGTCAGTGGAAAGAATAGTGAGCCAAAATTGGTGTCAGTGGAAGCAATAGTCCCCATCATTGGTGTCCGTGACAGGAATAGTGACCCATCATTGGTGTCAGTGAGATAGATAGTGACCCATCATTTTTGTAAGTGAGAGAAATGGTCACCCATCAATGGTATCCATGGAAAAAATAACGAGCCAACATTAGTGTCAGTGGGATGAATAGTGATCCATCATTTGTGTCATTGGGAGGAGTAATATCCTATTGTTGATGTCAGTGGAAAGAAAAATGAGCCAGCATTGGTGTCAGTGGGATGAATAGTGACCCATCATTGGTGTCAATGGAAGGAATAGTGTGCAATCATTGGTGTTGGTGGGAGGAATGGTGACCCATCATTAGAGTCGGTGGGAGGAATAGTACCCCATTATTGGTGTTGGTGGAAAGAATAGTGAGCCAAAATTGGTGTCAGTGGAAAGAATAGTGACCGATCATTGGTGTCAGAGGATGAAATAGTGACCCATCAATGATGTCAGTGGAAGCAATAGTTTCCCATCATTGGTGTCAGTGGGAATAATAGTACTCCTTTGTTGGTGTAAGCGGATAGAATAATGACCCATCATTGGTGTCAGTGGAAGGAATAGTGGCCCTTAATGTAAGTTTGAGGAATATTGACCCATCAATTGTGCCAGTGGGAGGAGTAATATCCTATTGTTGTTAAACCCTATTATTTGTGTCAATGGAAAGAAAAGTTAGCCAACATTGGTGTCAGTGGTAGGAATACACACATCATTGGTGCCAGTGGAAGGAATAGTGTCCAATCATTGGTGTTGGTGGGAGGAATGGTGACCCATCATTGGAGTCGGTAGGAGGAATTGTACCCCATTATTGGTGTCAGTGGAAAGAATAGTGAGCCAACATTGGTGTCAGTGGAAAGAATAGTGAGCCAACATTGGTGTCAGTGGAAAGAATAGTGACCCATAATTGGTGTCAGAGGATGAAATAGTGACCCATCAATGATGTCAGTGGAAGGAATAGTTTCCCCATCATTGGTGTCAGTGGGAAGAATAGTACCCCATTGTTGGTGTAAGTGGATAGAATAATCACCCATCATTTCCGTCAGTGGGAGAAGTAGTAACCCCTTGTTGGTTTCAGTGGAAGGATTAACCCCTATTATTTCTGTCAATGGAAAAAAAGTAAGCCAAACTTGGTGTCAGTGGGAGGAATAAACCCATCATTGGTATCAGTGGAAGGAATAGTGACCCAACATTGTTGTCAGTGGGAGGAGTAATATCCTATTGATGTCAGTTGAAAGAATAATGAGCCAGCACTAGTGTCAGTGGGATGAATAGTGACCCATCATTAGTTTCATAGTTTCATAGTTAGTAAGGTTGAATAAAGACACCAGTCCATCCAGTTCAACCTGAGTGAGTGTCTACAATGGTCCCTATCTCCATACATTGCACACTCACATTGGTCCCTACCCTCAAATAAAAAAAAATTACGTGGGGTTCCCCCTAAATATCCATACCAGACCCTTTATCCGAGCACGCAACCTGGCAGGCCGCAGGAAAGGAGGGGGTGGGGGGCGAGAGAGAGCCTCCCTCTTGAACCGTACCAGGCCACATGCCCTCAACATTGGGAGGATGCTTTGGGGTCCATATCCCCATGTTGATGAGGACAAGGGCCTCATCCCCACAACCCTGGCCGGTGGTCGTGGGGGTCTGCGGGCGGGGGGCTTATCAGAATATGGAAGCCCCCTTTAACAAGGGGACCCCCAGGTCCCGCCCCCCTGTTTGAAATGGTAAGGGGGTACAAAAGTACCCCTACCATTTCACAAAGAAAGTGTAAAAGAATGTTAAAAAAGACAAACACACTTTTGAAAAAGTCCTTTATTAAAAATAAAAAAATATTCCAGCGGTGGTAATCCACTCTTACTATCCAGCGACGGATGATCATCTCTCCGGGGTCCAGCGATGGCTGATCTGATCCAGTGACGGGTGATCTTTCCCTCCAGTCCAGCGCAGTCCATCCTTCCACTGGCGGAGACACTGCGGGATCCCGGCAGCCTGACATTTCTTATATGTAACGGAAACCTGCGTTACATCAGAGGGGAGTGGTGTCACCCATACGTCATTGGGGAAGGCAGGCTTCCCCACCTGCATCAGAGGGGGGCGGGGTCAGGTGACGGATGGCCCCGCCCTCTTCATATAAGATCCCACAGTGTCTCCGCCAGTGGAAGGATGGACTGCGCTCCGCTGAACTGGAGGGAGAGATCAGCCATCACTGGACCCCGGAGAGATGATCATCCGTCGCTGGATAGCAAGAGTGGATTACCACCACTGGAATAATTTTTTTTTTTAATAAAGGACTTTTTCAAAAGTGTGTTTGTCTTTTTTAACATTCTTTTACACTTTCATTGTGAAATGGTAGGGGTACTTTTGTACCCCTTACCATTTCAAACAGGGGGGGCAGGACCTGGTGGTGCCCTTGTTAAAGGGGGCTTCCAGATTCTGATAAACCCCCCACCTGCAGACCCCCACAACCACCGGCCAGGGTTGTGGGGATGATGTCCTTGTCCTCATCAACATGGGGACATGGTGCTTTGGAGGGCCCCAAAGCATCCTCCCAATGTTGAGGGCATGTGGCCTGGTACAGTTCAGGAGGGAGGGCACTCTCTCGTTCCCCCCTCTTTTCCTGCGGCCTGCCAGGTTGCGTGCTCAGATAAAGGGTCTGGTATGGATATTTAGGGGGAACCACACGTAATTTTTTTTTTTTAAATTGACGGGGGTTCCCCTTAATATCCATACCAGACCCGAAGGGCCTGGTAATTGAATTTGGGGGAACCCCACGCTTTTTTTTATCAATGACTTTCAATGAGTGTTCTCGGTATTACGGGAGCCAACAATTCATTATAGCCGCAAGTGATTTTAAATGACTTTTTTCCTGCAGAAATGACACTTTGTGCAGTTCTAAGCACGGGAAACATGCACCCTTTACAGGCATACTATAGACACCCCCCGGTACGAAATTTAACCACTTGCTTACTGGGCACTTAAACCCCCCTCCTGCCCAGACCAATTTTCAGCTTTCAGCGCTGATGCACTTTGAATGACAATTGCGCGGCCATACAACACTGTACCCAAATTAAATTTTTATCATTTTTTCCCACAAATAGAGCTTTCTTTTGGTGGTATTTAATTACAGCTGGGAGTTTTATTTTTTGCTAAACAAACAAAAAAAGATGCAAAAAAAAAAAAAATCATGTTTAATAGTTTGTTATAAAATTTTGCAAACAGGTCATTTTTCTCCTTCATTGAAATGCGCTGATGAGGCGGCACTGGTGGGCACTGATAGGCACAGTTAAGGCGACACTAATATGCACAGATAAGGTGGCACCGATAGGCACAGATAAGGCAGTACTGATGGGCACAGATAAGGCGGCACTGATGGGCAAAGATGGGCACAGATAAGATGGCACTGATAGGTGGCACAGATGGGTGGCACTAAGGGGCACTGATAGGTACCACTGATAGATGGGACTGATGGGCACTGATAGGTGGCACTGCTGGGCACTGATGAGCACTGGTAGATGACACTGATGGGCACGGATATGTGGCACTGAGGTGCAGCACTGTTGAGGCAGATTGTGGGCACTGATAGGTGGCACTGTGGGTACTGATAGGTGGCACTGTGGCACTGTGGGTACTGATAGGTGGCACTGTGGGCACTGATGTATGGCACTGTGGGCACTGATGTATGGCACTGATGTATGGCACTATGGGCACTGATGGGAGGCACTGCTGGGTGGTACTTTTATTAATAACTGGCTGGTATTGGCAGGGGGCAGGTGGGCACTGATAAGTTGGCCGTGATCGGGACTGATGCTGTCAGCGCGAGGAGGAAAAATAGCCGATTACCGGCTCTGTTTTGTCACATGATCAGCTGTCATTGGCTGACAGCTGATCACGTGGTAAGGGGTTGGGATCGACCCCTTGCTCGGATCCATGATCAGTCTCATAGACTCGCCGATCACAGAGCGCACCGTGTGTGCCCCTCAGGGGGCGCGCAGGCCGCTCGCGCACGGGACGACGTCAATAGACGTAGTCCCGGCAAAGCAGGTCCGTGCTGTAGCCATCATTCAGCTATAGCGCGGATCTCTAGTGGTTAAAGGAATATTACACTTTTATTGTTTCACTTTAAGCATTATTAAAAAACTGCTCCCGAAAAAACTGCAGTTTTTTAAAAAAAAATTTGCATTGATACATGTCCCCTGGGGCAGGACCCAGGTCCCCAAACACTTTTTAGGACAGTAACTTGCATATTAGCATTTAAAATTAGCATTTTAGATTTCTCCTATAGACTTGTACAGGGTGTTTCACGGCTTTTCGAATTTGCCACGCACACCCCAAATTGTTCACTGTTCGCCGGACAGGCGAACAGGCAATGTTCGAGTGGAACATGAGTTTTACTCAAACTCGAAGCTCATCAGTACCCATAATGTAAGTTTGAGGACTATTGACCCATCATTAATGTCAGTTGGAGGAATAGTACACCATTGTTGGTGTCAGTGGAAGGAATAGTGATCCATCATTGGTGTAAGCAGAAGAAATAGTCAGCCATCATTGGTGTCAGTGGGAGAAATAGTAACCCCTTGTTGGTGTCAGTGGAAGGATTAGTCCCTATTATTTGTGTCAGTGGAAAGAAAAATGAGCCAGTATTGGTGTCAGTGGGATGAATAGTGACCCATCATTGGTGTCAGTGGAAGGAATAGTGTCCAATCATTGGTGTCGGTGGGAGGAATGGTGACCCATCATTGGAGTCGGTGGGAGGAACAGTACCCCATTATTGGTTAGACATGTGCGATTAGTTGTACGAATCTCAAATTCGTACGAATTTCCCTAAATACGTTCGGGAGGATCCGAAATACGAATTGCCATGCGTCCGAATTTTGTACGAAATACGAACTTTTGTTTACGAATCCCCAGGAGGAAGTCAGCACAGCACAGGGATGGTGGGAGCACAGGGATGGTCGTATTTTGGATAGGAAATTCTTCAATGGAATTTCGTATTTTGGTTAAAAACCAAACTTCCATCAGCATCGACTGTCATATTGAGGTATATTTTTGCCTTTAAATTCATCGTAAAGAACGTTCGTACAAGTTAACGAACCTAACGACAATTCGTATTTCGTACGAATTGAAATTGAATTTCGGACACGAAATACGAAGTACGAATTAATTTTAGTACGAACCATAACGGAACAGAATGAAACAAATTTATTAACGGCACCTATGTCTATTATTGGTGTCAGTGGAAAGAATAGTGAGTCAACATTGGTGTCAGAGGAAAGAATAGCGACCCATCATTGGTGTCAGAGGATGAAATAGTGATTCATCAATGGAGTCAGTGGAAGGAATAGGAACCCATCATTGGTGCCAGTGGGAGGAATGTGAGTTTGAGGCATATTGACCCATCATTTGCATCAGAGGGATGAGCATTATCCTATTGTTATCAGTGGAAAGAATAGTGAGCCAGCATTGGTGTCAGTGGGAGAAGTAGTAACCTCTTGTTGGTTTCAGTGGAAGGATGAATCCCTATTATTTCTGTCAATGGAAAAAAAGTAAGCCAACCTTGGTGTCAGTGGTAGGAAAAAAAAACATCATTGCTATCAGTGGAAGGAATAGTGACCCAACAATAACAATAGAAAATGGTCCTGCGCAAATCCACTATAATCATAGATAAAGTGCTACGTGCTAAAAAAATATAATATATATTGTTAAATATATAGAAAGCAGGCATAAATTAAAGTCCATATAATAGATATCAAAATGTTGTTGAATGGCGCCAGAAGTATTTAAAACAGTTCTTTGGAAAAACAGCAGGTAAAAGGTACTTCTAAAACACAGGAGACTAAGGGCTCCCAGAACTCTCACCTCCAATTGCAGAAAAGTAGGCACATCAAGCAAACCAAACAACCTCCATTCTTGTTAATAGCCTCCAGGGGGTCCTCAGTTATGGCAGACTAGGGAACAATATTCTCCACACTGGGTCACAAGAACCACCACCTAAGAAGGGTTTTACTTTTTTTACAGGGAAAGGTTTCTTCCCGTGTAGGAATTGCTTTGCTGGTCGACAATCAAAAAAGTTCCAGAGTAAAAGATCAGAATTTGTAGCTACCACCACTGGACAAACATACACCATCCGCGATTTTATTGGGTGTCATACCGAAGGAGTTGTATACTGCCTGCAATGTAGTTGTAACCTACAATATATAGGAAGAACTAAGAGAGCTTTGAGAGTGAGAATAAAAGAGCATATACAAAATATTGTTAATGGCTTTCCCAAACACAGTGTCTCCAGACATTTTGACATGGTACATAATAGGAACCTTTCTCAATTTTGGGGTATTGAGAGATATAATCCATCATGGAGAGGCAGTCATAAAATTAGAACTATTAGCCAAAAAGAATCTAGGTGGATATACACTATGAGAACTTTCACCCCTGAGGGCCTTAATGTCGAATTCGACTTGAATTGTTTTTTAAGTAATTGTTAATAAATTCTGTATATATAATAATTTTTTCCTTTGGATATATACACATTTTCTCTTTTTATGCTCTTTTCCTCGATTGTCTTATAAGATATGATATCTGTGTACCTTATTTATGTATGCTAAAGTCCTACTTCATTTCCGGTATGCAACTTTATTTTTTAGCATACAATATGCAATATGCGTTTTTTTTTTCTCTCATATTGTTACGTCTCTTTTAAGGATTGAAAAAAGTTTTTTTTTTTTAATATCAGATTAAAATGACTTTTGAATTTTTGTGGATGTTGCTATGTCTTCGGTAATTATTGGGAATCCTTTGAAGCTTTGAATATATTTTTTAGAATTCGTATAACCTTTTTTACAATTTTCTATGCAATTTTAGGCATTTTTATAATTTTTCAGAATTTATTGGTAAGGCACGCTATTTTTTGTACTAATATCTTTTTTAATTAAGATGTAAACCACCTCTATAAAACAGTAGTTTCGTTTTAATGTTTTTGCTTAATACATTTGTGAACATCGAAATCACTCTATTCGATATAATCCGAATCTGTTGCGGTCCGTATATATATATATTTATCTGTGGACATCGAAAATCACGCTATATCGAAATCACGCTATTCGATATACTTTGAACTAACTTTAGTCTATATAGCGATATAGCGATATAGTGCTTTTTCGTTATCGAATACAGTTGTTAATATCGAAAATTATTTATTCGATAAGCTTTGAATCAACTGTCGTTTATTATTATAATGTTTTTTCGTCGAGATTACTAAGATGCCGGAACCTATACTTCCGGTTTGTATTCGTTCTCCTAAATAACCATGACTAAGATGGCCGAGATGGCACTTCCTGTTATGATGTATTTAAGGAATTATATAGTGGCCAATCACAATCCCCTGAAGAAGTCACGTGATTGACGCAATGCGTAGGGAGTGGCCGTGACGTCGTATTGGAAGTGAAGTAGGACTGGCAAAAAACGACAGGACACCATTTTACTTTGTGTGCTGTTTTACTGTTTAAGATGTGAGAGTCCGATTTATATTTTTTTATTGATTAAACTTTATATTTTTACTAAATGCTACACTATCAGAGCCGTTTCCCTCTCTCCATGTTAATATTTTTTTGAGCTACATACTCCTGTGGAAACCACCACCTGCAGTTACAAGACAGTCGGCACAGGGATACATGGTCCCCTTGTGGCCCAGTGTGGAGAATATTGTTCCCTAGTCTGCCATAACTGAGGACCCCCTGGAGGCTATTAACAAGAATGGAGGTTGTTTGTTTTGCTTGATGTGCCTACTTTTCTGCAATTGGAGGTGAGAGTTCTGGGAGCCCTTAGTCTCCTTTGTTTTAAAAGTACCTTTTACCTGCTGTTTTTCTAAAGAACTGTTTTAAATACTACTTCTGGCGCCATTCAACAACATTTTGATATCTATTATATGGACTTTATTTTATGCCTGCTTTCTATATATTTAACAATATATATTATATTTTGTTTAGCACGTAGCACTTTATGTATGATTATAGTGGATTTGCGCAGGACCATTTTCTATTGTTATTTTTTCTGTTTGGTAGTTTTGTGTAACACTATCAGGTCCAGCTGCAGTTTTTAGCACTTTATTGCGATATTTGCACATGCACTTATTCATTGTATTTTTTGTTTTACGTATTTTACTATAATCACATATTGATTTCACATATGAGGTATATTATTACCCTGTTTTTTATTCATATTTTTCACCTACAAATAGTAGCGCGAATGTCAGTGGGAAGAATAGTGACCCATCATTGGTGTCACTGGAAGGACTAGTGTCCAATCATTGTTGCCAGAAGATGAAATAGTGACCCATCATTGATGTCAGTGGAAGAAATAGTGACCCATCATTGTGTCAATGGCAGGAGTAGTACCCCATTGTTGGTGTCAGTGGATAGAATAGTAACCTATCATTGGTGTCAGTGGCAGGAATAGTTACCCTTCATTTGTGTCATTGGAAAGAGTAGTGACCCATAATGTAAGTTTGAGGACTATTCACAATTATTGGTGTAAGTGGATGGAATAGTGACCCATCATTGGTGTAAGCAGAAGGAATAGTGAGCCATAATTGGTGTCAGTGGGAGGAGTGATATCCTATTGTTAATGAAAAGAATAGTGAGCCAGTATTGTTGTCAGAGGGAGAAGTAGTAGCCCATTATTGGTGTCAGTGGAAGGATAAGTCCCTATTATTTGTGTCAGTGGAAAGAATAGTAAACCATGATTGGTGTCAGTGAAGGAATACACCCTTCATCAGTGGACGTTATAGTGACCCATCATTGGAGTCAGGAGATTGGAAAAGTGACCCATCATTGGTGTCAGAGGAAGGTGCAATATCCTATTGTTGGTATCAGTGGAAAGAATGTTGAGCGAACATTTGTGTCACTGGAAATAATAGGGACTAATATTTGGTCACTATTATTTGTGTGAGGGGAAAGAATAGTAAGCCAACCTTGCTGTCAGTGGGAGGAATAACCCATCATTGGTGTCAGTGGGAGGAATAGTACCCCATTGTTGGTGTAAGTGGATAGAATAATAGATCATTATAGTGGATAGAATCATTGGTGTCAGTGGGAGGAATAGTGGCCCATAATGTAAGTTTGAGTAATATTGACCCATCATTTTTGTCAGTGGAGAGAATAGTGAGCCAGCATTGGTGTCAGTGGGAGAAGTAGTAACCCCTTGTTGGTGTCATTGGAAGGATTAACCACATGTTGACCGAGCCATAGCCGAAAGACGGCTATGGCGTGGTTGGCTTATTCTGGGAGGGCGTCCATGGACTTACTCATAGAATCTTGTTCCCGTGTGCCCCCTGGAGTACGCAGAAAGAAACATCCGTGACTGTCGGGTCCAGAAGAACCTGTGCATCACAGATCACGGTAAATGGCCACTGGTAGTGGCCATTTACCATATGATCAATCTGTAAAATGACAGAGCGATCACAACAGACCGGCATTGTATCTGGTTCCTCCCTCCCATCTCTTGGTACAGTGTGGGGGGAGAGATCATTTGCAGCAGTGCTGTGGGCTGTATGTGTAGTGCCCAAAGCGCTGCTCAGTGCCCATTCCAGCCACATTCTGACTCTGCCCATACTCTACCATACTCTGCCATACTCATCCATGAAATACTCACATGAAAAAAATACATGAAATACCCTGCCATACTCTACTATACCCTGCCATACCCTGCAATACCCTGCAATGCTCTGCCATACTTTGCCATACTCAGCAATACTCATCCATACTCTGCAATACTCATCCATCCATCCATGCTCTGCAATACTCATGAATGTCATACATTTTTTCAGCATTAAGACTGCCTCATCATATTGCTCCCATCAAAACTGCCCGTCATATTCCTCTATTATAAATCAGTACATGGTGTGTCTGTGCTCTCCCCCAAGCTCTGTAATCTGAGATGCTCCAGCCACCTCCCCCACTGTCCATCACTGTGTATAAGCTTTGGTAACCATGGAAAAAAAAAGACAACAAAAGCCTGGATGCCCTAAACTTGACTTCAATATTAAAAAAGTGTTAAAAAGCTTAATATTTTAAAAAGCATAAATAGTAAAAAAAAAGTTGAAGAAGTCCCATCATCAGCTAAAAGAGCTGAACATTTTTAAAAGTTGAATGGTTTTAATAGCTGAAAGTATGCAGAAGTTATGCAGAGCCAAAAAACATACGGAAAAATAGTAAAAAGGATGATTAACCACTTGCCTACTGGGCACTTAAACACCCCTCCTGCCCAGACCAATTTTCAGCTTTCAGTGCTCTCACACTCTGAATGACAATTACTCAGTCATGCAATACTGTACCCAAATGTGCTTTTTTGTCCTTTTTTTTCCCACAAATCACCCCTGGGTATTTTATTTTTTGCGCTATAAATGAAAAAATAACGAAAATTTTGAAAAAAAACACATTTTTCTTTGTTTCTGTGATAAAATTTTGCAAATTATTAATTTGTCTTCATAAATTTTGACCACAATTTATACTGCTACATATCTTTGGTAAAAATAACCCAAATTAGTGGATATTATTTGGTCTTTGTGAAAGTTAGAGAGTCTACAAGCTGTGGTGCGAATCATACAAAATTGATCACATCTGATGTACTGGTGGCCTATCTCATTTCTTGTGACCCGAACAAGCCAGGAAAGTACAAATTTTTGAAAGTAGACATTCCAAGGTATTTAGTAAGAGGAATGGTGAGCTTTTTGATGTTGTAATTTTTTCCCACAATTTTTTGCAAAATGAAGATTTTTTATTTTATTTATATTTTTTCTACAAAAATTGTCATTGTAATAGGTTATTTCTCTCATGTGGCAAGTGTATACCACAAATAATGCCCCAAAATAAATTCTGCTACTCCTCCTGAGTATTACGATACCACATGTGTGGGACATTTTTACAGCCTGGCCACATAGAGAGTCCCAACAATCAGGGAGTGCCATCATGTGTTCTAGGAGCATAAATTACACATCTAACTTGCTGACTACCTATTACACTTTTGAAGGCCTTGGAGCACCAGGACAATGACACGTGACACCGACGTGGCACTGATGACAGATGGCACTGATATGTGGCACTGATACATGGCACTGATGACAGATGCCACTAATACATGGCACTGATGACACGTCACACTGACAGATGGCACTAATATGTGGCACTAATGACAGATGGAACTAATATGTGGCACTGATGACACATGGCACTAATACGTGGCACTAATGACAGATGGAACTAATATGTGGCAATGATGACACGTGACACTGATGACAGATGGCACTAATACCTGGCATTGATGACACGTGACACTGATAACAGATGGCACGTGACACTGACGACAGATGGCACTGATGCCTGATGGCACTAATATGTGGCACTGATGACATGTGACACTGATATGGCACTGATGACAGATGGCACGATGTGGCACTGACATGTGGCACTGATGACAGATGACACTATGTGGCACTGATGACACATGGCACTAATACGTGGCACTAATGACAGATGGAACTAATATGTGGCACTGATGACACGGGACACTGATGACAGATGGCACTGATACCTGGCATTGATGACACGTGACACTGATAACAGATGGCACGTGACACTGACGACAGATGGCACTGATGCCTGATGGCACTAATATGTGGCACTGATGACACGTGACACTGATATGGCACTGATGACAGATGGCATGATGTGGCACTGACACGTGGCACTGATGTGGCACTAATGACAGATGGCACTATGTGGCACTGATGACAGGTGGCACTGATGACAGATGGCACTTATACATGGCACTGGGGACAGATGGCACTGGGGACAGGTGGCACAGCCAGGTGGCAGTGGGGGCAGATGGCAGTGTGGGCAGTGGGGACAGGTGGCAGTGGGGACAGATGGGCACTGTATTTTTATTTTATTTTAATTTATTTTTTTACACTGACCACTGTAGAGATGCGGCAGTTCATCTCTCCCTCCTCACACGCTGTCTGTATGAGGAGGGAAAGCCGGCGATGAGAGATGATCTCATATGTTTACATATGAGATCATCTCTCATTGGGCATGCCGATCACGATGTAAACTGTGATTGGCCGTTTACAGCGATCTGTGACTGGCTGTGTCCGGGGGACATGGCCAGCACAGAACGTAAGTTAAAGGGAGGACATCCAGGGACGGCCTCCCGGCAGTTAGCATCCGCGCTGCAGCCGTCTTTTGGCTATAGCGCAGACGCGAAGCGGTTAATAACTAGAAAATGCATTTCCTGGAGAAAATGCGTGAAAAAGAATGAAAAGCATCAAAACTGCCCCATCATATTGCCCCACAAAGAAAAAGGGGGCTTTCACTGTATCAAGAAATGTGGTGTGGCAGTCCCATCCCTAAATCTAGATTCAAAAAAAGGAGACCCCCCTGAATGGGACTTTAATAGACCACGACACCACCCAGATTTGCGAGTAAAACTTATGTTTATTTATACAGTACAAAATGGTAAAAAAAGGAGACACCCAGACAAAAAATGTCTCCAATGAAATATACAATCATAGAAAATTGCGCAAAAAAACTTATACAAGAACCACTAATACTCTCATCGGTATCCCAAACCCGACGCGTTTCCAGTTTCTGTTGTTACAGAACTTTCATCAGGGGTGGAATGCAGGAAGTAGCGATAGCATGGTAATTCTACAATAAAAAGACAAAAAGGAGAGAGAGAGAAAAAAAAATTATATCTTAATGTCTATAATATTTGTACATTCATGCCCCCAGCATAGACCTTCACAGCGGCAAAGGCCTAGTACCCACCTTGTCACCAGCACTCCTCCATATATATATATATATATATATATATATAAGGTAGGAACGCTTAGAGATGCCAAGATAGTTTGGCCGCAATTTAAGGGTCTTTTGCTGACAATGTAGCTCACAGCACATTCCTCCAAAAATTGTTCCACAGTGAGGGGATGTTATGTATACATCTGCTTCCCTATAACACAGAAGAAACTATGTATGGAAAACAAAACTATCCTCCTATCCTTCCCCAAAGAAAAAATGAATAATAATATAGTGTAAAATGAAATTAAAAAAGCAAGAAAAGTATCAGGATATAGCCTGCATTTGATAAAAGATTTAGAAAATCTTGAATATACAAATGCACAGTTCCAGTGTGACCCGGGGTTCAAAACAGCCCCACTAAAGAATATGTACCAAGAATGAAAGAAAGAGGGGGAGAAATAGAAACAAAGAGAGAACCATGGTGTAATGAAGTTGAAGTAATGTAAGTGAACAAACAAAAATGCGCCGACACTACTCCCTACCAGCCATTTAAGTGTAACAAGCGGTAAAGGTATAGCAGTAATATATAGAGGACATGCTTATCGCAACTTACCCAAAGGCTGAGGGTGTGTTTTTTTTTATTTGTTTAAAATAAGTCGCCCTTGACAACATTATTGTCAGCTCCCAATGAGGCTCCCCAAATCGCCAATGGGTAAAAGACCTGTTAAAAATACTACTTGTCATTAAACCGAGGGGGAGGGCCAGTAAGCGGAGACAGAATATCTTCAATAATATCAAGATCAAAGTACCTACCTAAGAGGCGGGGGTGTGCGCCGCTGTATGGCCCAGAAAAAATGGTGTGGCTAGCCTATGTCCCGCTCAGTATGTTTAAATAGGAAGCTGGCGCGTATATAGCGCCGCCACTCATGACGCCTAACTAAATGCGGCCAAGTGTCATGCCATACAGAGAATGTTACCTTAACCGCGCATGTGCAAGAGTGCGGCTATCTAGTGCCCCCGCGAACACTGCACGCCTGCGCGATATTGCAAATGCACTTGCGTCGGGGTCAATGAATGAAAAGGGCAGAAATGCCTCCAATCCCAGGGGCACATGTGCCAAAAATATGACGAGACTCGATCAAAGTCAAACAACTGCCATTTTCCATAAGGGCAATACACAAAATCAATATGAAGCCTGTGTTAATAATGCAAACTAAAGAAAGGGCAAAATAGACAAGAAACAATAGGGAGAAAGATTCCAAAAGAGGTATAGGAGTGTGGAAGCATCTTTGGAGGAAGGGGAGAGAGGGGGGAAGGGTTTTATAATTGAAACCCCCCTATATATTATAAATAAAATAGATATATATTAGGGACATGAATGTCAAAAACATAAAAATAAAAATAAATAAATAAATAATTAATCCCCAAAGCCACCATGCGAACAAAGACCATATAGATCATTCAATATATTCCACTAATTCACATCTGTACCTAAGATGATAATTAGCCCTCTGATTCCTCCCAGGAGCCAGATGTAAAGCCTTCTAGGAAGGGTCTAAAACTGATACAGTCATTCAGACCGGGTGGTCGTGTGGCACACAAGGCCACTATCCACCTTGTCTTGTGCTGTAGGAGGGTCTTTTCCAGATCCCCTCCCCTAGCATTAGGATGTACACGATCCAATACCAAGAACCTGATTTTTGGAAAAGTCCCCATGTGAATTCCCCCAAGTCCCCATTTGACATTCATGTCCCTAATATATATTTTATTTATAATATATAGGGGGTTTCAATTATAAAACCCTTTCCCCCACTCTCTCCCTTTCCTCCAAAGATTCTTCCACACTCCTATATCTCTTTTGGAATCTTTCTCCGTTTTGTTTCTTGTCTATTTTGCCCTTTCTTTAGTTTGCATTATTAATACAGGCTCCATATTGATTTTGTATATACTTTGATCGAGTCTCGTTATATTTTTGGTGCATGCGCCCCTGGGATTGGAAGCATTTCCACCCTTGTCATTCATTCACCCCGACGCAGGCGCATTTGCGATATCAAGCAGGCGTGCAGTGTTCGCAGAGTGCACTAGATGGCCATTATTATAAATCAGTACATGGTGTACATGGTGTATCTGTGCTCTCCCACACTGCCCATCACTGTGTATAAGAAGTGTTGGTAACCATGGAAACAAAACAGACAACAAAAGCCTGGCTGCCCTAAACGTATTGACATTTTCTGAAATGATTACTAAACTTAAACAGTTTTTTCACAAAAACTGTAAAAGATATCAAACTGAAAAGATATAGACAGATAGCTGAATATTTTGTGGGAACAGAGGGGCACCAGACTGAGTGCAATATAAATCATATATTTAATAAAAACAAGTAGTAACTCACAGGTTAAATTAGATGAGTTCAGTATGTGGTGAAAATCGCCAGTCCTGGAGTCTCATATGGGATGGGATGAGAGACACCACAGATCATCTCTCATTGGGCACGTTGATCACGATGTAAACGGTTGCTGTGATTGGCCGTTTACAGCGATCTGTGACTGACTGTGTCCGGGGGACATGGCCAGCAGAGAACTTAAGTTAAAAGGAGGACGTCCAGGGACGGCCTCCCGGCAGTTAGCATCCGCGCTGCAGCCGTCTTTTGGCTATAGCGCGGGCGCGAAGTGGTTAATAACTAGAAAATGCATTTCCTGGAGAAAATGCGTGAGAAAGACTGAAAAGCATCAAAACTGCCCCATCATATTGCCCCACAAAGAAAAAGGGGGCTTTCACTGTATCAAGAAATGTGGTGTGGCAGTCCCATCCCTAAATCTAGATTCAAAAAAAGGAGACCCCCTGAATGGGACTTTAATAGACCACCAACACCACCCAGATTTGTGAGTAAAACTTATGCTTATTTATACAGTACAAAATGGTAAAAAAGGAGACACCCAGACAAAAAATGTCTCCAATGAAATATACAATCATAGAAAAATGCGCAAAAAAACACTTATACAAGAACCACTAATAATCTCATTGGTATCCCAAACCCGACGCGTTTCCAGTTTCTGTTGAAACAGAACTTTCATCAGGGGTGGAGAGCAGGAAGTAGCGATAGCATGGTAATTCTACAATAAAAAGACAAAAAGGAGAGAGAGAGAAAAAAAAATTATATCTTAGATCTTAATGTCTATAATATTTGTACATTCATGCCCCCAGCATAGACCTTCACAGCGGCAAAGGCCTAGTACCCACCTTGTCACCAGCACTCCTCCATATATATATAAGGTAGGAACGCTTAGAGATGCCAAGATAGTTGGGCCGCAATTTTAGGGTCTTTTGCTGACAATGTAGCTCACAGCACATTCCTCCAGAAATTGTTCCACAGTGAGGGGATGTTATGTATACATCCGCTTCCCTATACTCACAACGCCTAACTAAATGCGGCCAAGTGTCATACCATACAGAGAATGTTACCTTAACCACGCATGTGCAAGAGTGCGGCCATCTAGTGCCCCCGCGAACACTGCACGCCTGCGCGATATTGCAAATGCACTTGCGTCGGGGTCAATTAATGAAAAGGGCAGAAATGCCTCCAATCCCAGGGGCACATGCTCCAAAAATATGACGAAACTCGATCAAAGTCAAACAACTGCCATTTCCCATAAGGGCAATACACAAAATCAATATGGAGCCTGTGTTAATAATGCAAACTAAAGAAAGGGCAAAATAGACAAGAAACAATAGGGAGAAAGATTCCAAAAGAGGTATAGGAGTGTGGAAGCATCTTTGGAGGAAGGGGAGAGAGGGGGGAAGGGTTTTATAATTGAAACCCCCCTATATATTATAAATAAAATAAATATATATTAGGGACATGAATGTCAAAAACATAAAGTAAAAATAAATAAATAAATAAATAATAAATCCCCAAAGCCACCATGCGAACAAAGACCATATAGATCATTCAATATATTCCACTAGTTCACATCTGTACCTAAGATGATAATTAGCCCTCTGATTCCTCCCAGGAGCCAGATGTAAAGCCTTCTAGGAAGGGTCTAAAACTGATACAGTCATTCAGACCGGGTGGTCGTGTGGCACACAAGGCCACTATCCACCTTGTCTTGTGCTGTAGGAGGGTCTTTTCCAGATCCCCTCCCCTAGCATTAGGGTGTACACGATCCAATACCAAGAACCTGGTTTTTGGGAAAGTCCCCATGTGAATTCTCCCAAGTCCCCATTTGACATTCATGTCCCTAATATATATTTTATTTATAATATATAGGGGGTTTCAATTATAAAACCCTTTCCCCCACTCTCTCCCTTTCCTCCAAAGATTCTTCCACACTCCTATATCTCTTTTGGAATCTTTCTCCGTTTTGTTTCTTGTCTATTTTGCCCTTTCTTTAGTTTGCATTATTAATACAGGCTCCATATTGATTTTGTATATTGCCCTTATGGGAAATGGCGGTTGTTTGACTTTGATCGAGTCTCGTTATATTTTTGGCGCATGCGCCCCTGGGATTGGAGGCATTTCCGCCCTTGTCATTCATTGACCCCGACGCAGGCACGTTTGCGATATCACGCAGGCGTGCAGTGTTCACGGAGTGCACTAGATGGCCGTGCTCTTGCACATGCACGGTTAAGGTAACATTCTCTGTATGGTATGATGCTTGGCCGCATTTAGTTAGGCGTCATGATTGACGCCGCTATATGCGCGCCAGCTTCCTATTTAAACATACTGAGCGGACATAGGCTAGCCACACCATTTTTTATGGGCCATACAGCAGCGCACACCCCCGCCTCTTATGTAGGTACTTGGATCTTGATATTATTGAAGATATTTTGTCTCCGCTTACTGGCCCTCCCCCTCAGTTTAATGACAAGTAGTATTTTTAACAGGTCTTTTACCCATCCGCGATTTGGGGAGCCTCATTGAGGGCCGACAAAAATTTTGTCAAGGGGCGACTTATTTAAAAAAAAAAAAAAAAAACCCCACCCTCAGCCTTTGGGTAAGTTGCGATAAGCATGTTATCCTCTACATATTACTGCTTTACCTTTACCGTTTGTTACACTTAAACGGCTGGTAGGGAGTGGTGTCGGCGCATGTTTGTTTGTTCACTTACATTACTTCAACTTCATTACACCATGGTTCTCTCTTTGTTTCTATTTCTCCCCCTCTTTCTTTCATTCTTGGTACATATTCTTTGGTGGGGCTGCTTTGAACCCCGGGTCACACTGGAACTGTGCATTTGTATATTCAAGATTTTCTAAATCTTTTATCAAATGCAGGCTATATCCTGATACTTTTCTTGCTTTTTTAATTTCATTTTACACTATATTATTATTCATTTTTTCTTTGGGGAAGGATAGGAGGATAGTTTTGTTTTCCATACATAGTTTCTTCTGTGTTATAGGGAAGCGGATGTATACATAACATCCCCACACTGTGGAACAATTTTTGGAGGAATGTGCTGTGAGCTTCATTGTCAGCAAAAGACCCTTAAATTGTGGCCAAACTATCTTGGCATCTCTAAGCGTTCCTACCTTATATATATATATATGGAGGAGTGCTGGTGACAAGGTGGGTACTAGGCCTTTGCCGCTGTGAAGGTCTATGCTGGGGCCATGAATGTACAAATATTATAGACATTAAGATCTAAGATATCATTTTTTTTCTCTCTCTCTCCTTTTCTTACCATTTTGTACTGTATAAATAAACATAAGTTTTACTTGCAAATCTGGGTGGTGTTGGTGGTCTATTAAAGTCCCATTTAAGGGGTCTCCTTTTTTTGCATCATATTGCCCCCATTAAAACTGCCCATCATATTCCTCTATTTTAAATCAGTACATGGTGTATTTGTGCTCTCCCACACTGCCCATCACTGTGTATAAGAAGTATTGGTAACCATGGAAACAAAACAGACAACAAAAGCCTGGCTGCCCTAAATTTAATTACATTTTCTGAAATGATTACTAAACTTAAACAGTTTTTTCACAAAAACTGTAAAAGATATCAAACTGAAAAGATATAACCAGATAGCTGAATATTTGTTTGGCGTCTGTAGGTGAAAGTATGAAGGAGCTGAAACTTTTGGCAGAGGAAGAAGATTTTATGGATTTTAAGCATGCTCTCATTGACTTCAATGTTAAAAAAAGGTGTTAAAAAGCTTAATATTTTAAAAGTATAAATAGTAGGAAAAAGGTTGAAGAAATCCCATCATCAGCTGAAAGAGCTGAACATTTTAAAAGTTGAATGGCTTTAATAGCTGAAAGTATGCAGAAGTTACGCAGAGCCCAAAAACATACAGAATAATAAAATTAAAAAGATGATGATGATGATTAATAAAAAAAAAAACGAATAACAATAGTGGGACTGCTAAAGCATTCCAACTAAAAAGATAATGATGATGATTAACTAGAAAACTGCCCCATCATATTGCCACTATCAAAACTGCCCCATTATATTGCCACCATCAAAATTGCCCCACCAAAATTTCCCCCATCAAAACTGCCCCCATCAGAACGGCCCCCACCAAACGGCCCCATCAAACTTACCCCATCCTATTGCCCCATCAAAACTGCCCCATCATATTGCCACCATCAAATCTACCCCATCAAAACTGCCCATCATATTCCTCTATTATAAATCAGTACATGGGGTGTCTGTGCTCTCCCCCACTGCCCATCACTGTGTATGAGAAGTGTTGGTAAACTTGTTAACAAAACAGACAACAAATGCCTGGCTGCCCTAAATTTAATGACATATTCTGAAATTATCACTAAACTTAAACCGCTTTTTCACAAAAACTGTAAAAGATATCAAACTGAAAAGCTATAGCCAGATAGCTGAATATATTGTGAACATTTTAAAGTTAATTTGAAAAGTATGAAGTGTGAAAGTATGAAGGGGCTGAAACTTTTGGCAGGAGAAGAAGATTTTATGGATTTTAAGCATGCTCTCATTGACTTCAATGTTAAAAAAAGTGTTAAAATGCTTAATATTTTAAAAAGTATCAATATTAGAAAAAAAGTTGTAGAAGTCTCAACATCATCTCATAGAGCTGAACATTTTAAAAGTTGAATGGCTTTAATCGCTGAAAGTATGCAGAAGTTAAGCAGAGCCAAAATACGTATGGAATAATAATAAAATTAAAAAGATGATGATTAACTAGAAAATGAATTTCCTGGAGAAAATGCACGGGAATGCTGAATAGCACCAAAACTGCCCCATCATATTGCCACCATCAAAACTGCCCCATCATATTGCCACCATCAAAACTGCCCCATCATATTGCCACCATCAAAACTGCCCCATCAAAATTGCCCCCACCGAAATTTCCCCATCAAAACTGCCCCCATCAAAATGACCCCCACCAAACCGCCCCATCCTATTCAAAAAGTAAGGGGTGGTGTTGCGCTCCTTGTGCAAGATTATATATTCTCCTATATGTGGAATTATCAGCTAGTGATTATAACTAGAAAGCATTCATCAATAGATTTAGCAAAATAAAGTGCAAATGTGTAGATATCATATACTAAAATAATATCATAAATAAATAAATAGGTTAGAGAGGGACATAGATGTTCATCTTAAAATTCCTAATATGCAAAATCTTAAAAAATAAATATAAAATGTATATCCAACATGTGCAAAATTACATAAAAATATATAAGTGAATAAGTGGTATGTGATTTCAAAATAGTGCAAAATATATAATAAGTTAATAATTCATACAGTATCTTATTTCATCAAGGAAAAATACGCAATATATATATATATATATATATATATATATATATATATATATATATATACACAGAAAAAAATAGAAAAAATATATAAATAAATAAATAGAAATCTTTAAGTAAACTGAGAGTATCAAGTCTCTTAGTGCAAGTATTGGACGTATGTTTCTTGGTCCAGTGTGCAACAGTAGTGCAGATGTGGAAGTGTTTCACAAGAACACTTTGTGCTGCTATCCTGACATTCAGTGATACTGTGCCTTTAAGTGATAAGATATGGGTCTTCCGTGTCACTGACACCCGTGGCTAAAATAAATGATTACCTTACTGCTGTAAGGTAAACAGCATGTAGTAAGATTAAAAGGAATGGATCCCTTCAGATCGGTCTTTTCCTAGGCGTTCTTATAGAATAAAGCCAGGGGGACTGTCGAAGTCACGTGTGGTTTGACCTAACGCGTAGGATACCAGAGGCAATCTAGACACCGGAACAGACGCATAGGTACGAGCTCGGCGCTCGTTTTTACAGTGTACAACTTGTATAAAGAAAATGTGAGTTTTTTATTGTTTTATTTAAATAAACGCCAACATTTTTTGCAACATACTGCACCATGGTAGGCCTCTCTTTATCTTTTCTCTAACACACTGAGCATCTACCTGAGTGATTCAAGCTACTGACGCCCAGCAGAAAGACAAGGAAAGGACCCCCCCTCCCCCTGGCTTTATTCCATAGGAACGCCCATCAAAACTGCCCCATCATATTGCCACCATGAAAACTTTCTCCATCAAAACTGCCCCATCATATTGCCACCATGAAAACTGCCCCATCATTTTGCCCCATCAAAACTGACCCCATCATATTCACCATGAAAACTGCCCCATCTTATTGCACCCATCAAAACTGCCCCATCAAAACTACCCCATCATATTGCCCCATCAAATCTGCCCCATAATATTGCTCCATCATATTGCCATCATCAAAACTGCCCCATCATATTGCCACCATCAAAACTGCCCCGTCATATTGCCCCCATCAACATTGCCACCATCAATACAAAACATGGAAAGAAAGGGAAAAAGAAACGGGGCTAGAGGGTAACCAACCCCCGGGACTTTTAAACTGTACCCAAATAGAGGCAAACAAAGAAAATACCCATATAAAAATAGACAGTAATTTTATTATTCATGAAGCACGGCTTAAAACAATTGACATGTAAACATCAAAACATAAATTCATTAAGTGTATAAGGGAATATTGGAGCAGTGCCATATAGGCCACAGAGCAACATAGGGTTCAGCTTCATGCAGGAGAGCAAAAATCACACTATGCCTGCTGTCAGCAGGATGTAGACTAGAGAGTGGAACCCTATCTTTCATTAACCCGAAAGACAGGTTCCAGCATAACAGCAAAAAACAAGAAAAATACTGAAAAACTGAAAAAAGGAGGGGGAAAACAAAGAGGGATTGCTTCCTGACAAAAATGCAGGAGCACATTTCTCAACTGTTTGTCCACACTGGACTGGTATAGGGGGGGCCCCAGTGTCTCAGTTCAGGTGATCCAAAGGGACTCGCAGATATAGATCATCTGTGGAGTGTAGAAAAAGCACAAATGTTACATAACTTTCCGCCTTACAAAAGAAAAACTGGAAAGGTGATCAAACTTCCTCTGTCCTGCCACCAGGAAGTGCATAGCAGCCAGAACAGCCCACACAAAAAATGGAAGGGATAGGAAGAAGGGGCCACAGGAGAGATCAATACAAGGAAATTAAGTAGAGTGTAGTCAACCCCTGGAGGCCGCAGCTTTCTGAAGGGTGTGCTCTGCTCGATCCAGCCAGTGAGACACATTAGCAGGGTTGTCAAAGAATTGTGTTTCCCCATTTGCTGCAACTCTGAGCTTGGCCGGGTACAACATGGCATATGCAACGTCATATTTTCGAAGTCGCTTTTTAACTTCTGTAAACTTGGCTCGCTTGCGCTGCAATTCTGCGGAGAAATCCGGATAAAATGATATGCGGGCATTATCAATTTTCATAAGGTCTCCTTTAGTTCTGGCTTGGGTCAGGGCGGCATCACGATCTTTGTAGTTCATCATTTTAAACAAGAACGGCCGTGGAGGCTCCCCTGGCCTAGGCGGCCTGGGTGGGACTCGATGGGCCTCTCCACTGTAAACATAGGAGAGAAGGCATCCTTACCGAAAGGGTCAAGCAGCCAGATTTTGATTTTGATGGGACAATTTTGATGGGACAGTTTTGATGGTGGTAATATGATGGGGCAGTTTTGATGGTGGTAATATGATGGGGCAGTTTGATAGGGGCAATATGATGGCACAGTTTTGGTGCTATTCAGCATTCCCATGCATTTTCTCCAGGAAATTCATTTTCTAGTTAATCATCATCTTTTTAATCTTAATATTATTCCGTACGTTTTTTGGCTCTGCTTAACTTCTGCATACTTTCAGCGATTAAGGCCATTCAACTTTTAAAATGTTCAGCTCTGAGATGATGATCAGACTTCTACAACTTTTTTTCTACTATTGATACTTTTTAAAATATTTATCATTTTAACACTTTTTTTAACATTGAAGTCAATGAGAGCATGCTTAAAATCCGTAAAATCTTCTTCCCCTGCCAAAAGTTTCAGCTCCTTCATACTTTCACCTACAGATGTCAAACAAACTTTAAAATGTTCACAAAATATTCAGCTATCTGGCTATATCTTTTCAGCTTGACATATTTTACAGTTTTTGTGAAAAAGCTGTTTAAGTTTAGTGATAATTTCAGAAAAATGTATTAAATTTAGGGCATCCAGGCTTTTGTTGTCTGTTTTGTTTCCATGGTTACCAACACTTCTTATACACAGTGATGGGCAGTGGGGGAGAGCACAGATACACCATGTACTAATTTATAATAGAGGAATATGATGGGCAGTTTTGGTGCTATTCAGCATTCCCATGCATTTTCTCCAGGAAATGCATTTTCTAGATAATTGTATTATCCCATAAGTTTTTTGGATCTGTGTAACTTCTGCATACTTTAAACTATTAAAGCCATTCAACTTTTAAAACGTTCAGCTCTTTCAGCTGATGTGTGCTCTCCTTCAACATTTATTGTACTATTTATACTGTTCAGTTTTATATCTTTTACAGTTTTTGGGAAAAAGCTGTTTAAGTTTAGTGATAATTTCAGAAAATGTCATTAAATTTAGGGCAGCCAGGCTTTTGTTGGGGGCCATATGATGGGGCAGTTTTGATGGTGGCAAAATGACGGGGCAGTTTTGATGGGGCAATTCTGATGGTGGCAATGGCAAGAAATGGACAGAGATGAAGTGATCAAAAAACGTATTACAGAGGGGTACCACATCCCGGTATCAAATACAAAACATGGAAAGAAAGGGAAAAAGAAACTGGGCTGGAGGGTAACCAACCCCCGGGACTTTTAAACGGTACCCAAATAGAGGCAAACAAAGAAAATACCCATATAAAAATAGACAGTAATTTTATTATTCACGAAGCACGGCTTAAAACAATTGACATGTAAACATCAAAACATAAATTCATTAAGTGTATACAGAAGAGGTACAGATCATATGACCACAAAGTTTTACCAATCCTATACACAACAAAATGCTGCTAATTTCAACATGTTTCGCTCCCTTGAGCTTCTTCAGGATAATGCAGCTTTTGTTAAAAACTAAGAAAAAAGAGGAAAGTAGATTACCAATATATTAGATAAAGATATAATTATATAAATATAAGTAAATGCTTATACAATATGGTAATTATGAGAAATAAAGGTTTACACAAGACTTAACAACAATAACATTATAGGACATATATCATTGGAATATAGTGATCAGGGTGGGCAGGTAAGTGATGTAGCATCTTACCATGGGGATCAAGGCTCCTAGATTATGTGGTTCAAAAATCGAATCCAGCATTATTGCAAATAATGAAGATGAAGAGAGCCGCACAGACCACAGATCCCAGCAATCTGCAGAGATGGACAATTTTAAAATGGGACAATGTAAGCTATATTGAGTTATGAAAAACAGTGCTAAAAGAAGCAAATCCAGGAAAATACCTGAGGGTAATTAGGGTAACCTGCGTTGAATCAATCAAAATTTTGTATGGTATGCCATTATTAAAATGGTGTTGCCAGACTATGTGGAAAGGTTACTAATGGCTATCCACCTAAATGAATAAATAAATCAAAAAGGGGGACATATATGAATGCCAAAATGGTCTAAAGGACCAATTAGTATTAATTGTGTTGTTTGCAATGATAATAGATACTGTAAAGTAAATAAATAAACGAGGAGGGGTTACCTGTAATAACCGCTACATTGAGCAGTTATAGAGACTGCCTAACGCGATCCAAGTGAATATCAGCCAGACAGAGCACGAACCCTCTGCATCAATTGCCAAAACGGCAATGATGTAGGCTGAACTTATAAAAGCCATCTCCAGCTCGGCAGCGTCTGACGTCGCTGCCGAGCTGCGGGCATGTAAAGAAGAGACTCCGCCCAATGCAGAGCTCAAACCAGAGCTCGGCACATGCGCAGGTGACGTAATTTGCATCACCATCGCGCAGCGGCTATCTTAGAAAAGCCACCTGCCCTACCAAAAAGGAGAGAAGGATGAGAATGGACGCCGCCCTAACTCCTTAATGTCCAAGGTGGCTCAGGGTGGAATAGAGGCTAATGGTGAGAGCTGTGCTAAAGGGTGACTAGTCTCACAAAACAAAGGGCAACCTGGACCAGGGCCCCTGATTGATTAATGAGGTCTGCTGCCAGCGTTACCCCCAGGCGCCAGTGCAGATTGAATAAAGGGGATATGTATGTCAACTGCGGCAATCAAATAAATAAGTAAATTGTGTTATATGCCGTACACATAACAGGAAGGTAAGAAGATGAAAAAATGTCAAAATAAAATCTTCAAGAATTGAACATAAAGTCAGTAAAAATCAACTGACTCAATGAGAAATAATTTTGAGCGCAGAAGTCCACATGGCGATACAAATTCCACAAAACCTTACCACCCGAATCTAAAAATATACACTTTTGGTAAAGCATTAATATACAAAAAAAAGAAAAAAAAGAAAAAAAGGAGAGGGGACCCTTCTACAAAAATGGTTTATAGCTAAAGGTATCATTAAGGCCTGGAGAGCGTGTAGCCCCCAGGTTAAAGATCCAGCATGCTTCGCGCTGCAACAGGATACGATTGTAGTCACCTCCACGGTCTCCCGGGGGTACAAATTCTAATGCAAAAAAGTGCATCAACGTATCATCAAAATTATGATGAAGGCCAAAATGGCGGCTGATGGGGGTCTCCATTTTCTTTCCACGCACAACCAGAGACACATGGTCTCTGATGCGATGGAAGAAAGGGCGCTTTGTTTTCCCTATGTAATAGTCACTGCATTGGCAAACTATAATATAGGCAATGCCGATGGATTGGCAAGTGACCGAGAACCTTGGTTTGAACAAGCGCCCATTCGGTAATAGAATAGATTCTGAGGCATACAGATACCTACAGAAGCTACATTTATGGCATGGTTCACATCCCTTATGTTTTTTACCTACCACTGACTGAGGGACAAAGTGGCTGCGAACGAGAGTGTCCCGTAGTGATCGGGATCTTCTGTAGGTGACCTCGGGATAATCTGAGAGGTGTTTGGATATCCCTGGGTCGCTGTTCAGGAGATACCAATATTTTTTAAGGATAGCTCGCATTTGAGAATGCTGACCATTAAATCTTGTTATTAGTCTAACACCAGGACAAGTTTTAGGTGGTCTATGGCCATGAATCAAAATAGTTCTATTTTGTTTTTTAGCCTGTAGGTACGATCGTTTGAGACATTTATTATCCCCTCTGACGTAGACATAGTCGGAGCTTTTTAGCTTCCAGTTCGAAATCAGCTTCATTACTACAGTTTCCTTTCAAACGAAGATACTGGCCATAGGGGATACTAGCTATTAGAGGAGCAGGATGAGAGCTAGAGGCGTGCAACAAAGTATTCGCTGCAGAAGGCTTACGATAAAGAGTGGATTGGATATCACCAGTAAAGTTAACAAAAATTTGTATATCGAGAAAAGTTCATCTAGAGAGGTTCTTCTCCATGGTGAATTTTAGATTAAAGCTGTTGACTCCCAAAAGGTTAACAAAAGTCACCAAATCCGCCTCAGTTCCAGTCCAGATGAAAAAAATATCATCAATATACCTACGTCATGTAGGGATTAATTCAAAAAATCTTTGTAAGTTCTCCTGGTGAAAGATATGGCACTCCCACCCCCCCAGGTACAGGTTGGCATAAGAGGGGGCACATTTGGTCCCCATTGCCACACCTTGCACCTGGAGATAGTGGGAGCGCCCGAACAAAAAAATGTTGTTCGTCAAGACGAAACGCAGAAGTCTCAAGATAAACTGGTTATAATCAGGGGAGGCCCCGCCGCCCTCGGAAATGAAACCCTCCACAACACGAACCCCCAAATCATGGGGGATCGAGTTGTAGAGGGCCTCAACATCGAGGGCGATGAGCCAAGATCCCTCCGGAACCGAGGTGCCATCTATTGCTCTTAGTAGGTCGGTGGTATCTTGTAAGTATGATGTCAAGATTTCTACATAAGGACGAAGAAAATCGTCTATGAGGGTACTAGCATATTCAGTCAAACAGCCTTTCCCAGATACTATGGGGCGTCCAGGGGAATTAGATGGATGTTTATGCACCTTAGGTAGTGCGTGTAGAGTGGGAGTTTTTGGATTTTGAATATTCAAATATTCCCAAGTTTTCTTTGTAATAAGCCCCTGCTGATAAGCTGATGTAATTAATTTGCCATACTGAGTAGTGATATATTTAACATGGCTTTCTGGAACTTTACGATACCACTCTTTGTTTTGTAATAGTTTAGCAACCATCAATTCGTATTGAATATTGTCCATCACCACCAGATTACCCCCTTGTCCGAGGGTTTAATAATTATGTTAGTGTTTGATTGTAGAGAAGCAAAGGCCTCTTTGTTGGGCAGTTAGGTTAGAGTGTTTTAAACCCACCAATTTTGTTTCAACAATTTCCTTAGTTACCTGTTGTATAAAGGCCCAAATGTTGGGGTTACTCTGAAGGGCAGGGAATCTGGTGGACTTAGGTTTATATTCTTTTGGAGTGGATGAACTGCGAGGAGGGGCCAACCGAGGAGAGTCAAAATTATCACCTGACAAACCTTCCGCCTCTTCTAAGTCAGTCTCGTCGATGTGCCCCTCCTCTTAAAGCTCCATCAACTCCTCCATGGCTTTTACATCATTAAGACTTAACCCCTGTGAGTGGGAGTCCGGCTGTCGTGAAATTTCTGTTGATGGTTGGGAACCATCAAATATCACCCTGAACAACAACTTACGGGCAAAGAGATTCAAATCTTTTATTAACTCAAAAGTATCGATCGGTTGGGTCGGACAAACAGTAAGACCTAGTTTCAGAACAGAGATTTGAATCTCGGTAAGCTTAGTAGATGACAAATTGATTATTTCAAGGTTGTCTTGGATTGCTTTGGAAAGCTGGAACTCGGATCCGACATTTTTTTCGGGTCGTGAACTGGTTGGGAAAAGATGGGGGCTGTGCGAAAACCTGACTCGGAGGCGACCGCGGCCTGACCCCCTTCAGATTGGGGTGAGGCCGCAGTCGCCTGCGCATCGGGTGTGCCGGACTGTGAAGTGAATAAAGAGGGGACAGATGTCTTGGAAATACCTGAAAATTTAGCCGCGGAGGCTTTTGTGTTCATGGGAGTGCGATGCAAAGGGTTTGCCAATGCAATGCCTATTACATAGGGAAAACAAAGCGCCCTTTCTTCCATCGCATCAGAGACCATGTGTCTCTGGTGCGTGGAAAGAAAATGGAGACCCCCATCAGCCGCCATTTTGGCCTTTATCATCATTTTGATGATACGTTGATGCACTTTTTTGCATTAGAATTTGTGCCCCTGGGAGACCGTGGAGGTGACTACAATCGTATCCTGTTGCAGCGCGAAGCACGCTGGATCTTTAACCTGGGGGCTATGTGCTCTCCAGGCCTTAATGACACCTTTAGCTATAAACCATTTTTGTAGAATGGTCCCCTCTCCTTTTTTTCTTTTTTTTCTTTTTTTTTGTATATTAATGCTTTACCAAAAGTGTATATTTTTAGATTCGGGTGGCCAGGTTTTGTGGAATTTGTATCGCCATGTGGACTTCTGCGCTCAAAATTATTTCTTATTGAGTCAGTTGATTTTTACTGGCTTTATGTTCAGTTCTTGAAGATTTTATTTTGACATTTTTTCATCTTCTTACCATCCTGTTATGTGTACGGAATATAACACAATTTACTTATTTATTTGATTGCCGCAGTTGACCTACATATCCCCTTTATTCAATCTGCACGGGCACCCGGGGGTAACGCTGGCAGCAGACCTCATGAATCAATCAGGGGCCCTGGTCCAGGTTGCCCTTTGTTTTGTGAGACTAGTCGCCCCTTTAGCACAGCTTTCACCATTAGCCTCTATTCCACCCTGAGCCACCTTGGACATTAAGGAGTAAGGGCGGCGTCCGTTCTCCGCCTTCTCTCCTTTTTGGCCCCTGTCCTCTCTCGTTGTATTGGTAGGGCGGGTGGCTTTTCTAAGATAGCCGCTGCGTGATGGTGACGCAAATTACGTCACCCGTGCATGCGCCAAGCTCTGGTTTGAGCTCTGCATTGGGCGGAGTCTCTTCTTTACATGCCTGAAGCTCGGCGGCGACGTCAGACACCCGCCGAGCTGAAGATGGCTTTTATAAATTCAGCCTACATCATTGCCGTTTTGGCAATTGATGCGGAGGGTTCGTGCTCTGTGGGCTGATATTCACTTGGATCGCATTAGGCAGTCTCTATAACTGCTCAATGTAGCGGTTATTACAGGTAACCCCTCCTCGTTTATTTATTTACTTTACAGTATCTATTATCATTGCAAACAACACAATTAATACTAATTGGTCCTTTAGACCATTTTGGCATTCATATATGTCCCCCTTTTTGATTTATTTATTCATTTAGGTGGATAGCCATTAGTAACCTTTCCACATAGTCTGGCAACACCATTTTAATAATGGCATACCATACAAAGTTTTGATTGATTCAACGCATGTTACCCTAATTACCCTCAGGTATTTTCCTGGATTTGCTTCTTTTAGCACTGTTTTTCATAACTCAATATAGCTTACATTGTCCCATTTTAAAATTGTCCATCTCTGCAGATTGCTGGGATTTGTGGTCTATCTGTGCGGCTCTCTTCATCTTCATTATTTGCATTAATGCTGGATTCGATTTTTGAATCACATAATATAGGAGCCTTGATCCCCATGGTAAGATGCTACATCACTTACCTGCCCACCCTGATCATTATATTCCAATGATATATGTCCTATAATGTTATTGTTGTTAAGTCTTGTGTAAACCTTTATTTCTCATAATTACCATATTGTATAAGCATTTACTTATATTTATATAATTATATCTTTATCTAATATATTGGTAATCTACTTTCCTCTTTTTTCTTAGTTTTTAACAAAAGCTGCATTATCCTGAAGAAGCTCAAGGGAGCGAAACATTTTGAAATTATCAGCATTTTGTTGTGTATAGGATTGGTAAAACTTTGTGGTCATATGATCTGTACCTCTTCTGTATACACTTAATGAATTTATGTTTTGATGTTTACATGTCAATTGTTTTAAGCCGTGCTTCGTGAATAATAAAATTACTGTCTATTTTTATATGGGTATTTTCTTTGTTTGCCTCTATTTGGGTACCGTTTAAAAGTCCCGGGGTTGGTTACCCTCCAGCCCAGTTTCTTTTTCCCTTTCTTTCCATGTTTTGTATTTGATACCGGGATGTGGTACCCCTCTGTAATACGTTTTTTGATCACTTCATCTCTGTCCATTTCTTGCCATTGCCACCATCAGAATTGCCCCATCAAAACTGCCCCGTCATTTTGCCACCATCAAAACTGCCCCATCATATGGCCCCCAACAAAAGCCTGGCTGCCCTAAATTTAATGACATTTTCTGAAATTATCACTAAACTTAAACAGCTTTTTCCCAAAAACTGTAAAAGATATAAAACTGAACAGTATAAATAGTACAATAAATGTTGAAGGAGAGCACACATCAGCTGAAAGAGCTGAACGTTTTAAAAGTTGAATGGCTTTAATAGTTTAAAGTATGCAGAAGTTACACAGATCCAAAAAACTTATGGGATAATACAATTATCTAGAAAATGCATTTCCTGGAGAAAATGCATGGGAATGCTGAATAGCACCAAAACTGCCCATCATATTCCTCTATTATAAATTAGTACATGGTGTATCTGTGCTCTCCCCCACTGCCCATCACTGTGTATAAGAAGTGTTGGTAACCATGGAAACAAAACAGACAACAAAAGCCTGGATGCCCTAAATTTAATACATTTTTCTGAAATTATCACTAAACTTAAACAGCTTTTTCACAAAAACTGTAAAATATGTCAAGCTGAAAAGATATAGCCAGATAGCTGAATATTTTGTGAACATTTTAAAGTTTGTTTGACATCTGTAGGTGAAAGTATGAAGGAGCTGAAACTTTTGGCAGGGGAAGAAGATTTTACGGATTTTAAGCATGCTCTCATTGACTTCAATGTTAAAAAAAGTGTTAAAATGATAAATATTTTAAAAAGTATCAATAGTAGAAAAAAAGTTGTAGAAGTCTGATCATCATCTCAGAGCTGAACATTTTAAAAGTTGAATGGCTTTAATCGCTGAAAGTATGCAGAAGTTAAGCAGAGCCAAAAAACGTACGGAATAATATTAAGATTAAAAAGATGATGATTAACTAGAAAATGAATTTCCTGGAGAAAATGCATGGGAATGCTGAATAGCACCAAAACTGTGCCATCATATTGCCCCTATCAAACTGCCCCATCATATTACCACCATCAAAACTGCCCCATCATATTACCACCATCAAAACTGTCCCATCAAAATTGTCCCATCAAAATCAAAATCTGGCTGCTTGACCCTTTCGGTAAGGATGCCTTCTCTCCTATGTTTACAGTGGAGAGGCCCATCGAGTCCCACCCAGGCCGCCTAGGCCAGGGGAGCCTCCACGGCCGTTCTTGTTTAAAATGATGAACTACAAAGATCGTGATGCCGCCCTGACCCAAGCCAGAACTAAAGGAGACCTTATGAAAATTGATAATGCCCGCATATCATTTTATCCGGATTTCTCCGCAGAATTGCAGCGCAAGCGAGCCAAGTTTACAGAAGTTAAAAAGCGACTTCGAAAATATGACGTTGCATATGCCATGTTGTACCCGGCCAAGCTCAGAGTTGCAGCAAATGGGGAAACACAATTCTTTGACAACCCTGCTAATGTGTCTCACTGGCTGGATCGAGCAGAGCACACCCTTCAGAAAGCTGCGGCCTCCAGGGGTTGACTACACTCTACTTAATTTCCTTGTATTGATCTCTCCTGTGGCCCCTTCTTCCTATCCCTTCCTTTTTTTGTGTGGGCTGTTCTGGCTGCTATGCACTTCCTGGTGGCAGGACAGAGGAAGTTTGATCACCTTTCCAGTTTTTCTTTTGTAAGGCGGAAAGTTATGTAACATTTGTGCTTTTTCTACACTCCACAGATGATCTATATCTGCGAGTCCCTTTGGATCACCTGAACTGAGACACTGGGGCCCCCCCTATACCAGTCCAGTGTGGACAAACAGTTGAGAAATGTGCTCCTGCATTTTTGTCAGGAAGCAATCCCTCTTTGTTTTCCCCCTCCTTTTTTCAGTTTTTCAGTATTTTTCTTGTTTTTTGCTGTTATGCTGGAACCTGTCTTTCGGGTTAATGAAAGATAGGGTTCCACTCTCTAGTCTACATCCTGCTGACAGCAGGCATAGTGTGATTTTTGCTCTCCTGCATGAAGCTGAACCCTATGTTGCTCTGTGGCCTATATGGCACTGCTCCAATATTCCACAATCCATGGAATGGGTATACCTCTTTTGTGTCTGTAATGGCTGGGGGGAGGAGGCGATGTCTATGATAGGGATGAGCCAAACACCCCCCGGTTCGGTTCGCACCAGAACTTTCGAACGGACCGAAAATTCGTACGAACTTTAGAACCCCATTGAAGTCTATGGGACTCGAACGTTTGAAATAAAAAGTGCTAATTTTAATGGCTAATATGCAATATACTGTCCTAAAAAGGGTTTGGGGACCTGGCTCCTGCCCCAGGGGACATGGGTCAATGCCTAAAATGTTTTTAAAAATGGCCATTTTGGGAGCACTGATTTTAATGACGATTAAAGTGAAAAAAAAAAGTGAAATATTCCTTTAAATATAGTGCCAGGGGGGTGTCTATAGTATGCCTGTGAAGTGCCACATGTTTCCCGTGTTTAGAACAGTCCCTGCACAAAATGACATTTAACGGAAATAACGTCATTTAAAACTACTTGCGGTTTTAATGTTATATCTGGTTCCGGCAGTATGGATGAAAATCATTGAGAAAAATGGCAAGGGTAGCCCCCCTGCCCATTACCAGCCCCTTTGGGTCTTGTACGGATATTAAGGGGAACCCTGTACCCAGGCCCTATATACTCAGAACAGCAGTATACAGGTGGTGCAAACAAGACAGGGACTGTGTAGGTTTGTTGTGTTAAGTAGAATCTGTTTGTAATTGTCAACTGGTACATTTTTAAAGTGTAGCTCCAGTCAAAAAATCTATTTTTAAGCTTTTTGGAAAACATAGGGAAGGGTTATCACCCCTGTATAATTTGTTTTGCTGTCCGTCTTTTTACATCTCACTTCCTGTTGTCTCCTTCCGTTTGCAAGTAGGAGACGTTTGTAAGTTGGATGTTTGAAAGTAGGGGCCTGCCCTAGATGCTCTGCAGAAATGGCGGAACAAGGTGTTGGTGTTGCCACAACATTGTAAGCCCTCAAAGTGACTCTTGGTGGGCGCTGGAGCACCCTGCTATGAACGATTAATTGTAATTAAATGCCATTGTTGAACAGTGGTAGAAAAATTGACCTTTGGTGGTTGTGGTGCTGGTGCCACAACACTATAGGTCCTCACAGTTACTCTGGGTGGGCACAGGAACGGGCCCTCCTGTGAACTATTATATCAAGAATTGTAATTACATGCCCCTGTTAAACAGGGGCTGAAAAATTGGGCCTTAGGCACTGGTGCCACAACACTGCAACCTCTCCCATATACTCTAGTTGTAGTGCAGGAATGAGCCCTGCTGCAAAGCATTGCATCAAAAATTGTAATTAAACGCCCCTGTTAAACAGGGGCTGAAAAATTGGGCTTCTGGCACTGGTGCTGGTGCCACGACACTGCAACCTCTCCCATATACTCTAGTTGTGGTGCAAGAAAGAGCCCTGCTGCAAAGCATTGCATCAAAAATTGTAATTAAACGCCCCTGTTAAACAGGGGCACAAAAATTGGGCCTTAGGCACTGGTGCTGGTGCCACGACACTGCAACCTCTCCCATATACTCTAGTTGTGGTGCAGGAATGAGCCCTGCTGCAAAGCATTGCATCAAAAATTGTACTTAAACGCCCCTGTTAAACAGGGGCAGAAAAATTGGGCTGATGGCATCAACCAAAACCAGAAATGTTCTTCCAACATATCAGCGGAGGAGGAAGAGGATAGACAATCAACATAACAGGACAGTCACTCAGCATCAGCATAGGCAGTCTTGAAGGGATGTGATATTTCAAAAAAAATTATTTGGTTACATCAGCTTCAGGTGCTTGGTAGCTGTGGGTGATCCAAGACTGATTCATCTTGATGAAGGTCAGTCGATCAACTGAGTCCGTGGACAGGCACACCCTGTGATTGGTAACAAAGCCACCAGCAGCACTGAAGGTGCATTCCGAAAGAACCCTGGATGCAGGACAGGCCAGTAGCTCTATTGCATACTGTGCAAGCTCTGGTCAGTGATCCATCCTCAAGACCCAGTAAGGCCGCGTACACACGGGCGGACTGTCTGACGGACTTGGTCCGCTGAAACAGTCCGCTCGTGTGTGGGCTTCAGCTGACTTTTTCAGCGGACAGTCTGGCGGACTAAGTCTTTCGGAATTTCCGTAATATTGTCCGTCCAAACTTGGTTTCAGCGGACAGTCCGCTCGTGAGTAGGCAAGTTGGACGGACTAAGTATGGCGCATGCTCAGAAAGGATTTACACGGCCGAAGGTTGCATTGCAGTGTATTGGACGTCGTATTTCTAGTCCCGTCGTACGTGCTGTACACGTCATCGCGCAAGCTTTCAGCGGACTGTCTGTTCATCGTGTGTGGTCAAGTCCGTTCATTCAAAAGTAGGACGGACTGTCTGTCGGATTGTCTGACGGACTTAGTTGGACGGATAGTCCGCCCGTGTGTACGCGGCCTAAGCCAGAGGATTTTCGGTGGGAAGGTGTCCAAGTCTGACCTTGCCCCTAGGTATTCCTGCACCATGTAAATCAGACACTGGTGATGGTTGCTGGAACCGATCATACCTTGGGGTTGCGGACTAAAAAATTGTCAGAACGCATCGGTCAGACGGCCACCTTCTCCACCGCTCCTTCTGACCGATGCCTCAGCAACACGTTGTCCAGGACCAGGAGTTTGTAACCTCCCAGTCTCTGGGAACGCGTTGCACAGACCTTTCTGCAAGGCCTCCCGGAGATGTCTCATCCTCTGCTCCCTCTGCAACAGCAAGATAAGGTTGGCAACCTTACCCTTGTACGGTGGATCAAGGAGAGTGGCCAGCCAGTAATGGTCCCTCTCCTTGATCCGAAGAATACGAGGATCCTTCCGCAGGCTTTGCAGGATCAGGGAGGCCATGCAGCGTAGGTTAGCTGAGGCATTCGGTCCGGAGTCCTCTGGGTCACTAAGGACAATATGATCCGCAGCTACTTCCTCCCAGCCACGTACAAGTCCATGGGTTTCTTGGGACTGTAAATCATCCCTACAAGACTGCTGTTGCTGCTGATGCTGAGTGCCAGCCTCCACCTCCATGCTGACGCAATCATCCTCTTCCTCCTCCTCATCCTCTTCCTGTGTGATGGGTGGCACAGCAGGAACACTGTTTGGATAAAGGGGGCCTTGAGAGGCAAGGAAGTCCTCCTCTTCCTGCCTCTGTTCTGCCTCAAGTGCCCTGTCCATTATTCCACGCAGCGTATGCTCCAAGAGGTGGACAAGAGGTACAGTGTCACTGATGCATGCACTGACACTGCTCACCATCCTTGTGGCCTCCTTAAATGGTGACAGGACAGTGCATGCATCCCTGATCATGCCCCACTGGCGTGGTGAGAAAAAAACGAGCTCCCCTGACCCTGTCCTGGTGCCGTAGTCACACAGGTACTCATTGATGGCCCTCTGCTGCATGTGCAGCTGCTGCAGCATGGCCAACGTTGCGTTCCACCTGGTGGGCATGTCACATATAAGGCGGTTCTTGGGCAGGTTCAACTCCTTTTGGAGCTCAGCCAGCAGAGCACAGGCATTAAATGATCGGCGGAAATGCACACAGACTTTCCTGGCCTGCTTCAGGACATCCTGTAAGCCCGGGTACCTGCCCAAGAACCGCTGCACCACCAGGTTAATGACGTGAGCCACACAGGGCACATGGGTCAGTTGTCCCTGTTGGAGGGCGGAGAGGAGGTTGGTGCCATTGTCACAAACCACCATTCCTGGCTTAAGCTGGCATGGCATAAACCACCTCTCGGCCTGCCCCTGCAGAGCTGACAAAACATCTGCCCCAGTGTGGCTCCTGTCCCCCAAACAAACCAGCGCAAGCACGGCATGGCATCGTTTTGCCTGCGTACTTGCGTAGCACCTGGAACGCCTACGGAGCACCGCTGGTTCTGAGGACAGAGCACTGGAAGAGGCCATGGAGGAAGAAGAAGAGGAGGGGGTGGAGGAGAGAGGTGTGTCACAACCAATAGTAGCATTTTGGAGGCGTGGGGGCAGAACAACCTCCAACACTACTGCACCTTGTCCTGCATCCTTCCCAGCTGCCAGAAGAGTGAATGGGCCGTGAAAGACAGGTAACGTCCCTGTCCATGCCTGCTGGATCATGAGTCAGCGGTAATATGCACCTTACCGCTGACCGCCCTGTCCAGGGAGGCAAGGACATTGCCTTCCACATGCCGGTAGAGAGCCGGAATCGCCTTCCGTGAGAAAAAGTGGCATTTGGGGACCTGCCACTGAGGAACCGTACATTGTACAAACTCACGGAAAGGGGGCCGAGTCTACCAACTGAAAAGGCAGCAGTTGAAGTGCTAGAAATTTAGCCAAGCTAGCATTCAACCGCTGGGCATGTGGATGGCTGGGAGTGAACTTCTTTCGGCGGTCCAGCAGCTGGGGCAGGGACATTTGCCTGCTATAATCGGACGTGGGTGTACTGCTAGCAGAGTGCCCGGAAGCACTTGGCTGTGACACACCTAATTCTACACCTTCATTCCTCTCAGAGCAGGTTTCAGAGAGGACTGAAGGTCTAGTGGGGTTGGAGATCCCAGCTGATGAGAAGCAAGGAGAGGTCCGCTTTGTTCTTTGGTGTGGGTCTTTGAGGTACGCTTGCCAACGAGCTGCATGGCAGGTCAACATATGTCTGGTCAAGCATGTGGTGCCCAAGCGGCTGATGTTTTGGCCACGTGAGATACGCTTGAGACATATGTTGCAAATAGCAGCGGTGCGATCTGATGCACTTGTCTCAAAAAAGGCCCACACCAAAGAACTTTCAGAATAACGTGCAGAGGCAGCGCCCTGCAGAGGCGGAGCTCTGCGGTGTGATTCAATCGGTGTGCTGCCCCTAAGCTGGCCCCCGGAGGGCATCCTGCCTCATTGGACATGTGCCTCCTCCTCCTCTCTCCTACCAGGCACCCACGTGGAGTCAGTGCCCTCATCATCCCTTCCCTCTTCATCGCTGGAGCAAACCTGGCAGTATGCTGCAGCTTGAGGAACATGACTGCCAGATTGCTGTCCTTCTTGAGCATCCCCTCTCTCTGTGCTCACGCTACTGCCTTCCTCTTGCTGAGTATCATCATCAGAGCCTACAAAACACTTGGCATCCTCCTGGAGCATGTACCCAACACTGTGCTCAATGAGTTCAGGAGACTCCTCAGGAGGACGTGGTGGGTCTAGGGAAGGAGTCACTGATGATGACATTGAGAGGAGGGAAGACGATGCGTTGGCAGCTGCTTTGCTAGTACCCTGAACCTGGGTGAGAGAGGATGAGGAGGATGAAGAGGGCTTGGTCATCCACTCTACCAAGTCTTCGGCGTGTTGCGGCTCAACATGTCCAGCTGCCGAAAAGGACAAGCGCATCCCATGGCCACGTGCTGATGATGACGATGCACCGCATCCACGACCAGCACTGTTGTCTCTAGTCACAGAGCCTGCTTGCCCTCTTTTATCGGCTCGCGCCTGTCTGCCTCTCCTTGCTGGCCTTCCAGACATGGTAATGGCCTGAAGGGAGATGGGAAAACCAGCAATTGGGTAGTGTATATTGTGCTGGAGGCACACACAACACCCACTAACTCCTGCAGATGGCAGATGGCTCAATTAGAGAAGAGCTATGTAGGTGGATATAATGGTGTATACTGTGGTCAGGGCACGCAGACGGTAGGCACAATCTCCTACAAGTGACTGCAAGCTCTGTTTAAAAAGAGCAAGATAGCTAGCCTTATAGGTGGATATACCTGTAGCGGTGTATACTGCAGTCAGGGCACACAGACAACACGCACAATCTCCTACAACTGACTGCAAGATCTTTTTAAAAAGAGCAAGATAGCTAGCTATATAGGTGGATATAGCGGTGTATACTGCAGTCAGGGTACGCAGACAGCACGCACAATCTCCTACAACTGACTGCAAGCTCTTTTTAAAAAGAGCAATATAGCTAACTATATAGGTGGATATAACGGTGTATACTGCGGTCAGGGTACGCAGACAGCATGCACAATCTCCTACAACTGACTGCAAGCTCTATTTAAAAAGAGCAAGATAGCTAGCTATATAGGTGGATATATCGGTGTATACTGCGGTCAGGGCACGCAGACAGCACGCACAATCTCCTACAACTGACTGCAAGCTCTTTTTAAAAAGAGCAAGATAGCTAGCTATGTAGGTGGATATAACGGTGTATACTGTGGTCAGGGTACGCAGACAGCACGCACAATCGCCTACAACTGACTGCAAGCTCTATTTAAAAAGAGCAAGATAGCTAGCCTTATAGGTGGATATACCTGTAGCGGTGTATACTGCGGTCAGGGCACGCAGACAACACGCACAATCTCCTACAACTGACTGCAAGCTCTTTTTAAAAAGAGCAAGATAGCTAGCTATATAGGTGGATATAACGGTGTATACTGTGGTCAGGGCACGCAGACAGCACGCACAATCGCCTACAACTGACTGCAAGCTCTATTTAAAAAGAGCAAGATAGCTAGCCTTATAGGTGGATCTACCTGTAGCGGTGTATACTGCGGTCAGGGCACGCAGACAACACGCACAATCTCCTACAACTGACTGCAAGCTCTTTTTAAAAAGAGCAAGATAGCTAGCTATATAGGTGGATATAGCGATGTATAGTAGTGTATAGTGTGAGGGGAGAGATAATTTGCAGCAGTGCTGTGGGCTTGATGTGTAGTGCCCAAAGCACTGCTCAGTGTCCATTCCAGCCACATTCTGACTCTGCAATAGTGATGGCCGAACGGTTCGCCCGGCGGTTGTTTCGCGGCGAATTTCGGCTGTTCGCGGTCCGCCCGATCGGCGGACTATTGCCGCCGTTCGCCCGGCGGACTTCCGTGTTTACTGTGTAAAAGAACTTTGACCTATGATGACACATCCATCATGGGGTACAGGACAGCCAATTGAGACATTACAGCACATGGACACTTGGACATTCCCCCTAACTTATAAATACACCCGATCCGGCGGCCCTTTTACATTCTTTATTCTGTCACTATAGGGAGAGGTTGATGTGTGGAGCAGGGAGAGATTGCAGTGACCCAAATCGCTAGCTATTTGGTACACAAAAGTTCTTTTCAGTTAGGTGTAGTTCAGGATATAGGTTTGAGGCAGTGCTGTGCTAGTGATTGTTGCAGCAGCCTGAGTGTCTTTTGTCAGTGTAGAGAAAGGGACAGGACAGTATGTGCTGCAGGGACAGTCAGTTTAATCATTAGCTGTTACTATCAGGTCCACAAAAGTGCTATTCCAGTTATTGTTCCAGCAGCCTCTGTTTTGTCAGTTTATATAGGGACAGGCAGGAAGCTGTGTGTGAGGCAGTGAGGGTCAGTTTAATCAGTAGCTGTTACTATATTAGGTCCACAAAGATTCTTTTCAGGACTGGTATCAGTGGTATGGTAATAGGCTTGTACACGTATAATATTCTTTCTCCCAAATATAGAAAGAATATTATACTTGACTGCTGCCCTTCTGCTGCAGTCTGCTAATCAGTCACAACCTACTTGTTCCACAAAGGTCCTTATAAGGACTGGTAACCTGGTGTAGGGTGCTACAGTACATAGGGTTGAGTGAGGTACAGTCTACTATTCTGTAAGGACTGGTATAGGTCCACAATACATAGGGTTGAGGTGCACTACTGCTGACCGCTGCCCTATACTGCAGCAGTCCTTCATCGGTATAGGGACTGACGTACAGTCTGCTAATCAGTCACACACAACCTACTTGTTCCACAAAGGTCCTTATAAGGACTGGTAACCTGGTGTAGGGTGCTACAGTACATAGGGTTGAGTGAGGTACAGTCTGCTATTCTGTAAGGACTGGAATAGGTCCACAATACATAGGGTTGAGGTGCACTACTGCTGACCGCTGCCCTATACTGCAGCAGTCCTTCATCGGTATAGGGACTGACGTACAGTCTGCTAATCAGTCACACACAACCTACTTGTTCCACAAAGGTCCTTATAAGGACTGGTAACCTGGTGTAGGGTTCTACATTGAAACAGGGCAAAATCACGCCATCTGGTAACCTGGTGTAGGGTTCTACATTGAAACAGGGCAAAATCACGCACGTGCCATGCATGGCACACGTCTTAAACTTGGTCGTGCAGCGATTTGTTGTCAAATACCCTGGGGTCCAGGACATCTTGCGGCAGGCAAGGAAAATCTCGGCCTATTTCAGAAGATCTTGCACGGCCATGGCTCGCCTTGCTGACATTCAGCGGCGACACAATCTGCCGGCCAGACGTCTTATTTGCGATTGCCCGACGCGATGGAACTCAACCTTCTATATGCTTGATAGGCTGCTCCAGCAGAAACGTGCAGTTAACGTCTACCTGTATGAACTCTGCGGCAGAACAGGTTCTGGGGAGCTGGGGGTTTTTTCACCGCGCCAGTGGCTGCTTATGCGTGACGCATGCAGACTTCTGCGGCCATTTGAGGAGATCACCAAACTGGTCAGTCGCAGCCATGGCGCCATCAGTGACATAGTACCTTATGCCTTCTTTATGGAGCATGCATTGCGGCGTGTCATTGATCAAGCTGTGGAGGAGCAGGAGCGGGAAGATGAGGAAATCGCAATGCTGGAGGAATTCCCAGGGGGGGCTACTCTAGCTGAGACAAGTCAACAACAGTAGTCTGAAGAGGAGTCAGAGGAGAATGGGGCCGGGGCGGATGAGGAGGAGCAAGAAGAGCATGCTTTAAACCTTGAGTGAGGTACAGTCTGCTATTCCGTAAGGACTGGTATAGGTCCACAATACATAGGGTTGAGATGCACTACTGCTGACCGCTGCCCTATACTGCAGCAGTCCTTCATCAGTATAGGGACTGACGTACAGTCTGCTAATCAGTCACACACAACCTACTTGTTCCACAAAGGTCCTTATAAGGACTGGTAAGGTATAGGGTACTACAGTACATAGGGTTGAGTGAGGTACAGTCTGCTATTCCTTAAGGACTGGTATAGGTCCACAATACATAGGGTTGAGGTGCACTACTGCTGACCGCTGCCCTATACTGCAGCAGTCCTTCATCAGTATAGGGACTGAGAGTTTTGTCAAAGGGTCATTTAAAAAGTGACAGGCAGAGGAAGAGGCAGGCCCTTCCACAGGGGTGGTAGGGGTAGGGCAGGAGCAACAGGCTTGAGCCAAAGTGGGAAGTTGCAGAAGGTGCGTTCAATTACTTTAAAGGACGCACCAGACTTGGTTGAGTGGCTCACTCAGCCTTACTCTTCTGCACCCTCCTCATCCTCTCGATCTGCACCCTCTTCTTCACTCTCTGCTATGTGCACCCCCAAAGACACTACCACCAACACCACCACCACCACCACATACCTTCCGCTTGGGTCACAGGAATTATTTTCCGATCCATATCAAGACATTTCTGATGCGCAGCCACTCTTGGTATTGGATCAGGAAGAGGAGGTAGCAACAACCGCTACTCAGCAGTCTGACGACAGTACCCAGATCAGCCCAAGGAGGAGGTTGGTCCCCGGTGTTGCTGCCTACTCCGAGATCTCTACTTATAGCGGTGGGGAAGGTGACGTCGATGATGACGTGTCTAGTGATGTCACGTGGGTGCCCACAAGAGAGGAAGAGGAGGGGAGTTCAGAGGGAGAAATGGACCAGCAGATTGGGAGGAGAAGCAGGAATAACTTACATTGCACAGGAGGGACAAAGCAGACTGCAAATGTATCAGGAGCGAGTCATCGACCATGTACGGTCACATCTGGCGCTCCCAGGACACCGGCACATGGCTCTGCAGTGTGGGCTTTTTTTAACGTGTCTGCTGCTGACAATAGCGTTGCCATCTGCAATCTTTGCAGTCAACGCATAAGTTGCGGTAAGCCCAACACTCACCTAGTGAGTGCCTTAAGAAGGCACATGAGCAGCCATCACCGAGCCCAGTGGGAGCAACGGAACACACAAAGCCACACTCCAGGCTCTCACCGTCCAGCCTCGTCTTCTACTTCTCCTTCTCCTCTCTCCTCACAATTGTCCTCCACTCCACCTTCCATCACGCCAAGCTCACGTTTTTCTGCAAAAAGGCAGGCTTCCGTGGGCCTAATGTTTGAGCGTAAAAAAATGATGACGCCGGATAACCCTCTTGCCCAACGGTTGACGGCTGGCTTGTCAGAACTGATAGCCCGCCAACTACTGCCATATAAACTGGTGGACTCGGAGGCCTTTCGAAAATTTGTGGCCATTGGAACACCACAATGGAAGGTCCCAGGAAGGAAGTATTTCTCACAGAAAGGCATCCCAGAGCTATATGGCCATGTTCAGCGGCAAGTGAATGTATCTCTGGCACACAGTGTCGGTGCCAAGATACATCTGACCACAGACACGTGGTCTAGCAAACACGGGCAAGGAAGGTATATCACTTTTACTGCCCACTGGTTGAACCTTCTGACGGCCGTCAAGCAAGTAACCCGTGGCACCCGTGTAGATTTGGTTTTACCGCCACGGATTGCATGCAGGCCTGGCTCTTCCCTCCTCCTCCTACTCCATCCTCCTCCCTCTCCTTCTCGGCTGACTCCTCCTTTTCCGCTGCTAGCGTCTCTTCCACTGCGCGGCCCAAGCTCCCCAGAACCTATTCGACATGCCAGGTGAGACGTTGCCATGCCGTGCTGCGTCTGTTGTGCCTGGAAGCCAAGAGCCACACTGGCCTGGCACTCCTTTCAGCTTTGCGTTCACAGGCAGATCAGTGGCTAACACCGCTCAATTTGACAGTTGGTAAAGTGGTGTGTGACAACGGTGCCAATCTGCTTAGCGCATTGAAACAGGGCAAAATCACGCACGTGCCATGCATGGCACACGTCTTAAACTTGGTCGTGCAGCGATTTGTTGTCAAATACCCTGGGGTCCAGGACATCTTGCGGCAGGCAAGGAAAATCTCGGCCTATTTCAGAAGATCTTGCACGGCCATGGCTCGCCTTGCTGACATTCAGCGGCGACACAATCTGCCGGCCAGACGTCTTATTTGCGATTGCCCGACGCGATGGAACTCAACCTTCTATATGCTTGATAGGCTGCTCCAGCAGAAACGTGCAGTTAACGTCTACCTGTATGAACTCTGCGGCAGAACAGGTTCTGGGGAGCTGGGGGTTTTTTCACCGCGCCAGTGGCTGCTTATGCGTGACGCATGCAGACTTCTGCGGCCATTTGAGGAGATCACCAAACTGGTCAGTCGCAGCCATGGCGCCATCAGTGACATAGTACCTTATGCCTTGTTTATGGAGCGTGCATTGCGGCGTGTCATTGATCAAGCTGTGGAGGAGCAGGAGCGGGAAGATGAGGAAATCGCAATGCTGGAGGAATTCCCAGGGGGGGCTACTCTAGCTGAGACAAGTCAACAACAGTAGTCTGAAGAGGAGTCAGAGGAGAATGGTGCCGGGGCGGATGAGGAGGAGCAAGAAGAGCATGCTTTAAACCTTTCTGGGACCCCTGTTGTTGTGCGTGGATGGGGAGAGGAGAATGAAGAGGACGACATTATCCTGGATGATGAGCAGGAGCCAGGCCACCACACCGCTTCCATTTTAGTGCAAATGGGGGCCTTCATGCCCTAGTGTTTTAATAGGGACCCCTGTATAAAAAGCATAAGGGTCAAGGACCAGTACTGGGTGGCAACGTACTTAGACCCCCGGTACAAACACAAAATGGCGGAAATGCTACCGCCGTCACAGAGGGCTGTCAGAATGCAGCACTTCCCACTCCCAGAGAAGGAGTTGCGGGTACCAATCCAACAGCGCCTGCAAGAAGAGGCCGGTTTGAAGATGTGTTGGTGACTTCGGATATGAGGTCATTCTTTCAGCCGACCCATCGACAGGTGTCATCCGGATCCAGCATCAGGGAACGCCTAGACCATCAGGTGTCCGACAACATCAGGTTAATGGCCGATGTGGATGCTCTGAGGAGTGATGAACCCCTGGACTACTGGGTGGGCAGGCTTGACCTCTGGCCAGAGCTTGCCCAATTTGCAATCGAACTGTTGGCTTGCCCCTCGTCCAGTGTCCTGTCCCAAAGGACGTTCAGCGCAGCAGGGGGGATCGTGACCGATAAGCGTACTCGCCTAGCTCACGACAGTGTTAACTACCTCACATTTCTAAAAATGAATGAGGCATGGATCTCGGAGGAATTCAGCACATGTGACCAGTAGACCATGTATATGTCTATAAACAATTTTTTAAATCGAGCACACAGACCTTCTTTCTTCATTTGGCTCACTTCCTTGGTATGGCCGTACCCTCCTGTTTGAAGAGGTTGAGCGGTGTCATATTTCTACTGGGGCTGCTTATTATGAGGGGCTCCCACCATCCCTATGCTGTGCTGACTTCCTCCTGGGGCTGCTTATTATGAGAGGCTCCCACCATCCCTGTGCTGTGCTGACTTCCTCCTGGGGCTGTACCTCTGCTGTGCATATTATGAGGGGCTCCCACCATCCCTGTGCTATGCTTATTATGAGGGGCTCCCACCATCCCTGTGCTGTGCTGACTTCCTCCTGGGGCTGCTTATTATGAGGGGCTCCCACCATCCCTATGCTGTGCTGACTTCCTCCTGGGGCTGCTTATTATGAGAGGCTCCCACCATCCCTGTGCTGTGCTGACTTCCTCCTGGGGCTGTACCTCTGCTGTGCATATTATGAGGGGCTCCCACCATCCCTGTGCTATGCTTATTATGAGGGGCTCCCACCATACCTGTGCTGTGCTGACTTCCTCCTGGGGCTGCTTATTATGAGGGGCTCCCACCATCCCTGTGCTATGCTGACATCCTCCTGGGGCTGCTTATTATGAGGGGCTCCCACCATCCCTGTTCTATGCTGACATCCTCCTGGGGCTGCTTATTATGAGGGGCTCCCACATCCCTGTGCTATGCTGACATCCTCCTGGGGCTGCTTATTATGAGGGGCTCCCACCATCCCTGTGCTGTGCTGACTTCCTCCTGGGGCTGTACCTCTGCTGTGCATATTATGAGGGGCTCCCACCATCCCTGTGCTATGCTCATTATGAGGGGCTCCCACCATCCCTGTGCTATGCTTATTATGAGGGGCTCCCATCATCCCTGTGCTATGCTCATTATGAGGGGCTCCCACCATCCCTGTGCTATGCTGACTTCCTCCTGGGGCTGCTTACGGTGCAGGTGTCAGTGCTGTATATCACGGTGCTGATTTCTCTCTATCACGATGCTGCTGTCAGTACTGTATATCACGGTGCTGGTGTTAGTGCTTTATGTCACGCTGCTGATGTCAGTGCTCTCTATCACGGTGCTGGTGTCAGATGACTCTATCACGGTGCAGGTGTCATTGCTGTATGTCACGCTGCTGATGTCAGTGCTCTCTATCACGGTGCTGGTGTTAGTGCTTTATGTCACGCTGCTGATGTCAGTGCTCTTTAACATGGTGCTGTTGTCAGATCACTATCACGGTGCAGGTGTCATTGCTGTATGTCACGCTGCTGATGTCAGTGCTCTCTATCACGGTGCTGCTGTCAATGCTGTATATCACGGTGCTGATGTTAGTGCTTTATGTCACGCTGCTGATGTCAGTGCTCTCTATCACGGTGCTGGTGTCAGATGACTCTATCACGGTGCAGGTGTCATTGCTGTATGTCATGCTGCTGATGATCATCTCCTGCACCCTCTTCTTTGCCTACCTTGACCTTCCCTCTCCTCCATTGCCTTCATGCGCTCCACAGTCCTGAATTGTCACAATTTCCCATATAAAAAAAGAATGCTTGTAGTTGTCGATTCCAGATTCACCTCATACATGTGTTATGTCATTGGCCATGTGGTGGGACTATGTTTGCACAGCTATTAATTATTTTGTGGCTGCAAATTTGACCTGTAGGTTTGCAAAGTTCGCCTCCCATTGAAGTCAATGGGGCCCGCCGCGAACGTTCCGGTTCGCGAACTATCGGCCGCGTTCGCGAAACGTTCCGTCGGAAGTTTGTCCATCACTACTCTGCAATACTCTACCATACCCTGCAATACACTGAAATACCCTGAAATACCCTGCAATACTCTGAAATACCCTGAAATACCCTGAAATACCCTGCAATACTCTGCCATACTCATTTATACTCTGCAATACTCATCCATACTCTGCAATACTCATCTATCCATAATCAGCCATATCCAGCCATCCCACCCACACTCAGCCATACCCACCCAGTCATACCCAGCTATCTACATCCACGGCTTATCCATGCCACATCAGTTTGCATCCATGCAGGGGCGTACCTAGAGCAGATCCTACACCTGTCACCCCCCCCCCCCAACTTTTAAATGAAAAAACACCCACAACTTTTTTTCATTTTCTCGAGAATATTTATTGCACAAATTTGTAAACGTTCCATCAACTTAAAAAAAAAAAAGCATTGGAAAATAACTTATTAACTTACTTAAACTTATTTCAATTATTTATAACATTTACTGAACAGATAATACTGCTTATTTTAAGCAAACAACAGATCCAAACTCCAAAGTGACCGCTCAGTCTATATTGAAAGGAGTCATTCACATCCTCTGCCTTCGAGCCTTCAGTTCTGCAAATTCATCAATGACTGCATCAAAGTTAATTGTCTTTACATATTCGTGTTCGATTGAAAGTATGGCCAGATTTGTCAACCTTGTCTCACTCATGGTAGAGCAGAAGTAGTTTTTTATTAACTTTAATTTTGAAAAACTTCTTTCACATGAAGCAATGCTCACACAGAGAGTCAAAAATAATCTAAAACACAGAGACAAGTTAGGCAAAGAGTCACAAAAATCCCATTTAATAATGAACTGCAGGAATTGCAAAACCGTCCATTTCTTTGCCTCTTCAATACTGATCTTGGCAGCTTCCAAATGCATCCGAAGGCGTTCAATCTCCACATAGATGTCTTCATTCGAGAATTCATCAAAAACCTCAGTCAATTTTGAAGTATAATTCTGTAGATCTTTTTCTGTTGCAACAACCAGAGTGTTTGGCTGAATAACAGCAAACATTGAGAGGATATTTTCAATTGCCTTAGTACGAATTTCCAACTCCTGGTAAAACCGATCAAGGCACTCAAACATAGCCCTTTTAATTTCCTCTGGCAATGTGAGGCCAGCATCCTTTGCCTTCTCTCCTGGCATTGTTTTCCGGAGCTTTACTCGCCCTCTTCTCTCCATTGAAATGCCCATTTCCTCACACATGGTAGTTGCATAATGAATTGCCTTTTCCACAATTTCATTTCGTTGACCTGCAAGAAATGCTTTTAGAGCTTGTAGCTTCACAATGCACTTTTCAAGAGTGAGTCCCACTGTTTGCAAATACTTCTGTGTGATATTAACTTCTCCCAGAACGTCACACCAGAAAGAAAGATAACACAAAAAAGTAAAATCGCATACAGCAGGCAGCAACATCTGAGCAGATCCTCTTGTGTCCACATTTTCTTTGGGATCACACAGCTTTTCAAGGGCTGAAGTAAGTTTTTCAAAATTTGCCCTCACTGGCTTCACAGCATCATAATGAGCGCTCCATCTTGTTTGGGAAAGTCTTTTCACTGTCACACCTACATTCTCCATCAGCAATTCCCAACGATGTGTAGAAACTGAAAAGAACAAATACACTTTCTCCAATGTTCCAAAAAAAGTAACACAGGAAGCAACACTTCCAAAAGAGTGCACCCCACAAAGGTTCAGAGAATGTTTTGCACATGGGATAAACAAAGCCTTGGGATTTATCTTTTATCTTTGCCTGAACACCACCATGAATCCCTGCCATAGTTGCAGCATTATCATATCCTTGACCACGGCAAAGGCTTATGTCCAGTCCAGCTTCCTCCAGATGTTGCAGGATATTGTCTGTGAGCTCAGCAGCAGTCTTTCCAGCAATAGGAAAGAAGCCCAAGAATGATTCTTTTACTTCAACATTATCACCTTCAATATGAACATATCTGATCACTTCACACATCTGATCAATGTGTGACACATCAGGGGTACTGTCAAAAAGAATCCCAAAGTACTTTGCTTTCTTGATATCAGCCACTATTTTCTTTTTCACTTAATTCCCCAGAAGACAAATAAATTCATTTTGAATTTTTGGTGAGAAATAAGAGGTCATTCTCTTCCCAGATTCTGTAGAACGTTTCAGCCTTATGAAATGTTCCTTTAAAACTGGATCATAATTTGAAAGCAATTCTGCCAATTCCAGGGAGTTTCCTTTATTTACTGATGACATGATCTCTCTATGACCATGAAAAGGAAGATTCTGGTGAGCCAAAAACAAGGTTATATCCAAGAGGCGATGCAAAATATCCCTCCATTTCTTTTTCTCATTGTCCACTATTGTTTGGTGGACATGATCAATACATTTTTGTAGCCTCAGTCCTGTTCTCAAGGTCTTCCATTTCTCCAAGCATGTAAGATGCGGTTCAGAAGCTTCATGATCAGATACCTTTGGATTCAGCTTCCACCACAACTGAAACCCGGTAACAAAACTGGATGTTACAGTTAGTTTTTCATCAGGCGCAAAAAGTCTGCAGCAAAAACAAAACAAACTTTCTTTTGATGGAGAGTACACCATCCAGGTTCTAAGAATTGTCTCACCATTTGGAAGAGCCTTATAGAACCATGCAGTGGTGAGCTGTCGACTTTTCCCTTTCGATTTCTCTCCTCGTCTTTCAACAGCACTGAAAGGCCCATCTCTATTTTGGAAAGGTTCACTTCCCCTCTTAATAAGGTCCACTCTTAACTTATCTGGAACTGGAACTGGCCAAGCAGCAACATCAGAATAAACTGATAGTTTATCAGTCTGCTCTGCTTCTTCATCAGAGTCTTGCTGGGGGAGGCTTCTTCTGGCATCTCCTTCCGCGACATCACTCTCACTGCTTGAAGATAAGTCGATCTTCTCCAATTCTTGCCTTTTTATATATGAATGCTCTTGAGAAGATACTTCTGGTATTTCTCTCTCGAATTCAAAAGTCTGAATGCCTTCAGCACTTTCTCCTACTGCAGTAGATGTTGAAGGTGTGACATATTTTAAAATGGATCCAGACATTGCCTCAGCTGACTGTTCTTTTGCCTTCTTCATCTTTCGTTGCTGAAACCCACTAGGTCGATTTCGCTTCATATTGGTGTTTTCTGAAAAATATACTTTGATCGTAAGCACAAATACATGTCTCTAAAAAGTCCAGTGCTTCTTCTTCCAAATCTCAACATGTGCAGTTGTGCACCAGCAAACTGTGCATGGTGGACTAGAAAACAACTCCTTCTCTTAATACAAAACCCATGCACTTTTGGTGCTTATACCCAAATTGTGCACTCTCCAGACCTCCATAACCCTCTTAACTTAATAAGTGGGTCCACAGTAGCTTAAATTTACAATATCCTTCTAAGTGAATTTATACCAAAAAAATTACTTAGAGCCCCCAAACATATATATATTTTAAGCAAATGACAGTCATTGCAATATTTTATGTCACTCAATATTTGCGCAGCAGTCTTTCAAACGCAAATTTTGTGTAAAAAAAAAATACACTTCAAGGAATAAAAAAATTAAAAAACAAAACAGTAAAAAGTTAGCCCAATTGTTTTGAATAATATGAAAGATAATGTTACGCCGAGTAAATGGATACCAAACATGTCACGCTTTAAAATTGCGTACACTCATGGAATGGCGACAAATGACGGTACTTAAAAATCTCCATAGGCAATGTTTTAAAATTTTTAAACGGTTGTCTTTCCTTTAAACAAAGTTGGAAAAGTGGGTGGAACTCCACTTTAAGTTTGTATAGGATCAGAAACTTCCAGCACAGTAGAATGCTGTAGAGCATGGGGTCTCTAAACTTTCTACGAAAAGAAAGGGTTCACTATCCTTCAGACTTTAGGGGCTGTGGCCAGTGGTGTTAGAAAATGCCCTGCATCAGTGGGAGTAAACAGTGCCTCAGGCTTGGTGGTCATTGTGAGTAAAAAAAAAAATATGTAGCACCTATGGTTAGTAGGAAAATAAATAGTGCCCCATCAATTGTATTAGTGGGGAGAAAAGTGTCCCATCATTGGTGTCCGTGGAAAGAATAGTTCCTAACATTGGTGTTAGTGGGAGGAATAGTGTCCCATAGCTGGTGTCAGTGGGAAGAATAGTGCCTCATAAGTAGTATAAGTGCGAAGAATAGTGCCTCGTAGTTGGTGTGAGTGGAAGAAATGGCACCAAACGTTGTGTCAGTGGTAGGAATAGTGCACCATAATTGATGTCAGTCGGAGGAATAGCGCCCATCATTGGTATTAGTGGTAGGAATGCCCCATCGTTAATGTCAGTGGGAAGAAATGTGCCCCATTATTTATGTCAATAGGAGGAATCATGCCCTATTGTTGGTGTCAATGGAAGGAATGGTGATTCATTGTTGGCGTCAGTGAGAGGAATAGTGTCCCAAGAGCCGGATAAAGATGATAAAGATTTTTTTTCCACAAAATTGTCATTGTAATAGGTCATTCCTCTCACATGGCATGTGTATACCACAAATGACACCCCAAAATAAATTCTGCTACTCCACCTGAGTATTACGATACCACATGTGTGGGACTTTTTCACAGCCTGGCCACTTAGAGAGGCCCAACATGCAGGGAGCGCCATCACGTGTTCTAGGAGCATAAATTACACATCTAAATTGTTGACTATTACACTTTTTAAGGCCCTGGAGCACCAGGACAATGACACGTGACACTGATATGGCACTGATGACACCTGACACTGATGACAGATGCCACTAATATGGGGCACTGATGACACATGACACTGATGACAGATGGCACTAATATGTGGCACAGATGTCACTAATACGTGGCACTGATGACAGATGGCACTAGTACGTGGCACCGATGACAGATGGCACTAGTACGTGGCACCGATGACATGTGACACTGATGACAGATGGCACGTGACACTGACAGGTGGCATTGATGACAAATGGCACTGATACGTGACACTGATGACAGATGGCACTAATATGTGGCACTGATGACACGTGACCCTGATATGGCACTGATGACAGATGGCACTAATATGGGGCACTGATGACAGATGGCACTAATACGGGCACTGATGACACGTGACACTGATATGGCACTGATGACAGATGTCACTAATATGTGGCACTGATGACAGATGGCACTAATACGGGGCACTGATGACACGTGACACTGATATGGCACTGATGACAGATGGCACTAATACGGGCACTGGTGACACGTGACACTAATATGGCACTGATGACAGATGTCACTAATATGTGGCACTGATGACAGATGGCACTAATACGTGGCACCGATGGCACGTGCCACTGATGACAGATGGCACTGATACGTGTCATTGATGACAGATGGCACTAATACATGGCACCGATGACACGTGACACTGATGACAGATGGCACTAATACGTGGCACCAATGACACGTGACACTGATGACAGATGGCACTGATACGTGGCATTGATGACACGTGACACTGATATGGTATGGCACGTGACACTGACAGGTGGCATTGATGACAAATGGCACTGATACTTGGCACTGATGACAGAAGGCACTAATATGTGGCACTGATGACACGTGACACTGATATGGCACTGATGACAGATTGCACTTATACCGCTTGCAATAAAACATATTTAGCAATGCATTGTGCGTGATTTATATTCATTCATTCGAGCCAGCTTAGTGCAATTTGACTTTAAGACTAGACTGTCCCTCCAAAGACACTTTTCTCATAAAACTCTCCCTGCTGTGAATACTGAGCAGCCATTGCCAGTATTGGTCCAGGGACAAACAGTTTGAGCATATGGAAATGGCTGATTGAATAATTAAAAATTAGCCTGTAAATTACAGACATTTTACGGAGGACATTTCTGGATGGTCAGTAAAACAGTCCCCTCCTATCTCTTCAGTGTTGTAAGTTGTAAGTTGTAACACCTCAACTTACTCACTGTGTACACTGTGCAGATCAGATGATGCCGATGCTGAGCCGCCCTGTGCAGAATGCAGATGATACCGATGCCTCAGCCAGCGAGCCTGATCCTCTGCTGCCGGCGTGAGTGAGTCGCTGCCTTCCTGCTCCTACACACGCGGAGACTGAGACAGGAAGGAATCACTCCGCGGCGCCGGGGGGGCGGCACTATTGGACGCACGCACTGTGAATGGCTGGCCGTGACCGCACGCATTGTGAATGGCTGGCTGGCCTATCAGCAGCCCTGTCCGCAGCGCGCCGCTGCCACCACTATAATCGCGGAGGGGGGTGCCGGCCTGACACCCCCCCAAGTGTGCATCACCCAGGGTGGGCCGCACCCCCCGCCCCCTACTTAGTACGCCTCTGCATCCATGCTACTACAGTGCCTCGAAATGTAATTAGTCAAATTAGACTTGAAATGTATGCCCCTAGAATGCCTGCTGGCGCTCCCTGCATGTTGGGCCTCTGTATGTGGCCGCTCTGTGTAAAAGTTTCACACATGTGGTATTGCCATACTCAGGAGCAGTAGAAGAATGTATTTTGGGGTGTAATTTGTGCTATGCATATGCTGCGTGTGAGAAATAACTTGATAATATGACAATTTTGTGAGAAAAAAGAAAATAACTTGATTTTGATTTTGAAGAAGAATTGTCGATAAAAATTACAACTTCCAAAACCTCACCATGCCGCTTTCTAAATACCTTGGAATGTTTACTTTCTAAAAAGGGGTAATTTGGGGGGTATTTGTACTTTCCTGGCATGTTAGGGTCTCAAGAAATGAGATAGGCCATCAGTACTTCAGATGTGATCAATTTTCAGAGATTGGCACCATATTTTGTGGACTGTATAACTTTCACACCAAACAAATAATATACACCAATTTTGAATATTTTTACCAAATTGTAGCAGTATAATTTTTGGCCAAAATTTATGAAGAAAAACTACTAATTTGCAAAATTTTATCAGAAACAGACTTTTTTTTTTTTACAGAATTTTCAGTATTTTTTGACATAGCAAAATAACAAATAACAAAATAAAAAACCTATTGGTGATTAAATACCACCAAAAGAAAGCTTTATTTGTGTGAAAAAGGGACAAAAATGTCATATGGGTACAGTGCTGCATGACTGATTGATTGTCATTCAAAGTGTGAGAGCACTGAAAGCTGAAAATTAGTCTGGTTAGGAAGGGGGTTTAAGTGCCCAGTGTGTTAATAGCAATAAAAGTAAGCCAACATTGGTGTCGTTGGGAGGAATACACCCATCATTGGTGTCAGTGGAAGGAATAGTGTCCAGTCATTGGTGTCGTGGGAGGAATGGTGACCCCTCATTGGAGTTGTGGGAGTAATAGTACCCCAATATTGGTGTCAGTGGAAAGAATAGTGAGCCAACATTGGTGTCAGTGGAAAGAATAGTAACCCATCATTGGTGTCAGATGATGAAATAGTGACCCATCATTGATATCAGTGGAAGGAAAAGTGTTGGTGTAAGTGGATAGAATAATGAACCATAATTGGTGTCAGTGGGAGGAATAGTGACCCATAATGTAAGTTTAAGGCATATTGACCCATCATTTGTGTCAATGGGAGGAGTAATATCCTATTGTTGTCAGTGGAAAGAATAGTGAAAAGTAGTAACCCTTTGGTGATGTCAGTTGATTAATCAATATTATTTGTGTCAATGGAAAGAAAAGTAAGCCAGCATGGATGTCAGTGGAAGGAATACACCCATCATTGGTGTCAGTGGAAGGAATAGTGACCCACCATTGGTGTCAGAGGGAGGAGTAATATCCTGTTGTTGATGTCAGTGGAAAGAATAATGAGCCAGCATTGGTGTCAGTATGAGGATTAGAGATCCTTCATTGTTGTCATTGGAAAGAATAGAGACCCATCATTGGTATCAGTTGAAGGAATAGTGACCCTAAATTGGCGTAAGTGAAAGGAATAGTGGCCCATGATTGGTAATCACTGTAAGTATTAGTGACCCATCATTATTGGTGTCGGTGAAAGGAATAGTGACTCATCTTTGGTGTCAGAGGAAAGAATAGTAATCCATCATTGGTGTCAGTGGAAAGAATAGTGAGTCACTGGAAATAATAGTGACCAAATATTGGTTTCGGTGGGAGGAATGGTGAGCCAGCATTGGTGTCAGTGGGAGGAATAGTGACCCATAATGGGTGTCATTAGAAAGTGTAGTGCCGATTATTGGTGTCAGTGAAAAAAATTGTAACTCCTCATTGGTGGCAGCGGAAAGAATAATGACCCATCATTGATGTCAGTGGAAGGAATAGTGACCAATCATTGGTGTCGGTGGGAGGAATGGTGACACATTATTGGAGTCAGCGGGAGGAATAGTACTCCATTATTGGTGTCAGTGTAAAGAATAGTGAGCCATCATTGGTGTAAGTGGGAGGAATAATTACCCACATTGGTGTCAATGTAAGGAATAGTGCCCCATTGAGTGTGTCTGGCAGGAAGATTCCTTGTCTTAAATATAAGTGGATGGGGGGCGTGTCCAAGATGGCGACCTGAGAGGTTGTGGTTGCCAGAGCTCTGCTGACCTTTCTTATCCGGCCACTAATTTCTGCACTTTGAACCCACCTGGTACCTGCATCCCTGAGCTCCGGATGTCAGGCAGGACGAAACGCAAGGGGAAAAAGCATTCCTACCCAGACCCAGCCCCGGCTCTGGCCCTGCAAGCGGCGGCTCCCCTCGTGCAGGCGCGCAATATGGCGTCCCAAACAGAGATGGAGGACCGGGAGGTGGACACCGAGATTGGATTCCGGGAGGTCATGGCGGCTATTGCCTCTTGTCAGGCGGCGCTGACTAACAAGATTGAGGCTGTGCAACTGGATGTTGGCCTGGTCCGTCAGGACCTGGACAAGCTGAGGTCGCGAGTGGCGGAGACGGAGCAACGTGTGAGCACGTGGAGTCCATACGCACCCTCCACACACGAGTGCGGGCCCTGGAGTATAAAGCTGAGGACGCCGAGAACAGGAACCGGCGGAACAATCTCCGTATCGTCGGCCTGCCCGAGGGAGTTGAGGGAAGGAACCCCACCGTATTTGTGGAGGAGTTGCTGCGAGGCCTTTTTCCCGAGGCGCAATTCTCGTCCTACTTTACAGTTGAGAGGGCGCATCGGGTTCCCCCCACCCCGGGTCCTCCGGGTGCGCGACCGCGCACACTTATTTTCCGGCTCCTGCATTTTCGGGATCGAGACGAAGCACTCAGGGCGGCCCGTCGGACGGGGGATCTCAAATACCAGAATGCTACATTAATGCTGTTCCCGGATTACTCCCTGGAGACACAGAAGCTGCGAAGGTCGTTTGATCATGTGAAGGCTGGTCTGCGCGCTCGAAATATTAAATACAGCGTTCTCTTCCCTGCCCGGCTGCGGGTGCAGGATGGAGAGGCCACCAGATTTTTCACTGACCCGCGTGAAGCTGCGGCCTGGCTAGACTCCCTCCCTCCGCGTCGGTGAGCTTCGGTGGTAGAGGTACACGTTGGATGTTATCCCTGTCCTTGTTTACTTGTTCTCTCCCCGGCCTCTCTTACTTACCTCATGTGTGAGACTATCCTGCTAGTCGTGAGTTCCGAGGGGATTTATTATTCTTCGTATTCGTGACTTGCCCACTGTACGCATGGACATATGCTTCAACGAACGTTTTGGAAGCGAACGCCTGTACCTATATCGTCCGTTGCTGGCTCGGACGGTTGATGTTCATACATATTGCAGTAGCCGCGGACCCCCTATCGGGTCGTAGCCTGTGGTGGTTTGCCTCCGCTGGATTTGTCGGAGCCTGTCTGCACGGTCTGGACTTAGTGGCGGTGCTTCGGGGACATGGACTCATGGACGATATGCGTTGCTGTGGCGGGGAGTAACTCATGAGAAGTACTTTCTTTATTGTCCTGGACTTGTGGCCGCTCGGAGCCCAGGGGTGTAATGTTTTTATTGCATGTTTTGCTATCGAACTGTTTACTTTCTCCCCCGTAGGTATCCCGCTCGGGGAGGATATTCCGGGACTATCTGATGCAACAAAAGTTTGGAACCCCACCGGGTGGTGGGAGATTTGATATACTTGGTCAGCATCTCTATGGCCCACTGGTGCCTTTGCGCAGAACCTCACGCTATGTTTCTGTGCCCTCCATAGCAGATGCTTTGGTTACTGGTTTGGGGGATTAAGGTGTCCCCGGGTTTGGGAGGGGGTGCGGGGAGGGGGGGACTGTTTATATCTGCCGTTGCAGATGGGGTTGTGTTTTTTCTTTTTTTTTTCTTTCTTTTTGTTGTTTTCCTTAATGTTGGAGTGTCTTTGTGGCTCAAGGGGACATGCTCACTTTTCTATATAGCCTGGTATGGATATGTTCAACTTGCACTGTTCATTGGGGGGCTGCTGGGGGGGGGTTTGGGGTGGGGGGGGGATCCTGTGGATTGTGACACTTTATATGCTTTCCTGGCCTGATGGGTGAGATCTCGCTTATCTCTTGGAATGTCCGAGGCCTCAACTCGGTGACCAAACGTTCTTTAGTGTTCAAATTTTTGCAGAGATTTAACCCCCACATTTGTATACTTCAAGAAACACACCTGCTTGGCTCGCGGATACTTGGGGTCCGCAGGGCCTGGGTGGGCACTCATTACCACGCAACTTACTCCAATTACGCTAGAGGTATCAGTGTCCTGATCCACAGGTCCCTCCCGGTTCAGGTCAAGGAGGTGCGGACGGACCCGGGGGGCCGGTTTGTGCTTCTACATTTGTCTGTATATGATAAAGATATGGTATTGGTGGGCCTCTACCTCCCCCCCCCCGGCAAATGGGCAGTTGTTATATGATATCATGCATCTGGCCTTGGGTTTTCACACCTCGGAGATTCTCTTGGTTGGGGATTTTAATTTGGTGCCTCAGCAGGACCTGGACAGACTGCGCTCTACCTCCCGGGCTAGTGGGGAACTTCAGAGTTGGGCTGACACCTTTTCTCTCACTGATCTCTGGCGCCACTTTCATCCCAGTGACCGTGAATTCACTTGCCACTCTGCTACTCACCGGGCGATGTCTCGCATAGACCTGGCTTATGCCTCTCCTGGGGCCCTGAGATGGACCAGGTCTGTGCGACACCTGCCTAGGGGGATCTCTGATCATGCCCCACTCATGCTTACCTTGTCATTGTCCCGCCCACCTAATTCAAGGGTGTGGCGTCTGTCCGGGTTCTGGGCCACTGATGAGCGGTTGCGGGAAAGTACTGAAGAGGCTGTCAGTAATTTCTGGCAGCACAATGCTGACTTTGAGAAAGGTTCTATTGTGTGGGACTCATTTAAAGCTGTGCTCCGGGGACATTACATATCCAATATTGCCTCATTGCGCAAGGAAGCGTCTAAATCCCTTACAGACCTGGAGGGGCGGTGTGGCAGGTGGGAGGCGGAGTATGTTCGCACGGGAGGGGAGGAGGCCTATCGGCAGTGGCAGGAGGCAGTCCGGGATGTTTCCCTACTGGCTGTGTCTCAGACCCAGGATTCGCTGCTACACTCTAAGCAGAGGATTTTTGAACATGGCAATAAGAACGATAGGCTGTTGGCATGGCTGGCGAGGGTTCGCTCGGGTTCCACACACATTGCCAGTATTCGAGATGCTCAGGGACGGGAGCTCACCTCACCTGAAGACATCAATAATAGGTTTTACGAATTTTTTAAAGGGGTGTATGAGTCTAGGCGAGGTTACTCAGATGCCGCACTGACGGGCTATCTGGCGGGCATCCCCTTTCCGGTGTTGTCTGCAGAGCAGAGGACGATGCTGGACGGGGCGATTACGCTGGAGGAGATCCAGTTGGCGATTGGAGGCCTTCAAGCGGGCAAGGCTCCGGGCGCTGATGGTCTGCCGGCGGAGTTTTACTCCCAACATAGCGATGTGCTGGCTCCTAAATTTAAGTGCCTCCTTGATGGGCTTGGAGAGGAGGACTCCCTCCCGGACTCTATGGGGGATGCTATCATTGTCCTCATTCCAAAACCGGGCAAGGACCCTCGGGATTGTGGGGCTTACCGTCCAATTTCTCTCTTGAATGTGGACGCCAAGCTGTTAGCGAAGATTCTGGCCACTAGATTGAATTCGGTAATTTCGACCCTGATTCACGCCGATCAAACTGGTTTTATGCCTGGAAAAGGCACTGATATCAACATTAGGCGTTTGTTCCTTAACCTCTCTATAGCTCATGAGACCCCGGGGTCCCGTGCAATTGCTTCTCTCGATGCCGAGAAGGCATTTGACTCGGTGGAGTGGGGCTTCCTCTGGGGGGTGCTCGGTTGCTTCGGGTTCGGCCCTGTATTTACGAGATGGCTTAGATTGCTTTACAGGGCTCCCAGGGCCAGGGTGCGCACTAACGCTTGGCTATCGGAACCCCTCTCTCTTCAGAGGGGTACCCGGCAGGGGTGCCCTCTATCGCCGGGGTTGTTTGCCCTGGCCCTGGAACCCCTGGCAATCCTCATTAGAGAGTCGTCGGTCATTAGGGGTTTTCGGAAGGGGGGCCTGGAAGAACGTATTTCCCTGTACGCCGACGATGCCCTTCTCTATTTAAATGATACGGGTCCGTCGCTATCGGAGGCTCTCGAGATTTTTAACGAATTTGGTTCCTTTTCAGGAATTTGTATGAATTGGTCCAAATCAATCTTGTTCCCTGTGGATGACCGGGCGCCCGCGCCGGCCAGTGGTATCCCACTGCAGAGGGCTACCGAGTTCAGATATCTCGGGGTGACGGTGACTAGGGATCCTGCCCGGTACTATGCTCTAAATGTGCTCCCTCTTCTCCGCACCCTGCGGGAGAGGTGCCAATCCTGGTCCAGACTCCCACTGAATCTCATAGGGCGCATAAATATTCTGAAAATGGTACTCCTCCCTAAATTTAATTATATTTTTCGCAATTGTCCTAGCTGGATTCCGGGGTCTTTTTTCAGGGAGGCGGATAAGCTCATTGGGTCTTTTATATGGAACGGATCGTCCCCCAGGCTGGCTAGGTCAGTTTTACAGTCTCCAACGAGTGTGGGCGGCCTCTCTCTCCCCAACCTAAGGGCCTACTACTGGGCGGCTATACTGGTTACGGTTTCGTGGTGGTTCGCGGCGTCGAGGTCGAACGGGGCTGTGAGACTGGAGGCGGCTGTTGTGGGCTCGCTTGCGGACTTGCAGGGGCTGGTTTACAGGGGGGTGGCGGTAAACACGGCACTCCCCGGCCTGACGAGGACGACGCTCAGGGTCTGGCGAGTAGCGGGGCGAAGGATTGCGGAACCGAACTGCTGGTCTCCGGCCCAGCCACTGTGGGATAACCCAACCCTGCCGCACTTTAGGTCAATCCCGGATCTGCAGGTCTGGGTGCGATTCGGAATCACTACGCTGGGGGATATCCTGTCGTCGGGAGGGTTGCTCCCTTTTGCTCGTCTGGCAGAATTGCACGCCATGCCTGGTTGGATGTATTTCAGATACCTCCAGCTGCGCCATGCTGTTAGAGCTCAATTTTCTGTATCCCCGACTCTACAATTCACTCCACTTGAAGAATTATTCACGGGGGAGGGCCCTAAAAAACCTCTCTCGGATCTGTACCGGGTGGTCTTCCCGGCTGAACCGGCGAGGCTGAATCTGCTGTGGAATAAGTGGCAGGCTGATATCCCTGCTCTGGAGAGGGAGGACTGGGAGGAATGCCTGGAGAGGGGCACTAAACTGGCCATATCAGCGAGTGATGAACTTATCCAGACAAAATTTCTCCATCGGGTGTACCTCACTCCAGTGCGTTTGTCAAGGATATATCCCACTAGAGACCCCTATTGCCCCAGGTGTCGAACTGAGGTTGGAACGTACCTGCATATGTTCTGGGAGTGTCGGCGGCTGGAGGACTTCTGGTTGGGTGTTTTTGATCACTTGAATATCCGGCTGGGGTTAGGGGTCCCTCGGACCCCTGCACTAGCCTTATTGGGCATTCATCCAGATGAACTCACGCCATACTACTCTAAGCTATTAACCTCCTATCTCCTCTTCTATGCGAGGAAGGCGATTTTGTGTAAGTGGCTCTCGGAGCGCCCCCCAAGTGTAGCCCGATGGGAACGAGCAGTTGATGCTGCTCTCCCATTATACAAGCTAACGTACCATAATCGGGGTTGTCCGTGGAAGTTTGACAAGATCTGGCTCCCGTGGACCTCCGGGACAGCCACATGAGGATGGAGTTGGGATCATGGATTGCCTGCCCTTCAGTTTCCTGGGGTTTGCTTCCCCCCCCCCGTCCTCTCCCCTCCTCCCCCTCGGTGGGTCCCCCCTCGGTGGGTCCCTCCCCCTCTCCCCCCCCCCCTCCCCTCGTGTTCCCCCTCCATTGCTCCTTCCCCCCCCTCCCCTCCCCATCTCCCTTCCACTGATGCTTACTGGGACGACCTAAGCTTATTTATTTGGGTATATCTCCTGTATTGTGTTCGTTGACGGATGATCTGTTCTAGGCCTCATTGTAGGGGTATTCGAATATCCTTCTTCTATTGTATGACACTCTGAACTACCATACTAATCTGTAACTGCTTGTCTGTACGATTGAGTTGTTCCTATGCCTTATTTTGTTTTGTATTCTGTTGTGATATCTTTGAAATAAAGCACTCCTTTTTCAAAAAAATATAAGTGGATGGAATTGTGACCCATCATTGGTGTTAGTGGAAGGAATGGTGACCCATCAATGGTGTCAGAGGAAAGAATAGTGAGCCAACATTGGGTCAGTGGGAGGAATAGTTACCCTTCATTGGTGTCAGTGGAAAGAATAGTGACCCATACTGTAAGTTTGAGGAAAACTGACCCATCTTTTGTGTCAGTGGGAGGAATAATACGCCTTTGGTGTCAGTGGAAGAAATAGTCCCAATTATTGGAGTAAGTGGAAGAATTGGAGACCCATCATTTATGTAAGTGGGAGGAATAGTGAACCATCATTGGTATCAGTGGGAGGATTAAGTGATACCATCATTGGAATCACTGGGACCCATTATTGTTGGTGTCACTGAAATCAAAAGTCCCCATCATTGGTGTTGGTGACAGGAATAGTGACCCATCATTGGTGTCCGTTAGATAGATAGTGACCGATCATTTGTGTAAGTGAGAGAAATGGTGACCCATCAATAGTAATAACTGTAAGGATTAGTGAGCCATCATTATTGGTGTCAGTGGCATTGGTGTCGGTGAAAGGAATAGTGACTCATCATTGGTGTCAGAGGATGGAATAGTGACCACTGGAAATAATAGTGACCAAATATTGGTGTCGGTGAGAGGAACGATGAGCCAGCATTGTTGTGAGTTGGAGGAATAGTGACTCATCATGGGTGTCATTGGAAGGTGTAGTCCCGATTATTGGTGTCAGTGAAAATAATTGTGACTCCTCATTGGTGGCAGCGGGAAAAAAAATTACCCATCATTGATGTCAGTGGAAGGAATAGTGACCCATCAATGGAGTCATTGGATAGAATAGTGATCCATCATTGGTGTCAGTGGGAAGAATAGTAACCCTTCATTGGTGTCAGGGAAAGAATAGTGACCCATAATGTAAGATTGAGAAATATTGACCCATCATTAGTGTCAGTTGGAGTACAGCATTGTTGGCATCAGCAGGGGAATATTCTCCATTATTGGTGTAAGTGGAAGGAATAGTGACCCATCATTGGTTTAAGCGGAAGGAATAGTGAGCCATCATTGGTGTCAGTGGGAGGACTAATATCCTTTTGTTAGTGGAAAGAATAGTCAGAGGGAGAAGCAGTAACCCCTTGTTGGTGCCAGTGGAAGGATTAGTCCCTATTATTGTTGTCAGTAGAAAGAATAGTGAGCCATCAATGGTATCAGTGGAAAGAATTGTGAGCCAACATTAGTGTCAGTGGGATGAATAGTGACCCATCATTGGTGTCATTGGATGGAATAGTGATCCATCATTGGTGTCAGTGGGAGGAGTAATATCCTATTGTTGTCAGTGGAGAGAATAGTGAGCCAGCATTGGTGTCAGTGGGAGAAGAAGCATCCCCTTGTTGGTGTCAGAGGAAGGATTAGTCCATTTTATTTTTGTCAATGGAAAGAATAGTAAGCCATCATTGGTGTCAGTGGAAGGAATAGTGACCCATCACTGGTATGAGATAGAGGAGTAATATCCTATTGTTGATGTCAGTGGAAAGAATAGTAAGCCAACATTCGTGTCACTGGCATGAATAGTGACTAAATATTAGTCCCTATTATTTGAGTCAGTGGAAAAAATAGTAAAATTATATAGGTTCTCTCCTACACCATTATATGCAACTAGACAAGTGTGCACAATTTGCATAATACATAGCCGGATAAATGAATATAAGTGAAAATCAGTATAAAGAGTCCGTTATGTGTCAAATGAAGTCCCAAGTAAGAAAAAATTATATATAAAGAGCCATCCAACTGTGCTTCTTCCAGAGGCTTCACCCGAGTGTTGATACCACCACCTTAGAAGATGTAGGCTTACCGAATTATGTTGACCCAATTGAACGTATATTCAAGGGGTCACGAGTGCTTATCACTCCAACCTAGGGCACAAAACTTGCAAATCGCTCATCAATGGGTCATACCTTGAGGATAGCCTTTCTCCAATTCTTAGACTTGTATAGTCATGATCAATGAAAATAAATCTCCGACAGCAACCGAAGTCAGCATAAAACGAAAAGATATAGACAAAATAGCATAATATCGTTTAAAAAAAAAATGTTATTAAAATAAGAAATTAACTCACATTTAAGTAGTCATTCAAGCACTTATCAATAAAAACCGAGCAGTAGTGGAGTCTTTCCGACGCGTTTCATCCGCTAGGACATCATCTGGGGATTATATATATTAACTCTCATCTGATTTTTTTTTTTATATGCTGTTGCTACATGTTTGTTACATGTTCCTGACATCTGTTTTAATTTTTGGGTTGTTCGGGAAACAAGCTGAATACCAAGAAGCACAATAGCACTTTCCTTTTCTTTGTTTTTGAATATTTATTGCTTATTTGCACATCATTTGTGATAAGTGCAGAGTTTGGTTTGCACCTTGTTAAACTGTTTACCCAATTTTTCTATGCACTTTAAATTATTTAATTATATATGACACTATTGTAATTTTGCACAGTACTCCTCCCCTGAAGTAGTTTTGGGATTGGGAGCTTTGCTGCTCATGAGCTAGGTGGAATAACAATTAGCACAATAGCACTTTGTACTGGATGTGAAGGAGGTTTGTCACCAGTGACATCCATTATTGTTTATTTGCACACGCCTTTGTGATAAGTGCTTAGTATTTTCGTATTTTTGGTTAGTGCATGTAAATCTGTTTGCACTTTATATAATTTTTGCTTATTGTTCACATATTATTATTGCATTTTTGCACAGCATGGTGTTCAACATATATCCCCTATAGCAGTCCCAGGATTGGTATCCTTGTTTTTTCCATTGTAGATTGTGTAATAGGAAGTTGATCAGAGCGCACCATTATATATAATTTATTTTTTTAGTGACAGAACACTGACATGGTTGCAGCCTAGTCATTTGGGTGTTTCCTATACATGTATGGTAATCCTACATATTTATTAATATCAGCGTTAAGGTTTTCCTTTATTAGTGACCCATCATTGGTGCCAGTGGAAGGAATAGTCCCTATAATTTGTATTAGTGGAAGGAATATTAACCCATCATTGGTGACAGTGGGAGAGGTAATATCCTATTGTTGGCGTCAATAGAAAGAATAGTAAGCTAGCACTTGGGTCAATGGGAGGAATCTTAAATGTCAGTGGGAGGAACAGTGACCCATTATTGGTGACAGTGGGAGAGATAGTGACCCATAATTGGTGTTAATGGAAGGAATAGTGAGCCATCATTGGGGGGCAGAGGCATCAATAGTGACACATCATTGGTGTTAGTGGGAGGAGTGATATCTTATTGTTCGTGTAAGTCCCTATTATTGGTGTAAGTAGAAAGAATAGTGAGTCATCATTAGTCGTCAGTGGAAATGACCTTCTATGGAGTAATATCCTATTGCTGGTGTCAGTGGAGCGCTCTTCGATTAAATCAGACACTGGGAGACAGATGACAATCTATAAAACACATATCCTAGCATAAATATTATATAATAACATTTCCACAACAGCTCCTCCTCTTTGTCATATGCTCCCATGTGGTCCTCGATGAATCTTGATTTTCTTCTTACACCTGGAAATTAATCAGTCCTTACAATCCCTATGAGTCCATAAAAAGGAAAACACGGCTTGACATGTAGACTCTGTTCTTTTGGAGGAATGACTTATAGGGAGAACACAACATGGTGAGCTGTAGTAATCACCAGTCAGTCTTGGATCCTCTGTGTCTTGTACATGGGCAGGACTTCGGGGCATCTCATCTTGGTGGGGAAGATGTGGTCATCTGCTCAGGCTCTGTTCACTTATCCAATCAGGCAACAGTAGCACCTCATCACGGCATATAGTAGGAATAGAAACAAAAATAACATGAGTATATATATAAAAAAATATATATATATATATATACATACATACATACATACATACATACATACATACACACACCCCTACTTCTTTCAACTATGATCCGCTGCAAAATAAAAAAATAAAATCCCCAAAGATCCCCAGACCCTTAAAAGAATTCCAATCTTCACTAGCTATAGCTCTGGCTTTGCCTTGCAGGGATATAAACCTTATCCATATGGGCCTGAACTTTGTCACTAGTATCCCCAATCCAGGTATAACAATCTTTACTTATGAATTCCCAGAAACCCCCCTTGGGCTGTGGGCACTTCCTTATAGCTTCAACAATTACATGAAACACCCCATAATCAATGGATGAGAAATTGTTCAATCACTTCATAAGCTCAAGTCCCCACCATGTACATGCAGGAAACCATGCCCAGACCTAGTCGAGGTTGGTGAACACTTCCCTACTATCTGTCCCTGCCATTCTTTCCTTCTCTTGCACCATCAGATTCTCACAATGATGATGCTGGGATGAGTTTCACCAGCACACATGAACCTCTTGCATTAGGATTACCTTATAAGCTGTAGATCTGCATTAATACCAAACTAAAGTTGGAACACACTTGTGGTCTACCTAGTTGTTCTGATACCAAAGCTGGCAAGAACCAGAGCTATTGTTAAAATTATAATTAATTTTACCCTTTAGAAATGTATCATTAAATTGGATTGGATTTTACTAGTTTGTCAAAACTCCTCATACCAATATGAACATCCTATATATCATATACAGCTGTCATCGCTGGGGCACTAGAGCTCAGTGGAGACTCAGAGTAGACCCAACCATGTGCCATGTTCGCTTTCTTAGCTAGTTGGGAAATAGGCTTTAAAAATATAAATAAACAAAGATACTTCTCATCCTTTGGTGTAGTTGAGCAGCTTCTTGCAGTGGCTGGCATGGGCCCAGTTTTCTCGTCCATCAAGCTTCTTTACAACGACCCAGTCACCTGTCACAAACTTGGCTATAATTAGAGCGGTTAGTATTATTGGTTTTAAAATTGTGATTCTCACCACTATCATCCCCCCTTTTACTCCTCATTACATACAACCTGGAGGAAGACATGCAGGGTTTAGAATGGTGCAGAAAAAAAACAATGAAACAGTGAAGTAGCCCATGATACTTTTACCTTCTCATAGACCTGCTTTCTATGTACATACACTTTCAGAAACTCTTTGGACTGAAAAGATACTTATAAATGTTATTACTCTATCCTTTCATATTTAACCTGCAAAGAATGGTAAACAATACAACATTCCTATATATTGGTAAATTGTCACTGAAATTCCTCAAAACCAATAATAACTAAACCCTCTGTAACCCTTACTTTCACATTCTTACTAAAATACAACACCCGCGACACGTAAGAGGGCTGCCGTGGTAGGTTCAAACACATTCTTGTTACTACATACAAACATGAGACAAACATTTAGATACAAATATGGGGCAGATATTTCATAGTTCCCAAAACAAAAATGAAAAAAACAAAACAACCAGATGGAATGCTACCTTCACTCTTTTAGCGATAGAAAAAAAATACAATGGGAAAAACACCAGAGCATCTTGAAGTCTTTGCATGGACCAGCCACACAAAGTTCAAAAACAGGCCTGAAAAATTTTAATCGCACAAATGTGTATTACACATCCATCAACTCACTCATCATTGCAGATTTCTGAAGCCACAGCTGAACTATTTCCAAGGTACTTTTATTCTGGGGTCTCGTACCTCCAGACATCAAATGTACCTTCCAAAGGAATACACCTTACTCTACCCTCTGACCATATTTGCCAATCCTTAAAGGGTTTAACCTCCCTGGCAGTATGATCATTTCAGATTTTAGGTGCTGAAAGTGGTACAATTATTTTGCATGGAAATTTGGCTTTTTATATTGTAGGCCTGTAATTCTTAGAAATAATTCACTTAAATCTGTCCAAACAAGAGTCTAATAAACATCCCGGGTATGATAACATTTGAAATATGAAATCATAAATTATATTATATATATATATATATATATATATATATATATATAAAATAAATAACTATAAATAATTATAACAAATAATAATAATAAAAATTATTCAATAATGTAATCAAATCAAAAACAATTAAATATGCTGAGTTGCAGAATTGTCAAATTACTATCGCTCAATTCTGCGAATGATTCGAATTTATTATCACTCTTTTCTAGCTGGTCTATAACCACTTTTGATGTAAACTGACACTTTTTGGTTGCTATGGACAATCTCCAGTTTCCTGACATAAAGAGCAGTATTTATAATATACAACTGTATGCAGGACACTGGACAAACCACTAGGGACAAAGGGGATGTGTAATTATTTGATACAGTACTGTAATCTGTAAGATTACAGTATACTGTATCTACACTGTGTATTGTACTTTTTGAATTTGGCGCCGAACTCCGTCCCCGTGCGTCGCAACGCTCGCAGGGAACGGAGCCCGGCGATGTGACAGATTGAGCGGAGGACAGCTCGCAGGTCACAGTGCAGGGAGACATCACTGGATCCAGGGGACAAGGTAAGTAAACCCCTCCATGGATCCAGCGATGCGATCCCGAGTCTGGCTCGGGAATACCGCTTATGGTATTTAAATCTTACACCGAGCCAGACTCGAGAATACCGCCAGGGAGGTTAATGGCCTTTTCCCCAAAACTAGACTTCATGTACTGTGCAAACATTTGACAGTGGGGAGCCTCGCATTCCATCCCTTGCATGGACTGCCATTGCCCATGGCGATTTGAATTGGCTTATCGTTTTGTATTACCCCTGTGTCTAGGAAAACCATTGCACCCATTTAGGAGAGCATCGCCCGTTGCCTTCTTTTATGGTGGATCGATGGACTACAACCACTATATCTGGTCCAGTCCCCCAACTAGAAACCCTAACCGAGGCGTCAACTCTATGGCTTGTTGTCCCAACACTTTTGGCACAGAACTACAGAGTACCACTCTTTTAACAACCAACTATTAACTATGCCATATGATTCATCAACAACCACAGATCAACCACCGAATTATGTCTCTACCCCTCACAGTGTATGCATACACAAGCGTATTTTGCAGTCTGACCATACCCTTCGTCGCCAGGGTAAGCTGCATAGAGCACTTACACCTGCTTTCTCTACAAAACAATGTGGCTTCTCTCTGTACCTCGATATTACAATAACTTGGATGCCTCCTGCTTGCTCTCTACCCAAAACCGTATTACAGTATAAACCTTAATTAAAATTAAAAATCAGAATGATTTTGTCCTTCCAAACACAAGTTAAACAACCCCAAGCCCCTCCCACCAACTTCATGTTGCACACCTGAACAGGAAAAAGGAGGTGGAGGGGAAGCCTTATTTCTACTGCAGGCTATTCAATACAAACCTCAGCTCTACAAACCCATCTAACTGGTGTATTTAAATATCAATGAACAGAAAAGGGAGGGGGAGGGGAAGCTTAGTTTCATAAACTCCTGTAAAGAGATGGCTCAAAAAGGTCAACCAAAGCCCCCCTTCTCCTCTGCATGCTATACAATACAAAACTCAAAACAGTGAATTGCCTGAGGAACTCCAAAATATTTAAAAAACACACTGCTAAAAGTACAAAAGCTCAGTTTAAAGCTAGTAAATTCAGTGCAAATTAGAGATTTTCACTTAACCACTTTCAGACCGGACCATTTTGCTGGTCAATGACCAGAGGTCTTTTTACAATTTGGCACTGCGCTGCTTTAACTGGTAATTGCGCGGTCATGCAATGTTGTACCCAAACAAAATTTGTGTCCTTTTCTTCCCACAAATAGAGCTTTCTTTTGATGGTATTTGATTGCCTCTGCGATTTTTATTTTTTGCGATATAAACGTAAAAAGACCGCAAATTTTGAAAAAAAATTATATTTTCTACTTTTTGTTATTAGAAAAATCTAATAAACTCAATTTTAGTCATACATTTAGGCCAAAATGTATTCAGCCACATGTCTTTGGTAAAAAAAAAGTCAATAACTGTATATTTATTGGTTTGCGCAAAAGTTGTCACATCTACAAACTAAGGTACGTTTTCTGGAATTTACGCAGCTTTTAGTTTACGACTGCCTATCTCATTTCTTGAGGTGCTAAAATGGCAGGGCAGTACAAAACCCCCCCAAATTACCCCATTTTGGAAAGTAGACCCCCTAAGGAAATTTATAAGTGGCATGTTGAGCCCATTGAATATATATTTTTTTTTTTACACAAAGTTGTCACTAAATGATATATTGCTCACACATGCTATGGGCATATGTGAAATGACACCCCAAAATAAATTCTGCTGCTTCTCCTGAGTACGGGGATACCACATATGTGGGACTTTTTGGGAGCCTAGCCGCGCACGGGGCCCCGAAATCCAAGCACCGCCTTCAGGCTTTCTAAGGGCGTAAATTTTTGATTTCACTTCTCACTACCTATTACAGTTTTGAAGGCCATAAAATGCCAAGATGGCACAAAATCCCCACAAATGACCCCATTTTAGAAAGTAGACACCCCAAGCTATTTGCTGAGAGGCATGTTGAGTCCATGGAATATTTTATATTTTGCCACAAGTTGCGGAAAAATTACAAACTTTTTTTTTTTTTCACAAAGTTGTCACTAAATGATATATTGCTCACGCATGCCATGGGCATATGTGAAATGACACCCCAAAATAAATTCTGCTGCTTCTCCTGAGTACGGGGATACCACATATGTGGGACTTTTTGGGAGCCTAGCCGCGTACCGGGCCCCGAAACTAAAGCACCGCCTTCAGGCTTTCTAAGGGCGTTACAGTTTTGAAGGCCATAAAATGGCAAGATGGCACAAACCCCCCCCCCAAATGACCCCATTTTGGAAAGTAGACACCCCTAAATTTAGGGGTACACTAGTGAGACTAGGTAATAAATGGCGGGTGCCCTGAAACTATAAAAAAAATAACTAACCAACCAGCGTCACCTGTAACAGTTATATGGTGATCACTGGTGAAAGGGTTAACTAGGGGGCAATCAGGGGGCTTTATGCGGTAGTATATGGGGGTCCCTGGCGCTATAAAAAGCTGCGGCAAACCTAAATACCTACCTGCCTAACTAGCGTCACCTGTGACACTAATACAGCGATCAGAAAAACGATCGCTTATTAGGCTGGATTCACACTGGAGCGATGCAGGAAAGCCACGAATCCGCGACGGGTTCCCGCATCGCATGCCTCCTGGCGGCAGTTCACACTGCCCTATGTGAACTGCTGGGAGTGTCAGTGAAATGTTAATGACACCCCCAGATCAGTTCGCATATCGCAGTGCGATCTGCAAACTCGGATCGCATGGTGTGAACACCCATGCGATCCGATTCTGCTGCGGACCAAAAAAAGGGTCCCGTGCGAGTTTGCGGCGGGTGCGGCGTGTGCGACGCAAATTCAGCCATACTATCTGTATGGCTGAACTCGAATCGCACAGAGATCGGATGTGATTTGCACTGCAGTGCGGTGCGAATCACATCCGTTCTCATAAACTGCTGCAATGTGAACCCAGCCTTAGTGATACTGGTGACGGGGGGTGATCACGGGGTTAAACCTTTATTGGGGGGGTTAGGGGGGTACCTTAGAACTAAAGGGGGCTAACCCTAACTGCCCTAACAGTTATTACAGTCACAAATGACACCCGCCGGGTGATCAGGGGGTTAAACCTTTATTAGGTAATAAATGGCGGGTGCCCTGAAACTATAAAAAAATAACTAACCAACCAGCGTCACCTGTAACAGTTATATGGTGATCACTGGTGAAAGGGTTAACTAGGGGGCAATCAGGGGGCTTTATGCGGTAGTATATGGGGGTCCCTGGCGCTATAAAAAGCTGCGGCGAACCTAAATACCTACCTGCCTAACTAGCGTCACCTGTGACACTAATACAGCGATCAGAAAAATGATCGCTTATTAGGCTGGGTTCACACTGGAGCGATGCAGGAACGCCACGAATCCGCGGCGGGTTCTTGCATCGCATGCCTCCCGGCGGCAGTTCACACTGCCCTATGTGAACTGCTGGGAGTGTCAGTGAAATGTTAACACCCATGCGATCCGATTCTGCTGCGGACCAAAAAAAGGGTCCCGTGCGAATTTGCGGCGGGTGCGGCGGGTGCGACGCAAATTCAGCCATACTATCTGTATGGCTGAACTCGAATCGCACAGAGATCGGATGTGATTTGCACTGCAGTGCGGTGCGAATCACATCCGTTCTCATAAACCGCTGCAATGTGAACCCAGCCTTAGTGACACTGGCGACGGGGGGTGATCACGGGGTTAAACCTTTATTGGGGGGGTTAGGGAGGTACATTAGAACTAAAGGGGGCTAACCCTAACTGCCCTAACAGTTATTACAGTCACAAATGACACCAATGCAAAAAAAATAAAAATAAAAAAAAATGCAATTGGTGTCACTGTGACTGGGGGGGCAGGGGTAATTGGGGGGGTGATCGGGGGGTGAAGGGGGGGTGTGAGTGTGCCTGGCATGTTCTACTGTGAAGTGTCGTGTTGGTGCAACTCACCGATCCTCTCTCCTCGGTGCCGGAACGAAAAATACCGACACGGAGGAGAGATTACATCACTTCCTCTCCTGTGTTTACATTACAGGAGAGGAAGTGATGTCACGGAGCATTTCCATTCGTCGGGAGCGATCGCGAGGGGGTGGCCATGAATGAATGGCCGTCCCCTCATCCCGGATCGCTCCCGAACGAATACCGACCGCCGCAGGCACCGGGGGGGGGGGGGGCCCAATCGGGCCCCCCACCCGCGGGAAGGCAGGGACGTACAGGTACGCCCATATGCCTGCCCGTGCCATTCTGTCGACGTACATCGTCGTGCGGCGGTCGGCAAGTGGTTAAAAGGGAAAATAGTGCCTAAATATTAGGTAGCTCAGACCGCATAGCTACACACAAAGGAATAGAAAATGGCAGATGAAAGCCAGGCCACAATAAAATGGCACCATTAACTCATGAAATTTAGTGGTTGATCCCGCCAAAACAATATTTCTTCACTAGAAACATAAACTTGTCTAAAACAACTGGAATAAAAACCTAAATGATTCTACTAGAAATTGGAATTCGGTACAAAAACAGACTATATTTCGCTCAAGACTAATATCAGTAGAAACAAAAAGGCATTTGCAGCAATTGAAAATCGTTCGATGGCAAAATGGTAGGTGAAATCTGGACTACAGAAAAATGGCCCACATTAACAAATGAAAACCAACACAAACCAGGATTTCTCCGTACAAACACTGACTATTCAACTGAGGCACTACATGAACACTTACAAATATTTTAGGAACAGTTCCATTAAAAAGTATGTAATCCCGCCAAAACCAGGATTTCTTCACTAGAAAACCAAAATCTTTCTCCTCAAAGACTGACTGCACATTTGAGAATGCACACTTAACCATAGACACGCACTTTAGGCTAACTACTAGGACCCTTGGCCAACCAAACAACACAGGTTCTCCAATCACACAACTCCACATAAACCACAAAATAACACTGCTCAAACATACACTCTTTTCTCAAAGAAAGTTCACAGCAGCTTTCACAGGAACATGACATTTGAGAAATACAAACAGCGATCCTAGAAACATGAGACCATCCCACCGACAGTGATGCTTGAATGTTTTTTTCATCTCAAAACAAAAGAACTCCATGCTATTGTCTAGCTTCCAGCAAGACATGTCCCAACAATGCATGGCTGCCCTTCCCCCAAACCGCATGGCAGCAGCCATTTTACAAAAGCAACCTCAAAGCTTTTAAAACTACTACAATACAAACCATCTGTGTACTTGACCCATAGAAAGGTGTAAATCACAATTCATGCATTTCTATTTCTCATTCAGTTACTTACATAACTTCAATATTAACCACTTGCCTACCAAGACATGTCCCAACAATGCATGGCTGCCCTTCCCACAAACCGCATGGCAGCAGCCATTTTACAAAAGCAACCTCAAAGCTTTTAAAACTACTACAATACAAACCATCTGTGTACTTGACCCATAGAAAGGTGTAAATCACAATTCATGCATTTCTATTTCTCATTCAGTTACTTACACAACTTCAATATTAACCACTTGCCTACCAGGCACGAACACCCCCTTCCTGCCCAAGCCATTTTTGAGCTTTCAGCTCTGTCGCATTTTGAATGACAATTGCGCGGTCATGCTACCCTGTAACCAAACAAGTTTCTTATCATTTTCTTCACACAAATAGATCTTTCTTTTGGTGGTATTTAATCACTGCTGGGTTTTTTATTTTTTTACCAAAATTTTGTAATTTTGGACATTTTAGGAAAAAAAGATTTTTTTTAATTTTTCTGCCAGTAAATTTTGTAACGAAGTAATTTTTCGCCTTCACTGATGTGCGCTGATGAGGCGGCACCGATGGGCACTAATAGGCGGCACTGGTGGGCACTGATAGGTGGCAGTGGCGGACACTGAAAGGCGGCACTGGTGGGCACGGATAGGTGGCATGGATAGGCGGTACCGATGGGAACTTATAGGTGGCACTGATGGACGACACTGATGGGCATTGATGGGCAGCAATGATGGGCATTGATGGGCAGCACTGATAGGCGGAACTAATTGCCAGCACTGACTAGCATGGCTAATGGGCACTGATTTATGTCAGTTGTGGGCACTGATTGCTGCCACTGATGGGCTCTGATCACTGGCATTGGTGGGCACTGTATTTTTACACTTTATATTATTACTTCCCTAGCTGTCCCCTGTGAGGAGATGTCGCTGATCGGCTCTCCTCTCCTCACACTCTGTCAGTGTGAGGCGAGGAGAGCTGATTACCGGCATCTCTGCGTTTACAGGCGACCAGCTATGATTGGACACAGCTGATCGCATGGTTAAAAAGCCGTGGACGTGGCTCTTTACACAGATCGGGGTCGCACCGTCTTGCTCTGCAGGTGAGCGGGAACGGCATTCCGTGCCTCCCAGAACAAGCCGTTAAACACCATACACAATTAATGCATTTCTCATATGCATCACAAACTTGTTATACAACATCAATCACTCACACAACAAACAGTCTCCTTACACAAACATTCCCGATTGCAAATATCCAAATCCACGCTGACAAATCACACACGCACACAACAGACATACAATCAAAATCCTGAGTACCATTATTTAAAAAAAGCGAAAAATTTGTTCTTTTGCAAAGCAGAGCATTCCTAACACATCGGAACATGGATCCAATTACTCCCTCATCTTGATCCGATGCTCAAGAGGCCCTGTTCACTCCTACCATTGGCTCGCTGTGTTGTCAGGGAAATTTGGCTGTACGCTATGCGCACACCATATCTCCTGTGCTCCTAAGCACACATTTTGTCTAATGATATAATGCATCTCACCTATAGCTCTATTTCCCGTATATTCCCAAGTAAACAGATATCACCATAGCTTACGTTCTCAGCAACATCCTATTCTGCCCTCCGCCCAGCATGCCCTTGGTTTTCTTTCCAACATCACAAAAGCTATCACAAACAAGAAGCAATGGCCACAATAGCCAATTGCTTCCTCAATACAAAATGATATCACAGAAAATGACAAACAGTAAAGGGGAGGGCACTCACAGGAAGGGAAAGGGGGGAGGGAAGTGCACGCGCCCCATCTTAATCAGCGTGGAGCCCACTCAATACGGTTTGAAGTAAACAGTATCTAGTAAAATCATTCTACTTGTTCTTACAGGCTTGAGACAATCTGAGAGGGCATTGCTACTGCTGTTGTTAATATACGGTACGAGCACACCGACAAGGCAGATATCAATATCCTTTTATAAAAACAGATATGTATACAAAAGGGGATAGCGAAGTCTGCAAGAGAGATAAAATATGTTTCTCTCGTTATGCGGACTTCACTTCTCTAATGTACATAGCCATTTGAAGGCAAGAAGCCCAGCGCACTTCCCTTGACACCTAAACCAACAAACCTCCACACACACGGAGAACACATCTCAAATCCCATGAAAAGGTTTTCATACTGACCATTTTTACCACTGGTCTCGATTCAACCCAAGTGCGCTCTGCCGGAGCGCACCTTTATTAAATCAGACACAGGGAGACAGATGACAATCTATAAAACACACACCCTAGCATAAATCTTATATAATAAAATTTCCACAACATATGGTATCAGTGGAAGGAATAGTGACCCATCTATGGAGTAATATCCTATTGTTGGTTTCAGTGGAAAGACTATTCACCCAGCCATTCACCCAGCCAGGGGTCAAGTCCTGGGGAAAAAAAAGTGTGGGAACTCCAACCCAAGATCCACTCCCCACCAAAAAAAAAAAAAAAGGATATGCTCATATGCATATATATATTTCACATAAAATACAGTGACTGCAAATGCGACATGCTACAAGAGATGACGAGACTGCAAATGCGAATACAGGAGATGACCAGACTGTGAATGCGACATAGTACAGGAGATGACCAGACTGCGAATGCGACATAGTACAGGAGAGGACCAGACTGCGAATGCGACTACAGGAAATGATCAGACTGTGAATGCGACTACAGGAGATGATCAGACTGTGAATGTGACTACAGGAGATGACCAGACTACGAATGCGACATAGTACAGGAGATGACCAGACTGCAAATGCGACATACTACAGGAGATGACCAGACTGTGAATGCGACATACTACAGGAGATGACCAGACTGTGAATGCGACATACTACAGGAAATGACCAGACTGTGAATGCGACATACTACAGGAGATGACCAGACTGTGAATGCGACATACTACAGGAGATGACCAGACTGTGAATGCGACATACTACAGGAGATGACCAGACTGTGAATGCGACTACAGGAGATGACCAGACTACGAATGCGACATAGTACAGGAGATGACCAGACTGCGAATGCGACATAGTACAGGAGATGACCAGACTGCAAATGCGACATAGTACAGGGGATGACCAGACTGTGAATGTGACTACAGGAGATGATCAGACTGCGAATGCGACTACAGGAGATGACCAGACTGCGAATGCGACTACAGGAGATGATCATACTGCGAATGCGACTACAGGAGATGATCAGACTGCGAATGCGACTACAGGAGATGATCAGACTGCGAATGGGACATACTACAGGAGATGATCAGACTGCGAATGCGACATACTACAGGAGATGACCAGACTGTGAATGCGACATACTACAGGAGATGACCAGACTGTGAATGCGACATACTACAGGAGATGACCAGACTGTGAATGCGACATACTACAGGAGATGACCAGACTGTGAATGCGACTACAGGAGATGACCAGACTACGAATGCGACTACAGGAGATGACCAGACTACGAATGCGACATAGTAAAGGAGATGACCAGACTGCGAATGCGACATAGTACAGGAGATGACCAGACTGCAAATGCGACATAGTACAGGAGATGACCAGACTGCAAATGGGACATAGTACAGGAGATGACCAGACTGCAAATGCGACATAGTACAGGAGATGACCAGACTGCAAATGCGACATAGTACAGGAGATGACCAGACGGCGAATGCGACTACAGGAGATGACCAGACTGTGAATGCGACATACTACATGAGATGACCAGACTGTGAATGCGACTACAGGAGATGACCAGACTACGAATGCGACATAGTACAGGAGATGACCAGACTGCGAATGCGACAAAGTACAGGAGATGACCAGACTGCGAATTTGACTACAGGAGATGATCAGACTGTGAATGCGACTACAGGAGATGATCAGACTGTGAATGCGACTACAGGAGATGACCAGCCTGCGAATGCCACTACAGGAGATGATCAGACTGCAAATGCGACATACTACAGGAGATGATCAGACTGTGAATGCGACATACTACAGGAGATGACCAGACTGTGAATGCGACATATTAAAGGAGATGACCAGACTGTGAATACGACATACTACAGGAGATGACCAGACTGTGAATGCGACTACAAGAGATGACCAGACTGCGAATGCGACATAGTACAGGAGATGACCAGACTGCGAATGCGACATAGTACAGGAGATGACAAGACCGTGAATGCGACATAGTACAGGAGATGACAAGACCGTGAATGCGACATACTACAGGAGATGATCAGACTGCGAATGCGACTACAGGAGATGATCAGACTGCGAATGGGACATACTACAGGAGATGATCAGACTGCGAATGCGACATACTACAGGAGATGACCAGACTGTGAATGCGACATACTACAGGAGATGAAAAGACTGTGAATGCGACATACTACAGGAGATGACCAGACTGTGAATGCGACATACTACAGGAAATGACCAGACTGTGAATGCGACATACTACAGGAGATGACCAGACTGTGAATGCAACATACTACAGGAGATGACCAGACTGTGAATGTGACATACTACAGGAGATGACCAGACTGTGAATGCGACATACTACAGGAGATGACCAGACTGTGAATGCGACTACAGGAGATGACCAGACTGCAAATGCGACTACAGGAGATGACCAGACTACGAATGCGACATAGTACAGGAGATGACCAGACTGCGAATGCGACATAGTACAGGAGATGACCAGACTGCAAATGCGACATAGTACAGGAGATGACCAGACTGCAAATGCGACATAGTACAGGAGATGACCAGACGGCGAATGCGACTACAGGAGATGACCAGACTGCAAATGGGACATAGTACAGGAGATGACCAGACTGCAAATGCGACATAGTACAGGAGATGACCAGACGGCGAATGCGACTACAGGAGATGACCAGACTGCAAATGGGACATAGTACAGGAGATGACCAGACTGCAAATGCGACATAGTACAGGAGATGACCAGACGGCGAATGTGACTACAGGAGATGACCAGACGGCGAATGTGACTACAGGAGATGACCAGACTGCGAATGCGATATACTACAGGAGATGACCAGACTGTGAATGCGACATACTACATGAGATGACCAGATTGTGAATGCGACTACAGGAGATGACCAGACTGCGAATGCGACATAGTACAGGAGATGACCAGACTGCGAATGCGACATAGTACAGGAGATGACCAGACTGCGAATGTGACTACAGGAGATGATCAGACTGTGAATGCGACATACTACAGGAAATGACCAGACTGTGAATGCGACATACTACAGGAGATGACCAGACTGTGAATGCGACATACTACAGGAGATGACCAGACTGTGAATGCGACATACTACAGGAGATGACCAGACTGTGAATGCGACATACTACAGGAGATGACCAGACTGTGAATGCGATATACTACAGGAGATGACCAGACTGTGAATGCAACATACTAAAGGAGATGACCAGACTGTGAATGCGACATACTACAGGAGATGACCAGACTGTGAATGCGACTACAGGAGATAACCAGACTGTGAATGCGACATACTACAGGAGATGACCAGACTACGAATGCGACATAGTACAGGAGATGACCAGACTGCAAATGCGACATAGTACAGCAGATGACCAGACTGCAAATGCGACATAGTACAGGAGATGACCAGACTGCGAATGTGACTACAGGAGATGATCAGACTGTGAATGCGACTACAGGAGATGATCAGACTGTGAATGCGACTACAGGAGATGATCAGACTGTGAATGCGACTACAGGAGATGACCAGCCTGCGAATGCCACTACAGGAGATGATCAGACTGCAAATGCGACATACTACAGGAGATGATCAGACTGTGAATGCGACATACTACAGGAGATGACCAGACTGTGAATGCGACATATTAAAGGAGATGACCAGACTGTGAATACGACATACTACAGGAGATGACCAGACTGTGAATGCGACTACAAGAGATGACCAGACTGCGAATGCGACATAGTACAGGAGATGACCAGACTGCGAATGCGACATAGTACAGGACATGACAAGACTGTGAATGCGACATCATACAGGAGATGATCAGACTGCGAATGCGACTACAGGAGATGATCAGACTGCGAATGGGACATACTACAGGAGATGATCAGACTGCGAATGCGACATACTATAGGAGATGACCAGACTGTGAATGTGACATACTACAGGAGATGACAAGACTGTGAATGCGACATACTACGGGAGATGACCAGACTGTGAATGCGACATACTACGGGAAATGACCAGACTGTGAATGCGACATACTACGGGAAATGACCAGACTGTGAATGCGACATACTACAGGAGATGACCAGACTGTGAATGCGACATACTAAAGGAGATGACCAGACTGTGAATGCGACATACTACAGGAGATGACCAGACTGTGAATGCGACATACTACAGGAGATGACCAGACTGTGAATGCGACTACAGGAGATGACCAGACTACAAATGCGACTACAGGAGATGACCAGACTACGAATGCGACATAGTACAGGAGATGACCAGACTGCGAATGTGACATAGTACAGGAGATGACCAGACTGCAAATGCGACATAGTAAAGGAGATGACCAGACTGCAAATGGGACATAGTACAGGAGATGACCAGACTGCAAATGCGACATAGTACAGGAGATGACCAGACTGCAAATGCGACATAGTACAGGAGATGACCAGATGGCGAATGTGACTACAGGAGATGACCAGACTGTGAATGCGATATACTACAGGAGATGACCAGACTGTGAATGCGACATACTACATGAGATGACCAGATTGTGAATGCGACTACAGGAGATGACCAGACTACGAATGCGACATAGTACAGGAGATGACCAGACTGCGAATGCGACATAGTACAGGAGATGACCAGACTGCAAATGCGACATAGTACAAGAGATGACCAGACTGCGAATGTGACTACAGGAGACGATCAGACTGTGAATGCGACTACAGGAGATGACCAGCCTGCGAATGCCACTACAGGAGAAGATCAGACTGCAAATGCGACATACTACAGGAGATGATCAGACTGTGAATGCGACATACTACAGGAGATGACCAGACTGTGAATGCGACATATTAAAGGAGATGACCAGACTGTGAAAACGACATACTACAGGAGATGACCAGACTGTGAATGCGACTACAAGAGATGACCAGACTGCGAATGCGACATAGTACAGGAGATGACCAGACTGCGAATGCGACATAGTACAGGAGATGACCAGACTGTGAATGCGACATACTACAGGAGATGACCAGACTGTGAATGCGACATACTACAGGAAATGACCAGACTGTGAATGCGACATACTACAGGAGATGACCAGACTGTGAATGCGACATACTACAGGAGATGACCAGACTGTGAATGCAACATACTACAGGAGATGACCAGACTGTGAATGCGACATACTACAGGAGATGACCAGACTGTGAATGTGACATACTAAAGGAGATGACCAGACTGTGAATGTGACATACTATAGGAGATGACCAGACTGTGAATGCGACTACAGGAGATAACCAGACTGTGAATGCGACATACTACAGGAGATAACAAGACTGTGAATGTGACATACTACAGGAGATGACCAGACTACGAATGCGACATAGTACAGGAGATGACCAGACTGCGAATGCGACATAGTACAGGAGATGACCAGACTGCAAATGCGACCTAGTACAGGAGATGACCAGACTGCAAATGCGACATAGTACAGGAGATGACCAGACTGCAAATGCGACATACTACAGGAGATGACCAGACTGCGAATGCGACATAGTTCAGGAGATGACCAGACTGCGAATGCGACTACAGGAGATGACCAGACTGCGAAAGCGACTACAGGAGATGACCAGACTGCGAATGCGACATACTACAGGAGATTACCAGACGGTGAATGCGACTACAGGAGATGACCAGACTGCGAATGCGATATACTACAGGAGATGACAAGACTGTGAATGCGACATACTACATGAGATGACCAGACTGTGAATGCGACTACAGGAGATGACCAGACTACGAATGCGACATAGTACAGGAGATGACAAGACTGCGAATGCGACATAGTACAGGAGATGACCAGACTGCGAATGCGACATAGTACAGGAGATGCCCAGACTGCGAATGTGACTACAGGAGATGATCAGACTGTAAATGCGACTACAGGAGATGATCAGACTGTGAATGCGACTACAGGAGATGACCAGCCTGCGAATGCCACTACAGGAGATGATTAGACTGCAAATACGACATGCTACAGGAGATGATCAGACTGTGAATGCGACATACTACAGGAGATGACCAGACTGTGAATGCGACATATTAAAGGAGATGACCAGACTGTGAATGCGACTACAGGAGATAACCAGACTGTGAATGCGACATACTACAGGAGATGACCAGACTACGAATGCGACATAGTACAGGAGATGACCAGACTGCAAATGCGACATAGTACAGGAGATGACCAGACTGCAAATGCGACATAGTACAGGAGATGACCAGACTGCGAATGTGACTACAGGAGATGATCAGACTGTGAATGCGACTACAGGAGATGATCAGACTGTGAATGCGACTACAGGAGATGACCAGCCTGCGAATGCCACTACAGGAGATGATTAGACTGCAAATACGACATGCTACAGGAGATGATCAGACTGTGAATACGACATACTACAGGAGATGACAAGACTGTGAATGCGACTACAAGAGATGACCAGACTGTGAATGCGACATAGTACAGGAGATGACAAGACTGCGAATGCGACATAGTACAGGAGATGACCAGACTGTGAATGCGACATACTACAGATGATCAGACTGCGAATGCGACTACAGGAGATGATCAGACTGCGAATGGGACATACTACAGGAGATGATCAGACTGCGAATGCGACATACTACAGGAGATGACCAGACTGTGAATGAGACTACAGGAGATGACCAGCCTGTGAATGCCACTACAGGAGATGATCAGACTGCAAATGCGACGTACTACAGGAGATGATCAGACTGTGAATGCGACATACTACAGGAGATGACCAGACTGTGAATGCGCCATATTAAAGGAGATGACCAGACTGTGAATACGACATACTACAGGAGATGACCAGACTGTGAATGTGACTACAAGAGATGACCAGACTGCGAATGTGACATAGTACAGGAGATGACCAGACTGTGAATGCGACATACTACAGGAAATGACCAGACTGTGAATGCGACATACTACAGGAGATGACCAGACTGTGAATCCGACATACTACAGGAGATGACCAGACTGTGAATGCGACATACTACAGGAGATGACCAGACTGTGAATGCGACTACAGGAGATAACCAGACTGTGAATGCGACATACTACAGGAGATGACCAGACTACGAATGCGACATAGTACAGGAGATGACCAGACTGCAAATGCGACATAGTACAGGAGATGACCAGACAGCAAATGCGACATAGTACAGGAGATGACCAGACTGCGAATGTGACTACAGGAGATGATCAGACTGTGAATGCGACTACAGGAGATGATCAGACTGTGAATGCGACTACAGGAGATGATCAGACTGTGAATGCGACTACAGGAGATGACCAGCCTGCAAATGCCACTACAGGAGATGATCAGACTGCAAATGCGACATACTACAGGAGATGATCAGACTGTGAATGCGACATACTACAGGAGATGACCAGACTGTGAATGCGACATATTAAAGGAGATGACCAGACTGTGAATACGACATACTACAGGAGATGACCAGACTGTGAATGCGACTACAAGAGATGACCAGACTGCGAATGCGACATAGTACAGGAGATGACCAGACTGCGAATGCGACATAGTACAGGACATGACAAGACTGTGAATGCGACATCATACAGGAGATGATCAGACTGCGAATGCGACTACAGGAGATGATCAGACTGCGAATGGGACATACTATAGGAGATGACCAGACTTTGAATGTGACATACTACAGGAGATGACAAGACTGTGAATGCGACATACTACAGGAGATGGCCAGACTGTGAATGCGACATACTACGGGAAATGACCAGACTGTGAATGCGACATACTACAGGAGATGACCAGACTGTGAATGCGACATACTAAAGGAGATGACCAGACTGTGAATGCGACATACTACAGGAGATGACCAGACTGTGAATGCGACATACTACAGGAGATGACCAGACTGTGAATGCGACTACAGGAGATGACCAGACGACAAATGCGACTACAGGAGATGACCAGACTACGAATGCGACATAGTACAGGAGATGACCAGACTGCGAATGCGACATAGTACAGGAGATGACCAGACTGCAAATGCGATATAGTAAAGGAGATGACCAGACTGCAAATGGGACATAGTACAGGAGATGACCAGACTGCAAATGCGACATAGTACAGGAGATGACCAGACTGCAAATGCGACATAGTACAGGAGATGACCAGACGGCGAATGTGACTACAGGAGATGACCAGACTGTGAATGCGATATACTACAGGAGATGACCAGACTGTGAATGCGACATACTACATGAGATGACCAGATTGTGAATGCGACTACAGGAGATGACCAGACTACGAATGCGACATAGTACAGGAGATGACCAGACTGCGAATGCGACATAGTACAGGAGATGACCAGACTGCAAATGCGACATAGTACAAGAGATGACCAGACTGCGAATGTGACTACAGGAGACGATCAGACTGTGAATGCGACTACAGGAGATGACCAGCCTGCGAATGCCACTACAGGAGAAGATCAGACTGCAAATGCGACATACTACAGGAGATGATCAGACTGTGAATGCGACATACTACAGGAGATGACCAGACTGTGAATGCGACATATTAAAGGAGATGACCAGACTGTGAAAACGACATACTACAGGAGATGACCAGACTGTGAATGCGACTACAAGAGATGACCAGACTGCGATTGCGACATAGTACAGGAGATGACCAGACTGCGAATGCGACATAGTACAGGAGATGACCAGACTGTGAATGCGACATACTACAGGAGATGACCAGACTGTGAATGCGACATACTACAGAAAATGACCAGACTGTGAATGCGACATACTACAGGAGATGACCAGACTGTGAATGCGACATACTACAGGAGATGACCAGACTGTGAATGCAACATACTACAGGAGATGACCAGACTGTGAATGCGACATACTAAAGGAGATGACCAGACTGTGAATGTGACATACTACAGGAGATGACCAGACTGTGAATGCGACTACAGGAGATAACCAGACTGTGAATGCGACATACTACAGGAGATAACAAGACTGTGAATGTGACATACTACAGGAGATGACCAGACTACGAATGCGACATAGTACAGGAGATGACCAGACTGCGAATGCGACATAGTACAGGAGATGACCAGACTGCGAATGCGACATAGTACAGGAGATGACCAGACTGCAAATGCGACATAGTACAGGAGATGACCAGACTGCAAATGCGACATACTACAGGAGATGACCAGACTGCGAATGCGACATAGTACAGGAGATGACCAGACTGCGAATGCGACTACAGGAGATGACCAGACTGCGAAAGCGACTACAGGAGATGACCAGACTGCGAATGCGACATACTACAGGAGATTACCAGACGGTGAATGCGACTACAGGAGATGACCAGACTGCGAATGCGATATACTACAGGAGATGACAAGACTGTGAATGCGACATACTACATGAGATGACCAGACTGTGAATGCGACTACAGGAGATGACCAGACTACGAATGCGACATAGTACAGGAGATGACAAGACTGCGAATGCGACATAGTACAGGAGATGACCAGACTGCGAATGCGACATAGTACAGGAGATGCCCAGACTGCGAATGTGACATAGTACAGGAGATGCCCAGACTGCGAATGTGACTACAGGAGATGATCAGACTGTAAATGCGACTACAGGAGATGATCAGACTGTGAATGCGACTACAGGAGATGACCAGCCTGCGAATGCCACTACAGGAGATGATTAGACTGCAAATGCGACATACTACAGGAGATGATCAGACTGTGAATGCGACATACTACAGGAGATGACCAGACTGTGAATGCGACATATTAAAGGAGATGACCAGACTGTGAATACGACATACTACAGGAGATGACAAGACTGTGAATGCGACTACAAGAGATGACCAGACTGTGAATGCGACATAGTACAGGAGATGACAAGACTGCGAATGCGACATAGTACAGGAGATGACCAGACTGTGAATGCGACATACTACAGATGATCAGACTTCGAATGCGACATACTACAGGAGATGATCAGACTGCGAATGCGACATACTACAGGAGATGACCAGACTGTGAATGCGACTACAGGAGATGACCAGCCTGTGAATGCCACTACAGGAGATGATCAGACTGCAAATGCGACGTACTACAGGAGATGATCAGACTGTGAATGCGACATACTACAGGAGATGACCAGACTGTGAATGCGCCATATTAAAGGAGATGACCAGACTGTGAATACGACATACTACAGGAGATGACCAGACTGTGAATGTGACTACAAGAGATGACCAGACTGCGAATGTGACATAGTACAGGAGATGACCAGACTGCGAATGCGACATAGTACAGGAGATGACCAGACTGTGAATGCGACATACTACAGGAGATGACCAGACTGTGAATGCGACATACTACAGGAGATGACCAGACTGTGAATGCGACATACTACAGGAAATGACCAGACTGTGAATGCGACATACTACAGGAGATGACCAGACTGTGAATCCGACATACTACAGGAGATGACCAGACTGTGAATGCGACATACTACAGGAGATGACCAGACTGTGAATGCGACTACAGGAGATGACCAGACTGCGAATGCGACATAGTACAGGAGATGACCAGACTGCGAATGCGACTACAGGAGATGACCAGACTGTGAATGCGACATATTACAGGAGATGACCAGACTGTGAATACGACATACTACAGGAGATGACCAGACTGTGAATGCGACATACTACAGGAAATGACCAGACTGTGAATGCAACATACTACAGGAAATGACCAGACTGTGAATGCGACATACTACAGGAGATGACCATACTGTGAATGCGACATACTACAGGAGATGACCAGACTGCGAATGCGACATAGTACAGGAGATGACCAGACTGTGAATGCGACATACTACAGGAGATGACCAGACTGTGAATGCGACATACTACAGGAAATGACAAGACTGTGAATGCCACATACTACAGCAGATGACCAGACTGTGAATGCGACATACTACAGGAAATGACCAGACTGTGAATGTGACATACTACAGGAGATGACCAGACTGTGAATGTGACTACAGGAGATAACCAGACTGTGAATGCGACATACTACAGGAGATAACAAGACTGTGAATGCGACATACTACAGGAGATGACCAGACTACGAATGCGACATAGTACAGGAGATGACCAGACTGTGAATGCGACATAGTACAGGAGATGACCAGACTGCAAATGCGACATACTACAGGAGATGACCAGACTGCGAATGCGAAATAGTACAGGAGATGACCAGACTGCGAATGCGACTACAGGAGATGACCAGACTGCGAAAGCGACTACAGGAGATGACCAGACTGCGAATGTGACATACTACAGGAGATGACCAGACTGTGAATGCGACATACTACAGGAAATGACCAGACTGTGAATGTGACATACTACAGGAGATGACCAGACTGTGAATGTGACTACAGGAGATAACCAGACTGTGAATGCGACATACTACAGGAGATAACAAGACTGTGAATGCGACATACTACAGGAGATGACCAGCCTACGAATGCGACATAGTGCAGGAGATGACCAGACTGCGAATGCGACATAGTACAGGAGATGACCAGACTGCAAATGCGACATAGTACAGGAGATGACCAGACTGTGATTGCGACATACTACAGGAGATGACCAGACTGTGATTGCGACATACTACAGGAAATGACCAGACTGTGAATGCGACATACTACAGGAGATGACAAGACTGTGAATGCGACATACTACAGGAGATGACCAGACTGTGAATGCGACATACTACAGGAAATGACCAGACTGTGAATGCGACATACTACAGGAGATGACCAGACTGTGAATGCGACTACAGGAGATGACCAGACTACGAAAGCGACATAGTACAGGAGATGACCAGACTGCGAATGCGACATAGTACAGGAGATCACCAGACTGCAAATGCGACATAGTACAGGAGATCACCAGACTGCGAATGTGACTACAGGAGATGACCAGACTGCGAAAGGGACTACAGGAGATGATCAGACTGCGAATGCGACATAGTACGGAAGATGACCAAGTAGCCCGTTTTAAAATTTAAAACTGTGCTCAGCCCCTTTATGGCACATTCCTGTCCTCACCCCCTTTGTAGAACCCCCCTTCACATACTACAGGAGATGATCAGACTGCGAATGCGACTACAGGAGATGACCAGACTGTGAATGCGACATAGTACAGGAGATGACCAGACTGCGAATGCTACATACTACAGGAAATGACCAGACTGTGAATGCGACATACTACAGGAGATGACCAGACTGTGAATGCGAATACAGGAGATGACCAGACTACGAATGCGACATAGTACAGGAGATGACCAGACTGCAAATGCGACATAGTACAGGAGATGACAAGACTGCGAATGTGACATAGTACAGGAGATGACCAGACTGTGAATGCGACATACTACAGGAAATGACCAGACTGTGAATGCGACATACTACAGGAGATGACCAGACTGTGAATGCGACTACAGGAGATGACCACACTGCGAATGCGACATACTACCGGAGATTACCAGACTGTGAATGCGACATACTACATGAGATGACCAGACTGTGAATGCGACTACAGGAGATGACCAGACTGCGAATGCCACTACAGGAGATGATCAGACTGCAAATGCGACATACTACAGGAGATGATCAGACTGTGAATGCGACATACTACAGAAGATGACCAGACTGTGAATAGGACATATTACAGGAGATGACCAGACTGTGAATACGACATACTACAGGAGATGACCAGACTGTGAATGCGACTACAGGAGATGACCAGACTGTGAATGCGACATACTACAGGAGATAGCCGGACTGTGAATGCGACATACTACAGGAGATGACCAGACTACGAATGCGACATAGTACAGGAGATGACCAGACTGCGAATGTGACATAGTACAGGAGATGACCAGACTGCGAATGCGACATAGTACAGGAGATGACCAGACTGCGAATGCGACTACAGGAGATGACCAGCCTGCGAAAGCGATTACAGGAGATGACCAGACTACGAATGCGACATAGTACGGAAGATGACCAAGTAGCCCATTTTAAAATTTAAACCTGTCCTCAGCCCCTTTATGGCACCTCCTTTACATTCCTGTCCTCACTCCCTTTGTAAAACCCCCCTTCACATACTACAGGAGATGACCAGACTGTGAATGCGACATACTACAGGAGATGACCAGACTGTGAATGCGACATACTACAGGAGATAACCAGACTGTGAATGCGACATACTACAGGAAATGACCAGACTGTGAATGCGACATACTACAGGAGATGACCAGACTGTGAATGCAACTACCGGAGATGACCAGACTACGAATGCGACATAGTACAGGAGATGACCAGACTGCGAATGCGACATAGTACAGGAGATGACCAGACTGCAAATGCGACATAGTACAGGAGATGACCAGACGGCAAATGCGACATAGTACAGGAGATGACCAGACGGCAAATGCGACATAGTACAGGAGATGACCAGACGGCAAATGCGACAAAGTACAGGAGATGACCACACTGCGAATGCGACTACAGGAGATGACCACACTGCGAATGCGACATACTACAGGAGATTACCAGACTGTGAATGCGACATACTACATGAGATGACCAGACTGTGAATGCGACTACAAGAGATGACCAGACTGCGAATGCCACTACAGGAGATGATCAGACTGCAAATGCGACATACTACAGGAGATGATCAGACTGTGAATGCGACATACTACAGAAGATGACCAGACTGTGAATAGGACATATTATAGGAGATGACCAGACTGTAAATACGATATACTACAGGAGATGACCAGACTGTGAATGCGACTACAGGAGATGACCAGACTTTGAATGCGACATACTACAGGAGATAACCAGACTGTGAATGCGACATAGTACAGGAGATGACCAGACTGCAAATGCGACATAGTACAGGAGATGACCAGACTGCAAATGGGACATAGTACAGGAGATGACCAGACTGCGAATGGGACATACTACAGGAGATGACCAGACTGCGAATGCGACATAGTACAGGAGATGACCAGACTGCGAATGTGACTACAGGAGATGACCAGACTGCGAAAGCGACTACAGGAGATGATCAGACTGCGAATGCGACATAGTACGGAAGATGACCAAGTAGCCCGCTTTAAAATGTTAACCTGTGCTCAGCCCCTTTATGCCACCTCCTTTACATTCCTGTCCTCACCCCCTTTGTAGAACCCCCCTTCACATACTACAGGAGATGACCAGACTGTGAATGCGACATACTACAGGAGATGACCAGACTGTGAATGCGACATACTAAAGGAGATGACCAGACTGTGAATGGGACACACTACAGGAGATGACCAGACTATGAATGCGACATAGTACAGGAGATGACCAGACTGCGAATGCGACATAGTACAGGAGATGACCAGACTGCGAATGCGTCATAGTACAGGAGATGACCAGACTGCGAATGCGACTACAGGAGATGACCAGACTGCGAATGCGACTACAGGAGATGATCAGACTGCAAATGCGACATACTACAGGAGATGATCAGACTGCGAATGCGACATACTACAGGAGATGACCAGACTGTGAATGAGACATACTACAGGAGAGGATCAGACTGTGAATGCGACTACAGGAGATGACCAGACTACGAATGCGACATAGTACAGGAGATGACCAGACTGCGAATGCGACATAGTACAGGAGATGACCAGACTGTGAATGCGACATAGTACAGGCAATGACCAGACTGCGGATGCGACATAGTAAAGGAGATGACAAGGCTGGGAATGTGACTACAGATGACCAGACTGCGAAAGCGACTACAGGAGATGACCAGACTGCGAATGTGACATAGTACTGAAGATGACCAAGTAGCCCGTTTTAAAATTTAAACCTGTCCTCATCCCCTTTATGGCACCTCCTTTACTTTCCTGTCCTCACCCCCTTTGTAGAACCCCCCTTCACATACTACAGGAGATGACCAGACTGTGAATGCGACATACTACAGGAGATGACCAGACTGTGAATGCGACATACTACAGGAGATGACCAGACTGTGAATGCGACATACTACAGGAAATGACCAGACTGTGAATGCGACATACTACAGGAGATGACCAGACTGTGAATGCGACTACAGGAGATGACCAGGCTACGAATGCGACATAGTACAGGAGATGACCAGACTGCAAATGCGACATAGTACAGGAGATGACCAGACTGCAAATGTGACATAGTACAGGAGATGACCAGACTGCGAATGCGACTACAGGAGATGACCAGACTGGGAATACGACTACAGGAGATGACCAGACTGCGAATGCGACATACTACAGGAGATGACCAGACTGTGAATGCGACTACAGGAGATGACCAGACCACAAATGCGACATCGTACAGGAGATGACCAGACTGCGAATGTGACATAGTACAGGAGATGACCAGACTGGGAATGCGACTACAGGAGATGACCAGACTGCGAAAGCGACTACAGGAGATGACCAGACTGCGAATGCGACATGGTACGGAAGATGACCAAGTAGCCCGTTTTAAAATTTAAACCTGTCCTCAGCCCCTTTATGGCACCTCCTTTACATTCCTGTCCTCACCCCCTTTGTAGAACCCCCCTTCACATACTATAGGAGATGACCAGACTGTGAATGCGACATACTACAGGAGATGACCAGACTGTGAATGCGACATACTACAGGAGATGACCAGACTGTGAATGCGACATACTACAGGAGATGACCAGACTGTGAATGCGACATACTACAGGAGATGACCAGACTGTGAATGCGACATACTACAGGAGATGACCAGACTACGAATGCGACATAGTACAGGAGATGACCAGACTGCAAATGCGACATAGTACAGGAGATGACCAGACTGCAAATGTGACATAGTACAGGAGATGACCAGACTGCGAATGCGACTACAGGAGATGACCAGACTGGGAATACGACTACAGGAGATGACCAGACTGCGAATGCGACATACTACAGGAGATGACCAGACTGTAAATGCGACTACAGGAGATAACCAGACTACGTATGCGACATAGTACAGGAGATGACCAGACTGCGAATGCGACATAGTACAGGAGATGACCAGACTGCGAATGTGACTACAGGAGATGATCAGACTGCGAATGCGACTACAGGAGATGACCAGACTGCGAATGTGACTACAGGAGATGATCAAACTGCAAATGCGACATACTACAGGAGATAACCAGACTGCGAATGCGATATACTACAGGAGATGACCAGACTGTGAATGTGACATACTACAGGAGATGACCAGACTACGAATGCGACATAGTACAGGAGATGACCAGACTGTGAATGCGACATAGTACAGGAGATGACCAGACTGCAAATGCGACATAATACAGGAGATGACCAGACTGCATATGCTACATAGTACAGGAGATGACTAGACTACAAATGCGACATAGTACAGGAGATGACCAGACTGCGAATGCGACTACAGGAGATGACCAGACTGCGAATGGGACATACTACTGGAGATGACCAGACTGTGAATGCGACATACTACATGAGATGACTAGACTGTGAATGCGACTACAGGAGATGACCAGACTACAAATGTGACTACAGGAGATGATCAGACTGCGAATGCGACTACAGGAGATGACCAGACTGCGAATGCCACTACAGGAGATGATCAGACTGCAAATGTGACATACTACAAGAGATGATCAGACTGTGAATGCGACATACTACAGGAGATGACCAGACTGTGAATGCGACATATTACAGGAGATGACCAGACTGTGAATACGACATACTACAGGAGATGACCAAACTGTGAATGCGACATACTACAGGAGATGACCAGACTGTGAATGCGACATACTACAGGAGATGACCAGACTGTGAATGCGACATACTAAAGGAGATGACCAGACTGTGAATGTGACATACTACAGGAGATGACCAGACTGTGAATGCGACTACAGGAGATAACCAGACTGTGAATGCGACATACTACAGGAGATAACAAGACTGTGAATGCGACATACTACAGGAGATGACCAGACTACGAATGCGACATAGTACAGGAGATGACCAGACTGCAAATGGGACATAGTACAGGAGATGACCAGACTGCAAATGTGACATAGTACAGGAGATGACCAGACTGCAAATGCGACATAGTACAGGAGATGACCAGACTGCGAATGCGACATAGAACAGGAGATGACCAGACTGCGAATATGACTACAGGAGATGACCAGACTGTGAATGCGACTACAGGAGATAACCAGACTGTTAATGCGACATACTACAGGAGATAACCAGCCTGTGAATGCGACATACTACAGGAGATGACCAGACTACGAATGCGACATAGTACAGGAGATGACCAGACTGCGAATGCGACATAGTACAGGAGATGACCAGACTGCGAATGCGACATAGTACAGGAGATGACCAGACTGCGAATGCGACTACAGGAGATGACCAGACTGCTAAAGCGACTACAGGAGATGACCAGACTGCGAATGCGACATACTACAGGAGATGACCAGACTGTGAATGCGACATACTACAGGAGATGACCAGACTGTGATTGCGACATACTACAGGAAATGACCAGACTGTGAATGCGACATACTACAGGAGATGACCAGACTGTGAATGCGACATACTACAGGAGATGACCAGACTGTGAATGCGACATACTAAAGGAGATGACCAGACTATGAATGCGACATACTACAGGAGATGACCAGACTGTGAATGCGACTACAGGAGATAACCAGACTGTGAATGCGACATACTACAGGAGATAACAAGACTGTGAATGCTACATACTACAGGAGATGACCAGACTACGAATGCGACATAGTACAGGAGATGACCAGACTGCAAATGGGACATAGTACAGGAGATGACCAGACTGCAAATGCGACATAGTACAGGAGATGACCAGACTGCAAATGCGACATAGTACAGGAGATGACCAGACTGCGAATGCGACATAGAACAGGAGATGACCAGACTGCGAATATGACTACAGGAGATGACCAGACTGTGAATGCGACTACAGGAGATAACCAGACTGTGAATGCGACATACTACAGGAGATGACCAGCCTGTGAATGCGACATACTACAGGAGATGACCAGACTACGAATGCGACATAGTACAGGAGATGACCAGACTGCGAATGCGACATAGTACAGGAGATGACCAGACTGCGAATGCGACATAGTACAGGAGATGACCAGACTGCGAATGCGACTACAGGAGATGACCAGACTGCGAATGCGACATACTACAGGAGATGACCAGACTGTGAATGCGACATACTACAGGAGATGACCAGACTGTGATTGCGACATACTACAGGAAATGACCAGACTGTGAATGCGACATACTACAGGAGATGACAAGACTGTGAATGCGACTACAGGAGATGACCAGACTACGAATGCGACATAGTACAGGAGATGACCAGACTGCGAATGCGACATAGCACAGGAGATGACCAGACTGCAAATGCGACATAGTACAGGAGATGACCAGACTGCGAATGCAACATAGTACAGGAGATGACCAGACTGTGAATGCGACATACTACAGGAGATGACCAGACTACGAATGCGACATAGTACAGGAGATGACCAGACTGCGAATGCGACATAGTACAGGAGATGACCAGACTGCGAATGCGACATAGTACAGGAGATGACCAGACTGCGAATGCGACTACAGGAGATGACCAGACTGCGAATGCGACATACTACAGGAGATGACCAGACTGTGAATGCGACATACTACAGGAGATGACCAGACTGTGATTGCGACATACTACAGGAAATGACCAGACTGTGAATGCGACATACTACAGGAGATGACAAGACTGTGAATGCGACTACAGGAGATGACCAGACTACGAATGCGACATAGTACAGGAGATGACCAGACTGCGAATGCGACATAGCACAGGAGATGACCAGACTGCAAATGCGACATAGTACAGGAGATGACCAGACTGCGAATGCAACATAGTACAGGAGATGACCAGACTGTGAATGCGACATACTACAGGAGATGACCAGACTGTGAATGCGACATACTACAGGAAATGACCAGACTGTGAATGCGACATACTACAAGAGATGACCAGACTGTGAATGCGACATACTACAGGAGATGACCAGACTGCAAATGCGACATAGTAAAGGAGATGACCAGACTGCAAATGGGACATAGTACAGCAGATGACCAGACGGCAAATGCGACATAGTACAGGGGATGACCACACTGCGAATGCGACTACAGGAGATGACCAGACTGCGAATGCGACATACTACAGGAGATGACCAGACTGCGAATGCCACTACAGGAGATGATCAGACTGCAAATGCGACATACTACAGGAGATGATCAGACTGTGAATGCGACATACTACAGAAGATGACCAGACTGTGAATAGGACATATTACAGGAGATGACCAGACTGTGAATACGACATACTACAGGAGATGACCAGACTGTGAATGCGACTACAGGAGATGACCAGACTGTGAATGCGACATACTACAGGAGATGACCAGACTGTGAATGCGACATACTACAGGAGATGACCAGACTGTGAATGCGACATACTAAAGGAGATGACCAGACTGTGAATGCGACATGCTACAGGAGATGACCAGACTACGAACGTGACATAGTACAGGAGATGACCAGACTGCGAATGCGACATAGTACAGGAGATGACCAGACTGCAAATGCGACATAGTACAGGAGATGACCAGACTGCGAATGCGACATAGAACAGGAGATGACCAGACTGCGAATATGACTACAGGAGATGACCAGACTGTGAATGCGACTACAGGAGATAACCAGACTGTGAATGCGACATACTACAGGAGATGACCAGCCTGTGAATGCGACATACTACAGGAGATGACCAGACTACGAATGCAACATAGTACAGGAGATGACCAGACTGCGAATGCGACATAGTACAGGAGATGACCAGACTGCGAATGCGACATAGTACAGGAGATGACCAGACTGCGAATGCGACTACAGGAGATGACCAGACTGCGAATGCGACTACAGGAGATGACCAGACTGCGAAAGCGACTACAGGAGATGACCAGACTGCGAATGCGACATACTACAGGAGATGACCAGACTGTGAATGCGACATACTACAGGAGATGACCAGACTGTGATTGCGACATACTACAGGAAATGACCAGACTGTGAATGCGACATACTACAGGAGATGACAAGACTGTGAATGCGACATACTACAGGAGATGACCAGACTGTGAATGCGACATACTACAGGAAATGACCAGACTGTGAATGCGACATACTACAGGAGATGACCAGACTGTGAAAGCGACTACAGGAGATGACCAGACTACGAATGCGACATAGTACAGGAGATGACCAGACTGCAAATGCGACATAGTACAGGAGATGACCAGACTGCGAATGCAACATAGTAGAGGAGATGACCAGACTGTGAATGCGACATACTACAGGGGATGACCAGACTGTGAATGCGACATACTACAGGAAATGACCAGACGGTGAATGCGACATACTACAGGAGATGACCAGACTGTGAATGCGACATACTACAGGAGATGACCAGACTGCAAATGCGACATAGTAAAGGAGATGACCAGACTGCAAATGGGACATAGTACAGGAGATGACCAGACTGCAAATGCGACATAGTACAGCAGATGACCAGACGGCAAATGCGACATAGTACAGGGGATGACCACACTGCGAATGCGACTACAGGAGATGACCAGACTGCGAATGCGACATACTACAGGAGATTACCAGACTGTGAATGCGACATACTACATGAGATGACCAGACTGTGAATGCGACTACAGGAGATGACCAGAGTGCGAATGCCACTACAGGAGATGATCAGACTGCAAATGCGACATACTACAGGAGATGATCAGACTGTGAATGCGACATACTACAGAAGATGACCAGACTGTGAATAGGACATATTACAGGAGATGACCAGACTGTGAATACGACATACTACAGGAGATGACCAGACTGTGAATGCGACATACTACAGGAGATGACCAGACTGTGAATGCGACATACTAAAGGAGATGACCAGACTGTGAATGCGACATGCTACAGGAGATGACCAGACTACGAATGTGACATAGTACAGGAGATGACCAGACTGCGAATGCGACATAGTACAGGAGATGACCAGACTGCGAATGCGAGATATTACAGGAGATGACCAGACTGCGAATGCGACATAGTACGGAAGATGACCAAGTAGCCCATTTTAAAATTTAAACCTGTCCTCAGCCCTTTTATGGCACCTCCTTTACATTCCTGTCCTCACCCCCTTTGTAGAACCCCCCTTCACATACTACAGGAGATGACCAGACTGTGAATGCGACATACTACAGGAGATGACCAGACTGTGAATGCGACATACTACAGGAGATGACCAGACTGTGAATGCGACATACTACAGGAAATGACCAGACTGTGAATGCGACATACTACAGGAGATGACCAGACTGTGAATGCGACTACAGGAGATGACCAGATGTAGTATGGGTCTAAATTTATATATAACTTTAGTTATTGATTTACAAGAATAGTTAAGAATGATTACTGCCTATATACAACATGTTTAATGCATGAGGCATCTGCTTCATTATGCTATGGGAAGTTGGGAACCTTTGACCTTTTCTTTTCATCAGTTGTAGCTATTGTCTTCACTACCATATAAATATGACTGGGAGAGTAGTCTGCATTTTGAGTAAGGCGGGAGGCTGGCTGTCTAATCTAGGTAGCTCATTTATAAAATGAGCTTGTGACTCCCCTGGATTGAATATGCTGTATTTATCCTGTATCGTATCATCTGTATACATCTTTAATCAAAGCTAAGTAAATCTTTTTATTACATTCTTTGTGTGTTGTTGTGTTTTAATCCTTGCATTTACTGACCACATATCTGAAAGGGTAAATATATGAATGAACCTAGGGTTAAATGAAACATGAGATTTAACCCCTTAATACATAATGGCGCTGCGAGCAGGATATTTAACCCTTTCAGTGCTGGTTTGAAGTGCAGTGATTAAGCATATTAATACTCTTGTGAAGTGTAACGTTTTTTGACAATTGGGAAACTGTATTATTATGGGAGGTTTGTTGCTAGCCTTGCTTTGGTGGCAGTTAGTGGCAGTTATGTTTGATTTAAATTGGATAAATATAGCAAAGGGGGAAGATAGTCAAATGTTTCCACTCATTGGGTGCTTAGCAGACCCCCGGCAAGCTTTAGATTTTTTGAGATCTAGAACAGATGAGCTGATGACCGCGTTAGGTGGACGAGTGGCCCTTTCGTTGGTGCTCATATAATTGTTCTTTGAAGTTTGAAAACGATGAGCAGAAAGCAGGTAGGAAAAGGAAAAATATGACCTGTGTTGATGCTTAGATTGTGATTACTGCAGTAATATTTGTGTTGAATTTAAATGTTGAGCTCTTCTGTTGGTTGTTTAGCTAGTGCTATTGGTGAGAAAAAGTTGCTTGTATGGATGATATGTAAAAATGCATTTGACTACTGATGTTTGAGTATGTTTAACATTAGAATGGTTAAGTAATGAAACTAAGGTAAAAGTTTTGAGAAAAGCGAGTCTTTTGTATGTTTAAATGAAAAGATCATTAGTTAGCAGGACTGTCTGCAGTCTGCAGCACCCCCCTCTGTCCCTCCCCCCAGACAATGGACAATAGTCCTGCATTTTGTAAAAGGGACACCTGCAGCTGTATTTGTAAGAGCCTGCTTGAATGAAGATTCTTTCTCCTTTAAGAGGGAGATAAACCCCCCCCCCCCCTCCCCCCTTTAAAGATTGTGTCTGTGAAGCTGGACATTGCTGAACATCTAAGAAATGTTTAATTATGTTGATTAAAAATAACATCCTAGTTGAAATTGTTAGTTTTTATTACGCAAATCTAGGATTATTTGAAACAAAGAAAGAAAATGTCTGCTTGATGTTAACACCATTTAAAATCCTGAATAGCAGTCATGATTATTATGTAATAGTGTCATGTTCTAGGATACAACACTAATGTTTTTTTTTTTTTAAGTTTTGTTTTCGTTAATACAGAAGGAACCAGATCTATTCCTAGAAGTTTCATAGATCTGTATGGTATTGAAGAAGAGGTTGCATCAATATGAGTTTGGTGATGTATAATGTTTGCGCACAAATGTGATGAACACCATATAATGTTATTGTGAATGTTATTTCAACCATGGTGAATTAATGATAATTTTGAATGGACGTCCTTTAATGAAAATCCACGTGGTGATAAGAAATGAGCTCAATTAATATGGGTAATAAAAGTGCACTCGGAATAACAGAAATAATGGCCATATGTTTTGTAATTTGTGGAAAGTGTTGGTTAAATGTGTTTGTTGCTAACTATTTGTTACTTTCTAGGAGTAAACTGTAATAATATCACACTAAAACCTTTCATTTTGTTTAGTTCCTAGACAATATTAAACAGCATCAATCCACCTGTCTGATATGGTTTGATGTCCAAGAACTAAAGATGAAGATTACAGTCAAACTGAATAATTTATGTTGTTTGTGTTGTTATTTTTATGTAATATGCAAATGTACTAAAAGTTTTCATTGGAACTGATTGTAAACCAAAGCAGCTAATAATCTTGATGCTGCATGATAGATTTCTAAGGGTTTTCTCTGATTGAGTTGATTCCAAAATGATATAGAACAAATAATTTGTGAATATTGACAGCAAGATGGTTTTGATATCTGGAATTATATAATACTTGTAATAGTTTGGAGGGTGTAAGAATACCCAAACATTTACATATTGTTCCTTTCTGTGTTTATGTAAGCTAAATTATGGCAGCATCTACTTCTGTATATTCTGTCATAATTATTTTGGTGGAACTATAAGGCATTACTACTGTGGGAGTGTGCCTGGGGTTTTACATATAAAGTACATTTTCCTATAAGATTGACAGTTTAAATTTAAAGTAATCATTTTGTGTATTAAGAAAAAAAAGGGGTACTTTTAGGTCTACTTATAATTATGCATTTAGGTTAATATTATTGCAATGAACACAATTTTTAACTCTTTCAAAATGAGGTGTTCTAATGGTGTATACAGTCAGTTATATCTGACACTCAGTGATTCTTTGATCACCCTGTTCTATACACCTGATTGAGTTTTCATAAAAAAATTTTGGTAAAGAAGAAAAAAGTTATAAAATAGGTTCTCAGGTTTGCTTTTCCTCAAATCTCCTTGATTGATTGGGGTGGGACTGACATGTAGAGTGACACATATGCATGGGCATATTATATGCACATATTGGGATCAGTGTAGACAAGAGCCGGTTAGCCTGCCAGAATGTCTTTAGAGTGTGGAAGGAGATCAAAGTGCATAGAGGAAACGCGCAAGAAGTAATTTAAAGCTGGGCCTATAGTTTGATACAGTAGTGTATAGTTCAGGTGGGGGATGAGTAACATACTTGTAATAATATTTCACCTTTAATGTAGAAAGCTGAGTTTTTCAGTGTTTAGCCGGATCATTAATGATCATCGATTTGCCTGTTCAGAAATCTATAATGGGCTATATGGGCATTGTTGTTAATTATGGAATGTTGGACTGACATATTTGGTAACGCACCTGCCATGACGTCAACTAGAAGCATATTGGAGAAAGGAGACAAACACTTTTGACAGCAACAACGGTCTATAAAGTCTTTACCAACGATCAGCAGCTAAACTTTTGGTACCTCTTCTGAGGGTCGAGTACGTGAACTGTTCCACCTGCTATCATGGTTAAGTACCTGAATCTGATGGTGAAGTACTTGAACTGTTTTATGTGCTCTAATGGTCATGTGCCAGAAGTATGTGCCTGCACGTCTATGACTTGTGAGCTGCAATAGTTCGAAGGATATGGACTATGTATACTACAGTTCTTTCAGTTCTACAGTGTTGCAAGTGCTATGCTGCAGCTGCGATCTGGTAACCGGATGTCTAAGACTATGCTGTCCATCACCAGATATGGAAGACTTTGTCAAGTATCTATGCGTTTAAACTCTTGGAAAGGAAGTTTGGTGTTTCTGTTAGTCCAACATATAGTTGTTGTTTTTTTTATATTTTTGGATGTTTGGATATTTTTTATATTTTTCAGCCCTTACATAGCAGAATGAGATTTCCTGGACAGGTAAATCAGATAGAGAAAGTGGGTAAAGAGATAAAAGTTTACATAGATAAGACGAGGGGTGGAAGGATGTACAACTTTTATATAATAATTTACATGTGGAAAATACCCAAGGAGTGGGATATATGGGAGATGGACCATATTTAATAATGGGGAGTGTTTTACATACATATTCATAATACTGGAAATGTGAAGGATGAAATTAATGAAGGCAGAAATGTTTATATTAAAGTACAAGAGAAAAGACTACCTTGAGTAGAATATGTTGATATATCTATAGGTAATCTTGAATATTATAAACTGAGAATCTTGTAAATCAAGGGGTGGAATGTAGTATGGGTCTAAATTTATATATAACATTAGTTATTGAATTACAAGAATAGTTAAGAATGATTACTGCCTATATACAACATGTTTAATGCATGAGGCATCTGCTTCATTATGCTATGGGAAGTTGGGAACCTTTGACCTTTTCTTTTCATCAGTTGTAGCTATTGTCTTCACTACCATATAAATATGACTGGGAGAGTAGTCTGCATTTTGAGGAAAGGCGGAAGCCTGACTGTCTAATCTAGGTAGCTCATTTATAAAATGAGCTTGTGACTCCCCTGGATTGAATATGCTGTATTTATCCTGTATCGTATCATCTGTATACATCTTTAATCAAAGCTAAGTAAATCTTTTTATTACATTCTTTGTGTGTTGTTGTGTTTTAATCCTTGCATTTACTGACCACATATCTGAAAGGGTAAATATATGAATGAACCTAGGGTTAAATGTAACATGAGATTTAACCCCTTAATACACCAGACTACGAATGCGACATAGTACAGGAGATGACCAGACTGCGAATGCGACATAGTACAGGAGATGAGCAGACTGCAAATGCGACATAGTACAGGAGATGACCAGACTGCAAATGGGACATAGTACAGGAGATGACCAGACTGCAAATGCGACATAGTACAGGAGATGACCAGACTGCAAATGCGACATAGTACAGGAGATGACCAGCCTGCGAATGTGACATACTACAGGAGATGACCAGACTGCGAATGCGACATAGTACAGGAGATGACCAGACTGCGAATGTGACTACAGGAGATGACCAGACTGCGAAAGGGACTACAGGAGATTATCAGACTGCGAATGCGACATAGTACGGAAGATGACCAAGTAGCCCGTTTTAAAATTTAAAACTGTGCTCAGCCCCTTTATGGCACCTCCTTTACATTCCTGTCCTCACCCCCTTTGTAGAACCCCCCCTTCACATACTACAGGAGATGACCAGGCTGTGAATGCGACATCCTACAGGAGATGACCAGACTGTGAATGCGACATACTACAGGAGATGACCAGACTGTGAATGCGACACACTACAGGAGATGACCAGACTGTGAATGCGACATACTACAGGAGATGACCAGACTGTGAATGCGACACACTACAGGAGATGACCAGACTGTGAATGCGACATACTACAGGAGATGACCAGACTGTGAAGGCGACTACAGGAGATGACCAGACTGCGAATGCGACATAGTACAGGAGATGGCAAGACTGCGAATGCGTCATAGTATAGGAGATGACCAGACTGCGAATGCGACTACAGGAGATGACCAGACTTCGAATGCGACTACAGGAGATGATCAGACTGCAAATGCGACATACTACAGGAGATGATCAGACTGTGAATGCGACATACTACAGGAGATGACCAGACTGTGAATGCGACATACTACAGGAGATGACCAGACTGTGAATGCGACTACAGGAGATGACCAGACTACGAATGCGACATAGTACAGGAGATGACCAGACTGCGAATGCGACTACAGGAGATGACCAGACTGCGAAAGCGACTACAGGAAATGACCAGACTGCGAATGCGACATAGTACGGAAGATGACCAAGTAGCCCGTTTTAAAATGTAAACCTGTCCTCAGCCCCTTTATGGCACCTCCTTTACATTCCTCTCCTCACCCCCTTTGTATAACCCCCCTTCACATACTACAGAAGATGACCAGACTGTGAATGCGACATACTACAGGAGATGACCAGACTGTGAATGCGACATACTACAGGGGATGACCAGACTGTGAATGCGACGTACTACAGCAGATGACCAGACTGTGAATGCGACATACTACAGGAGATGACCAGACTGTGAATGCGACTACAGGAAATGACCAGACTGTGAATGCGACTACAGGAGATGACCAGACTGTGAATGCGACTACAGGAGATGACCAGACTGTGAATGCGACATACTACAGGAGATGACCAGACTGTGAATGTGACTACAGGAGATGACCAGACTACGAATGCGACATAGTACAGCAGATGACCAGACTGCAAATGCGACATAGTACAGGAGATGACCAGACTGCAAATGCGACATAGTACAGGAGATGACCAGACTGCAAATGCGAAATAGTACAGGAGATGACCAGACTGCAAATGCGATATACTACAGGAGATGACCAGACTGCGAATGCGACATACTACATGAGATGACCAGACTGTGAATGCGACTACAGGATATGACCAGACTACGAATGCGACATAGTACAGGAGATGACCAGACTGCGAATGTGACTACAGGAGATGATCAGACTGTGAATGCGACTACAGGAGATGATCAGACTGTGAATGCGACTACAGGAGATGACCAGCCTGCGAATGCCACTACAGGAGATGATCATACTGCAAATGCGACATACTACAGGAGATGATCAGACTGCAAATGCGACATACTACAGGAGATGACCAGACTGTGTATGCGACATACTACAGGAAATGACCAGACTGTGAATGTGACATACTACAGGAGATGACCAGACTGTGAATGCCACATACTACAGGAGATGACAAGACTGCAAATGCGACATACTAAAGGAGATGACCAGACTGTGAATGCGACATACTACAGGAGATGACCAGACTGTGAATGTGACTACAGGAGATAACCAGACTGTGAATGCGACATACTACAGGAGATAACAAGACTGTGAATGCGACATACTACAGGAGATGACCAGACTACGAATGCGTCATAGTACAGGAGATGACCAGACTGCAAATGCGACATAGTACAGGAGATGACCAGACTGCAAATGCGACATAGTACAGGAGATGACCAGACTGTGAATGCGACATACTACAGGGGATGACCAGACTGTGAATGCGACATACTACAGGTGATGACCAGACTGTGAATGCGACGTACTACAGGAGATGACCAGACTGTGAATGCGACATACTACAGGAGATGACCAGACTGTGAATGCGACTACAGGAAATGACCAGACTGTGAATGCGACTACAGGAGATGACCAGACTGTGAATGCGACATACTACAGGAGATGACCAGACTGTGAATGTGACTACAGGAGATGACCAGACTACGAATGCGACATAGTACAGGAGATGACCAGACTGCAAATGCGACATAGTACAGGAGATGACCAGACTGCAAATGCGACATAGTACAGGAGATGACCAGACTGCAAATGCGAAATAGTACAGGAGATGACCAGACTGCAAATGCGATATACTACAGGAGATGACCAGACTGCGGATGCGACATACTACATGAGATGACCAGACTGTGAATGCGACTACAGGATATGACCAGACTACGAATGCGACATAGTACAGGAGATGACCAGACTGCGAATGTGACTACAGGAGATGATCAGACTGTGAATGCGACTACAGGAGATGATCAGACTGTGAATGCGACTACAGGAGATGACCAGCCTGCGAATGCCACTACAGGAGATGATCATACTGCAAATGCGACATACTACAGGAGATGACCAGACTGTGAATGCGACATACTACAGGAAATGACCAGACTGTGAATGTGACATACTACAGGAGATGACCAGACTGTGAATGCCACATACTACAGGAGATGACAAGACTGCAAATGCGACATACTAAAGGAGATGACCAGACTGTGAATGCGACATACTACAGGAGATGACCAGACTGTGAATGTGACTACAGGAGATAACCAGACTGTGAATGCGACATACTACAGGAGATAACAAGACTGTGAATGCGACATACTACAGGAGATGACCAGACTACGAATGCGTCATAGTACAGGAGATGACCAGACTGCAAATGCGACATAGTACAGGAGATGACCAGACTGCAAATGCGACATAGTACAGGAGATGACCAGACTGCAAATGCGACATACTACAGGAGATGACCAGACTGCGAATGCGACTACAGGAGATTACCAGACTGCGAATGCGACTACAGGAGATGACCAGACTGCGAAAGCGACTACAGGAGATGACCAGACTGCGAATGCGACATACTACAGGAGATGACCAGACTGTGAATGCGACATACTACAGGAGATGACCAGACTGTGAATGCGACATACTACAGGAGATGACCAGACTGTGAATGCGACATACCACAGGAGATGACCAGACTGCAAATGCGACATAGTACAGGAGATGACCAGACTGCAAATGGGACATAGTACAGGAGATGACCAGACTGCAAATGCGACATAGTACAGGAGATGACCAGACGGCAAATGCGACATAGTACAGGAGATGACCACACTGCGAATGCGACTACAGGAGATGACCAGACTGCGAATGCGACATACTACAGGAGATTACCAGACTGTGAATGCGACATACTACATGAGATGACCAGACTGTGAATGCGACTACAGGAGATGACCAGACTGCGAATGCCACTACAGGAGATGATCAGACTGCAAATGCGACATACTACAGGAGATGATCAGACTGTGAATGCGACATACTACAGAAGATGACCAGACTGTGAATAGGACATATTACAGGAGATGACCAGACTGTGAATACGACATACTACAGGAGATGACCAGACTGTGAATGCGACTACAGGAGATGACCAGACTGTGAATGCGACATACTACAGGAGATAACCAGACTGTGAAAGCGACATACTACAGGAGATGACCAGACTACGAATGCGACATAGTACAGGAGATGACCAGACTGCGAATGCGACATAGTACAGGAGATGACCAGACTGCGAATGCGACTACAGGAGATGACCAGCCTGCGAAAGCGATTACAGGAGATGACCAGACTACGAATGCGACATAGTACGGAAGATGACCAAGTAGCCCATTTTAAAATTTAAACCTGTCCTCAGCCCCTTTATGGCACCTCCTTTACATTCCTGCCCTCACCCCCTTTGTAGAACCCCCCTTCACATACTACAGGAGATGACCAGACTGTGAATGCGACATACTACAGGAGATGACCAGACTGTGAATGCGACATACTACAGGAGATGACCAGACTGTGAATGTGACATACTACAGGAAATGACCAGACTGTGAATGCAACATTCTACAGGAGATGACCAGACTGTGAATGTGACATACTACAGGAGATGATCAGACTGTGAATGCGACATACTACAGGAGATGACCAGACTGTGAATGCGACACACTACAGAAGATGACCAGACTGTGAATAGGACATATTACAGGAGATGACCAGACTGTGAATACGACATACTACAGGAGATAACCAGACTGTGAATAGGACATATTACAGGAGATGACCAGACTGCGAATACGACATACTACAGGAGATGACCAGACTGTGAATGCGACACACTACAGAAGATGACCAGACTGTGAATAGGACATATTACAGGAGATGACCAGACTGTGAATACGACATACTACAGGAGATGACCAGACTGTGAATGCGACTACAGGAGATGACCAGACTGTGAATGCGACATACTACAGGAGATAACCAGACTGTGAATAGGACATATTACAGGAGATGACCAGACTGCGAATACGACATACTACAGGAGATGACCAGACTGTGAATGCGACTACAGGAGATGACCAGACTGTGAATGCGACATACTACAGGAGATAACCAGACTGTGAATGCGACATACTACAGGAGATGACCAGACTGTGAATGCGACATACTACAGGAGATGACCAGACTGTGAATGTGACATACTACAGGAAATGACCAGACTGTGAATGCGACATTCTACAGGAGATGACCAGACTGTGAATGCGACTACAGGAGATGACCAGACTGTGAATGCGACATACTACAGGAGATGACCAGACTGTGAATGCGACACACTACAGGAGATTACCAGACTGTGAATGCGACATACTACATGAGATGACCAGACTGTGAATGCGACTACAGGAGATGACCAGACTGCGAATGCAACTACAGGAGATGATCAGACTGCAAATGCGACATACTACAGGAGATGATCAGACTGTGAATGCGACATACTACAGGAGATGACCAGACTGTGAATAGGACATATTACAGGAGATGACCAGACTGTGAATACGACATACTACAGGAGATGACCAGACTGTGAATGCGACTACAGGAGATGACCAGACTGTGAATGCGACATACTACAGGAGATAACCAGACTGTGAATGTGACATAGTACAGGAGATGACCAGACTGCGAATGCGACATAGTACAGGAGATGATCAGACTGCAAATGCGACATAGTACAGGAGATGACTAGACTGCAAATGGGACATAGTACAGGAGATGACCAGACTGCGAATGCGACATAGTACAGGAGATGACCAGACTGCAAATGCGACATAGTACAGGAGATGACCAGACTGCGAATGGGACATACTACAGGAGATGACCAGACTGCGAATGCGACATAGTACAGGAGATGACCAGACTGCGAATGTGACTACAGGAGAGGACCAGATTGCGAAAGCGACTACAGGAGATGACCAGACTGTGAATGCGACACACTACAAGAGATGACCAGACTGTGAATGCGACATACTACAGGAGATGACCAGACTGTAAATGCGACATACTACAGGAGATCACCAGACTGTGAAGGCGACTACAGGAGATGACCAGACTACGAATGCGACATAGTACAGGAGATGACCAGACTGTGAATGCGACATAGTACAGGAGATGACCAGACTGCGAATGAGTCATAGTACAGGAGATGACCAGACTGCGAATGCGACTACAGGAGATGACTAGACTGTGAATGCGACTACAGGAGATGATCAGACTGCAAATGGGCCATACTACAGGAGATGATCAGACTGCGAATGCGACATACTACAGGAGATGACCAGACTGTGAATGCGACATACTACAGGAGAGGACAAGACTGTGAATGCGACATACTACAGGAGATGACCGGACTGTGAATGCGACATACTACAGGAGATGACCAGACTGTGAATGCGACATACTACAGGAGATGACCAGACTGTGAATGCGACACACTACAGGAGATTACCAGACTGTGAATTCGACATACTACATGAGATGACCAGACTGTGAATGCGACTACAGGAGATGACCAGACTGCGAAAGCGACTACAGGAGATGACCAGACTGCGAATGCGACATGGTACGGAAGATGACCAAGTAGCCCGTTTTAAAATTTAAACCTGTCCTCATCCCCTTTATGGCACCTCCTTTACATTCCTGTCCTCACCCCCTTTGTAGAACCCCCCTTCACATACTATAGGAGATGACCAGACTGTGAATGCGACATACTACAGGAGATGACCGGACTGTGAATGCGACATACTACAGGAGATGACCAGACTGTGAATGCGACATACTACAGGAGATGACCAGACTGTGAATGCGACACACTACAGGAGATTACCAGACTGTGAATTCGACATACTACATGAGATGACCAGACTGTGAATGCGACTACAGGAGATGACCAGACGCGAATGCAACTACAGGAGATGATCAGACTGCAAATGCGACATACTACAGGAGATGATCAGACTGTGAATGCGACATACTACAGAAGATGACCAGACTGTGAATAGGACATATTACAGGAGATGACCAGACTGTGAATACGACATACTACAGGAGATGACCAGACTGTGAATGCGACTACAGGAGATGACCAGACTGTGAATGCGACATACTACAGGAGATAACCAGACTGTGAATGCGACATAGTACAGGAGATGACCAGACTGCGAATGCGACATAGTACGGAAGATGACCAAGTAGCCCGTTTTAAAATTTAAACCTGTGCTCAGCCCCTTTATGGCACCTCCTTTACATTCCTGTCCTCACCCCCTTTGTAGAACCCCCCTTCACATACTACAGGAGATGACCAGACTGTGAATGTGACATAGTACAGGAGATGACCAGACTGTGAATGCGACATACTACAGGAGATGACCAGACTGTGAATTCGACATACTACAGGAGATGACCAGACTGTGAATGCAACATACTACAGGAGATGACCAGACTGTGAATGCGACATACTACAGGAGATGACAAGACTGTGAATGCGACACAATACAGGAGATGACCAGACTGTGAATGCAACATACTACAGGAGATGACCAGACTGTGAATGCGACATACTACAGGAGATCACCAGACTGTGAAGGCGACTACAGGAGATGACCAGACTGCGAATGCGACTACAGGAGATGACCAAACTGCGAATGCGACTACAGGAGATGATCAGACTGCAAATGCGACATACTACAGGAGATGATCAGACTGCGAATGCGACATTCTACAGGAGATGACCAGACTGTGAATGCGACTACAGGAGATGACCAGACTACGAATGCGACATAGTACAGGAGATGACCAGACTGCGAATGCGACATAGTACAGGAGATGACCAGACTGTGAATGCGACATAGTACAGGGGATGACCAGACTGCGGATGCGACATAGTAAAGGAGATGACAAGGCTGCGAATGCGACTACAGGAGATGACCAGACTGCGAAAGCGACTACAGGAGATGACCAGACTGTGAATGCGACATAGTACAGGAGGTGACCAGACTGCGAATGCGACATAGTACAGGAGATGACCAGACTGCGAATGCGACTACAGGAGATGACCAGACTGCGAAAGCGACTACAGGAGATGACCAGACTGCGAATGCGACATGGTACGGAAGATGACCAAGTAGCCCGTTTTAAAATGTAAACCTGTCCTCATCCCCTTTATGGCACCTCCTTTACATTCCTGTCCTCACCCCCTTTGTAGAACCCCCCTTCACATACTATAGGAGATGACCAGACTGTGAATGCGACATACTACAGGAGATGAGCAGACTGTGAATGTGACATACTACAGGAGATGACCAGACTGTGAATGCGACATACTACAGGAATTGACCAGACTGTGAAATCGACATACTACAGGAGATGACCAGACTGTGAATGCGACTACAGGAGATGACCAGACTACGAATGTGACATAGTACAGGAGATGACCAGACTGCAAATGCGACATAGTACAGGAGATGACCAGACTGCAAATGTGACATAGTACAGGAGATGACCAGACTGTGAATGCGACTACAGGAGATGACCAGACTGGGAATACGACTACAGGAGGTGACCAGACTGCGAATGCGACATACTACAGGAGATGACCAGACTGTGAATGCGACTACAGGAGATGACCAGACTACGAATGCGACATAGTACAGGAGATGACCAGACTGCGAATGCGACATAGTACAGGAGATGACCAGACTGCGAATGTGACTACAGGAGATGATCAGACTGCGAATGCGACTACAGGAGATGACCAGACTGCGAATGCAACTACAGGAGATGATCAGACTGCAAATGCGACATACTACAGGAGATGACCAGACTGCGAATGCGACATACTACAGGAGATGACCAGACTGTGAATGCGACATACTACAGGAGATGACCAGACTACGAATGCGACATAGTACAGGAGATGTCCAGACTGCGAATGTGACTACAGGAGATGATCAGACTGCGAATGCGACTACAGGAGATAACCAGACTGCGAATGCGACTACAGGAGATGATCAGACTGCAAATGCGACATACTACAGGAGATGACCAGACTGCGAATGCGACATACTACAGGAGATGACCAGACTGTGAATGCGACATACTACAGGAGATGACCAGACTACAAATGCGACATAGTACAGGAGATGACCAGACTGTGAATGCGACATAGTACAGGAGATGACAAGACTGCAAATGCTACATAGTACAGGAGATGACTAGACTGCAAATGCGACATAGTACAGGAGATGACCAGACTGCGAATGCGACTACAGGAGATGACCAGACTGCGAATGCGACATACTACTGGAGATGACCAGACTGTGAATGCGACATACTACATGAGATGACTAGACTGTGAATGCGACTACAGGAGATGACCAGACTGCGAATGCGACTACAGGAGATGACCAGACTGCGAATGCCACTACAGGAGATGATCAGACTGCAAATGCGACATACTACAAGAGATGATCAGACTGTGAATGCGACATACTACAGGAGATGACCAGACTGTGAATGCGACATATTAAAGGAGATGACCAGACTGTGAATACGACATACTACAGGAGATGACCAGACTGTGAATGCGACATACTACAGGAAATGACCAGACTGTGAATGCGACATACTACAGGAAATGACCAGACTGTGAATGCGACATACTACAGGAGATGACCAGACTGTGAATGCGACATACTACAGGAGATGACCAGACTGTGAATGCGACATACTACAGGAGATGACCAGACTGTGAATGCGACATACTACAAGAGATGACCAGACTGTGAATGCGACATACTACAGGAGATGACCAGACTGTGAATGCGACACACTACAGGAGATGACCAGACTGTGAATGCGACATACTACAGGAGATCACCAGACTGTGAATGCGACATACTACAGGAGATCACCAGACTGTGAAGGCGACTACAGGAGATGACCAGACTACGAATGCGACATAGTACAGGAGATGACCAGACTGCGAATGCGACATAGTACAGGAGATAACCAGACTGCGAATGCGTCATAGTACAGGAGATGACCAGACTGTGAATGCGACTACAGGAGATGACCAGACTGCGAATGCGACTACAGGAGATGATCAGACTGCAAATGCGACATACTACAGGAGATGATCAGACTGCGAATGCGACATAGTACAGGAGATGACCAGACTGTGAATGCGACATAGTACAGGGGATGACCAGACTGCGGATGCGACATAGTAAAGGAGATGATCAGACTGCGAATGCGACATACTACAGGAGATGACCAGACTGTGAATGCGACATACTACAGGAGAGGACCAGACTGTGAATGCGACTACAGGAGATGACCAGACTACGAATGCGACATAGTGCAGGAGATGACCAGACTGTGAATACGACATACTACAGGAAATGACCAGACTGTGAATGCGACTACAGGAGATGACCAGACTGCGAATGCCACTACAGGAGATGATCAGACTGCAAATGCGACATAGTACTGGAGATGACCAGACTGCGAATGCGACATAGTACAGGAGATGACCAGACTGCGAATGCCACTACAGGAGATGACCAGACTGCAAAAGGGACATAGTACAGGAGATGACCAGACTGCAAATGCAACATAGTACAGGAGATGACCAGACTGCAAATGCGACATAGTACAGGAGATGACCAGACTGCGAATGCGACATACTACTGGAGATGACCAGACTGTGAAAGCGACATACTACATGAGATGACTAGACTGTGAATGCGACTACAGGAGATGACCAGACTGTGAATGCGACACACTACAGGAGATGACCAGACTGCAAATGGGACATAGTACAGGAGATGACCAGACTGCAAATGCTACATAGTACAGGAGATGACTAGACTGCAAATGCGACATAGTACAGGAGATGACCAGACTGCGAATGCGACTACAGGAGATGACCAGACTGCGAATGCGACATTCTACAGATGACCAGACTTTGAATGCGACATACTACATGAGATGACTAGACTGTGAATGCGACTACAGGAGATGACCAGACTACGAATTTGACTACAGGAGATGATCAGACTGCAAATGCGACATACTACAGGAGATGATCAGACTGTGAATGCGACATACTACAGTAGATGACCAGACTGTGAATGCGACATACTACAGGAAATGATCAGACTGTGAATGCGACTACAGGAGATGACCAGACTGCGAATGCCACTACAGGAGATGATCAGACTGCAAATGCGACATACTACAGGAGATGACCAGACTGCGAATGGGACTACAGGAGATGACCAGACTGCGAAAGCGACATAGTACTGGAGATGACCAGACTGCGAATGCGACTACAGGAGATGACCAGACTGCGAAAGCAACTACAGGAGATGACCAGACTGCGAATGTGACATAGTACGGAAGATGACCAAGTAGCCCGTTTTAAAATTGAAACCTGTCCTCAGCCCCTTTATGGCACCTCCTTTACATTCCTGTCCTCACCCCCTTTGTAGAACCCCCCTTCACATACTACAGGAGATGACCAGACTGTGAATGCGACATACTACATGAGATGACCAGTCTGTGAATGCGACTACAGGAGATGACCAGACTACGAATGCGACATAGTACAGGAGATGACCAGACTGCGAATGCGACATAGTACAGGAGATGACCAGACTGCGAATGCGACTACAGGAGATGACCAGACTGCGAAATCGACTACAGGAGATGACCAGACTGCGAATGCGACATGGTACGGAAGATGACCATGCAGCCCGTTTTAAAATTGAAACCTGTCCTCAGCCCCTTTATGGCACCTCCTTTATATTCCTGTCCTCACCCCCTTTGTAGATCCCCCCTTCACATACTATAGGAGATGACCAGACTGTGAATGCGACATACTACAGGAGATGACCAGACTGTGAATGCGACATACTACAGGAGATGACCAGACTGTAAATGCGACATACTACAGGAGATGACCAGACTGTGAATGTGACATACTACAGGAAATGACCAGACTGTGAATGCGACATACTACAGGAGATGACCAGACTGTGAATGCGACTACAGGAGATGACCAGACTACGAATGCGACATAGTACAGGAGATGATCAGACTGCGAATGCGACATAGTACTGGAGATGACCAGACTGCAAATGCGACATAGTACAGGAGATGACCAGACTGCAAATGTGACATAGTACAGGAGATGACCAGACTGCGAATGCGACTACAGGAGATGACCAGACTGCGAATGCGACTACAGGAGATGATCAGACTGCAAATGCGACATACTACAGGAGATGACCAGACTGTGAATACGACATACTACAGGAGAGGACCAGACTGTGAATGCGACTACAGAAGATGACCAGACTACGAATGCGACATAGTGCAGGAGATGACCAGACTGCGAATGCGACATAGTACAGGAGATGACCAGACTGTGAATGCGACATAGTACAGGGGATGACCAGACTGCGGATGCGACATAGTAAAGGAGATGATCAGACTGCGAATGCGACATACTACAGGAGATGACCAGACTGTGAATGCGACATACTACAGGAGAGGACCAGACTGTGAATGCGACTACAGGAGATGACCAGACTACGAATGCGACATAGTGCAGGAGATGACCAGACTGTGAATACGACATACTACAGGAAATGACCAGACTGTGAATGCGACTACAGGAGATGACCAGACTGCGAATGCCACTACAGGAGATGATCAGACTGCAAATGCGACATAGTACTGGAGATGACCAGACTGCGAATGCGACATAGTACAGGAGATGACCAGACTGCGAATGCCACTACAGGAGATGACCAGACTGCAAAAGGGACATAGTACAGGAGATGACCAGACTGCAAATGCAACATAGTACAGGAGATGACCAGACTGCAAATGCGACATAGTACAGGAGATGACCTGACTGCGAATGCGACATACTACTGGAGATGACCAGACTGTGAAAGCGACATACTACATGAGATGACTAGACTGTGAATGCGACTACAGGAGATGACCAGACTGTGAATGCGACACACTACAGGAGATGACCAGACTGCAAATGGGACATAGTACAGGAGATGACCAGACTGCAAATGCTACATAGTACAGGAGATGACTAGACTGCAAATGCGACATAGTACAGGAGATGACCAGACTGCGAATGCGACTACAGGAGATGACCAGACTGCGAATGCGACATTCTACAGATGACCAGACTTTGAATGCGACATACTACATGAGATGACTAGACTGTGAATGCGACTACAGGAGATGACCAGACTACGAATTTGACTACAGGAGATGATCAGACTGCAAATGCGACATACCACAGGAGATGATCAGACTGTGAATGCGACATACTACAGTAGATGACCAGACTGTGAATGCGACATACTACAGGAAATGATCAGACTGTGAATGCGACTACAGGAGATGACCAGACTGCGAATGCCACTACAGGAGATGATCAGACTGCAAATGCGACATACTACAGGAGATGACCAGACTGCAAATGGGACTACAGGAGATGACCAGACTGCGAAAGCGACATAGTACTGGAGATGACCAGACTGCGAATGCGACTACAGGAGATGACCAGACTGCGAAAGCAACTACAGGAGATGACCAGACTGCGAATGCGACATAGTACGGAAGATGACCAAGTAGCCCGTTTTAAAATTGAAACCTGTCCTCAGCCCCTTTATGGCACCTCCTTTACATTCCTGTCCTCACCCCCTTTGTAGAACCCCCCTTCACATACTACAGGAGATGACCAGACTGTGAATGCGACATACTACATGAGATGACCAGTCTGTGAATGCGACTACAGGAGATGACCAGACTACGAATGCGACATAGTACAGGAGATGACCAGACTGCGAATGCGACATAGTACAGGAGATGACCAGACTGCGAATGCGACTACAGGAGATGACCAGACTGCGAAATCGACTACAGGAGATGACCAGACTGCGAATGCGACATGGTACGGAAGATGACCATGCAGCCCGTTTTAAAATTGAAACCTGTCCTCAGCCCCTTTATGGCACCTCCTTTATATTCCTGTCCTCACCCCCTTTGTAGATCCCCCCTTCACATACTATAGGAGATGACCAGACTGTGAATGCGACATACTACAGGAGATGACCAGACTGCGAATGCGACATACTACAGGAGATGACCAGACTGTAAATGCGACATACTACAGGAGATGACCAGACTGTGAATGTGACATACTACAGGAAATGACCAGACTGTGAATGCGACATACTACAGGAGATGACCAGACTGTGAATGCGACTACAGGAGATGACCAGACTACGAATGCGACATAGTACAGGAGATGATCAGACTGCGAATGCGACATAGTACTGGAGATGACCAGACTGCAAATGCGACATAGTACAGGAGATGACCAGACTGCAAATGTGACATAGTACAGGAGATGACCAGACTGCGAATGCGACTACAGGAGATGACCAGACTGCGAATGCGACTACAGGAGATGACCAGACTGCGAATGCGACATACTACAGGAGATGACCAGACTGTGAATGCGACTACAGGAGATGACCAGACTACGAATGCGACATAGTACAGGAGATGACCAGACTGCAAATGCTACATAGAACAGGAGATGACCAGACTGCGAATGCGACTACAGGAGGTGACCAGACTGCGAATGCGACATATTACAGGAGAAGACCAGAGTGTGAATGCGACATACTACATGAGATGACTAGACTGTGAATGTGACTACAGGAGATGACCAGACTACGAATGTGACTACAGGAGATGATCAGACTGCGAATGCGACTACAGGAGATGACCAGACTGCGAATGCCACTACAGGAGATGATCAGACTGCAAATGCGACATACTACAGGAGATGACCAGACTGTGAATGCGACAGATTACAGGAGATGACCAGACTGTGAATACAACATACTACAGGAGATGACCAGACTGTGAATGTGACATACTACAGGAAATGACCAGACTGTGAATGCGACATACTACAGGAGATGACCAGACTGTGAATGCGACTACAGGAGATGACCAGACTACGAATGCGACATAGTACAGGAGATGACCAGACTACGAATGCGACATAGTACAGGAGATGACCAGACTGCAAATGTGACATAGTACAGGAGATGACCAGACTGTGAATGCGACTACAGGAGATGACGAGACTGGGAATACGACTACAGGAGATGACCAGACTGTGAATGCGACATACTACATGAGATGACCAGACTGTGAATGCGACTACAGGAGATGACCAGACCACGAATGCGACATAGTACAGGAGATGACCAGACTGCGAATGCGACATAGTACAGGAGATGACCAGACTGCGAATGCGACATAGTACAGGAGATGACCAGACTGCGAATGCGACTACAGGAGATGACCAGACTGCGAAAGCGACTACAGGAGATGACCAGACTGCGAATGCGACATGGTACGGAAGATGACCAAGTAGCCCGTTTTAAAATTTAAACCTGTCCTCATCCCCTTTATGGCACCTCCTTTACATTCCTGTCCTCACCCCCTTTGTAGAACCCCCCTTCACATACTATAGGAGATGACCAGACTGTGAATGCGACATACTACAGGAGATGACCAGACTGTGAATGCGACATACTACAGGAAATGACCAGACTGTGAAATCGACATACTACAGGAGATGACCAGACTGTGAATGCGACTACAGGAGATGACCAGACTACGAATGTGACATAATACAGGAGATGACCAGACTGCAAATGCGACATAGTACAGGAGATGACCAGACTGCAAATGTGACATAGTACAGAAGATGACCAGACTGTGAATGCGACTACAGGAGATGACCAGACTGGGAATACGACTACAGGAGGTGACCAGACTGCGAATGCGACATACTACAGGAGATGACCAGACTGTGAATGCGACTACAGGAGATGACCAGACTACGAATGCGACATAGTACAGGAGATGACCAGACTGCGAATGCGACATAGTACAGGAGATGACCAGACTGCGAATGTGACTACAGGAGATGATCAGACTGCGAATGCGACTACAGGAGATGACCAGACTGCGAATGCGACTACAGGAGATGATCAGACTGCAAATGCGACATACTACAGGAGATGACCAGACTGCGAATGCGACATACTACAGGAGATGACCAGACTGTGAATGCGACATACTACAGGAGATGACCAGACTACGAATGCGACATAGTACAGGAGATGACCAGACTGCGAATGTGACTACAGGAGATGATCAGACTGCGAATGCGACTACAGGAGATGATCAGACTGCAAATGCGACATACTACAGGAGATGACCAGACTGTGAATGCGACATATTACAGGAGATGACCAGAATGTGAATGCGACATACTACAGGAGATGACCAGACTACGAATGCGACATAGTACAGGAGATGACCAGACTGTGAATGCGACATACTACAGGAGATGACCAGACTACGAATGCGACATAGTACAGGAGATGACCAGACTGTGAATGCGACATAGTACAGGAGATGACAAGACTGCAAATGCTACATAGTACAGGAGATGACTAGACTGCAAATGCGACATAGTACAGGAGATGACCAGACTGCGAATGCGACTACAGGAGATGACCAGACTGCGAATGCGACATACTACTGGAGATGACCAGACTGTGAATGCGACATACTACATGAGATGACTAGACTGTGAATGCGACTACAGGAGATGACCAGACTGTGAATGCGACTACAGGAGATGACCAGACTGTGAATGCCACTACAGGAGATGATCAGACTGCAAATGCGACATACTACAAGAGATGATCAGACTGTGAATGCGACATACTACAGGAGATGACCAGACTGTGAATGCGACATATTAAAGGAGATGACCAGACTGTGAATACGACATACTACAGGAGATGACCAGACTGTGAATGCGACATACTACAGGAAATGACCAGACTGTGAATGCGACATACTACAGGAAATGACCAGACTGTGAATGCGACATACTACAGGAGATGACCAGACTGTGAATGCGACATACTACAGGAGATGACCAGACTGTGAATGCGACATACTACAGGAGATGACCAGACTGTGAATGCGACATACTACAAGAGATGACCAGACTGTGAATGCGACATACTACAGGAGATGACCAGACTGTGAATGCGACACACTACAGGAGATGACCAGACTGTGAATGCGACATACTACAGGAGATCACCAGACTGTGAATGCGACATACTACAGGAGATCACCAGACTGTGAAGGCGACTACAGGAGATGACCAGACTACGAATGCGACATAGTACAGGAGATGACCAGACTGCGAATGCGACATAGTACAGGAGATAACCAGACTGCGAATGCGTCATAGTACAGGAGATGACCAGACTGTGAATGCGACTACAGGAGATGACCAGACTGCGAATGCGACTACAGGAGATGATCAGACTGCAAATGCGACATACTACAGGAGATGATCAGACTGCGAATGCGTTATACTACAGGAGATGACCAGACTGTGAATGCGACATACTACAGGAGAGGACCAGACTGTGAATGCGACTACAGAAGATGACCAGACTACGAATGCGACATAGTGCAGGAGATGACCAGACTGCGAATGCGACATAGTACAGGAGATGACCAGACTGTGAATGCGACATAGTACAGGGGATGACCAGACTGCGGATGCGACATAGTAAAGGAGATGATCAGACTGCGAATGCGACATACTACAGGAGATGACCAGACTGTGAATGCGACATACTACAGGAGAGGACCAGACTGTGAATGCGACTACAGGAGATGACCAGACTACGAATGCGACATAGTGCAGGAGATGGCCAGACTGTGAATACGACATACTACAGGAAATGACCAGACTGTGAATGCGACTACAGGAGATGACCAGACTGCGAATGCCACTACAGGAGATGATCAGACTGCAAATGCGACATAGTACTGGAGATGACCAGACTGCGAATGCGACATAGTACAGGAGATGACCAGACTGCGAATGCCACTACAGGAGATGACCAGACTGCAAAAGGGACATAGTACAGGAGATGACCAGACTGCAAATGCAACATAGTACAGGAGATGACCAGACTGCAAATGCGACATAGTACAGGAGATGACCAGACTGCGAATGCGACATACTACTGGAGATGACCAGACTGTGAATGCGACATACTACATGAGATGACTAGACTGTGAATGCGACTACAGGAGATGACCAGACTGTGAATGCGACACACTACAGGAGATGACCAGACTGCAAATGGGACATAGTACAGGAGATGACCAGACTGCAAATGCTACATAGTACAGGAGATGACTAGACTGCAAATGCGACATAGTACAGGAGATGACCAGACTGCGAATGCGACTACAGGAGATGACCAGACTGCGAATGCGACATTCTACAGATGACCAGACTTTGAATGCGACATACTACATGAGATGACTAGACTGTGAATGCGACTACAGGAGATGACCAGACTACGAATTTGACTACAGGAGATGATCAGACTGCAAATGCGACATACTACAGGAGATGATCAGACTGTGAATGCGACATACTACAGTAGATGACCAGACTGTGAATGCGACATACTACAGGAAATGATCAGACTGTGAATGCGACTACAGGAGATGACCAGACTGCGAATGCCACTACAGGAGATGATCAGACTGCAAATGCGACATACTACAGGAGATGACCAGACTGCGAATGGGACTACAGGAGATGACCAGACTGCGAAAGCGACATAGTACTGGAGATGACCAGACTGCGAATGCGACTACAGGAGATGACCAGACTGCGAAAGCAACTACAGGAGATGACCAGACTGCGAATGTGAAATAGTACGGAAGATGACCAAGTAGCCCGTTTTAAAATTTAAACCTGTCCTCAGCCCCTTTATGGCACCTCCTTTACATTCCGGTCCTCACCCCCTTTGTAGAACCCCCCTTCACATACTACAGGAGATGACCAGACTGTGAATGCGACATACTACATGAGATGACCAGTCTGTGAATGCGACTACAGGAGATGACCAGACTACGAATGCGACATAGTACAGGAGATGACCAGACTGCGAATGCGACATAGTACAGGAGATGACCAGACTGCGAATGCGACTACAGGAGATGACCAGACTGCGAAATCGACTACAGGAGATGACCAGACTGCGAATGCGACATGGTACGGAAGATGACCATGTAGCCCGTTTTAAAATTGAAACCTGTCCTCAGCCCCTTTATGGCACCTCCTTTATATTCCTGTCCTCACCCCCTTTGTAGATCCCCCCTTCACATACTATAGGAGATGACCAGACTGTGAATGCGACATACTACAGGAGATGACCAGACTGTGAATGCGACATACTACAGGAGATGACCAGACTGTAAATGCGACATACTACAGGAGATGACCAGACTGTGAATGTGACATACTACAGGAAATGACCAGACTGTGAATGCGACATACTACAGGAGATGACCAGACTGTGAATGCGACTACAGGAGATGACCAGACTACGAATGCGACATAGTACAGGAGATGATCAGACTGCGAATGCGACATAGTACTGGAGATGACCAGACTGCAAATGCTACATAGTACAGGAGATGACCAGACTGCGAATGCGACTACAGGAGGTGACCAGACTGCGAATGCGACATATTACAGGAGAAGACCAGAGTGTGAATGCGACATACTACATGAGATGACTAGACTGTGAATGTGACTACAGGAGATGACCAGACTACGAATGTGACTACAGGAGATGACCAGACTGTGAATGCGAATACAGGAGATGAGTAGACTGTGAATGCGACATACTACAGGAGATGACCAGACTGTGAATGCGACTACAGGATATGACCAGACTACGAATGCGACATAGTACAAGAGATGACCAGACTGCAAATGCGACATAGTACAGGAGATGACCAGACTGCAAATGCGACATAGTACAGGAGATGACCAGACTTCGAATGCAACATAGTACAGGAGATGACCAGACTGCAAATGCGACATAGTACAGGAGATGACCAGACTGCAAATGCGACATAGTACAGGAGATGACCAGACTGCAAATGGGACATAGTACAGGAGATGACCAGACTGCGAATGCGACATAATACAGGAGATGACCAGACTGCGAATGCGACATACTACAGGAGATGACCAGACTGCGAATGCGACATACTACATGAGATGACCAGACTGTGAATGCGTCTACAGGAGATGACCAGACTACGAATGCGACAAAGTACAGGAGATGACCAGACTGCGAATGCGACATAGTACAGGAGATGACCAGAATGCGAATGCGACATAGTACAGGAGATGACCAGACTGTGAATGTGACTACAGGAGATGATCAGACTGCGAAATGCGACTACAGGAGATGACCAGACTGCGAATGCGACTACAGGAGATGATCAGACTGCAAATGCGACATACTACAGGAGATGATCAGACTGTGAATGCGACATACTACAGGAGATGACCAGACTGTGAATGCGACATATTAAAGGAGATGACCAGACTGTGAATACGACATACTACAGGAGATGACCAGACTGTGAATGCGACTACAGGAGATGACCAGACTGCGAATGCGACTCCAGGAGATGACCAGACTGCGAATGCGTCATAGTACAGGAGATGACCAGACTGTGAATGCGACTACAGGAGATGACCAGACTGCGAATGCGACTACAGGAGATGATCAGACTGCAAATGCGACATACTACAGGAGATGATCAGACTGCGAATGCGACATACTACAGGAGATGACCAGACTGTGAATGCGACATACTACAGGAGAGGACCAGACTGTGAATGCGACTACAGAAGATGACCAGACTACGAATGCGACATAGTGCAGGAGATGACCAGACTGCGAATGCGACATAGTACAGGAGATGACCAGACTGTGAATGCGACATAGTACAGGGGATGACCAGACTGCGGATGCGACATAGTAAAGGAGATGATCAGACTGCGAATGCGACATACTACAGGAGATGACCAGACTGTGAATGCGACATACTACAGGAGAGGACCAGACTGTGAATGCGACTACAGGAGATGACCAGACTACGAATGCGACATAGTGCAGGAGATGACCAGACTGTGAATACGACATACTACAGGAAATGACCAGACTGTGAATGCGACTACAGGAGATGACCAGACTGCGAATGCCACTACAGGAGATGATCAGACTGCAAATGCGACATAGTACTGGAGATGACCAGACTGCGAATGCGACATAGTACAGGAGATGACCAGACTGCGAATGCCACTACAGGAGATGACCAGACTGCAAAAGGGACATAGTACAGGAGATGACCACACTGCAAATGCAACATAGTACAGGAGATGACCAGACTGCAAATGCGACATAGTACAGGAGATGACCAGACTGCGAATGCGACATACTACTGGAGATGACCAGACTGTGAATGCGACATACTACATGAGATGACTAGACTGTGAATGCGACTACAGGAGATGACCAGACTGTGAATGCGACACACTACAGGAGATGACCAGACTGCAAATGGGACATAGTACAGGAGATGACCAGACTGCAAATGCTACATAGTACAGGAGATGACTAGACTGCAAATGCGACATAGTACAGGAGATGACCAGACTGCGAATGCGACTACAGGAGATGACCAGACTGCGAATGCGACATTCTACAGATGACCAGACTTTGAATGCGACATACTACATGAGATGACTAGACTGTGAATGCGACTACAGGAGATGACCAGACTACGAATTTGACTACAGGAGATGATCAGACTGCAAATGCGACATACTACAGGAGATGATCAGACTGTGAATGCGACATACTACAGTAGATGACCAGACTGTGAATGCGACATACTACAGGAAATGATCAGACTGTGAATGCGACTACAGGAGATGACCAGACTGCGAATGCCACTACAGGAGATGATCAGACTGCAAATGCGACATACTACAGGAGATGACCAGACTGCGAATGGGACTACAGGAGATGACCAGACTGCGAAAGCGACATAGTACTGGAGATGACCAGACTGCGAATGCGACTACAGGAGATGACCAGACTGCGAAAGCAACTACAGGAGATGACCAGACTGCGAATGCGACATAGTACGGAAGATGACCAAGTAGCCCGTTTTAAAATTTAAACCTGTCCTCAGCCCCTTTATGGCACCTCCTTTACATTCCGGTCCTCACCCCCTTTGTAGAACCCCCCTTCACATACTACAGGAGATGACCAGACTGTGAATGCGACATACTACATGAGATGACCAGTCTGTGAATGCGACTACAGGAGATGACCAGACTACGAATGCGACATAGTACAGGAGATGACCAGACTGCGAATGCGACATAGTACAGGAGATGACCAGACTGCGAATGCGACTACAGGAGATGACCAGACTGCGAAATCGACTACAGGAGATGACCAGACTGCGAATGCGACATGGTACGGAAGATGACCATGTAGCCCGTTTTAAAATTGAAACCTGTCCTCAGCCCCTTTATGGCACCTCCTTTATATTCCTGTCCTCACCCCCTTTGTAGATCCCCCCTTCACATACTATAGGAGATGACCAGACTGTGAATGCGACATACTACAGGAGATGACCAGACTGTGAATGCGACATACTACAGGAGATGACCAGACTGTAAATGCGACATACTACAGGAGATGACCAGACTGTGAATGTGACATACTACAGGAAATGACCAGACTGTGAATGCGACATACTACAGGAGATGACCAGACTGTGAATGCGACTACAGGAGATGACCAGACTACGAATGCGACATAGTACAGGAGATGATCAGACTGCGAATGCGACATAGTACTGGAGATGACCAGACTGCAAATGCGACATAGTACAGGAGATGACCAGACTGCAAATGTGACATAGTACAGGAGATGACCAGACTGCGAATGCGACTACAGGAGATGACCAGACTGCGAATGCGACTACAGGAGATGACCAGACTGCGAATGCGACATACTACAGGAGATGACCAGACTGTGAATGCGACTACAGGAGATGACCAGACTACGAATGCGACATAGTACAGGAGATGACCAGACTGCAAATGCTACATAGTACAGGAGATGACCAGACTGCGAATGCGACTACAGGAGGTGACCAGACTGCGAATGCGACATATTACAGGAGAAGACCAGAGTGTGAATGCGACATACTACATGAGATGACTAGACTGTGAATGTGACTACAGGAGATGACCAGACTACGAATGTGACTACAGGAGATGACCAGACTGTGAATGCGACTACAGGAGATGAGTAGACTGTGAATGCGACATACTACAGGAGATGACCAGACTGTGAATGCGACTACAGGATATGACCAGACTACGAATGCGACATAGTACAAGAGATGACCAGACTGCAAATGCGACATAGTACAGGAGATGACCAGACTGCAAATGCGACATAGTACAGGAGATGACCAGACTTCGAATGCGACATAGTACAGGAGATGACCAGACTGCAAATGCGACATAGTACAGGAGATGACCAGACTGCAAATGCGACATAGTACAGGAGATGACCAGACTGCAAATGGGACATAGTACAGGAGATGACCAGACTGCGAATGCAACATAATACAGGAGATGACCAGACTGCGAATGCGACATACTACATGAGATGACCAGACTGTGAATGCGTCTACAGGAGATGACCAGACTACGAATGCGACAAAGTACAGGAGATGACCAGACTGCGAATGCGACATAGTACAGGAGATGACCAGAATGCGAATGCGACATAGTACAGGAGATGACCAGACTGTGAATGTGACTACAGGAGATGATCAGACTGCGAAATGCGACTACAGGAGATGACCAGACTGCGAATGCGACTACAGGAGATGATCAGACTGCAAATGCGACATACTACAGGAGATGATCAGACTGTGAATGCGACATACTACAGGAGATGACCAGACTGTGAATGCGACATATTACAGGAGATGACCAGACTGTGAATACGACATACTACAGGAGATGACCAGACTGTGAATGCGACTACAGGAGATGACCAGACTGCGAATGCGACTACAGGAGATGACCAGACTGCGAATGCGACATAGTACAGGAGATGACCAGACTGCGAATGCGACCTAGTACAGGAGATGACCAGACTGTGAATGTGACTACAGGAGATGATCAGACTGCGAAATGCGACTACAGGAGATGACCAGACTGCGAATGCGACTACAGGAGATGATCAGACTGCAAATGCGACATACTACAGGAGATGATCAGACTGTGAATGCGACATACTACAGGAGATGACCAGACTGTGAATGCGACATATTACAGGAGATGACCAGACTGTGAATACGACATACTACAGGACATGACCAGACTGTGAATGCGACACACTACAGGAGATGACCAGACTGCGAATGCGACTACAGGAGATGACCAGACTGCGAATGAGACATAGTACAGGAGATGGCCAGACTGCGAATGAGACTACAGGAGATGACCAGACTGCAAAAGCGACTACAGGAGATTACCAGACTGCGAATGCGAGATAGTACGGAAGATGACCAAGTAGCCCATTTTAAAATTTAAACCTGTCCTCAGCCCCTTTATGGCACCTCCTTTACATTCCTGTCCTCACCCCCTTTGTAGAACCCCCCTTCACATTCCTGCCCTGCCTCCCTTTTATATCACCCCTCCTCATTCCTTTCAGTTTCTGATACTTTCCCCCTCCCTCCTTCATAACAGTGCCCTCTTCCCTGTCTTACCTTACACAGGACACAGCAGATGACATTGGAGGGACAGAGCTGACATCGGAAGTGCAGCAAAGGGATGGACAGAGGGCGGGACCTGCCCCAGTTAACTGATTGTTTAATAGAATGCAGAGCATTTCTATTAACCAATCAGTTAACTGGGCCAGCCCCTGCCCTCCGTGCATCACTGTGCTGCTCTTCCGCAGCTCTGTGAAGACAACACAGCTAGCAGGCTGTGCTAGAGCCTCGGGCGGCTCTGGTCCTGCAAAGGTAACGGCGTTCCTGCTGTGAAAAAAGTGCAGGGACGCCGTTCCCACGCGTTCCCGCAGGACTCGAGCCCTGCACCCAGCAATGGTGTAAGTAAAAGGACCCATCATTGGTGTCAGAGGAATGAATAGTGTAGTGAGCAGTTGGTGGTGGAGGAAGGCATGGTGACCCTTCATTGGAGTCAGAGGAATGAATTAGAGACTCAACATTGGAGTCAGTGGAAGGAATAGCAACTCATCATTGGTGCTACTGGAAGAAATAGTACCCCACTGTCCACGTCTGGCAGGAAGATGCCCCATCCTTGGTGTCAGTGGAAGGAATAGTGAATCATCATTGTTGTCAGTTGTAAGCAATAGTAACCCATCATTGATGTCAGTGGAAAAATAGTACCTGTTATATTCTTAATATCTAAATTTTAATTGGCTTTATTATACTTTATTCAGAATATAATCTTTCCATACTGTGTAAAAGAAAACTTTGAGTCAGTTGATTCTATGTTGTGACTTGCGATAATTGAAAAAGTAAACATTTAAAACCTGTCAGGATTTTGATAAATGTTGTTTATGTACAAATTCTACAGTTCATTATATATATGCTTTTAGAAATTTAGCCTATGTAATTGAGAAGCCCTATGTAAGTGAGATGATGTTTTTCTTAGAGTCTGAAATTCTTCCATCCCCCATTTCCTGTCACCTCATATATGTAATTGAGAGGTTGTTTAAGATTTGACTTTTCTCAAACTCATAAGTGTTAACACATGTTACATTGCTATAGTAATTACTCATTAGCCCACACTTTTGTAAAGGAGGAGTTATCTTTCGGCCGCAACTCAGGAATTTTGGTAATATAATGGTAAGATAGGGAGTTAGACTTTTTCTTGAAGATTCAGCAGCCTAGAAGAAAGACACATATCAGGCTCACAGAGCTTTCCAGCATACAAAGGGTTATTCGGCCATTTTAAATGACACATGACTTGATATATTGAATAAGAAAGAAAGATACTAATGATTATTATTGTACTACTTTTTGTAAGTATTCTTTTCTATTTAAATGTATACAAATAAATACACATTTTTGAATTACGCTGACTCAGAACTAATTAAGGAAATTCGTCTCACAATATCAATCGATCTCACCATATATACTTAAAACTTTGAAATATTTGAACATTGCGAGCAATATTTTACATTGGCGAAGTCATCCAGTCAATCATAAGTCGGAAGTTTTTTTTTTTCAACTTCCATCCTTTGATCAGAGGGGACAGAAGTGACGAACAGAGATTAACTTCGCAAAGATTGAAAAGAACCTAGAAGAAAATTTGATCGATTGATTGTGAAAGACCGGAGAATTTCAGATATACAGAAGTCTTGAAAGACGGATGACAGCGGGAAAACTGACGAGTTTTATATTTGGTGAGTAGAAAAGTAATATGGAATTTGTAGATGTTTTAGCTGATGAAAGTACATTAGAATTTAAAGGTTTATCGAAACAGGTCTCTGATGCTGTTTTATGGAAATCAATGTATGATCAATGCTTTCAGGCAAATGCTGACATTGAGAAGGATAGATTCTCATTGGTTAAAACAAAGAAAAAAGTACGTAATGTAATGAAGCTTGTTAAGAGTTATAATACTAGGGTGTTTAATATGCCAGGAAAACAAAGTCAAAGCGTAACTGAAAATGTACTTTTTGAACCTAGTTGTTCAAGTTGTGAAACTTTTTGCACGTATATTGAGCATTTAGAGAATGCAATAGAAATTGCAGCAAAGCAGGAGAAGAAATATACTGAACAATTATTGATTGAAAAAGTTGAATTGGAACATAAAATGAATGCATTATTGCAATCCTTTAAAGAATATGAAAGTCAAATTGCTTTTTTGACTCAGGAAAAGATTGCACATGCTCAGTGCTTAAAAATGGAGGATGGTGAACATGTGACAAAGGCAGACTTGAATGGCATATCTTGAGATGAGTCAAACGTTAATATTTCCTCAGACAATGAGAGTGGGAAGTCAGTTGACTTCAATAATACTGATATTAAGCAGAAATGTAAATTTTCATCGCCATATGCTCAGAGGAAAGTTTATACAAAGTTGATTAATAATAATAATAATAATACACAAAAGAGGTTGTATTATCCGAAAATTTTGCCCAGGCGTCAAGAGGTTTATTCTGCACGTTGGTGCAATAACTTAAAATATAGAGGTCATAATCAAATTTATGTTTCTTCTAAGACCCAAGGACAAAGATTGCAAACTGAAAATAGTCCATTAAGACAGGAAAGGTTTCATTATGTAGCATATAACACTCTGAAAACAGTTAGCAGTTTTTAAAATTAACTGCAGATATGGTAAGAATTTTCTGGTTGATGTTTACTGGCTATGAATAAAGGATTGATTTGAGTTTAAAAGATTTGGTTTTGACGTTTGGAATATTATTGAGGACTTTGATATAATTTTTAATATTCTCAAGGATAATTCATTGAATTATTATTTTATCAATGTTTCATTGTTATGAGTATTATGTTTTTATTTTTGTTTTGTTCTGGCTGAACATTGAAAGGTTTAGTTCACTTGAAAAGAAGAGTAAAGAATAGTTTTGTATTCAGTAACTGAATACATTTTCAGCATGGTACTCAATTAGCAACTGAATGAATAGACAACAAAGAGAGACAGAGAAAATTGATGAGTTTGTATTTGTTGATGGTTCAAGATATTGTATGTCAGGCAATTATTGCAGTAGGTATTCAATTTGGTATCCAAAACGTAATCTTGCCATACAACATAAGTTGCCAGGACATTTTTCAGCTCAACGAGCAGAACTTGAAGCAGGAAAAACTGCATTGACTATTGACAGAAGAGAGGTTCATTAGTGATTTATAGTGATAGCTCATATGTTGTATGTTCTCTCACTGATTATTTACCTATTTGGAAACGTAGAGGTTTTGTGGATTCATCCAATAAGACTCTTGTGCAGAAAGAGACATTAGAAGTAGTTTTTGACCTTGCAGAGAGTAATCCTCTTGCATATGCTATTGTAAATATTCCAGCACATAAAAAAGACAGTGAGTTATCTGTAGGTAATAGAACAGCAGATTCTTTGGCAAAGGAAGCAGCTTTGCATGGGAAGTTAGTAGTTCAACCTGAAATGGTATCAATTAATGTTGTGAAGAAAATAGACACACAGATTCCTTTAATTTCAGAGGAAAAAAAGGTCACGGCGCTTTTATGTTCTCATCGGATGTCACAAAATTATCATTTTGGTCATTAGACCATAAGTTTGTGTCATGACTAAAAAGGATTTTTGTGTTTTTATATATAACAACACCTACAGGTGGGATTCACTAATGATGATGCTTTAATTATTGTTTAGATGTTGATTAATCATGTTTTTCTAGTTTGGGGTATATCAGCAAACCTCAGTAGTGACAGAGGATGTGTAATATCTTGGGAATAGAACAGAGATTTCATGTATCATATTATCTACAGTCTGCAGGTATTATTGTGAGGATGTGTCGGACAATTAAATCTAGGATTGAAAATAAATGTTGTTGGACAAAGGAAATATTTGGGTTGATGTTGTTCCAGTTATTTTTAATGGATGTAAGAAGCACAATTTCTGCTGCTACAAAGTATTCTCCTTTTGAGTTTAAAAGAGAAAGGAAAATGGCGTTTGTGTTGCCTCGTGAAGTCAAAATTGGTTGCAGATGTTATACAAAATGGTTTCTCTATACATTTTCAGTTGAGAAAGGAAGTTTATTCATGATAAAAAGTGTCATTGTGTTAGTTAAAAATATAAGTTTTTATATTACAATGTTTCTTGATTAAGAGATTAAGAAATAATTTGTATATATATTGATAAGGTAAAAAGGTTTGTGTATGTTTAAAATGTTTTTATACAAAGGGTTATTCATAGCAACCCTTAGGAATTTAGAATGAGTAACACCCATTGTTTTAGAAAGGTGGGAGGGAAAATGCTCATTCTGTGGCACTGTCCTGCTCAGAAGAACCTTAGGAAAATAAGGTGAGGGCTGTTTTTTTGTTTAGGAGTGATACACAGACAATTAATGGAGTACACACATTCCAGTGAAATTTTCATTCCAGTACACATAAGACATATATATATCATGAAGAATTGTTATTAAATCAATGCACATATTGGATTTAATCTTCATTGTAAGAATAATCTATTTTTGATATTCTACAATTGATATTGTTTTTTGTAACATTTTGTTATTTTGTTGTTAAACCAAAATTATCTTTTGTACAAGATAAGCAGTCTATCAAGTAGACCAGGAACAGAAAGGTTTATTTAAAATAAAATTAGATATTGTTGACACAAGTCTAAGACAGAAAAGATAAAGATGATTAAAGAATTGTTACATGTGAGGTCTCACCCAGATATGGTGAAATGCACTCACAGGCAGAGCTAGAGTTTCAGGAGTTGAAACATGGCAAAGTAATTGGGAAGGTTCATGGACATTTTGAGATGTTCAAGGGGTACAAATACTTTCTCAGTTCAGTGAAACAAGTATGTAGAAAAATGTGGGTATAACAAATTTTATATTCGGAGATAATGATGCTGCATTCCTTTTTTCAGGAATGAATCATAAAAATCTAATCTGAAGGAATCATGGATCCCAAAAATATGAAAAGATGTCGGATCAACAAAAGAAAAGTTTTAAAGAGAGAAAGTGTATCATCATTACAGGATGCATCTTTTCCCTAGTGACAATTTTATTTGTGATAAGATATATCAAGAACTGCTCAAGTTATGCAAAGACTAACAGGAATGAAGAATTACACAACAAAGATCATATGTTATTCAGAAATAAGAGAGATGTAGACATTGATATCAATGCAGATGAACTGAAAAATAAGAACATTGAGATCAGTACAAAGGACAAAAATGATAGAGTTATTGATATAAATGCATATGATAAAAATCATAATTTTAGAGATGTTGATATTAATACAGCAGAAGATTTGTATGGATTTTTATGTATAGGACAGGGATATGATTGTTGTTTACAATTGTATTTCATTCACAGCAATAATATTGAAATCAAAGTTAAAATAGAATCCAAAACAAAGTTTGTTAAAATGCAGGGATCTTATAGACTAAATAACAAAACCGGAACTTTTGAATGTAACATATTGTTGAGGAGTTTCTGGTCTATTTATTTAAAAGGTAATGAGTCAACAATGTGGTCTGGAGATGTTACTAATATTATGACAAGATCTGGGAAAATACTTTATTCCTTTGATCAATTTTATTATCTTTTTTAAAGTTTTGTAAATATATTAAATCCAAAATATTTAGACATCATTGGAGATGAAAAAGGAGATGTTGTAAGAACATGGGATTTTAAAGTAACAAGGAAATTTACTCAAATAAGGGTCAAAATTGATATCTTTATAGTTGATAAGATTGTTCCAGAAATTAATATTTTCCCACAATCTTTGAAAATTATGGAAGATAAAGATAATTTGCATTTGATATGTGATACAAAAATATCTTTACCTCAAAATTCATTGTTAACTTGGAAAAGGAATGATGAGTTTTTGGGTAGTTTTCTTTATAGTTCTACTATCATAATTCATAAAGGAATTTTTGGTAGTGTGAATTGGATCAATGATACATTTGTTTATCAACAAATGAGAGTATCTTTGAATGATACTGGCATATATGAATGTTGCATATCAATAGAAAATTATCCGGTGAAATGTGCTAAGGCAAGTGTTATTGTTATGTCTCCAAGGAAAACTCCATGTGTTAATAAGAAAAGTTTCTCTGCAAGCCCTTTTCAGATTAACCATTTCCAATCCAGAACTCCTTTGAGAGGAGGAAAGTTTGTTATTATTTTGTGGAACTTTAATGTTTCAGAATGGAAAATTTCTACAAGGTTTCCACAATGTCAAGGACATCTGGTTAATATGGAATTGGGTATTGAGAGATGGTTTGGAATTAATAATAGAAATTATAACAGAAATAAGCGTGGTATTGTTGAATGTATTTTAGGAGGGATTGGCACGATCGGGAGTATAACAAATAGTATGGATATTAATACTTTAAAGTCTGATCTAGAAACCGCTGGTTTAGTGGGAAGTAATGGTATTAAAATACAAAGACATTTAAATCAGATTTTAGAAAATATGGTCATTAAAACTGCTAATATCATGGGTCCATCTATTTTACATCTTCAAAATATTACTCTTGATTTGATGAGAAGTGAACGACATTCTCATATAGCCAGAGCATGCTTAGAGATTCAAACGGAATATTCCACTAATTTTAAAATAATTGCGCAAGCATTTCAGAGTGGAATAACTCCTCTTGGCATTTTACAGTATTTGCCCAAAGAATATTTATATGCGATAAATCATACAGATTTATGGATAAATAAATGGATAGGATGCAAGCAGGACATATGTTATAGTTCTTCTATGATTCCAATAGCCAGAAAAGAACACATTTTGGTTCCAATCACTGTTTTGGGATTACCTGTCAGCAATACACAATTATTATACTATAAATTACAGTATACGGATTTTGTATTTAACAATGAAAATTCTGAATTAGAACAATTAGATCTGTCATCATGTTTACAATTCCAGGCTAAAATTATATGTTTACCTAATCAAGATAAAAGTATATTTCATTCTTGTTATCATAATCACACATTATGTTCAGCAAGAATTGAAAATGAAATAAGTTCTGAATTAATTACTAGATAAAAAGAAGGTTTGTTTTCAGATTATGTCAGATACAGAAAGGGTTAAAACATTTTTCTCTTCTTGTACAAATACAGAAAACCTAAATCAAGGTTTGTATTGTATAGGAGACATTGTTGCAATAAGTATTAATGGGTTGAGAACAAATTTAACAAATATGTTTATGAAAAATATTAGCGCTCTTCCTACACAGTATAATATTTCCCAAATAGATGAATTTCCATGGGAAAAATGGGCAAATATAATTCAAAAGGATCAAGGTTTATTAATAGCTTTGGCTAAGGAATTGCAGAATGCAGAAGTATTGTTTAAACATGAACAAGGTAATTTGCAAGAAATATCGCATCAATGGTCAGAATTTTCAGGAAGTAATTGGTGGAAAAAAATTTAGTAATAGTGTATCCATTTGGGGAAAAACTTCGATAACTTCAGCAGCAGGAAATATTTTATCACATCCTATTGTAATTATTTTTATTATTATCATGTTATTTCTTATATTCCAGTTATGTTTGATGTTTAGAATGAAAAAATTATATTATCGAATTAGAAGTGATATTAAGAAAGGAGATGATTTGTTACAAAATAAGTTGAAAAGGAAAATGGGTTTTGAAGGTACGAATTCAATTGTACATGACAAAACATTTGGAGTTATTGAATCAAAGTTTGTTTGAATGTGACATGAATCTTGATGAATGAATTTTTATCAGACAAATATGATTAGTATTCATATTTCATAGGGGAATGTTATATTCTTAATATCTAAATTTTAATTGGCTTTATTATAATTTATTCAGAATATAATCTTTCCATACTGTGTGAAAGAAAACTTTGAGTCAGTTGATTCTATGTTGTGACTTGCGATAATTGAAAAAGTAAACATTTAAAACCTGTCAGGATTTTGATAAATGTTGTTTATGTACAAATTCTACAGTTCATTATATATATGCTTTTAGAAATTTAGCCTATGTAATTGAGAAGCCCTATGTAAGTGAGATGATGTTTTTCTTAGAGTCTGAAATTCTTCCATCCCCCATTTCCTGTCACCTCATATATGTAATTGAGAGGTTGTTTAAGATTTTACTTTTCTCAAACTCATAAGTGTTAACACATGTTACATTGCTATAGTAATTACTCATTAGCCCACACTTTTGTAAAGGAGGAGTTATCTTTCGGCCGCAACTCAGGAATTTTGGTAATATAATGGTAAGATTGGGAGTTAGACTTTTTCTTGAAGATTCAGCAGCCTAGAAGAAAGACACATATCAGGCTCACAGAGCTTTCCAGCATACAAAGGGTTATTCAGCCATTTTAAATGACACATGACTTGATATATTGAATAAGAAAGAAAGATACTAATGATTATTATTGTACTATTTTTTGTAAGTATTCTTTTCTATTTAAATGTGTACAAATAAATACACATTTTTGAATTACGCTGACTCAGAACTAATTAAGGAAATTCGTCTCACAATATCAATCGATCTCACCATATATACTTAAAACTTTGAAATATTTGAACATTGCAAGCAATATTTTACAGTACCCCATTGTTGGTATCAGTGGAAGGAATAGTGACCCATTGTCATGTACCCGACGGTAGAGCCTGATATGCAGCGGATGGCCTCTCTTACACCTCTGACTCAAGGCCCCCTGGTAGAGCAGACAGGAGGTGCAGGAATGCAGAGTCGCACAAGTGCCTGATGGGCCGCAGACTGTGGAATTAGAAGCAGCTGTAGGAGGAACAGCAGCCAGCAGGATTCTCCAGGCAGAAGAGAGGGAAGGTGCAGGCAGGCTGGGTCATACATTGGCGGATACATCAGGAGCAGGTGCGGTAGGCAGAAGAGTAGTAGGGATACAAACCGGGTCGGTGATGGGCTGGCAGCAAGGTAGCAGAAGGAGCAGGCAGATGTGGTGGTCAGGTGCGGGCAGATAGCAGGAATCATCAGAGGCAAGCCAGGTCAGGCAACAGGAACAGGTATCAGATACAGGCAACAGGAACACATGGGAAAACTGTAGAGCAGACAGCACCGAATCTGTGCACTGGCAGAATTTAAATAGCCTGTTGGGCGCCAAAAGCTGTGTAGTATGGGTCTAAATTTATATATAACTTTAGTTATTGAATTACAAGAATAGTTAAGAATGATTACTGCCTATATACAACATGTTTAATGCATGAGGCATCTGCTTCATTATGCTATGGGAAGTTGGGAACCTTTGACCTTTTCTTTTCATCAGTTGTAGCTATTGTCTTCGCTACCATATAAATATGACTGGGAGAGTAGTCTGCATTTTGAGGAAAGGCAGAAGCCTGACTGTCTAATCTAGGTAGCTCATTTATAAAATGAGCTTGTGACTCCCCTGGATTGAATATGCTGTATTTATCCTGTATCGTATCATCTGTATACATCTTTAATCAAAGCTAAGTAAATCTTTTTATTACATTCTTTGTGTGTTGTTGTGTTTTAATCCTTGCATTTACTGACCACATATCTGAAAGGGTAAATATATGAATGAACCTAGGGTTAAATGTAACATGAGATTTAACCCCTTAATACATAATGGCGCTGTGAGCAGGATATTTAACCCTTTCAGTGCTGGTTTGAAGTGCAGTGATTAAGCATATTAATACTTTTGTGAAGTGTAATGTTTTTTGACAATTGGGAAACTGTATTATTAGTGTGACCTGTGATGGGAGGTTTGTTGCTAGCCTTGCTTTGGTGGCAGTTAGTGGCAGTTATGTTTGATTTAAATTGGATAAATATAGCAAAGGGGGAAGATAGTCAAATGTTTCCACTCATTGTGTGCTTAGCAGACCCCCGGCAAGCTTTAGATTTTTTGAGATCTAGAACAGATGAGCTGATGACCGCGTTAGGTGGACGAGTGGCCCTTTTGTTGGTGCTCATATAATTGTTCTTTGAAGTTTGAAAACGATGAGCAGAAAGCAGGTAGGAAAAGGAAAAATATGACCTGTGTTGATGCTTAGATTGTGATTACTGCAGTAATATTTGTGTTGAATTTAAATCTTGAGCTCTTCTGTTGGTTGTTTAGCTAGTGCTATTGGTGAGAAAAAGTTGCTTGTATGGATGATATGTAAAAATGCATTTGACTACTGATGTTTGAGTATGTTTAACATTAGAATGGTTAAGTAATGAAACTAAGGTAAAAGTTTTGCGAAAAGCGAGTCTTTTGTATGTTTAAATGAAAAGATCATTAGTTAGCAGGACTGTCTGCAGTCTGCAGCACCCCCCTCTTTCCCTCCCCCCAGACAATGGACAATAGTCCTGCATTTTGTAAAAGGGACACCTGCAGCTGTATTTGTGAGAGCCTGCTTGAATGAAGATTCTTTCTCCTTTAAGAGGGAGATAACCCCCCCCCCCCTTTAAAGATTGTGTCCGTGAAGCTGGACATTGCTGAACATCTAAGAAATGTTTAATTATGTTGATTAAAAATAACATCCTAGTTGAAATTGTTAGTTTTTATTACGCAAATCTAGGATTATTTGAAACAAAGAAAGAAAATGTCTGCTTGATGTTAACACCATTTAAAATCCTGAATAGCAGTCATGATTATTATGTAATAGTGTCATGTTCTAGGATACAACACTAATGTTTTTTTTTTTAAGTTTTGTTTTCGTTAATACAGAAGGAACCAGATCTATTCCTAGAAGTTTCATAGATCTGTATGGTATTGAAGAAGAGATTGCAATAGAAACATCAATATGAGTTTGGTGATGTATAATGTTTGTGCACAAATGTGATGAACACCATATAATGTTATTGTGAATGTTATTTCAACCATGGTGAATTAATGATAACTTTGAATGGATGTCCTTTAATGAAAATCCACGTGGTGATAAGAAATGAGCTCAATTAATATGGGTAATAAAAGTGCACTCGGAATAACAGAAATAATGGCCATATGTTTTGTAATTTGTGGAAAGTGTTGGTTATATTGTGTTTGTTGCTAACTATTTGTTACTTTCTAGGAGTAAACTGTAATAATATCACACTAAAACCTTTCATTTTGTTTAGTTTCTAGACAATATTAAACAGCATCAATCCACCTGTCTGATATGGTTTGATATCCAAGAACTAAAGATGAAGATTACAGTCAAACTGAATAATTTATGTTGTTTGTGTTGTTATTTTTATGTAATATGCAAATGTACTGAAAGTTTTCATTGGAACCGATTGTAAACCAAAGCAGCTAATAATCTTGATGCTGCATGATAGATTTCTAAGGGTTTTCTCTGATTGAGTTGAATCCAAAATGATATAGAACAAATAATTTGTGAATATTGACAGCAAGATGGTTTTGATATCTGGAATTATATAATACTTGTAATAGTTTGGAGGGTGTAAGAATACCCAAACATTTACATATTGTTCCTTTCTGTGTTTATGTAAGCTAAATTATGTCAGCATCTACTTCTATATATTCTGTCATAATTATTTTGGTGGAACTATAAGGCATTACTACTGTGGGAGTGTGCCTGGGGTTTTACATATAAAGTACATTTTTCTATAAGATTGACAGTTTAAATTTAAAGTAATCATTTTGTGTATTAAGAAAAAAAAGGGGTACTTTTATGTCTACTTATAATTATGCATTTAGGTTAATATTATTGCAATGAACACAATTTTTAAGTCTTTCAAAATGAGGTGTTCTAATGGTGTATACAGTCAGTTATATCTGACACTGTTCTATACACCTGATTGAGTTTTCATAAAATTTTCTTGGTAAAGAAGAAAAAAAAAGTTATAAAATAGGTTCTCAGGTTTGCTTTTCCTCAAATCTCCTTGATTGATTGGGGTGGGACTGACATGTAGAGTGACACATATGCATGGGCATATTATATGCACATATTGGGATCAGTGTAGACAAGAGCCGGTTAGCCTGCCAGAATGTCTTTAGAGTGTGGAAGGAGATCAAAGTGCATAGAGGAAACGCGCAAGAAGTAATTTAAAGCTGGGCCTATAGTTTGATACAGTAGTGTATAGTTCAGGTGGGGGATGAGTAACATACTTGTAATAATATTTCACCTTTAATGTAGAAAGCTGAGTTTTTCAGTGTTTAGCCGGATCATTAATGATCATCGATTTGCCTGTTCAGAAATCTATAATGGGCTATATGGGCATTGTTGTTAATTATGGAATGTTGGACTGACATATTTGGTAACGCACCTGCCATGACGTCAACTAGAAGCATATTGGAGAAAGGAGACAAACACTTTTGACAGCAACAATGGTCTATAAAGTCTTTACCAACGATCAGCAGCTAAACTTTTGGTACCTCTTCTGAGGGTCGAGTACGTGAACTGTTCCACCTGCTATCATGGTTAAGTACCTGAATCTGATGGTGAAGTACTTGAACTGTTTTATGTGCTCTAATGGTCATGTGCCAGAAGTATGTGCCTGCACGTCTATGACTTGTGAGCTGCAATAGTCCGAAGGATATGGACTATGTATACTACAGTTCTTTCAGTTCTACAGTGTTGCAAGTGCTATGCTGCAGCTGCGATCTGGTAACCGGATGTCTAAGACTATGCTGTCCATCACCAGATATGGAGGACTTTGTCAAGTATCTATGCGTTTAAACTCTTGGAAAGGAAGTTTGGTGTTTCTGTTAGTCCAACATATAGTTGTTTTTTTTTTATATTTTTGGAAGTTTGGATATTTTTTATATTTTTCAGCCCTAACATAGCAGAATGAGATTTCCTGGACAGGTAAATCAGATAGAGAAAGTGGGTAAAGAGATAAAAGTTTACATAGATAAGACGAGGGGTGGAAGGATGTACAACTTTTATATAATAATTTACATGTGGAAAATACCCAAGGAGTGGGATATATGGGAGATGGACCATATTTAATAATGGGGAGTGTTTTACATACATATTCATAATACTGGAAATGTGAAGGATGAAATTAATGAAGGCAGAAATGTTTATATTAAAGTACAAGAGAAAAGACTACCTTGAGTAGAACATGTTGATATATCTATAGGTAATCTTGAATATTATAAACTGAGAATCTTGTAAATCAAGGGGTGGAATGTAGTATGGGTCTAAATTTATATATAACTTTAGTTATTGATTTACAAGAATAGTTAAGAATGATTACTGCCTATATACAACATGTTTAATGCATGAGGCATCTGCTTCATTATGCTATGGGAAGTTGGGAACCTTTGACCTTTTCTTTTCATCAGTTGTAGCTATTGTCTTCACTACCATATAAATATGACTGGGAGAGTAGTCTGCATTTTGAGTAAGGCGGGAGCCTGGCTGTCTAATCTAGGTAGCTAATTTATAAAATGAGCTTGTGACTCCCCTGGATTGAATATGCTGTATTTATCCTGTATCGTATCATCTGTATACATCTTTAATCAAAGCTAAGTAAATCTTTTTATTACATTCTTTGTGTGTTGTTGTGTTTTAATCCTTGCATTTACTGACCACATATCTGAAAGGGTAAATATATGAATGAACCTAGGGTTAAATGAAACATGAGATTTAACCCCTTAATACAAGCTGTCACAGGGTGCGCACGTACATGCGCACGTATGCACACTAATGCGTGCAAAGATGCGCACAGGTACAATGGCGGCAATCTAACTGAGGAAACAGGCTGTCTTGCATTCTCATCTTGAGTACTGTCTGTCAGGGCTGGCTTAGCCCTTCCTCCTCTGGGCTGGTCGCTCAGCTGTCGGCTAATTTCCAGCTCTCTTCTCTTTCCACAGTTAACAGCTGTTCCCGATGATGCTCGTCTGACCTGCCCATTTGCCTTCCTGCTCACTTTTTCATTTGCCTTTGCGTTGGTCACATCACAGGGAACCATCTCCTGTTGTTTATTTCAAGACTGGCTTGCTGACATTCCACCTGGCTTCTTATCCTGCTTGCGGTTGCTCTCCTTGGATCCCTGACTTCCGGCCTGGCTGATTACCCAATCTGGTTAATGAACTTTGGACTGGCTGACTACCCGATCTGGCTACAGGACTCTGGCTATGCTTGACTATGCTTTTTTCTATTTACCTTTTATTTTTATTAATAAACAAGTGTGATTTGATTGTACTTCTATCTCAAGAAATTTGAGAGTATAGCCTCAAAAAAGTGAAATTTAAAGAATGTACCATCATCCATAAATTAATTAGAAAATTTAGTTTTTTTGGTTATGGAGATAATAGGATAGCTGTGCATGCTAGCCATTCATATCAAACCAGAACCAAAGGGTTGGTGTTGGACTATACCGGTACTTTATATATAAAGGTAAGAGAAAAATTGAAGATAGTAATAAAATTTAACATAAGTTTAATAATTAGCACAAATAACAAAATACAAAGTATAACAATTAAAATTCTAGTACACCCCAGATTAATGTGTGTAAATACTCATAATAGAGTTCAGTTCTGGTGGCGTAGATGAAGAGTTCCTCTACTAGTTTCGCGGATTGTCCGCTTCTTCAGGAGGAGGTCTATACAAATAATAAACAATTCATAAATAATTAACAATTGGTATAATTGCACAAATACAGCATTATGAAACCAGTAAAAATAATAAATAATGAAATCAAAAACATAAAGGGAATATAGGGAAATTTCACTCACCCAGAAATTCAGGAAAAAGGGGAAGGTAAAAACAAAATATGGGAAAGTGGGTCCCCTCTATGTTCCCCCACCGGCGGACATGGGGGATAAAATGCGTGTGGCACAAAAAAAAAAAAAAAGGGTTTATATTATTAATTTACGAATATTATACGTAATGGGGACATATATGCACATGAATGCATATATACCTTTACTAGGGCAATAATACATAATTAAATACTCTAGAGGGTGTATCAATTTTTACCTGGTAAGGATATATGAATAAGGTAGAGACAAATGTCCAATAACGTTATATATTCAGTGTCTTGAGCATATAGAGATACACTGTTATGTTCGAAGATGGATAAATGCTGAAAAAGTAAAGAGAGAAGCCAAACTAATATATTGTTGATATAATAATTAGATCTAAAAGTTATTTAGGGATATACTACCTGGCTGATATAAACCGCCAGAGAAAGGGCGCCGGTAGTGCACCCACGCCAAAGCCAAATATAGGGTAATGAATATAATGGGTGTGTGGGACAAAGAAGCACCTGTACTACGTTACTGTACAATCAATAATCCAGAGCTGTGGTAGAGTTCAATGTCTCAAACAGAAAAGAGAAACGATGCCAGTGCGTCTGTATAAGGGGGAAACCAGGGATAAGTCTATATAGTAACGGGTATCTCGTGCAGCAATGCCGGAATGTCTATAAATAGTACTCAAGTAATATTAGGAGAAGCATTACCTGGTAAACGCAGATATTGGAACAAAAAGACTGATCCTGTGCCACCACAAGCGCAAACACAGCGGTCTGAATAGACCCCTGTTTTATGGGATCCCCAACAGGTGTTCCGTCAGGCGTATCCGCCGGCGGGAACGTCGGCGGCGTCTGACGTCATACCGTCAGCGCCTCCACACTGCGCAGGTGCGGCGCAGATGAGCATCGCACCGGAAGCGCGCTGGGGAGGACGAAAAGACAGCGGAAATAACGGTGTCACCATCCTAAGAACCTGCAAGCCAAAGGGGGAGAGAAGGCAACAACTCGCCCCCAGGCCAGGAGGAGCACACGTTAGCGGACATGTGCTCCTCCTGGCCTGGGGGCAAGTTGTTGCCTTCTCTCCCCCTTTGGCTTACAGGTTCTTAGGATGGTGACACCGGTATTTCCACTGTCTTTTCGTCCTCCCCAGCGCACTTCCGGTGCGACGCACCTGCGCAGTGTGGAGGCGCTGATGGTATGACGTCAGACGCCGCCGACGTTCCCGCCGGCAGATACGCCCGACGGAACACCTGTTGGGGATCCCATAAAACAGCGGTCTATTCAGACCGCTGTGTTTGGGCTTGCGGTGGCACAGGATCAGTCTTTTTGTTCCAATATCTGCGTTTACCAGGTAATGCTTCTCCTAATATTACTTGAGTACTATTTATAGACATTCCGGCATTGCTGCACGAGATACCCGTTACTATATAGACTTATCCCTGGTTTCCCCCTTATACAGACGTACTGGCATCATTTCTCTTTTCTGTTTGAGACATTGAACTCTACCACAGCTCTGGATTATTGATTGTACAGCAACGTAGTATGGGTGCTTCTTTGTCACACACACCCATTATATTCATTACCCTATATTTGGCTTTGGCGTGGGTGCACTACCGGCGCCCTTTCTCTGGCGGTTTACATCAGCCAGGTAGTATATCCCTAAATAACTTTTAGATCTAATTATTATATCAACAATATATTAATTTGGCTTCTCTCTTTACTTTTTCAGCATTTATCCATCTTCGACCGTAACAGTGTATCTCTATATGCTCAAGACACTGAATATATAACGTTATTGGACATTTGTCTCTACCTTATTCATATATCCTTACCAGGTAAAAATTGATACACCATCTAGAGTATTTAATTATGTATTATTGCCCTAGTAAGGGTATATATGCATTCATGTGCATATATGTCCCCATTACGTATAATATTCGTAAATTAATAATATAAACCTTTTTTTTTTTTTTTTCTGTGCCACACGCATTTTATCCCCCATGTCCGCCAGTGGGGGAACATAGAGGGGACCCACTTTCCCATATTTTGTTTTTACCTTCCCCTTTTTCCTGAATTTCTGGGTGAGTGAAATTTCCCTATATTCCCTTTATGTTTTTGATTTCATTATTTATTATTTTTACTGGTTTCATAATGCTGTATTTGTGCAATTATACCAATTGTTAATTATTTATGAATTGTTTATTATTTGTATAGACCTCCTCCTGAAGAAGCGGACAATCCGCAAAACTAGTAGAGGAACTCTTCATCTACGCCACCAGAACTGAACTCTATTATGAGTATTTGCACACATTAATCTGGGGTGTACTAGAATTTTAATTGTTATACTTTGTATTTTGTTATTTGTGCTAATTATTATACTTATGTTAAATTTTATTACTATCTTAAATTTTTCTCTTACCTTTATATATAAAGTACCGGTATAGTCCAACACCTACTTCTGTCTCAGTCTGTTTCATGGTTTCTGACACTGTCATGCTCTTCCTGACAATGCGCAGGTGTGTGCATGTGCGTTCGTGTGCACACCTACGTGCACAGGCAAGCGCAGATGCACCGAGGTCTTCTGACAGGAGCTGAGGTCACAGGTTGCCTCTTCTGCCGCCATCTTGGGTACTGGCTAGCCCTTCCTGACACCCGTCATTGGAGTCAGTGGAAGGAATAGTGACCTATTATTGGTGTCAGTGGAGGAATAGCCACCCATACTGTACGTTTGAGGAATATTTACCTATCATTTGTGTCAATGGGAGGAATAGCATGCCATTGTTGGTTTCAGTGGATGGATTATTCCCCATTATTGGTGTAAGTGGAAGAAATAGATATTCATCATTTAAGTAAGTGGGAGGAATAGTGAACCATCATTGGTATCACTGGGAGGATTAGTGACCCATCATTGGTATCACTGGGAGAATTAATGACCTATCATTCTTGGTGTCAGTAGAAGGAATAGTGACCAACCATTTGGTGGGAGGAATAACGACTCATCATTGGTGTCAGTGAGAGGAATAGTGAGCTAATATTGGTGTCAGTGGAAGGAATATTTCCTATTATTGGTGTCAGTGGAAAGAACAAAGAGCCAGCATTGGTGTCAGTGGAAGGAACAGTAAGGCAGCATTGGTGTCAGTGGAAGCAATAGTGATCCATCATGGGTGTCAATGGAAGGTATAGTTCCGATTATTGATGTCAGTGAAAAGAATAGTGGCTCTTCATTGGTGGCAGTGGAAATAATAATGACCCATCTATGGTGTTAGTGAAAGGAATAGTTCAATCATTGGTGTCAGTGCCTGTCCTGCTGGAAGTTCGCAGCCATCTTCTGGGCCATCGGGTAACATGCCTTCCTCTGTACAAGCCGATCTCTCTGCCCCTGGTGAGGACGAAGGCTCGCAAGCCATTCGGGAGCGAGTGGTGGCCAGGATAAAGGTCCTACATAGGGAGAGGGATACGTTTTACAAGCTATGAGCAGAGCTGAAGCGTCTGCGAAAGCAGTGTGAGGGCTTACACAGCCAGAAACAAGGATCCATGGATCCGGAGATCCAATTGGCCAAAGTCCGTGTGGACCATCATGACCATGATGGAAGGCAGAGATGGACCCTTCAAGGAAAAGTTTGGAAATGACAGGAGTTTTGGAAGGATGACAAAGATGGAGGTGGAGACCCCCAATTCTGCCCCCCCCCCAGAGAGAGGTAAGCAGCCCCATGCCTTCCCAGGACTCAGGAGGCATGCTGAGGGCCATCTAGGTAATGGAGTCTCCTATGCGGGGGCATCAGTTGGTGTTTAATGAGGAGGATATTACAGATGATGTACCTGATAAGGTAAAGCCTGCCAAGTCCCATGTTGTGGATAAGACTGTGTTTGTGCCTTTCACTGATACTGACAATGTGCCTAATGACAGTCAGGCTGCTAATGCTGTGTGCAGCAATGTTGTGCCTGCTGATGCTGCAATGCAGCAAGAGCTACATTTAAAAAGTGTAATTTTTGTGAAGGAACTACAGGTGTCAGCAGACCCCATTAACCTTTCTCTAGCAGAGTCCAAAGCTGTTTTCCCCACTGCTGCTGAAGACTCTACAGCGCAGCATCAGGAGACAGCTGGTACTGCAGCAATAACTGTGACCATTCCTGATGGGAGATTGAACATTTCTGTGACTGATAACAATCACCCCAGCACCAGTGTGATGGACATTCGTCCTGCTATGGATTCTGCTAATTCACTTCAAACTGTTGATAATGATAATGCTAATAATAATAATGTACAGACTAATGTGACTTCCGTGTGGGGCCTTGGCCCTGATAAACCTACGTTTGCTCAGGTGGTATGCTCTGCTCCTGATAGCTTCGCTCCCAAGAGGGGTTTACCCCTTCAGCCTACCACTTTGGGCAGCCCGGGATCGGGTCTTGGGTCTCTGGCTTCTGCTGGGGGTTCCAGATGTAATGTAGTAATTCTGAAATGGGAAGGTGGTGCAGTCTCTCCAGCATGGCGTGCGGTGGTGGATCTGATTCTGGAAATGGGTTTTGGGGCAAATGACCTGTATTTTCTACCCTGGTCAGTCGAAGCTGTGTCACTGCTGTGGAGAAAAGGGGCATTTGAGCTCCTCCTGTTCAGCCTTGATATGTTCAGTGTGTTGGGGTCAGGGTCATATGGCCAAGGACTGCACCGATATGATCAGGTGCAACTTGTGCCTGCGCCTTGGCCATCCCTACAGCAGATGTCCTGAAGCCTGGCACAATATGGAGAAGGGGGAAATGGATGACTTGTCGAGGCTGGACAGGTTGGAGGGTGAGGCTCCTGGTGTACCATCCTCCTCTGCGGTGATTGACTCCCCTGGTCCTGCTCAGGATCCCTCTCCAGTTCCTGTGGCCACCCCTCCTGTGTCCGTAAGTATTCCTTCTGTATCTGTCTCTGTGTCCCCCCAGCCTACTGTACCCTCTCCTCTTGTGTCAGAACCTTCCAAGTCTGTGACACTCGGGTCAGTTACCCCCCAGGTGTCTATCCCTTCTAAGTCTGTCTCAAAGGGAACACCACCCCCACCAGGAGTGATAGTATGTACTAAAAAGGTTGCTTCTTCTTCTGTAAAGGAGTCTTCTGTGAAGACTCCAAAGAAAAAAACAAGAGATGATGGTATCTCTGAAGCTGACCTGCAGTACCTGGAGGAGAGAAGGAAGGTTGGGAAGCGGAAGCAGGCGGTGAGGACAGAACGGGCTCCAGTGCCTGTCTCCAACTGTCATAGGCCCTCTGAATGGTATATTTCTTCATCTATTTTTCGGAGCAAAGTTCCGATTCTGAAATGGAGTTTGAGGCTGCCTCAAGAAAAAGAGGGGCTTGGTGATGAGCAGCAGGCGGGAGCTAAGAAGCAATCCACCCAATAACCCAAATGGCGGTTCCCCCTCCGTTAAAAGTGGTGACAATAAATGTCGCCAGCATTAAGTCAGGAAGAGCTTGTTCAGCCAATTAGACACTGAAAATTTATTTTTGCAAGAGACTAGGCTCACCTCCTTGGCAGATATTCATATGGGCAAGAGAGAGTGAAGGTATGGTCCATCTTACTGGTCTCTTGCAGCCGAGCCTTATGGTGGTGTGGCGGTGTTGTTTAAAACCAGCGTGATAAATGTCCGGCGGGTTATTGAGGTGGAGATTGGGAGATGTATGGTCTTAGACATCCTTGTGGGGCAGGACCTGTGCCTAATTAATGTTTATGGGCCACACACAAAGTGGGACAGGAAATTTATTTTTACAAGGATCAAGCCATTTCTTTTTACATCCCGGCAAGTGGTCTTTGGAGGCGACTTTAATACAGTAACTAGGCCCAAGGACAGGAAGGACTTAAAGGACAGGCTGGGATATGATAGTGTTTTTTTAAATAGTATGGTTAGGGATGCTGGTCTTGTGGATGTGCTCATTAAGCACCTCCCGGATGACACCGGGTTCACCTTTCATCGAGGTAGTAGTCAGAGTGGGACAGATAGTTTTTTTTTTAAGGAGACCTCTTCTTTCTTGCCCCCAGTGGGGCAGGCAGTAGAGTTCTCTGATCACAGTATGCTAATCTGTGGTCCTGAATGCTTCAGACGCCCCTTTAGAGGGGCAGGGGCATCTGGAGATTGAATTCGACTCTACTCAAGGAAGAATATGTTAGACAATCCTTTGAGGAATTCTTTTGGGCTCAGGTGACCATCCTCGACTTTTGTAGCAGCAAGGCTGAGTGGTGGGAGCTGACCAAAAAGAGGATCACTGGATTCTTCAGGGGCCTAGCCAATAGAAAACAGTTTAACAAATACATGACCTACTAACGTTTACGGAGGAAGCTGGATATTCTTGTCTCGACATGAGGAGATCCTGGGGCAATCTCCGAAGTGAAACTCCTTCTCAGGAAGTGTCAATATGACTGGCATGCCTCTTTGGTTCTAGAGAGGGACTATGGGAAGTACCACTCACCTGACCCTTACCAGAACTGCAAACAAGGTGTAGCTGTTAAAAAGGTTGTTGGCCGTAAGGACAGAACAGGTTCCTTGACAAAGTCCAGGTCAGGGATCCTGGAGGTTGTGAGGTCCTTTTTATGCTGACCTTCTTGGGAGGAAAGAGCTTGATCATGACAAGAGGGACAGCTTTTTGGACTCTACTCCAGGTCTAAATGGTGGAGATGTTCAATTGATGAATTTGACAGAGGAGATCACAGTTGAAGAGGTGATGAGGGCAATTGAACAGTTTGCCATCAAAAAGTCACTTGGACCGGGATGGCTTGACGGCTGAGTTTTACAAAGCCTTTAAGTCTATTCTGGCCCCACATTTGGTAGAGGTTTTTAACAGTTGCCTTGCTGGGGGGGTGCTTTCCCCTTCTTTCAAAGGGTAAAGATCCTTCGATGATTGAGAATTGGCGCCCCATCAGCCTTCTTAATGTCGATAGAAAGATACTGGCAAAGATTCTTTTCTGGCGCCTATCGTCAGTAGCAGAGTCTTTGCTTTCTCGCCATCACCACTGTCCGGTCCAGGGTAGAAGCACCTTCACAGCGGTTTTAGCTGTCCGGGAGGCCTTGGAGTGGTGCAGGGCTGCAGGCTGGGGAAAGTATTTGCTGACATTGGATCAGGCAAAGGCTTTTGATCGTGTTAACCATGAGTACCTGTGGTTGATCCTTAGTAAAACGGTCTGCTGGGTGGTTTTGTCGATTGGTTTAAAGTCTTGTATAAGGGCACAGAAAGCTTTCCTCTTGTTAATGGCTGGGTTGGGCAGTCCTTTGAGGTTGGCTCCCGGGTGCACCCGTGTTGTCCCCTGAGTCCCCTGCTCTATGTGTTTGCAATCGACACCTTCATCAGGAGGCTAGAGAGATGCATGTTGTGCGGGTGCCAGTGGGGCTCCCGGGTGTCAGGAACCATGAAACAGACAGAGACAGAAGTACAATCTAATCACACTCGTTTATTAATAAAAATAAAAAGATAAATAGGAAAAAGCATAGTCAAGCAAGCCAGAGTCCAGTAGCCAGATCGGGTAGTCAGCCAGTCCAAAGTTCATAAACCAGATCGGGTAATCAGCCAGTCCAGACGTCAGGGATCCACGGAGAGCAACTGCAAGCAGGATGGAAGCCAGGTGGGATATCAGCAAGCCAGTCTTGAAACAACAGCAGGAGATGGTTCCTTGTGATGTGACCAAACGTGAAGGCAAAGGAGAAATGAGCTGGAGACTTTATATAGGCAGGGAAGACGAGCATCATCGGGAACAGCTGGTAACTGAAGAGAGAGAAGAGAACTGGCAATTAGCTGACAGCTGAGCGGCCAGCCCAGAGGAGGAAGAGCTAAGCCAGCCCTGACAGTAACCCCCCCTCAATGACCCCTCTCCCTCGGAGGGCCACCGGGCTTGAGGGGAAACAGTCTATGGAACTCGCAGAGGAGGAGAGGGGCATGCACGTCAGAGGATGAAACCCAGGAGCGTTCCTCCGGACCGTACCCCTTCCAATGCACCAGGTACTGTATGCACCCACGGAACCTACGGGAGTCAACAATGGATTGTACCTCATACTCCTTATGGTTCTCAACCTGAATAGGGTGAGGACGTGGCACCGAGGTGGTAAATCGGTTACAGACCAAGGGTTTCAATAAGGAGACATGAAACACATTTGAGATGCGCATTCTAGGAGGAAGTTCCAACGCGTAAGCTACAGGGTTAATCCTGCGAAGGATACAGAAAGGCCCAATAAACCGAGGTGCAAACTTCAGTGAGGGAACACGAAGCCGGAGGTTGTGAGATGACAGCCAGACCCTGTCCCCAACCTGGTAGGAAGGCGCTGGCAGGCGTCTGCGGTCAGCATGGAGTCTGTATCTATCATTAGCATGACGCAAAGCCTCCTGGACTTGTACCCAAGTGGAACGAAGACCATGGAGATGCTCCTCTAACGCAGGAATACTCTGCGGAACACACGAGTCAGGCAACATGGAAGGTTGGAAACCATAATTCGCCATAAATGGAGACAATCGGGAGGCAGAATTCAAGGCACTGTTGTGAGCAAACTCTGCCCAAGGTAATAGGTCAGACCAGTTGTTATGATGGTCAGAAATATAGCAACGTTGGAATTGCTCCAAGGACTGGTTGGCTCGTTCTGCGGCCCCATTAGACTGCGGGTGATACGCAGAAGAGAACGCAAGCTGGATTTCCAACTGTGCACAAAAGGCTTGCCAGAACCAGGAGACAAACTGTCTGCCCCTATCCGAGTCAATCACCTTGGGTAGCCCATGTAAGCAAAAGATCTCCCGAGCAAAAATGGAAGCCAGTTCCTTAGAGGTGGGCAAATTCTCAAGTGGAATACAATGACACATCTTTGAGAACCGGTCCACCACCATAAGGATAACAGTGTTGCCTTGGGAGTTGGGCAACTCCAGAATGAAATCCATTGACAGGTGTGTCCAGGGCCTCTCTCCATTGGGTATGGGTTGTAGGAGGCCCACTGGAAGGTGTCGTGGAGTCTTACTTTGAGCACACACGGAACAGGCAGCTATGAAAGCAGTAACATCAGCCCGTAGACTAGGCCACCAGAATTGTTGGGAGATGGCCCAAATGAGTTGATTCTTCCCAGGATGGCCAGCTGCCTTGGGAGAATGATAAGTCTGGAGCACTGCAGTACGGAGACTCTCTGGGACAAAGCAGCGGTCACAAGGTTTATCAGGAGGAGCATGGACCTGAGCAGCAAGAATTTTGTCACCCAAAGGAGAAGTAAGAGTGGTGTGAACCGTAGCTAAGATACGATCAGGAGGAATCATAGGAACCGGAACCGACTCTGACTTGGAAGTGGAGGAAAATTGTCGTGACAAGGCATCCGCCCTTACATTCTTAGTACCGGGTAAGAATGAGACAATGTAATTAAAGCTCGACAAGAAAAGAGCCCATCGTGCCCTTCTGGGAGAGAGTCGCTTAGCCTCAGACAAGAATGTAAGATTCTAATGGTCAGTAAGAATAAGAACGGGCATAGTGGTACCTTCAAGGAGATGTCTCCATTCTTGCAGGGCTAAAATGATCGCCAACAGCTCTCTGTCACTAATTTCATAATTGCACTCAGCAGGTGACAATTTCTTGGAAAAGTAGCCACACGGATGCATAGCGCTCTCAGAGTTAGGACGTTGAGACAGAAGGGCGCCAACTCCAGTCTCAGAAGCATCAACTTCTAGGATAAAAGGCAACGTAGGATCAGGATGTGCCAACACAGGAGCAGAAACAAAGGCAGCCTTGAGAGTCTCAAAGGCCTTAATGGACTCCGGAGACCAACTCTGTGGGTTATCGTTCTTTCTGGTCATATCAGTCAGAGGCTTGACCAGAGACGAGAAGTTCCGAATAAACTTCCGATAGTAATTGGCAAAGCCCAGGAAACGCTGCAGAGGACATAAACCCAGGGGTCGAGGCCACTGTAGGACTGCTGAAAGTTTCTCTGGGTCTATTGAAAAACCAGCAGTGGAAATGACATAGCCCAAGAGTGTAGCCTGTTCACGATGGAACTTCTCCAGTTTACAATAGAGATTGTTCTCTCAGGCCAAACGGCATTACAAGGTATTCATAATGGCCTGTTCTGGTATTAAACGCAGTTTTCCACTCGTCACCCTCCTTAATGCGCACGAGATTGTATGCCCCTCTCAGGTCAAGCTTCGTGAAAACCGTTGCTCCCTTGAGGCGGTCAAATAACTCAGTAATCAATGGAATCGGGTAGGCATTCTTAATCGTGACACGATTGAGACCCCTATAATCTTTACAAGGTCTCAGTTCACCGCTCTTCTTTTTCACAAAGAAGAAACCAGCACCAGCAGGAGACGAGGATTTGCGGATGAAACCTCGAGAAAGTGCGTCAGCAACATACTCCTTCATGGCTGTCAGGTCACCTTGAGGCGAGGTGACAGGTGCACACCGAAGGATCAGGAGTGCACCGCAAGGTTGTGGATCCTACGGCTGACAGCTGCAGACGGGGGACTGATCCCACTGAGGTTAGAGCGTAAGATTCCCTGGGGCGCGGAGTCTAAGAGCCAGCAGGTGTTCACCAGAGCCTCGAGTGGTGAGGATGGACTTGGCTGCAACTGGCTCCAGGTCGCGACCCCCAGGGTCCCCCAGCTCACACCCACAGTAGGCAACAGAAGGATAGGGATGGTGAGGGACAAAGCCAAGGTCGGGGCCACAAGCAGACAAGAATAGTCGGGAACACGCCAAAAGGTCAGGATCACAGGAAAACAGGGATAGTCAAAACACGCCAAAGTCGGTAACGGAAAACAGTAGAAGAGCACACGGCAGGAAACCGGAAACTAACACACAAAGGAATACACAATGGTTGATCAGCACTGATGGCCTGCAGTGCACAGGTTAATATAGGGCTCCCTGATAGGGCCTGGGGTGGAGCCATGCTTAGAGGAGAGGTTATAAAAACCACCAGGTGGAAGTGGCTGGCTTCTTAGTCTGAAGACATGAGGGGAGGTAAGCAAACACAGGAAGATCACTGCATAACCATGACAGTACCCTCCCTCTTACGAGGCCTCCCCCTCCCCTGCCTGGGTCCAGGCTTAAAGGGAAACTCCAGATGGAACCTCCTTAACAGACAGGGAGCAAAGACCTCAGATGCAGTGATCCAAGACCTCTCCTCAGGACCCAACCCTTTCCAAAGTACGAGGTATGGAAGACTGCCTTTACGGAGCCGGGAATCCAAAACTTGAATAACCTCGTATTTTAGATTATCCTCAGAGACCGAAACAGAGGTAGGGAGAGGACGAGAGGACTTGAGGACCAAAGGCTTTTTAGGAATGGGTAAGGGCATGAGAAGATCAGGAGTCTGAGCAGGGACCCCCACACCCTTAAAGATGAGCTGGGCATCCATGACAGGACCACCAGACTGGGCAGAGGTCAGTGGATCCCTGAGGTCATGTTGGTTAGAAAGTGACATGTCACAAGAGTCAAGCTGGGTAGCTGCAACACAAACAGAATGCAGAGAATCCTGAGTAAAAGATTGAAAACCCCTCCTGGCCGAATGAGGTATTCTATCCAAAGGATGGATTGAGCCTCTTAAACGGGTTTGAACGGACATAGTAGCAGTAGGGGGAGGCCAGGACACCGAAGGTGCTAAACAAGAAGCAGGAAGCTCATTGGGTATGGGCTGGACTGGCATAACTGGTGCAGAGGTCGACTGAATAGTATTGTCAGGTGTAGCGACCATCTCAATCGCATCACAGGGCATAGCAACTGTGGAACTTGCAGACAAGTTTGTCTGGCTGTGCGTCCAAGGGAAATTAGGGACAGGCAAAGGTAAATGGTTATGCGAACTGGAGTGAATGATCGACTCAGGTTCATAGGTGGGCCCCTCATCCAGAGTACCACATGACCTAGAGACTGCATCAGTCCGACTATTGTAGGACGCATCCCAGAGATCGCTATATACAGCGGGAAGAGCAGAAGATACTGGGATGGTGGTAACAGGAAATCTCTCCTTTGGGGTACCCTTGAGTAGGCAGGAAGAGGAACAGGAGGAACCCCAAGCCAGGATCTGACCGGCAGACCAGTCGATGTGTGGAGAATGGAGCCGTAACCAAGGAAGACCTAATATGATAGGAGATGAAGCCTTAGGTAAGACAAGGAAGCATATCCACTCCTGGTGGAGTGTCCCTACTGACATCTTAACAGGAAGAGTCTGGAAGCGGATAGGGCCCCCTGGGAGAACAGTGCCATCAATCGCCAAGACCACCAATGGCGTTGTAAGGGGCAAAAGGGTAAGTCTCATGGAGAATGCAGTTTCCTAATCCATGAAATTGGCAGCGGCTCCGGAATCCAGATGTGCTGAGACCGAACGAGAGGAAGCACCGACATGAAGCAACACGGAAAGGAGAAGATGAGAAGGTGAAGGTGATATTTCAGGGTCTAATACTCCACTTTCTAGATGTATTAGCCCTGAGCGTTTTTCCGGACGAACAGAACAAGTATCACGGAAATGACCTTTGGCCCCACAATAGAGGCATAGGCCCAGAGTTCTGCGTCTAGCACGTTCTTCGGGAGATAACTTTGTCCAGCCCAACTGCATAGGTTCCTCAGCAGGCAGGGGGTGCTCCTCGGATCGAAGAGAAGGGATTGGGGGCTCAGGCTGCCTAAAGAACGGGGAGTGCTGGCGTCTTTTTTCCAGGGCCCTCTCCTGAAAGCGAATATCGATCTGGTTACACAAGGTGATGACACTGTCCAGATCAGCAGGAAGGGATCTTCCTGCTAATTCATCCTTCACTCTATCAGAGAGGCCATGTAAAAAGGTTGCAACTAGGGCCTCATTATTCCAGCTCAATTCAGCTATGAGGATACGGAACTGAAGAACATACTGTCCCACAGACGCGGACTCTTGACAGAGACGTAAAAGAGCGCTAGCCGCTGAGGAGACACGACCCGGTTCCTCGAAGATATTCCGAAAAAGTTTCAAGAAATCAGACAGGCTAGAAACCACTGGATCATTCAGTTCCCACAGAGGGGCGGCCCAGGCTAACGCCTCGCAGGACAGGAGGGACATCATATATGCGACTTTTGCCCGATCGGACAGGAAGTTTTGGGGCAGAAGTTCAAAATGAATTGTGCACTGGCTAAGGAACCCCCTGCAAGCCTTGCAGTCCCCAGAGAAACGGACCGGAGCTGGTAGTTGTAAAGAATGTGTGGCTGCGACTGATGCGATAGGTGCAGCGGCAGATAGCGGTTGAGGTTGTTGAACCGGGGGTCCTAATGAGGCCTGAACCTGTTCAAAACGGGATGCCAAATCCTGAAGGAATCGCATCACCTGGGTCTGATGCAATTCTTGGGTCTCAAGTCTGCGAACTAAGCTCTGCAATGGATCATCTGCAGGAAGCGGCACGTCAGCCGGGTCCATGGCTGATCAAACTGTCAGGTCACCTTGAGGCGAGTTGACAGGTGCACACCGAAGGATCAGGAGTGCACCGCAAGGTTGTGGACCCTACGGCTCACAGCTTTAGACGTGGGACAGATCCCACTGAGGTTAGAGCGTAAGATTCCCTAGGGCGCGGAGTCTAAGAGCCAGCAGGTGTTCACCAGAGCCTCGAGTGGTGAGGATGGACTTGGCTGCAACTGGCTCCAGGTCGCGACCCCCAGGGTCCCCCAGCTCACACCCACAGTAGGCAACAGGAGGATAGGGATGGTGAGGGACAAAGCCAAGGTCGGGGCCACAAGCAGACAAGAATAGTCGGGAACACCCCAAAAGGTCAGGATCACAGACAAACAGGGATAGTCAAAACACGCCAAAGTCGGTAACTGAAAACAGTAGAAGAGCACACGGCAGGAAACAGGAAATGAACACACACAGGAATACACCATGGTTGATCAGCACTGATGGCCTGCAGTGCACAGGTTAATATAGGGCTCCCTGATAGGGCCTGGGGTGGAGCCATGCTTAGAGGAGAGGTTACAAAAACCACCAGGTGGAAGTGGCTGGCTTCTTAGTCTGAAGACATGAGGGGAGGTAAGCAAACACAGGAAGATCACTGCATAATCATGACAATGGCCTTATCCTCCAAGACAGACAAAGGGTAAACCCAGCCACGAGGAGGTATGGCACCAGGTTGAAGGTCAATTGCACAATCAGAGATATCGCCAAAATCACGGTACTCCTCCGGCAGGGAGGGGAGTGAAGCGGTGCACAGGACCTTGGATACCTTCAGGAAGCATGTCTCACTGCATTGTGGTGACCAGGAGAGAACCTCAGCACGGAGCCAATCAAAAGAGGGGTTGTGCCTTTGTAACCAAGAATAACCAATAACCAGTGGAAATCTGGGTGAGGAAATAACTTGGAATTGGATTATCTCATGGTGAAGAGCCCCTACGGCCATGGACAATGGAACCGTCTCATGAGTCATGTGAGACTCATGTGGGCAGGCTGTGGGCAGAGAGATGTGGGCAGGCTGTAAAGGTCTCCCGTCAAGAGCCTCAATGGCAAGTGGAGTATCACGCAGCTGCAGAGGAATCGAGTGCTGCTTAACAAAGGCAGCATCAATGAACAGGCCGGCAGCCCCAGAGTCGATTATAGCCTGTATCTCGATGCACAACTCAGCCCAAGAAAGAGTGACCAAAACCAGGGGCTTATCCTTCTGGATAACTGGGGATGAAACAACGCCAAGGTCTGTCCATGACAGGATCCCACGGTTCGGGCGTTCCCTGGACAAGTAGGACAAGACTTCAAAAAGTGACCTGCCTGGCCACAATAAAGACACAATCTCTCCCTCCTCCTAAAGGCTCTCTCATCCGCAGAGAGACGTGTGAAGCCCAGGTGCATGGGTTCATCTTCACTCACCAACTCGGTACCAGGAGGCATGAGAGGTGAGAGAGGCATGGGTGGGACTACAAAGCTCAGAGGCAAACATACAGGAGGCTTCCGCAAGCCATGAGAAAAAGCAGCCCCGAGGGCCTCATTGTTCCAAGCAACCTCTGCTGCCAGAGTACAGAATTTAATGGCGTAGTTGGCAACAGTTCTCATACTCTGTTTGATGGACATGAGGCACTTGGCAGCAGAAGCAGAGCATGCAGGAACGTCAAAAACCCTTTTAAAGGAGGCCACAAACTGAGGGTAACTCAAGACAACAGGTTTTTGCGTCTCCCATAGAGGGTTAGCCCAGGCCAAGGCTCTCTCAGAAAGCAAAGATATCACGAAACCTACTTTACTTCTCTCCGTGGGAACCGCCTGGGGCAGCATTTCGAAGTATATCTCAACCTAATTGAGAAACCTTCTGCATTGATCTGGATCGCCCCCAAATCGCTGAGGAAGCAGAGCAGAACCAGACATACCTCTAATAGAGGTAATACTCGAGGCGAGTGCCTGCACAGAGACTGGCGCAGCAGCAGGGACGGCCTGCGTCTCAGGTTGTACCGGAGCAGCCACCGTGGGGGATTCCAGGTGAGCCGTGCGATTCAGGAGCGTTTGTAACGCCAATGCAAACTGATCCATGCGGTGATCTTGCTCATCCAATCTGGAAAAAATATTACCAACAATCTAATCACACTTGTTTATTAATAAAAATAAAAAGATAAATAGGAAAAAGCGTAGTCAAATAAGCCAGAGTCCAGTAGCCAGATCGGGTAGTCAGCCAGTCCAAAGTTCATAAACCAGATCGGGTAATCAGCCAGTCCAGACGTCAGGGATCCACGGAGAGCAACTGCAAGCAGGATGGAAGCCAGGTGGGATATCAGCAAGCCAGTCTTGAAACAACAGCAGGAGATGGTTCCTTGTGATGTGACCAAACGTGAAGGCAAAGGAGAAATGAGCTGGAGACTTTATATAGGCAGGCCAGACGAGCATCATCGGGAACAGCTGGTAACTGAAGAGAGAGAAGAGAACTGGCAATTAGCTGACAGCTGAGCGGCCAGCCCAGAGGAGGAAGGGCTAAGCCAGCCCTGACACCGGGTGAGCCGCCTTTGAGGGTCGTTGCCTATGCGGACGATGTGTCAGTGATTGTCACTGGGGCAGAAGAAGCAGAGGTGGTCTCTCTGACATTATGGTATTCTGAAGCATCAGGCTCCAAAATCAATCAAGAAATTAGTGAAGTTTTCTGTATGGGAAAGGAAGGTGAGGGGTTTGATCTCCCGGACATCTTTTCCGTGCCCCAGGAAAGAATTAAGATTCTATGCATTGACTTCGGACCCGACGATTATGGCCTCAAAAACTGGGAAGGCAGACAGGAAATTGCCAATACTAAGGTGGTCAGCTGGAAGAGATGTAAATTATCTCTGAGGGAAAAGGTTGATCTGATTAAGACTTACCTGATTCCGATCTTCTTGTATGTCAGCTTTGTCTGCATCTTACCAGTGTCTATCTATGCTAGGGTCAGTAGTGTGTTCTTCCAGATGCTGTGGGGGAACAGACTGAACTTCATCAAGAGGAATGTCACCTATCTATCCAGGAGGGAGGGTGGCTTAGGTATGGTCAACCCAGTTCTTTTCTTTTCACTGCTATTTCTCAAATTTAACATTGGTAATATGCTTGCAGTGGAACCTCCTGGATGGGTAGGCATATTTATATCTTGGTTTAGGCCTTTTCTATGACTTTGGGAAGAAGGTGGCCAAGTGAAGAATCTCAGGGGTTATCGTGGTCAGCTACCAGCCTATGTTGCTCCTTGCCTGAAGTTAATACGGCAGTGGCGATTGTTGGCTGATGATCTCAGATCGGTTCAGAGTCGAGTCTTGAGCAAAGTATTTCATGACCCACAAGCCTTAAGGGATTGCCCAGGCCCAGTTTTGAGGGTATGGTTAAGGTTGATTAATTTGGACAGAGTACCCCCTAAATTTAGGTATCTGGCCTGGTTGTACTTCCCTGTGAGGCTTTTTGTTCGGGGCAATTTGAAATTCTGAAGTGGGGTGGATCGTAGCTGTCCCCGGGAGGAGTGTGCAGATGAGGAGGAGACTATGGACCATTTTCTGCTTCATTGCCCCTTTAACATAGAGGTGTACAAACAGGTAGGGTAGGCCTTCGGTGTTCCTTTCCTCTCCAGGTTGAGTTATCCTGAGTGTGCGTACGGAGCATTCAATACTGGTGGGGTTTTTTGTTTGGATATACTTTTTCTAGTTAGCCTAGTAGTCCGTTATTTCACCTGGAACGAACGGTGTCAGGTCTGCACTTGGCATAAAATTCTTCCTGTTGAGGTGGTGGTGTATGACATTCTGCATGAGGTGGAGAAGATTTGGGTGCTTGAGAGAGACAAGCAGAGTCAGGGGGCTTGGTTGAAGGCATGGAGGGGTTTCAAGCCCCCCTGACTGCCAGGAGTCTCTTTGCCGGGTCTGGCTGTCTGTCTCTTATCACCCTAGATTTTATCATTTATGATTCATTTTTGATAAATGGCTGCGTACATAGATGATGGGTTGTGCCTCTTAGGCCCTCTCTGCTGCTTTATGTAAATAGTTTTCTAAAAATGCTTTGGTAATGGACTATGCATATATTCTGAACATGCATGTGTATTCCTTTGTTTTCTGTTGAAGTTTTATACTATGGTTTTGTTTTTTTACTTTTATATAAAATTGGTCACTTGATTCTTTTTCAATAAAAGATCAATAGTGACCCACAGTGAGTAAAAGAACTCCACTGATTGGTCCTTTTACTCACACCATTGGTTGTCGAATGATCTTTACATTGACACCAACAATAGGATATTACTCCATAGATGGGTCATTATTCCTCCCACTGACACCAAAGCTGGCTCACTATTCTTTCCACTAACACAAATAATAGGGACTTTTCCTGCCACTGACTCCAATCATGGCTCACTATTCCTTCCATTGATTCCAATTATGAGTCAATATTCCCCCCACTGACACCAATGATGGCTCACAATTCTTTCCACTTACACTAATGATAGGTCACTATCTCTCCCACTGACACCAGTGATGGGCCATTATTCTATCAACTGGCACCAATGATGGATTACTAATCTTCAAACTAACATCAATAATGGGTCACTCTTCCTCACAATGACATTTAAGATATCTCCCATCTACGCCAATGATTGGTCACTATTGATCTTTTATTAAAAAGAATCAAGCGATCAATTTTATACAAAAGTAAAAAAACAAAACCATATTATAAAACTTCAACAGAAAAAGGAAAACACATCCATGTTCAGAATATATACAATATATACAAAGTCCATTACCAAAACATGTTTAGAAAACTATTTACATAAAGCATCAGAGAGGGCCTAAGAGGCACAACCCATCACCTATGTACGCAGTCATTTATCAAAAATGAATCATAAGTTATAAAAGCTAGGGTGACAAGAGACAGACAGCCACACCCGGGAAAGAGACTCCTGGCAGTCAGGGAGGCTTGAAACCCCTCCACGCCTTCAACCAAGCCCCCTGACTCCGCTTGTCTCTCTCAAGCACCCTATTCTTCTCCACCTCATGCAGAATGTCATACACCACCACCTCAACAGGAAGGATTTTATGCCGAATGTTGACCTGACACCGTGCGTTCCAGGTAAAATAACGGACTACTAGGCTAACTAAAAAAATTAATCATAAATGATAAAATCTAGGGTGATAAGAGACAGACAGCCACACCTGGGAAAGAGACTCCTGGCAGTCAGGGAGGCTTGAAACCCCTCCACGCCTTCAACCAAACCCCCCTGAATCTTCTCCACCTCATGCAGAATGTCATACACCACCACCTCAACAGGAAGGATTTTATGCCGAGTGCAGACCTGACACAGTGCGTTCCAGGCGAAATAACGGACTACTAGGCTAACTAGAACAAGTATATCCTAACAAAAAACCCCACCAGTATTGAATGCTCCGTACGCCCACTCAGCATAACCCAGCCTGGAGAGGAAAGGAACACCGAGGGCCCACCCCACCCATTTGTACACCTCTATGTTAAAGGTCAATGAAGCAGAAACTGGTCCATAGTCTCCTCCTCATCTGCACACGCCCCCCGAGGACAGCTACGATCCACCCCACTGCAGAATTTGAAATTGCCCCCTACATAGAGCCTCCCATGGAAGCACAACAAGGCCAGATCCCTAAATTTAGAGGGTACTCTGTCCAAATTAATCAATCTTAACCCTACCCTCAAAACTGGGCCTGGGCAATCCCTTAAGGCCAGTGGGTCATGAAAGACTTTGCTCAAGATTTGACTTATAAGGACTTTCCTCGGAACCGATCTGAGATCTTCAGCCGACAATCGCCACTGCCGCAGTAACTTCAGGCACGGAGCAACATAGACTGGTAGCTGACCACGATGACCCCTGAGATTCTTCACTTGGCCACCTTCTTCCCAAAGTCGTAGAAAAGGCCTAAACCAAGATCTAAATATGCCTACCCATCCAGGAGGTTCCACTGCAAGCATATTACCAATGTTAAATTTGAGAAATAGCAGTGAAAAGAAAAGAACTGGGTTGACCATACCTAAGCCACCCTCCCTCCTGGATAGATAGGTGACATTCCTCTTAATGGGGTTCAGTCTGTTCCCCCACAGCATCTGGAAGAACACACTACTGACCCTAGCATAGAGAGACACTGGCAAGATGCAGACAAAACTGACATACAAGAAGATCGGAATCAGGTAAATCTTAATCAGATCAACCCTTTCCCTCAGAGATAACTTCCATCTCTTCCAGCTGACCACCTTAGTATTGGCAATTTCCAGTCTGCCTTCCCAGTTTTTGAGGCCATAATCGCTGGGTCCAAATTCAATGTCTAGAATCTTAATTATTTCCTGGGGCACTGGAAAGGTGTCCGGGAGATTAAACCCCTCATCTTCCTTTCCCATCCAAAAAACGTCACTCTTTTCCTGATTGATCTTGGAGCCTGATGCTTCAGAATACTGTGATGTCAGAGAGACCACCTCCTCTACTTCATCTTCCCCAGTGACAATCACAGACACATCGTCCGCATAGGCAACAACCCTCAAAGGCGGCTCACCCGGGAGCCCCACTGGCACCCCGCACAACATGCCGCTCTCTAGCCTCCTGATGAAGGGGTCGATTGCAAACACATAGAGCAGGGGACTCAGAGGACAACCCTGGCGCACCCCGGCGCCAACCTCAAAGGACAGCCGAACCCAACCATTAACAAGAGGAAAGCTTCACTATTCCTTCCACTGACACCAATGATGACTCACTATTCTTTCCACTTAGACCAATAATTTGGACTCTTCCTTCCACTGACAGCAAAACTGGCTCATTATTCTTTCCACTAACACAAATAATAGGGACTTTTCCTGCCACTGACTCCAATCATGGCTCACTATTCCTTCCATTGATTCCAATTATGAGTCAATATTCCCCCCACTGACACCAATGATGGCTCACAATTCTTTCCACTTACACTAATGATAGGTCACTATCTCTCCCACTGACACCAGTGATGGGCCATTATTCTATCAACTGGCACCAATGATGGATTACTAATCTTCAAACTAACATCAATAATGGATCACTCTTCCTCCCAATGACATTTAAGATTCCTCCTATCTACGCCAATGATTGGTCACTATTCCTTCCACTGACACCAATGCTAGCTCACAATTCTTTGACACCAACAATAGGATATCACTCCTTCCACTGACACCAATAATGGGTCACTATTCCTTCCACTAACATCAATGATGGGTATCAATTTTTCCCACATACACCAATGTTGGCTATTCCTTCCACTGACACCACTGATAGGTTGTCATTCCTTTCACTTTAACTAATGATGGGTCACTATTCTTTCCTCTGACACCTTTGAAGGCTCACTATTTTTTCCACTGACACCAATAATGGGGTACTATTCCTCCCACTGACTCCAATGATGTGTCACCATTCCTCCCACCGACACCAATAATTGGTCACTGTTGCTTTCACTGGGTATTGATTTGTTCCACTGCCACCAATGATGGGTCACCGTTCCTTTTACCAATTTTGGCTCACTAATTCTTTCCATTGACACCAACAATAGGATAAACCTCCTCCCACTGACACCAAAGATTGGTCAATATTCCTTCCACTGACTCCAATGATGGCTGTATTCCTCCCACTGACAACAAACTTGGCTTACTTTTCCTTCCACTGACACCAATTATCGGTCATTATTCCACACACTGACACCCATGTTGGCTCACTATTAATTCCACTGACACTAATGATGAGTCACCATTCCATTTACTTACACCAATAATTGGTCACTATTCCTTCCACTAATACCAATGATGGGTCCCAATTCCATCCACTAATATTTAACAATGGGGAACTATTCCTTCCATTGACATCAATGTTTGTCACTATTCCTCCCACTAACACCAATGATAGCTCACTATTCTTTCCACTGACACCAATAATGGGGCACTATTCCTCCCACTGACTCCAATGATGTGTCACCATTCCTCCCACCGACACCAATAATTGGTCACTATTCCTTCCACTGACACCAAAGATTGGTAATTATTCGTTCCACTCCCGCCAATGATGGGTCACCATTCCTTTCACTTACATCAAAGCTGGCTCACTAATTCTTTTCACTGACACCAACAATAGGATAAACCTCCTCCCACTGACACCAATGCTGATGGATCACTATTGACATTTATTGAAAAAGAATCAAGCGACCAATTTTATACAAAAGTAAAAAACAAAACCATAGTATAAAACTTCAACAGAAAACAAAGGAATACACATCCATGTTCAGAATATATACAATATATACATAGTCCACTAGCAAAACATGTTTAGAAAATGATTTACATAAAGCAGCAGAGAGGGCCTAAGAGGCACAACCCATCACCTATGTATGCAGCCATTTTTAAAAAAATTAATCATAAATGATAAAATCTAGGGTGATAAGAGACAGACAGCCACACCTGGGAAAGAGACTCCTGGCAGTCAGGGAGGCTTGAAACCCCTCCACGCCTTCAACCAAACCCCCCTGAATCTTCTCCACCTCATGCAGAATGTCATACACCACCACCTCAACAGGAAGGATTTTATGCCGAGTGCAGACCTGACACAGTGCGTTCCAGGCGAAATAACGGACTACTAGGCTAACTAGAACAAGTATATCCTAACAAAAAACCCCACCAGTATTGAATGCTCCGTACGCCCACTCAGCATAACCCAGCCTGGAGAGGAAAGGAACACCGAGGGCCCACCCCACCCATTTGTACACCTCTATGTTAAAGGTCAATGAAGCAGAAACTGGTCCATAGTCTCCTCCTCATCTGCACACGCCCCCCGAGGACAGCTACGATCCACCCCACTGCAGAATTTGAAATTGCCCCCTACATAGAGCCTCCCATGGAAGCACAACAAGGCCAGATCCCTAAATTTAGAGGGTACTCTGTCCAAATTAATCAATCTTAACCCTACCCTCAAAACTGGGCCTGGGCAATCCCTTAAGGCCAGTGGGTCATGAAAGACTTTGCTCAAGATTTGACTTATAAGGACTTTCCTCGGAACCGATCTGAGATCTTCAGCCGACAATCGCCACTGCCGCAGTAACTTCAGGCACGGAGCAACATAGACTGGTAGCTGACCACGATGACCCCTGAGATTCTTCACTTGGCCACCTTCTTCCCAAAGTCGTAGAAAAGGCCTAAACCAAGATCTAAATATGCCTACCCATCCAGGAGGTTCCACTGCAAGCATATTACCAATGTTAAATTTGAGAAATAGCAGTGAAAAGAAAAGAACTGGGTTGACCATACCTAAGCCACCCTCCCTCCTGGATAGATAGGTGACATTCCTCTTAATGGGGTTCAGTCTGTTCCCCCACAGCATCTGGAAGAACACACTACTGACCCTAGCATAGAGAGACACTGGCAAGATGCAGACAAAACTGACATACAAGAAGATCAGAATCAGGTAAATCTTAATCAGATCAACCCTTTCCCTCAGAGATAACTTCCATCTCTTCCAGCTGACCACCTTAGTATTGGCAATTTCCAGTCTGCCTTCCCAGTTTTTGAGGCCATAATCGCTGGGTCCAAATTCAATGCCTAGAATCTTAATTCTTTCCTGGGGCACTGGAAAGGTGTCCAGGAGATCAAACCCCTCACCTTCCTTTCCCATCCAGAAAACGTCCCTCTTTTCCTGATTGATCTTGAAGCCCAATGCTTCAGAATACCGTAATGTCAGAGAGACCACTTCCTCTGCTTCATCTGCCCCAGTGACAATCACGACACATCGTCTGTATAGGCAACAACTCTCAAAGGCGGCTCACCCGAGAGCCCCACTGGCACCCCACACAACATGCCGCTCTCCAGCCCCCTGATGAAGGGGTCGATTGCAAACACATAGAGCAGGGGACTCAGGAGACAACCCTGATGCACCCCGGAGCCAACCTCAAAGGACTGCCCAACCCAGCCATTGACGAGAGGAAAGCTTTCTGCGCCCTTATACAAGACTTTTAACCAATCGACAAAACCACCCGGCAGACCGTACTTACTAAGGATCAACCACAGGTACTCATGGTTAACACGATCAAAAGCCTTTGCCTGATCCAATGTCCACAAATACTTTCCCCAGCCTGCAGCCCTGCACCACTCCAAGGCCTCCCGGACAGCTAAAACTGCTGTGAAGGTGCTTCTACCCTGGACCGGACAGTGGTGATGGCGAGAAAGCAAAGACTCTGCTACTGACGATAGGCACCAGAAAAGAATCTTTACCAGTATCTTTCTATCGACATTAAGAAGGCTGATGGGGCGCCAATTCTCAATCATCGAAGGATCTTTACCCTTTGAAAGAAGGGGAAAGCACCCCCCCAGCAAAGCAACTGTTAAAAACCTCTACCAAATGTGGGGCCAGAATAGACTTAAAGGCTTTGTAAAACTCAGCCGTCAAGCCATCCCGGTCCAAGTGACTTTTTGATGGCAAACTGTTCAATTGCCCTCATCACCTCTTCAACTGTGATCTCCTCTGTCAAATTCATCAATTGAACATCTCCACCATTTAGACCTGGAGTAGAGTCCAAAAAGCTGTCCCTCTTGTCACGATCAAGCTCTTTCCTCCCAAGAAGGTCAGCATAAAAAGGACCTCACAACCTCCAGGATCCCTGACCTGGACTTTGTCAAGGAACCTGTTCTGTCCTTAAGGCCAACAACCTTTTTAACAGCTACACCTTGTTTGCAGTTCTGGTAAGGGTCAGGTGAGTGGTACTTCCCATAGTCCCTCTCTAGAACCAAAGAGGCATGCCAGTCATATTGACACTTCCTGAGAAGGAGTTTCACTTCGGAGATTGCCCTAGGATCTCCTCCTCTCGAGACAAGAATATCCAGCTTCCTCCGTAAACATTGGTAGGTCATGTATTTATTAAACTGTTTTCTATTGGCTAGGCCCCTGAAGAATCCAGCGATCCTCTTTTTGGTCAGCTCCCACCACTCAGCCTTGCTGCTACAAAAGTCCGGGATGGTCACCTGAGCCTGAAAGAATTCTCCAAAGGATTGTCTAACATGTTCTTTCTTGAGTAGAGCCGAATTCAATCTCCAGATGCCCTTGCCCCTCTGAGGGGTGTCTGAAGCATTCAGGACCACAGATTGCTATGTGGATTGCTACAGTGATCAGAGAACTCTACTGCCTGCACCACTGGGGGTGAGAAAGCAGAGGTCTCCTTCAAAAAAAAAAACCTATCTATCCTACTCTGACTACTATCTCAATGAATGGTGAACCCGGTGTCATCCAGGAGGTGCTTAATGTGCACATCCACAAGACCAGCATCCCTAACCATACTATTTAAAAAAAAACTCTATCATATCCTAGCCTGTCCTTGAAGTTCTTCCTGTCCTTGGGCTTAGTTACTGTATTAAAGTCACCTCCAAAGACCACTTGCCAGGATGTAAAAAGAAATGGCTTGATCCTTGTAAAAAGGCATTTCCTGTCTCACTTTGTGTGTGGCCCATAAACATTAATTAGGCGCAGGTCCTGCCCCCCCACAGGGACGTCTAAGACCATATATCTCCTAATCTCCACCTCAAAAACCCGCCGGACGTTTACCATGCCAGTTTTAAACAACACCGCCACACCATCGTAAGGTTCGGCCGCAAGAGACCAGTAAGATGGACCATACCTCCACTCTCTCTTGGCCATATGAATATCTGCCAAGGAGGTGAGCCTAGTCTCTTGCAAAAATAAAATTTCAGCGTCTAATTGGCTAAACAAAAAGGCCATAGAACGAGCTCTTACTGACTTAATGCTGGCAACATTTATTGTCACCACTTTTAGCGGAGGGGGAACCGCCATTTGGGTTATTGGGTGGATTGCTTCTTAGCTCCCCTCTGCTGCTCATCACCAGAAGCCTCTCTCTTTCTTGAGGCTGCCTCAAACTCCATTTCAGAATCGGAACTTCGCTCCATAGAAGCTCCATATGAAGAATGATGACGGTTGAAGACAGGCACTGGAGCCTGTTCCGTCCTCAATGCCTGCTTTCGCTTCCCAAACTTCCTTCTCTCCTCCAGGTATCGGGATCTGGTCTTGGGTCTCTGAGACCATCTTACTGGTCTCTTGCGGCCGAGCCTTACATCGGTGTTGTTTAAAACAAGCATGGTAAATGTCCGGCGGTTATTGAGGTGGAGATTAGGAGATGTATGGGAGATGTATGGTCTTAGACGTCCTTGTGGGGGGGCAGAAAGATGCCTCACCTTAAATAGTAGTGGAAGGAATAGTGACCCATCATTGGTGTAAATGAAAGGAATGGTGTCCCATCAATGGTGTCAGTGTAAAGAATAGTGAGTGTCATGATCGTCCCCGGAATCCAGTGGCATATGGAAGGCCTGCTCACGTTATCCCCACGTTGAGAACTAACCAGTATCCATGGGCGCGCGTTGGCGCGAACGGACGCACGCGGGTGCATGTTGGTACGAACGGGCGCACGTGGGTGCGTGATGTTGCGAACGAGCGCACGCGGGTGCGCGATGGAACGAACGGGCGCACGCGGGTGCGCGATGGTACGAACGGGCGCACGCGGGTGCGCGGGGTCACGAACGGGTGCACGGTTTCACGCGGGCGGGCGCAGACACGCCGTGCGACCGTTCTTGGCACCCAAAGGGCTACTTAAGGAACCTGTTACTGTGCCTCTGTGCTGTCCAGTCTACAGCGTGTCCGGTTATTCTGCCTTCTGCTACCTGATTGTCCCTGATTCTTGTTACCCGGCTTGTTCCTGACGACGTCTGCTTGCTGCCAGCCTCTGACCTCCGGCCTGTCTGACCACGCTTCTGTCTCTTCCTGTGTACCGTTGCTGCCCGCCTGTTACAGACCCGGCTTGTACTTTACCTTGCTTCTGCCACCTGCTGTTCCAGCCAGACTGCCTGTGCCTGCTGTCGTCTGCTACCAGCTGTTCCAGCCTGACCGCCTGTGCCTGCTGTTGTCTGCTGTCTGCTACCAGCCGTTCCAGCCTGACCACCTGTGCCTGCTGTTGTCTGCTGTCTGCTACCAGCTGTTCCAACCTGCCCGCCTGTGCCTGCCGTTGTCTGCTGTCTGCTACCTGCCGTTCCAGCCTGACCGCCTGTGCCTGCTGCTGTCTGACCAGTCTACCGGGTGTCTACATTTCCAGCCCTTCTGTGGTTCCTCCACTACTCAAGGTCCGGACCTGTCCTTCACCAGCTCGGCACTTGTGCCCTCTGAACTCTAGAACTCCTGTTCCCACCTCCAGGGATTCTCGAGCCAGAGGCTTACGCCTGCATTCTGGGCTCCTATACCAGGTACGTGACAGTGAGCTAACATTGGTGTCAGTGGGAGGAATAGTGACCCATCATTGGTGTCAGTGGAAGGAATAGTCCCTATTATTTGTGTCAGTGGAAGGAATAGTGAGCCAAGTTTGGTGTAATTGGGAGGAATACACCCATCATTGCAGTCAGAGGAAGGAATAGTGACCCATCATTGGTGTCAGTGCGAGGAGGTTTATCCTATTGTTGGTGTCAGTGGAAAGAATTAGTGAGCCAGCATTGATGTAAGTGAAAGGAATGGTGCCCCATCATTGGCGGGAGTGGAATGAACAATTACCAATCTATGATGTCAGTGGAAAGAATAGTGAGCCAGCATTGATGCCAGTGGAAGGAAAAGTCCCTATTATTGGTTTCAGTGGAAAGAATAGTTCCCCATTTTTCGTGCCTGGCAGGAAGATGCCTCGTCTTAAATATTAGTGGATGTAATTGTGACCCATAATTGGTGTTAGTGGAAGGAATAGTGAGCTAACATTGGTATCAGTTGGATGAATAGTGACTCATCATTGGTGTCAGTGGAAGAAATAGTCCCTATTATTTGTGTCAGTCGAAGGAATAGTGAGCCAAGTTTGGTGTCAGTGGGAGGAATACACCCATCATTGGAGTTAGAGGAAGGAATAGTGACCCATCATTGGTGTCAATGGGAGGAGGTTTATCCTATTGTTGGTGTCAGAGGAAAGAATTAGTGAGCCAGCATTGATGTAAGTGAAAGGAATGGTGACCCATCATTGGCGGGAGTGGAACAAATAATTATGAATCTATCTTGTCAGTGTAATAGTGACCAATTATTGGTGTTGGTTGGTATCAGTGGGAGGAGTAATATCCTATTGTTGGTGTCAGTGGAAAGAATAGTGAGCCAGTATTGGTGTCAGTGGAAGGAATAGTACCCCATCATTGGTGTCAGTGGGAGGAATAGTGCCCCACCCATCATTGAAGCACAGGTGTGTCAGGAGGAAGGTGTCTCTGAAACTCCTCCAGGTGATCCGGGAGCATCAGCAGGCACAACATTGCTGCACACAGCATTAGCAGCCTGACTGTCATTAGGCACGTTGTCAGTATCAGTGAAAGGCACAAACACAGTCTTATTCACAACATGGGACTTGGCAGGCTTTACCTTATCAGGTACATCATCTGTAATGTCCTGCTCATTAAACACAAACTGATCCCCCGCATAGGAGACTCCATTACCTGGATGGTCCTTAGCATGCCTCCTGAGTCCTGGGAAGGCATGGGGCTGCTTACCTCTCCCTGGGGGGGGGGGGGGGGGGCAGGGGGGCGGAATTGGGGGTCTCCTCCTCCACCTCCATCTATGTCATCCTTCCAAACCTCCTGTCATTTCCAAATTTCTCCTTGAAGGGCCCATGTCACGTACCTGGTGGTAGAGCCCGACTTGCAGGAGGAGACCTCTCTTGCGGCTCCGACTCAAGGGCCCTGGTAGTGTATACAGGTAACACAAGAGTCAAGAGGGGCACGAGTGTCTGGCAGGATCAACAGCTGGATCAGGGAATGGCTGGACTCGGAGGGACACAGGATCAGCAGGCAGGTGCAGGAAGCTGAAGTAGAGCGGCAGGCAGAGAGGCTGGACCAGGACACCAATGCAGGAACTCAGGCAGAGGCAGGACTTCAGGCAGGTGCTGGAACCACTACTGGAGGTAGAGCAGCAGACGGCACCGGAACAGGAGGCTGGAAGCAGAGCAGTCAGACAAGCCGGGTCGGAGGTCAGGCGGTCAGCAGAGGTACCAAGGATCAAGCAGGTGGATGGTCGGACGAGCCGGGTCGGTAAACGGGCAGGCAGCAAGGCACCGAAGGATCAAGCAGAGGGAAGGTCAGGCAGGCCGAGGTCAGATGCAGGCGGATAGCAGGAGCAGTAGGTAAACAAGCCGGGTCAACAGGTCACAGAAGGCAGGTTCTCAGAATCAGGACACTCGCACGCTGTAGATCAGACAGCAAGAACTGGATGTGACCAACTGAGTTAAATAGCCCGCCTGGCGCCAACGAGCGCACATACGTGCGCACGACCGCCCTCAAGGGGCAGCCTCCGGATGCCCAACCGGGCCCATCTTTCAGGGTGCAATCTCCTGAAAGCTTGGATTAAAGTCTTTGCATGGATATTCTCCACAGGCTCCCAAGAATTCTCCTCCGGGCCATAGCCTTTCCATTTAATTAAAAATTGAGCTTGGTTATTCCTTTTCCTACAATCCAGGATAGCTTCAACTTCAAATTCTTCCTCCCCATTCAATATTACAGGTTCCGGAGGATTCACATTCCGGTCAGGAAAAGGATTGGGGACAAAGGGTGTCAACAGGGAGACGTGAAACACAGGGTGGATTTAGAGTGAATCCGGGAGCTCCAGCTCATAAGCCACCTCGTTAATTCTTCTCTTTACAGGGAAAGGGCCCAGGAATCTGGGACCCAATTTCCTGGAAGGACAAGACAATCTAAGGTTCGCAGAGGATAACCATACAAGGTCACCTGGTTCGAGCAACAATTCACCCCGATTCTTCCTGTCGAACACTTTCTTATTCTGCTCCTGGGATCTTGCCATGGTCTTCTGTAATAATTGGTTGTTCGAGGAGAAAAAATTTATAGTTTCCAGGACTGCTGGCACAGAACACTCGGGAATGGAATTAGGAAGGAAAGCTGGATGAAAACCTTAATTAGCAAAAAACGGACTTTGCTTGGTAGCAGAATGCATGGAATTGTTATACGCAAATTCGGCCAACGGAAGCAGTGTGACCCAGTCATCTTGAGAAAAGGATGAAAAACAACGCAGGTATTGCTCGAGGGTCTGATTGGTCCTCTCGGTCTGACCATTCGTCTGAGGATGGTAAGCGGTGGAGAATGATAGCGTAATTCCCAGGACTTTACACAGCGCTTTCCAAAACCGCGAGGTAAATTGCACTCCGCGGTCAGAAACTATATTGGTCGGGATTCCATGAAGTCAAATTATTTCTTCCTTCATCGGAATGAAATGGGCCATTTTAGACAGCCGATCTACCACCACAAAGATGGCAGTATGCCGAGCTGCAGGGGGTAGGTCGACAATGAAGTCCATAGACAACATCTTCCAAGGCCTGTCTGGAATGGGCAGAGGTTTCAGTAACCCCCAGGCTCTGGACATACGGGTTTTGCTCCGAGCACAGGTGGTGCAGGACTCCACGTAACTCCTACAGTCCCTAAATACTTGGGGCCACCAGAAAGTACGCTGGACAAGATCAGCAGTCTTGTAGGCACCAAAGTGCCCTGCTAGTGCATGATCATGGCAAAGTTCGAGAATGGCCACCCGTAAGCATTTGGGTACAAAGATTTTGCTGCCGTACCAAAACAGTCCATCCCTGACCTGTAATGAGTTCCAACGGTGGGTGTTGACCCCATGGAAGCTTGTTTCAATCACGAGAGCAGATCTTCCTGTAGCAGAAGAAAGTTCCCTGGGGCCAGGATAGTGTCAGGGGGCGAAGTTTCTTCAGATTTGTGAAACATCCTAGAGAGGGCATCGGGTTTCGTGTTCTTGGAGCCGGGCCGGTAAGTAACATGGAATGAGAACCTGGAAAAGAACAAGGCCCACCTAGCTTGTCGCGGTCTCAGCCTCTTTGCAGACTTCAGATATTCCAGGTTCTTGTGATCTGTGTAGATCAGGATAGGATGAGCAGCTCCTTCTAACAGGTATCGCCATTCTTCCAGGGCAGATTTTATGGCCAGTAATTGCCGATCACCTACGTCATAATTTCTCTCCGCGGGGGACAGCTTTCGGGAAAAGAAGGCAACTGGCAAAAGTGAAGCTTTGGTACCTTGTCATTGGGAGAGGACAGCTCCAACAGCGATTTCAGAGGCGTCTACTTCCAAGACAAATGGTAGAGAAGAATCGGGATGTTTTAAGACATCCGCGGAGGTAAACAGTCTCTTGAGGGACTCGAAAGCGACTTGAGCTTCCGGGGACCAATGAAAACGCACCCCTTGCTTGGTTAGTTGCGTGATTGGGCAGATGATAGCGGAGAACCCCTTGATAAATTTCCTGTAAAAATTGGCGAAGCCAACAAAACGTTGGACCCATTTGTCAGTGGGAGCTGGCCAGTCAAGAATTGCAGAAATCTTTTGTGGATCCATCCTTATTCCTTCAACAGAAATAACTAGGCCCAGAAATGAGATACTTTCTTGTTCAAAAGCACATTTTTCAGCCTTGGCGTACAGCCCGTGTTGCCGGAGCCGGTCCAGGACACATTTAACATGTTTGCAATGAGAGTCCAGAGAAGGGGAAAAAATTAGGATATCGTCAAGGTAAACAATGACAAACAAGTCTAAATAGTCCCGGAAGACATCATTAATGAAATACTGGAAGGTAGCGGGAGCATTGCACAATCCGAAGGGCATCACCAGATATTCGAAATGCCCAAAGCGGGTACAAAAAGCTGTCTTCCACTCATCCCCACTTCTGATACGAACCAGATTGTAGGCCCCTCTGAGATCCAGCTTACTGAAGGTAGAGGCAGTTCCCAGTCTCTGAAATAATTCTGGTACCAGAGGAAGCGGGTATCGATTCTTTACTGTTATCTTATTTAACTCTCTGTAGTCAACACAGGGCCGGAGGGTATGGTCTTTCCTTTCCACAAAGAAGATGCCTGCACCTGCTGGAGAAGTGGAGGGTCGAATGAAGCCTTTTTTCAGGTTCTCGTCTATGTACATTTTCAGAGTCTCCTGTTCCAGTTCGGTCAGTGGAAAGATCCTGCCAAAGGGAATTTCAGCCCCGGGGAGGAGTTCAATGGGGCAGTCATATGCCCGATGGAGCGGCAGAGTTTCCACCCCCTTCTTACTGAAGACGTCTAGATAGTCATGATATACTTCAGGAACTGCTTGGCGAAGCTCAGAATCAGAGTCCAGACATAGTAAGGCAGAGGATTCGCCAGGATTCTTCAGGAGACAGTACTGCTGGCAATAAGGAGAGAAAAATGTGATCTCCCCGGTCACCCAGTTTATAGCAGGGTTATGGGCCTGCAACCATGGCATGCCAAGGATGATTAGAAACAAAGGAGATGGAATAATGTCCAAGCGAAGCAGTTCCTGATGCAGATTAGAGACAGAAACTAAAAAGGGGGTAGTCTCTTGCGTGACTGGTCCAGATTTTATTGTGGAGCCATCGGCCAGGTGGATAGAGAGTCCTTGAGCCTTGTACAGCAAAGGGATTTGGTGTTTACTGGCAAAAGAAGAGTCCATGAAACAGCTACAAGCCCCCGAGTCAATGATAGCGGGGACCTGCAAAGTCCTTCCTGGGAGCTGCAACGAGACAGAAAGGGCGAGGTGAGAAGAGGTCTTAAGCCAAGCAGTAGTAGAGCCAGACGCGACAGACATGCACTTACGGAGCTTGGCAGGACAGTTCCTGACGTAGTGCCCAGGTTCCCCGCAGTAAAGGCACAAGTTGTTGACCCGACGACGTTGGCGTTCCTCCATCGTGAGAGCAGGGCGAAGGACTCCGAGCTGCATAGGTTCGGAAGTATCAGGTGCTGGAACAGGACTAGGAGTGGGAGCCGGATGAGAGTAGTTAGGTACCCGAGGCAGCATCCAGGAGGGACGAGTAGGCCCAGCACCCCTTTCAGCTCTTCGCTCCCTCAGCCGTCGATCAATTTGAATGGCCAGATTAATCAGAGCATCCAGAGTTTGTGGGACTCCCACACAAGCCAGTTCATCTTTCAGTGGGTCTGAGAGCCCCATACGAAACTGGTAACGAAGGGCCGCATCATTCCAGTCCGTATCTGTACTCCAACGGCGGAACTCAGCGACATAATCCTCTATGGCCCTACGCCCCTGTTGAAGGGTATGTAGGGCGGCTTCGGCCGTGGCGGAGAGTTGAGGGTCCTCGTAGAGCTGGGCCATTGTATCAAAGAAGGTGGTCAGGTTGGTTAGGACCTCTGCTTTCTGTTCCAGCAAATGATGAGCCCAAGCTTGAGGATCTCCCAGGAGCAAGGACACCACGAACCCCACCTTGGTGGCCTCAAGTGAGAAGGGGCGAGGCTGTAGGGCAAAGTACAGTTCACAAGAGTTCCGGAATGCTCTGAATTTACTTCGCTCTCCAGAAAACTTTTCAGGCGTGGGAACCCTGGGTTCGGGAGGCAACATTACCACTGTCGGAGAAGAGGTGCTGGAGACGGCAGCGGACGGAAGAGGCCCCTGAGTGGTTGTGGGTGAAGTGAGAGCCTGGACCTTTTCCTCCAAACGAGTGTATCCCTCCTGGAGACTCTTAACAGCCTGGGTGAGGCCAGCCAGATGCAGACAAAGTTTGTCCATGGGAGAGGCTCCCTGCGCGGGCTCGGACATGGCTATCTGATACTGTCACGTACCTGGTGGTAGAGCCCGACTTGCAGGAGGAGACCTCTCTTGCGGCTCCGACTCAAGGGCCCTGGTAGTGTATACAGGTAACACAAGAGTCAAGAGGGGCACGAGTGTCTGGCAGGATCAACAGCTGGATCAGGGAATGGCTGGACTCGGAGGGACACAGGATCAGCAGGCAGGTGCAGGAAGCTGAAGTAGAGCGGCAGGCAGAGAGGCTGGACCAGGACACCAATGCAGGAACTCAGGCAGAGGCAGGACTTCAGGCAGGTGCTGGAACCACTACTGGAGGTAGAGCAGCAGACGGCACCGGAACAGGAGGCTGGAAGCAGAGCAGTCAGACAAGCCGGGTCGGAGGTCAGCAGAGGTACCAAGGATCAAGCAGGTGGATGGTCGGACGAGCCGGGTCGGTAAACGGGCAGGCAGCAAGGCACCGAAGGATCAAGCAGAGGGAAGGTCAGGCAGGCCGAGGTCAGATGCAGGCGGATAGCAGGAGCAGTAGGTAAACAAGCCGGGTCAACAGGTCACAGAAGGCAGGTTCTCAGAATCAGGACACTCGCACGCTGTAGATCAGACAGCAAGAACTGGATGTGACCAACTGAGTTAAATAGCCCGCCTGGCGCCAACGAGCGCACATACGTGCGCACGACCGCGCGCGCACCCGCGGACGCGCGGCGGAAGGTCCGGACTGACCACTGCTGGCAGGATCCTCGTGACAGCCCATCTCTGTCTTCCATAATGGCCACGATGGTCCACATGGACTTTGGCCAATTGGATCTCCGGATCCATGGATCCACATTTCTGGCTGTGTAAGCTCTCACGCTGCCTTCACAGATGCTTCAGCTCTGCTTGCAGCTTATAAAGCTTATCTCTCTCCCGATTTAGGGCCTTTATCCTGGCCACCACTCGCTCCCGAATGGCTTGCGAGCCTTCGTCCTCACCAGGGGTAAAGAGATCGGCTTGTACACAGGAAGGCATGTCACCCGACGGCCCAGGAGATGGCTGAGAGCTTACAGCAGGAGAGGCCCCGCTGGCCTCCTGTGTTCCAATGATGGGTGGGGCACTATTCCTCCCACTGACACCAATGTTGGGACACTGTTCTTTCCTCTGACACCAACAATAGGATATTACTCCTGCCACTGTCACTAATGAGGAGTCCACTATTCCTTCCACTGATACCAAGATGGGTAACTATTCATCCCAGTGACACCAATGTTGGCTCACTATTCTTTCCACTGACACAATTGTAGGGTCACCATTCCTTTCACTTACACCTTTGGTGGGTGAATATTCTTTTCACTGACACCATCAATAGGATATTACTTCAATGATGTCACTATTCCTTCCATTGACACTGTGACAGACCTAGCCGGGACAGAGGCCTTTGGAGGGGACTGAATGCAAGCTAACCAATCATGGGCCCTGGCATTTGGGGAACACTCTTTGTGAACTGTATGCCTGGGAACCCTTGAGGTGGTGCTACTTTGGATTCAAGTCCCCCCAAAATACAGACTCTCTGAACCTTGTATATGCCATATTATAGTAATGGCTTCATAATGTTGAGGCTCATAGAAGGTGCTGATGTCATCAGCTAAGGACACCTGTCTGTTGTCTGCTAGAATGTGTTTATGGTAAACAAATCTAGTATGGGATCTAAGAGTCATTAGATCCCCATTGTTGTTTGTGTTAATTAACTCTGCTATTGTGTAAAGGAGTCTGTGTTGATTTGATTGTGTTTTCTGAGCTACAAGACTGCAAGTCTGACCTAAAGGTCATGTCTGAGTCATCTAGGCTGTCTAAAGGGATTAGTTAATTAGCTCATGTTAATTAGGTTTCTGGTCACAGGTGTATGTTCAGAGTAATATGTGCAGGAGGTATGCACCTTCTATTTTACTGTATAAAAGAGCCTGTATTCCTTTCAAAAAGATTCATTCCTGCTTGACCCTCAACACAGAGCCTCGTCTCGTCTTGGGGAATAATTATTCATATGGGTTCCTTGTTTGACTGATTGGAGTGACTTTAACCCCTTTAACACCAATGTTGATTCACTATTCTTTCCACTGACATCAATAATATGCTACTATTTTTCCCATTTACACCATTGATGGGTCACCATGCTTCCCTCCAACAGCAATGACTAATCACAACACTATCCATTCCTTTGAGTCCAATAATGGGTCATTATTCCTCCCACTGACACCAATGATGGCTCACTATTCTATCCACCTACACCAATAATAGGGACTTTTCCTTCCACTTACACCAATGATGGTCACTTTTCCTACCACTGATACCAAAGGTGGCTCACTATTCTTTCCTCTGACACCAATGATGGTTCACTGTTCCTCCCATATATATGAATGATGGGTATCTATTTCTTCCACTTACTCCAATAATGGGGAATATTCCATCCACTGACACCAAGAATGGCGTACTGTTCCTCCCACTGACACAAATGATGGGTCAATATTCCTCAAACTTACAGTATGGGTCAGTTTTCTATCCACTGACACAAATAATGGATCACTATTCCTTCCACTAACTTCAATGATGTGTCACTATTCTTTCCACTCACTCAAGTACCCCTTGCTGGTGTAAGTGGATAGAATAGCGACCCATCATTGGAGTCAGTGGAAGGAATAGTTACCCTTTAGTGGTGTTCAAGGAAAGAATAGTGACCCATAATGTAAGTTTGAGGAATATTGACCCATCATTAGGTTCAGTGGGAGGAATAGTACACCATTGTTTGTGTCAGTGGAAGGAATATTCCCCATTATTGGTGTAAGTGGAAGGAATAGTGACCCATCATTGGTCTCAGTGGGAGGAGTAATATCCTATTGTTGTTAGTGGAAAGATTGGCGAGCCAGTATTGGCGTCAGTGGGAGAAGTACTATCCCCTTGTTGGTGTCAGTGGAAGGATTAGTCCCTATTATTTGTGTCAGTGGAAAGAATAGTAAGGCAAGATTGATGTCAGTGAGAGGAATACACCCATCATTGGTGTCAGTACCTCATTATTGGTGTTATTGGAAGGAAAAGTAACCCATCTTTCGGAAGGAATAGTGACCCAACATTAATGTTAGTGAGAGGAATAGTACCCCACTGTTGGTGCAAGTGGAAGAAATAGTGAGCCAACATGCATGTCACTGGAAATAATAGTGATCAAATAATAGCCCCTATTATTTGTGTCAGTGGGAGGAATACACCCATTGTTGTTGTCAGTTGAAGGAATTGTGACCCATCATTGGTGTCAGTGGGAGGAGTGATATCCTATTGTTGATGACAGTGGAAAGAATAATGAGCCAGCATTGGTGTCAGTGGGAGGAATAGTACCCCATGGTTTGTGTAAGTGGATAGAATAGTGACTCATCATTTTGATGTCACTGGTAGGGATGAGCTCGAACTTGAACACAGGCCGTTCACCTGTTCGGTGAATTCAGAACTTTGTGGACTGTTCGCACCATATTTGTGTGGCGCGAACGGCCCACAATGCACTATGCCATCGCAGTGCATTACTGGCTCATGATTGGCCAAGCATGCACTTTGACCCCGCATGCTTGGCCAATCACAACACCGGCAGCGAGGAGAGCCATAATTGGCCACAGGCAGGAAGGGTTTAGTACACACCCCACACTATATAAGGCCGCCAGCACTGTGGGCTTGTGTAGTGTGTTGGCGTGCAGGGAAAGAGCAAGATAGGCAGGGACAGTGTCTTTTTGCTTGGGAACCATTGGGTGTTGTGTGCCTCTTGCACTGTATACACCTGAAGCTACCTCTTATTGCTGGTGTTGTTCTGTTTCTGTAATACAGGAATCTGCAACAGTTAAAGTGGGTGTTGTGTGCCTCCTGCACAGTATACACCTGAAGCTACCCCTTATTGCTGGTGTTGTTCTGTTTCTGTAATACAAGCATCTGCCGCAGTTAAAGTGGGTGTTGTGTGCCTCCTTCACAGTATACACCTGAAGATACCCCTTATTGCTGGTGTTGTTCTGTTTCTGTAATACAGGCATCTGCAGCAGTTAAAGTGGGTGTTGTGTGCCTCCTGCACAGTATACACCTGAAGATACCCCTTATTGCTGGCGTTGTTCTGTTTCTGTAATACAGGCATCTGCAGCATTTACAGTGGTTGTTTTGCGCCTCCTGCACAGTATACACCTGAAGCTACCTCTTATTGCTGGTGTTGTTCTGTTTCTGTAACACAGGCAGGCAGCTGCAGTAATTACAGTCGTGTACTGTGTCATCTGCTCAGTGTGCACCTAAAGCTACCCCAATTGCTGGTTTTCCCATCTCCCTGCAAACCATTGCTATGTCTGGAAGGCCAACAGGGAGAGGCAGACAGTCACGAGCCAATAAAAGAGGGCAAGCAGGCTCTGTGTCTAGAGACAACAGTGCTGGCCGTGGACGCGATGCATTGTCATCAGCACGTGGCCATGGGAACGCTTATCTTTATTTTCGGCAGCTGGACGCGTTGAGCCGCATCATGCCGAAGACTTGGTAGAGCGGATGACCAAGACCTCCTCATCCTTCTCATCCTCTCTCACCCAGGCTCAGGGTACTAGCATAGCAGCTGCCAACGCGTCCTCTTCCCTCGTCTCAATGTCATCAGTCACTCCTTCCCTAGACCCACCATGTGCTCCAGAGGAGTCCCCCGAACTGTTTGAGCACAATGTTGGGTACATGCTCCAGGAGGATGCCCAGCATTTTGAAGGCTCAGATGATGATACCCAGCTAGAGGATGGCAGTAGCGTGGGCGCAGAGAGAGGGGATACTCAAGAAGGACAGCAATCTGGCAGTCATGTTGCACCAGCTGCAGCAAACTGCCAGGTTTGCCCCAGTGATGAAGAGGGAGGGGATGATGAGGGAGGGGATGATGAGGTCACTGACTCCACATGGGTGCCCGATAGGAGAGAGGAGGAGAAGGAGGCGGCACATCTCCAATGAGGCAGGCATACCCCCTGGGGGCCAGCTTAAGGGCAGAACACTGACTGAATAACACCGCAGAGCTCCGCCTGTGCAGGGCGCTGCCTCTGCACGTTATTCCAAAGGTTCTTTGGTGTGGGCCTTTTTTGAGATGAGTACATCAGATCGCACCACTGCTATTTGCAACATATGTCTCAAGCGTATCTCGCATGGCCAAATCATCAGCCGCTTGGGCACCACATGCTTGACCAGACATATGTTGACCTGCCATGCAGCTCATTGGCAAGCTTACCTTAAAGACCCACACCAAAGAACAAAGCGGATCTCTCCTTGCTCCTCATCAGCTAGGATCTCCAACCTCACTAGACCTTCAGTCCTCTCTAAAACATGCACTGAGAGGAATGAAGGTGTAGAATTAGGTGTGTCACAGCCAAGTACTTGCGGGCACTCTGCTAGCAGTAACCGATGTCCGATTGTAGCAGGCAAATTTCCCTGCCCCAGCTGCTGGACCATCAAAAGAAGTTCACTCCCAGCCATCCACATGACCAGCAGTTGAATGCTAGCTTGTGCAATGTGCGGTTCCTCAGTGGCAGGTTCCCAAACTCTACTTTTTCTCATGGAAGGCGATTGTCAGGAAAAGTTCCCTCCGCTGGTAATATCAATCATTTGGCGTGCAGTACTGAGATCCACCAGCAGGTGTCTCCTGCTGGAATTATGTAATCTTTGGTCCGCAGTACTGACGTCCACCAGCGGAGGGATCCTGGCAGTGTGGAGCAGGTATTACCTTCTGCAGTCAGGCGTCACATGACTGATGGCAGCCATTGTATAAATACCCGGCAAGTGCACACACACCTTGCCCTGGTATTGTCCTTGTGCCCTGACCTGCAGCCTGGATACCGGATACCTGATCCCGATCCCGATCCCATCTATTCCTGCATCCCTGGAACCTTATCATGCTACCTGATCCTTTTCTCCTTGTCCCCCCCCCCCCCCCCCCATCTGCTGACTTCCTATTTATGACCCTGGCCTGGCTTGACTACGATTCTGGTACTCCCTTTTGCTACATATGTTGGGTTGTTTGGTTTATTCACGCAGTTTGTATTGGTAGTGTATTCACATTTATATGTATTTACTTTAACCACTTGACCACTGGGCACTTAAACACCCTTAATAACCAGACCAATTTTCAGCTTTCGGTGCTCTCACATTTTGAATGACAATTACTCAGTCATGCAACACTGGACCTATATGAAATTTTTGTCCTTTTTTTCACACAAATAGAGCTTTCTTTTGGTGGTATTTAATCACCGCTCGGTTTTTTATTTTTTGTGCTATAAAAGAAAAAATACCGAAAATTCTGTAAAAAAAAATGAATTTTTCTTTGTTTCCGTTATAAAATTTAGCAGATTAGTCATTTTTTCTTCATAAATTTTGGCCAAAATTTATACTACTACATATCTTTGGTAAAAATAAGTACAAATTGGTGGATATTATTTGGTCTTTGTGAAAGTTATAGAGTCCACAAGCTATGGTGCCAATATCTGAAAATTGATCACACCTGAAATACTGATGGCCTATTTCAATTCGTGAGACCCTAACATGCCAGAAAAGTACAAATACCCCCCAAATGACCCCTTTTTGGAAAGAAGATATTCCAATGTATTTAGTAAGAGGCATGATGAGTTTTTTGAAGTTGTGATTTTTTCCCACAATTCTTTGCAAAATCAAGATTTTTTTTTACTTTCTTTTTTTTGTTTTTCACAAAAGAGTCATATTATCAGTTTATTTCTCACACACAGCATATGCATACCACAAATTACACCCCAAAACACATTCTGCTATTACTCCCGAGTACGGCAATACCACATGTGTGAGACTTTTACACAGTGTGGCCACATACAGAGGCCTAACATGCACAGAGCGCCATCAGGTGTTCTGGAGCACTCAGGACAATTCTGACATTTCTCTCCTACATGTAAAAATCATAATTTATTTGCTAGAAAATTACATAGAATCCCAAAACATTATATATGTTTTTTTAGCAAACACCCTGGAGAATACAATGGTGGTCATTGCAACTTTTTATCTCGCATGGTATTTGCGCAGCAATTTTTCGAATGCTTTTTTTTGGAAAAAAAACAGTTTTGTGCATAAAAAAAAAAAAAACACAGTAAAGTTAGCCCAATTTTTGCATAATGTGAAAGATGAAGTTGAAAGATGAACGCTGAGTAAATAGATACCTAACATGTCACTCTTCAAAATTGCACACGCTCGTGGAATGGGAAATGAAATCCCCATAGGCGACGCTTTAAATTTTTTTTTACTGGTTATATGTTTTGAGTTACAGAGGAGGTCTAGGGCTAGAATTATTGCTCTCGCTCTAACGTTCGCAGCGATACCTCACGTGTGGTTTGAACACCGTTTTCATATGTGGGTGGGACTTACGTATGCGTTCGCTTCTGTATGCGAGCACATGGGGACTTTTATTTCTATGACAAGGATTGTAAACATCCCTTGTAATAGGAATATGGCATGACAGGTCCTCTTTACAGTGAGATATGGGGTCAATAAGACCCCACATCTCACCTCTAGGCTGGAAAGCCTGAAATAAAAAAATAAAAAAAAAAGATTCTGGCTTTGATCGTATTGGCGAGTCGGTAGAAGCACCGGAGGGAGGCAGGAGGGGGGGGATGTCTATGGCTGGGTATTGCAGGGTATCACCGACTATGGCTGGGTATTGCAGGGTATCTCCGAGTATGGCTGGGTATATCCGAGTATAGCAATTTATGGCAGGGTATTGCAGAGTATTGGCAGGGTATTGCAGAGTATTGGCTGGAATTTTACTGCAGAGTATTGGTGGGTACTGCAGAGTATTTTCGGGTGCTGCAGAGTATTGGCAGGTGCTGCAGAGTATTTCAGGGTATTTGCTGGTACTGCAGAGTATTTGTGGGTATTGCAGAGTATTTCAGGGTATTTGTGGGTATTGCAGAGTATTTGTGGGTATTGCAGAGTATTTCAGGGTATTTGTGGGTATTGCAAAGTATTTGTGGGTATTGTAGAGTATTTCAGGGTATTTGCTGGTACTGCAGAGTATTTGTGGGTATTGCAGAGTATTTGTGGGTATTGCAGAGTATTTGTGGGTATTTGTGGGTATTTCAGAGTATTTGTGGGTATTGCAGAGTATTTCAGGGTATTTGTGGGTATTGCAGAGTATTTGTGGGTATTGCAGAGTATTTCAGGGTATTTGTGGGTATTGCAAAGTATTTGTGGGTATTGCAGAGTATTTCAGGGTATTTGCTGGTACTGCAGAGTATTTGTGGGTATTGCCGAGTATTTCAGAGTATTTGCTGGTACTGCAGAGTATTGCAGGGTATTGCAGAGTAATGGCAGGGAATTGAGGGGTTAAATTTCGGTGAGCAGCGAAGTGGGCACTGCAGATGCAGCCCACAGCGCTGCTGACACCAATCTCTTCCCCCTCCGCTGTACCGATCGGTACAGAGAGGGGGAGGGAGGAACCGGCGTCATAACATGACGCCGGTTTGTTTACAAGTGATCACTCCGTCATTTGACGGAGCGATCACGTGGTAAACGGCCGCGATGAGCCTGTGGACCCGGCAGTCACAGATGCTCTCGAGTGCGCGCCCCAGGGGGCGCGCAAGAGCGGAATTCTGGGAGGACGTCATATGACGGCCTCCCAGAGTTAAACAACCTCCCTGTAGCCCTCATTTGTCTATGGGCCGGTTGTTAAGTGGTTATCCACCTGAGATCCGCGCTATAGTCAAATGACGGCTACAGCGTGGATCTCGATTGCTGGGACTACGTCTATTGACGTCGTCCCCTTTAATGGCTCCCAGGAGCGCGCACCGGTGAAAATCTGTGTTCGCCGTGTCCCCTGGACACAGCCAATCACAGATCGCTGTAAACGGCCAATCACAGCGACCGTTTACAGCGCGATCGCCGCCTCCAATGGGTGATGATCTCAAATGTAAACAAATGAGATCATCTCCCATTGCCGAATCTGTCTCCTCACACAGAGACAGCGTGTGAGGAGAGAGATTCTGTGAGTTACTGTTACAAGTGCCAAATAGTGATATTAGTGCCATCTGTACCCCGCCAGTGCCCATCTGTACCCCGCCAGTGCCCATCTGTACCCCGCCAGTGCCCATCTGTACCCCGCCAGTGCCCACCTGTGCACCATCTGTACACCGCCAGTGCCCGCCAGTGCCCATCTGTGCCCGCCAGTGCCAATCGGTGCCCATTTGTACCAATCGGTGCCCATCTGTACCATCTGTGCTGCCTCAGCAGTGCCCATCTGTGCCGCATCAGCAGTGCCCATCTGTGCCGCCTCAGCAGTGCCCATCTGTGCAATAAATCAGTGCACACCTGTGCCGACCCATCAGTGCCCATTTGTGCCGCCTCAACAGCGCCCAGCTGTGCCACCTCAACAGTGCACATCTGTACAATCAGTGCACATCTGTGCCGACTCATCAGTGCACATCTGTGCCGACTCATCAGTGCCCATCTGTGCCACCTCTGTGCTGCTTCAACAGTACACATCTGTGCCACCTCATCAGTGCACATCTGTGCCATCAATCAGTGCACATCAGTGCCACCTCATCAGTGCCCATCAGTGCAGGCTTAGCACACACCTGTGCAGTCTCAACACCAGCAACCATGTCTAAACGAGTCTTTTCCGCCGAGGAGGCATACAAAATTCTTTCCACGGCCGACAAGAGCAACGGGGAGCTCTCCTCTTCAGATTCTCTTTCAGATTCGGATTCTGAAGCTGACATAAATTATGAGCCAGTCCTCAGTAGTGAAACACGGACTGAATCCGAGGAGGAAGATATCCGGCCCATCAAACGAAGGCGTTCTAGTGAGGCAGTGCCGTCCAGCAGCACCAAAGTGCCGTCCACCAGCACCGCAGTGCCGTCCACCAGCACCGCAGTGCCCCGGCAAGAAAGGCCAAGTACCAGTGGGGTGTCATCTCAGCCCCAAAGGGTTAGGAGCCATGCCCACCTTCCCTATGCCCTTCAGAACCCCTTGTGGCTTCCTCTCAATTCAGGAGAGGCCAATGTTCCCCCTTTCACTGCCCAGTCAGGAGTCCAGGTGGACACGGAGAATTTTACCCCAATAGATTTTTTTAATTTCATTTTTACGGAGGATATGCTGGCGTCAATTGTGGCCCAGTGCAACCTGTATGCACAACAATTTATTTTGCAAAATCCAACATCTTATTATGCCCGTCCCTACGAATGGAGAGACCTAACGGTGGAGGAGTTCAAGGTTTTTGTAGGCCTCACATTTAACACGGGACTCAACAAAAAAAATCAATTGTGTACCTATTGGTCAACCCACCCCCTCCACCACACACTGCTCTTCTCCACGGTAATGCCCAGAACCAGGTATCAGATGATCATGAGGTTCTTACATTTCAGCGACAATACCCAGTGCATTCCACGAAATGACCCAAATTACGACAGGCTTTACAAAATTCGTCCAATACTTCATTATTTTTCACAAACATTCCCCAAATTGTTTACCCCGGACCAACACATATGTGTGGATGAGTCCCTTATTAAATTTAGCGGTAGGCTTAAAATTAAGCAATTTATGCCCAGCAAAAGGGCCCGCTATGGTGTGAAGGTCTACAAATTATGCGACTGAGCCACAGGGTACACATATTCCTTCATAGTGTACGAAGGGAAGGACATCCAGCTGCAGCCCCCTAATTGTCCGGACTACTTGGGATCCAGCGGGAAAGTTGTTTGGGACCTCATATACCCCCTATTGGATAAAGGCTACCACCTGTATGTAGACAACTTCTACACATCTCTGCCCCTGTTCCACAACCTTCACCGGAAGAAGACGCCAGCATGTGGCACCGTAAAAAGGAATCGGAAGGGCTTTCCTCAAAGTCTTGTGAATAAGAAGCTGCAAAAAGGAGAAACCGCAAGTCTGCAAAACAAGGAGATTCTGGCAGTGAAGTGAGAAGGGATGTATATATGTTGTCTTCTATCCACAATGATACGTTTGTGGAAATCCCCAGAAGGAATGGCCCCGTAAAAAAACCAAAATGAATTTATGAATACAATTTGTTCATGGGGGGAGTCGACTTCAACGACCAAATGATGGAACCATACCTTGCCACAAGACGGACATACCATTGGTACAAAAAAGTAACAATTTATTTTTTTCAATTGGCCATTTACAATTCCTATGTCATTTACTGCAACTCCACCCAAAACCCCAAACGCTTCTTTGGCTACCAGGAGGAAGTTTTCACTGCCCTTATTTTCCCGAACGGCCCACCAGAAAATATCCGATTAGATGTTGTTAGTCGACTCTCCGAGCGCCACTTTCCCGATAAAATCCCTCCCAAACCAACAGGCCAAAGACGTCAAAAAAGATGTAAGGTGTGTACCAGAGCAGGAGTCAGAAAAGACACATATTATTGTGCACAATGTCCTTCCCAACCAGGCCTCTGCATAGGTGACTGTTTTCGTCGTTACCATACTTCAATACATTTTTTGTGAAGTATGGTAAACATAATCCTCAGTTCCTGCCTTCATACACCTTCACACCCCTTATGCCACTGCCTGCTCTGTAACTGACCCTGGCTTGTTATTCGACCACTCTTATGCCTGCCGATTCTGTACATACCTCTGCCTGATCTGGAACTGACCCTAGACTGTTATTCGACCATGCTTCTGCCTAAAGATTCTGTACATACCTCTGCCTGATCTGGAACTGACCTTGGACTGTTTGACCACGATATTTGCCTGCCTCTTGGACTGACCTTGGATTCTGCAACTGGACTAGTGGGATTCAACACGGGGTCTCACATATGTTAGGGGCTCCAGTATAGTTTTTCTGGATGAAGAAAACAATTTTCTTTGTTTTCTTATTCCTAGATTAGGGTCTGGAGACTCGGAGGCTTCAAAGAGATTTGGGAGGGAGAAGCCTCTACCCCATCCCCATTCTGTCCTGAACGAAGCTCTACTTCTGTCTGCTGCCTGTAGGACTTACTGCCATCATGCTGCACTGACCACACCACATGGACCTGCCTACTACCAGGACTAATATTTTTGGCACTGCTGACAATATCTCTGCACTGACCCTGGACTGTATATGGACAGTATCCCTGCCTGTTGCCTGAAAAATTGTGTTCGCTGTTGCTGACCAAGTCCCTGCCTGCTGCCTGGACCAGTGATATCCTCCTGTGGACAACTGCGCTTCTAAAACCACAGGTAATCGTTTCTTTACCCTTTGCTCAGCATAATGTATTTGGGGGTGTAATTCTTGGTATGGGCAGGCTATGTGTCCCTGGAACGCCCGACGGTGTTCCTTGCATGTTGCGCCTCTGTATGTGGCCAGGCTATGTAAACGTCTCACACATGTGGTATTGCCATACTCAGGAGGAGTAGTAGAATGTATTTTGGGGTGTTATTTTTGCTATGTAAATGCTATGCGTTGGAAATATCTTATAAACGGACAACTTTGTGTAAAAAAATGCGTTTTCATTTTTTTCCACATTTTCCAAAAACTTCTGGAAAAAAATAAACCATTCAAAAGACTCATTATGCCTCATAGATTATACGTTGGGGTGTTAGCTTTCCAAAATGGGGTCATTTTCTGGACGTTTCCATTGCCCTGGTGTTCCAGGGCCTTCAAAACTGTAATAGGTGGTTGAGAAATGAAATGTGTAATTTATGCTCCTAGAATGCCTGAAGGTGCTACATCAATATTAGGCCTCTGTATGTGGTCAGGCTGTGTAAAAGTCTCACACATGTGGTATCGTTATACTCAGGAGGAGTAGGAGTATGTATTTTGGGGTGTTATTAGTGGTATGCACATTCCGTGTGGGAGAAATAAACTATTACAATTACAATTTTGTGAAAAAAAAATCTTAATTTTGCAAAGAATTGTGGGGAAAAATGACAACTTCAAATAACTCACCATGCCTCTTACTAAATACATTGGAATGTCTACTTTCCAAAAAGGAGTCATTTGGGGGGCATTTGTACTTTCCTGGCTTGTCTCAAGAATGGAGATAGGCCTTAGTACATCAGATGTGATCTTTTTTTGCAAATCTTTATGATTTGCACCATAGCTTGTAGACTCTATAAATTTGACACAGATCATATAATATGCAATAATTTGGGTTATTTTTACCAAAGATGTGTAGTAGTATAAATTGTGGCCAAAATGTATGAAGAAAAATTGCTAATTTGCAAAATGTTATCACAGAAATGAAGAAAAATTCATTTTTTTTCAAAATTTTCGGTCTTTTTTCATTTATAGCGCAGAAAATAAAAAACCGAGAGGTGATCAAATACCACCAAAAGAAAGCTCTATTGGTATGAAGAAAAGGACAAAAAAATCATTTGGTTACATTGTTGCATGACTGAGTAATTGTCATTCAAAGTGTGAGAGCACTGAAAGCGCAAAATTGGTCTGGGCATGAGGCGGGTTTAAGTGCCCAGTAAGCCAGAGGTTAATAAACGTACTTTCACCTATTTATGTCTGGTTCACTCTGTCGCAGTCACACAGTTCTGGTCACTTCTAGTTCATGATAGAATACCAGGGCCATTCCTGACCAGAAGTGGCTGCACAGGGGAACCATTTTGCTTCAGTTTGGTTGCAAACATGAATGCTGATGATGGTTATTTATTTTTCTCTGCTGGTATCTGAAAGTAGTGATTATTGCCGCCAGGCTTTGAAAGGATGGTCTAGTGACCAGTTGTTTGCAGCTATCCGTTTGGCTCACTCCCTGGTCGATCAGGGTTATATATTGTTTGGGGAGGTGCAGCCTTTGATCAAGATCTGTACTGAGCTGGCCCTGCCCTGTATCCCAGATGGCAATGATGATTTCACTCCTCCTTTTAATATGAATCAGGTTGTATCTTTAGTATGGCTTTTTGAAGATGATCCTGCTGATTTTCGTGAACACTACTCAGCCTGTTCCCCACAGGTGATTGCTGAGTGCATTGTGTCTGCTCTGTCTTTTGTTGGACAGGGAGACTTAAAACTACAGTTTATACAACCTATACTTTCAGCATGGTCTGACATGGTGCAATCAGCCCCAGCCAAACAAACCACCTCTGCCATCAGACATCAGCCTACCCAAATGTATGTTTCCCCCTCAGCCACTGAAGCTCTGTATGTGACTGCAGGACTGTAGGTAAGGGGTGCAGCAGACTGGAAAGGAGGATTGGGATATGGCAGAGAAGAGGTAACAGTAGCTGGGGAAGATCTTGTGGGATAGTAGGCAGCGGGGAAGAGGCAGGTGGGTTGAATGCAGGATAAGTACAGGGAGCAGAGACTGGATATGAGTATTTGGTTGGGAGCAGCGTGTACTGGGCTGCAACTGAGGTTGACATGACTAAGTCAAAAAAATAAAGTTTTTTTCAGAACCAAAATGATCCTACCATTAACCCAACCTGCCTCCACACCCACCAATCTGTCCCAGCTTGAAATTCCTGTGCCAGCGTTCCAGCCCGGAGTGCCAGAGCCAGCGTTCCAGCCCGGAGTGCCAGAGCCAGCGTTCCAGCCCGGAGTGCCAGAGCCAGCGTTCCAGCCCGGAGTGCCAGAGCCAGCGTTCCAGCCCGGAGTGCCAGAGCCAGCTTTCCAGCCCGGAGTGCCAGAGCCAGTGTTCCAGCCCGATGTGCCTCTGCCAGCTTCCCAGCCCGATGCGCCTCTGCCACGTTCCAGCCCAATGTGCCAGCTTTCCAGCCTGATGTGCCTCTGCCAGCTTTCAAGCCTGATGTCCCGGCCTTCCAGTCTGATGCCTTCCAGTCTGATGTCCCGGCCTTCCAGTCTGATGCCTTCCAGTCTGATGTCCCGGCCTTCCAGTCCGATGCCTTCCAGTCTGATCTGCCTGACATCCCAGTGCCTGCTGTTCAGCCTGACATCCCTGCCTTCCAGCCTGACGTGCCGCTGCCTGCCTTCCAGCCTGAAATTCCGCTGCCTGCCTTCCAGTCCGATGTGCCAGCTTCCCGGTCTGATGTGCCCGCTTCCCAACCTGATGTGCCCGTGCCCACTGACCAGCTTGATGTGCCCGTGCTTGCTGCCCAGCTTGAAGTGCCTGCTTTCCAACCTGTTCCCATGCCCGCTGACCAGCCTGATGTGCCCGCTGCCCAGCTTGATGTGCTCGTGCCTGCTGCCCAGCTTGAAGTGCCCGCTTTCCAACCTGATGTGCCCGCTGACCAGCTTGATATGCCCATGCCAGCTGCCCAGCATGATGTGCCCGTGCCTGCTGCCCAGCATGATGTGCCTGTGCCTGCTTCCCAACCTGATGTGCCCATGCCCACTGCCCAGCTTGATGTGCCCGCTGCCCAGCTTGAAGTGCCCATGCCTGCTGCCCAGCTTGAAGTGCCTGCTTCCCAACCTGATGTGCCATACCTGCTTCCCAGCTTGATGTGCCAGCTGCCCCGCTTGATGTAACCATGCTGGCTGCCCAGCTTAATGTGCCTGTTGCCCAGCTTGAGGTTCCTGTGCCTGCTATCCAGCTTGACGTACTTATTACCCAACCTGATGTGACTTTGCGCATGGCTCAGCTTGACGCAATGGACTTTTTCCCCAGCAACCACTAGTTGGAGCGTACGGATGTCGCTCCTTCGAGGGGGGGGGGGGTACTGTCAGGAAAGGTTCCCTCCGCTGGTAATATCAATCATTTGGCGTGAAGTACTGAGATCCACCAGCAGGTGTCTCCTGCTGGAATTATGTAATCTTTGGTCCGCAGTACTGGCGTCCACCAGCGGAGGGATCCTGGCAGTGTGGAGCAGGTATTACCTTCTGCAGTCAGGCGTCACATGACTGATAGCAGCCATTGTATAAATACCCGGCAAGTGCACACACGCCTTGCCCTGGTATTGTCCTTGTACCCTGAACTGCAGCCTGTATACCTGATCCTGAACCTGTTGTACCTTATCCTATCTATTCCTGCATCCCTGGAACCTTATGTAACCTCCAAAATGCTACTACTGGTTGTGACACACCTCTCTCCTCCATCCCTCCTCTTCTTCTTCCTCCATGGCCTCTTCCAGTGCTTTGTCCTCGGAACCAGCGGTGCTCCGTAGGCGTTCAAGGGGCTACGCAAGTACGCAGGCAAAAAGATGCCATGCCGTGCTTTCACTGATTTGTTTGGGGGACAGCAGTCACACTGGGGCAGATATTTCATCAGCTCTGCAGGGGCAGGCCGAGAGGTGGTTGACGCCACGCCAGGTTAAGCCAAGAATGGTGGTTTGCAACAATAGCAATAACCTCTTCTACGCCCTCCAACAGGGACAACTGACCCATGTGCCCTGTGTGGCTCACATCTTTAACCTGGTGGTGCAGCGGTTCTTAGGCAGGTACCCGGGCTTACAGGATGTCCTGAGGCAGGCCAGGAAAGTCTGTGTGCATTTCCGCCAATCATATAATGACAGTGCTCGGCTGGCTGAGCTCCAAAAGGAGTTGAACCTGCCCAAGAACCGCCTTATATGTGACATGCCCACCAGGTGGAACTCAACATTGGCCATGCTGCAGTGGCTGCACACACAGCAGAGGGTCATCAATGAGTACCTGTGTGACTACAGCACCAGGATAGGGTCAGGGGAGCTCGTTTTTTTTTCACCACGCCAGTGGGGCATGATCAGGGATGCATGCATTATCCTGTCACCATTTGAGGAGGCCATGAGGATGAGGAGCAGTGACAGTGCATGCATCAGTGACACTGTACCTCTTGTCCACCTGTTGGAGCATACGCTGTGTGGAATAATGGACAGGGCACTTGAGGCAGAACAGAGGCAGGAAGAGGACTTCCTTGCCTCTCAAGGCCCCCTTTATCCAGACAGTGTTCCTGCTGTCCCACCCATCACACAGGAAGAGGAGGAGGAGGATTGTGTGAGCATGGAGGTGGAGCCTGGCACTCAGCATCAGCAGTCTTTTAGGGATGATTTACAGTCCCAAGAAACCCGTGAACTTGTACGTGGCTGGGAGGAGGTGGCTGCGGATCATGTCGCCCTATGCTGCATGGCCTCCCTGATCCTGCAAAGCCTGCGGAAGGATCCTCGTATTCTTTGGATCAAGGAGAGGGACCATTACTGGCTGGCCACTCTCCTTGATCCACAGTACAAGGGTAAGGTTGTGGACCTTATCTTGCCGTCACAGAGGGAGCAGAGGATGAGACATCTCTGGGAGGCCTTGCAGAAAGGTTTGTCCAATGTGTTCCCAGAGACTGGGAGGTTACAAACTCCTGGTCCTGGACAACGTGTTGCTGAGGCTTCAGTCAGTCACAGAAGGATCGGTGGAGAAGGTGGCTGTCTGACCGATGCTTTCAGACAATTTTTTAGCCCGCAGCCCCAAGGTATGATCAGTTCCAGCAACCATCGCCAGCGTCTGATTTACATGGTGCAGGAATACCTAGAGGCAAGGTCAGACTTGGACACCTTTCCCACCGAAAATCCTCTGGCTTACTGGGTCTTGAGGATGGATCACTGGCCAGAGCTTGCACAGTATGCAATTGAGCTACTGGCCTGTCCTGCATTCAGTGTTCTTTCGGAACGCACCTTCAGTGCTGCTGGAGGCTTTGTAACCAATCACAGGGTGCGCCTGTCCACCGACTCGGTTGATCGACTGACCTTCATAAAGATGAATCAGTCTTGGATCACCACCAGCTACCAAGCACCTGAAGCTGATGTAATCGCATAATTTTTTTGAAATGTCACATCCCTTCAAGACTGCCTATGCTGATGCTGACTGACTGTCCTCTTCCTCCTCAATGATCCTGCTGATAGCTTAGAAGAACATTTTTGGTTCTGGGTGATGCCACCAGTGGCTAAGTGTCAGGGCTGGCTTAGCCCTTCCTTCTCTGGGCTGGCTGCTCAGCTGTCGGCTAATTGCCAGCTCTCATCTCTCTCCACAGTTACCAGCTGTTCCTGATCATGCTTGTCTGACCTGGCTACTTAAAGCTATCCAGCTCACTTCACCTCTGCCTTCGCCTTGGTCACATCATAAGAAACCATCTCCTGCGATTCTGTTTAAAGACTGGCTTGCTGACATCCCTTCTGGCTCCTTATCCTGCTTGCTGTTGCTCTACTTGGATCCCTGACTTCTGGCCTGGCTGATTACCCGATCTGGTAATTGAACTCTGGCCTGGCTGACTACTCTATCTGGTTACTGGACTCTGGCTATGCTTGACTACGCTTTTTCTATTTACCTTTTTATTTTTATTTAATAAACGTGTGATTTAATTGTACTTCTGTCTCGGTCTGATTCATGGTTTCTGACACTAAGGCCCAATTTTTCAGCCCCTGTTTAACAGGGGTGTGTAATTACAATTGTTGATGCAATGCTTTGCAGCAGGGCCCATTCCTGCATTCCAACTAGAGTATCTGGAAGAGGTTGCAGTGTCGTGGCACCAGCACCAGTGCCTAAGGCCCAATTTTTCAGCACCTGTTTAACAGATGCATGTAATTACAATTCTCAATATAATATTTCACAGCAGGGTCTGTTCCTGCGCCAACCGAGAGTAACTGTGAGGACTTGCAGTGTTGTGGCACCAGCACCACAACCACCAAAGGTCCAATTTTTCTACCACTGTTCAACAATGGCATGTAATTACAATTCTTGATATAATCATTCACAGCAGGGTGCTCCAGCGCCCACCAAGAGTCACTTTGAGGGCTTACAGTGTTGTGGCAACACCAACACCTTAGGCCCAAATTTCTGCAGCGCATATAGGGCAGGCCCCTACTTTCAAACATCCAACTTACAATCGTCTCCTACTTGCAAATGGAAGGAGACAACAGGAAGGGAGAGGAAAAAAGACGGACGGCAAAAAAAATTATACAGGGGTGATAACCCTTCCCCATGTTTTCCAAAAAGCTTAAAAATAGATTTTTTGACTGGAGCTACACTTTAAAAATGTACCAGTTCAAAATTACAAACAGATGCTACTTAACACAATAAACCTACACAGTCCCTGTCTTGTTTGCACCGCCTGTATACTGCTGTTCTGAGTATATAGGGCCTGGACACCCCACGCCTTTCCTTTTTTTAATTTGGGTACGGGGTTCCCCTTAATATCCATACAAGACCCAAAGGGGCTGGTAATGGGCGGGGGGGGGGGGGGGGGGGGCTACCCATGCCATTTTTCTCACTGATTTTCATCCATATTGCCAGAACCAGACATTACATTAAAATGGCTTTTTTTCAGTTAAATGTCATTTTGTGCAGGGACTGTTCTAAACACGGGAAACACATGTGCCACTTCACAGGCATACTATAGACACCCCCAGGCATGATATTTAAAGGAATATTTCACTTTTTTTGTTCCCTTTAATCGTCATTAAAATCATTGCTCCCGAAAAAACGCAGTTTTAAAAAAAAAATTTGCATTGATCCATGTCCCCTGGGGCAGGAGCCGGGTACCCAAACCCTTTTTAGGACAATATCTTGCATATTAGCCTTTAAAATGATCACTTTTGATTTCGAAGGTTTGAGTCCCATAGACTTTAATGGGGTTCTAAAGTTTGTACGAATTTTCAGTCCGTTCGAAGGTTCTGGTGCGAACCAAACCAGGGGGTGTCCGGCTCATCCCTAGTCACTGGGAGAAATAGTTTACCTATTGACCCATCATTTGTGTCAGTGGAGGGAATATTGACCCATCATTTGAGTCAGTTTGAGGATTAGTGATCCATCATTGTTGTCATTGGAAAGAATAGAGACCCATTATTGGTGTCAGTTGAAGGAATAGTGACCCAAAATTGGTATAAGTGGAAGAAATAGAGACCCATCATGAATAATTGGTAATTACTGTAAGGATTAGTGACCCATAATTGCTGGTGTAAGTGGCACCAGTGTCGGTGAAAAGAATAGTGACCCATCATTGATGACAGTTGGAGGAGTAATAACCTATTGTTGATGTCAGTGGAAAGAATAATTACCCATCATTGGTGTCAGTCGAAGGAATAGTGTCCAATCACTGCTGTTGGTGGGAGGAATGGTGACCCATCATTAGGTTGTTGGTTTAAGTGGATAGACTAGTGACCCATAATTTTGGTGTCACTGGGAGGAATAGTTAACCTTCATTGGAGTCAGTGGAAAGAATAGTGCCCTGCCCCATACTGTAAGTTTGAGGAATACTGACCAATCTTCTGTGTCAGTGGGAGGAATAGTACACCTTTCTTGGTGTCAGTGGGATGAATACTCACCAATTATTGGTGTAAGTGGAAGAAATAGAGACCCATCATTTATGTAAGTTGGATGAATAGTGAACTGTCATTGGTATCACTGGGAGGATTAGTGAACCATCATTGTTGGTGTCACTGGAAGCAAAAGTCCCCATCATTGGTGTCGGTGACAGGAATAGTGACCCATCATTGGTGTCAGTGAGATAGATAGTAACCTATCATTGGTGTAATTGAAAGAAATAGTGACCCATCAATGGTATCAGTGAGAGGAGTAATATCCTATTCTTGTTGGTGTCAGTGGTAGGATTAGTCCCTTTTATTTGTGTTGATGTAAAGAATAGTAAGCCAACATTGGTGTCAGTGGGAGGAATACCCCCATCGTTGGTGACAGTGGAAGGAATAGTGACTCATCATTGGTGTCAGTGGGAGAAGCAATATCCTATTGTTGATGACAGTGGAAAGAATAATGAGCCAGCATTGTTTGTCAGTGGGATGAATAGTGACCCATCTCTGGTGTCAGCGGAAGGAAGAGTGTCCAATCATTGGTGTTGGTGGGAGGAATGGTGACTGTAAAAAATGTCTTATATTGTATAAGGCTTTCAATTACGATTGTGAAACAAATTTCCTTAATTATTTCTGAGTCAGTGTTTACGCAAAATGTGTGTTTTATTGTACACACCAAATTAGAAAAATAATACTTACAAAAATAGTATAATGATACAAAAGAATGTGTTGCTTCATATATGATTAAAGTTCTAATATAATTCGATCGTTTCAAAGATACAAGAATTCTTAGCCTAAGGCCCCTTTCACACATGCGGACGATATGTCCATATTTCATCCATCCATTTGCGGATGAAATACGGACATGCATTCATCCCTATGGGATAGCGGGTGTCTGCAGATGAACATCCGCAGACACTCGATATCGTCCGCCTCCGCTACTGATCCGATTCTGCAGACGGAGTAAAATCCTATTTTTCTATCCGTCTGCAGAGCGGATCGGATGAACACGGACAGACGGTCCGTGCTCATCCGATTCCCCATAGAGAAGAGCGGAGAGCTGTAAGGGCTGTCCCTGCACAGTGTGCGGAGACCGCCCTGTCCGCCGCCAGCTCAGCGGGGACAACGGAGCGATCCCCGCTGAGCGAGCGGATCTTCACGGGGTGGATCATTACTGATCTGCCCCATGTGAAAGGGGCCTTAGACCATGTGTTCTATTGTCTTGGCTTTTAAAATGGCCGAATAACCCTTTGTATGCTGAAGAGAAGTCTGTGTGCTGAGATAGATGGATGGATGTAGTCAGAGCTGTGTGTAGGTGATAAAGAGCACGTCTTCAAGCAAACTTTTGCTTATATGAACTCAAAGCTTCTAAATTCGCACCAAAAGAAATACACACACCCCTTATCCTATTAACGTCACCTCCCCTTTTGTTTCTCACAAGGGTGAGGGCTAAGGAATTGATACCTGAGCTTTTCAACATCTGGTATTCTTCAGACACACAGACTACTCTCCTAATGACAGGAAATGGGGGAAGGAAAACCTTAAGCCGCGTACACACGGGCGGACTGTATGGCCTACTTAGTCCGTCATACAATCCGACGGACAGTCCGTCATACTTTCGAATGAACGGACTTGACCACACACACCACTTTTTGAGCGGACTAATACGGCGTACTAAGTCCGCCATACTATCCGCCCTACTTTTGAAATGAACGGACTCGCCCACACACGCGGAGGAAGAAGAAGAAAGAAGAAGAAGGAAGAAGAAGAAGGAAGAAGAAGAAGGAAGAAGAAGAAGGAAGAAGAAGAAGGAAGAAGAAGAAGAAAGAAGGAAGAAGAAGGAAGAAGGAAGAAGGAGGAAGAAGGAAGAAGGAAGAAGGAAGAAGAAGAAGAAAGAAGGAAGAAGAAGGAAGAAGGAAGAAGGAGGAAGAAGGAAGAAGGAAGAAGGAGGAAGAAGGAAGAAGGAAGAAGAAGAAGGAAGAAGAAGGAAGAAGGAAGAAGAAAGAAGAAGAAAGAAGAAGGAAGAAGAAGGAAGAAGAAGGAAGAAGAAGAAAGAAGAAGAAAGAAGAAGAAAGAAGAAGAAGGAAGAAGAAGGAAGAAGGAAGAAGAAGGAAGAAGGAAGAAGAAGGAAGAAGAAGGAAGAAGAAGAAGGAAGAAGAAGGAAGAAGAAGAAAGAAGAAGAAAGAAGAAGGAAGAAGAAGGAAGAAGAAGAAAGAAGAAGAAAGAAGACGAAAGAAGAAGGAAGAAGGAAGAAGGAAGAAGAAGAAGAAGAAGAAGGAAGAAGAAGAAGGAAGAAGAAGAAAGAAAAAGGAAGAAGAAGGAAGAAGGAAGAAGAAGAAGAAGAAGGAAGAAGAAGGAAGAAGAAGGAAGAAGAAGAAAGAAGAAGAAAGAAGAAGGAAGAAGAAGTAGGAAGAAGGAAGAAGAAGGAAGAAGGAAGAAGAAGGAAGAAGAAGGAAGAAGAAGGAAGAAGAAGGACGAAGAAAGAAGAAGAAAGAAGAAGGAAGAAGAAAGAAGAAGAAAGAAGAAGGAAGAAGAAAGAAGAAGAAAGAAGAAGGAAGAAGAAAGAAGAAGAAAGAAGAAGGAAGAAGAAGGAAGAAGAAGGAAGAAGAAGGAAGAAGGAAGAAGGAAGAAGGAAGAAGAAGAAAGAAGAAGAAAGAAGAAGAAGGAAGAAGAAGGAAGAAGAAGAAAGAAGAAGAAAGAAGAAGAAAGAAGAAGAAAGAAGAAGGAAGAAGAAGTAGGAAGAAGGAAGAAGAAGGAAGAAGAAGGAAGAAGAAGAAAGAAGAAGAAAGAAGAAGGAAGAAGAAGGAAGAAGAAGGAAGAAGGAAGAAGAAGAAGGAAGAAGAAGGAAGAAGAAGGAAGAAGAAGAAAGAAGAAGAAAGAAGAAGAAGGAAGAAGAAGAAAGAAGAAGAAAGAAGAAGAAAGAAGAAGGAAGAAGAAGGAAGAAGAAGGAAGAAGAAGGAAGAAGAAGGAAGAAGAAAGAAGAAGGAAGAAGAAGGAAGAAGAAGGAAGAAGGAAGAAGAAGAAGAAGGAAGAAGAAGGAAGAAGAAGAAGAAGGAAGAAGAAGGAAGAAGAGGAAGAAGAGGAAGAAGAAGAAGAAGGAAGAAGAAGAAGAAGGAAGAAGAAGAAGGAAGAAGAAGGAAGAAGAAGAAGGAAGAAGAAGGAAGAAGAAGAAGAAGGAAGAAGAAAGAAGAAGGAAGAAGAAGGAAGAAGAAGAAGAAGGAAGAAGAAGGAAGAAGAAGGAAGAAGAAGGAAGAAGAAGAAGAAGAAGGAAGAAGAAGAAGAAGGAAGAAGAAGAAGAAGGAAGAAGAAGGAGGAAGAAGAAGGAAGAAGAAGGAAGAAGAAGAAGGAAGAAGAAGAAGGAAGAAGAAGGAGGAAGAAGAAGGAAGAAGAAGAAGGAAGAAGAAGGAGGAAGAAGAAGGAAGAAGAAGAAGAAGGAAGAAGAAGGAAGAAGAAGAAGGAAGAAGAAGGAAGAAGAAGAAGGAAGAAGAAGAAGAAGAAGGAAGAAGAAGGAAGAAGAAGGAAGAAGAAGGAAGAAGAAGAAGGAAGAAGAAGAACGGAAGGCGGCGGCGACAGAAGACCGCCTGTAAAAGAGCTATAAGAAGGCGCCGTGGCCCGGCAGAAGAACCGAAGAGGGGGACAAGACCCCCGAAGTCAGGAGAAGAGGCCGGCGGCGAGGAAGAAAGCCGGGCTCCTCCGCTAGCAAAAGAGCTACAAGAAGATAGCGGAGGAGTCCGGCGAGAAGACCCCCGAAGACGGAAGACCCCCGGAGCTGTGCAATAAAGTATTTTATCTCGTGTGTTGTGTTTTTTTTGCACTTTTATTTTACAGGTGAATGGGTAGGGGTACATTGTACCTCATACTCATTCACATAGGGTGGGGGGCCGGTATCCGGGGGCCCCCTTATTAAAGGGGGCTCCCGGATTCCGATAAGCCCCCCTCCCGCAGACCCCGACAACCAACGGCCAGGGTTGTTGGGAAGAGGCCCTTGTCCTCATCAACATGGGGACAAGGTGCTTTGGGGTGGGGGGGGGCCACGCGGGCCCCCCTTCCCCAAGGCACCCCCCCATGTTGAGGGCACGCGGCCTGGTACGGCTCAGGAGGGGGGGCGCTCGCTCGCCCCCCTTTCCTGGCCGGCCGGGTAGCGTGCTCGGACAAGCGTCTGTTGTGGACTTGGGGGGGACCCCACGCCGATTTTTTTCGCCGTTGGGGTTCCCCTTTAAGTCCATACCAGGCGGCGGGGCCAGCGACGTCTCCTTCGCGGGCCCCGCCTACCTGGATACCCGCTCGAAATGAGCGGACTTTTATCCGGACGGGAAAAGTCCGCTCATTTCAAAAGTACGGCGGACTGGCATATACACGGGCGGATTGTCTGCCGAAATGCGAGTACGACGGACAGTATTTCGAAAAATCCGAAATACTTAGTACACCGGACTGCACGCTGAAAAAGTCAGCTGAAGCCCACACACGAGCGGACTGTCCGCTGAAATGTGTTTCGGCGGACTAAGTAGGCCATACAGTCCGCCCGTGTGTACGCGGCATTAGACTTAAAACACAGTATCAGTTACATAGGAAAATGTCTTTAAAAGCATATATAAGATTTACAATATCCATCAAAATCCTGACAGTTTTTAAATATTTACTTTTTCAGTTCACCATGTCACCACCTGGAGATATTAATTCAAAGTTGTCATACACACAATTATGGAGAATTCATATTCTGAATAAAGTATAATAAAGCCAATTTTTTTTTTTATATTAAGAATATAACATTCCCCTCTGAAATATGAATACTAATCATATTTTTTCAAATATTAATCCATACAAACATTCATGTCACAATCACGTAGACTTTGATCCGATAACTCCAAATGTTCTGTCATGTGAAACTGAATCCGTAACTCCAAAACCTATTCTCCTTTTAAGCTTATTTTGCAATAAATTATCTACTTTCCTAATTTCACTTCTAATTTGATAATATAATTATTCCATTCTAAACATCAAACATAACTGGAATATAAGGAATAACATAATAATAATAATTATCAAAGTTTTTCCCCAAATTGATACACTATTACTGAATTTTTTCCACCAAATACTTCCTGAAAATTCTGACCATTGATGTGATATTTCTTACAAATTACCTTGTTCATGTTTAAACAATAATTCTGCATTCTGCAATTCCTTAGCCAAAGCTATTAATAAACCTTTATCCTTTTGAATTATATTTGCCCATTTTCCCATGGAAGTTCATCTATTTGAGAAATATTGTACTGTGTAGGAAAAGCGCTAATGTTTTTCATAAACATATTTGTTAAATTTGTTCTCATCCCATTAATAGTGATGGACGAACTTCCGAAGGGACGTTTCACGAACGCGGACCGCGAACGCGGCCGATAGTTCGCGAATGGTAACGTTCGCGGCGGGCCCCATTGACTTCAATAGGAGGCGAACTTTGCAAACCTACAGGTCAAATTTGCAGCCACAAAATAATTACTAGCTGTGCAAACATAGTCCCACCACATGGCCAATGACATAACACATGTATGAGGTGAATCTGAGATCGACAACTACAAGCATTCTTTTTTTATATGTGAAATTGTGACAATTCAGGACTGTGGAGCGCATGAAGGCAATGGAGGAGAGGGAAGGTCAGGGTAGGCAAAGAAGAGGGTGCAGGAGATGATCACCAGCAACGTGACATACAGCAATGACACCTGCACCGTGATAGAGTCATCTGACACCAGCACCGTGATAGAGAGCACTGACATCAGCAGCGTGACATACAGCAATGACACCTGCACCATGATATACAGCACTGACACCAGCACCGTGATATACAGCACTGACACCTGCACCGTAAGCAGCCCCAGGAGTAAGTCAGCATAGCACAGGGATGGTGGGAGCCCCTCATAATGAGCATAGCACAGGGATGGTGGGAGCCCCTCATAATGAGCATAGCACAGGGATGGTGGGAGCCCCTCATAATATGCACAGCAGAGGTACAGCCCCAGGAGTAAGTCAGCATAGCACAGGGATGGTGGGAGCCCCTCATAATAAGCAGCCCCAGGAGGAAGTCAGCACAGCACAGGGATGGTGGGAGCCCCTCATAATGAGCATAGCACAGGGATGGTGGGAGCCCCTCATAATATGCACAGCAGAGGTACAGCCCCAGGAGGAAGTCAGCATAGCACAGGGATGGTGGGAGCCCCTCATAATAAGCAGCCCCAGGAGGAAGTCAGCACAGCACAGGGATGGTGGGAGACCCTCATAATAAGCAGCCCCAGGAGGAAGTCAGCATAGCACAGGGATGGTGGGAGCCCCTCATAATGTGCATAGCACAGGGATGGTGGGAGCCCCTCATAATGAGCATAGCACAGGGATGGTGGGAGCCCCTCATAATATGCACAGCAGAGGTACAGCCCCAGGAGGAAGTCAGCACAGCACAGGGATGGTGGGAGCCCCTCATAAAAAGCAGCCCCAGGAGGAAGTCAGCATAGCACAGGGATGGTGGGAGCCCTTCATAATATGCACAGCAGAGGTACAGCCCCAGGAGGAAGTCAGCACAGCACAGGGATGGTGAACTTTACAAACCTACAGGTCATACTTGTAGCCACACAATAATTACTAGCTGTGCACACATAGTCCCACCACATGGCCAATGACATAGCACATGTATGAGGTGAATCTGGGATCGACAACTACAAGCATTCTTTTTTTATATGTGAAATTCCGACAATTCAGGACTCTTGAGACAATGGAGGCAAGGGAAGGTCAGGGTAGGCAACTCCTTCTCTGGGAGTGGGAATTGCTCCTCTGCCAGCGCACGCAAAAGCAGAATGCAGCATTTCTCGAAGCAAGGCCTGGAAGTGCTCCATTCTGACAGCCCTCTGTGACGGCGGTAACATTTCCGCCATTTTGTGTTTGTACCGGGGGTCTAAGTACGTTGCCACCCAGTACTGGTCCTTGACCCTTGTGCTTTTTATACAGGAGTCCCTATTAAAACACTGGAGCATGAAGGCCCCCATTTGCACTAAACTGGAAGCGGTGTGGTGGCCTGGCTCCTGCTCATCATCCAGGATAATGTCGTCCTCTTCATTTACCTCTCCCCATCCACGCACAACAGGGATCCCAGAAAGGTTTAAAGCATGCTCTTCTTGCTCCTCCTCATCCGCCACGACACCATCCTCCTCTGACTCCTCTTCAGACTCCTGTTGTTGACTTGTCTCAGATAGAGTAGCCCCCCCTGGGAATTCATCCAGCATTGCGACTTCCTTATCTTCCCGCTCCTGCTCCTCCACAGCTTGATCAATGACACAACGCAATGCACGCTCCATAAAGAAGGCATAAGGTACCATGTCACTGATGGCGCCATGGCTGCGACTGACCAGTTTGGTGATCTCCTCAAATGGCCACAGAAGTCTGCATGTGTCGCGCATGAGCAGCCACTGGCGCGGTGAAAAAAAACCCAGCTCCCCAGAACCTGTTCTGCCGCAGAGTTCATACAGGTAGACGTTAACTGCACGTTTCTGCTGGAGCAGCCTATCAAGCATATAGAAGTTTGAGTTCCATCGCGTCGGGCAATCACAAATAAGACGTCTGACCGGCAGATTGTGTCACCGCTGAATGTCAGCAAGGCGAGCCATGTCCGTGTAAGATCTTCTGAAATGGGCCGAGATTTTCCTTGCCTGCCGCAAGATGTCCTGGACCCCAGGGGTATTTGACAACAAATCGCTGCATGACCAAGTTTAAGACGTGTGCCATGCATGGCACATGCGCGATTTTTCCCTGTTTCAATGCGCTAAGCAGATTGGCACCGTTGTCACACACCACTTTACCAACTGTCAAATTGAGCGCTGTTAGCCACTGATCTGCCTGTGAACGCAAAGCTGAAAGGAGTGCCGGGCCAGTGTGGCTCTTAGCTTCCAGGCACAACAGACGCAGCACAGCATGGCAACGTCTCACCTGGCATGTCGAATAGGTTCTGGGGAGCTTGGGTGGCGCAGAGGAAGAGACGCTAGCAGCGGAAAAGGAGGAGTCAGCCGAGGAGGAGAGGGAGGAGGATGGAGTAGGAGGAGGAGGAGGAGAAGAAGAGCCAGGCCTGCATGCAATCCGTGGCGGTAAAACCAAATCTACACGGGTGCCACGGGTTACATGCTTGACGGCCGTCAGAAGGTTCACCCAGTGGGCAGTAAAAGTGATATACCTTCCCTGCCCGTGTTTGCTAGACCACGTGTCTGTGGTCAGATGTATCTTGGCACCGACACTGTGTGCCAGAGATACATTCACTTGCCGCTGAACATGGCCATATAGCTCTGGGATGTCCTTCTCTGAGAAATACTTTCTTCCTGGGACCTTCTATTGTGGTGTTCCAATGGCCACAAATTTTCGAAAGGCCTCCGAGGCCACCAGTTTATATGGCAGTAGTTGGCGGGCTATCAGTTCTGACAAGCCAGCCGCCAACCGTTGGGCAAGAGGGTTATCCGGCGTCATCATTTTTTTACGCTCGAACATGGAAGCCTGCCTTTTTGCAGAAAAACGTGAGTTTGGCATGATGGAGGGTGGAGTGGAGGACAATTGTGAGGAGAGAGGAGAAGGAGAAGTAGAAGACTAGGCTGGACGGTGAGAGCCTGGAGTGTGGCTTTGTGTGTTCCGTTGCTCCCACTGGGCTCGGTGATGGCAGCTCATGTGCCTTCTTAAGGCGGTCGTCCCTAGGTGAGTGTTGGGCTTACCGCGACGGCTAATGCGTTGACTGCAAAGATTGCAGATGGCAACGCTATTGTCAGCAGCGGACACGTTAAAAAAAAGCCCACACTGCGGAGCCATGTGCCGGCGTCCTGGGAGCGCCAGATGTAACCGTACATGGTCGATGACTCGCTCCTGATACATTAGCAGTCTGCTTTGTCCCTCCTGTGCAATGTAAGTTATTCCTGCTTCTCTTCCCTATCTGCTGGTCCATATCTCCCTCTGAACTCCCCTCCTCTTCCTCTCTTGTGGGTACCCACGTGACATCACTAGACACGTCATCATCGACATCACCTTCCCCACCGCTATAAGTAGAGATCTCGGAGTAGGCAGCAACACCAGTGACCAACCTCCTCCTTGGGCTGATCTGGGTACTGTCGTCACACTGCTGAGTGGCGGTTCTTGCTACCTCCTCTTCCTGATCCAATGCGAAGAGTGGCTGCGCATCAGAAATGTCTTGATATGGATCGGAAAATAATTCCTGTGACTCAAGTGGAAGGTATGTGGTGGTGGTGGTAGTGGTGTTGTTGGTGGTAGTGTCTTTGGGGGTGCACATAGCAGAGAGTGAAGAAGAGGGTGCAGATCGAGAGGATGAGGAGGGTGCAGAAGAGTAAGGCTGAGTGAGCCACTCAACCAATTCTGGTGCTTCCTTTGACGTAATCGCACGCGCCTTCTGCAATTTCCCAATTTGGCTCAAGCCTGTTGCTCCTGCCCTACCCCTACCACCCCTGCGGAAGGGCCTGCCTCTTCCTCTGCCTGTCATTTTTTAAATGACCCTGTGACAAAACTCTCAGTCCCTATACTGATAAAGGACTGCTGCAGAATAGGGTAGCAGTCAGCAGTAGTGCACCTCAACCCTATATATTGTGGACCTATACCAGTCCTTAAGGATTAGCAGACTGTACCTCACTCAACCCTATACACTGTAGTACGCTATACCTTACCAGTCCTTAGAAGGACCTTTGTGCAAATAGTAGGTTGTGATTAGCAGACTGTACCTCAGTCCCTATACTCATAAAGGACTACTGCAGCAGAAGGGCAGCAGTCAAGTATAATATTCTTTCTATATTTGGAAGAAAGAATATTATACGTGTACAAGCCTATTACCATACCAGTCCTGAAAAGAACCTTTGTGGACCTAATAGTAACAGCTACTGATTAAACTGACTGTCCCTCACTGCCACACACAGCTTCCTGCCTGTCCCTATTTAAACTGAAAAAACACAGGCTCCTGCAACAATAACTTGAATAGCACTCAAAACTATATCCTGTACTACTACACCATACCAGTCCTGAAAAGGACTTTTGTGGACCTAATAGTAACAGCTAATGATTAAACTGGCTGTCCCTCTCTGCAACACACAGCGTCCTATTTGTCCCTCTCTCAGCCCTGACAAAAGACAATCTGCAGCAACAATGACTTGAATAGCAGTGCCTCAAACCTATATCCTGAACTACACCTATACCATACCAGTCCTTAAAATAACTTTTGTGGACCTAATAGCTAGCGATTTGGGTCACTGCAGTCTCTCCCTGCTCCACACCGCAACCTCTCCCTATAGTGACATACGAAAGAATGTAAAATGGCCGCCGGATCGGATCTATTTATAAGTTAGGGGGAATGTCCAAGTGTCCATGTGCTGTAATGTCTCCATTGGCTGTCCTGTACCACATGATGGATGTGACATCATAGGTCAAAGTTCTTTTACACAGTAAACACGTAAGTCCGCCGGGCGAACAGCGGCAATAGTCCGCCGATCGGGCGGACCGCGAACAGCCGAAATTCGCAGCGAATTGACAGCCGGGCGAACAGTTCGGCCATCCCTACCCATTAACACTTATTGCAACAATGTTTCATTCTATACAATACAAACCTTGATTTAGATTTTCTGTATTTGTACAAGAAGAGAAAAAAAGTTTTAACCCTTTCTGTATCGGACATAATCTGAAAACAAACCTTCTTTTTATCTACACGAGTAATTAATTCAGAAATTGTTTCAACTTTTTCTATTCTTGCTGAACATAATGTGTGATTATGATAACAAGAATGAAATATACTTTTATCTTGATTAGGTAAACAGTTAACTTTAGACTGGAATTGTAAACATGATGACAGATCTAATTGTTATAATTCAGAATTTTCATTGTTAAATACAAAATCTGTATACTGTAATTTATAGTATAATAATTGTGTATTGCTGATAGGTAATCCCAAAACAGTGATTGGAACCAAAATGTGTTCTTTTCCGGCTATTGGAATCATAGAATATTATAATATACATCCTTATTGCATCTTATCCATTTATTTACCCATAAATCTGTATGATTTATAGCATATATATATTCTCTGGGTAAATTCTGTACGATGCCAAGAGTGGTTATTCCACTCTGAAATGCTTGCACAATTATTTTAACATTAGTGGAATATTCAGTCTGAATCTCTAAGCAAGCTCTGGCTATATGAGAATGTTGTTCACTTATCAGCAAATCAAGAGTAATATTTTGAAGATGTAAAATAGATGGACCCATGATATTAGCTGTTTTAATAACCATATTTTCTAAAATCTGATTGAAATGTTTTTGTATTTTAATACCATTACCCCCCACTAAACCAGCGGTTTCTAGATCAGACTTTAAAGTATTAAGATCCATACTATTTGTTATACTCCCAATAGTGCCAATCCCTCCTAAAATTCCTTCAACAATACCACGCTTATTTCTGTTATAATTTCTATTATTAATTCCAAACCATCTCCCAATACCCAATTCCATATTAACCAAATGTCCTTGACATTGTGGAAACCTTGTAGAAATTTTCCATTCTGAAACATTAAAGTTCCACAAAATAACGACAAATTTTCCTTCTCTCAAAAGAGTTCTGGATTGAAAATGGTTAATCTGAAAAGGAGTTGCAGAGAAACTTTTCTTATTACACATGGAGTTGTCCTTGGAGACATTACAATAACACTTGGCTTAGCACATTTCACTGGATAATTTCCTATTGATATGCAACATTCATATATACCAGTATCATTCAAAGATACTCTCATTTGTTGATAAACAAATGTATCATTGATCCAATTCACACTACCAAAAATTCCTTTATGAATTATGATAGTAGAACTGTAAACAAAACTACCCAAAAACTCATCATTCCCTTTCCACGTTAACAATGAATTTTGAGGTAAAGATATGTTTGTATTACATATCAAATGCAAATTATCTTTATCTTCCATAACTTTCAAAGATTGTGGGAAAATATTCATTTCTGGAACAATCCTATCAACTATAGAAATATCAATTTTGACCCTTATTTGAGTAAATTTTCTTGTTACTTTAAAATCCCATGTTCTTACAACGTCCCATTTTTCATCTCCTATGATGTTTAAATGTTCTGGATCTAATATTTTTACGAAACTTTGAAAAAGATAATAAAATTGATCTAAGGGATAAAGTGATTTTCCAGATCTTGACATACTATTATCCACATCTCCAGACCAAATTGTTGAATTATCTTTTAAGTATATAGACCAGAAACCCTCAACAATATGTTACATTCAAAAGTTCCGGTTTTGTTGTTTAGTCTATAATATCCCTGCCTTTTAACAAAATTTGTTTTGGATTCTATTTTAACTTTGATTTCACTATTATTGCTGTGAATGGAATACAATTGTAAACAGAAATCATATCCCTGTCCTACACATATATATCTATACAAATCTTCTGCTGTATTAATATCAACATATTTTTATCATGTGTATTAATATCAATATCATCTTTGTCCTTTGTAATGATATCAGCATTGTTATCTTTTTGTTCATCTGTATTGATATCAGTGTCTACATCTCTCTTATTTATGAATATTTATTAATACGTGATCTTTGTTGCATAATTCTTCAATCCTGTTAACCTCTGCATAACTGGAACAGTTCGTGATATATTTTACCACATATAAAATTGTCATTAGGGAAAAGATGAATCCTGTGATGAGGATATATTTTCTCTCTTTTACACTTTTGATTTGTTGTACTGACATCTTTTCTTCTTTTGGAATACACAATTTCTCCAGGTTAGATGTTTATAGTTAATTCCTGAAAAAAGAAATGCAGCATCATTATCTCAGAATATAAAGTTTGCATTGATCAGTGTGTACCCACGTTTTTTGTTGTCTACGTGCATTTTTCACTGAATTAAGAGGTCTTTGTACCTGTACCATCACCCCTTGAACATCCAAGATGTCAAATGGACCTTCCCAATTACTTTGCCATGGCCCACTTTTCCTGAAACTTTTTACCATGAGCTGGCCTCCTTTCTCAAACTTAGAAATATGTGGAGGAACCATTTTTTGCATACAGGTAGCTGCATGTGGCAAAATACTGTTCAAATTATCTTGTAACATCTGCAACCATTTTGACTTCTCTATTGCCTCTCTTTGAAGTGTAGACAAAAAAGGTTCATGGGGAAATACAAGTGGCATTTTCCTTCCTGTCATTAATTCAAATGGAGAATACTTTGGAGCAGCAGAAATTGTGCTTCTTACACCCATTAAAATAAATGGAACAACATTAAACCAAGTATTTCCCCTGTCCAACAACATTTTTGCAATCCTAGATTTAATTGTCCGATTCATCCTCTCAACAATACCTGCATACTGTGGATGATATGGTACATTAAATCTATGTTCTATTTCCAAGATTTTACACATTGCATGATTTTACCTGTAAAATGGGATCCTCTGTCACTACTGAGGTTTTCTGGTATACCCGAAACTTGAGAAACATGATTAATCAACATCCTAGCAGTTGTTAAAGCATCATCTCTGCATACTGGAAGTATCTCTATCCACTTTGAAAAAATGTCACCCAACACCAACGCAAACCTGAATCCATATTTTCCTGATGGTAATGGCCCTATATAATCTATTTGTATAGAAGACCAAGGTCCATCTGCTGGAGGAATTCTTTGTAAAGGAGGTTTCTGACCCTTTGGTCTAGGATTCACCTGTGCACAAATTAGACAAGATTTAATTACACTGTCTACTGTCTCTTCCATTTTGTCCCAATAGAATTACTCTTTAAGAATGTCAAGTAATTTTTTCTTACCAATGTGACCTAAACTTTCATGGTTGTATTTAGTGAATTCCCCCTGCAGGTGTTGTGGTATCACAGGACATAGAATTCCATCTGAGTCATGACATAAGATCAGTTTTCATAAACTAAAGAAGAGCCTATGTCACCCGATGAAGAAGAAAAAAGTGACATGTCCCTCTCTTGTTCCTCTGAAAATGAAGGAATCTGTGTGTCTGTTTTCTTCACAACATTAATTGAAACCATTTCAGGTTGAACTACTAACTCCCCATGCAAAGCTGCTTCCTTTGCCAATGAATCTGCTGTTCTATTACCTACAGATAACTCACTATCATCTTTTTTATGTGCTGGAATTTTTCAATAGCATATGCAAGAGGATTACTCTCTGCAAGGTCAAAAACTGCTTCTAATGTCTCTTTCTGCACAAGAGCCTTATTGGATGAATCCACAAAACCTCTACGTTTCCAAATAGGTAAGTAATCAGTAAGATAACGTACAACATATGAGCTATCACTATAAATCACTAGTGAACCTCTCTTCTCTTCCTTGTCAATTGTCAATGCAGTTTTTACTGCTTCAAGTTCTGCTTGTTGAGCTGAAAAATGTCCTGGCAACTTGTGTTGTATGGCAAGATTACGTTTTGGATACCAAACTGAATACCCACTGTAATAATTACCTGACATACAATATCTCGAACCATCAACAAATACAGGTTCATCAATTTTCTCTGCCTCTCTACTAAAGAGAGGAGAGTGGGTATCATGGACTTCACACAAACATTCATGTTCGAGCCCATTGTATTCCATCAACTGAGGAAGGATATACTTAGCATTGTGTTCAACCTGTATTTGTTTAGGTGACAGAGCCAACAACCATTGAGAAAATCTTTCATTGGAGACTCCAGGAACATTTTTCTCAAAAAAAAACTTCAATGTGCTATGTGGGGTTTGTAAAATGATTTTGTTAAATCCTACAATATGCTCTGTTGCTTTTACTGCATAATGCACACCCACTAATTGTCGAACACATTCGTCTAATCCCCTCTCTACTGGGGTAATTAAACGTGAAAAATTACCCAAGAATTCTCCAGTCTTCTCCCTGTTTCTGAAGCAAAACAGCTGAGATGGCAATTTCTGAAGCATGCACTTGCAAAGCAAATGGTGCTTGTTTATCCACTGTCGCTAATGCAGGAGCTGACTGCAAATCATTTTGAATGCCTTCGTAAATGTTTCACTAAAATGAAATGGATCATCATGTATTGTTACTTTTAAAGAATCCAATAACTCAGCTGTTGGGGTTTCTTCCCCAGTAATACACTTCAACAACTGACGCAATCTTTCAGATGCATCACTGTGAACTTCAACTCCATAATTATCAACATATGGTGTTTTGATTAAACGTCTTGCTATGTGACTAGGAACCCATAAACAAAAAATTGTATTCCTTTGTTCGTCACTCAAGTTTAAACAATCACAAAAACTTTCAAAGACATCCCCGTTGAAAAACACATCTGCTCTTGAATCATAACGAGGGATATCTTTCAAAATTTTTGAAATTTTGAAAACTGATCATATATTTGCAACTTAACTCTAGACGCTCTAATAATTTCTGTTTTCAAACATCATCTATCAAAGGATCCTGTATGTCAATAGGATTATCCGGTATAAACGATGATTTTGCTGCTTCTGACTGCTTTTTGTCATCTTTCTTTGTAAGTACCGAGATATGTTTGTTTTTTGAGGTTGCATTATTCTGCAGTTCTACTTCACTCTCTAAATGCTCAATGTATGTACAAAAAGTTTCACAACCTGAACAACTAGGTTCATTAAATACATTTTCATGTGTTTGCATATTTTTTGTTACATTTTCACTTGCTGCCTGATTCACTACACAAATCATTTGTTTTCTGGCTCATCAAATATCATTGTATTAAAAACTGTAACTAACTTCATTACATTACGTAATTTCCTCTTTGTTTTCGTTAATAAAAATTTAGCTTTCTCAATTTCAGTATTTGCTTTCAAGCATTGATTATACATAGATTTCCATAAAACAGCATCAGAGACCTGTTTCGATAAACCTGTAAATTCTAATTTACTTTCATCAGCTAAAACATTCCATATTAATTTTCTACTCACCGAATATAAAACTTTTCAGTTTTTCCGCTGGACTCGAATTACTTCTGTATGACTGAAATTCTCCAGTCTTTCACAATCAATCGATCGATCAAATTTTCTCTAGGTTCTTTTCAATCTTTGTGGAGTTAATTTCTGTCCATCACTTCTTCCCCTCTGATCAACTAAAGGAAGTGGAAAAAAAAACTTCTGACGTATGATTGACTGTAAAAAAATGTCTTATATTGTAGGCTTTTAATTACGATTGTGAGACAAATTTCCTTAATTATTTCTGAGTCAGCGTAAATCAAAATGTGTGTTTTATTGTACACACCAAAGTAGAAAAATAATACTTACAAAAATAGTATAATGATACAAAAGAATGTGTTGCTTCATATATGATTAAAGTTCTAATATAATTTGATCATTCGTTTCAAAGATAGAAGAATTCTTAGCCTTAGACCATGTGTTCTATTGTCTTGGCTTTTAAAATGGCCAAATAACCCTTTGTATGCTGAAGAGAAGTCTGTGTGCTGAGATAGATGGATGGATGTAGTCAGAGCTGTGTGTAGGTGATAAAGAGCACGTCTTCAAGCAAACTTTTGCTTATATGAACTCAAAGCTTCTAAATTTGTGCCAAAAGAAATACACACACCCCTTATCCTATTAACGTCACCTCCCCTTTTGTTTCTCACAAGAGTCAGGGCTAAGGAGTGGATACCTGAGCATTTCAACATCTGGTATTCTTCAGACACACAGACTACTCTCCTAATGACAGGAAATGGGGAAGGAAAACCTTAGACTTAAAACACAGTATCAGTTACGCAGGAAAATGTCTTTAAAAGCATATATAAAAGATTTAAAATATCCATCAAAATCCTGACAGTTTTTAAATATTTACTTTTTCAGTTCACCATGTCACCATCTGGAGATATTAATTCAAAGTTGTCATACACACAATTATGGAGAATTCATATTCTGAACAAAGTATAATAAAGCCAAATTAAATTTTAGATATTAAGAATATAACAGTGACTCATCATTGGAGTTGGTGGGAGGAATAGTACCCCATTATTGGTATCGGTGGAAAAAATGAGCCAGTATTGGTGTCAGTGGGAGAAGTAGTAACCCCTTGTTGGTGTCAGTGGGAGGATTAATTCCTATTATTTGTGTCAGTGAAAAGAATAGTAAGCCATGATTGGTGTCAGTGGGAGGAATACACCCATAATTGGTGTCGATGGAAGTAATGGTGACACAACATTGGAGTCAGTAGAAGAAAAAGTGACCCATCATTGGTGTCAGAGGGAGGAGTAATATGCTATTGTTGGTTTCAGTGGAAGAAATAGTGAGCCAACATTCGTGTCACTTGAAATAATAGTGACCAAATATTAGTCCCTATTATTTGTGTCAGCGGAAAGAATAGTAAGCCAAGCTCGGTGTTAGCGGGAGGAATACACCCATCTTTGGTGTCAGTAAGGAAAAAACAGGGAGGGGGAGGCGCCAACCTGAGTGTAGTATTAAAATGGTGACTTTAATAGGATAAGATTAAAAACACTTACAAGATGTTAGAAGATGCATGCTCGTCAAAGTAAAGTGCAGTCCTGGTATTCCACATGGCTCTGTGGGTCCCACTGCTGATCTGGGTAGCTGGAAAGTATTGAGAAGCTGGCTGGAATGGATCACAGTGTTTCTCCAGGAGCAAAGGAACCAAGCAGCTCCACACAGACCAGCATGGACCATGGAACAGGAAGTTATGTCACCATCATCTGATTGGACCTAGGCAGGGTTGGAATCTTGTCAATCGGGGCTGCAGTGATGAAAGGCTACGTGCTCGGAGCTGACTGCTCCTTCTATTGGCCTGCTGCCCTCTAGAGGAGGACAGCTATATATACACAATGGAGAGCATGTGGGTGTGGCCGTGGAACTGGAACTTCCAGCAGACCAATCAGTAAACAATAAATTATAGCAAGGGGCAAGGTGAAGCAGGGGTTAATAGTTTCTCACAAGCGTTAGTAAATAAGAAATTGCGAAGGGGAGAAAGCAAACCTTCGCTCTGATGCTGTTAGCTGACTTCATGAACGCCACTTCCTGCACCACATTCCACCATCTGAAGCAGGCCGAAGAGGCCAAAAAAGATGTTGAGTATGCAGCAAAAATTGATTTAGAAGAGATACCAGCTACCATTGTCCCCAGTGTCCCTCCCGGCCTTTGCATTGGTGAATGCTTCAGACTATATCACACATCCCTAAAATATTAGCCCATATTCTTAACCATTTCCCCATTTTCATCATCTGTGCTGATCATTCCCCATGCTTCCTCAAATAACCATGTCACTGCCTTCCATGTGAACTGACCCTGGCCTGTTTTTTGACTATGCCTCTGCCAACCATTTGGACTGCTTCCACTTGAAATGACCCTGGCCTGTTTTATCAACTACGCTTCTGCCTACTGCTTGGACTGCTTGCACATAAACTGACCATGGCCTGTTTTATGGACTATGCTTTTGCCTACCCCTTGGACTGCTTGCACATAAACTGACCCTGGCCTGTTTTATGGACTATGCTTTTGCCTACCCCTTGGACTGATCTGTTGCCCTGCTACACAGGGGTCTCAGATGTGAGGGGCTCCAGAAATGTTTTTCCGGATGGAGAAAACTATTTTTTTGTTGTCTCCTAGTTTCGTAATTACTGGATTAGGGTCTGGAGTCCGGAGGCTTCATAGAGATTTGGGTGGGTCGAAGCTTCTACCCCTGTGCCCCTGTGTACATGTCTTACCTGAGTGCGGCCCTCAGACTGCTGCTGACTAACTGCCGCTATCTCCCTGCCTACAGCATAAACTGACCACACCTCTGCCTGCTACCAGGACTATGGAAATGTAGTGCCGGCTCCTGAAGAACACACGCTATGTGTTTTTGAAATTTAACGTTACACCTGAACTGCAGTTTGGTTCGGGTATAATTATTCAATATTTTAACCTCAGCATCAGTCTGACTGGACTATAGGGTGTTCAGCCTGGCCATAGGGGGCACTGTCTCTTCTGGCAGGCATGGAAACACAGTCTGGTTGGGTGCTTTAAGGTTACTTTATTTAGGAGCCAGTCCAGTGGGAGAGTCACTCTTGCTGTGCTTTCTGGGATAGGGTACTTAAAATGCAGATGTCACGTGGTTCGGGGTTTCCGGTCCAGAAGTATGTTCTGACTCCATGGTCCTGGTCCTCCTGACCAGCCCCCAGGAGGCCTATGGCCTGTGGTGCAGATCCACCCGACTTTATGTATCAGGACTGGCTAGCCCAAGGCAAGGAAACTAAGGAAAGGTTACGGAGGTGGTCCGGTGCCATCTAAGGTTGTGGAGAGGCCCAGCAACTTCGTAGTCATCCAGGGGAGGACTCTTCAGAAGAAGGCCATGCAAGGGTTGGCTTCTTAGGAGGAGCCTGGTAAAGTTGAAGGACCTAAGTGAATCCTATCTCCTGCGGTATCGCCTGACCGGCTGCAAGATACCACGCAAGTGTTCTACAAGTTTTCTAGTTTCCTTGTTCATGTTCTACAACAAAGTCTGTGGCAGAGACTTATTCCTACATGTTCTACAACAAAGTCTGTGACTTGTTCTTGACTCAAGCACCCTGTTGGCTGCTAGGCCTTGTGAGAGAGGGACTATCCAACTAGAGTTGGCTGTCCCCGCAATATCCTTGGGCTCCAACTAGAGTTGGCTGTCCCCGCAATATCCTTGTGCTGACTATGGACAATATTCCTGCCTGCTGCCTGGATAATTGCTATTGTTGCTAAGCACATCCCTGCCTGCTGCCTGGACCAATTCCCTCCTCTGGGGACACTACAAAAACCACAGGTAATACTTTTTTTTTTTTTACCTTTTCCTCGACAGAATTTATTTTAGAGTGTAATTTTTGGTATGTAAATGCTATGTGTTAGAAAAACAAGGGCCTTCAAAAATAATAGGTTGTCAGGAAATTAGAAGTGTAATTTATGCTTATAGAATGCCTGAAGGTGCTACTTCAATGGTGGGCCTCTGTATGTGGCCAGGCTGTGTAAAAGTCTCACACATGTGGTATCGCCATACTCAGGAGGAACGAGTAACAGAATGTATTTTGGGGATGTAATTTTTGCTATGTACATGCTATGTGTTGGAAATATCTTAAAAATGCACAACTTTGTGGTAAAAAATGCATTTTAATTTTTTTCCCACATTTTCCAAAAACGTCTGGAAAAAAATGAACAGTTCAACAGACTCATTATGCCTCATAGATTATACGTTGGGGTTTCTGCTTTCCAAAATGGGGTCATTTTGTGGACGTCTCCATTGTCCTGGTGCTCCAGGGCCTTCAAAAGTGTAATAGGTGGTTGAGAAATGAGATATGTAATTTATGCTTGTAGAACCCCTGAAGGTGCTACGTCATTGGTGGGCCTCTGTATGTGGCCAGGCTGTGTAAAAGTCTCACACATGTGGTATCACCATACTCAGGAGGAGTAGCAGAATGTATTTTGAGGTGTCATTTTTGCTATGTACATGCTATGTGTTGGAAATATCTTAAAAATTTACAACTTTGTGGGGAAAAAAATGTGTTTTCATTTTGTTTCCACATTTTCCAAAAACGTCTGGAAAAAAATGAACAGTTCAAAAGACTCATTATGCCTCATATCTTATACATTGGGGTGTCTGCTTTCCAAAATGGGGTCATTTTGTGGCTATTTGTACTTTCCTGGCTTGTTAGTGTCTCAAGAATTGAGATAGGTCTTCGGTACATCAGGTGTGATCAATTTTCAATGATTTGTACCGTAGCTTGTAGACTCTATAACTTTCACAAAAACCAAATAATATACACTAAGTAGGGTTATTTTTACCAAAGATATGTAGCCGTATAAATTTTGGCCAAAATTTATGAAGAAATATTACTAATTTGCAAAATTTTATGACAGAAACAAAGAAAACTGTATTTTTTCACCAAATTTTCAGTCTTTTTTTTATTTATAGCACAAAAAAATAAAAAACCCACTAGTGATTAAATACCACCAAAAGAAAGCTCTATTTGTGTGAAAAAAAAGGATGCAAATTTCATTTGGGTACAGTGTTGCATGAGTGAGTAATTGTCATTCAAATTGTGAGAGCCATGAAAGCTGAAAATTGGTCTGGGCAGGAAGGGGGTGTAAGTGCACTGTAGACAAGTGGTTAATGTGGGAAGCTGTAGCTAATCATGAAACTAGTCAGGGCCTGACCACGCAGCAACCTACATCGTCGGCTTTCCTGCTTGCCTTACCCGGCAACACCACTGGAGTGGTGAGAGGTAGTCAGGAATATCGACTTGTAATACATTGTTGTTACATGCTCTTTTACTTTGAATTACATTGTAAGTGTGCAATCTTAAGGAAGCCTATATTAACCCTTTCACGCCTAAGCCTATTTCTGACATTTGGTGTTTACAATTTGAAATCCATATTTTTTGCTATAAAATTACTTATACTTATAAAATCCCCCAAACATTATATATTTTTTTAGCAGATCCCCCAAACATTATATATTTTTTTAGCAGAGAATCTAGAGAATAAAATGCCGATTGTTGCAATATTTTACGTCACACGGTATTTGTGCGACTTCTGTATGGGTTTTCTTTGCTGCGTGAGCTCACAAGTGCAGGGTTTTTTTTTCTTATTTATTTAAATTATTTTTATATTATTAAATTGTGTTTAAAAAAAAATTTGATCACTTTTAAAGCTGTCACAAGGAATGTAAACATCCCTTGTGACAGTAATAGGTGGTGACAGGTACTCTTTATGGAGGGATCGGGGGTCTAAAAGACCTCCAATCTCTCCTTTGCACTTTGCCAAAAACTGCAATTCTGAATACTGCATATATTTTTTAAATCCGATGCCCAGGAAGTGACGTTGTGACGTTGCTCCCGTGTTTACATTCAGGAGACTGGCATGAAGCTGTTTCAAGCTTTGTGCCAGTCTGTCTCTAGCTGCCGGAAGTGGCGGATCATGGATCGGGGCTCACGCTCCTCCGGGATAACAATCGAGCAGCTTTTAGCCGCATCGGTTGTTATCCCTGGAAAGCCGATCGCTGACCCTAACAAACAGTACCAGGATGATACCTGCAGATGTGGGCATGTTCCAGTTATAACCCCTGAAAGCCAGGCAGCGTATCTGCGTATGCTCGATAGGAAGGGGATAAATATTAGTACTGGATTACGCTATGTGTATCTTTGTTCTCTGCTTGTGATGAGCAAACATCTAGATGGAGTACATGCAGAGAGCTGACAACACCCATTGCAAGCCAAGTGTATAACCCAGGATCATCTGACGGAGTATATGCGTGATCAGACATCATCCATTGACAGATAAACGTATAACCCAGTATCATCTGGTAAGTGCTCCTAGGGGGATTGTGACACGTGCAGTGTGGAGGAGGCAATTGTTTTGAATTACTATCTGCAACATTTTTTCTGTGATGGACAATCCCACATTTACATCTGCCTCATTTTATATATAAAGTGGACTTCATACTTATCTATTTTAATGTTACAGTACATGTTCACATTCATGGTTCTCTCAATGAACTGTAGCTCCCCAGTGCTGGCAGCACTCATAAAGCCCCAGACCATGACACTCCCACCACCATGCTTGACTATAGGCAAGACACACTTGTCTTTGTACTCCTCACCTGGTTGCCAACACATGCTTAACACCTTTTGAACCAAATAAGTTGATCTTGGTCTCATTAGACAGAACATGGTTCCAGTAATCCATGTCCTTAGTCTGCTTGTCTTCAGCAAACTGTTTGCGGCCTTTCTTGTGCATCATCTTTAGAAGAGGCTTCCCTCTGGGATGACAGAGGCAAACCAATTTGATGCAGTGTGTGGCGTATGGTCTGAGCACTGACCCCCCACACCTTTAACCTTTGCAGCCATGCTATTTCCTAAAGACATCCTCTGGCTATGACGCTGAGCATATGTACTCAACTTCTTTGGTCAACCATGGCGAAGCCTGTTCTGAGTGGAATCTGTCTTGTTAAACCGCTGTATGGTCTTGGCCACCATGCTGCAACTTGGTTTCAGGGTCTTGGCAATCTTCTTATAGCGGATAAGCTTCGGATAGGCCAGTGATATGCAATTAGCGGACCTCCAGCTGTTGCAGAACTACAAGTCCCATGAGGCATAGCAAGACTCTGCAGCCACAAGCATGACACCCAGAGGCAGAGGCATGATGGGACTTGTAATTTTGCAGCAACTGGAGGTCCGCTAATTGCAGATCCCTGGCCTAGGCCATCTTTATGTAGAGCAACAATTATTTTTTCAGATCCCCAGAGAGTTTGTCATGAGATGCCATGTTGAACTTCCAGTGACCAGTATGAGAGAGTAAGAGCAATAACACCAAATTTACCACACCTGCTCCCCATTCACACTTGAGACCTTGTAACACTAACGAGTCATATGACACCAGGGAGGGAAAATGGCTAACTGGGCCCAATTTGGACATTTTCAACTGGGGGTGTACTCACTTTTGTTGTCAGCGGTTTAGACATTAATGGCTGTGTGTTGAGTTATTTTGAGGCGGCAGCAAATTTACACTGTTATACAAGCTGTACACTCACTACTTTACATTGTAGCAAATGCATCTACGTGGCTCGACATTTACTAAGATTTTGCTGTTGATGTTGGTGAGGACAAGGGCATCATCCCCACAACCCTGGCCGGTGGTTATGGGGGTTTGCAGGTGGGGGGGGCTTATCAAAATCTGGAAGCCCCCTTTAACAAGGGGACCCCCAGATCCCGGCCTCCCCCCTGTGTGAAATGGTAAGGGGATACAAAAGTACCCCTACCATTTCACCAAAAAAGTGACAAAAGTGTAAAAAATTACAAGAGACAGATTTTGACAATTCCTTTATTAAAGTCTTCTTCTTTTCATCTTCTTCGGGCCTTCTTCCTTTCTTCGGTTTCTTCCTCCATCTTCTTCTTCCTTCAAACCTCTGCTTCTTGCTCCGGTGTTCTCGTCCGGCATCTTCCTCCATGGCGTCTCTTCTTCCTTGCTTCGTTCTCGGGCCGCTCCGCACAATGGGAGGCTCCCGCTGTGTGACGCTTCTCTTCTTCTGACAGTTCTTATATAATGAAGTGCGGGCCACCCGGTGACCCCACCCCCTCTGACGCATGGTTCCATTATATAAGTGTCAGAAGAAGAGAAGCGTCACACAGCCTTTCATTGCGCGGAGCGGTCCGAGAACGAAGCGAGGAAGATGCCGGACGAGAACACCAGAGCAAAAAGCAGAGGATCGAAGGAAGAAGAAGAGGAAGAAACCAAAGGATGAAGAAAGGAAGAAGGAAGAAGACCCGAAGAAGATGAAAAGAGAAGACTTTAATAAAGGAATTGTCAAAAATGGTCTCTTGTCATTTTTAACACTTTTGACACTTTTTTGGTGAAATGGTAGGGGTACCCCCTTACCATTTCACACAAGGGAGGCCGGAATCTTGGGTCCCCTTGTTAAAGGGGGCTTCCAAATTCCGATAAGCCCCCTGCCCGCAGACCCCCACAACCACTGGCCAGGGTTGTGGGGATGAGGCCAAAAAGCACCCTCCCAATGTTGAGGGCATGTGGCCTGGTACGGTTCAGGAGGGGGGCACTCTCTCGTCCCCCCTCTTTTCCTGCGGCCTGCCAGGTTGCATGCTCGGATAAGGGTCTGGTATGGATTTTGAGGGGGACCCCCACACCATTTTTTTGGCATGGGGTTCTCCTTAAAGACCATGCTAGACCTAAAGGGACATGATGATGGGACATGTGCTGAGTGTCCCAGCGCTTCCTCGCATGTGCAGTGTGCAGTTTAGGGCACTATGTCAGCTTTGCCAGCTCCCAAAATGGTGTCGGCCACCGAACGGCACTACAGCGCATGCGTGAGAGGGGCGTGGCTCCTGTGGCAGATTTAAAAAGGGATTTCATTTAATTTGTCTGTGTACTTGTACCTAGACTCTGGATTGCCAGTATTTTGACCTTCCTTTGCAAAAACTTTCATCCATCCTGCTTAGGTGAGTGGATTCCTGTTGCTATACTAATGTTTACTGCATGTCTGCTGTGCTCTTTCCTCCCTGCATTCCCTATACCCATTTTTGACACTGTGTATCTCTTTATGCTTGCTTTATTTCCTTTCCATGGAGACCACTGCCCTAGCAGATCACCGTCAGCCCATTAGGAAAGGAGGGAGGATTTACCTTGGTAAGTAGTGAAGATTAAAAAAGAGCAATCCTAACGCTGCCTAAATGGTTAGCCCTACCAGGTCCTCAAAATCATCCGAATCAAGGCACAGAGAGATCTCACGCAGGAGAAGCCATTCCAGCCACAGACAAAGCCGATCAAGTCGCAGGAGAAGTAGCTGAGGCCATAGAGGGAGTCGCAGGAGAAGTCGCTCCAGATCATATTCTAGACACAGCCGCTCCTACCATAAAAGATCTCCTGTGCATAGACGGTCATCCCCAGTGCAACCCTCAGGAAACGCATGCTGGATATGCAGGGCCGTAGCTCTCCCTGACAAACTGGCCTGCCGTGGGTGCTTCGAGGAAGCTACTAAGGAGAGAGTCTAAAAAGCCTGTAGCTCCACAGATTCTTACTCCGGAAACAGAGTTACCGACGCGAAGTGCCTCACCTACTCCTCCCAGTACATCAAGAGAGCAGGATTCCCCGTCTGATAATGAGTTAGAAGCATCTACCGGTTTTGACTTTTCGCTAATAGAACCCTTTGTCAAATAGGTTAAAGAGACGATTGGTTGGGAGGAACCTCAGGAGGCTCAACCGAAACGGAAGAAATACTTCCCGAACCTCAAAAGGGACTCAGAGGCTTTTCCGATTGTGACGTTGCTCCCGTGTTTACATTCAGGAGACTGGCATGAAGCTGTTTCAAGCTTTGTGCCAGTCTGTCTCTAGCTGCCGGAAGTGGCGGATCATGGATCGGGGCTCACGCTCCTCCGGGATAACAATCGAGCGGCTTTTAGCCGCATCGGTTGTTATCCCTGGAAAGCCGATCGCTCACCCTAACAAACAGTACCAGGATGATGCCTGCAGATGTGGGCATGTTCCAGTTATAACCCCTGAAAGCCAGGCAGCATATCTGCGTATGCTCGATAGGAAGGGGATAAATATTAGTACTGGATTACGCTATGTGTATCTTTGTTCTCTGCTTGTGATGAGCAAACATCTAGATGGAGTACATGCAGAGAGCTGACAACACCCATTGCAAGCCAAGTGTATAACCCAGGATCATCTGACGGAGTATATGCGTGATCAGACATCATCCATTGACAGATAAACGTATAACCCAGTATCATCTGGTAAGTGCTCCTAGGGGGATTGTGACACGTGCAGTGTGGAGGAGGCAATTGTTTTGAATTACTATCTGCAACATTTTTTCTGTGATGGACAATCCCACATTTACATCTGCCTCATTTTATATATAAAGTGGACTTCATACTTATCTATTTTAATGTTACAGTACATGTTCGCATTCATGGTTCTCTCAATGAACTGTAGCTCCCCAGTGCTGGCAGCACTCATAAAGCCCCAGACCATGACACTCCCACCACCATGCTTGACTATAGGCAAGACACACTTGTCTTTGTACTCCTCACCTGGTTGCCAACACATGCTTAACACCTTTTGAACCAAATAAGTTGATCTTGGTCTCATTAGACAGAACATGGTTCCAGTAATCCATGTCCTTAGTCTGCTTGTCTTCAGCAAACTGTTTGCGGCCTTTCTTGTGCATCATCTTTAGAAGAGGCTTCCCTCTGGGATGACAGAGGCAAACCAATTTGATGCAGTGTGTGGCGTATGGTCTGAGCACTGACCCCCCACACCTTTAACCTTTGCAGCCATGCTATTTCCCAAAGACATCCTCTGGCTATGACGCTGAGCATATGTACTCAACTTCTTTGGTCAACCATGGCGAAGCCTGTTCTGAGTGGAATCTGTCTTGTTAAACCGCTGTATGGTCTTGACCACCATGCTGCAACTTGGTTTCAGGGTCTTGGCAATCTTCTTATAGCGGATAAGCTTCGGATAGGCCAGTGATATGCAATTAGCGGACCTCCAGCTGTTGCAGAACTACAAGTCCCATGAGGCATAGCAAGACTCTGCAGCCACAAGCATGACACCCAGAGGCAGAGGCATGATGGGACTTGTAATTTTGCAGCAACTGGAGGTCCGCTAATTGCAGATCCCTGGCCTAGGCCATCTTTATGTAGAGCAACAATTATTTTTTCAGATCCCCAGAGAGTTTGTCATGAGATGCCATGTTGAACTTCCAGTGACCAGTATGAGAGAGTAAGAGCAATAACACCAAATTTACCACACCTGCTCCCCATTCACACTTGAGACCTTGTAACACTAACGAGTCATATGACACCAGGGAGGGAAAATGGCTAACTGGGCCCAATTTGGACATTTTCAACTGGGGGTGTACTCACTTTTGTTGTCAGCGGTTTAGACATTAATGGCTGTGTGTTGAGTTATTTTGAGGCGGCAGCAAATTTACACTGTTATACAAGCTGTACACTCACTACTTTACATTGTAGCAAATGCATCTACGTGGCTCGACATTTACTAAGATTTTGCTGTTGATGTTGGTGAGGACAAGGGCATCATCCCCACAACCCTGGCCGGTGGTTATGGGGGTTTGCAGGTGGGGGGGCTTATCAAAATCTGGAAGCCCCCTTTAACAAGGGGACCCCCAGATCCCGGCCTCCCCCCTGTGTGAAATGGTAAGGGGATACAAAAGTACCCCTACCATTTCACCAAAAAAGTGACAAAAGTGTAAAAAATTACAAGAGACAGATTTTGACAATTCCTTTATTAAAGTCTTCTTCTTTTCATCTTCTTCGGGCCTTCTTCCTTTCTTCGGTTTCTTCCTCCATCTTCTTCTTCCTTCAAACCTCTGCTTCTTGCTCTGGTGTTCTCGTCCGGCATCTTCCTCCATGGCGTCTCTTCTTCCTTGCTTCGTTCTCGGGCCGCTCCGCACAATGGGAGGCTCCCGCTGTGTGACGCTTCTCTTCTTCTGACAGTTCTTATATAATGAAGTGCGGGGCCACCCGGTGACCCCACCCCCTCTGACGCATGGTTCCATTATATAAGTGTCAGAAGAAGAGAAGCGTCACACAGCCTTTCATTGCGCGGAGCGGTCCGAGAACGAAGCGAGGAAGATGCCGGACGAGAACACCAGAGCAAAAAGCAGAGGATCGGAGGAAGAAGAAGAGGAAGAAACCAAAGGATGAAGAAAGGAAGAAGGAAGAAGACCCGAAGAAGATGAAAAGAGAAGACTTTAATAAAGGAATTGTCAAAAACGGTCTCTTGTCATTTTTAACACTTTTGACACTTTTTTGGTGAAATGGTAGGGGTACCCCCTTACCATTTCACACAAGGGAGGCCGGAATCTTGGGTCCCCTTGTTAAAGGGGGCTTCCAAATTCCAATAAGCCCCCTGCCCGCAGACCCCCACAACCACTGGCCAGGGTTGTGGGGATGAGGCCAAAAAGCACCCTTCCAATGTTGAGGGCATGTGGCCTGGTACGGTTCAGGAGGGGGGCACTCTCTCGTCCCCCCTCTTTTCCTGCGGTCTGCCAGGTTGCATGCTCGGATAAGGGTCTGGTATGGATTTTGAGGGGGACCCCCACACCATTTTTTTGGCATGGGGGTTCTCCTTAAAGACCATGCTAGACCTAAAGGGACATGATGATGGGACATGTGCTGAGTGTCCCAGCGCTTCCTCGCATGTGCAGTGTGCAGTTTAGGGCACTATGTCAGCTTTGCCAGCTCCCAAAATGGTGTCGGCCACCGAACGGCGCTACAGCGCATGCGTGAGAGGGGCGTGGCTCCTGTGGCAGATTTAAAAAGGGATTTCATTTCATTTGTCTGTGTACTTGTACCTAGACTCTGGATTGCCAGTATTTTGACCTTCCTTTGCAAAAACTTTCATCCATCCTGCTTAGGTGAGTGGATTCCTGTTGCTATACTAATGTTTACTGCATGTCTGCTGTGCTCTTTCCTCCCTGCATTCCCTATACCCATTTTTGACACTGTGTATCTCTTTATGCTTGCTTTATTTCCTTTCCATGGAGACCACTGCCCTAGCAGATCACCGTCAGCCCATTAGGTAAGGAGGGAGGATTTACCTTGGTAAGTAGTGAAGATTAAAAAAGAGCAATCCTAACGCTGCCTAAATGGTTAGCCCTACCAGGTCCTCAAAATCATCCGAATCAAGGCACAGAGAGATCTCACGCAGGAGAAGCCATTCCAGCCACAGACAAAGCCGATCAAGTCGCAGGAGAAGTAGCTGAGGCCATAGAGGGAGTCGCAGGAGAAGTCGCTCCAGATCATATTCTAGACACAGCCGCTCCTACCATAAAAGATCTCCTGTGCATAGACGGTCATCCCCAGTGCAACCCTCAGGAAACGCATGCTGGATATGCAGGGCCGTAGCTCTCCCTGACAAACTGGCCTGCCGTGGGTGCTTCGAGGAAGCTACTAAGGAGAGAGTCTAAAAAGCCTGTAGCTCCACAGATTCTTACTCCGGAAACAGAGTTACCGACGCGAAGTGCCTCACCTACTCCTCCCAGTACATCAAGAGAGCAGGATTCCCCGTCTGATAATAAGGAGTTAGAAGCATCTACCGGTTTTGACTTTTCGCTAATAGAACCCTTTGTCAAATAGGTTAAAGAGACGATTGGTTGGGAGGAACCTCAGGAGGCTCAACCGAAACGGAAGAAATACTTCCCGAACCTCAAAAGGGACTCAGAGGCTTTTCCGATCATTGAGGAATTGGACGATTTAATCAAGGAAGAATGGCAGGGACCCGAGAAGAAATCGAGTCTGAATAACAGGCTTGCCAAATTGATGTATAGAATACCTCTGCGCCAACCAACCAAACAAAGAAACAGGAAACTGCTGCGTACACTAGAAAAGAGCTTTGCCTACTCTATAAGTTTTGTCAATTATAAATAATAGTGTCGCGCAGTATAAGTCAAGATAGAAATAGAAAAGGAGAAAAAGGGAAGAGAAAGGAAGGGACAGAGTGTGGGGGGGGGGGGGGGGGAGCAAACAGGGAGGTAGGTAATGGAACTATAGATAAAAGGTGATGGAAGAGAACTATATAAATGGATATGGACTTAGTATAAAAGTATCTTTTAACTGCATAAAAAATGCAATATAGCATACCAAGTGAATAAATAAATAAATAGCAACTATAGGTCAATATCTAGACAACAGGAATCAATATGCGTTCACTCTGGTGATAATAAACACAACTGTGCAAAAATGCAATATAGCATGCCAAGTGAGTGTGCAAAATGAAAAACAAATCTGAATGAATCAGATAAATTAACTCCCTAATTCCTCACCATCACGTGACTTCATCAGGGAATTCCCTGATGAAGTCACGTGACGGTGACGAATACGCGTAATGAAGGAGAAAGAGAGAGGGACATCGGAAAGAACGCTGGAGTGCACCGCTCGTTGTATTCATATACCGCTGTTTATGTGTGCTCCATAATGTGAGTACCCTGATGTTATACCTTAATAAAAATTGGTTTTGCTGAAATACTACACTATGGATTATCATCTCTATATTTTGTGAGGTATACCCATTCTAAGGTCTCAGAACTGGAGCGATAGGATATATACACCTATACTATAATAAGGCTGTAACCTCACAGCCGTGAGGTAAGGGCACATCCTCTCACCTATTGGATAAAAGAAAGAAACAACCACTGCACTTATGTGTTTGCATGATAACACCAACACTTGAGTTTGAAACAAAGAACTCTTATTTTGCAGATTTTTTCACGTCTATTTTTCAATATTCCAGGACTTATTATTTTTGCATTATTAGCACTTTACTCCCCCCCCCCCCCCCCCCCTTTTTTGCCACTTGCAATGTTTACACAGAATTATGCACAGTTTTTTTGCTGCTAGCAGTTTTTGCACAAGGTTATGCACTGTATGAACTAGTAGTCCATGCTTTATATATATATATATATATATATATATATATATATATATATATATATATAACTTTTTTCTCTTTAGTTAATTTATCTGATTCATTCAGATTTGTTTTTCATTTTGCACACTCACTTGGCATGCTATATTGCATTTTTGCACAGTTGTGTTTATTATCACCAGAGTGAACGCATATTGATTCCTGTTGTCTAGATATTGACCTATGGTTGCTATTTATTTATTTATTCACTTGGTATGCTATATTGCATTTTTTGCACAGTTGTGTTTACTATCACTAGAGTGAACATATATAGATTTCTGTTGTCCATATATTGACCTATGATTGCTATCACTATTTATTTACCTAGCTCATTATGCAACGTATAAGTTAAAAGATACTTTTATACTAAGTCCATATCCATTTATATAGTTCTCTTCCATCACCTTTTATCTATAGTTCCATTACCTACCTCCCTGTTCGCTTCCCCCCCCCCCCCACCCTGTCCCTTCCTTTCTCTTCCCTTTTTCTCCTTTTCTATTTCTATCTTGACTTATACTGCGCGACACTATTATTTATAATTGACAAGGCTTGCCAAATTGTATCCCCTCAAAGGGCCTAAAGTGAGTCCTCTGGTCTCTCCTCCTATTGTGGATGCTTCTCTTATGCGGTTAGCCATGCATGTGACACTGCCGATTGAGGACGCTGTGACATTCAGGGATGTTCTGGATAGGAGGATTGACACGGATATGAAAAGGGCCTACCTAGCAGCAGGAGGTGCTTGCAGACCGGCAGTGGCACTCGCAGCCGTAGGCAGGGCCATCTCCAGCTGGTCGGTGAACACCGAGAAGTTGGTCTCAGAAGGCCTAGTGAATGCTTTGCAGGAGCGGAGTCTCGCGGGGGACTTTGTGGCAGAGGCCTTGGTGGATGATATTGAATTGGCTTCAAGGGCCGAGTTGCCATCTGTAATGGCCAGGCGTGCACTGTGGCTGAAACCCTGGGCAGCAGGCCCTGTCTCTAAATCTAATTAGTGCCGTATGCCGTATGATGGCTAGAATCTCTTTGGTGCAAAGCTGGATTCAGCAATTTCAAAAGTGACCGGTGGGAAGTTGGGACTTATACCATCAGACAGGAAACCAAAGCAACAGAGGCCTCCTCCCTTTAGGCGTAATCTGCCAGAGAGATACAGGGATGCAAAAGCCTATAGGCCGGGAAAAAATACAGGAGGAGCTTCTTTTATGAAATTCCCGAAACCCAAAACACCCGCTTCCAGTGACCAAAAGTCTTTTTGAAGGTGCACCCACCCAGCCAGCGGTAGTGGGGGCAAGGCTTTATAAATTCAAGCTGGCTTGGGCGGAGGCAATAAAGGACCCATGGACAGTGGCCACTGTCTTTTTCGGGCACAGATGGTCTTTCAGAGGGCGTTCCCCAGGGGACCATTTTTGTCCGACCAGGCTTCCACCATCAGGGGAAAAAACGGTTACTGCTGACCAGTTATGTTCAAGAGCTTCTTCAAAAGAAAGCAATAATATTAGTATCTACATCACACAGGGGGTATGAATTCTACTCCCCGTTATTTCTGGTCAAGAAAAAAATCAGGGGACCTTCATCCAGTCTTAGATCTGAAAAACCTCAAATCGCTCCATTCAAGATAGAAAGTTTAGAATCGATCCTCCAAGCCAAAAATCTGGGGGACTGGATGCTCTCCATAGACCTCCAGGATGCCTACCTACACATTCCATTCCATGTCGCCTTCCAAAAGTTCCAAAAGTTCCTTTGGTTCTCGGTAGATCAGGGCCACTTTCAGTTTCAGAGCCTCTTCTTCGGGACCTCTACTGCCTCAGAACCTTAACGAAGGTCCTACTTCCAGTGATAGCGTCCTTGAAGGAGAAAGGATTGAGAGTCCATTACTAACTGGACGACATCCTCCTCCTTTCAAAAAGCCAGGAGTCTCTTATTCAACATCGAGAAGTCCTAGTTTCCACACTACAAGGATTGGGCTGGTTAATAAACTGGAAAAAGAGCAATGCTCGTCCCACCCAGAGGATGATCTTCCTGGGTGCGGAGTTGGATACCCGGACAAACAAGGTGGAGCTACCGGTAGAGAAGCTTTCCCCACTGATACAGAGGGTGAGAAGAGCAATCTCAGCAGCATCCCTACCAGCCAGAGCATGTCTCAGTCTCCTAGGCTCTCTGCGTGCGACCATCCCTATGGTCCAATGGGCCTAATAGAACACGAGACCACTTGAAACTTCTTTCCTGCGCCAATGGGATGGCTCATCCATGACCCAACCAATCTACATCTCGGAGGAGGTCAGGCATATAGTCTTCCCTCCTCAGGAAACTGTAATCTCGGATGCCAGCCTGGAGGGATGGGGGGCACACTACCAACATCATGTGGTTCTAGGGCGCTGGTCATTCAAGATCCAAGACTCAGTCTCAAACGTACTGGAAATGAAGACAGACTTTCAGGCCCTCCTAGCCTTCAGTGCTCACATGAGAGGAAAAACGAGTCCTCCTGAGGATGGACAACAGGGTGGCCATCGCCTACATCAACAGGCAGGGTGGCACCAGAAGCTCCTCCCTGATGCAGGAAGTTTGCCACTTGATGGAGTGGGGCAATTGAACCTACTGGACCAGAGAGCGGCCTATATCCCAGGGTTCGAGAATCTCCTGGCCGACTCATTTAGCAGAAGCTTTGTTTCAAACAATGAGTGGTCTCTGAGTCCCCAAGCATTCACACTCAGGTGATAAATATATATGGAGAATACTGGGGCGGGGGCCATCTTGTCATCTAATAGCTGTGTGGTCCTATCAGGTTTTGGAGGCAGAGTCACAACCCAGAGTGTATGCTGCCATGAAGATGTGACAGGAAAGGAAAATTATAGAAAGGTTCCCTTTAGTGGCAATGGTGAATTATATTTCCATTTATTTTTCTTGTGTAGTGCATCCCAAATGTGTGTGTATTTTCTCCCACTGTCCTATGATGTGGTGGTATCCATATATTCCTTCCTAATTGTGTATTAGCCATTATGTGTTCTATATTAACCCATTGTCAGGTCACCTTGAGACGAGGTGACAGGTGCACACCGTAGGGATCATGAGTGCACCGCAAGGTTGTGGACCCTACGGCTGACTGCTGCAGACGGGGGACAGATCCCACTGGGGTTAGAGCATAAGATTCCCTGGGGCGCGGAGTCTAAGAGCCAGCAGGTGTTCACCAGCGCCTCTGGTGGTGAGGATGGACTTGGCTGCAACTGGCTCCAGGTCGCGACCCCCAGGGTCCCCCAGCTCACACCCACAGTAGGCAACAGGAGGATAGGGATGGTGAGGGACAAAGCCAAGGTCAGGGCCACAAGCAGAAAAGAATTGTCGGGTACACGCCAATTGGTCAGGATCACAGGCAAACAGGACCCAACCAATCTACATCTCGGAGGAGGTCAAACAATCCTTGCAGTGGTGGACCCGTCTCTGCAATCTGAGGAGATGCAGGCATATAGTCTCCCCTCCTCAGGAAACTGTAACCTCGGATGCCAGCCTGGAGGGATGGGGGGCACACTACCAACATCATGTGGCTCTGGGGCGCTGGTCATTCAAGATCCAAGACTCAGTCTCAAACGTACTGGAAATGAAGACAGACTTTCAGGCCCTCCTAGCCTTCAGTGCTCACATGAGAGGAAAAACGAGTCCTCCTGAGGATGGACAACAGGGTGGCCATCGCCTACATCAACAGGCAGGGTGGCACCAGAAGCTCCTCCCTGATGCAGGAAGTTTGCCCTGTGATGGAGTGGGGCAATTGAACCTACTGGACCAGAGAGCGGCCTATATCCCAGGGTTCGAGAATCTCCTGGCCGACTCATTTAGCAGAAGCTTTGTTTCAAACAATGAGTGGTCTCTGAGTCCCCAAGCATTCACACTCATAATTCAGACCTTCGGCCCACCGGACATAGATCTGGTGGCTACAACAGCAAATGCAAAATGTCAGAGGTTATTATCAAGAATCCCCTTTCCTTCAGCGGAGTGAGTTAGATGTCTTCAACATCCCTGGAACTTCAACCTCGGCTACATCTTCCCTCTCACTCCCCTAATAGTGAGGTTCCTTCTAAGGCTCAAGAGGTCGGCAGCATTAGTAGTGGCTGTGATCCCCCTTTGGCCGAGGAAGCCATGGTTCACTTCTCTCCTTCAGTTGAACACGGCGGATCTGCTACCTCTCCCGCTGTCAGCAGACCTGCTCTCTCAGGGCCAGCTTCTACATCCGAATCCAGAGAGACTACATCCGATTGCCTGGAGGCTGAGAGGATTAGGTATCTAGAACAGGGCTGTTGTCAGAGGGTAGTGGAGACATTGCTTCAGGCTAGGAAGCCGACTACCAACATCAACTACCGAAGGATCTGGGAGAAGTTTACCACCTTTTCTCAACAACAAGGTTGGGACATATCTTCTCTGGCAGCCTATCAAATTCTGGAATTCAGGTAGTCAGGCCTAGAGAAAGGGCTTCGTTACAGTACCCTGATAGTCCAAGTATCAGCCTTATCCGCTCTGACCAGAGTCAAATGGGCACATGATCCTTTAGTCATCCAGTTTCAGAGGGCCTGCCTTAAAATAAGGCCACCTAGGAAACCTCCATTCCCGGTATGGGACCTCTCAGTTGTCTTGGAAGTGTTGTCTAAGGAACCGTTCTCTCCGCTTATCAACATCTCCCTTTGGGATCTGACGCTCAAGGTTTCATCCCTGATTGCTATAACTTCAGCAAAGAGAGTCTCGGAGATGCAAGCCTTTATGGCCAAAGAACCATACCTGATCGTTTATCCGGACAGAATAGTTCTAAGGCCTTCGGACCGTTTTGTACCTAAGGTGTCCTCCTCCTTCCACTTTAATCAGATCAACCTTCCAGCCTTTTTCACAGATTAAGGCGATCCTCATCATCTGGATGTCAGGGGCAACATTCTAAAGTACCTTTCAGCAACGGAGCAGATCAGGAGATCTGCAAACCTCTTAATTGTTCCATATGGCTGTAAGAAAGGTCAGGTGGCATCGGCTCGCACCATCAACTCATGGCTGGTAAAGACTATCAAAAAGGCCTACTCGCTGAGTGAACTACAAATTCCGGAGGGCTTAAAGGTGCATTCCACCAGGGAGGTCGCAACTTCTTGGGCGGCCTATTGTAGGGTCTCGGTGGAGACTATCTGTAAAGCGGCCCCCTGGTCTTCCAGAAACACCTTTTATATCGCATTATAAGGTGGATTCTGCACGACTTTCAACAGTAGACTTTGGAAGGGCCGTCATCCAGGCCAACTCCTCTGTTTCTTGTTAATACATTTATTTTTTTCTTGCATTCCTACCCAGTCTGCGAGTGGATGATGCGACAGGAAACCGGAAAATTGTATACTTACTTTTCTGTAATTTTCCTTTCCTGTCGCATCTTCATGACAGCATACAATGACCCACCCGTTGAAGGTGATTCATATATGCGGAGAATACTGGGGCGGGGACCATCTTGTCATCTAATAGCTGTGTGGTCCTATCAGGTTTTGGAGGCAGAGTCACAACCCAGAGTGTATGCTGCCATGAAGATGTGACAGGAAAGGAAAATTATAGAAAGGTTCCCTTTAGTGGCAATGGTGAATTATATTTCCATGTATTTTTCTTGTGTAGTGCATCCCAAAAGTGTGTGTATTTTCTCCCACTGTCCTATGATGTGGTGGTATCCATATATTCCTTCCTAATTGTGTATTAGCCATTATGTGTTCTATATTAACCCATTGTCAGGTCACCTTGAGACGAGGTGACAGGTGCACACCGTAGGGATCAGGAGTGCACCACAAGGTTGTGGACCCTACGGCTGACTGCTGCAGACGGGGGACAGATCCCACTGGGGTTAGAGCATAAGATTCCCTGGGGCGCGGAGTCTAAAGCCGCGTACACACGGGCGGACTGTCTGGCCAACTTAGTCCGTCGAAACACATTTCAGTGGACAGTCCGCTCGTGTGTGGGCTTCAGCTGACTTTTTCAGCGTGCAGTCTGGCGGACTAAGTATTTCGGAATTTCCGTAATATTGTCCGTCGTACTTTGGTTTCAGCGGACAATCCGCTCGTGAGTAGGCTAGTTCGACGGACTAAGTATGGCGCATGCTCAGAAAGGATTTACACAGCGAAAGGTTGCATTGCTGTGTATTGGACTTCCTATTTCTAGTCCCGTCGTACGTGCTGTACACGTCATCGCGCAAACTTTCGACGGACTGTTTGTGCATCCGTGTGTGGTCAAGTCCGTTCATTCGAAAGTAGGACGGACTGTCCGTCGGATTGTCTGACGGACTAAGTTGGCCATACAGTCCGCCCATGTGTACGCGGCTTAAGAGCCAGCAGGTGTTCACCAGCACCTCTGGTGGTGAGGATGGACTTGGCTGCAACTGGCTCCAGGTCGCGACCCCCAGGGTCCCCCAGCTCACACCCACAGTAGGCAACAGGAGGATAGGGATGGTGAGGGACAAAGCCAAGGTCGGGGCCACAAGCAGAAAAGAATTGTCGGGTACACGCCAATTGGTCAGGATCACAGGCAAACGGGGATAGTCAAGACACGCCAACGTCGGTAACGGAAAACAGTAGCAGAGCACACGGCAGGAAACAGGAAGCTAACACACAAAGGAATACACAATGGTTGATCAGCACTGATGGCCTGCAGTGCACAGGTTAATATAGGGCTCCCTGATAGGGCCTGGGGTGGAGCCACGCTTAGAGGAGAGGTTATAAAAACCACCAGGTGGAAGTGGCTGGCCTCTTAGTCTGAAGACATGAGGGGAGGTAAGCAAACACAGGAAGATCACTGCATAACCATGACACTCATCTTTTCTCATTATTTAATTTAGCCCATTCCACCACACGTGTCAACAAAACCGCCTCCTAATATTTTTGAAAATCAGGTACGTTTAATCCGCCTTGGCTTTTTACTTTCTTCAGAGTTGCCAAAGAGATTTCTTAGATTTCTTATTATTCCATATTAATTTAGTGATTAGTATTCTTAAAGTTCTAAAATATGCTGGAAGTATACATATGGGGAGCATCTGAAACTTGTACATGATCTTCGGAAGTATTATCATCTTTAGGGCATTAATCCTCCCCATCCATGATAGGGGGTGTGCTGCTATCCTTTTTATTTTTATTTTTATCTCCTCTAGTAGTGGGATATAGTTTGCTTGATATATTTCCTCTGGCGATGCCATTAATTTAAATGTTATAAACAAGAAGTAGCGCTAAACCATTATAGTAAAACAAAATTATAAACAATCAAATATCCATGTGCGAAACCACATAGACTTTACAAAAGAAAAATATTTGTGAACAAGTGAACACCGAATTGTTGTGCTCGTATGTGAAAAGCAAATAAAAAGTGCAAAAATAAAGTATTTTTTATATCCGGAAAAATATTCGGGTCCCACGTGTAAATGACACTTCAAATATGCCGCCTAGTTCCCAGAAGGGTAAACATGCAAACACCCATGTGATGATACCGCCACCTGAACAGATGTAGGCTTACCAGATGGTTATGACCCAAAATAACATATATTCTGAGGGTCTTGCAAGCTTTGAATTGATCGTGGATACTCGGATTTGCCAGTATTAAAATGCCCAATGACGTGGATTTAGCCAAAATTAAACTGACAAATAATCATCCAAAGATTCTTCCCACCAACAGTAGATTCTCTCCTCACATATAAAGGCCCAGTTCAAGATGATGAATGTATAGAAGGAAAATATAGGACCATATAGTGTAATTCCATTAAAATAACATTTATTAAAAAATATGGTGACAAATTTACATTTCTGTAGTTCAAAACAAGCGCTTTCTTATAAAACAGATGGCAGTGGAGTCCTCATAGACATGCTGTTAATTTATATCCCAAGATATTTTATTTCCGTCCTCCTCCAAGGGAATGGAAACACTTGTTGTAGACTCTGTTCCTCTTTCAATTCCATATTTATATTTAATATTTCGGATTTACTCAGTTTGATCTTGAAATTAGATAGATCTCTGTATTCCTTTAGTGCTTTCATAAGATTGGGCATTTTAATTCAGGTGTTTGATATACAGAATAATATCATCTGTGAATGCAGCTAATTTATGCTCCTCTTCTCCAACTTTGAAGCCCCCTATGTCTGCATCCCCCTGTGGCCAGAAGAGGTTCCAGTGCCAGCATGAACAGGAGCGGAGACAGGGGGCATCCGTGTCTCGTCCCATTATTCATTCTAAAGGAGGGTGACAATGTTCCATTTACTTTCACCATGGCTGTAGGACTTTTATATAGTGTTTGTATCCACTGCATCATCCTTGGGCCTATCCCCATGCTCTCTAGAGTGCGCATCATGAATCCCCAGTCTACCCTGTTGAACGCCTTTTCGGCATCTATCGACAGGGGTAGACCGGGGACTCTCCCTTCTTTTATTTTTGAAGTAACAAAAGTGTTCTTACCCCATTGTCCCTCCCCTCTCTCCCTGGTAGAAAGCCCACTTGACCAGGATGGACTAGCTACGTCATTAAATCTTTCATCCTTGTTGCTAATATTTTCACAAACGATTTTGTGTCCGCGTTTAACAATGATATAGGTCTGTAGTTTGAACACTTACTATCTTTGCCTTCTTTTACTATAATGGTAATTGATGCCAATAAGGCCTCTTTATTCATCTCATACCTCCTTCCCAATCCATTCATATATGTGCAGGATTTCTTTAAACCTTTTTAAGTATAACGTAGTGTATCCATCTAGCCCTGGACTTTTTCCTGGCGCTGATTCTTTTTCGCCCGATTGATCTACCGTTATTGGTGTTTCTAGGGATATTGCTTTTTCCTCTGTTATCCGGAGGATCCTAGTTTTTTTTTTAGATATTCTTTTATTCTTTCTTTTTTCCCCTCATCCCATTGTCCTTTCTGATTTACTAAGTATAATTGCTCAGAAGACAGTCGCTATGTCCTTTGTATTATAGATAATTTCCCCTTTTTTGTTTTTGTATTTTTTCTTTAAAGTTCATTGATTTATTTTTTTCTTAACATCCTTGCTAAGCACTTGCTGTTTTTATTCCCCCATTGATAACTTTACTTTAAGATTTTATTGAAGGTTTTCCTTATTTCCTGTTCTAATAGTTCTTTTAATTTATCTCTTTTTATTACTAGTTCTTGTAACAGTTCCTGATCTTGCCCTCTCCCATTTTTGTGTCTTTGCTCTAATAGGTATATTTCTTCTATCAATTTTACCCTCTTTTTATTCTTTCCTTCTTTCTCCTTGTTCCCATTGAGATCAGCATTCCCCTTATGTAGGCTTTATGTGCCTCCCACAGGGTGTCGTCCACAATCTCACTGGTTCCATTTAACCTCTTGCCGCCGAGCGTACGCAGATGTGCGTAATCGGCTTCCGGGGGTTATACCGGAATGATGCTCGAACCTGCAGGCATCATCCCAGTACTGATTTTTAGAGCGGGCGATTGGCTTTCCAGCTATAACAACCGATTCGGCTAAAAGCCGCTCGGCTGTTATGCCGGAGCAGCAGGAGGGGACGTCCCCCCCTCCCGCCGCTCTTACCGGAGCTCCCGTTCAATCGGGAGCACCGATGCACAATGCGATTCCTCTGGCGGCTAGGAAGGGACTGGAATGAAGCCGTAAACAGCTTCATTCCAGTCTCCTAATTGTAAACACGGAAGCGATGTCATGACATCACTTCCGGTTTACTCGGCTGCCAATGGCGCCGGATTTAAAAATATATACAGTATTCAGAAGCGCCGAAAATGGCGATCTGAATACTTTGAAGTGTAAAGGAGGGATCGGGGGTCTTTCAGACCCCCGTTCCCTCCATAAAGAGTACCTGTCACCACCTATTACTGTCACAAGGGATGTTTACATTCCTTGTGACAGCAATAAAACTGATTAAACATAAATAAATTATTAATTTTAAAATAAAAAAATAAATAAAATTGAAAGTGCCCCCCATCCCCGCGAGCTCGCGCAGCAAAGAAAATGCATACGGAAGTCGTGCCCGCATATGTAAACGGTGTTCAAATCACACATGTGAGGTATCGCGGCGATAGTCAGAGTGAGAACAATAATTCTAGCACTAGACCTCCTTTTTAACTCTAACCTGGTAACCAGAATTTTTTTTTATTGAGATTTTTAGGTACTGTAGTTTGTCGTCATTCTACGAGTGCGTGCAATTATAAAGTGTGACATGTTTGGTATCTATTTACTCGGCGTAATATTGTCTTTGACATTATGGAAAAAATTGGGCTAATTTTACTGTTTTGTTTTTTTAAATTCATGAAAGTGTCCCTTTTCCCCAAAAGTTGCGTTTAAAACACTGCTGCGCAAATACCGTGTGACATAAAATATTGCAACAATTGCCATTTTATTCTCTAGAGTCTCTGCTAAATATATATATAGTTTCATAGTTTCATAGTTAGTAAGGTTGAATAAAGACACCAGTCCATCCAGTTCAACCTGAGTGAGTGTCTACCCCTATCCCTGTACATTGCACACTCACATTGGTCCCTACCCTCAAGAAGCCCACAATCTAAGGTCCCCATTCATACACTAGGGCCAATTTTGGACAGAAGCCAATTAACCTACCTGCATGTCTTTGGAGTGTGGGAGGAAACCGGAGTACCCGGAGGAAACCCACGGAGGCACAGGGAGAACATGCAAACTCCAGGCAGGTAGTGTCGTGGTTGGGATTTGAACCAGTGACCCTTCTTACTGCTTGGTGAGAGTGCTAACCACTACACCACTGTGCCGCATATATAATGTTTGGGGGTTTCCAAGTAATTTTCTAGCAAAAAATATGGATTTTAACCACTTAATAACCGCCCTATAGCCGAATGACGGCTTTAGGGCGGTTTCTTAACTGTGGGAGGCCGTCATATGACGTCCTCCCAGAATTCCGCTCTCGCGCGCACTCGAGAGCATCCGTGACCGCCGGGTCCACAGGACCCGGCGCATCACGGATCACGGTAAACGGCTGCTCGTCGCGGCCGTTTACCACGTGATCGCTCCGTCAAATGATGGAGTGATCACTTGTAAACAAACCGGTGTCATGTTATGACGCCGGTTCCTCCCTCCCCCTCTCTGTACCGATCGGAACAGCGGAGGGGGAGGAGATCGGTGTCAGCAGCGATGTGGGCTGCATCTGCAGTGCCCACATCGCTGCTCACCAAAAATTAACCCCTCAATTCCCTGCAAATACTCTGCAATACCCTGCCATTACTCTGCATTACTCTGCAATACCCTGCAATACCCTGCATTACTCTGCATTACCCTGCATTACTCTGCATTACTCTGCAATACCCTGCAATACCCTGCAATACTCTGCAATACTCTGCAATACTCTGCAATACTCTGTATTACACTGCAATACTCTACAATACCCTGCCATTACTCTGCATTACTCTGCATTACTCTGCATTACTCTGCATTACCCTGCATTACTCTGCATTACCCTGCAATACCCTGCAATACCCTGCAATACCCTGCAATACCCTGCAATACTCTGCAATACCTTGCAATACCCTGCAATACTCTGCATTACCCTGCAATACTCTGCAATACCCTGCAACACCCGCCAATACCCTGCAACACTCTGCAATGCTCTGCAACACTCTGCAATGCTCTGCAACACCCACCAATACCCTGCAACACTCTGCAATGCTCTGCAACACCCGCCAATACCGTGCAACACTCTGCAATGCTCTGCAACACCCTCCAATATCCTGCAATGCTCTGCAACGCAATACTCTGCAACGCCATACTCTGAGATACCCAGCCATACTCTGATATACCCAGCCATAGTCGGTGATACCCTGCAATACCCAGCCATAGACACACCCCCCCCCCTCCCACCGCCCTCCGGTGCTTCTACCGACTCGCCAATACTATCAAATCCAGAATCTTTTTTTTTTTTTTTTTCAGGCTTCCCAGCTTAGAGGTGAGATGCGGGGTCTTATTGACCCCACATCTCACTGTAAAGAGGACCTGTCATGCCATATTCCTATTACAAGGGATGTTTACATTCCTTGTAATAGGAATAAAAGTGATCAAAAAAATTATTTTTGGGGAAAAAAATGTCAAACTAAAATAAATAAAGTAAAATGAACAATAAAATTTTTTTTTTTTTTTTAAAGCGCCCCTGTCCCCATGTGCTCGCATGCAGAAGCGAACGCATACGTAAGCCCCGCCCACATATGAAAACGGTGTTCAAACCACACATGTGAGGTATCGCTGCGTACGTTGGAGCGAGAGCAATAATTCTAGCCCTAGACCTCCTCTGTAACTCAAAACATATAACCAGTAAAAAAAAAATTAAATCGTCGCCTATGGGGATTTTTAAGTAGTGACGTTTGGCGCCATTCGACGAGCCTGTGCAATTTTGAAGAGTGACATGTTAGGTATCGATTTACTCGGTGTAACTTCATCTTGCAAAAATTGGGCTAACTTTACTGTGTTTTTTTTTTTTTTTAAGCACAAAACATTTTTTTTTCCAAAAAAAAGCATTCGAAAAATTGCTGCGCAAATACCGTGCGAGATAAAAAGTTGCAACGACCACCATTGTATTCTCCAGGGTGTTTGCTAAAAAAACATATATAATGTTTTGGGATTCGATGTAATTTTCTAGCAAATAAATGATGATTTTTACATGTAGGAGAGAAATGTCAGAATTGTCCTGGGTGCTCCAGAACGCCTGATGGCGCTCCCTGCATGTTGGGCCTCTGTATGTGGCCGCACTGTGTAAAAGTCTCACACATGTGGTATCGCCGTACATGGGAGTAATAGCAGAATGTGTTTTGGGGTGTAATTTGTGGTATGCATATGCTGTGTGAGAAATAAACTGATAATATGACAATTTTGTGAAGAAAAAAAAAAAAAAAGTAAAAAAAATCTTGATTTTGCAAAGAATTGTGGGAAAAAATGACAACTTCAAAAAACTCATCATGCCTCTTACTAAATACCTTGGAATGTCTTCTTTCCAAAAAGGGGTCATTTGGGGGGTATTTGTACTTTTCTGGCATGTTAGGGTCTCAAGAATTGAAATAGGCCGTCAGTACTTCAGGTGTGATAAATTTTCAGATATTGGCACCATAGCTTGTGGACTCTATAACTTTCACAAAGACCAAATAATATCCACCAATTTGTACTTATTTTTACCAAAGATATGTAGTGGTATAAATTTTGGCCAAAATTTATGAAGAAAAAATTACTAATCTGCTAAATTTTATAACAGAAATGAAGAAAAATTCATTTTTTTACAGAATTTTCTGTATTTTTTCTTTTATAGCACAAAAAATAAAAAACCCAGCGGTGATTAAATACCACCAAAAGAAAGCTCCATTTGTGTGAAAAAAAGGACAAAAATTTCATATAGGTCCAGTGTTGCATGACTGAGTAATTGTCATTCAAAATGTGAGAGCACCGAAAGCTGAAAATTGGTCTGGTTATTAAGGGTGTTTAAGTGCCCAGTGGTCAAGTGGTTAACTTGTAAACACCAAATGTCAAAAATAGGCTTAGTAATGAAGGGGTTAAACTAAAATATTGCTCTATTTTTTTTTATTATCTCCTCCCCTTGTTTCTCTAGAAGATCTTCATTTAGCTTCCATGAATACGCTTGTTTCTGGTATCTTTATTTTCATGGTCATTGGTGCATGGTCAGATAGTGTAGTTATTTCTATATTGGTGGAGACTACCCAGTCTAGCATTCTATGTTCTATCAGCCAATGGTCGATTCGTGTACAGGGGAGTAGAACGTATAATCTTGTATCCTGGAGTGTTATATTCTCCATATATCTACTAACAGGTGGTAGTGTAATATTTTGTTTTATTGCCTTCAATTGGGTGTCCCCTGTACATCGGATGTACTGTCTTGTTTTGGATCCATACATAAATTCAGGTCTCCTGCCATGAACACTTACCTTTTTTAAAATCCGATAATTTTTCCAGAGCTCCCCCTAAATATGCGGTTGGGCCTTTATTAGGACAATAAATATTAACCAATGTGCATTCCATTCCCAACAACTTCCCCCTTAAGAAGAGAAATCTTCCCTCTGGGTCAGTTAATCTGTCCTCCAAGGAGAACCAAACTCCCTACCTATTCCAATTGCGACCCCTTTTGCCTTATTTGTCATTGAGTAGCCATAGTACCAAGTTGGGAGCTGATGGGAATACAACCTCACATTCGTTTTATGGGACAGGTGTGTCTCCTGTAAGAAGACCACCCCAGCTCCATTACGCTCGATCTCTTTCAAAATTGTATGCCTTTTTGTTGGTGCGTTCAGCCCTCGTACATTATAGGTCAAAAAATTAACTGTAATCATTGTACGGTTATTTGCAACCCGTTTTCATATAGATGTAATCTATTTCTGAATTTATGATTATTCTTTATGGGGTCTAAGTTTTGTCCCCCCCTCCTCCCACCGGCTCCTGACTCGCAAATGGATTTCCTCTCCATTTCCCTCCTATGAGTCTCGTCTCCCACCCTTGGGGTGTTACTCCGTGGCAGCCATTTTCCCGCCATTTCCCTCTCACGAGGGAGTGGGCAGGGCGCTCTTCCCCAGGGTGCTCCAGACTTCCCAACTACTCAGTCCACTTCCCCACTCCCTTTTCTCCCTCCTCCCCAAAATCCACTTGAGTAGTTCCTTTTTTAGGTGCTTCTTGAGATTTTCTGCAATTTCTGCTAATATCTTTTCCTCCTCTTTCAGGTCTTCATCCTTCTGTCCATCCAGCTTAGGAATGCCTATTTCCTTACAGAAATCTTCTAAGTCCTCTGAATATTTTAGTCTCACGGATCTGCCATCGTTCTGGACTACTAGGGATGCTGGGAAACCCCAGCTATATTTAATATTAGCCGTTCTCATTTGTACCAGTAATGGTCTAAGAAGTCTTCTATTTCCCAGTGTTTCTACTGATAGATCTGTGAAGATTTGTAGTTCTGTGCCCTTGTATTTTAGTGGTGGTTTCTCAGTCTCTTCCATATCTCTGCTTTATCTTCATATCGATTAAATCGTACTATGATCTCCCGGTATTTCTGCATTTAGGTACAGAGGTTTCCTAATCCTATGTACTCAATTTCTTGCTCTTATTTGTCCAGTAGAGAGTTAAATATTTCCTTCATAGTTTGTTTTTCAACTCTTCACCTCTCTCTTCTGGTGCTCTTATCTTTCAATTCTGGTGTCTGCTTTGGTTTTCTTGATTTTCTATTCTGTATAATATTTCCCTCTGACTGGTTTGCAGAGTTTTAACTTGTATTTTTAGTTCTTGTATTTTTGAGGCTTGCTTTTCGTTCTTTTTTTTTTTCTATGCATCAGTAGACAGCCAGCAAATTGTACTGGTTCCAGCAGCCGTGGCACGCATGCCTAGGATTAATGACCAGTTCGATATCACCACTTGTGTGAAGTTAGCTGGGCTGCTGAACCATCATATGCATATACTTAACATCAATTTAATTTATATTTTTTCTCTTTCTTTCTTTTATATAGAAAATTATTATGCATTTACATAGCAAAGATGTAAAAAAAACGTATTTGCATCTTTAATTTATGTCTATCTCCTATCATATTATCCCCTTTGCCCCCCTCCCCCCAGGATCTGTCTTCCTTGCTACCTTTCTAATTTAGCCTATGTCTAGCATTCCCTGCGCATATATTTCAGACGTTTTAAATACATTCCATTTCGTCCAGATTAGGGATGGCCTTGTGGTTCACCCGTCGGTCGATTCGCAGCAAATTTTGCGTGTTCGCAATTCGCCAAACTGGTGGACTTCTGACGCTGTTCACGCGGCAGACACATGCGTTTAAATTGTGAAAGAACTTTGACCCATGATGACACATCCATCATGGGGTACAGGACAGCCAATTGAGACATTTCAGCACATGGACAATTGGACATTCCCCCTACCTTATAAATAGACCTGATCTGGCAGCCATTTTACATTCTGTCTTTTATCAGTGTAGGAAGAGGTTGCTGTGTGGAGCAGGGACAGACTGTAGTGACACAAATCACTAGCTATTAGGTCCACAAAAGTCCTTTTAAGGACTGGTATAGGTGTACAGTATATAGGGTTCTGGTGCACTACTGCTGACTGCTGTGCTGCTGATTGCTGAGTGCACTGCTGGCCGATTCTGCAGCTGTCTTTTGTCAGTGTAGGGACAGGACGCTGTGTGGAGCAGGGACAGTCAGTTTAATCACTAGCTATTACTATTAGGTCCACAAAAGTCCTTTTAAGGACTGGTATAGGTGTAACGTATATAGGGTTGTACACGTATAATATACATTCTTTCAAATATAGAAAGCCTATTATACTTGACTGCTGAGCTCAGTGCTGACCGATTCTGCAGCTGTCTTTTATCAGTCTGCAAATCACTAGCTACTTGGTCCACAAAGGTCCTTTTAAGGACTGGTATAGGTGTACTATTTGGTGTGCAGTATATAGGGGTGTAATACACGTATAAAATACTTGCACATATAGAAAGCATAGTATAGTGCATTTTCACTGTGCAGCATTGTCAATGCTGAGCGGTTCTGCAGCGATACTACAAAGAGTGACAAACGCAATAAAAAAAAAAGTATTATAACTTGTGTGATAGACCAGTGGCCCCCAAAAACGACAGATTGAAGCGGGGTGTTATATACCTTCTTCCACATACATACTGCACTTCTCTAGAGACTTTTGTCACAGGGTCATTTAAAAAATGACAGGCAGAGGAAGAGGCAGGCCCTTCCGCAGGGGTGGTAGGGGTAGGGCAGGAGCAACAGACTTGAGCCAAAGTGGCAAATTGGAGAAGGTGCGTGCGATTACGTCAAAGGACGCACCACACTTGGTTGAGTGGCTCACTCAGCCTTTCTCTTCTGCACCCTCCTCATCCTCTCGATCTGCACCCTCTTCAATCTCTGCTGTGTGCACCCCCAAAGACACTACCACCAACACCACCATATAACTTCCGCTTGAGTCACAGGAATTATTTTCTGATCCATCAGAAGACATTTCCAATGCGCAGCCATTCTTGGCATTGGATCAGGAAGAGGAGGTAGCAACAACCGCCACTCAGCAGTCTGACAACAGTACGCAGATCAGCCCAAGGAGGTTGGCCCCCGCTGTTGCTGCCTACTCCGAGATTTCGAATTATAGCGGTGGGGAAGGTGACGTTGATGATGACGTGTCTAGTGATGTCACGTGGGTGCCGACAAGAGAGGAAGAGGAGGGGAGTTCAGAGGGAGATATGGACCAGCAGATAGGGAGGAGAAGCAGAGGGACAAAGCAGACTGCTAATGTATCAGGAACGAGGCATCAACCATGTACGGTCACATCTGGCACTCCCAGGACACCGGCACATGGCTCTGCAGTGTGGGCTTTTTTTTAACGTGTCCACTGCTGACAATAGTGTTGCCATCTGCAATCTTTGCAGTCAACGCATAAGTCGCGGTAAGCCCAACACTCAGGGATGACTGCCTTAAGAAGGCACATGAGCTGCCATCACCAAGCCCAGTGGGAGCAATGGAACCCACAAAGCCACACTCCAGGCTCTCACCGTCCAGCCTCGTCTTCTACTTCTCCTCTTTCCTCACAATTGTCCTCCACTTCACCTTCCATCATGCCGGCCTCACGTTTTTCTGCAAAAAGGCAGGCTTCCGTGGGCCAAATGTTCGAGCGTAAAAAAATGATGACGCCGGATAACCCTCTTGCTCAACGGTTGACGGCTGGCTTGTCAGAACTTATAACCCGCCAACTACTGCCATATAATCTGGTGGACTCGGAGGCCTTTCGAAAATTTGTGGCCATTGGAACACCACAATAGAAGGTCCCAGGAAGGAAGTATTTCTCACAGAAGGGCATCCCAGAGCTATATGGCCATGTTCAGCGGCAAGTGAATGTATCTCTGTCACACAGTGTCAGTGCCAAGATACATCTGACCATAGACACGTGGTCTAGCAAACACGGCCAGGGAAGGTATATAACTTTTACTGCCCACTGGGTGAACCTTCTGACGGCTGTCAAGCATGTAACCCGTGGCACCCGTGTAGATTTGGTTTTTTACCGCCACGGATTGCATGCAGGCCTGCTTCCTCTTCTCCTCCTCCTACTCCATCCTCCTTCTCCTCCTCCTCTGTCTCCACCTTTTCCGCTGCTAGCGTCTCTTACGCTGCGCCGCTCAAGATCCCCAGAACCTATTCAACATGCCAGGTGAGACGTTGCCATGCTGTGCTGTGTCTGTTGTGCCTGGAAGCCAAGAGCCACACTGGCCCTGCACTGCTTTCAGCTTTGCGTTCACAGGCAGATCAGTGGCTAACACCGCTCAATTGGACAGTTGGTAAAGTGGTGTGTGACAACGGTCCCAATCTGCTTAGCGCATTGAAACAGGGCAAAATTACACATGTGCCATGCATGGCACATGTCTTAAACTTGGTTGTGCAGCGATTCGTTGTCCAATACCCTGGGGTCCAAGGACATCTTGCGGCAGGCAAGGAAAATCTCGGCCCATTTCAGAAGATCTTACACAGCCATGGCTCGCTTGCTGACATTCAGCGGCGACACAATCTGCCGGTCAGACGTCTTATTTGCAATTGCAAATGGAACTCAACCTTCTATATGCTTGATAACTGCACGTTTCTGCTGGAGCAGCCTAACGACTACCTGTAAAAACTCTGCGGCAGAACAGGTTCTGGGGAGCTTGTTTTTTTTCACCGCGCCAGTGGCTGCTCATGCGCGATGCATGCAGACTTCTGCGGCCATTTGATGAGATCACCAAACTGGTCAGTTGCAGCCATGGCGCCATCAGTGACATGGTACCTTATGCCTTCTTTATGGAGCATGCATTGCATTGTGTCTTTGATCAAGCCATGGAGGAGCAGGAGCAGGAAGATGAGGAAGTCGCAATGCTGGGTGTATTCCCAGGGGGGGCTACTCTGAGGCCGCGTACACACGGGCGGATTGTCTGTCCAACTTAGTCCGCTGAACCGTGTTTCAGCGGACAATCCGCTCGTGTGTGGGCTTCAGCGGACTTTTTCAGCGGACTGTCTGACGAACAAAGTCTTACGGAATTTCCGTAATTTTGTCCGTTCAAACTTGGTTTTGTCCGTCCAAACTTGGTTTCAGCGGACAGTCCGCTCGTGTGTAGGCAAGTTGGACGGACTAAGTATGGCGCATGCTCAGAAAGGATTTACACGGCCGAAGGTTGCATTGCAGTGTATAGGACGTCGTTTTTTTAGTCCCGTCGTACGTGCTGTACACGTCATCACGCACGCTTTCAGCGGACTGTCTGCTCATCGTGTGTGGTCAAGTCCGTTCATTCAAATTTTGAACGGACTGTCTGTCGGATTGTCTGACGAACTTAGTTGGGCAGACAATCCGCCCGTGTGTACGCGGCCTGAGACAAGTCAACAACAGGAGTCTGAAGAGGAGTCAGAGGAGGATGGTGCCGGGGCGGATGAGGAGGAGCAAGAAGAGCATGTTTTAAACATTTCTGGGATCCCTGTTGTTGTGTGTGGATGGGGAGAGGAGAACAAGGACAATGACATTATCCTGGATGATGAGCAGGAGCCAGGCCACCACACCGCTTCCAGTTTAGTGCAAATGGGGGCCTTCATGCTCCAGTGTTTTAACAGGGACCCCCGTATAAAAAGCATAAAGGTCAAGGACCAGTACTGGGTGGCAACGTACTTAGACCCCTGGTACAAACACAAAATGGCGGAAATGTTACCACCGCCACAGAGCGCTGTCAGAATGGAGCACTTCCAGGCCTTGCTTCGAGAAATGCTGCATTCTGCTTTTGCATGCGCTGGCAGAGGAGGAATTCCCACTCCCAGAGAAAGAGTTGCGGGTACCAATCCAACAGCGCCTGCAAGAAGAGGGCGGTTTGAAGATGTGTTGGTGGCTTCTGATATGAGGTCATTCTTTCAGCAGACCCATCGACAGGTTTCATCCGGATCCAGCATTAGGGAACGCCTAGACCGACAGGTGTCCGACTACATCGGGTTAACGGCCGATGTGAATGCTCTGAGGAGTGATGAACCCCTGGACTACTGGGTGGGCAGGCTTGACCTCTGGCCAGAGCTTGCCCAATTTGCAATGGAACTGTTGGCTTGCCCCTCATCCAGTGTCCTGTCCGAAAGGATGTTCAGCGCAGCAGGGGGGATTGTGACCGATAAGCGCACTCGCCTAGCTCACGACAGTGTTGACTACCTCACATTTATAAAAATTTATGAGGCATGGATCTTGGAGGAATTCAACACATGTGACCAGTAGACCATGTATATGCATAACTCTATAAACGATTTATTTCATTGAGCACACGGACCATTTTTCTACCTTTGGCTCACTTGCTTGTACAAAAAAGCACACCGTACTATATGCCCGTACCCTCCTGTTTGAAGAGGTTGAGTGGTGTCATATTTTTGGGTCCCGCTGCGAGTTGCTGGTATCAGTGCTGTTGTCAGTGCTCTCTCTCTCTATCTCGGTGCTGGTGTGGTGTCAGTGCTCTCTATCTCGGTGCTGGTGTGGTCTCAGTGCTCTCTATCTCGGTGCTGGTGTGGTCTCAATGCTCTCTATCACGGTGCTGCTGTCAGTGCTCTCTATCACGGTGCTGGTATCAGTGCTCTCTCTCTATCTCTGTGCTGGTGTCATTGCTCTCTATCTTGGTGCTAGTGTCAGTGCTCTCTATCTTGGTGCTGGTGTGGTCTCAGTGCTCTCTATCACGGTGCTGGTGTCAGTGCTTTCTATCATGGTGCTGGTGTCAGTGCTCTCTATCATGGTGCTGGTGTGGTGTCAGTGCTCTCAATCACGGTACTGGTGTGGTGTCAGTGCTCTCCATCTCGGTGCTGGCGTCAGTGCTCTCTATCACGGTGCTGGTGTCAGCGCCCTCTATCTCGGTGCTGGTGTGGTGTCAGTGCTCTCTATCACAGTGCTGGTGTCAGTGCTCAGTCTCTATCGCGGTGCTGGTTTCAGACAGTGAGGGAGATAGCAGCGGAGAAGCCAATCAGCAGGCAGTCCCAGCACCATGGCTGAGGATCAGCACTGGACTGGCACCTCCGGACCACCGCAGTGGAGCCCTGCATAGGTGGGGGTAAGGGCCGGGCAGAGGGAGGGGCTCCAGCACAGGTTGGCACACTGGGACACTGGCACAGCACTGCGCTGCCCTGACTGTGGCACTGATCATCTCCTGCATCCCCTTCATAGCCTGGCCTGACCTTGCCTCTCCTCCATGGCCTTCATGCGCTCCTGAATTGTCAAAATTTCACAGATAAAAAAAGAATGCTTGTTGTCGATCCCAGATTCACTTAATACTTTTGTTATGTCAGTGTCCATGTTGTGGGACTATGCGAGCACAGCTAGTAAGTATTTTGTGGCTGAAAATATGACCTGTAGGTTTTTAAGGTTCGCCTGCCATTAAAGTCAATGGGGTCTGCCGCAAACTTTGTGGTTCTCAAACTTTTGGCTGCGTTTGCACGTTCGTGTTCACGAAACGTCCCGTCGTAAGTTCGTCCATCACTAGTCCAGATAGCTCTGTAGGCTTCAATCCGTCCCCGTTCAGCACTACAGAGATTGCTTATATGTTCCCCTCTCGGTAACCACTCTTTTATAGCTGGTTTCCTAGTGCACTACCATTTTTTAGGGATAAGCCCCTTTGCGGCGTTGAGCAGGAACAGAACCAACGTTTTCCAATATTGTATCGAGGTTTTAGCTGTCCCATGAAACAAGCAAGTCCAGGGGTGTTGTGGAATCTTTTCCCCTGTTATCTTTTCTATATATGCTAGTATTTCCGGCCAATATTCTCTTATCTGTGGGCAGTCCCACCATATATGCCTTGTTGTTCCTGTTTGATTACAATTCCTCCAGCACTGGGGGGGGGGTTAATTGGGTGAAATTAATTCTAGGTGGGGTCAAATGCCAACACATCATATACTCATAATTTGCCTCTATCGAGGTTATGTCAGTTGTGAAGTTGTGTACTGCACCTATCATTTGTATTTCATCTAGTTTTGTACCCATATCATGTTCCCATTTGTTTATGAAAGGTAAGGTCCCTTGACTTTAAGTCTGTTAAAATTGCGTATATTTGGGATGTTCCATGTTTTACTGGTGTTCTTCTATTACAGAGCTTTTCAATTGTGGTTAATCCTTCCTCGTCTCTGATTGGTTGGGGGATTGTGCTCACAAAGTGCTTTATTTGTAAATATTCCCAATCCTTTAAATAGTGCCATCCATAAATCCTAATAAAATCTTGCCTTGCAATAACTTTCCCGTGAGTTGTGATATCTTTTAATTGTGCACCCCCCATTTGTTTTACCATCTGTGTCCCATTCCCTGGGAGAAAAAAAATTACGATTACGATTCACGATAATGGAATTAAAGGGGAATTATATTTCCATTTTTCTTTTCGATATAGTGTGTCCCATGTTTTAAGTACGGTTTTAGTTAACTCGTGCATGCTTATACTATATATTCTAAATTTCAGTGGTATACATATAATTTTTTGAAGTTGTGTCATGTAAAGTCTATCTTCCATCTTTACCCATCTCTTCTTAGTATTTATGTTTGCCCACTCCACCAATCTTGTTAAAATAATTGCCTTATGGTATACCTCTTTATATCTGGGCATACCATCCCTCCTTTTCTGGATAGCAAGTTATTATTTACCCTGACTTTTTTATTCTGCCATATATATTTCAGGATTATTGTTTTTATTACTTTAAAGAAATTTGATGGTATTTCTATAGGGAGCATCTGAAATTTATGTTATCTTCGGTAACATCACCATTTTTACTAAGTTTATTCTACCTAACCATGAATAATTTCATTAAGTAGTGGAATATAATTGGCTTGGTATAACTTGTCTATACTGGGGGTCAATTTGACTCCTAGGTATGTAATTTCTTTTCTTTCCCAGGTGAAGGGAAATTCTTGTTGCAATAGGCTTACTTATTTTTTGTCTAGGTCCATGTTCAATATTACTGTTTTTATGGGGTTAATCTTAAAGTTTGAAAGCTCACCGTATTGTTTAAGTTCTTTTACTAAATTAGATAGCGACAGCTTTGGTTTGGTCATGTTTAGCAGTATGTCGTCTGCATATGCCACAAGCTTATGCTCTTCCTCTCCAATTTTTATTCCACCTATATCTAGGTTGTTCCATATTTTAGTTAGTAATGGTTCTAGTGTGATTACATACAATAGCGGTGAGAGCGGGCATCCTTGCCTTGCACCGTTAAACATATCAAAAGCAGACGACATACTCCCATTGACCCCAACCCTGGTTGTAGGCTGTTTGTACAGATTGCTAATCCATCTCATGATTCTTGGTCACAATCCTGTGCTCCGGAGTGTTTCAAACATAAATATCCAATCAAGTCGATTGAATGCCTTGTCGGCATTGATCGATATTAAGATCATTGGGGACCTTCTTTCTTTTTCTTTATTCATTAATAATAAAGTTCTTATACTGTTATCTCTCCCCTCCCTGCCTGGTACAAAACCTGTTTGGTCAATATTTATCAAGTCTGGCATAAATTTTTTTAGTCTTGATGCCAGCACTTTCGGGTACAGTTTTATGCATTATTTTGCAATGGGGCGGTAGCTGGAACAAATATTTCTATCCTTCCCTACTTTTGGTATAACTGATATATTTGCCAGGAGAGATTCCTTTCTTATTTCTTCGTTTTCCCCTATACTATTGAAATATTTACATAGTTCTGGAACTAACTGTTCCTTAAATCTTTTATAGTATTTAATTGAGAACCCATCTGGGCCTGGGCATTTCCCCCCTGGGGTTTCTTTTAAAGCTTTATGGATTTCCTCCTGAGTAATGGGATCATCCCTTGTTTCAGAGCTTTCTTTTGTAATTTTTGGTGAATTACCTTCAGCTAAATATTCCTGTATTTTCGTTTTTCTACCCTCTTCCTCTTGTCTTGTCTCTATGGTTCTTATTGCATATACAGCACTATAGTATGTTTTAACAACATTTGCAATATCAGTTGTTTTATATTTCAGTTCCCCTATCTCATTTTTTATCTTTTCAATATAATTAAAGGTTTTTTTTGCTTTAGATATTTTTGCTAGGCGTTTCCCGGGTTTATTGCCCCACATGTATCTTTCTTTCGCCACATTTTTAAATACTTTTCTAGTTTCTTGTTCCGTAATGTCATTTATTTGACCCCTTTTTATAATAATCTTCGGTTGTATTTCTCCATCAAGTTGTATTTTATGTTTTAATTCCAATTCTTGCAGTTCCTTTACTACATTTTTCATTTTTATATCTATTTCCTTTTTTTTCCCATGCACCTATGGAAATCAATTTCCCCTAATATAAGCCTTATGGGCCTCCCAGAGGGTTGTCCTGGAAACCTCTGGTGTATAGTTTATGCAAAAGTATTGTTCAATCTCGGTCTGTATTGTATTTCCTACTTCTTTGTCATCTACTAGGTCTTCGATCTCCAGGAGCCCCCTCTCTGTCCCCCTTCTTTGAGTCTTATCTTTACTGTAGCCTGAGCATGGTCAGAGGCAGAGATAATTTTGTTCGCCGCCTCCGTAACTTGCAGGTCATGATCTAGTAAGATATAATCTAATCTGGAGTAGGAATCATGCACCGTTGAGTAAAATGTGTAGTCCTTTCTCCTTAGCTATAGTGTTCTCCAGACGTCAACCAACTGCTGACTATGGAGTTTTTTTTTAACAGTTTTGGTTGTTTACTTGTCGGTTCGGTGCACGGGACGTACTGTCCAAATCTTGATCTACATAAAAGTTAAAGTCTCTTGCTAAGATTAAATGGCCCTGTTTAAATTCTATTAGGGTATTAAGAATCGCATTTAAATATTTTTTGGGACGTTTGTTAGGGCAATATACATTTGCTAGGGTATACCTTTCACCTTGAAGCTTTCCCCTCAGGAACAGAAAGCGACCGTCTTGATCTAATTTCCTATCTTCCAAGGTGAAATTAATGTTTCTTGCAATCCAAATAGCAACTCCTTTTGCTCTCCTAATAGGGGAATCGGCATAGTACCATGTTGGAAATACACCTGAAAACAATTTAATATTTGAATCCAATGCTATGTGCGTCTCTTGTAGGAAGATTATATCTCCCCTATACCTTTCTAGCTCTTTAAGCATTTTATATCTTTTCTCTGGGGAGATCAACCCCCCCCTTATATTGTATGTGATAAACTTAACGTCTGTCATCATTTAGCTTAGTTGAATTTTTTACTTGAAAAAAACAAGGACAGACAGATCCTACCCCCCTCTCCCATTCCTCCTCCCCACCAAAAACTCCTACCATCCAAGAGTCCCCCCCTCTTCAGTTGGCACCTTGACCCCATGGTCTGTACCCCCATGGTCTGTACCCTGGACTAAGAGACCACCTTGTCCCTCTGCTCTCTTTGACCTAAGGTGGAGTTCTGTATGGTGCCATCGAATCTCGCCTCCCTATTTACTAGTGAGGTGGTTTCAGAGCATGCCAAGCATCCAGGTCCCCTCTTCCAGCTTTTTTTTTAATATCAGTAGTCTGTCTTTTCCTATGACCCCCGTTACCACCTGCCAGGCCTTCCGCCCCTCCAATACTCCCCTCATTCTCTCGAATCAAGGAGAGGAAGAAGAAGAAAAAAAATTATATTTCCTTTTTGAGATCAGTATTATTACCCCCATTTGTGCTGGGTTATTATCGTGACCTTTCTTCTAAACAGTCTTCCATTATGGGGATATACAATTTCCTACAAAATTCCGGGGTGTCCTTGGTGAATCTCAATCTAGATGTGCGTCCATTTTTCCTTCCGATTAAGCATGAGGGAAAGCCCCAATTATATTGAACGTTGTTTTAAACTAATGTCGCCAATAGAGGTTTTAAGTCTCTTCTTCTTTTCAGGATTTCTTTTGACAGATCTTGATACAGTTGGATAAGACTCCCTTCATACTTTGGTAGCGGCTTTCTTCTCAGGCTTCGCCAGAGGAGATTTTTATCTTCCCGGTGTTTGAATTGCACTATAATATCTCAAGGATTTTCATGTGTAAATTCTTTTGACCTCCTTATCCTATGGACTCTCTCAATTTTTTATTGGGTCTGTTATTTTGTTGTCCATGAAAGGGTTACAGATCTTCTTTGTAATTTCTATGAAATCTTCTTGTTGAGAGGTCTCTGGGACACCGCGTATCCTTATATTTTTTCTTCGGTCCCTATTTTCCTGGTCCTCTCTTATATGCTTGTTCTTGTTGTGCTTTTTTTTAAGGATTCAATTTCTGCTTCTAGTTTCCCTATATTGATACTGTTAGTTTGCGTTTTTTTTCCATGTCTTCAACTCGTTTGAGAATATGCCCAAGGTTTCTTTGGATTCTTTCCATTTCCGTTTTAAGTGATTTTTCCAAGGCCACAAACAGACTCAATTTCATTTTTGGTTGGTAGAGAAGATTTTTCATGTTGTACTTCTTTGTCTCTTATTTCCAACTCTAAGGATGGTTCTTGGTCAATATTTGATCCTGATAATATGTTGATCTCTTGTATAGTTTTGTTCTGAGATTTTTTTCTTCTCTTTCTCCCTCTCCCTCCTCCTCCTCTCCTTGCTCTCCGTCTGGTTATTTTTCATTACTTTCTGTTTTTCTGTTGGAAGCTCCTCAGCATTTCCCACTTGTGTGACATATTTATTCATTGGGCCCGGGCTGGTAGTCAGGCTTAAGCGGGGTGATTTAGGGGTTGCTCCCCCTCTTGCCGCCTTACCCCTCATTCTTCACAGGAACCCTCCTTTCTCCGGAATCCCCTTTCATTTTAATAGAGTCCGTAATTTATATATACTTCTGGGTACGCACTCATCCTTCGTGCTGCTTATAAGATGTTGGTGGAGGGATGGTGGATATTTCCACCTGCCCTCTTTCTTCTCCTGTTGTCGTCACCTCTCCTCTCTCCCCCCTCCATAGACTACCTCCCTCTCTCCTCGTTTTTCTGAGGGGTTTTATATGGATAGTCGGTATGCGTTTTTCTGCTTTTCCTCCTTCTTTTCCTTTCCTTTTTCCTTTACCCTTCCCCTCCTCTCTCCTACCCTCTTGCCTGTCCAGTTTAAAGCAGTTTATTTCTCATATCTGACCATACGTTCTTGGTTATACTTATTTATAGTATTACATACCGTCTTCGATCTTTATCTGATCCAGATTTAGTAATAACAGCATAGCAGAATAACTGTATATAGTAGTAGTGGAAATGGCGGTATTAATATGGCATAGGTTTATGTCCTATTTGGCTTAAATTTTCTTGCGACATATAATATTTACTTGCTGTACTCACCGCCTCTTTGAGATTGAGTATCCCTTTGCTTCTATGGTCCTTGCTTCCCGGGTCCAGGAGAGGGAAAGGAAATGTAGAGAGAAGGAGGGGGGGGGGAGACAGGGAGGGGGAAATGAGGGAGTGAGGGTATGCAAAAAAAAAAAAAAAAACTTTCCTTACAAACCTCGTTCTGCCCGTTCTATCCCCTGATTGTCTGTCGGGAGAACTTCTTGCAGTGCACTGTGGATTGTTTGTTTTCCCTAGTGTGCTTGTCCCAGAAAAAAAAAACAAGCTTATCTTTGTTAATGGTGCTAGACAGTGTAAGACTTCATTGATATTTAATGACAGGTTGCTTGAAACTCAACCATAAAAGTACATATTTTTGTTATCAGATGTTCAGTTAAAAGTGAAAGGAATACGAAGTTGTATATAATACTTGAATTGAACATTCAGTGTAAAGTGAAACAATCCCAGTAGCAGATGGTTAGCAAGCTGTCTTATAATAGAAATAAATACTTTTCACTTTACCCAGGAAAGTATCCTCTCTATCCCAGCATCTGTCCAGCACTGTCCCTTGAAGGGCCCTTCTCATCTCCTTGCAGCCCCTCCTCTGAACTAATAACAAACAGAGCAGTATCCATGGGATTGGAGAGTAAAAGTGGAGAGGAGAGATTGCCGACGAGGAGGTAAGGAGATAAGCTCTCGTTACGGATATCGGGGGAGGGGACCGCACCAGAGACCAGCTAGAAAAGCTTGCCGCGTTCTGTATTATGCCGGTATACTACCGACCCTGGGCAGAGGCGGTAGAGATAACACGCCAGGTCAAGGCTCCAGACACTCCGTAGCTGCCTCATGAACCGCTCAGGTTCAGTAAGCTTCGTCAAGCCATCCTAATGGGTGAAGAGCTCAATACAAGGGGGAAGGGGGGCGCTGGAACGAGAGGTCAAATGCGGTATCTGCATTCAAGTCCTAGAGCTGGGAGCGAGACCTGCATGCTCAGATTCAAAGCTCGAGCCATTGCTAGACTGCTCCCTGAGCAATCCCATTGAAAAAGTCTCTTATGACGAAACATGTCTGGACGTGGCTTCCTGGCAATTCACTGAGCGGGGTGTAGGACGGAGGAATGCGATCTAGTACACCGCCTTGTGTTTCACAGGGGTAAGGAGTGGGTGAGATCACTGAGAGTTCTATCGCACACCCTGGGTCCGCTGTGACCAATTTCGATTGCTTCACCAATGTTTGGTTTGCTGTGACAAGAGATTTATTTGCCGCTGTTTGCTATTTGGCACATGTGAGTGTAATATTTGGAGTGCTGTTTTTTAATAAAGTTTATGAGACGGTGTTACACTATTGGAGCATTTCTTTATTTTCACATGTGGGGCAAACTGAACTATGGCATCTAGGACAGGGTGTCGCGCATAACGGAACTCATTTAAATTCATCTGGCATCATATCCAGGAGTGGATGAATGCGCTTTTAGGTGAACACGAGAGTGGGAGGCAAATTTATTTGGTGAGTGTGCTTGAATAAGTGGAGTGGAGACACAAGCACATCGGTGTGGTGGAAGATCTAATTGGATTAATTTATGTTGGATTTTACACCATTCATCGGACTGTTTTTTGAGAGATTTGAATTTTATGGACACTTATGTTATAATATTTACACTTAGTATACACTGGGTAATTTATTTAATTATATGTTGACACGTTTATTATGTGTATTTCTTTATATTTGATTGAGCTACAATAGTGGTTGCATTTGCTGCTTTACACATGTATGCACTGAAAAATCAATTTATTCTGCTCTGTGCAGTAGTTTATGTTTTATGTTATATGTAACAATTTTTTAGGGAAATTCAGAGAATTCACTATTTAGGCTATTGTATGTTTACAATCCTTTTTTGTGTTTATGAGCGCCGCATGCCTCAGTTTTTATTTTGATTTTGATTTCATACTCTACAAATCGCTGTCTCTAGATCTTTTCTAATCTGGTTAGTTTTCTTGCAATCCGTCTCTGTTCACATCACATCTATGATGTCACTGGCGCATGCGCATAATGTCCCCTGTTCACAGCACAGCAAGTTAGTCTATTCAGTATTCTGCTGTGGCTCCATCATGTCCTTTCTGTGGCATTGCTCTGCAATCCTGCAAGAGTACAGGCCCAGTCACAATGTCCTGTTAACACCCCATGTGACTGGCAACATCACAGAGGGTGTAAACATTGGTGCATAGCATGGAACAGGTTGCTGGACAGGGCTGCCATAGTAATCCAGAACAAAAGCGAGGCTTGGCTAAAAATAAAAAAAATAAAAAATCACTGGGTTTGTGCGGGATTACGGCATTGAGAAACCGAGAGGGGAGAAGCACTCATCACGGCCAACTCGGAAGATAGTGCCAGCCTTGGCCGGTAAGGAATAAAATAAGAAATACACGAAATAACAGTAAGAAACATGCAAAGGGTTCAGTTACTGGACAGGATGTAATGGAAGGCTTTATCATACTGGCTGCATTGGGAAGAAGCACATCAGGGGCAGAGTTTACTGCCGCTTTAATCCTGCATAGAATCCGCCAGGTTGGTCATTGATTACCTGCATATTGGATGTTCGGTGTAATTCTCAGTATCTGGTACAATTCAAACTATGGATACTGCACAGTACACCCTGCATAATAACCCTTCTCTTGTTCTGTATACTGTGTCTCAGAATCTGATCACGTTCTGCACAATAAGAATCTGCAATGTTCTGCACAGTAGTATTTCTCTTACTATGCTGGGTGTCTGAGTATCTGCTCTTATTTTGTATGCATGGATGCTTCAAAGGTGTTGTTTAAAGGAGAATTAAAGCCAAAGCTCGTTTGAGGTCACACCAAGCACAAAGTTGGAGGGTTACTATAGGGGGCAGCAAAGAAATTAGGGCTGCTTCTGCAAGAAATCTTGCAACTCAGACTGAAGTGGAGGTCTGGGAAGTGTGAATCTGAAATGTAAATATATATTTATAAAAATATAAAATAAAATATACTGTGTATACACATACTATTTTGCTCATGTTTACAGAGTGCAACTAAAATATGAATCAAGCTATATATAGATGGTATTTATCACAAACTTTTTTGTGATGTCTAGACACTAGAATTAATGGTGCACAATTTAGCATTCTTACTTGTTTTTTCATGTGAATTTTTTCTTTAATATATAGAGCACATTTCCTTTTAATTATCTTTGCAATTAGGATCTATGGTATCCACATGGGAACGTGAAACGTTTTTTTGTGTACTGATTTAATTATGCAGTAAATACAGACCAAGGGAGGGAATATTGTTGTATTTTTTTTTTAACTGTTTATCTTTTTTGTAATTTGGGGGAACAAAGAACTAAAAATCTGAACCACTGTCAACACAGTTTTTTTGACCTATATAAAATAAAAAATTACAGTATATAAACCTGACTTTATCAATTGCATATTGGTGGGGGTAGGGGTAGTTGAAAGTAAATTAGATAATATTGTTAAATTTTTACTCAAGTCTATGTTAGAAATACCACAGAAAGTTGCACAGAATTCCAGCCGTGTTGTTACCCCATTCCGCTTTCAAGAAGCATAAGGTTCCTACATGCAAAGGTGGCAAGTTACACCTAGGGAGCTGATATTATTTGATTGGTTAGCACTCCTAATTTAAAGCAATGTGAACACAGTGTTTTCTTCCAGTGGGGAGTGGATCTACCCTCTGTTAGTCCACGCATGAAGGTTTAGCATCCCAATTCCTGCACTAGGTAGCTTGCAGTAGGTTAAAGTTCACGTTTAAGTATACATATGGCGACTCGTTTAAAGAGCAGAAACTCCAAATGGACTACAAGGTCTAAATAGTAACAGTAAATTGAAATAGTTTTTATAAACAACAGTAGATAAAGGTTCTAAAAACACCAAACCTTCCTTTTGACAAGTAAAACAAACATAAATCACAAAGTTATGAAACATCCCTAATGCCCCTTTCACACATGCGGATGGTATGTCCGTATTTCATCCATCCGTTTGCGGATGAAATACGGACATACATTCATCCCTATGGGATAGCGGGTGTCTGCGGATGAGCATCCACAGACACCCGATTTAGTCCGCCTCCGCAACAGTCCGATTCTGCAGACGGAGGAAAATCCTATTTTTCTATCCGTCTGCAGAGTGAATCGGACGAACACGGACAGACGGTCCGTGCTCGTCCGATCCCCATAGAGGAGAGCGGAGATCTGACAGGGCGGTCCCTGCACAGTGTGCGGAGACCGCCCTGTCCGCAGCCGGCTCAGCGGGGACAACGGAGCGATCCCCGCTGAGCGAGCGAATCTTCACGGGGCGGATCATTACTGATCCGCCCCGTGTGAAAGAGGCCTAACATTTTTTTCCCCACATGCCTGTTGCAGGTTTAGAATGCAGACCTTCATAATTCTATGGAAAAGAAAAATCATATATAGTGGCTTAATTTGACCTAAAATACAAACAAATTAGATCTTTTTGCATTACACAAATTACAGAACCCACAACTGTGAAAAGATGTGTATTTTTTATCACCACATTTTACAAATTCTTATCCTGATACAGATTAGGCCTTTGCATAAGGCTCAGTGAGATGATTGTCTGGACCTCCTTAGGCACCAGAAAAAGCAGCAGAATGAATGCAAAGGGCCAGGTTATGCCTAGTGACAGTCAGTGCTTCATGTAAAGTTTGTTAGACTTACAGCATTCAAATACAAATAATATCTTGCAGTTAGCCTTCGTATATCAAAAACATGTCCTTTATGTAAAACTAATCATGGTTTTAAAGGTTACATATAAAATATTATGCATCGCTTCTAAAGACTAAATAAAACAAGACTGAAAATCTTCATAGCATACCCTATCACAGCACATAGGCTAAGGCTATTTAAGAACTATACTTTATGCAGAAGCAGAGTGCATTCCTCGCTTTCCAGGAAGATGAGTGATGTGGTTGGCTCATCTTGATTCTGGCTATTTTTCAGGTAGTGGTTAACAATTTTACAGTCTCGGTTGTATTGGTATGGTATGTTTTCATACGGCTTCAGGTCCAAGTCCAGGATGGAAACTGAATACAGGAAACTTGTTCTTGAGGCTTTTATCACAGGTCTTGACTCAAAGCTAAAACAAGAATTACATTGTGAGAAGCACTTCGGATAGTAATTTGTTGACATATAATCTGTAACACATTTTTAGGCAGCTTTTTTTTTCCTTTAACTGTTCATATCTAAAAATTACAATTATTAAATTTTATCTAAACACAAGAAAAATAAATATATATTGCAGCTTACTAGTCCTTAGATGTGGCTAAATTTTTAGTTTTTTTGGATTTTTTTCCCCCCATTTTCACCTGCTGATCCAGCCAGTAACACACTTCCTGCCTTGGGGTGACTACACTTTCTCCACCACTGTATCGATCACCTTTTTTAATAAAGATTTTAACTATAGCATATGAAGAAAAGTTGAGTAAACATCCAAGTAAGCAGGAAATGTTTTGTCTCAACCCTCTAAACATCATCTGGACAGCTTGGTGTGTTTAATGACGTTGAAAAATAACAGACTTAATGGAAAATCAAAAGGTAATACAACTGTCAGGACTCTTTCAGATTGAGCCAGCCTGCTCCGATCAATAGATTGCCCATTGAACTGAGCAGAATGGCAATGGAATGTTTCATTAAGTGCAAACAAGTGTCCATAAACAAAAAAATCCCAAATCTTGTGACATTACATCTTTCAATACGATTATAAAATTATCTGAGTTTATATATACATTTTGTGACATAACAATCACAATTGTTGCATAGTGTATTTAGGTTGATAGAGCATTATTTGGACATTTTATTTTTTTGGCACATTGGTGGTATATTCATTCGAGTTGTTATTTTATATATATATATATATATATATATATATATATATATATATATATATATATATATATATATATATATATATATATAAAAAATCACTTACATACACATATTGTTGTGGAAATGTTATGAAGATGTATTTTAATATGTATTGTCATAGTGTCTCCCAGTGTTAATTCTCCCACAACCCGTTCTAAAGAGCTGACTGGGACAACCAGGCCAAAGATGGCCCCGGCGCCTCTTCGGACATGGAGCACTCCATGGCGGCCACTAACAAAGTACTCGATGCCACTTCCCTGTGCCAGAGCACGCTCACCACCAAAATTGAGGAGGTCAAAATTGATGCATCCCTCATCCGGCAGGATCTCTCTACCCTGCGGGAGCGTGTGACGGAGAGGGAGACCCACATTAGCAGAGTGGAAGACATCTTGCACCCTCTGCAACATACTACTGATGAGGTGTGCCGCCAGCTATAACAGATTAGTGTGAAGCAGGATGACATGGAGAATCGCCTCTGGAGATGTAATCTCTGCTTTATTGGCCTTCCTGAGACTGCTGAGGGCAATGAACTGGCCAGTAGGGATGAGCTTGGTGTTCGAGTCGAACGCATGTTCGATTCGAACACCGGCTATTAGCCCGTTCGGCAAAGCCAGAACTCTGTGGGCCATTCGCGCCAAATTTGTGTGGTGCTCACAGCCCACAATGCACTGCGCCATCACAGTGCATTGCTGGCTCATGATTGGTCAAGCATGCACTGTGACCCCGCATGCTTGGCCAATCACAACGCCGGCAGCGAGGAGAGCCATAATTGGCCACAGGCAGGATGCCTGTGACCAATTATAGCTCAGGGGGTTTAGTACACACCCCACACTATATGAAGCCGCCAGCGCGGCAGCATTGTGTAGTGTGTTCCGGCGTGCAGGGAAAGAGCTAGATAGGCAGGGACAGTGTGTTCTTTTCTCAGGCATCTGCAGAAGTTAGTGGGTGTTGTTTGCCTCCAGTGCAGTATACACCTGTATCTACCCTTTATTGCGGTTGTTCTCTAATACAGTCAGCCATCTGCCGGAGTTAGTGGGTGTTGTGTTTCTCCAGCACAGTATACAACTGTATCTACCCTTCATTGCTGGTGTTCTCTAATACAGCCATCTGCAGGAGTTAGTGGGTGTTGTGTGCCTCCAGCACAGCACAGTATACACCTGTATCTACCCTTTATTGCTGGTGTTCTATAATAAAGGCATCCACAGGGGTTAGTGGGTGTTGTGTGCCTCCAGCACAGCCCAGTATACACCTGTATCTACCCTTTATTGCTGGTGTTCTCTAATACAGCCATCTGCAGGAGTAAGTGGGTGTTGTATGCCTCCAGCACAGTATACACCTGTATATACCCTTTATTGCTGGTGTTCAATAATAAAGGCATCTGCAGGAGTTAGTGGGTGTTGTGTGCCTCCAGCATAGCACAGTATATACCCGTATCTACCCTTTATTGCTGGTGTTCTATAATAAAGGCATCTGCAAGAGTTAGTGGGTGTTGTGTGCCTCCAGCACAGTATACACATGTATATACCCTTTATTGCTGGTGTTCTATAATAAAGGCATCTGCAGGAGTTAGTGGGTGTTGTATGCCTCCAGCACAGCACAGTATACACCTGTATCTATCCTTTATTGCTGGTGTTCTATAATAAAGGCATCTGCAGGGGTTAGTGGGTGTTGTGTGCCTCCAGCACAGCACACTATACACCTGTATCTACCCTTTATTGCTGGTGTTCTATCACACAGACATCTGTAGGAGTTAGTGGGTGTTGTGTGCCTCGAGCACAATATACACTACCCAATTGCTGGTTTTCCCATCTCCCTGCCATTACTATGTCTGGAAGGCCAACAAGGAGAGGCAGACAGGCACGAGCCAATAAAAGAGGGCAAACAGGCTTTGTGTCTAGAGACAACAGTTCTGGTCATGGACGCGGTGCATCGTCATCAGCACGTGACCATGGGACATGCTTGTCCTTATTTTCGGCAGCAGGACGTGTTGAGCCGCATCATGCCGAAGACTTGGTAGAGTGGATGACAAGCCCTCTTCATCCTCCTCATCCTCTCTCACCCAGGCTCAGGGTACCAACGCATCCTCTTCCCTCTGTCATCAGTCACTCTTTCCCTAGACCCACCATGTCCTCCTGAGGAGTCCCCCGAACTGTTTGAGCACAGTGTTGGGTACATGCTCCAGGAGGGTGCCCAGTGTTTTGAAGGTTCTGATGATGATACCCAGCTAGAGGAAGGCAGTAGCGTGAGTGCAGAGAGAGGGGTTGCTCAAGAAGGACAGCAATCTGGCAGTCATGTTCCACCAGCTGCAGCATACTGCCAGGTTTGCTCCAGTGATGAAGAGGGAGGGGATGATGAGGTCACTGACTCCACGTGGGTGTCTGATAGGAGAGAGGAGGAGGAGTCTGATCTCCAATCATGCCCCTGTTGAAGACATTTATGTCGAAACGCGTCGGGCTAGCTGTTGGCACCCCACATTGCTTTTAGTCTTATCTTTTATTTAGCCTTTATGTGATCACTAAGTCATAATTTTTACTCAATTATTTGACTTTAAAATAAATTTGCCGGTTAAGACCGTCTGACCCGCACCATGTGGAGCTTTCTTTTTCTTTTTTTGGCTTAAAACCCACACCATTCTCTACCCCATATTTGGGGTTACCTGTGCCAATCGAGTCACGTCTGAGCTGGACAAGAAACTACCCTGGCGTTCCATTAGTGAGATATACCGCATGGTCTACAGCTGTTTGGAGTTTCCTTACCATCTTGACGGACCTTCACTGATCCATCCTTTGGTCCTAGGTCAGGACCGCAAGCCTTCCAGACTCAACCGTCGTAAGACCGTGTGAGTCCAACACAGTTGGTAAGAGTATTTACCTATTTTACTAATGTCTGCAGACAAGCTGATATACTCGGGTGTGCCTGATTAGCAAGACCCCTATCTCCCTTGAAGTGGTCTAATCATCCCTGCACCAGTCACATCACGGAGGTTTCCACCCATTTTAATTGGACTTCTCTCATATGATCATGGACTTTCTTATGTGACCACTCTTTATATATTTTTTGTCTATGTGGGTGTTTATCATATTCACTATTGTAGAAGCGCTACACTATTTTTACCCCAAATTGTTGAACTTTGTTTGTTTTAAGTGTTGGCAGCTGTTCTTTTTGCTTAGTTAGTTACAGCGCAGTGTTTTCCCCCCTTTTTTCCTGATCTCCAATGAGGCAGGATGCCCTTTGGGTGCCAGCTTAGGGGTATCACACCGACTGAATCACACCGCAGAGCTCCGCCTGTGCAGGGCGCTGCCTCTGCACGTTATTCCAAAAGTTCTTTGGTGTGGGCTTTTTTGAGACGAGTGCATCAGATAGCACCGCTGCTATTTGCAACATATGTCTCAAGAGTATCTCGCGTGGCAAAAACATCAGCCGCTTGGGCACCACATGCTTGACCAGACATATACTGAGCTGCCATGCAGCTCGTTGGCAAGCGTACCTTAAAGACCCACACCAAAGAAAAAGCAGACCTCTCCTTGCTTCTCATCAGCTGGTATCTCCAATCCCACTAGACCTTCAGTCCTCTCTGAAACCTGCACTGAGAGGAATGAAGGTGTAGAATTAGGTGTGTCACAGACAAGTAGTTGCGGGCACTCTGCTAGCAGTACACCCACGTCCGATTGTAGAAGACAAAATTTCCCTGCCCCAGCTGCTGGACCGTCAAAATAAGTTCACTCCCAGCCAGGTGACATGCCCACCAGGTGGAATTCAACGTTGGCCATGCTGCAGCGGCTGCACACACAGCAGAGGGCCATCAATGAGTACCTGTGCGACTACAGTACCAGGACAGGGTCAGGGGAGCTCAGTTTTTTATCACCACGCCAGTGGGGCATGATCAGGGATGCATGCACTGTCCTGTCACTGTTTGAGGAGGCCACAAGGACGGTGAGCGGTGACAGTGCATGCATCAGTGACACTGTACCTCTTGTCCACCTGTTGTAGCATACGCTGCCTGGAATAATGGACAGGGCACTTGAGGCAGAACAGAGGCAGGAAGAGGAGGACTTCCTTGCCTCTCAAGGCCCCCTTTATCCAGTGTCCCTGCTGTCCCACCCATCACACAGGAAGAGGACAAGGAGGAGGAGGATTGTGTCAGCATGGAGGTGGAGCCTGGCACTCAGCATCAGCAGTCTTTTAGGGATGATTTACAGTCCCAAGAAACTCGTGGACTTCTATGTGGCTGGGAGGAGGTGGCTGCAGATCATGTTGTCCTTAGTGACCCAGAGAACTCTGGCCTGAATGCCTCAGCTAACCTACGCTGCATGACCTCCCTGATCCTGCAAAGCCTGCGCAAGGATCCTTGTATTCTTTGGATCAAGGAGAGGGACCATTACTGGTTGGCCACTCTCCTTGATCCACGGTACAAGGGTACGTTTGCGGACCTTATCTTGCCATTGCAGAGGATGAGACATCTCTGGGAGGCCTTGCAGAAAGGTCTGTGCCACGCGTTCCCAGAGACTGGGAGGTTACAAACTCCTTGTCCTGGACAATGTGTTGCTTAGGCTTCGGTCAGTCACAGAAGGAGCATTGGAGAAGGTGGCCGTCTGACCAATGCGTTCAGATGATTTTTTTATTCTGCAGCCCCAAGGTATGATCGGTTCCAGCAACCATCGCCAGCGTCTGATTTAAATGGTGCAGGAATACCTAGGGGCAAGGTCAGACTTGGACACCTTTCCCACAAAAATCCTCTGGCTTACTAGGTCTCGAGGATGGATCACTGGTCTGAGCTTGCACAGTATGCAATTGAGCTACTGGCCTGTCCTGCATCCAGCATTCTTTCGGAACGCACCTTCAGTGCTGCTGGAGGCTTTGTAACAATCACAGGGTGTGTCTGTCCACCGAATCAGTTGATCGACTGACCTTCATAAAGATGAATCAGTCTTGGATCACCACCAGCTACCAAGCACCTGAAGCTGATGTAACCGATTTTTTTGGAAATGTCACATCCCTTCAAGACTGCCTATGCTGATGCTGAGTGACTGTCCTGTTATGTTGACTGACTATCCTCTTCCTCCTCAATGATCCCGCTGATATCTTGGAAGAACATTTTTGGTTCTGGGTGATGCCACCAGCCCAATTTTTCAGCCCGTTTAACAGGGGCGTGTAATTACAGTTTTTGATGCAATGCTTTGCAGCAGGGCTCATTCCTGCACTCCAAATAGAGCATATGGGAGAGGTTGCAGTGTCGTGGCACCAGTGCCTAAGGCCCAATTTTTCAGTGTCAGGAACCAAGAAACAGACAGAGACAGATGTACAATCAAATCACACTTGTTTATTAATAAAAAAAAAAGGTAAATAGAAAAAAGCGTAGTCAAGCATAGCCAGAGTCTAGTAGCCAGATTGGGTAGTCAGCCAGTCCAAAGTTCATAAACCAGATCGGGTAATCCGCCAGTCCAGACATCAGGGATCCAAGGAGAGCAACTGCAAGCAGGATAAGAAGTCAGGAGGGATGTCAGCAAGCCAGTCTTGAAACAAACAGCAGGAGATGGTTCCTTGTGATATGACCAACGCGGAGGCAAAGGAAAGAGTGAGCTGGAAGGCTTTAAATAGGCAAGTCAGACGAGCATAATCAGGAACAGGAAATATATAATCGCCGCGCTTAGGAAGAAGAATATTTTTAGGTTGCTGCCACCCTCTAAGCCCTCAGCCCCTATTAGGGAGCTACGGCTGTTTAGCTGTTTATAATGTTATTATAGGGCTTATGGCGCTACCTATACCAGAATGACAAATTTATCTATAATACCCAGGTTATAGTTCCCAGTGCTCGTGCCAGTGTATAAACAATGCAATTAGCTTATCCACGCACCAACTGTGGAAAAAGAGAGCTGACAATTAGCCGACAGCTGAGCGGCCAGCCCAGAGGACGAAGGGCTAAGCCAGCCCTGACAGTACCCCCTCCCCAATGACCCCTCTCCCTCGGAGGGCCACCGGGCTTGAGGGGAAACGTCTATGGAACTTGCAGAGGAGGACAGGGACATGTACGTCAGATGAAACCCAGGAGCGTTCCTACGGACCGTACCCCTTCCAATGCACCAGGTACTGTATGCGCCTACGGAACCCATGGTAGTAAACAATGGATTGTACCTCATACTCCTCATGGTTCTCAACCTGAATAGGGGGAGGACGTGGCACCGAGGTGGTAAATCGGTTACAGACCAACGCTTTCAATAAGGAGGCATGAAACACATTTGAGATGCGCATACTAGGAGGAAGGTCCAATGCGTAAGCTACTGGGTTAATCCTGCGAAGGATACGGAAAGGCCCAATAAACCGAGGTGCAAACTTCAGTGAGGGAACATGAAGCCGGAGGTTGCGAGATGACAGCCAGACCCTGTCCCCAACTTGGTAGGAAGGTGCAGGCAGGCGTCTGCGGTCAGCATGGAGTCTGTACCTATCATTAACATGACGCAAAGCCTCCTGGACTTGTACCCAAGTGGAACGAAGACCACGGAGATGCTCCTCTAATGCAGGAATACTCTGATGAACAAACGAGTCAGGCAACATGGAAGGTTGCAAACCATAATTCGCCATAAATGGAGACAACCGGTAGGGCAGAATTCAAGGCACTGTTGTGAGCAAACTCTGCCCAAGGTAATAGGTCAGACCAGTTGTTATGATGGTCAGAAATATAGCAACGTAAGAATTGCTCCAAGGACTGATTTGCTCGTTCTGCGGCCCCATTAGACTGCGGGTGATATGCAGAAGAGGACGCAAGCTGGATTCCCAACTGTGCACAAAATGCTCGCCAGAACCGGGAGACAAACTGACTGCCCCTATCTGAGACAATCACCTTGGGTAGCCCATGTAAGGGAAAGATCTCCCGAGCAAAAATGGAAACCAGTTCCTTAGAGGTGGGTAACTTCTTAAGTGGAATACAATGACACATCTTTGAGAAGCGGTCAACCACCATAAGGATAACAGTGTTGCCTTGGGAGTTGGGCAATTCCACAATGAAATTCATAGACAGGTGAGTCCAGGGTCTCTCTCCATTGGGTATGGGTTGTAGGAGGCCCACTGGAAGGTGTCATGGAGTCTTACTCTGAGCACACACGGGACAGGCAGCTACGAAGGCAGTAACATCAGCCCATAGACTAGGCCACCAGAATTGTTGGGAGATGGCCCAAATGAGTTGATTCTTCCCAGGATGGCCAGCTGCCTTGGGAGAATGGTAAGTCTGGAGCACTGCAGTATGGAGACTCTCTGGGATAAAGCAGCGGTCACAAGGTTTATCAGGAGGAGCATGGACCTAAGCAGCAAGAATTTTGTCACCCAAAGGAGAAGTAAGACTGGTGCGAACCATAGCCAAGATACGATCAAGAGGAATCATAGGAACCGGAACCGACTCCGACTTGGAAGTGGAGGAAAATTGTTGTGACAAGGCATCAGCCCTTACATTGTTAGTACCGGGTAAGAATGAGACAATGTTATTAAAGCTCGACAAGAAAAGAGTCCATCACGTCCTTCTGAGAGAGAGTCGCTTAGCCTCAGACAAGAATGTAAGATTCTTATGGTCAGTAAGAATAAGAACGGGCACAGTGGTATCTTCAAGGAGATGTCTCCATTCTTTCAGGGCTAAAATGATCGCCAACAGCTCTCTGTCACCAATCTCACAATTGCATTCAGCAGGTGACAATTTCTTGGAAAAGTAACCACACGGATGCATAGTGCTCTCAGAGTTAGGACGTTGAGACAGAAGGGCGCCAACTCCAGTCTCAGAAGCATCAACTTCTAGAATAAAAGGCAACGTAGGATCAGGATGTGCCAACACAGGAGCAGAAACAAAAGGCAGCCTTGAGAGTCTCAAAGGCCTTAATGGACTCCGGAGACCAACCTTGTGGGTTACCGTCCTTTCTGGTCATATCAGTCAGAGGCTTGACCAGAGAAGAGAAGTTACGAATAAACTTCAGATAGTAGTTTGCAAAGCCCAGGAAACACTGCAGAGGACGTAAACCCACGGGTCGAGGCCACTGTACGACTGCCGACAGTTTCTCTGGGTCCATCAAAAAACCAGCAGTGGAAATGACATAGCCCAGGAATGTGACCTGTTCACGATGGAACTTGCACGTCTCCAGATTACAAGAGATTGTTCTCTCTTAGTTTCTGAAGTACACGACAGACATCGGTGTGGTAGCTCTCCAGGGACTTGGAAAATATGAGGATATCATCGAGATAAACCACCACACACAATTGCAACAAATCTCGGAGGACATCGTTAATAAATTCCTGGAAAACTGCTGGGGCGTTACAAAGGTCAAAAGGCATTACCAGGTATTCATAATGGCCTGTTCTGGTATTAAACACAGTTTTCCACTCGTCGCCCTCCTTAATGCACACGAGATTGTATGCCCCTCTCAGGTCAAGCATTGTGAAAACCGTTGCTCCTTTGAGACGATCAAATAACTCTGTAATCAATGGAATCGGGTAGGCATTCTTAATCGTGGCACGATTGAGACCCCTATAATCTATAGGGAGACAAGGAGTTGCGGATGAAACCTCGAGAAAGTGCGTCAGCAACATACTCTTCCATGGCCTTATCCTCCAAGACTGACAAAGGGTAAACCCGGCCACGAGGAGGTATGGCACCAGGTTAAAGGTCAATTGCACAATCATAAAGCCGGTGTCGAGGCAAACTACCGGCTTGACCTTTATCAAAGACATCGCCAAAATCACGGTACTCCTCTGCAGGGAGGGGAGTGAAGCAGTGCACGGGACCTTGGATACCTTCAGGAAGCATGTGTCACTGCACTGTGGTGACCAGGAGAGACCCTCAGCACGGAGCCAATCAAAAGAGGGGTTGTGCCTCTGTAACCAAGGATAACCAATAACCAGTAGAAATCTGGGTGAGGAAATTACTTGGAATTGAATTATCTCTTGGTGAAGAGCCCCTACGGCCATGGACAATGGAACCGTCTCATGAGTCACATGGGCAGGCTGTAAAGGTCTCCCGTCAAGAGCCTCAATGGCAAGTGGAGTGTCACACAGCTGCAGCAGAATCGAGTGCTGCGAAACAAATGCAGCATCAATGAACAGGCCTGCAGCTCCAGAGTCGATTAGCGCCTGTATCTCGATGGACAACTCAGCCCAAGAAAGGGTGGCCAAAACCAGGGGCTTATCCTTCTGGATAACTGGTGACGAAACGCCACCTAAGGTATGTCCATGACAGGACCTCAAGGTTCGGGCGTTCCCTGGACGGGTAGGACAAGACTTCAAAAAGTGACCTGCCTGGCCACAATAAAGGCACAATCTCTCCCTCCTCCTAAAGGCTCTTTCATCCGCAGAGAGACGCGTGAAGCCTAGGTGCATGGGTTCATCTTCACTGGCCAACTCGGTACCAGGAGGCATGGGAGGTAAGGGAGGCATGGGTGGGATTACAAAGCTCAGAGGCAAACATAGAGGAGGCTTACGCAAGCGCTTCTTAAGAGAAAGTCTTTCTCCGAGTCTGAAGTCAATGAGGATGGCAAACGAGATCAAGCTCTCCAACTCAGTGGGTATATCTCGGGCTACTATCTCATCCTTGATGGAATCTGAGAGACCATGAGAAAAAGCAGCCACGAGGGCTTCATTGTTTCAAGCAACCTCTGCTGCCAGAGTACGGAATTCAATGGCGTAGTCGGCAACAGTTCTCATACTCTGTTTGATGGACATGAGGCACTTGGCAGCAGAAGCCGAGCGTGCGGGAACGTCAAAAACCCTTTTAAAGGAGGCCACAAACTGAGGGTAACTCAAGACAACAGGTTTTTGCATCTCCCATAGAGGGTTAGCCCAGGCCAAGGCTCTCTCAGAAAGCAAAGATATCACAGAACCTACTTTGCTTCTGTCCGTGGGAAACGCCTGGGGCAGCATTTCGAAGTATATCTCAACCTGATTGAGAAACCCTCTGCATTGAACTGGATCGCCCCCAAATTGCTGGGGAAGCGGAGCAGAATCAGACATACCTCTTATAGAGGTAATACTCGAGGCGGGTGCCTGCGCAGAGACTGGTGCAGCAGCAGGGACGGTCTGCGACTCAGGTAGTACCGGAGCAGCCACCGTGGGGGATTCCAGGTGAGCCGTGCAATTCAGGAGCATTTGTAACACCAAGGCAAACTGATCCATGCGGTAATCTTGCTCATTCAATCTGGAAAAAATATTACCAACAAGTGGATTTACTGTATCTTCTAATTCATGACCTTCGCGTACTGTCAGGAACCATGAAACAGACAGAGACATAAGTACAATCAAATCACATTTGTTTATTAATAAAAATAAAAAGGTAAATAGAAAAAAAGTGTAGTCAAGCATAGCCAGAGTCCAGTAGCCAGATCGGGTAGTCAGCCAGTACAAAGTTCATAAACCAGATTGGGTAATCAGCCAGTCCAGACGTCAGGGATGCAAGGAGAGCAACTGCAAACAGGATAAGAAGCCAGTCTTGAAACAAACAGCAGGAGATGGTTCCTTGTGATGTGACCAACGCGAAGGCAAAGGAAAGAGTGAGCTGGAAGGCTTTAAATAGGCAGGTCAGATGAGCATCATTGGGAACAGCTGGTAACTGTGGAAAGAGAAGAGAGCTGACAATTTGCCGACAGCTGAGCGGCCAGCCCAAAGGATGAAGGGCTAAGCCAGCCCTGACATTCAGCCCCTGTTTAACAGGGGCGTGTAATTACAATTTTTGATGCAATACTTTGCAGCAGGGATCATTCCTGCACTCCAACTAGAGTATCTAGGAGAGGTTGCAGTGTCGTGGCACCAGTGCCTAAGGCCCAATTTTTCAGCCCATGTTTAACAGGGGCATGTAATAAAAATGTTGATGCCCTGCTTTGCAGCAAGGCTCATTCCTGTACTCCAACTAGAGTATATGGGAGAGGTTGCAGTGTCATGGCACCAGCCCCAGTGCCTAAGGCCCAATTTTTCAGCCCCTGTTTAACAGAGGCATGTAATTACTATTCTTGATATAATATTTCACAGCAGGGCCCGTTCCTGCGCCCACCAAGAGTAACTGTGAGGACTTATAGTGTTGTGGCACCAGCACGACCACCACAAACACCAAAGGCCCACATTTTCTACCACTGTTCAACAATGGCATGTAATTACAATTCTTGATATAATCGTTCACAGCAGGGCGCTCCAGCACCCACCAAGAGTCACTTTGAGGGCTTACAGTGTTATGGCAACACCAACACATTTGGCCCCCATTTCTGCAGAGCATATAGGGCATTTCAAACATCCAACTTACAAATGTCGCCTACTTGCAAACAGAAGGAGACAACGGGAAGTGAGATGAAAAAAGACGGATGGCAAAAAAAAATTATACAGGGGTGATAACCGTTCCCTATGTTTTCCAAAAATCTTAAAGATAGATTTTTTGACTGGAGCTACACTTTAAAAATGTACCAGTTCAAAATTACAAACAGATTCTACTTAACACAACAAACCTACACAGTCCCTGTCTTGTTTGCACTGCCTGTATACTGCTGTTCTGAGTATATAGGGCCTGGGGGCTTCAAGCCTTTCCTTTTTTTAATATGGGCACCGACTTCCCCTTAAAGCGGAGGTCCACCCTAAAGTGAACCTTCCGTTCATCGGAACCCTCCCCCCCCTCCGGTGCCACAATCGGCACCTTTCAGGGGGGAGGGGGGTGCAGTTACCTGGATAATCCAGGTAACTGCACCCACTTCCGGGATAGCTCTCTGCGGAAAGGGGCGTAACTTACGCCCCTTTCCGCAAGTGCCCGCCCCTTCCCGCAAGTGCCCCGCTGCCTGCTGGGAAACACACAGATCCCAGAGGCAGCGGGGAGCGTCCTTATTGCGCAGCGCGATTCGCGCATGCGCAGTAGGGAACCGGGAAATTAAGCCGAAAGACTCCATTTCCTGATTCCCATACCCAAGATGGCGGCGGCAGGACCCGACAGGCGACCTAGAGATCGGCTTCGGGTGCCGACATCGCGGGCGCGCTGGACAGGTAAGTGTCACTATTTTAAAAGTCAGCAGCTGCAGTATTTGTAGCTGCTGGCTTTTAAAAAAAAAAAAAAAAAAAAACGCGGAGTCCCGGTGGACTCCCGCTTTAATACCCGGAACCAGATATTAGATTAAAACCGCAAGCAGTTTCAAATGACTTTTTTCCATTAAATGTTAATTTGTACAGGGACTGTTCTAAACACGGGAAACATGTGGCACTTCACAGGCATACTATAGACACCCCCCAGGCACGATATTTAAAGGAATATTTCACTTTTTTTCACTTTAATAATCATTAAAATCAGTGCTCCCAAAAAAACTGCAGTTTTTAAAACATTTTTTGGCATTGACCTATGTTCCCTGGGGCAGGAGCCAGGTCCCCAAACCCTTTTTAGGACAATATCCTGCATATTAGCCATTAAAATTAGCACTTTTTATTTCAAACGTTCGAGTCCCATAGACTTCAATGGGGTTCTAAAGTTCTCACAAATTTTCGGTCCATTCGAAAGTTCTGGTGTTTGGCTCATCCCTACAGGCCAGCTTCCTTGAAAATATTCTGACATTCACCATCAATAGAGATGCATTCTCTGTAATGTTCGCGTCGAGAGAGCTCATCGAATCCCTGCCCCTCCCCCTCCCCAAGGAGCTCCACCACATACCCTGATAGTGAAATTCCTTAACTTCAGGGACCGCGATAAGATCCTCCACCTGACCAGAGAGAAGGGAAATATCCCCCACACCAACACTCATGTGGCCGTATTCCCAGACTTCTCCAATGAGGTGCAGTGTCAGCGGTCCAGGTTCCAGGATGTTAATCGTCGCCTCCACGTGCTACACCTCAAATACGCCATGCTGTACCCTGTGAAGCTTCGTGTTAAGTGCAAGGATCAAACCCACTTCTTTGAGGACACCGAGATAGCATCCAATTGGATCGATCAGAGGGATTGCAAGACTGAGCATACCACCATGCCTACAAGCTGTGAGTACTCTCATTTTCTTCCCCCTGCTCCCCCCTGTGCCCGCAGCGCTCCCCGCTGCTATTCTGAAGCTAAGCCTCTCAGTGGGTACATTGCATGCACATTTCCAGAAGAGCAGACCTGAAAATCCTTTTCTGCTCTACACTGGACCTCACAGTATGCCTGCTGCCTCTGGGTGATCTTACTGACTCATATTCCCCGTTTCCCTCACAACTGAGAGATGCCTCTAGAGGACGGTAGATGAAACGTTGCTGAGACTTTTCTCCTTACTTTATCTACCACTCTGAAGGCAGGAGGAGCCTCCCCTACACAGCTGTAATGGTGCTGCACCTTTATGGGTCCTACACCCCATGCACTTCTCAGTCGCCCCCCTAGGATCTTTGTGAATTCTTTTATCCCCTGTTTGCCTGACTGTTTTTACTTCCGCTTTGTTTTTCTTTTTATCACAGGTATCTATGTTCCTCAGAAATTAAGTTCCTTGCCTCCAATGGGTCCTAAACGTTGGATGCCCCCCTTTGATACCTGGTTCTGGGGTACCACATCCATGCCGAGTTGGGGTGGCGCTGGACTGGGAGGGAGGGGAAATGTTGTGGTTATTATTTGTCTTACACCATCATGTTTGCAACTGTTTACTTATGCTCATGGTACAATGTTATTCTCATACATGCACTAACATTATTGGTTACCACTGTATTCTATGCTATATAATGTGGCCAAGTCTGCTCTGCCAGTCCTGGTCCAGCTGCAATTTACTATATACACCCTATACCCACCATGAATTCTCTAAAGTTCCTCATGTGGAATGTTAGGGGCTTGCGCAATAAGATTAAATGCACAGCCGCCCTGACATTCCTTAAGTCCCAGTGGGCTGACATCATCACACTGACCACTTACAATCCTCTCTTAAAAAACCTTGGATAGGTTGGGCCTATCACACCGCCCACAGCTCATACTCCAGAGGAGTATCGGTCCTGATCGTTAAAAGGGTTCCATTCTACTTTTTCCAGGCGGACCTGCAGGGCAGATATGTGTACATAATTTATATTAAACTAAATTACAATCATGAGGTAAAATATAATCATTGTGTAAATAATGCTTGTATATATAATCACTGTGCAAATGATACTAGTAAACAATATAATAAAGTGACTAAATAAATATGTATAACAGTGTCCAATGGTCCTGTTTAAAAATCAAATCCAATAATCACTTTGATAGCACGAGGGACTTCACTTTATACTCATGTTTTCATACACGCCACTATTAATGGGTTCCCTATTCTGATACTAGCCTGCTATATCCCCCCTCCCCCCATATAACTCAGTTGTAATTAAGGAGGGCCTCGCCTTTATGACACAATGTACCTCTGTCCTGGCAGTGTCGATGGGGGACTTTAATATGACCCTCATCCTGGCTCTGGACCAAATGACCTCACTTGGACCCCCACTGTAAGCCGCCCACCCACACAAGATTACACGGCATACTGACTGACTTTACTCTTGTTGACACTCGGTGCCACTAAGACCCGCACACTAAAGTCTTCTCATGCCTATCAGCCAGTCATAACATGATGTCACGATTTCAGTCTAATTTCAAAGACCCTAAACTGGGAGATGTGGGCTTTGCACCAAGAATACTCTCGGATCAAACTCCCTATTGGATTACAATCCAGCTCCTGAAGACCTCCCCTGCTCCTCCTTGGCGGCTAAACCCATTTTGGCTGACTGCTGTGCAGGACCAGGAAGACATCCCTACGGAATTACAATACTATTTTACAGCCAACAAGGACTCAGCCACGTACGACATGGTGTGGGAGATGTTTACGCTCCACACCCGCTTCCTGCTCTCCATACGTATCAACAGACTTAAGCGATCAGCGAAACTCATTGTTCAACAGGCTACAGAACACCTACAGGTGCTGGAAGAGGCATTCCACGAGACCCCTTGCCCATCACTGTCAACAATCTTAAGATTCAGACGAGACAGGTTTCCCAATTGCATATTGAGAAAGCCAAGCAACGTATCTTTTTCTGAAGGCAAAGGGTATTTAAATATGGGGAAAGATCGGGCAAACTGCTTGCGAATCTCGCCCATTTAGACTCGCCTTCCCCAGTGGTGTTGTCATTGATTGACCCCCAGGGGAACGACATCATTAATCTGCAACAAACTTGGTGGAGGCATTTGTGAGCTTCTACCGTGCACTCTACACTTGCCAGGTCACACACTTCCCAAGATACCAGGGACTGCTTAGCAAGAATTACATTTCCTAAATTGACCAACGCCCAACTTGAACTCTTGGAGACTCCCATTACGAAGGAGGGTATTTCCGAGGCTATCTCCTGTCTGGCCACATCTAAGGCCCCAGGATCGGACAGCCTACCACTTGAATTCTACGCCACCTACTCTGAAACTTTAACTCCTAAACTTCATGACCTGTACAAATCCATATTTGATTCAGGAATCCTACCCCCCTCTATGAGAGAAGCCCAAATTGTAGTAATCCCCAAGCCCGGTAAGGACCCTAAATGCCCAGAATCGTATAGACCTATTTCCCTGCTACAGGGCGATATTAAAATACTGGCTAAGATTCTAGCCTCCCGTCTTAACCAAGTCATTCTGTCACTGATTCACCCTGACCAGGCAGGCTTCATGCCAGGGAAAAACACTGCTATGAATATTCACTGCCTATTCATGAACATTCAGTGGTCCCATGATGAAGTCGGCTCGAGGGTCGTAGTGGCTCTAGATGCCACCAAGGCCTTCGATTCTGTGGAGTGGAACTACCTGTGGGAGTGCCAATTGGGATTTCGCCCCAGCTTATTCACTGGATTCTACTCCTATATCAATCCCTGAGGGCCAAGGTGTTTGTAAACGGCTGTCTCTCCGACCAATTCCCGCTAGAGAGAGGGACCCAACAAGGCTGCCCCCTTTCCCCCATGCTGTATGTACTGGCTGTGGAGCCGTTGGCCATCATGATTCGTGCAGACACCAGCATACAAGGCTTTAAGATAGGGAATCTGGAAGAAAAGATTGAGATGTATGCTGACGACACGCTCCTATACTTAGCCGACTCAGGTCCCTGCCTTGTTGCAGCCCTCCACTCCATAGAACATATTGGTAGCCACTCAGGTCTGAGTATTAACTGGTCCAAATCTCAGATCCTTCCGATTGACCATTTCCCCCTCACTCACGTCCCCTCCTCTGACTCTCCCCAGGGTCTCCTTGATTAAGTACCTTGGAGTACAAGTTACCAGATCGCTCACAGACTACACACTCCTGAATATTGAATCCCTGTATAACCTAATCAAGACCAAGACACAAACGTGGGCCAGACTACCCCTTGGTTTTATGGGACACGTCAGTTTAGTCAAAATGATACTCCTCCCAAAGATACTCTATTTAATGTGGCATGCCCCCTGTATATACCACAAACATTTTTCAAAACAATTGAATCAATTCTCAATTCATTTATATAGGGTCACAGCAGACAAAAAATATCTTGGAGAATTCTGAAGAACCCAGTGACACTGGAAGGAGCTGCTCTTCTAGATTTTCAGGACTATTATCTTGCCTCCCAACTGTCCCACTGTCATGGTTATGCAGTAATCTTCCTGTGTTTGCTTACCTCTCCTCATGTGTTCAGACTAAGAGGCCAGCCACTTCCACCTGGTGGTTTTTATAACCTCTCCTCTAAGCATGGCTCCACCCCAGGCCCTATCAGGGAACCCTATATTAACCTGTGCACTGCAAGCCAGCGGTGCTGATAAACCATTGTGTGTTTGGCTTCCTCTTTCCTGCTTGCCGTGTGCTCTACGTTTGTCTCTGTTGCAGACCTTGGTGTGTTCTCAATGATTCCTGTCTGCTTGTGACCTTGACCTTTTGGCATGTACTCGGTTCTTCCTGTCTGCTAGTTGCCCTGACCTCTGCCTTATCCTCTTACTAATGGAAAAAGTGTAAACCGCGCTTAGGCAAAAATAGTGAAAAACAAACTAACAGTGTGTAGTATAGGCAGCAGCCAATAAATGTGATATGAACACCCAACAATAATACAAAAATATAAAAAGCTGCGCCAACCCTCTAACCAAAAAAAGAAGAAATAAAATTAAATATTAATATATAAATAATTAATGCAATCAAAACACCTCAAATGCATATAGATCAGAAAATGCATAAAAAATGACAATGCAAAAAAAATCCGTTCATAGAAAGTTCATAAATGTGTCCATATGATCAGCAATTTTTTTCTTAAATGGAGACACCACAGTGATTCAACACACTCAGAATGCGCACAAGTGCCCGTCACCGTATAGTGAGTGCGCTTACCAGAGGGTATATAGGTTGGAGCGTTATAATTAGATGGTAGATCACACCAAAATAATCCTCCTTATGATGGGTCCGCTCTCCGCATCACAACCGCACTCCCAAGAGAATGTTCTATTCCATGGTCCCAAAAATAGTACTCAGTGACCCCCAGGGAAAAGAAGGAACTAACATAGCGTTGAGACAATTTATTATAGATAAAAAGTAGCGCACTTACATATAAGTCGAATGTATACAGCATGTGTAAAAAACATAAAAAGCCGGCCGGCAAACAGGAGCCCGTCCTCCTCTCCTACAACGTGGTGGTGTCACTGCGTGCCTTCCCAGACGCGTTTCGTCATACCTAACGTTGTCAATGGGGAACGGGCAGCGCAGTGACGCTCCACCTAATATAGCTAATAATACACCCAAGCCTCGTTCTGAGATGCAAGACTTAGTCTCGAGATGCCATTTTGACTGATGGCAAATAGCCCTAAAACGTGTGCGATCTGTCTCATACTGACATATGCAGCGAACCCGCATATGATATGAACCAATATGGCGCATGGGCAATAACTATCCCACAAAACGTTCCAAATGGTGAAATCAAGGATAAGGGTAAAAAATAAATAAAATAAAAACCAAAATGATATATGTGTGTATTAATACCCTAATAGTATGGGATGGGCAGTGTACCCTCCATACGTTGCCTCGCATAACACGCAGAAAACAAAAAGATTCAACGCGAGTGCGGTATAAATAGCATCTAATCCTAAAAATAATTAATGTAAAAAAAATTTATTTAAAAATTTTTTTATCCATATTTAATGTCCCATAAATATAACGTGTGCATTAAGGATGATTCTAAATGTATACCTAAAAAGTTTTTTTATAATATTGTGTACTTAACCTGAAACTTTAATAATAACCCTTCACTAGTATGTAGAAGGAAATATGGGGAGTGAAAAATATTCTATGCATATAAATCTAACAAATAGCCCAATCTAATGGTCGCATGAAATTAATATCCTTATCTATGCCAAATTAGAATAAAAGCTATATATATATATATATATATATATATATATATATATATATATATATATAACTAGAAAATATGTATATATTCTATAGACCAGTCCAGCATCTCAAAACCAGCAAGGCCAAAGAAAATTAATGTACATATAAAACAAATCTATCCCACAGACCTCAACCTCAACAGGTAATATTGAGACTTGCATATATTAGGTAATGTACAGGGATTTGAAAAATTAAGAATTATCAATAAAAGCATTGACATCGGTATCAATATTGAGCCCAAACGGGGCATAAGTTTTTAGGCGATGGATCCAGGACATCTCGAGTTTTGAAATTTCTCTCACTAAAGAACTACCCCGCCAGTGAGGTTTATATTTATCAATTCCTAAGAAAAGAGTCTTAGAGGGGTCTTTATTGTGGAACCTCAAGTAGTGCTTAGACACTGAGTGGTTAGGGAAACCAGTAATAATATTAGTTATGTGTTCATTAAGTCTCACTTGTAAAGGGTGCTTTGTGCGTCCCACATATTGCAGCCCGCAAGGGCACTGCAACATGTAGACCACTCCAGTGGTGGCACATGTAATACATGGCTTAATCCTATTAGTCCAATCCTGTGGCCGTACCCTGAAAGGTGGTAGTCCGTCTCTGAAGACAAGAATTCAAAGAACAGACCCTACACTTTCTGCATTTATAAAACCCAGTAAGTTGATAAAAAAAAACACTACCTCTGGCCGGAGGATCAATGATATTCGGTGCTAGACGGTTTCGTACTGATGGTGCACCTCTAAACACTACTTGAGGTTTCTCACTCACCACATTTTTCAATGTGGCATCGCTACCAACGATGTGCCAGTGTTTATTTATCAGTCTTTTTACACTCTTCTGTTGAAGTGAATAGGTAGTTATGAAGGGGACTTTTCTCTGCATGTCGTTTACACGTGGGCCCCTCTCAATCAACAGATCACGACGATCGATATTAGTCACCTCATTAAGGGTCTTAGTTAGAAAATCTTGTTGATACCCCTTTTCTAAAAATCTCAAAGTGAGAACCTCAGCCTGTGCCAAGAACTCATCAGCCTTTGAGCAGTTACGCCTCAGTCTGATGTATTGACTCTTGGGGACTGCTCTAAGCCAGGGAGTGTGATGGCAACTATCGATAGGGATGAAAGAGTTCCTATCTGTGTCTTTAAAGAACGTTGAGGTGACAAAATGGTCCTCCATCACTGAGATGGTCAAATCCAGAAAATTAATTCTCACCTGGCTTATCTCGTAGCTAAGATGTATGCCCCTTTCATTTTTATTCAAAGACTCTAGAAAGTTCCTTAAATCACCCTCTTGGCCATCCCATAGGAGGAGGATGTCATCCATATACCTAGCCCACAAAACAATCTGAGGTATATTGTGGGCATAGATGACATCCTCCTCCCACTTGGCCATAAAAAGGTTGGCCAAACTGGGGGCATATTTAGCCCCCATGGCCACGCCCATAGTCTGTCTGTAGTACTGACTCCCAAACCAAAAATAGTTTCAGGTTAAGTACACAATCTTATAAAAAACTTTTTAGGTATACATTTAGAATCATCCTTAATGCACACATTATATTTCTGGGACATTAAATATGGATAAAACATTTTTTAAATAATTTTTTTTTACATTAATTATTTTTAGGATTAGATGCTATTTATACCGCACTCGCGTTGAATCTTTTTGTTTTCTGCGTGTTATGCGAGGCAACGTATGGAGGATACACTGCCCATCCCATACTATTAGGGTATTAATACACACATATATCATTTTGGTTTTTATTTTATTTATTTTTTACCCTTATCCTTGATTTCACCATTTGGAATGTTTTGTGGGATAAAGTTATTGCCCATGCGCCATATTGGTTCATATCATATGCGGGTTCGCTGCATATGTCAGTATGAGACAGATCACACACGTTTTAGGGCTATTTGCCATCAGTCAAAATGGCGTCTCGAGACTAAGTCTTGCATCTCAGAACGAGGCTTGGGTGTATTATTAGCTATATTAGGTGGAGCATCACTGCGCTGCCCGTTCCCCATTGACAACGTCAGGTATGATGAAACGCGTCTGGGAAGGCACGCAGTGACGCCACCACGTTGTAGGAGAGGAGGACGGGCTCCTGTTTGCCGGCCGACTTTTTATGTTTTTTTACACATGCTGTATACATTCGACTTACATGTAAGTGCGCTACTTTTTATCTATAATAAATTGTCTCAACGCTATGTTAGTTCCTTCTTTTCCCTGGGGGCCACTGAGTACTATTTTTGGGACCATGGAATAGAACATTCTCTTGGGAGTGCGGTTGTGATGCGGAGAGCGGACCCATCATAAGGAGGATTATTTTGGTGTGATCTACCATCTAATTATAACGCTCCAACCTATATACCCTCTGGTAAGCGCACTCACTATACGGTGACGGGCACTTGTGCGCATTCTGAGTGTGTTGAATCACTGTGGTGTCTCCATTTAAGAAAACAATTGCTGATCATATGGACACATTTATGAACTTTCTATGAACAGATTTTTTTTGCATTGTCATTTTTTATGCATTTTCTGATCTATATGCACTTGAGGTGTTTTGATTGCATTAATTATTTATATATTAATATTTATATATAATTTTATTTCTTCTTTTTTTGGTTAGAGGGTTGGCGCAGCTTTTTATATTTTTGTATTATCCTCTTACTATCCTTGCTGTTCCAGCCTGCTGCTTCCTTCTCCTGTAGTCTACTGTGAGCGTGAGCTGTGAGACCCTAGGGGCCATGACCTGGAGACAGACTGCAGCGAAGTCCATCCTCACTACTGGAGGCTCTGGCGTACACCAGCTGGCTCTTATACTCCGCGCCCCTGTGGAATCTATGCTTTAGCTCCTACTGGGATCTGTGTTGGTGATACAGTAGACCTGTATCCTGAATCTCCCTGGGTACAATCCACAGCAGTCCGTCCTAAGGTCCACTACCTAGCGGTGCACTTCCAACTCCTACGGATTGCATCTGTCACCTGGTCCAGGTGACCTGACAGTTTGATCAGCCATGGACCCAGCTGATGTGTCGCTACCCGCAGATGATCTGTTGCAGGGCTTCGTTCGCAGACTTGAGACCCAAGAATCGCATCAGACCCAGGTAATGCAATTCCTTCAGGATTTGGCATCCCATTTGGAACAGGTTCAGGCCTCATTAGGACCCCCGGTTCAGCAACCTCAACCGATATTTGCTGCTGCACCTATCGCATCAGTCACAGCCACACATTCATTACAACTACCAGCTCCGGCCCGTTTCTCTGGGGACTCCAAGGCTTGCAGTGGGTTCCTTAGCCAGTGCATAATTCATTTTGGACTTCAGCCTCAAAACTTCCTGTCTGATCGGGCAAAAGTAGCATATATTATATCCCTCCTGTCTGGCGAAGCGCTAGCTTGGGCTGTCCCTCTGTGAGAACTGAATGATCCAGTGGTTTCTAGCCTGTCTGATTTCTTGAAACTTTTTTGGAATATCTTTGAGGGACCGAATCGTGTCTCCTCAGCGGCTAGAGCCCTTTTTTTTTACGTCTCCGTCAAGAGTCCGCTTCTGTGGGACAGTATGCTCTTCAGTTCCGTATCCTCACAGCTGAATTAAGCTGGAATAATGAGGCCCTAGTTGCAACCTTTTTACATGGCCTCTCTGATAGAGTGAAGGATGAATTAGCATGAAGATCTGGACAGTATCATCACCTTGTGTAACCAGATTGATATTCGCTTTCAGGAGAGGGCCCTGGAAAAAAGACACCACTTTAGGCAGCCTGAGCCCCCAGTCCCTTCTCTTCGATCCGAGGAGCACCCCCTGCCTGCTGAGGAACCTATGCAGCTGGACTGGACCAAGTTATCTCCCGAAGAACATGCTAGGCGCAGAACTCTGAGCGTATGCCTCTATTGTGGGGCCAAATGTAATTTCCGTGACACTTGTTCTCTTTGTCCAGAAAAATGCTCAGGGATAATACATCTGGAAGGTGGAGTATTAGACCCTGAAATATCACCTTCTCCTCTTCTCCTTTCTGTGTTGCTTCATGTCAGTGCTTCCTCTCGTTCGGTCTCAGCACATTTGGATTCCGGAGCCTCCGCCAATTTCATGGATTGGGAAACTGCATCCTCTATGAGACTTACCCGTTTGCCCCTTACGCCACTGGTGGTCTTGGCGATTGATGGCACTGTTCTTCCAGGGGGCCCTATCCGCTTCCAGACCCTTCCTGGTAAGATGTCAGTAGGGACACTCCACCAGGAGTGGATATCCTTCCTTGTCTTACCTAAGGCTTCATCTCCTATCATATTAGGTCTTCCTTGGTTACGGCTCCATTCTCCACATGTTGACTGGGCTGCTGGACAGATCCTGGCTTGAGGTTCCTCCTGTTCCTCTTCCTGCCTACTCAAGGTTACCCCAAAAGAGAAACTTCCTGTTGCCACCATCCCAGTATCTTTTGCACTTCCCGCTGTATATAGCGATCTCTGGGATGTGTCCTGCAATAGTCAGACTGGTGCACTCTCTAGGTCATGTGGCACTCTGGATGAGGGGCCCATCTATGAGCCGAGTCGATCATTCACTCCAGTTTGCATAACCATTTACCTTTGCCTGTCCCTAATCTCCCTTGGACGCACAGCCAGGCTAACTTGCCCGCAAGTTCCACAGTCGCTATGCCCTGTGATGCAATTGAGATGGTCGCTACACCTGACAATACCATTCAGTCGGCCTCTGCACCAGTTATGCCAGTCCAGCCCATGCCCAGTGAGCCTCCTGCTTCTTGTTCAGGACCTTCTGTAACCTGGCCTCACCCTACTGCTACTATGTCCGTTCAAACCCGTTTAAGAGGCTCAATCCATCCTTTGGATAGACTGCCTCATTCGGCCAGGTGGGGTTTTCAATCTTTTTCTCAGGGCTCTCTGCATTCTGTTTGTATTTCAGCTATCCAGCTTGACTCTTGTGACGCGTCACCTTCTAACCAACCTGACCTCAGGGATCCACTGACCTCTGCCCAGTCTGGTGGTCCTTTGCTGGATGTCCAGCTCATCTTTAAGGGTCTGGGGGACCCTGCTCAGACTCCTGATGGTCTTCTCACGCCCTTAACCATTCCTAAAAAGCATTTAGTCCCCAACAAGTCCTCTTGTCCTCTCTCTACCTTGGTTCTGGTCTCTGAGGATAATTTACATTTTTTTTAAAGGTTATTCAAGTTTTGGATTCCCGGCTCCGTAAAGGCATTCTTCAGTACCTCGTACATTGGAAAGGGTTTGCTTCCTACACGACCAGATGGTCTCTCCTGCTACCCTAGACCCAAAGATGTGCCTACTCGGTCTGCTCTCAAATTTGGACGCTGACAAACCCCTCAGTACCTTTTTACATGAGACGCTATTCTTGGCGAGAAAAGCAGTGGCCCGTATTTGGATGCAGGCCTTGCCCCCTACAATCCAGTGCTAGAAAAAAGAGATTAACGGCACTCTCCCATATGTTAAGCTGATCTATGTACATAGAGGATGTCCTCTTAAGTATGAGCAGGTCTGGGGCAGATGGTTGGAGGATGGTGAAACGTGTACCTGAATGTTGATATGTAGTGATAAATCGCGGCAGACCCCATTGACTTTAATGGCAGGCGAACCTTAAAAACCTCCAGGTCATAATTTTAGCCACAAAATACTTACTAGCTGTGCACACATAGTCCCACAACATGGACACTGACATAACTAAAGTATTAAGTGAATCTGGGATCGACAACGACAAGCATTCTTTTTTTATCTGTGAAATTTAGACAATTCAGGAAGGCATGAAGGCCATTGAGGAGAGATAAGGTCAGGCCAGACTATGAAGGGGGTGCAGGAGATGATCAGTGCCACAGTCAGGGCAGCGCAGTCCTGTGCCAGTGTCCCAGTGTGCCAACCTGTGCTTGAGCCCCTCCCTCTGCCCGCCCCTTACCCTCACCTATGCCCGGCCCTTACCCCTACCTATGCAGGGCTCCACTGCGGTGGTCCGGAGGTGCCAGTCCAGTGCTGATCCTCAGCCATGGTGCTGGCACTGCCTGCTGATTGGCTTCTTCGCTGCCATCTCCCTCACTGTCTGAAACCAGCAACGCAATAGAGACTGAGCACTGACACCAGCACCGTGATAGAAAGCACTGACACCAGCACCGAGATAGAGAGCAATGACACCAGCACCATGATCGAGAGCACTGACACCAGCACCGTGATAGAGAGCACCGACACCAGCACCGTGATAGAAAGCACTGACACCAGCACCGTGATAGAGAGCACTGATACCAGCACCGCGATAGAGAGCACTGACACCAGCACCGCGATAGAGAGCACTGACACCAGCACCGTGATAGAGAACACTGACACCAGCACCGTGATAGAGGGCACTGACACCAGCACCCTGATAGAGGGCACTAACACCAGCACCGTGATAGAGGGTACTGACACCAGCACAGTGAGAGCACTGACACCAGCACAGTGATAGAGATCACTGAGACCACACCAGCACCGAGATAGAGAGCACTGACACCAGCACTGCGATAGAGAGCACTGACACCAGCACCGTGATAGAGAGCACTGACACCAGCACCACGATAGAGAGCAATGACACCAGCACCGTGATAGAAAGCACTGACACCAGCACCGTGATAGAAAGCACTGACACCAGCACAGTGAGAGCACTGACACCAGCGCAGTGATAGAGAGCACTGAGACCACACCAGCACCGAGATAGAGAGCAATGACACCAGCACCGTGATAGAGAGCACTGACACCACCAGCACCGTGATAGAGAGCACTGACAGCAGCAACGAGATAGAGAGCACTGAAACCAGCACTGATACCAGCAACTCGCTGCAGGACCCAAAAATATGACACTGCTTAACCTCTTCAAACAGGAGGGTACTGGTATATAGTATGGTCTGCTTTTTTTGTACAAGGAAGTGAGCCAAAGGTATAAAAAAAGGTCAGTGTGCTAGATTAAATAAATCTTTATAGAGTTATGCATACTGGTGTTGAATTCCTCCGAGATCTATGCCTCATTCATTTTTATAAATGTGCGGTAGTCAACACTGTCGTGAGCTAGGCGAGTGCGCTTATCGGTCACGATCCCCCCTGCTGCGCTGAACGTCCTTTCGGACAGGACACTGGACGAGGGGCAAGCCAACAGTTCCATTGCAAATTGGGCAAGCTCTGGCCAGAGGTCAAGCCTGCCCACCCAGTAGTCCAGGGGTTCATCACTTCTCAGAGCATCCACATCGGCCGTTAACCCGATGTAGTCAGACACCTGTCGGTCTAGGCGTTCCCTGATGCGGGATCCGGATGACACCTGTTAATGGGTCGGCTGAAAGAATGACCTCATATCAGAAGTCACCAACACATCTTCAAACCGCCCTCTTCTTGCAGGCGCTGTTGGATTGGTACCCGCAACACTTTCTCTGGCAGTGGGAATTCCTCCGCTGCCAGCGCACGCAAAAGCAGAATGCAGCAGTTGTCGAAGCAAGGTCTGTAAGTGCTCCATTCTGACAGTCCTCTGTGATGGTGATAATATTCCCGCCATTTTGTGTTTGTATCGGAGGTCTAAGTACGTTGTCACCCAGTACTGGTCCTTGACCTTTATGCTTTTTATACGGGGGTCCCTGTTAAAACACTGGAGCATGAAGGCCCCCATTTACACTAAACTGGAAGCGGTGTGGTGGCCTGGCTCCTGCTCATCATCCAGGATAATGTTGTCCTCCTCGTTCTCCTCTCCCCATCCACGCACAACAGGGATCCCAGAAAGGTTTAAAGCATTCTCTTCTTGCTCCTCCTCATCCGCCCCGGCACCATCCTCCTCTGACTCCTCTTCAGACTCCTGTTGTTCAGTTGTCTCAGATAGAGTAGCCCCCCTGGGAATTCATCCAGCATTGTGACTTCATCTTCCTGCTCCTGCTCCTCCATGGCTTGATAGGCTGCTCCAGAAGAAACGTGCAGTTAATGACTACCTGTACGAACTCTGCGGCAGAACAGGTTTTGGGGAGCTTGGTTTTTTTTTTACCGCGCCAGTGGCTACTCATGCACGACGCATGCAGACTTCTGCAGCAATTTGATGAGATCACCAAACTGGTCAGTCGCAGGGCGCCATCAGTGACATCATACTTTATGCCTTCTCTATGGAGAGTGCATTGCGTTGTGTCATTGATCAAGCCATGGAGGAGCAGGAGCAGGAAGATGAGGAAGTCACAATGCTGGATGAATTCCCGGGGGGGGGGGGGGGCTACTCTATCTGAGACAAGTGAACAACAGGAGTCTGAAGAGGAGTCAGAGGAGGATGGTGCCGGGGCAGATGAGGTTGAGAAGGTTGAGTTCCATCGCGCCGGGCAATCGGAAATAAGGAGTCTGACCGGCAGATTGTGTCGCCGCTGAATGTCAGCAAGGCGAGCCATGGCCATATAAGATCTTCTGAAATGTGCCGAGATTTTCCTTGCCTGCCGCAAGATGTCCTGGACCCCAGGGTATTTGACAACGAATCGCTGCACGACCAAGTTTAAGACGTGTGCCATGCATGGCACGTGTGTAGTTTTGCCCTGTTTCAATGCGCTAAGCAGATTGGCACCATTGTCACACACCACTTTACCAACTGTGAAATTGAGCGGTGTTAGCCACTGATCTGCCTGTGAACGCAAAGCTGAAAGGAGTGCAGGGCCAGTGTGGCTCTTGGCTTCCAGGCACAAAGACGCAGCACAGCATAGCAACGTCTCACCTGGCATGTCGAATAGGTTCTGGGGTTCTTGGAGTGGCGCAGCAGAAGAGACACTAGCAGCGGAAAAGGAGGAGTCAGCCGAGGAGGATGGAGTAGGAGGAGGAGAAGAGCCAGGCCTGCATGCAATCCGTGGCAGTAAAACCAAATCTACACGGGTGCCATGGGTTACATGCTTGACGGCCGTCAGAAGGTTCACCCAGTGGCCAGTAAAAGTGATATACCTTCCCTGCCCGTGTTTGCTAGACCACGTGTCTGTGGTCAGATGTATCTTGGCACCGACACTGTGTGACAGAGATACAGTCACTTGCCGCTGAACATGGCCATATAGCTCTGGGATGCCCTTCTGTGAGAAATACTTCCTTCCTGGGACCTTCTATTGTGGTGTTCCAATGGCCACAAAATTTTGAAAGGCCTCCGAGTCCACCAGATTATATGGCAGTAGTTGGCAGGCTATCAGTTCTGACAAGCCAGCCGTCAACCGTTGGGCAAGAGGGTTATCCGGCGTCATCATTTTTTTATGCTCGGACATTTGGCCCACGGATGCCTGCCTTTTTCCAGAAAAACGTGAGGACGGCATGATGGAAGGTGGAGTGGAGGACAATTGTGAGGAGAGAGAAGAAGGAGAAGTAGAAGACGAGGCTGGATGGTGAGAGCCTGGGGTGTGGCTTTGTGGGTTCCGTTGCTCCCACTGGGCTCAGTGATGGCAGCTCCCATGCCTTCTTAAGGCATTCGTCCCTAGGTGAGTGTTGGGCTTACCGCAACTTATGCGTTGACTGTAAAGGCTGCAGATGGCAACACTATTGTCAGCAGCGGACACGTTGAAAAAAAGCCCACACTGCAGAGCTATGTGTCGGCGTCCTGGGAGCACCAAATGTGACCGTGCAGGGTTGATGCCTCACTCCTGATACATTAGCAGTCTGGTTTGTCCCTCCTGTGCAATGTAAGTTCCACCTGCTGCTCCTCCCTATCTGCTGGTCCATATCTCCCTCTGAACTCCCCTCTTCTTCCTCTCTTATGGGCACCCACGTGACATCACTAGACACGCAATCATCAACGTCACCTTCCCCAGAATCCCCACCACTATAATTAGAGATCTCGGAGTAGGCAGCAACACTGGGGACCAACCTCCTCCTTGGGCTGATCTGGGTACTGTCGTCAGACTGCTGAGTTGCGGTTGTTGATACCTCCTCTTCCTGATCCAATGCCAAGAGTGGCTGCGCATTGCCAATGTCTTGTGATGGATCAGAAAATAATTCCTGTGACTCAAGTGGAGGGTATATGGTGGTGGCGGTGTTGGTGGTAGTGTCTTTTGGGGTGCACACAGCACAGAGTGAAGAAGAGGGTGCAGATCGAGAGGATGAGGAGGGTGCAGAAGAGTAAGGCTGAGTGAGCCACTCAACCAAGTCTGGTGCGTCCTTTGACGTAATCGAACACACCTTCTGCAATTTGCTACTTTGGCTCAAGCCTGTTGCTCCTGCCCTACCCCTACCACCCCTGCGGAAGGGCTTGCCTCTTCCTCTGCCTATCATTTTTTAAATGACCCTGTGACAAAAATCTCTAGAGAAGTGCAGTATGTATGTGGAAGAAGGTATATAACACCCCGCTTCAATCTGTTGTTTTGGGGGCCACTGGTCTATCACACCAGTTATAATACTGTTTTCTAATTGCGTTTGTCACTCTTTGTAGTATCGCTGATAACCGTTCAGCAGTCACAATGCTGCACAGTGGAAATTCACTATACTATCTATATTTGCAAGTATTTTATATGTGTATTACACCCCTATATACTGCACACCAAATAGTACACCTATACCAGTCCTTAAAAGGACCTTTGTGGACCTAATAGTAGCTAGCTAGTGAATTGCAGACTGTCCCTGCTCCAAACACCAAACTGTCCCAACCTACAGTGAGAAACGACAGCTGCAGAATCGGTCAGCAGCACAGCAGTGCAGTGCACTGTAATATGCTTTCTATATTTGAAAGAAAGTATATTATACGTGTATTACAACCCTATATACTGTACACCTATACCAGTCCTTAAAAGGACCTTTGTGGACCTAGTAGTAGCTAGCTAGTAGCTAGTGAATTGCAGTCTGTCACAGTTCTTCACAATGTAAACACATTTGTCCGCCGCAAACAGCGACAGAAGTCCGAACGAGCAAAATTTGCCACAAACCGACCGCCGGGTGAACCGCAAGGCCATCTCTATTGATATGTTCATCCCTCATTTCCCCCTCTCCCCGCCCCCTTTTTTCTTTTTCTACTTTTTTTATTATGCACTGGCTCTACTTCTAGTGGGTATCTCAGCTTGTATCATGCAGATAACTCAATGTGCTCATGTATGTACTCATGTATGTACTACTGTTTTGACCATGTTGGCCTATATCATTTTATGTACCATGTATATATTTTTTCAATAAAGTTGGTTTCCCAATTTAAAAAAAAAGAGCTGACTGGGGCAGACTGACACTGGTTGCTATTGGAAAACTTCCTAGAGGTAAGAGAGAGGCGTTAGGGATATGTCTGCCGTCGAAAGGGCCTCTGTGTGATGCACAGACGTTCGTCTGGGGGGGGGGGGGGTGTTCGCTCTGCAAATACATTATCGGTTTAGCAATCTTAACAACCTATGCCCTAGTTCCTTGCTCGCCTTTTCCTCTAAACTCCTTGAACGCCTGGTTTACAACTGAGTGACCACCTCATTAAAAATAACCTTTTTGATCCCCTTCAATCTGGATTTCATAGGTTCATAGGTTGGGTTGTTATTTAAATTGTATGACCACTAAAGGAATAATAGTGCTTTAGGGATATTTAAGCTAACTTACAAAAGAATTTGTTTTTCTTTTTAGTTGTGTTTGTTTTTATTTTATTTTTTAATTGTGGGAATTTACGAGCAGTAATATTCTCATTGTTGTCTGTTTAAGTACAAAACTGTGCAAGTTTTGCCACTGAAGCTAATCTCTGAGAAAGATTATTATTAGTGTAAAATAAGGTGCACTGAGCATAGTATATTAGACCTTGCAAAAGTTTTTTGTTGTTTTTTTATTACTGAATTGAGTGTTACAAATACTGGTGTAAACACTGCTGTGTTTACCTTACTATTGTCAGCCTAGAGGGGTATTCACCCTAATTGATCCCTGGGGGCTTACGGAACACACTCTCAAAGCCCTTGTTTCTTTTGTCCCCTGGGTCTATTGTATTGCGGGTGTAGGCTCAATGCTATGGTAAGTATAATTAGTGTTTCTCCACTAATATAAAAGAGTGTTTTATTGTGAGCTAAAAATATTCTTTTATTTTTACTGTATTTTCTGCATTTTTATTTAATTTGAGTTTGTTTATTGTTTTTTTTCTTCCCTTCTTCTATACGGTAATCTCAAAGTGACTGTATAGTACAGGGGAACAGTTAACTTAATTTAGTTTACAAATTGTGCATTGTATAGATTGGTAATGCCTGCCATGTCCTGTCTAGAAAGTTTTGTAGCAACTCTTAAACAGAAGAGCAATGAATTTGCCTGTAATGCCAAGTTAAAAGCATCTCCTTAGACTTACGTCCAGGATTTATTTGAGGAACAAGCTAAAACAACCAAAAAAAATAAGCTCAAAAGTCTAGCCTTAGCAGGCATGTATACAGCTTGCATGGCTATGAATGCTAAAATGTAGAAATTGGAAGATATAGTTTATAATAAAAATATTACAATTTCTGAGAGGGAAAAAGAGAACACAGCTTTACAGAACCAGGTACAAACATTAACTACCCTTAATCAAATAGTTAATGCCTCACAGGAGGAAAATGTTAAAAAATTGGCCCAAAAAGAAGTGGTACAATATAAAAGCATGCTAACTAAAGTTGAGACTGACCTGAACCACATAACTACTGCATACAAAGTAGTCCAAAATCAGTTAAATGTAGCTAGGAAAGGAACATTTATAGATCACACACATTGCATGCAAACAGAGTCACAGTTGCTACAAACAATTTCAATCCTTAACCACTTGCCGACCGCCTCACGCCGATGTACGTCGGCAGAATGGCACGGGCAGGCATAAGCACGTACATGTACGTGCTTTGCCTCCCGCGGGTCGGGGGCCCGATCGGGCCCCCGCCCGGTGCCTGCGGCGGTCGGTTTTCGTTCGGGAGCGATCCCGGACGAGGGGACGGCCATTCATTCATGGCCACCCCCTCGCGATCGCTCCCGACGAATGGAAATCCCCGGTGACATCACTTCCTCTCCTGTAATGTAAACACAGGAGAGGAAGTGATGTATTCTCTCCTCCGTGTCGGTATTTTTCGTTCCGACACGGAGGAGAGCGGATCAGTGAGTTGCACCAACACATCCCACACACAGTAGAACATGCCAGGCACACTCACACCCCCCCTTTACCCCCCGATCACCCCCCCAATTACCCCTGCCCCCCAGTCACAGTGACACCAATGTCATTTTTTTTTTTTTTTTTTTGCATTGGTGTCATTTGTGACTGTAATAACTGTTAGGGCAGTTAGGGTTAGCCCCCTTTAGTTCTAATGTACCCCCCTAACCCCCCCAATAAAGGTTTAACCCCGTGATCACCCCCCGTCGCCAGTGTCACTAAGGCTGGGTTCACATTGCAGCGGTTTATGAGAACGAATGTGATTCGCACCGCACTGCAGTGCAAATCACATCCGATCTCTGTGCGATTCGAGTTCAGCCATTCGCCGCACCCGCCACACCCGCCGCACCCGCCGCAAATTCGCACGGGACCCTTTTTTTGGCCCGCAGCAGAATCGGATCGCATGGGTGTTCACACCATGCGATCCGAGTTTGCAGATCGCACTGCGATATGCGAACTGATCTGGGGGTGTCAGTAACATTTCACTGACACTCCCAGCAGTTCGCATAGGGCAGTGTGAACTGCCGCCGGGAGGCATGCGATGCGGGAACCCGCCGCGGATTCGCGGCGTTTCCGCATCGCTCCAGTGTGAACCCAGCCTAATAAGCGATCATTTTTCTGATCGCCGTATTAGTGTCACAGGTGACGCTAGTTAGGCAGGTAGGTATTTAGGTTCGCCGCAGCTTTTTATAGCGCTAGGGACCCCCATATACTACCGCATAAAGCCCCCTGATTGCCCCCTAGTTAACCCTTTCACCAGTGATCACCATATAACTGTTACAGGTGACGCTGGTTGGTTAGTTATTTTTTTATAGTTTCAGGGCACCCGCCATTTATTACCTAATAAAGGTTTAACCCCCTGATCACCCGGCAGGTGTCATTTGTGACTAATAACTGTTAGGGCAGTTAGGGTTAGCCCCCTTTAGTTCTAAGGTACCCCCCTAACCCCCCCAATAAAGGTTTAACCCCGTGATCACCCCCCGTCGCCAGTGTCACTAAGGCTGGGTTCACATTGCAGCGGTTTATGAGAACGGATGTGATTCGCACCGCACTGCAGTGCAAATCACATCCGATCTCTGTGCGATTCGAGTTCAGCTATACAGATAGTATGGCTGAATTCGTGTCGCACCCGCCGCACCCGCCGCAAACTCGCACGGGACCCTTTTTTTGGTCCGCAGCAGAATCGGATCGCATGGGTGTTCACACCATGCGATCCAAGTTTGCAGATCGCACTGCGATATGCGAACTGATCTGGGGGTGTCATTAACATTTCACTGACACTCCCAGCAGTTCGCATAGGGCAGTGTGAACTGCCGCCGGGAGGCATGCGATGCGGGAACCCGCTGCGCATTCGTGGCGTTCCCGCATCGCTCCAGTGTGAACCCAGCCTAATAAGCGATCGTTTTTCTGATCGCTGTATTAGTGTCACAGGTGACGCTAGTTAGGCAGGTAGGTATTTAGGTTCGCCGCAGCTTTTTATAGCGCCAGGGACCCCCATATACTACCGCATAAAGCCCCCTGATTGCCCCCTAGTTAACCCTTTCACCAGTGATCACCATATAACTGTTACAGGTGACGCTGGTTGGTTAGTTATTTTTTTATAGTTTCAGGGCACCCGCCATTTATTACCTAGTCTCACTAGTGTACCCCTAAATTTAGGGGTGTCTACTTTCTAAAATGGGGTCATTTGGGGGGGGGGGTTTGTGCCATCTTGGCATTTTATGGCCTTCAAAACTGTAACGCCCTTAGAAAGCCTGAAGGCGGTGCTTGGTTTTTGGGGCCCCGTACGCGGCTAGGCTCCCAAAAAGTCCCACATATGTGGTATCCCCGTACTCAGGAGAAGCAGCAGAATTTATTTTGGGGTGTCATTTCACATATGCCCATGGCATGCGTGAGCAATATATCATTTAGTGACAACTTTGTGAAAAAAAAAAAAAGTTTGTAATTTTCCCGCAACTTGTGGCAAAATATAAAATATTCCATGGACTCAACATGCCTCTCAGCAAATAGCTTGGGGTGTCTACTTTCTAAAATGGGGTCATTTGTGGGGGTTTTGTGCCATCTTGGCATTTTATGGCCTTCAAAACTGTAATAGGTAGTGAGAAGTGAACTCAAAAAATTACGCCCTTAGAAAGCCTGAAGGCGGTGCTTGGTTTTCGGGGCCCCGTACGCGGCTAGGCTCCCAAAAAGTCCCACATATGTGGTATCCCCGTACTCAGGAGAAGCAGCAGAATTTATTTTGGGGTGTCATTTCACATATGCCCATGGCATGCATGAGCAATATATCATTTAGTGACAACTTTGTGAAAAAAAAAAAAAAAAAAAAAAGTTTGTAATTTTCCCGCAACTTGTGGCAAAATATAAAATATTCCATGGACTCAACATGCCTCTCAGCAAATAGCTTGGGGTGTCTACTTTCTAAAATGGGGTCATTTGTGGGGGTTTTGTGCCATCTTGGCATTTTATGGCCTTCAAAACTGTAATAGGTAGTGAGGCGTGAAATCAAAAATTTACGCCCTTAGAAAGCCTGAAGGCGGTGCTTGGTTTTCGGGGCCCTGTACGCGGCTAGGCTCCCAAAAAGTCCCACATATGTGGTATCCCCGTACTCAGGAGAAGCAGCAGAATTTATTTTGGGGTGTCATTTCACATACGCCCATAGCATGTGTGAGCAATATATCATTTAGTGACAACTTTGTGTAAAAAAAAAAAAAAAATTTTTTTTTTGTCATTATTCAATCGCTTGAGGCAAAAAAATAAAATATTCAATGGGCTCAACATGCCTCTTATCAATTTCCTTAGGGGGTCTACTTTCCAAAATGGGGTCATTTGGGGGGGTTTTGTACTGCCCTGTCATTTTAGCACCTCAAGAAATGAGATAGACAGTCGTAAACTAAAAGCTGCGTAAATTCCAGAAAACGTACCTTAGTTTGTAGATGTGACAACTTTTGCGCAAACCAATAAATATACAATTATTGACTTTTTTTTTACCAAAGACATGTGGCTGAATACATTTTGGCCTAAATGTATGACTAAAATTGAGTTTATTGGATTTTTCTAATAACAAAAAGTAGAAAATATCATTTTTTTTCAAAATTTGCGGTCTTTTTACGTTTATATCGCAAAAAATAAAAATCGCAGAGGCAATCAAATACCATCAAAAGAAAGCTCTATTTGTGGGAAGAAAAGGACGCAAATTTTGTTTGGGTACAACATTGCATGACCGCGCAATTACCAGTTAAAGCAGCGCAGTGCCAAAGTGTAAAAAGACCTCTGGTCATTTACCAGCAAAATGGTCCGGTCTGAAAGTGGTTAAAGGACAGGCGGATGTGGCCAGCAGATGTGAACAAGGTAATGCTATGGCACCAACTTGTGCCTATGAAATTGGGGACACTGAGGAATATGAAGAGTATTGGGGAGAGGAAGATATGGTTTCCAATTCTACATTTCCTGTAGCGATGGGAGAAATCGCTGAGCCAAAAGAAAAGCGAGAATGCACCATTGTCATAGACCCACCAGACAATGGGGACCAGCTATCTACAAATGAGGAGCATAACAAGTTCCCCAATATGGGTAGGACCCAGATTTCCCCCTCTACTGAAGGAAATCAAACATTTTTGGGGTTTGATAGTGAAGGAAATTAGGTGATTTCCAATGTATATCCAATTCAACCTGTAAAAACCCTTATGAGTGAGGCAGATTTCATTGGCAAAATTAAAACTAATGAACACATTACTTCACATGCAACCAATGTACAACAGAGGTGTGAGCTCTTAGGTGTGAGAAGTCCTAGTGACCAAGTTAAGGTGTTACAATTAACCCTTGACGCCCACACCTGGAATGCACTCCCAGATCAAATTAAGGTAGGCAAAGGGAGTTACAAAAGTAACCGTGGCAGAATTGCAAAAAGTCAAACCCCTCAGCTATAGGTTTGATGGTGGCCTATCACATTAAACAAAGTAATGAGGAATACCCTTTAGTTTATGCCAATAGATTGTGGGCAGCATATAACACTAACAATGATAAAACCACTAGAGAGGACATGGAATATAAAAACCTATTGATACACAATGCCCAATCCGCTATTCGAATAAAATGTGAGCATTTGATAGATCCAAGAAAACACAGCTATGAGGAGGTGATTGGATTAATACATAGATCATTCCATGCCATCCAAGCATATAAACAGCACAGGCTTAAGGAAAGAGAAGAGAAACAGCTGTTTAGGCAGGTGGCTGCAGTACAATGCAGGACTACCATCGTAGAAGGCCCCAAGAGAATCCAATCCTCCATACAACCCTAACTGGGACAAAAGTTTACAAGGGAGGGGGAGGGGATATAGGGGGAAGTCAGGTTATAGAGGCAGAGGAAGAGAAAACTCTAATAGCCACTCATCACAGGGCAAGCATGTCAGTGAGATAGAAAGAGCTCCTACTTATGCAGAGTTACGACAACAATTACATGCCTTTCAAGTAAGCCCTGGAAAGGAAGTACAGGTAGCTTCACAGACAGAGGCTGACTGCCATCAATGGTGACAACTACAAGGCCCCAAAATTTTAGCACCTATTTCTCTGGATAGGTGTGAGCGCTCTGTAGTGTCAGCATCGATTAGGGTCCGTCAATGTACTATGCTTCTTTTTTTTTATACTTCTTTATTTTTTTAAATTTTTCAACCACTTGTATAGCAGCAAAAAGGATGTACATAGCACACTAAAACCATCATCTCAATCGAGACTAAGAAGAAAAAAAACAGCCATACACATCATTCAAGTTATTGCACCCCTGCCCTTAAACCAACCCAATACTCCCAACCTAACCCACCCCCACAATACACACTGCTCGCGCCGAAAACTCCAGCCAAGAAATACTTGACTGGTTAGGAGAGGAGGGGAGATGACGGGCACAAGAGGGGGGGCAACGGAACATCCCCCCGGGGGGCAGGTCAACGGGGGGGGAAGCAGGACAACCCGCGACCCCCCCACCCACACCAACCAGGGGGCAACCCATCTCACTCAGCCAGGAGCTCCATAGCTCCCCAAATTTCCTTAAATTGCCCTGCTTTATATACACCACTCTTTCACACCAAATTGTAGAGTCAATAGCATTGACCCATGATTCAAATGCAGGGGAGTTCCTGGCTTGCCAATTCATTGCTATCAGCCGCCTGGCCGGTACAAGCACCTTAGTACTACCGTTCTTACCAAGGGGGAACTCTAACCTTCTCCAGAATCCCTAAAAGACAGGTCCTAGCTTCTGGCTCCAAAGTAATCTTAAAAGTCCTATTTATTCTACAAACTATTTCTATCCAGTACCTGTACAGCTTTGGACATTTCCACACCATATGGAGAAAGTCCCCCGCTGCCTTACATCTGGGACATTCATCGCTGGCTGACCTTCCTATCTTCCACATTTTATGGGGGGTATAATACACTCTATAGGTAAAGAACAAGTGGGACACTCTCTGCGAAGGAGATATTGATACCAGGCACCCTCGTTCTAATATCTTATCCCATTGATCCTGGGTTATCGGCCCTATATCTCTAGCCCATCCCCTCCTACTCCTATCTGGTCCCTCTCCCTTCGAGAGCTTGTCCCTAAGTTTGATATATAATTTGGAGATAACCCCTTTCTTTTGCGTGTGTTTGACCAGTCCCCGAAGCAAGGGAGTTTCGACCCTCTCCATAGTCAATGACCCAAACTGGGCCCCAATCCCATGCCTAATTTGTAGATATTTATAGAACTCCCTGTTCGAGATACAAAAATCTCACCTGAGATCTTCAAAAGATTTCATAAGATTCCCTTCACATCCACTCCTGAGGCCTGTCTATACTACTTAGCTCTGGTAGGTTTCCGTTATACCACAAAGGGGTATAATCGGTCACCCCCGTATATCCCATAATTGACTTAGTTGCCTGCCACACTTTCCTCAGTAAGATACTAGTAGGGCACATATAGGCAAATGAGTTGGCCTCCAAAATCTCAACCAGTAGCTTATAGGGTGTTCTCTCAATCATCATTTTATTACTTGAACACTCTCTGCCATGAACACCAGCCCCGGCTAAAAGCTGGAGCTGGGCTGACAAAAAATATAATCTTGGATGTGGAATTGCCACTCCTCCCCTCCCAGCAGGAAGCTGCAATGTTTGCAAACTGATCCGAGCTTGGCCCTTCTTCCAGATCAAATCTCGGAATAGCGATTCCAATTTCTTGAACCACTTCTGATTAATCCAGATCGGAGAGTTGTGTAAAATATATAGTATTTGTGGGAGCCAGATAATTTTAATTAAATTGCAGGGTCCTGCTACCGAGAGGGGAAGGCAACACCAAATACTCACTTTTTGTTTTAGCTTTGCTAATAATGGTACTAAGTTCTCACTAACATAATGATTTACGTCTCCAGAGACCCAGGCTCCTAAATATTTTAGCTTTGTTACCATGTCCAGACATGGGATCATAGGTAGCGGTTGGTCCCCTGGTCTAGTAAGTGGCAAAAGCGCTGATTTACTCCAATTGATTCCCAAGCCCGACTGTTGTTCATACTCGCCCATCATCTGCATCACATTATTTAAGGTAGGATTTATGTCCCCAATAAAAAAAAAGGACATCGTCCGCAAACAAGGCAATTTTTTTCTTCCCCCGACCTACGTCAGAAACCCCGAATGTCCGGGCGCAATCTTGTCAGGACAGCCAGGGGTTCCATGGCCAGGACAAACAAGAGGGGAGACAGGGGACATCCCTGTCTTGTCCCTCTTTCCAACTGGAATATCCTGGAGAGTGCAGTACCCATTTTAACTTTTGCCCTGGGTTCGCTGTAGAGCAATTTAACCCACCTAATAAATAGTGGGCCAAATCCAAATCGCTCCAACACTCCCCATAGATAATCCCATTCCAAGCTGTCAAAAGCTTTAATGGCATCCAGGGCTAATATAGCGCTGGGACCCTCATTGTCCATTGGCATTTGGATATTTAAAAAGACTCTTCTAATGTTGATGCTGGTTGTTCTACCTGGAATAAACCCAGACTGATCTGGATGTATTAATTTATAGATATATTTATTTAAGCGGGTCGCCAGGACTTTAGCTAGGATTTTAACATCGGAGCACAATAGAGATCGGGCGATATGAGGAGACTTCCTGATGGTCTTTCCCCTCTGAGAATTAAAGTGATATTGGCTTCCGACATTGAAGTACGAAGCTTGCCCACATCCAGTGCCCATTTAAATGCTTCCAAAAGTTCCGGCAGGAGTACTTCCCTATAGCGCTTATAGATTTCTATTGGTAACCCGTCTGGGCCTGGGGATTTATGATTAGGCATTTCAGTTACTGCATTTTTTAACTCTTTAAGTGTAAGAGGTGCGTCAAGGCTCATTTTGTCTTGTTCTGTTAGAGTTGGGATTGTCGTTTGATACAAAAAAATCAGTTACTATTCTACCTCGCCCCCTTATGGCTGATTTATATAGATTTTCATAATAGTCAGCAAGTACATTCATGATCTCTGGCGGGCTAGAGACAAGGTCCCCGCTTTTATTACCTGGATCGATACAGGAGAGTTATTTGATTGGATCAAAAGAGAGAGGGCACGTCCCACCCTCTCCCCTTCGCCAAAATAATGTTGGCGTTGAAATATTTGCCTGTTCTCGGCCCTTTTCATAAGCATCATTTTATGTACCTGCTGACTATCCAGCCATTCCTTCTGTTTTTCGGGTGTCGGATCTTCGATGTATGCTTTCTCTGCTTGGGCGACTCCTTTTCCTATTTCCCTGTCCTGTTCCCGAGATTCCCTCTTAATTTTTGCCACTTGCTGGATTAATATCCCTCTGAGATAAGCCTTTAATGAGTCCCAAACCACTCCTGGTGTTGCTTAACCCCCATTAATTTTGAGGAATTCCCTAACCCTATCAGAGCACTTGGGCTACCAATCGTTTTGTTTACCAATCGAGCAATGCAAGAAAACATACCTACCTTCCACATCAATGGAGGACTCCCTACAAAAGAAGTCCGTCCCCCTCTTTTTTTTTTACTTTTTAAACAGGTAATGTTTATTGAACATTATTGCAGAGATTACAATCACAGTGGCATACACCGAACATTCAAAAGGTGTTGCGTCATAACCATAACAGTAGATAAGAGACATTTCTCCATTACAGTAGCCATTATGTATCACAGCCAAGGAAAGTCCTAACATCGACACGTTATTTACTGCAACATTACATCAAATTCCCTAATCACACGTGGCAGCCTCCTGCAACCATCTATCCCAAATTCTATGATATTTAGCTGGGCAATCCCTATTTTTATATAAGAATTTTTTATATGGGAGTGTGAAATTAACTTCCCGTTTCCAGTCCTCAACCCGGGGTGGAAGGGGCCTCATCCACTGTCTAGCTATCACTTTTCGAACAGAAAACAAGGTTTCCTGCAGGAAAGTATTAGTAAATTTATCTAATACGTCAGGAAATATCCCTAGTAGACAGGGTTTGGGGTCGAGAGCCAAGGGCGTGCCCATAACATCATGTAGAAATGATACTACTTGTTTCCAAAGTTCCTGCAGTTTGGGGCAAGACCAGATAAGATGGAAGAACGTCCCAGTCTCAAGAGTACACATCGGGCAGAACACAGATTGATTCGTATTATATTTGGCGGTCCTGAGGGGGGTGAGGTATGCTTTATGCAAATGTGTAAATCTGAGAAAGCCTGTCTTGGAGCCTAGGGGACACCAACTTGCACGTCTCCAGAGCCTCCTCCCATTCCTCGTCTGTCAGTTCACCCACATCACCCTCCCAGCGGGACTTCAGAGCATACGCTAGTCTCGCCGAGACGGGGGCCGCAAGCATACCATAAAAGCACGAGATAAGCTTTTTGGGATCAGTATCCTTCACTATGGCGACAATAGGATTGGGAGCAGACCGAGGCAATGACTGCGGAAATTGTGCTCTAAGTGCATGCTGAACCTGTAGGTACTGAAATAGCATAGAGTTTGGAATACCAAATTCCTCCTGCAGCGCCTGAAACGTTTTAATAGTGCCATGGTGAATCAGGTGATGCAGGTAGTATATTCCCCTCGATACCCATAACTGAACACCCTGGATCTTTTGAAGTTCCGGCAATTGTTTGTTATGCCAAAGTGGGGTATAGTCATTTGGTGATATAACATTCAATTTAGTGGATGCCAGATCCCAAATCCTTCTGTAATGAAAAAGCATGGAGTGTTTACCTGGCTCCATTGCAGAGCTCCCAGCCCCCGTCGAGATAGCAGCTATCGGATCATCTGCAATTCGTGCCCAAGTAGGGCAGAGAAGGGTAAGAAAACGTTGTTTATCAGTCTTGTCTACATGAAAAAGCTGAGACAGTTGTGAGGCAACATAGTAGTGGTTTAGATCTGGAAGAGCCATGCCCCCCATATCAGTCGGGCTTTTCAAAGCCTGCCAAGCAAGCTTGTGTCTATTATTCCCCCATACAAAGGGCCTAAGAAGACTTTCAAGGGATTTAAAATATTTCAGCGGCAAGTATACCAGGGCGTGCCACAACACATACAGTACTTTAGGTAATAGGACCATTTTAATCAGATTAACGCGCCCCCAAACCCCAAGGGGGAGGCGAGACCAGGCCTGAATCTTGGTACGCACCAGGGAGAATAATGGTTCTACATTCAGCGCAATATAATCTGCTGGATTCCTAGAGAAATATACACCCAGATACTTAATAGTGCCAACTCGCTGAAGAGGCAGACTGGCCTGAGATTCTGACTGTGGAAAACTGTCAATAGGTAAAATTTGGGATTTTTCCCAGTTTATACGAAGACCGGAAAAGCTACCAAACCACTCTATCATGTGCAGGGCCTTTGCGAGGGAAGGGCCAGAGTCCGCCAGGTATAACAGCGTGTCATCAGCGTATTGACTGATTTTTTCCGTTAGTTGACCCATCGTCAGTCCCCTGATCGCAGGGTCCGCACGAATCGACACCGCTAAAGGTTCAGCAGCCAAGGCATATAGTAGCGGGCACAGTGGGCACCCCTGTCTGGTACCCCTACTAAGGCCAAACACCCGGGAGGACCACCCATTCGCCACCACCTTAGCCGTTGGGTGATGATACAGCAGCCTCAACCACCGGATAAAGTTAGGGCCAAAGCCGTATCCCGCTAGACACTTCCACAAATACTCCCATTCCACTGAGTCAAATGCCTTAGCCGTGTCAAATGTCACTACCACACGCTCACCCACCACCTCATGCGTTGCCTGTAGATTTATATAGAGCCTGCGTAGATTGAACGACGTATTCCGCCCCGGCATAAAGCCCGCCTGATCAGCCTGAATCAGGTTAAGGATCACTCCGTTCAATCTAGTAGCGAGTATTTTAGCTAAAATCTTAATATCTACCTGCAATAGGGAGATTGGGCGGTATGATTCCGGGAAACCCGGATCTTTTCCAGGTTTGGGAATCAAAACTATCGTTGCCTCCCTCATGGACGGAGGCAGTGTCAGTGTATCAAAAAGACTCCCGTAGAGGGCGAGAAGCCTAGGCGCCAACACGTCTTGGTAACGGGAATAAAATTCAATGGGAAGACCATCTGACCCCGGCGACTTGGATTTTGCAAACTCCGCAATAGCACCCACGATTTCATCGGTGGTCAGGGGAGCCTCCAGAGCCTGCACCTGTTCCTCCATAACTTGGGGGAGGGAAACCTGAGCCAAAAAGCTGTCCATCGGAGTGGTGTCGTCTGAGACTGTAGTGGTGTATAAGTCCGCAAAAAAGTCCCGAAATCTAGCTGTCACCTCAGAAGGGTCCGTGATCATTGTATCTCCCTGACCACGCAAAGAAATAACAACCGGGGGCCTGTCTTCCTTGTGCACCAAATATGCTAGCAACTTACCAGCTCTTTCCCCGGATTCAAAATATTTTTCTTTGGTAAAAAAAAGTTTCTGTCGGGCCTTGTCGTGGTGCAGCTGGGAAACCACTCTCGACTGTAGTCTAAGTGCATCAGCGTTTGCCGTAGACGGGTCGTCTATGTAGGTGCGTTCCATGGAGCTCAAATCTGCCTCAGCCTCAATAATGACAGTAGCCGAGTCAGCTTTGAGCCTATTAATGTGGGCAGTCAGCACCGATCGAGCGTGTAATTTAAATGTATCCCACACTGCTGGAACTGAGGCCGTGTGGTCGTTGTCCTCAAAATTTTTTATCCACTCTGCCTCAATAGTGTCATCTTCGGGTAATAATGTCAGCCAGAACGGATTTAGCCGCCACGCCCGCGGAGGCCTACCCAGGGGTACGTCAAGCACTACAGAGTAGGGGCTGTGGTCCGAAAGCAGTCTGGGGCAGAACAATACTTCCCTGAGTCTGGGAGTGAGTTGTTGAGATATTAGTATAAAGTCAATACGGGAGAGAGAACCATGTGTGGGTGAGAAGCATGAATACTCCTTCTTTTGAGGGAATTTGTGTCTCCAAGTGTCCACAAGGTGAATGGTGGTTATAAGCCTGGACAACCTAGTGGTCCCAGCTTGCCCCACCATCAACTCGGGGGGTTTGAGCCTATCCAGGGAAGGGTTAAGCGTAGTGTTGAAATCCCCCAGCCAGATAACAGGAATCGCCGGATGTCTGGACATAAAAGACAGTCCCTCAACAACCAACGTCATGGTAAATGGAGGGGGGATATAAAAGGCCATAATAAGGTAGGGTTCCCCATACAATTTAGCATGTAGAAAAACAAACCTGCCCTGTAGGTCAGTAAGAATTTCGCAAAGTTCAAATTGGACAGACTTAGCTACAAGTACCGAAAACCCCCCTCGAGTGAGACGTGTAGGTGGAATGAAATGCCCACCCAATCCAAGGGCGTTTAAGGGCCATCTGCATTCCACCCTCCACATGTGTCTCAACTAGCACCATCACTTCCGCCCTTTGCTTTTTGAGGAACGTGAAGGCTGCCGCGCGCTTAATTTTATCACGCAGGCCCCTCACGTTCCAGGTAAGAAACCGTATAGATGCCATATAGAGTCATATAAAGTAATGAGTGCAGTCAGCTTTCCCCCTAACAGCCCTCCTATAAGCGCACCCCAATACTGTTGTGCTTGATCGAGCCCAAACAGGGGCTGCATAGGCAGTAGTGGTAAAAAACATTCTGTAAAAGCAACACTTAGTCCAGATACATACTTCAGCTTATTTATAGTAATCTTCTGCATGGAAACCCTAACCAAACCACCCCCCTCCCCCCACCCTACCCTGCACCAACCCCAACTTGTGCGGGCATATTCCCTGAAAAACCAAACATGCCTGGCTGGGAAAACCAGTTTCATTAAATCAATAAGAAAATCTAGAACAATAAGTCTGAAAGAGGGTCGCGGCCACCGGTACCAGAGGGCAAGGCAAAGCAGAGCCCCCTGCATAACAGCACAAAGTGGTGACCCGGGTAAATAGGCAAAAGTGTCAGTTGCTGTCCAGTCCCAGTGACCAGCTCCCTCATAACAAGAAGAAGTCCCAGCAGACAATGGAGCAGTTTTCCGCTGCACCGTGCGATTAGACCGTAGGACTAACATGTCTCCCCTTGCTCCGGGAGAAAAAAGAAGAAAAAAAAAAGAAAACCAAAATTGTTGAAACAAAACAAACAGGTATGTATTGCAGAAAAGGTCCCTCAACAGGGACACTAAGAATAAAGGGAAAAAATTGATCCATGAACGTTGACACCATCAGCAGGCGCAAAAGTCCCAGAATCGGAAAGTTCAGCACATCTCAAAGTAGAAAGGGCATAAAGGTAACATACGCCTCGGATGCAAGCACCCTAGCGATAATAGAGCAGCAAAGAGAGATCAGGCAACTTGCCATAGTTCCAGGACACCAGGGGAAAAACAAAAAAGTGTTAGCTCACACGTCCCAAAGGGTCTCAGGCAGCTCCATCTTGAGGCACTCTGCGTTCCAGCCATGCTATGACCTCCCTGGGTTGTTCAAAGAAGAGCGCCCGGTCTCCTGCCTCCACCCTGAGGCGTGCTGGGAATAGCATAGAGTATTTCACTTGCTATGCACGTAGTAATCTTTTGGCCTCCATGAAACTCTGTCGGCGTTTCTGGACGTCCGCAGAAAAATCAGGAAAGATTGCAACTTTAGTATTGCCCACAGGGATATTACCCTTTTCCCGGGCCATGCGGAGGGCAGCATCTCTGTCCTTATAGTTCAGGAGTTTTGCAATAAAGGTGCGTGGAGGTGCACCCTGAGGTGGAGGCCTGGCAGGCATACGATGCGCGCGTTCAACCGCCAGCATGGGGGAAAAAGACTCTCGGCCATAGGTACTTATCAGCAATTGTTCCAGAAAAGTTGTGGGGTCCTTACCTTCAGCCCCCTCCGGAAGACCAATCAATCGGATGTTGCATCTGCGTATGCGATTTTCCATTTCGTCCTGTTTAGCAATCAGGAGGTCTATTTGTTTCTGCATGTGGTCAGCATCATTTTGCAGTGGTGGGAGAGCGTCTTCCACATTGCTAATACGGGTCTCAGTGTCCCTCACCCGGTCACGCAGTTTCTGAAAGTCCTGCCTCAATAAAGAGATGTCCATTTGCACTTCCTCAATTTGGGATGTAAGGGACGTGCGGCACAATGTAATGGCTTCAAGAAGCCTGTCCGTGTCTCCCACCACACGCGGCCCTCCCGGCTCCTCCGCGCCGCCATTTTCCTCCCCCTCCTCACTCACATGTCGGCGGTATTGTGACAACCGCGCCGCCGCCGATCGTTGGGATTTCGAGGGAGACATATGCGCCGGAATGGAGGGACGCCTGCCAGACATGTTCAGGTAAGTATCGGTGCTGTGGTGTCACAGGATCAGCGTGGGAGACAGGATTCCTCGGCGGAGCTCCGGAGACACGCGTCCTACTCCATGCAAGGTCAGGCCACGCCCCCGTCCGTCCCCCTCTTTACTAAAATACTCACTCCCGTTGAGTACGAGGAGTGGAAAGAATGATAATAGGTTTGAAATTTACGGCTGGTTAATTGAAAAGCTGTACTAGGAGTTAGATGTGTCTCCTGCAAGAATAGTAGGCCAGGTCCCCTCCCCTCCAACTCAGCCAGGACCACGCCTCTTATTTAAATCACCCAGTCTCCTCACATTCCACGAGATAATATCTACCTTATTTGTTTGTATGAGTGATGTCTAGGTCAAGCAAAAACAAAAGATAAAGACGGGGGAGAGGGAGAGCAGCACCCCCACTAATGGCGGCGCAACCCGTCCCCCCACCCCCCCACCCCCCCAAGCCCTGCCACATCCCCAACCCTCCCGGCGCGAGCAGTGTGCACTGTCGACACTCTAGTCCCCTTATAGAAGATGTCCCTCATTTCTCTAGTCTTTCGCAGCAGAATCATCCGGTCATTATAATTCACCAATTTAAATAACAGTGGTCTGGTACGTTGATCTGGCTGCCGTGACCAAGCAGGGACTCTATGGGCCCTTTCTATAGCAAAAAGTGGAGAGAAAGGGGTATCCCCTAGAAGCTCTTTAAGCCAACTTTCCAGGAAGGCTATAGGATTGGAGCCCTCACTGCCCTCTGGCAGACCTATCAGACGCACATTATTCCTGCGATTTCTATTGTCCATTTCATCTATTTTAGATGCCTGCATAGAAATTTGGTTCTGCAATGCCATCATTTTTTGTTGTAATGGGGATAGCTCATCCTCAACCGTGCTTAATCTTCCTTCGAGTACGATGGTTCTTTCTACGGTATTGCTCAGCAATTGGCTCATAGAGTGTAATTCGTTTTTAATGCTACTCAACTGGTTATTAAGACCAGAGATAGAGTCTTTACATTCATTAACTACCTGAAATATGTCCCGCAATGTGGGTTCACCTTCCTCAGTCTCGGGGCATTCTGCTGGATTTGCTACGCTGTAAGCTGCCTTACCATCCCCTAAACCCGAATTGCTCGCATTTTTCCTGGTACTTGGGGTGGTGGAGCTTGATGCTAATTGACTGGTGCTTCTCCTATCTGAAGTTACACCCTGCGACTTTATTTGCCCCACTAGCTGATGGTGACCTCCCTTTGTTGGTGAGGTTGCATGGGCAAAACGTTCATGTTTTGCGGCTGCTGCCGCCGCAGAGACCTGGTTTGCTTTCTCTTTAGCTGCCTGTGTTTTCTGGCTCCTCTCACCATGCGGCATATCTTCGGTAGACCTCTTAGCATAATCGCAGACTTATATTACTGGACAGTAGGACCCAAAGGAGAGATCAGCCAATAACCGAAATAATACCCAGGCCCTAAATAAAAAAAAAAAAAAAAATGGGGAGAGAGAAAACAGGAGAGGGGAGAACACAACAACCACCTTATCCCCAATTACTCAACTTCCCATCTGTCCTCTCTGCCGTTGATATTTAAATACAATGTCCTTGGTCCACTAAGCTAGTAGTCTGTCCGTAGAGGAGTGAAATTTAATAGTACTATAAAGAGGGGGGGGAGGGGGGGAGCCACTTCACCGCTCTCAAGCCAGCTGCCACTACGTTGTTAGTGTCACTATCAGCAACCTTTTTTTCTTCTGGTTTCCCCCTACCTCCTCTCTCCCCCCTCTCTCCCCGCTCTCTCCTCGTTCTCATTCCTGTCTTTTACCGTCTGCCTAGGCCGTTGCCACAGGCTGCTAAGAGGCTCCCCCACTCATTCCAGTGCAGGCTCTTTTAGTTGACAAGGGTAGGGTCAGGTCCTTCACAGCACGCCGTTCTCCCCCAGTTAGCTGTATCGCACCGGGATCCCGCGATAGCTCAGCCGGCGGTGAGATTCCCCAGCTTCCTCCGAACGCTGCGCTCCACTGTACCGCTCGGAACTCTCGCGAGAACCCGGGCAGCGGCAAGATCTCCCTTGGTTCACTTTGGGAGCAGGAACGCTCCCCTGGGTCACCGCTCGGCTCACAGCTCTCAGGGCTCAGCAAGGAAGGAACAACCAGGCACCACAGACAGCAAATCCCAACAGGCGATAGGTGCTTCTTATCATAGGCTCAGGATTGCCATCGGGGAGAGCGATGGGAGGCAGGGACAGTGCACCTGGGATTCCCTCTCTCACTCACTCACTCCTCCATCCGGCAATGTACTATGCTTCTAGATACAGGAGCGGCCATATCGATTATGCATGACAAAGAACCCTTAAACGCAACACTATCTTCAGGAAAGCCGTTGAATCTCCAGAGCTTTGCCGGACATAATGTTGAGTCTGCCTTGTCCAAGCCACTGACAATCCAAATTGGTGAGTTATCCCTAAAACAGCCATTAGTATTAATGTGTTTGCCAAATGAAACCAGCCTGCTGGGTTCAGACTTCTTAATTCCCAATGGATGTATGTTGGATCTGACCAACCTGTTACTATTGCACGGGGTTCCAACCGATCAGGGTAGCACCATAGTGATAACTGATTCTCACACAATTGCAGCCATCAAACTCAATAATTTAAAATATGACATACTGGAGATCATTACAGATCACCCAGAACATCAGCTTCTGCAGCCTGTGATAGAAAGACAACAGGGATCCTTTGCAACACACAAACATGACTGTGGAAAGGTAAATACGGTAATACACATCAGTGGGCCAGACCCAGTTCCGCAAAAACAATACCCCTTTCAAAAGGAAGCTATCAGCTACATACAGGAAACCATAGAGTCACTGCTTGACCAAAAGGTCATCGGACCATGTGTATCCACAAAAAATGCACCAATATGGCCGATTCGCAAACGTACTGACAATTTGTGGAGATTAACAATCGATTACCGCAAATTGAACAGTGTTACAAACAATTGCGCCCCCACAGTTGCATCTGTCCCGGATGTCTTGAGCATGTTGAATCCCAAACACAAATATTTCACAGTGCTGGATATATCAAACGGTTTTTGATCATTACCCTTGTCAGAAGAATGTCAATACAAATTTGCATTTACGTTTCTGGGAAAACAGTATACTTTCAATTCTGTCCCTCAAGGATTTCATAACTCTCCTACATTATTTCATGCAACCAAGATATTTTAATAGATTTTTCTTCTCCAAATAATCTTTTCCAGTACGTTGTTGATCCTAGGAAAGGCAGGACTGAAGTGTAATCCCATTAATCCCACAATTTTTGAAGGGATCTGTGTCTTTTCTTGGAATTACAGTGACAGCAAACGGACGTAAGATAGCAACCGAAAAGGTAAACGCCATTCTACAATTTAGAAAAAATATATAAACTGCGCTCAGGAAAGAGTTACATGTAAAAATTACAAAAATAAATACAAATAAAGGTGAAAACAAACTATAGGCAGCAGCTCAAAGTGAGATACAAGCACTGAATTAAATGAAAAATATGAAAAGCTGTGCCAATTACAATATAAGATAAAGCTAACTATATAAAACAAGAAATATATCTAGAGGGTGTCTGACTCTCGTACAAAATCAATGCCTAAAGCGCAATCATCCAATTGTGCATATAACAGACAAAAAAATATGTATTAAGTGAAAAACATGTAGTCCATATGAATTATGAAACTACATACAAACAAGTAAAAATAAAAAATTAGTGTTGATAAATTATAGTCCAATAAAATATTCCAATATGAAGACGGTTATCATGTCACCACCGTGAATCCACACAAAGCTGAAGATCTGTGCCCGTCACCAAATAAGTGATGCGCTTACCAGAAATATGGATAATAACAGCCTTATTGACACTAGCCCACAGCAGGGTAATGGAACATCAAATCCCGATTCTGGCATCCACAATGGCCCTTAGCATGGGTATATGGCGATACCGCAGCCTTTAATGCTCCAATGATCAATGGTCACATATGTCTCCGGTAACACCTGGGGGGTGTCTATAGTATGCCTGTGAAGGGGCGCATGTTTCTCGTGCTAGTTTGGAAGGGGATTTCTCATTATTCAGCATCCAGACAAGCAGCAGCACCTCATGGGAAGGAGAGTCTTTGGAAGTTTTCTAAAGTTGAATGTTCAGCACCCTTTGCCATGAAATGACACTTTGTGCAGGGACAGTTCTAAGCACGGGAAACATGCACCCCTTCACAGGCATACTATAGACACCCCCCAGGTGTTACCGGAGACATATGTGACCATTGATCATTGGAGCTTTAAAGGCTGCGGTATCGCCATATATCCATGCTAAGGGCCATTGTGGATGCCAGAATCGGGATTTGATGTTCCATTACCCTGCTGTGGGCTAGTGTCAATAAGGCTGTTATTATCCATATTTCTGGTAAGCGCATCACTTATTTGGTGACGGGCACAGATCTTCAGCTTTGTGTGGATTCACGGTGGTGACATGATAACCGTCTTCATATTGGAATATTTTATTGGACTATAATTTATCAACACTAATTTTTTATTTTTACTTGTTTATATGTAGTTTCATAATTCATATGGACTACATGTTTTTCACTTAATACATATTTTTTTGTCTGTTATATGCACAATTGGATGATTGCTCTTTAGGCATTGATTTTGTATGAGAGTCAGACACCCTCTAGATATATTTCTTGTTTTATATAGTTAGCTTTATCTTATATTGTTATTGGCGCAGCTTTTCATATTTTTCATTTATATTTGCCATTCTACAATTACCTCTGCCAGTGAGCATCCCTACTCAGATCTTTTCTAGGATTGGTAAATTATTCACAGGCTTTCTTCCCTGATTTTGCCCAAAAGTCTACACCACTGTATGATTTGTTGAAAAAGGATACCCAATGGCAATGGACTGAGCACCAATGCAGTGCAGGAGCTTAAAGAGGCTTTAGCGCAAGCGTCAGCGTTAGCCAACCCAGAGTACCAACTGCCTTTTTACAATGAGACTGCCATATCAGAGACAGCCATGTCAGCTGTTCTGTCACAGGAAATTCCACGGCAATAGAGATCCATTTCATATGCGTCTAAACTATTATCTCCTGTGGAAATGAAGTACTCTCTATGTGAAAAACACCTACTAGTTACGTTTTATGCAGTGAAATACTTCACATACATCATAGGACTTAACCCAGTTATCCTGCACACAACTCATACTCCCACTAAATTTTTACTCACAGACGAGTAAAGGATGGCAATGTATCCAATGCCAGATTGGCTCATTGGGCTCTGTTGCTTCAAGACCAAGACATTAAAGTTCAACACACAAACAATCCTTCCACTAGAGCCCATGGCCTCCTTTACCAGGGAGTACCGCATGAATGTGATATCATCCCACAATTATCGGCACAACAATTCTTTAGATCTTTGTCAGTAAAGGAAACAGTCCCTGAAAATGCAGGCCAAATTTTCACAGATGGGTCACGTTTTTACGTGGAGGGTTCTCCCCGTGCAGCATTTGGAATATACTTTATCAATCCACAAGCAAAGACCCAAACATCAATCTTTCGGTCATGTCAAGTCAAATCAGCACAATTTGCGTAGATGGCTGCAATCACCGTAGAACTGATGAAAGGGGACCAGATTCTGCGTGGGTCTGTAATGCTCTTACAGAATTTCTGCCCTTCTGGCACACCCACCAGTACATGTCCTCAGATGGGTCTCCACTTAAACATGCATCCCTGTTGAAATATATTGCATCATTGGTGCAAAAGTGGCCAGTCAAACCATGGGTGTGCAAAGTAAAAGGTCATTCAGGTACTGCCCCATACTGGGAACAAAATTAGGTGGCAGATTGCTTGGCCAAACAAGGAGCACAGGGAGGGGAGATCTGGGAAATTCCTTCGAATTTACTGGACCCAGTCTTGTGCCCTCTCAAAATCCTGCACAGTATTTCTGGATATTTCGGACATACAAAGACAGGGTGACAACATTAAGGAAATCATGCAAAAACTGCAAAATGTGACGGAGGAACTCTCTGAGGAGAATACTTTGACAAAGTACATAAAACACCTCACATTATCAGAAGATAAAAAGGTATTGTTGCATCATGGAGATGAAGTAACTTGGGTGGTTCCTGAAAAATACCAAAATTAAATGATTTACTTAGTGCATGACCTGCCTACTGGGGGTCATCAAGGGTCAGAGAAAACAGGTGAACGGCTCAAGAACATAGGTTGGTGGCCTTCCATGATGACAGATGTGAAGCAGTATTGTGACAATTGTATTGTCTGTGCACAGGTTAACCCCGAACCAAGGAAGATCAATGCCCCTTTACGAATTTCGACTGAAAGAAGGGCCATGGAATGCCTTACAAATGGATTACATGGGACCCTTGCCAGTCACTTCTACAAACAACAGATACATCTTCGTAGTCACAGATCGATTTTCTAAATGGGTAGAGATCTTCCCAACCAAAAGTAACACTGCACAAAATATGGCTAAGATTTTAGTGGAACAGGTGTTCAGTAGATGGGGGCTCCCATCATCAACAGAGTCAGATCAGGGGACCCATTTTACTGGAAAGGTGGTAAAAACTTGCCTAGAGATGTTAGGGGTGGAGCAAAAATTTCACATTCCATATCACCCAGAATCTTCAGGCCAGGTTGAAAGAGCCAATCTGCAGTTTAAGAGAATGCTAAAAAAATGTGTCCACATCAATGATAAGAACTGGGATAATCTGCTGCCATTACTGGCCATGGCCATCCATGCAACCCCCTCATATGCTACCTGGTTGACACCCTTTGAAGTGCTGACAGGTAGACAGATGAGACTCCCTGAACATCTCCAGCTAGAGATGCATACACCTACCATAGACAGACTTTCAATGGACCAATACCTCCTTAAACTCCAAAAAATTGTAAAAGAGATCCATGTATTTACAGCAGCACAAATAGGTAAAAGTCAAAAGAAAGCCAAGGCGTATTTTGACAAAGGGGTTCAAGAATGCACTTGGGCCATAGGAGACCGAGTTATGTTCTTGGAACTACGTCCCCTGAATAACAGTCTAAGTCAAAAATGGAGAGGCCCATTTTCTATTATTGCTAAATTAAGTCCTTCTGTATATAAAATCAGAATAGAGGTGGGCAAAAAGACACAAGATAAATGGGTTCATGCGAACCAACTGAAACAGGTCCATGGAGCCAAAGAAATCAACTAAAATGTGCTGCTTTCTTTCCTTTTAGAGCCATGAAGTCAATGTGGATTGTTATCATGCTCCAGCTGATCAGACCTACCAAGGGCGAGGAGACCGGTCCACTCATCAGCATGATCGTTGACAAGAATCCAGTCTACTGCCTAGAGGGGGAATCTGTTTTATTGCCTGTGGCCATTGTAGGGACTGTGGGGAAGCAAGTATATTGGTGGAGTCCCCTTGATAATCATCTAGTCTGGGTTAACGGCGTTGCTGGGAATATCACTGACTATCGGGATAGAGTCATCAGTTTTCAGAATGGATCCTTGTCAAGAGACACGGTTGAGTGATGCCGGAGTGTGGAAATATTCTTTTGTTATTTCCATCCCCTTGTCCAGCAACACACATGCATCCATTCTTCAGTACATCCCAGGAAAACTCACCTTGCATGTGTCCCCAAAGACTAACACCCCTGCTCCTACAACTTTGTCCAAAAATACAGCTACAATCCCCTACTATGAACCAACATCCTTGGAATGCCCATCACTGTAAGAGGGACCACCTAGTGGCCTAACGGCAACATCAATCCCTGCAATATTGTTCAACAACGTTAAGTTCATTCATGTACCCGTGGTACTTAACTTGTCCCAGTGGAACATGGCTGAATTCGGCTCATGTGCCTGGACAAATGTGTCTCTGTTTTACTCCTCCTTGCTGGTAGATTTGATTGCCTCCCATGCAACCCGAACTCAAAACCCATTTGCAGAACCGAACCTCACTCCCCATAGGGGCATTTTCAGATCCAGAAATTTAAAGGGCTTGGACAGCATACTTGGGTCCATCCCAGGACTTTTTGGATCTGGCATGTCAATTTGGAACCGAGCCGATTTGTCAGCGATTCGCAGGCATATCGGAAATTTTGAACAGAAAGAGGGTCGGCAAGTGCTGAAACCAGTTCTGCAGGGTGTTGAGGGGCTTGCAGAGGAGGAAAGGTTTACGGTTTATAACATGCAAGATATTGCCCAGTTTGAAAAGACACAACAGAAAATAAACAAAATCATAAACATAAATAATCAGAAAGCTAGAGAGGATGGTATGGGGAAAGAGGTAATATGCACTGCATATGGAAATTTTGTTTTAACCAAGGTCACTAATATCATCCGAGATATTCAAGCAGGTAAATCCCTGATATATAAAGAGATACAGACTTTACCCAATGGTATTGTACTCACACTAATATTAGTGGTGGAATGAATGTACATTCTGGAGACAAGTGCAAACCTTTGCCAGTTTCCACAATTCAAAATATAGGGATAGTAACACCACACCCAAATAGAGGCCATTTGCTTGCAAGATGAGCCCGTCACTGTGCGCTTACCATGACCTACAGTGGTGTGAAAAAGTGTTTGCCCCCTTCCTCATTTCCTGTTCATTTGCATGTTTGTCACACTTAAGTGTTTCGGAACATCAAACCAATTTAAACAATAGTCAAGGACAACACAAGTAAACACAAAATGCAATTTGTAAATGAAGGTGTTTATTATTAAAGGTGAAAAAAAATCCAAACCATCATGGCCCTGTGTGAAAAAGTGATTGCCCCCCTTGTTAAAACATACTATAACTGTGGTTGTCCACACCTGAGTTCAATTTCTCTAGCCACACCCAGGCCTGATTATTGCCACACCTGTTCACAATCAAGGCATCACTTAAATAGGAGCTGCTTGACACAGTAAGGTCCACCAGAAGATCCTTAAAAGCTACACATCATGCCGAGACCCAAAGAAATTCAGGAACAATTGAGAAAGAAAGTAATTGAGATCTATCAGTCTGGAAAGGGTTATAAAGCCATTTCCAAAGCTTTGGGAATCCAGCGAACCACAGTGAGAGCCATTATCCACAAATGGCGAAGACATGGAACAGTGGTGAACCTTCCCAGGAGTGGCCGGCCGCCCAAAATTACCCCAAGAGCTCAGCGACGACTCATCCAAGAGGTCACAAAAGACCCCACAACAACGTCCAAGGAACTGCAGGCCTCACTTGCCTCAGTTAAGGTCAGCGTTAATGCCTCCACCATCAGGAAAAGACTGGGCAAAAATGGCCTGCATGGCAGAGTTCCAAGGAGAAAACCACTGCTGAGCAAAAAGAACATCAAAGCTCGTCTCAATTTCTCCACAACTTATCTTGATGATCCCCAAGACTTTTGGGACAACATTCTGTGGACCGATGAGACAAAAGTGGAACTCTTTGGAAGGTGTGTGTCCAAGTATATCTGGCGTAGAAGGAACACTGCATTTCATAAAAAGAACATTATACCAACAGTAAAATATGGTGGTGGTAGTGTGATGGTCTGGGGCTGTTTTGCTGCTTCAGGACCTGGAAGACTTGCTGTGATAAAAGGAACTATGAATTCTGCTGTCTACCAAGAGATCCTGAAGGAGAATGTCCGACCATCTGTTCGTGTACTCAAGCTGAAACGAACTTGGGTTCTGCAGCAGGACAATGATCCTAAACACACCAGCAAGTCCACCACCGAATGGCTGAAGAAAAACAAAATGAAGACTTTGGAGTGGCCTAGCCAAAGTCCTGACCTGAATCCTATTGAGATGTTGTGGTATGACCTTAAAAAGGCCGTTCATGCTCGAAAACCCTCTAATGTAACTGAATTAGGACAATTCTGCAAAGATGAGTGGGCCAAAATTCCTCCAGGACGCTGTAAAAGCCTCATTGCACGTTATCGCAAACGCTTGGTTGCAGTTGTTGCTGCTAAGGGTGGTCCAACCAGTTATTAGGTTTAGGGGGCAATCACTTTTTCACACAGGGCCATGATGGTTTGGATTTTTTTTCACCTTTAATAATAAACACCTTCATTTACAAATTGCATTTTGTGTTTACTTGTGTTGTCCTTGACTATTGTTTAAATTGGTTTGATGTTCCGAAACACTTAAGTGTGACAAACATGCAAAGGAACAGGAAATGAGGAAGGGGGCAAACACTTTTTCACACCACTGTAATATATGTTTCCTTCACCATGTTGCCGTCAGTGTTCCATCCACAAGATGACTACTTTAACAAGATGGCGTCCATACACTCCCTCGTGTACCTCGAAAACGATGCGTACAAGGAAAGGTTGCACTTCCCCGAAATGCTCATTCAAGTCCAAGGGCGATGGAAAGCACCACACACTGCCTGCTGCACTGTCAAAGACAATAGGTACTTATGCCGTTGTGATGTGTTTGAAATTGACACGCCAGTCTGTGGTCTAAGCAATGACCCGGATCCCACAGCCAAAGTAGCAAGGGACCCCCAACTGGAAAGTCCATGCCAACCACCTCAAGAACCAGTCCAAGTGAGATGGAAGCTAACTGCCCAGTGAAGTTGTCAAAATGGAGAACACCTAGCACAAAAGTCACCTACCACATGGATGGACTGCACTGTGTCGTTACCAATCACCAGACATTTCTCTATGGGGGTCAGTCGTGTCCAATACCCTATCCAAATTTTTGCTTCATGCCACATGAGTACACTATTATTGGGGAAACTGTAATAACCCCCATACCAGTGTTAACAGAAGACTATATCATTGAGAGTCCCCCTGATGTCCCAGATCCTATAATCTATCTACCCCATTTTGATATAAAAACGTATACTCTGTCAGTAAACCTTCACAATCTGCTTTTAAGGAAGGATGCCCATATAATTCAAATTAGTAATGATATGGAGAAAACAGGGAAAAGGTTGAATGAACTTTTACATGATGGGGGTTTCAGCTTGGTCACCACTAGGACCTGGGTGGAAATGGGACTAAAAGGTCTTCTCATATTGCAGTGTGGGGTACTGTTATTTATGACGGGCATGGTGATATATCTCGGCCGACTTCTAAGATGGCAGAGGGAGAAACTGAACTCACTAATGGAGATTAGACATAAACAATTACTCACTTGAGTGTGGCGTCGTTTCTTCGGTCTCAACTTGCCACAAGGGCTCTTCTGTTGCCTTATGAGGAGTTTATGAGTAATCTCCATTAGCAACTGGGAATATTTGTATTATAGATGTATATATAAGTTTAGGATAAGAAATAAAGAATGTTTATAGTAAATGTTAGGTTAACTTGGCTGGATGTGAGCAAATACATGAACAGACTTTTGGTTTCAGTATGTAATTCAATTGACAGTTCCTTTTGCTTACAGGTATGCTAAGTGTGTGTTAGGGAGATGTCCTGCTCTTTACCTAAACTTGGTATTCAAAGGCCCAGGAAAAGATACCATTTGAGTGTCGGTACGGGCCGAATTTATTTGCTAGATAAAGGCTTGTGTATTCTTCTGTGCTAATCAACCATTTATCAATTTCAAAGGGTGTTTGATATGCTTAAAATATTTCTTTGATCTGTTCAGGAATGGACAATTTACCCCGGCTATGGCTGTGCATAGTTAAGTGCCCCATTCAAGAGAAGACTTCCTCTAATCAAGTTGGCTTCAGACTAATTATCACTAACCCATTACCCCAAAAGAGGAGGTGCTATTGAGGGGAAATTAAGTTATAAGGAAATTGACCAATCTTGGAAAAGATACGCCCGGGGGAGGAGAGGGCGTACTGATCAGGGTGGTCTTGTCCAAGTCAATGAGAGATGGCCCTTTATTAGTGGGACTCACAAAAAGATAGATGGTAGATGAAAATTGACCATGGCCCAGGACCATTAAGATAAGTAATTATCAGATCATCTCCTAGCACTTAAAGGTATACCTGCTCGTCATATGTCTTATTTTGTATTGTGATGAATATAATCTGTATTCTTGTATTTTAACCTAATATTGTACTCCCTTGCTTAAGACTATAGATATGTTCTGTGTATTAGATAGACCTGTAACTTACCTGTAACTTACTCTAATAAATGCTATTATGTTAAAACTTTTCCTCCTGGTCCATAGAATTCTCATTTAACCCATATCATATCTCGTGATAAATAAATCAGAAATATAGATTTTAACCACTTCCCACCCGGCCAATGTACATATATATCCGGGTGGGAGCCGCCTCCTTCTAAATGGACGTTCAGGAACGTCCTTCAGAAGGAGGGGGATCGCGCCCACGCGTGCCCGCGCAGCGGCGCGATCCCGATGCGCTCGTGTCACCCAGACACGGCGCATCTCGGATCAGCAGGAGGGCTCTGTGATTGGCCCTCCTGATCACATGACGGCCTTGTCCAATCACGGCCGTCATGTGATGTAAACTAACAGCCGGTTGCTAGGCAATCGGCTCTCCTCTCCTCACACAGAAGTTGTCTCTGAGGAGAGGAGAGCAGATCGCTGCAGCCAGCTGGTGATCAGTGAGTATGAGCTGTTTTTACAGCTTTTTACTCACTGATCACTAGTCTAGTATAAACCTACAGTGTAAACACACGTCACCACAATACACATGTCACCACACATGTCCCCAAATAATAAAAAGACATGTCCCCCACATATGTCCCACTAAAATCACATGTTCCAATGATTATCTGCACACATATGTACATGATCATTTAGGTACATATGTCCGTGATCACACAAACCAATTATTATACACTTAACTGATTTTTTTTACCAAAAACATGTAGCAGAATACATTTTGGCTTAAATTTATGACAAAATTAGATTTTATTGGATTTCTTTTAAAATAGAAAAAATAAAATATTGTTTTTTTTTCCAAATTTCCGCTTTTTTTGCGCTTATATCGCAAAAAATTAAAAACGGAGTCGTGAATAAATACCACCAAAATAAAGCTCTATTTGTGCGAACAAAATGATAAAAATTTCATTTGGGTACAGCGTAGCATGACTGCGCAATTGTCATTGAAAGTGCGAGAGCGATGAAAGCTGAAAATTGGGCTGGGAAGGAAGGGGGTGAAAGTGCTCTGTATTGTAGTGGTTAAAGGTTAACAGTGATTTTGGTTTGTAGAGGCGCAGTTTAAGGATTTTGTGCTGTTTGGCCTGTGGGTCATCCCAGAGTGAAAGCTGCTTCAATTCCTTTGTGTGTGTGTGTGCGTGCGTGCGTGTAGCCATGCACTTTATACATACACACAGTGCCTTGCGAAAGTATTCGGCCCCCTTGAACTTTTCAACCTTTTGCCACATTTCAGGCTTTAAAACATAAAGATATAAAATTTTAATTTTTTGTGAAGAATCACCAACAAGTGGGACACAATTGTGAAGTGGAACGAAATCTATTGGATAATTTAAACTTTTTTAGCAAATAAAAAACTGAAAAGTGGTGCGTACAAAATTATTCGGCTCCTTTACTTTCAGTGCAGCAAACTGACTCCAGAAGTTCAGCGAGGATCTCTGAATGATCCAATGTTGTCCTAAATGACTGATGGTGATAAATAGAATCCACGTGTGTGTAATCAAGTCTCTGTATAAATGCACCTGCTCTGTGATAGTCTCAGGGTTCTGTTGAAAGTGCAGAGAGCATCATGAAGACCAAGGAACACACCAGGCAGGTCCGTAATACTGTTGTGGAGAAGTTTAAAGCTGGATTTGGATACAAAAAGATTTCCCAAGCTTTAAACATCCAAATTAGCACTGTGCAAGCGATCATTTTTAAATGGAAGGAGTATCAGACCACTGCAAATCTACCAAGACCTGGCCGTGCCTCTAAACTTTCAGCTCAGACAAGGAGAAGACTGATAAGAGATGCAGCCAAGAGGCCCATGATCACTCTGGATGAACTGCAGAGAACTACAGCTGAGGTGGGAGAGTCTGTCCATAGGACAACAATCAGTCATACACTGAACAAATCTGGCCTTTATGGAAGAGTGGCAAGAAGAAAGCCATTTCTCAAAGATATCCATAAAAAGTCTTGTCTAAAGTTTGCCACAAGCCACCTGGGAGACGCACCAAACATGTGGAAGAAGGTGCTCTGGTCAGATGAAACCAAAATCCAACTTTTTGCCCACAATGCAAAACGATCTGTTTGGCGTAAAAGCAACACAGCTCATCACCCTCAACACACCATCCCCACTGTCAAACATGGTGGTGGCAGCATCATGGTTTGGGCCTGCTTTTCTTCAGCAGGGACGGGGAAGATGGTTAAAATTGAGGGGAAGATGGATGCAGCCAAATACAGGACCATTCTGGATGAAAACCTGTTGGAGTCTGCAAAAGACCTGAAACTGGGACGGAGATTTATCTTCCAACAAGACAATGATCCCAAACATACAGCAAAATCTACAAAGGAATGGTTCACAAATAAACGTATCCAGGTGTTAGAATGGCCAAGTCAAAGTCCAGACCTGAATCCAATCGAGAATCTGCGGAAAGAGCTGAAAACTGCTGTTCACAAACGCTCTCCATCCAACCTCACTGAGCTCCAGCTGTTTTGCAAGGAAGAATGGGCAAGAATTTCAGTCTCTCGATGTGCAAAACTGATAGACACATACCCCAAGCGACTTGCAGCTGTAATCGCAGCAAAAGGTGGCTCTACAAAGTATTAACGCAAGGGGGCCGAATAATTTTGCACGCTCCACTTTTCATTTTTTTATTAGTTCAAAAAGTTTCAAAAATCCAATAGATTTCGTTTCACTTCACAATTGTGTCCCACTTGTTGGTGATTCTTCACAAAAAAAAATGTTTTTTATATCTTTATGTTTGAAGCCTGAAATGTGGCAAAAGGTTGAAAAGTTCAAGGGGGCCGAATACTTTCGCAAGGCACTGTATATATATATATATCTTTTGTGGCCCCGGCACTTGGATATATATGTCCAAATTACCAGGTGGGCTGTTCGAAACCAGAACGCAGGTCGCAATTGGCCCAAGGGCAGGACTTTGGACATGCCTGTCTTAAGGTAATTGGGACTATAGTTCTTTTTGTTCAAAGAATAGGTAAAAAATGCAGAAAGGACTCTTAGTCTAGAATGGTCCATATTGATCAATGAAAAATGACTTAAAGTGGATGTAAACCCGATTTATGAAATTTGACCTAGGAACATATATCTGTAGTGTTTACTTATCTCTCTCCGAAGCACTAAGTCCCATGTCTTTCTGCTGTTTAGTCCCTCCTTTTATCAGCATGATAACTTCTGACAAGTTCTCAAAGACGCAAGATCAAAGCAGCTGAAAATGTGTGTTGGGGAGGGTGCTATAAATTGATTAGCAGAGAGCTTGTCTTGTCACAGCACAGCTGTGACAAGACAAGTTTGCCTCTCCTCCAATCAGCTGTCTCCCAGGGTAAGCCAGGAATTTACTCTTACTGCTGAATAAGGAAGGGAAAATTCTAACCAGATGTAAGAATTCTAAAGAGTATAGCAAGATGAAGACAGCAGATATGCATGTAAAACTTATGTAGGGAGATTTGTTTCATCCCTGTGTATCATTTGAGGCTGTTCTCTTCACTGGGTTAATGTAATCATCCACTTTAAGAAAAACATATAATTTTGTTTATAAGAATTCCATACTTTTATTTTCTCTCCTAGATATGCATTTTGTTCCAAGTTTAATGCATTTTGTTCCAAGTTTGAGCTGACCAGCCACTGTATATATACGGTGGCAGGCTAGTTCGCCTGCACAGACTGCCATACCCGTATGGCCATTCTGTGCATGTGAAACTGTGGGCGATGCGTGTGGGTCCCACGGACTCGATGTCTGCCGGCCATCGCTGTGAGGTGAGGCAGAACCGGGATCTTCCTATGTAAACAAGGTAGATCCCCGTTCTGACAGGAGACAACTCTGAGATCTGCTGTTCCTAGTGATCAAGAACAGCGATCTCTTTGTTGTCCCAGGCAGCCCAGCCCCCACACAGTTAAAACATACCCAGGGAACACAGTTAACACCTTGATCGCCCCTAGTGTTAACCCCTTCCCTGCCAGTGTCATTTATACATTCATCAGTGCATTTTTTTTTATCACTGATCAATGTAATAATGCCACTGGTCCCCAAAAAGAGTTTCTCTTGGGGTCAGATTTGTCCGCTACAATGTCACAACCCCCCCTGCTATTACCAGTAAAAACAATAAAAAAAAAGTCCAAAAATCTATCCCCTATTTTGTAGACGCTATAACTTTAGCGTAAACCAATCAATATACACTTATTGCAATTTATTTTTTACCAAAAATATGTAGCAGAATACATATTGGCCTATAATGAATACTTTATATAATATATATATATATATATATATATATATATATATATTGTAAGGGATCTTCCCGGGGTAGGGTGTGTTTGGACACAGTTCACAGCAGACTTGGAATTTATAAAGCAGATCTTGGCGTTTATTCGTGGTACAAACAGTCCAGCAAACAAAATATACAGCAACACCGTGCTTTCTAAGTACAACAAAAATAAAAGTCCTAGCCCGGCTGGGCGCTTACTAACAGGTTCTGCTCACCTATCTGACACTTACAAACATAGCGTCTTTCACCTGGATATCGCAGGGTGAGTTTTAGCTCCAGCAGTGGCTGTGCTTGCAGCTTCCTTCAACACACAGATTGTTCATTCCCTGGCTGAGAGCAATCACCTGCAGACCTTGCAGAGCCTTTAGCTTCCCAGGCTAATTAGGATCAAAGCTCACCTGATCCCAAACCCAGAACTGGATCGGGGGATGTGGAATGACAGGTCCCTCTACCAAACCTACCTGCCATTCCATATAAACCCAGGCCCGGCAAAATTAAATAACAACTCAGCAGCATATCGCTGCTGAGAAACTGATCCATCCTGGATTTACCATCTCACACTGTGTAGCAACCTAGGTGAGATGTACACCCCCTCGATCACTTCTCCAGTGACATGTCTACATATCCCCCCCCTCTTTTTCAGACCGGAGGGCTGAGCCTTTTGTCCCCACAGACAACTTACCCTTGACAATGCGTCAGCATTTGCCTGTAATTTCCCTGGCCTGTGTTCCACAGTGAAATTAAAGTTTTGTAGGGAGAGAAACCATCTAGTCACTCTTGCATTTCTCTCCTTGTTTAACTTCATCCATGTTAGGGGGGCATGGTCTGTCACCAACTTGAATTTCCTGCCTAGCAAGTAATACTTTAACGATTCTAGGGCCCACTTTACTGCCAAACATTCTCGCTCCACAATGGCATAATTTTTCTCGGCCGGGGTTAGTTTTCTACTCAAGTACGTCACTGGATGCTCCTCACCATTCACTACTTGTGAGAGTACTGCACCTAAGCCTGTGTTAGAGGCATCTGTCTGGACCAGAAATTCTCGCCTGAAATCGGGGGTAACTAAGACAGGTGGTTGGCACAAGGCAGACTTAAGGCTTTGGAAAGCCTTCTCGGCCTCTGGGGTCCACGTGACCATTGCTGTCTTTCCGCCCTTTGTCAAGTCAGTTAGTGGAGCAGCAACTGAGGCAAAGTTCGGCACAAATCTACGGTAATACCCCGTAATACCCAGGAAAGCTCTAACCTGTTTCCTTGTCAGGGGTCTAGGCCAATTCTGTATTGCCTCAATTTTATTTAGCTGTGGCTTAATCAACCCTCTCCCAATAATGTAGCCTAGATATTTGGCCTCTTCTAGGGCTAGAGCACACTTCTCGGCATTTATGGTCAACCCCGCATCACTTATGGCATCCAACACGGCCTGTACCTTACAGAGGTGACTTTCCCAATCAGGGCTAAAAATGACCACATCATCGAGGTAGGCAGCTGAGTAATCACGATGTGGTCGCAGAATCAAGTCCATCAACCTCTGGAAAGTTGCAGGCGCTCCATGTAACCCGAATGGCATCACTACATACTGGAATAGCCCATCAGGGGTGGAGAATGCAGTTTTCTCTTTAGCCTCACCAGAAAGTGGAATCTGCCAGTAGCCCTTTGTGAGATCGAGGGTGGTTATGTACCTGGCGTTACCCAACTTCTCAATCAACTCATCTACCCTGGGCATAGGATACGCATCGAACTTGGAGATCTCATTCAACTTTCTGAAATCGTTACAGAACCTCCAAGTTCCATTGGGCTTTGGGATTAGCACAATTGGGCTGGACCATTCACTCTGTGACACCTCAATTACCCCCAGAGCAAGCATACGTTTTACCTCGGCAGATACGGCTTCCCTACGTGCCTCGGGTATCCTATAGGGCTTAAGGTTTACTCTGCTTCTAGGCTCAGTTTCAATGTGATGATGGATGAGGTGTGTACGCCCTGGGAGGTCAGAGAACTTGTTTTTGTTTTTCTGTAAAAATTCCTGAGCCTCCTGTTTCTGTGACACTGATAGAGTATCACCTACCTTGACTGGAGGGATTGGTGGTGACAAATTATTAACAGTATTTGTCGCCACCAAGGATTCCCTGTCTTTCCAGGGCTTGATCAAGTTTATGTGATAAACTTGGAAAGGCTTCCTTCTACCTGGTTGGTGCACCTTGTAGTTCACCTCACTGACCTTTTCAACAATTTCATAGGGACCTTGCCACTTCGCCAAGAATTTACTCTCAACAGTGGGGACTAGTATAAGGACCCTATCGCCTGGGTTGAATGTCCTGATTCTTGCGGACCGGTTGTAAATTCTACTTTGGGCCTCTTGAGCCCTCTGGAGGTGTTCCCTTACCAGGGGCATTACAGTGGCTATACGGTCCTGCATTTGTGCTACATGCTCAATAACACTCTTGTATGGGGTGGACTCATTCTCCCATGTCTCTTTTGCAATGTCTAGTAGACCCCTAGGGTGATGACCATAGACCAACTCGAATGGTGAGAACCCTGTGGACGCTTGGGGCACCTCCCTAATAGCAAACATGAGGTAGGGTAATAAATGATCCCAGTCACGACCATCTTTTGCCACCACTTTCTTCAACATATGTTTCAAAGTTTTATTAAATCTCTCCACCAATCCGTCCGTCTGGGGGTGGTATACAGAGGTACGGATGTGTGAGATTTTAAATAGTCTGCATAATTCCTTCATTACTTTCGACATAAATGGCGTACCTTGGTCAGTTAGGATTTCTTTGGGGATCCCAGTCCTAGAGAACATATAAAACAACTCACGTGCAATTGTTTTAGATGCAGTGTTTCTTAAGGGTACAGCCTCAGGATAGCGGGTCGCATAATCCAGGACTACCAAAATATACTGGTGTCCTCTAGCTGACTTTACAATGGGACCCACTAAATCCATGGCAATACGCTCAAAAGGCACCTCTATAATAGGGAGCGAAACCAAAGGACTGCGAAAATGTGACACTGGGGCACTAACCTGACATGTGGGGCACGACTCACAGTATTTTTTAATGTCATCATATATGGCCGGCCAAAAAAACCTCTGGAGAACCCTCTCTCGCGTTTTGTCAGTCCCCAAGTGTCCCCCAAGAACATGGTTATGTGCCATGTCAAGCACCTGACGCCGGTACGGCTTAGGTACCAGAAGCTGTTCCACAATCTCATCCTTAACCTTATTGACTCTATAGAAAAGATCATTAGTCACCGAAAAATGTGGAAATCTTTTTTCAGCATCTGGTTCCTGAGGTACCCCGTTCATAACAGCAACCTGCTCTCTCGCATTTTTGAGAGTGGGGTCCTGTAATTGTGCAGCCCCAAAATTATCGCTAGACACCTCTAAGTCTAGTATATTTTGCTCAGTGGGAGGAGCCTCCTCCTCCCCAGCCAGGACCTGCAAAGGAAAACAATCATTTTCATCCTGTACACTTTTATCATTCACAGTGGACAAGGCAACCACCTTAGAGGTATCCTCACTCCTTTTGGGGATTTTTCTTTTTTCCCAGAGAGCCCAGAATAAAGGAAAATCGTGCCCCAATATTACATTATGCATGAGGTTTTTAACCACACCCACTTCATATTGTACTGTGCCTTGTTCAGTCCCGACTTTAGCCAGCACTATAGGGTACACTTTTGTATCACCATGTATACACACAACGCTCATATGCTTTTTAGACTCTAAGTCCCCAGTCACCAGGCTAGCATGCACCAAGGTTACAAGGCTTCCTGAGTCCATTAACGCTTTAACAGGAAAGTCATTGATTGTGATGTTGCAGATTTGCGGTTCAGTCTCTAGTCCAGGAACTGCAGCACAAGATGGTTCCGCAAATAGCGACTGACGCCGGCTAGCGTCACACTCCATGGGTTCAGTGGTAAGGGGGCAATGGGCAGACACGTGTCCCGCCTCATAGCATCTCCAACACTGGATAGGGCCTGGTCCCCTTGGCAAGGAGTCCTTTTTAGAGCCCCTTAGCCACCCGGGACCATCACCAGCCTTTTGTCCCTGAGACACCACTTGAGCCCTTTTCCCTCCATCAGCACCCCTCCACACTCCCCCAATAGATGGAAGTCTCTTACCAGCTGACGGCACAGATCTGGCGCTCCGGGGAGGTGAAGATGCTGCAGGAACATCACGGAGGTAGTCCTCAGTCGCCTGGAACCTCTCCACAAGGTTGACAAGTTCGTTTGCATTCTTAGGATCACCTTGTCCCACCCAGCGTTGCAGGTCAGTAGGAAGTGCTCGGAGGTAGCGATCCATCACGACCTTCTCTAGGATTTGTGCAGGAGTAGAAGTGTCTGGCTCCAACCACTTTCTTGCCAAATGGATTAGGTCATACATCTGGGACCTCGCTGATTTGTCCAGACTGTAGCTCCAGTTGCGTACCCTCCGGGCACGGACTGCAGTAGTAACTCCTAGTCGGGCAAGTATCTCCTCTTTTAGCCGAGTATAGTCCTTAACCTCTTGCTCACTGAGGTCATAGTAGGCCTTTTGGGGTTCACCTGTTAAATAGGGCGCAATTACCTCTGCCCACTCAGCGGCTGGTAACTTCTCTCGCTCAGCCACGCGCTCAAATACTGTTAGAAAGGCCTCAACATCGTCCTCAGCAGTCATCTTTTGCAGCGCTTTCTGCACAGTCCTTCTCCCAAAAAAAATCTCTGGAGCGGCTCCCATCACTGTGGGTGGATTAGCAACCACAGGCGCCTCTCGAATTGCTATCAGGTGCTCGATAAGTTGTTGTTGTGCAGCCATGGACTGTTCATGTCGTTGCTGTTGTTGCAAACTCACTTGCATAAACTGCTTCAGCATCTCCTCCATGTTGCTGGACTGTTCTTGGAGTGTAGTTGCAGCTTTCACCCAAGACATAAGCAGCTGTAGCCAAGTCTGTCCACACCGTTGCCCCTAGCAACCGTGTTGCCCGCTACCTCCACCAATTGTAAGGGATCTTCCCGGGGTAGGGTGTGTTTGGACACAGTTCACAGCAGACTTGGAATTTATAAAGCAGATCTTGGCGTTTATTCGTGGTACAAACAGTCCAGCAAACAAAATATACAGCAACACCGTGCTTTCTAAGTACAACAAAAATAAAAGTCCTAGCCCGGCTGGGCGCTTACTAACAGGTTCTGCTCACCTATCTGACACTTACAAACATAGCGTCTTTCACCTGGATATCGCAGGGTGAGTTTTAGCTCCAGCAGTGGCTGTGCTTGCAGCTTCCTTCAACACACAGATTGTTCATTCCCTGGCTGAGAGCAATCACCTGCAGACCCTGCAGAGCCTTTAGCTTCCCAGGCTAATTAGGATCAAAGCTCACCTGATCCCAAACCCAGAACTGGATCGGGGGATGTGGAATGACAGGTCCCTCTACCAAACCTACCTGCCATTCCATATAAACCCAGGCCCGGCAAAATTAAATAACAACTCAGCAGCATATCGCTGCTGAGAAACTGATCCATCCTGGATTTACCATCTCACACTGTGTAGCAACCTAGGTGAGATGTACACCCCCTCGATCACTTCTCCAGTGACATGTCTACAATATATATATATATATATATATATATATATATATTTTGGATATGTATTATAACAGAAAATAAAAAATAGTTTTTTTATCAAAATTATCAGACTTTTGTTGTTTATAGCGCACAAAATAAAAACCGCAGATGTGATCAAATACCACCTAAAGAAAGCTCTATTTGTGGGAAAACAAAGATGTCAATTTTGTTTGGGTACATCGGAAATAACTAATAATAACTATTAAATTATAGGTATTGAAATTTTCTTTCAAATTTGGCTGCTAATGAATGTAATGAATTTATCCAAAGAAAGAATTATCCAAAATAACAAATGCCACATCTAAACGAATGAAACGTAACAAATTATTAATAATAATACGTTTTTATTATTATTAATTTGTTACGTTCCATTAGTCCATGCGGCATTCGTTATTTTGGATAATTCGTATTCAACACTTTATGTAACACCGTATTTGCGCAGTGTTCTTACAGGCGCAATTTTTGGGGAAATTATACACTTTTTTAATTAAAAAATAAGACAACAGTAAAGTTAGCCCAATTTTTTTTTTATATTTTGAAAGATAATGTTACACTGAGTAAATTGACACCTAACATGTCACTTTGCACCCGCTCATGGAATAGCGACAAACTTTGGTCCATAAAAATCTCCATTCAAGGTAATTACCGCTCCAGGTGGTATCGCTTGTGTTCACACCATCCTAGTAGTAGGAGATGAAGGGCGCCGGCTCAGTAAAGTAAAGGATGGCTGCTCTCCAAAATAATGCCGTTATTGAGTAAAGCTTAATCCATACATCGATTAGACACACAGGTCCAGATGATAACTGACGCATTTTGCACGTTAAAGGCACTTAATCATAGCCATTGACGACGTTTAAAAAAAATGTCTACAGGTTACCAGTTTTCAGTTTTGAGTTACAGAGGAGGTCTTCTAGTGCTAGAATTATTGCTCTCACTCTAACTATCATGGAAATACTTTGCATGTGTGGTTTGAACACCGTTTACATATGCGGGCTATGCGCTCGCTTCTGCGCGTGAGCACGGTGGGACGGGGTGCTTTACATTTTTTTTTTCTTATTTATTTTACTTTTTATGTTTACACTATCCATAAAAAAAAAACAATTGGGTCACTTTTATTCCTATTACAAGGAATGTAAACATCCTTTGTGATAGAAAAAAAGCATGACAGGACCTCTTTAATGTGAGATCTGAGGTCACAATGAAAAAAAAATTCCCCTTTAAGAGCATTGGGTGGAAGTGACATTTGACATCGCTTCCGTCATCCAAATGTATGGAGTCGAGCGGGGGCCATAGTTTCCTCACTCGACTTCCAGCTTCAGAAGGGCAAGGACTCGATCGTCTCTGCCACTACCACTGGCTCCAGTAAGTGGCGGAGGCGACCGTAATGTGGCAGGAGGAGGGGGCGCACCTCTCCCGCTACCGATAAAAGTGATCTCGTGGTGAATCCACTGCGGAGATCACTTTTTAAAAAAATAATTGGGTTATGGCAGCTATCTGCTGCCATAACAACGGTATTTAGCGTCAAAGTACCGACCTATAACGACAGCGGCTGGTCTGATAGTGGTTAATAGTTATTATTAGTTATTTCAGATTTTCAAATTTTTGGGTTCTATAATTGTCTGATTTTCATTCTTTTGGAATTTCGAATTGTACAAATCATTTAGTTATTGAAATTCCCGGGGATGGAAGAGATTATTTATTATTTCATTAATAATTTATATTAGAGAGCAATATTGGAGAATGGTTAATATCTCACGCCAATTAATTGCAATAAAAAAGCAGCTGCTCCCCTGGCTAAGGTAGATGGGTACTACTTTAGATAGGTTTGGTGTGAGGGGGCGGTAATATGAGGACCTTAGTGCAATTATAAAGTGCAAATGCTATTGCAAATTTGGATTAATATAGTGTTTTAGTGTGCTATATAAAAATGATGAGAAAAACACTAAAATAGTATTAATGTGCAATGTGCCCAATTAAAAAATACATCTTCAATAAATGATAATCTTATGGTGAAAAATAAATTGCTGTGAATCAATAAAAAGTCCTTTTAAATAAACTTCTTCAGTGCTTGTTATCTTCAATGTGACATCAAAGTTAAGTAATCCGTCACCAACTGTAAATCATACATCCAAAGTGCTCCATAAGTAGATTCCACTTACCAGATATGACCTCTTTAATTAGAAAGAAGGTCATACAGCGCTTTTATAAACTTGCTCAATACTGGAGAATTGTTCCTGATGTGAATCCCTCCTCTGCAAGCCCATGAGAGAGGTATGTAAAAGATAAAAAGGGGACTAAATAGCATAATCCCGTTTTATTAAAAATATATGTTAAAATACAAAGCAAAGTGCCTGCTTACATAAATAAGTGACTTTACCGAGCACTAAGGTATCTCACATGCTGACTGGAGCAATGGTGCCTCCCGGTTCATGCTGATTTGTCAGCATACATTCCACCATCCAGCACAACCAAGCAGGGACCCAGATACAACATGACCAAGAAATGCCTCAGCGTACACTTTGTATTGCTACCTCATCGTAAAAGCAGTTCCTGATGACATAGCAATACGAAACGTACATCGAGGCGCTTCTTTTTTTTTTTTTTTTTTCCAAAAGTTTTTATTGGTTTTCAGAATACATCATACAGTGAAATAATAACACATAGATATATATATATATATATATATATAGATATATATAAAACATGCAATCCATGTTGAGCAAGAACAATACAAACAAATATGATATGGTCGTACAGTAGATGTAGAATGGAATCCAAGGTCTAAATAAACAGTTTTAACAAGATGCTAAAATCTATGGGAGAAATTCCCAAGGTAAATAAAATCAGATCGTTTAATTGTGTAGGTATAGAGTTGTACTATGATCAACAGGTCTAAAGGTGGATTGCCCGACCGTGACAACAAAGAACGTGTCAAGGTAAGTAAAGATTGAGAAGGAGGTAAGGGGGTATGTGATAGGTTTATATTTTCCATTCTGAAGATGTATCTCCTTGTAGAGAGGAGGGTGGGAAGAGGGACCTATGTGAAAGAGAGACGGGATAAAGAACGAGTGAGAAAAGGTAAAGAGAGGGGAGGATGTGTCTTCAGGTAAAAGAATCAGAAAGGGATTCAGGAGATCTGCTACTCGCCGTTTACGAATCTACACCCTTTTAGGGTGGACGGATGAGGTGTCGTGTGGTAGGAAACCCAGGGGGTACTTCGTGCTAAGTACAGGTATCTAAATATGCGAAGGTTATTCAGGAGGGATTTTGAAGCAGGTCGTGAAAGTCAGCAGTCGTTCGAAAGTGGATCCAAGGTGCCCATTTGGAGCTAAATTTCGTCGGAGTGTCAGCGTGAATGTGAATCAGTTCTTCTATGTTTGCTATCTTGTCAACTCTATGGAGCCATTCTGCAATGGAAGGGATAGTAGAAGATTTCCAATAGATAGGGATACATTGTTTAGCTGCACTGATTAAGTGGAATGTAAGAGATTTTCGGTAAGATGTGCTAGAGCGGGCATCGTGATGTAGCAAGAAAAGTGCTGGAGAGAAGGGTATTGTCGAGCTCGTAAGTTTTTCAATGTTCCTATGTATTGTCAGCCAGAAAGGACGTATGGCTGAGCAAAGCCACCACAGGTGTAGGAGGGTGCCACCCGGATTGTGACATCTCCAGCAGGTATCCGGAGTCTCTGCATTCCAGGAGTGGATCAGAGCAGGAGAACGGTACCAGCGACATTGTAGTTTATAGCCATTTTCCTGCGTTGATACGTTCAGCGAACCTTTATGAATATGTAGGAAGATACGTTCCCATTCTTCCTGTGAAAAGGAAGATTCCAGGTCTTTCTCCCAAGCCTTGCAAGCCAACGAAGCGCCAGGGTTGTAATTTTGGAATAGAAGTGAATGAGTCAAAGAGACAAGGTGAGTCAGGGGAGTCCGTGAGGTGCAGAGTTTCTCGAAGGGAGTCAGGGGTCTAGTGCAGTCATTTTGTTTATTCGTGAATTGCAGGTAATGTCTAATTTGTTGGTAGGTCCACATGGGGATTGGGGGCATTTTTAAGTTTTCCGCGATTTGTTGTGCCGTGAGCAGTCTTCCTTTGTTGTAAAAGGAGTTAATGAGAATCGGATCGTTAGTCCAATGTTTAACCAGGAAGGATTCGTGCATGCCTGGCGGAAAGAGTGGGTTCAATTTCAGTGGAGTCATTGGTCCAGGATTAGATCAAATTTCCTTTTGAGCGCATATAGTAGAGAAGCATTGTAAAGTTGGGGCTATTAATGGATGGGATTTAGTCGAAGTGAGCATATGTGAGCGTTGTACCCAAGGAAGATGTCGAAGAGGGGAGTCCACGAACGAAGCTTCTAGAGCAATCCAATCTTTGTAAGGTGAGTGAATGTTCCAGTCAATAATCCTCGTCATATGAGTGGCTTTGTAGTAGTTAGCGATGTCAGGGAGACCTATGCCACCTTTATCTTTGGGTAGGGAGAGTTGGTGATAACTAATTCTGGGTCTGTGCGCATTCCACAGGTAATTCGTACATGCTCGTTTATACGATTTAAAAAAGGCTATGGGGAGTTTAATCGGGACGGCTTGCAAAAGATACAGAATGCGGGGGAGAATATTCATTTTGAGAATAGCAGCTCTACCGAACCACGAAAAGATCGGCTTGTTCCATAGTTTTAGGTCTGACAATATCTTATGTAGTATTGGTAGATAATTTTTTGCGTATAGGTCGTCTAAATTTTTTGGGAGTTGTATGCCCAGATAGGTAATAGTCTCATTTGTCCATTGAAACGGGAAGTTAAGTTTACATTGTTCGGCCAATTCATGAGGTAGAGAGATATTGAGAGCATAGGATTTACTAAAGTTAATTTTTAGGTTAGACAAAGTATTAAATGAGCCAAATGCTTTTAAAAGGGACGGAATCGTTATAAGGGGATTGGTGAGAAATAGTAAGATGTCGTCAGCGTATGCTGCGATTTTGTATTCTTTCGTTTTCGATTTAATTCCAGTGACATCTGGGTTACGCCTCAAACTATTTAAGAAGGGTTCCAAGGTGAGAATATATAGAATGGGGGACAGGGGACATCCCTGTCTGGTCCCGTTTCGTATGGAGAAGGCATTCGATAAGGTATTATTCACTCTGATTTTCGCTTTCGGGTTGAGATATAAAGCATCAATAAAGCGGAGAAAGCGAGGTCCTAATCCGATGGTTTTCAAAACACAGTGCATGTAATCCCATGCTACCCTATCGAATGCCTTCTCCGCGTCAAGGGAAAGGAAAAAGCCCCTTTGTCCAGAGGTTTTGATTAAATGATGCAAGTTAATGGCTTTAATCGTATTGTCCCGTGCCTCACGGCCAGGGACGAATCCGACTTGATCACCAGAGATCAGTGTAGGGATAAGAGGAAGAATTCTGTTAGCAAGAATTTTAGAGAAAAGTTTCAAATCAACATTAAGTAGTGAGATAGGTCTATAATTTTCAGCTTTGGTTGGGTCTTTGTCACCCTTCGGAATTACCACTATATGGGCTTCTAGCATATCCTGATGGAGGGGAGTGGTGTCAGAAATGGAGTTGAAGGCTCTACAGAAGGGATCTAAGAGAACATCCGAAAAGGTTTTGTAATAAACCGCAGGCAGTCCATCAGGGCCTGGGCTCTTTCCAGTTTTGGTCTGCTTAAGGGCGGTCTTCCATTCTAAAGAAGTAATCGGGGCCTCTAGAGAGGATATGATGTCTGGGTTTTGAATTTTGGGACAGAATTGGTGTAAAAATCCCTCCATCGTTCGTTGTCTGTGAGGTTTAGCTAAGGGGGGTACGTCAGAGTTTTTAAGATTGTATAAATTAGAGTAGAAGCATTCGAATTCTTTGGCTATCTCTTCGTTCGATGTAAGTTTTTACCTGTGGAAGTATGTAAGGAATGTACAATCGTCTTCGACCGTTTGGCTTTCAAGGCTTGGGCCAAAAGGTGACCACTTTTATTGCCGAACTGGTAAAAGAGTTTCTGAGAGAGCATATACTTTTTCCGGATAGATTTCCCCAATTCCTCACGAATGGAGGAACGAATTGCTTGTAAATCGTGGAGGGTTTGCTCAGCCAGTGTACATTTGTGTGCTGTCTCTAACTTTTTAAGACGTGTGAAAAGATCGGATAGACGACGTTTTCGTTCTCTATTGATCGCAGCAGAGATGGTAATGAGTTTCCCTCTGATAACAGTTTTGTGAGCTGCCCATTGAGTGATTGAAGAGGTGTCTGGAGTAGTGTTTTCAGAAAAATAATCAGTGAGACATTGTTGGAGTTGAGAGGTGTGAATAGTGTCAGTCAGGATACTTGGATCCAATTTCCAGATATATGTGTGGTCATGAGTCTCAGGGAATTGCAGAGTAATTGAAATCGGGTGATGATCCGACAGAACCATCGGTTCTATAGTCGCCTGTTTAAGATAGGATAGATCCTTCTGTGTTAAGAAAAGGTAATCAAGTCTAGAGTATTTGTCGTGAGGGTTAGAATAGAAGGTGAAGTCTTTTTCGGTCGGATGAAGGGTCCTCCAAGCATCGTGGAGAAGTAAATCTTGTAGCGTCAGTCTAATTTGTTTTAGGGCCCTGTAAGGGAGAGTAGAGGAACCAGTCGATGTGTCGATCAGAGGATCTAGGGGGACATTAAAGTCGCCTCCTAGAATCAGCATACCTGATTGAAAAGTCGCCAATTGATTCGAGATTAATCTAAAGAAGGGGACTTGTGCCGAATTAGGGCTATATATATTCGCCAGTGTGATCGGTTTGTCGTGCATCGAGCCCTTAAGAAAAATGTATCTTCCATGATCATCGATCTTGGTGTCAATTACTTGGAAGGGGGTCCGCTTGGATATGAGAATGGATACACCCTTCGTTTTAGAATTCGGAGTGGTGGAGTGATAACCCTGAGGGTAGTGTAAGTTGGAGAATTTAGGTGTGGCCTGAGAGCTAAAATGGGTTTCCTGAATAAAAATGATATCAGCTTTCATAGATTTCATATGTGTCAGAAGTTGAGATCTCTTTTCAGGCGTGTTAAGACCTTTCGCATTTAGAGATACGATCTTGAGAGATCTAAATTGTGGCGTGCGTATCGAGTGCTGGGAGGGCATGATGAGCAAAATTGTAAGTGACCAGCAGAGGAACAGACGGCGAGTAGCAGAAAACCTACGGGGTTGGGAAAGGGAATGCGAAGGGCAGGATATTAAGCAATTAGGAAAGAAAGAGAAAGAAAAAGGGAAGAAAGAGGAGAGAGAGAGAGAAAGAAGAAAAAAAAAAAAAAGGAGGAAGGGGGGAGGCGAGGAATTAGATATGTTCAAAGGTAAGTATATTGTAGATAGTATGTGACAGGAAAAGGGAAAAGGGAAAGAAAAGGTGGGTGTTTGAGGGGTGTAAATACAACTGGGGTCCGGAAGTATTTATTAGAAACTTCCCGACAACAAATAATACCAGTAAAGGTCAGGTGGATCTCATAGAGATTCCTGTGGTGGAGAGTGTTCGGTAACCCGATTAAGATGGGGTATGCTCCATTTCCCTTGAGGTCGAGAAGGGAGAGGGAGGGGTATCAGTTCGTTTGTGGCGACAACGATAACATGAGAGGAAATATACAAACATGGAAGAAAATGGAGATATTGTTATGTAAAGATATGGGGATTGAGTAGAGTCCACATAAAGATCACGGAGAAAGGCACTGCTGATCAGGAAGATGCACAATACAACTAGGAGGGATCGGATGTAAGTTCTTAATAACGTACCTTAAAAATTCAACCTAGAACATAAACATGAAAACCGAAGGCATTCTTTATAACTACGCTCGAAGCGAGTATTCAGGATCTAGGAGTGTACACACTGAGGTGCAAGTTGACTGTATATTCAAGGAATGGAGTGGGATCGATTCTCCTTGCGAGGGTTGTCACAGAGAGAACAAATGGTCGTAGCCAGACAGTCAGTGAATATACAGTGTTATGCGGTATTGAAGCATAAATCAAATGATAAGGTTATTAAGCAGACAACATTAATCGAAAGGTTATAGAGTATTTCAAACTGAACGGATACACTCAGCATGCATCTAGTTTATCAGATATATAGAGAGCCAAGAAAATTTGAGAGAAAGCAGAAAAACATTATACCAGTCATTAGAAAAGGAAAAGTAAGTTAGCATTGGATCATAAAAAAAAAAAGGGAAAAGGAAAAAGGAAAAAAGTAAAGCAGGAGATGATGTCCAAGTCCAAGTAAGTTCTCCAACTCTTAAGGATCGCATCGTGGGTATAGTTAACGTCCAGTCAGACAGCTTACCTACAGGTTTGACGTACGAAATCCAATACAGTGTATCAGGGTCTGTAGGTGGTGCGGTGAGGATGCAGGAGAACATTCGTGATAAATGACTCCATATGAGTGTATCCGAGGTACAGTCCAGGGCAGTAAACCGCGAAATTTCTCGTACGTCGATAATGGTTGACGAATGAAAAAAGAAGTAGAACTCTTCAGGACAGTATAAGTTCCAGGTTTCTTGTGAGGCTGCGTTTTACTCAGTTAACCGGGAAAACAAAGAACAAGATTTGCGGTGTAATGTGTCAGCGAGACGGATTTCCAGGAAGCAGAGACTTTATGATCTCCTGGGCTTTCGGTGGTCCGGTGAGGCTGTAGGGCTGAGATTGCGCACGTTGCCTTGAGCTCTCGGTGATGAAGCAGGGGGATGGCTCCTCCTGCGTCTGCCGATGTTAAAGTTGCCTGCTTCTGCAATGCCTTCCATAGAGTCAGCTCTCTGTAACACGGGGAGACGAAAATCACTGTACCAGTCAGGCACTTCGACGTGGGGCAAATTGAGAGTACTACAAAAGTGCTCAAGATCTTCAGGCACTCTGAGATTAACCGAGTGACCGTTATAGTTGACTGAGAGACAAAGCGGGAATTTCCATCTGTACGGAATAGCGCGGGCTCTCAAAAGATCTAGGATCGGTTTTAGCTCTCGTCTTCTCTGTAGAGTAATGGCCGACAGATCTTGAAAAAGTTTAATTTCAGCGCCATGGTGAAGCATCCGCCCTCCATTTCTCGCTCTCCGCATAATTTCTTCCTTAAGAATATAATCTGCTATGCAGCATATGACATCCCTAGGGGGATCAGCATCCCTTCCTCTGGGTCGTAGGGCGCGATGGATGCGTTCTAGGACAATAGGCGTATCAGGGGGCCTCTCCAAGAGGCCATTAAAAATGGCCGTGACAGCGCGGGTTAGCTGTGTAGGTTCCACGGACTCTGGAAGACCTCGTAATCGGACGTTGTGTCTTCTTCCACGGTTGTCGAGGTCTTTCAAATGACGGTTAATGTCCCTGAAGTGGACCGCGTGGGATTCCGAGACTTGTTGCAGTCGGCAAAGAGTAGTGTCATGGCGGGCCTGTGTGTCCTCTATGTCTTCCACCCTCAGTATCATCGACTGAAAGTCCGCGCGCAATTCGGAGACCGCAGCCGCTAGTGCTCCTTTGATATCCGCCGTCATAGCTTTCAAATCTGCAAGACTGAGCGACTGAGACGACGGTGGATCCGTGGGTTGAGATTGTGGGCTCCGGCTTCTGGATCTGTTAGGCCCTCTGCCATGAGGTGAATCGTCGCGCGGTGTGGCGTGTGAGTCAGACGCCGTTCCTCTAGGCCGCGCGCGGAATATCTCCGGTATATGTTGGTTTAAAAGGGCGTCTTGGCTCCTGGACGAACGGGAGGGTAAACCAGAAGGGTTTTGCGGTGTACTCCCCATGTTTTTCGGTGAGATAGATACCCGATAGATAGATAGCTGGACCTCTGGGAGAGAGAGCTTAGAAGCGAGCGTCCATCTTCCTCAGGCACCAAGCCACGCCCCCCCGGCGCTTCTTGGTCACGTTGTATCCATTTCCTTGGTTGATTGTGCTGGTTGGTAATATGAGGACTAAGGTCCTCATATTAGCGCCCCCTCACACCAAACCTATATCAAAGATATTATTTACTTCTTCCTCACTTTGAAATAGGAAAATAGTTCTATGATATGGTCTAAGAATGTAAGAGTAAGTTAAATACATTTATAAAATTAAAGGAAGAAATTTTTTGATGATATTACATCATTTGGATAGAGAACTAACTAAAATTAATAAATAATACAATGATTTATATATAGTTTCTTGGTGGGATAAAATTAACATTTTCTTTTTAAAATTTTTTTTTTTTTTTACAAAGTTAAATTTTTCACAGGAAAATCTCTGGGTTTTAAAAAAAAAAATGCTTATGTACTTTATCTGACACACCCAATTTTATTATTGCTTATTGTATTGTTTGTTATATTGTAAAAAAAAAAAAAAATGATCAGAGACATTTCTTATTTAAATGATAATTTACAGTTACAAAAACGTTTACGATGAATGTACTTTTTTAAATTGATTATAGTGCATTGAGATGGAATTGTTGGAGATTGAGTTTAATGTTATTTTAAAGGTTAAGTTCTCCTTTACAGAAAAATCTGTAAGGTGAACTTAAACAGGACCCCCTCCTCGTCCTGCTGACCTGGACCGCGGCAATCTACTGTTCCGCCTAGAAATCCCCTGAGCTGAATTTACAAAATGTATCTCATCAGGAGGGACGTTTCAGAGCATTCTAATTGGTCAGCGCTGTCACATGGGCGGCACCGAGCAATCAGCAAACCGCATAGCCTGTCCTGTGAGCTATGAACAAGACACGTGGATGCCGAGGGGATTTCTAAGCCCCAAACTCCTGATGGGGATATACCGGGGCTCAGGTGGGGAAATTAGCGCTGTCCAGGTCAGTGGAAACCGGTGGGGGGGGGGGCGCGAGGTGGGGTTCCTGTTTAAGTTAACCTTACAGATTTTGCTGTAAAGGTGAACTTACACTTTAAATGATAAAAGTCTCTGAAATTAATATAAATGCCATAATGTAATGATGTAAACTAAAGGTTAATTTCAATATGTTTTTGTCAAGGACAGACAAACCATTTTGCTATGCATGTACAGTGGTGTGAAAAAGTGTTTGCCCCTTCCTCATTTCCTGTTCCTTTGCATGTTTGTCACACTTAAGTGTTTCGGAACATCAAACCAATTTAAATAATAGTCAAGGACAACACAAGTAAACACAAAATGCAATTTGTAAATTAAGGTGTTTATTATTAAAGGTGAAAAAAAATCCAAACCATCATGGCCCTGTGTGAAAAAGTGATTGCCCCCCTAAACTTAATAACTGGTTGGGCCACACTTAGCAGCAACAACTGCAACCAAGCGTTTGCGATAACGTGCAATGAGGCTTTTACAGAGTCCTGGAGGAATTTTGGCCCACTCATCTTTGCAGAATTGTCCTAATTCAGTTACATTAGAGGGTTTTCGAGCATGAACGGCCTTTTTAAGGTCATACCACAACATCTCAATAGGATTCAGGTCAGGACTTTGGCTAGGCCACTCCAAAGTCTTCATTTTGTTTTTCTTCAGCCATTCGGTGGTGGACTTGCTGGTGTGTTTAGGATCATTGTCCTGCTGCAGAACCCAAGTTCGTTTCAGCTTGAGTACACGAACAGATGGTCGGACATTCTCCTTCAGGATCTCTTGGTAGACAGCAGAATTCATAGTTCCTTTTATCACGGCAAGTCTTCCAGGTCCTGAAGCAGCAAAACAGCCCCAGACCATCACACTACCACCACCATATTTTACGGTTGGTATAATGTTCTTTTTATGAAATGCAGTGTTCCTTCTACGCCAGATATACTTGGACACACACCTTCCAAAGAGTTCCACTTTTGTCTCATCGGTCCACAGAATGTTGTCCCAAAAGTCTTGGGGATCATCAAGATGTGTTGTGGAGAAATTGAGACGAGCTTTGATGTTCTTTTTGCTCAGCAGTGGTTTTCTCCTTGGAACTCTGCCATGCAGGCCAGTCTTTTCCTGATGGTGGAGGCATGAACGCTGACCTTAACTGAAGCAAGTGAGGCCTGCAGTTCCTTGGACGTTGTTGTGGGGTCTTTTGTGACCTCTTGGATGAGTCGTCGCTGCTCTCTTGGGGTAATTTTGGGCGGCCGGCCACTCCTGGGAAGGTTCACCACTGTTCCATGTCTTCGCCATTTGTGGATAATGGCTCTCACTGTGGTTCGCTGGATTCCCAAAGCTTTGGAAATGGCTTTATAACCCTTTCCAGACTGATAGATCTCAATTACTTTCTTTCTCAATTGTTCCTGAATTTCTTTGGGTCTCGGCATGATGTGTAGCTTTTAAGGATCTTCTGGTGGACCTTACTGTGTCAAGCAGCTCCTATTTAAGTGATGCCTTGATTGTGAACAGGTGTGGCAATAATCAGGCCTGGGTGTGGCTAGAGAAATTGAACTCAGGTGTGGACAACCACAGTTATAGTATGTTTTAACAAGGGGGGCAATCACTTTTTCACACAGGGCCATGATGGTTTGGATTTTTTTTCACCTTTAATAATAAACACCTTCATTTACAAATTGCATTTTGTGTTTACTTGTGTTGTCCTTGACTATTGTTTAAATTGGTTTGATGTTCCGAAACATTTAAGTGTGACAAACATGCAAAGGAACAGGAAATGAGGAAGGGGGCAAACACTTTTTCACACCACTGTATATCTCTTAACCACCAGGCATCCACGCTATAGTCAAAAGATGGCTACAGCGAGGACTCTAATTGCCGAGAGGGTGTCCTTGGATGTCCTCTTGTTTATTTCCCCTCTGTGCGCCGTCGCGGGAGCGCATCAGGGAAATTCTGTGTTGATATTTCATATGTGAGAAGGCACAAACCTGCACAAGTGCAGTTGACTATCTTTTTAATTAAAGTAGTCACCAAAATCCGGTAAGCAGATCATTTTACCATCACTATTGGGTGCCTGCGTGTTGAAATCTGTGATGAAGGGATCAACAAACTTCTTCAGAAGACTTTACTGCATTCTGGAAATGATATCAGTTGGAGTTTATCACAATTTTTACTTTGTGGTGTTCAGTCACCTGCATGGGCTTTTTATGCGTCTTTTCTAAACATCTAAATGGGACTATATCATTTTTTTATATTGCAATTGTTACTGTATACACATGCACGTATAGTTGTTTTGAATATTAACGTATTATCTGTTATTGATATTGCAGAAGATTTCACTATAATAATTATATAATTTATGAATGCCACATTTTTTTTTTATTTATTTATTGAAATCACAGGAGCGCCCCTATTGTCACAAGTTCACAGTAATACAAATCTTTTCTTTGATCCTTTTAAGGGAGCAGCTTTAAATAATATTATAAGGAATTTTTTTCACTTAATTTTTTTCACAAGATATATAATAATTTTTGGCGCAGAGTTTATTCCAGCTGTGCTAAATGGCTAATCACAGCGGCCATTTAGCACTCAATTTGAGTGTCCAATGAGATATGATCTCATATGTAAACATATGAGATCATCTCTCATCGCGAATGGCTGCAGCGTCAGTCAGAGGCGTATCTAGTGAAAATAGAACTTATGGCAAGAACTGAAACTGTGCCCCTGTCAAAATGTTTGAAACCCATCTTTCAGATAACCTTAACAAAAAAAACAGCTAACAAAACTGCAAGTCAAAATGTTTAATCTTCCAATTAACAAATTGCAAATGCAGTAACATCAGCACCCATAAATGTGGCCTCACCAGCACCCATAAATGCACTAACATCAGCACCCATAAATGCAGTAACATCAGCACCCATAAATACAGTAACATCAGCACTCTTAAATGCACTAACATCAGCATCCATAAATGCACTAGCATCAGAATCCATAAATGCACTAGCATCAGCATCCATAAATGCACTAGCATCAGCACCCATGAATGCACTAGCATCAGCACCCATACAGTAACATCAGCACTCTTAAATGCACCATCATCAGCACCCATAAATGCACTAACATTAGCATCCATAAATGCACTAGCATCAGCACCCATAAATGCAGTAGCATCAGCACCCATGAATGCACTAGCATCAGCACCCATGAATGCACTAGCATCAGCACCCATGAATGCACTAGCATCAGCACCCATGAATGCACTAGCATCAGCACCCATGAATGCACTAACATCAGCACCCATGAATACAGTAACATCAGCACCCATAAATGCACTAACATCAGCACCCATAAATTCAGCCTCACCAGCACCCATAAATGTAGTGACAGTACCTGACACAGCCAGTGACAGTGCCTTATTACAGCCAGTGACAGTACCTGATACAGCCAGTGTGATAAGAAATATGCAAAGAATTACAGGCGATATCGACATTTGCCTTGTTCCTTATATGTACTTTTTGTAGCTAAAAGGGCACTGGCTTATTGTTTATGCAACTTTCTTAAGTTCCGACCAAAGCCTAAAGCAATACTTAAAGAACAAGCAGATGTTACTATAATAGGAAACCTCGTAAAGGCACTCTGGATTTGGCAATAAATCTGACAATGCACCATGAGTCACCAGTGTGCCTTAGCCAATGGCAGGTTGCCAAATGCTGCTATAAAGTAACTGCATACGGGTTTACTGGTGTGATTCTGCTGTGGAACTCCTTGCTGTAAGGGTTCTGCCACCCATTTGTACTGTACATCTGTAATAAATCTGTCTTCCAATCTACATGACCGGAGTTGACTGATCAGTGAGAGAATGGAATTGTATTGACATCATGGTCCTTTCGAGCCGGAAGTAAGGATTAGGTGTTGGATCGAACGGTTCCATCCAAAATATCGGTGAGTAGGGATGAGCCGAACACCCCCTGTTCGGTTCGCACCAGAACCTGCGAACAGACCTAAACTTCGTGTGAACTTTAGAACCCTATTAAAGTCTATGGGACTCGAACGTTCACAATCTAAAGTGCTAATTTTAAAGGGTAATATGCAAGTTACTGTCCTAAAAAGTGTTTGGGGACCTGGGTCCTGCCCCAGGGGACATGGATCAATGCAAAAAAAAGTTTTAAAAACGGCCGTTTTTTCAGGAGCAGTGATTTTAATAATGATTGAAGTGAAACAATAAAAGTGTAATATTCCTTTAAATTTAGTAGCTGGGGGGTATCTATAGTATGCCTGTGAAGGGGTGCATGCTTCCCGTGCTTAGAACTGTCCCTGCACAAATGATTCGTGCAGGAAAAAAAGTCTTTTAAAATCACTTGCGGCTATATTGTCGGGTCCCGTAATACAGAGAACACTCAATGAGTGTTCTCTGTATTAGCCGACAATTCACTCATTCATTCATTGATAAAAAAAAAAAAGCGTGGGGGTTCCCCTAAATTCAATTACCAGGCCCTTCAGGTCTGACATGGATATTAAGGGGAACCCCGTGTCAAATAAAGAAAAAAATTGATGTGGGGGCCCCCCTAAAAATCCATAAAAGCAGGTTTCCGTTACATCAGAGGGGGCGGGGTCACCCATACGTCACTGGGGAACCCCTGGCTCCCTTCACCAGCGTCAGAGGGGGCGGGGTCAGGTGACAGGTGGCCCCGCCCTCCTAATATAAGAAACGTCAGCGCTGGGATCTCCGCAGTGTCTTCGCAATGGAGACAGAAGACGGATGTATGGACAGCGCTGGACTGAGAGATCCCCCTCGCTGGATATGATCATCCATCGCTGGACTCGGAGATTCGTCGCTGGATAGCAAGAGTGGATTAGCACCTCTGGAATCTTTTTTTTATTTTTTTTATTTTTAATAAAGGAATTTTTCAAAAGTGTGTTTGTCTTATTTAACCATTTTTACACTTTCTTTGTGAAATGGTAGGGGTACTTTTGTACCCCCTTACCATTTCAAACAGGGGGGGGCCCCGCCCGCAGACCCTCACAACCACCGGCCAGGGTTGTGAGGATGAGGCCCTTGTCCTCATCAACATGGGGACAAGGTGCTTTGAGGGGTCACAGACCCCCAAAGCATCCTCCCTATGTTGAGGGTATGTGGCCTGGTACGGTTCAGAAGGGAGGGGGGCCGCTCTCTCGTCCCCCCCTCTTTTCCTGCGGTCTGCCAGGTTGCGTGCTCGGATAAAGGGTCTGATATGGATTTTTAAGGGGACCCCACATCAATTTTGTTTTTAAATTTTGGTTCCCCTTAATATCCATATCAGACCAGAAGGGTCTGGTATGGATATTTAGGGGAACCCCCACGCTTTTTTATCAATGAATGAATGAATTGTCGGCTAATACAGAGAAAACTCATTGAGTGTTCTCTGTATTACGGGACCCGACAATATAGCCGCAAGTGATTTTAAAAGACTTTTTTTCCTGCACAAATGACACTTTGTGCAGGGACAGTTTTAAGCACCAGAAACATGCGCACCTTCACAGGCATACTATAGATACCCCCCAGCTACGAAATTTAAAGGAATATTACACTTTTATTGTTTCACTTTAATCATTATTAAAATCCCTGCTCCTGAAAAAACGTCCGTTTTTAAAACTTTTTTTTGCATTGATCCATGTCCCCTGGGGCAGGACCCAGGTCCCCAAACACTTTTTAGGACAGTAACCTGCATATTACCCTTTAAAATTAGCACTTTAGATTTCTCCCATAGACTTGTATAGGGTGTTCCGGCTTTTCGAATTTGCTGCGAACAGCCCAAATTGTTCACTGTTCGCTGAACAGGCGAACAGGCAATGTTCGAGTCGAACATGAGTTCGACTCGAACTCGAAGCTCATCCCTATCGGTGAGTATCAGACTCCCTCTCGCCGAGACCTAGGTCCTCCCACTCAAGTTAAGTGGTAAAAAGAGGCTGGTCGGCTCCAAGATCCACACTTTACCTCTGCTGACGGACTTTCTGATCGAGTCCTCCGGGTGAAAGATAAGACAGATCTTTTCTTTTCTCCCCTACTCAAAGTGATTTGGATTTTTCAATGCCGGCACTGTAGTTGACCGTATAAGATCTAGGTGATACAGGGGCCGAAGACAGAGGCACTTGGGGACGTTGCCTATGGTAAATAGACGTAGCCCGCTGTCCGAGACAGATTACAAAAAATATAAAGGTACCAAAACATGATTGAGAATTGTTGTGAATAGTGACTACAAGTAATCTGGATAGATTACAGAGAGTCACGGTGGCCATTTCAGGTTTTTGATGGTTGGGACAAAAGAGGAAGTGAATGTGCAAGTAGGCTAACTTTCTAAGCAACACTTCCCCCCATAGATCGATTATTTTTCTCTTTTTCTCTCGAGAGCAATATTTCCTGCACTGCTCCTTTTGCTGCATTTGTTAAATCATGAGACTAACTCTTGGTCTTTCCTCCTCATGTACTGCAGTGATTTTTTTTGGATTCTCTACTGAGTGTGGAGAGTCTTGATATTTTTGCTTTTCTTTTATTCTTATTGTTACCGTGATCCAAGGGTTGCTAGTCTAGTGGTTTACAAGTTGATAAAAGGCCCGCTTAAATGCTAACGGTAGGGAATTTGTTTGCTAAGGAACAGATACATATATGTGTCCCTGCAGATTTGTGGTTAAAAAAAAAAAAACTGTGTGTGTAAAAAAAAAAAGAGACATGGGGAATAGACTCTGCAAAGGAATTTCTTGCGCTTGTTCGTGTTGTTGCTCTGTACCAAATGTACCGTTAGAAGGTGATAAGAAATTTATGCATGGTAAAAGTTCAAAGAATGTTAAATATTGCCGTAAGTGGGAAAAGGACTGTGGGTTTAATGGGAAACTTACAGTGAGGGGTTGTCGAGCTTTAGTAAATAGAATTAAAATGTTTGGACCGAAGGATCAGAAGTGCTATGGACTTCAAGTAGCAGAGCAATGGTTGCAACAAGCGCAGAGTAGAGAAGAAAGTAAAGCTAAATCAAACTAAAGTAATAAACCCCAAATGCAGTTGCCTTTGGTTGATGGAGAAGATGATACTATGTGTATAGTGCAGCAACCACCGCCCTATCACATCCCGCACCCTCCACAGCCAATATATCCCACCCTGTCACAGGAGACTGGAACTAACCCCTTCATCCTGCAGTCACACCCTCTTCCCCTTCAAGCCTCCACCCCCCAGAAGGGACCCAACCAGCCCCCAGAGGAAGGCTTGGGCGTCTCCCCTATTGCACAACAAGCAGCCCATGACAGCCCTAAGTTAAACAGATCCAAGATAGAGACATTAATGGATGCTATTGCTAAGGGGTGGGCACAGGCGGGGGAAACAGCCCAAAATCCAAGAGCACCCACAAGATACCCTGGGGAGGATGAGGAAGAGAACATGTGCCCTCTGATTGAGGTCCCTAATCCAATGGCAGGTCAAAACATAGATGGACAAGTCCAGCCTCTTACTATGACCGTATATCGGCCCTGGACTGAAAGCGATGTACAAAAAGCCACCGAACATATTAAGCACCCCAAATTAGGTCCAGCAGAATTTGTTGAAAATATTCAAGGGCTACAAGATAGCTATAAACTAAATAGGGTGGAAGTAGAGCGGGCAATCAGACGTGTATTGGGGCCAGATTGGGCCTCAGTAAAAGGAGGCTGGGAACCATGTGCAGTGGACCAAGGGAATAGGGGACTCCCTCTTGCTCCAAATCATGCAGATTTAAATGCAAGAGTAAATAATCTTCTCCAACGAATAACTAATAGATTCATCCATTGCACAGATTGGCAAAATATCAATATGACTGCACAAGAGGATAAGGAAAACGTTAATGATTACTTAAATAGATTAAGGGAAATTTTCAAATCATACTCCGGGTTACCAGAATCAGGGGACGTTAATAGTGCATATCAGCAACAGCTGAAGATTACTTTTGTTAATGGATTAAAACCAGAGCACAAAGAGTATACCACAAAAAGTATGGTCACATATAGAACAGCTGGAGTGTTAGACACATTACATTGGGCAAAACATAATGAAAGGTGGCTTAAGGAGAAAGGAAAGAAGAATGTGAAAGTGAAAGTTTTCTTGCAAGGTGACAATAATGAGGATGATGGGGAGGAATATACTGTTGATGCCGCACCCGAGAACAGAGGGAGAGGTCGGGCGGCAACAGGGGGAGAGGCAGGGGCAGGTATAGAGGAAGAGGTAGGAATGAAGGGAACAGAGAAGGATGGCAAGATAGGGAATGGGTAAAAAAAAAAAAAGAGGCTATGTTGGACATGCCACAGACAGGGACACCTGGCCAGAGACTGTTCAGAGGGATCAGGCCCCTGGAGGACAGAATGACTAGACATCGAGAGCATAAGTCACCTGGGTAGGGTAGGATATGTCGAGACCCCCGTGAGTCCGGTCGCGGGTCCCGCAGACTCGATCGCTGCGGGCATACCCGTGATCATCTCACGGGACGGCTGAATGGAGGAAATGCCGTGTAAACAGCATTTCTCCATTCTGCCTAGCAACTAGTGACGCTGATCTCTGCTCCATGTGATTGGAGCAGAGATCAGTGTTCACTAAATGAAAGCCCAACCCCCCCACAGTTAGTAACACACCCCTAGGAACACTTAACCCCTACACCCACCCACTGGTTAACCCCTTCACTGCCAGTGTCATTTACACAGGAATCACTGCATTTATATAGCAGTGATTACTGTATAAATGACAATGATCCCAAAAATGTGTCAAATGTCCGATGTATCTGCCACAATGTCGCAGCCACAATAAAAATCGCTGATCGCCGCCATTACTAGTAAAAAAAATAATAAAAAATTATTAATAAAAATGCCATAAAACTATCCCTATTTTGTAAACGCTATAACTTTTGCCAATCAATAATCGCTTATTGCGATTTTTTTTACCAAAAATATGTAGAATACGTATCGGCCTAAACTGAGGGAAAAACATTTTTTTATATATTTTTGGGGGATATTAATTATAACAAAAAGTAAAAAATAATGCGTTTTCAAAATTGTCGCTCTATTTTTGTTTATAGCGCAAAAAATAAAAACCGCAGGGGTGATCAAATACCACCAAATGAAAGCTCTATTTGTGGGAAAAAAAGGACATCAATTTTGTTTGGGAGTCACGTCGCACGACCGCGCAATTGTCAATTAAAGTGACAGTGCCGAATCGCAAAAAGTGGTCTGGTCTTTGACCAGCAAGATGGTCCGGTCTGTAAGTAGTTAATACATCTAGAGGACATACCACCAATAAAACAATTCACAAAATCAATTTTGGTACAGGGAGTAAATGGTACACCAGTAAGAGAGGCCCTGTCTGAATATGTCACAGAAGAACATCCCAGGATAGGGATGCGAGTAACTACTAGGGTAATCCTATCAACTGTATGCCCCGTAAACTTCCTAGGAAGAGATTTGATGTCAGCAATGCACATGTCAATACATGCACAAGACACAGGGTTCACAGTGAAGGTGGGGAAAGAACTTGTTCCCCACCCATGGGATGAAAACTATTATTATTACTCACTAGATGCATACCTTAAAGACAAAATTACTTCAGAATCGATCAAGAAAATGGTTAAACATACAAGGGAAGTCGTGGGGTCTAAAAGGTTGGTAGATTTCCAGCCAATGGGCAGAATGCATTGCACTATGTGGGTTAAAAAGACACCAGGACTGGACAGAGACTATACCTCACACTTCTTTTTGAAAAAAAAAAGTGGTGTTACAGTTAACTAATGTCTATTGGAACAATGAAGGGTTTTGTGCATCATCTTGTGCTCTGCTACCAGAGGAAAATGATTTGTTTAAGGAAACAACCCCCCATCTGTCCCTCAGTAAACCGAAAGATAGGGCTTGGGTGGATTGTGGGGATTTTGTAAAACAATGCCAGGAATTGCAAGATTGGAAGCAGACAAGGATACCAGACATGTATGAAAGCTATTCCATTGGCTACTTCTGTCAGTGACCCAGGGGAGAGGAGGTCACCACTACACCATCTGCCCACGTGCGAAAGTCCATAACACCATAATATTTGGTGACTGATGCTGATCCTTTGGACCAGGTTCCAGAGAAACTCTGGACCAAGGGACCGGCAGATGTAGGACTTATTAAGGGAGTCCAGCCAGTGACTATCACTCCAAAATCACACCACAGACTCCATCAAAGACAGTACCCCCTGAGGAAGGAAGCAGAGGAGGGCATATCCCCGGTGATTCAGGACCTTTTAAAAGCAGGGATAATTATACCCCGCCCAGACAGACCTTGCAATACCCATTTGTTTCCTGTGAAGAAACAACCACCCTCTGTGGGGTGGAGAATGGTACAGGACCTTCAAGCGATAAATCAGGCAGTGATACCCCGAGCACCAGTGGTGCCAGACCTCCAAACTTTGCTCAATGATCTCTCTCCCCAGACAGCAAGGTATTCTCAGTTATAGATATCAGTAACGCCTTTTTTAGCATACCGATTCACCCAGACCATTTTGGTTTGCTTTTACCTACAAAGGAAAAATATATACCTTCACAAGATTATCACAGGGGTATTGTGAATCGCCCACTATTTTTGCACAGGCAATGTCAGCGAATTTAGCACAGTTTGAGCCACCAGGAGGCAGTCAGCTTCTACTTTATGTAGATGACATTCTCCTGGCGTCTCCAACCAAAGAAATGTGTGCACTAGACACCATAACCCTTTTGCAGTTTTTATGTGAGCAGGGCCATAAAGTAAATAGGAAGAAATTGCAGTTCTGCCAGGATAATGTTAGATACCTGGGATATAACATTTCAAAGGAGGGTAAACATTTAGATGATGAAAGCATACAAGTAATTCTCCAAGTGCCAAAACCAAAAACAAAGAAGTAGATGATGTCATTTATGGGCATGGCAAACTTCTGTAGGACATGAATTCCCAACTATTCAGTCTTGACTGCAGGCAATACATGGGGAACCCATGGCCCCCCAGGATGACATACAGTGGAATGAAGAAAGTGAGACAGCTTTTACTGAATTAAAAAAAAACATTAACAAGCACCTCAGTGCTGGGACTACCCAACTATGAGAAACTGTTTGAGCAAACTCTAGATTCAAGAGATGGACACATGACATCAGTACTGACACAGACACATGGGGGTAAACAGAGACCAATCGCATATTACTCCACCAAACTTGATAATGTGACAAGAGCACTTCCGCCATGTGTGCAGGCAGTGGTCGCAGTGGCAGAAGCGATTAAGGCTTCAGCCTTCATTGTACTGTATCACCCGCTCATATTAAAGGTCCCACATGCTGTATCAGTAATATTACTACAACAGAGAATTTCACACCTTAGCCCAGCAAGACACTTATCCTGCATGACTGTGCTTTTGACACAACCGCACATAACCATCCAAAGGTGCACTACTTTAAACCCATCCACACTCCTGCCAATACCAACAGACTGTGAAAAACATGATTGTATGGCCGCTATTGCTGAGAAGGTATTACCTAGGAGTGACCTTAAAGACACTTGTGTGTCTAAGTTTTGTCTTGTGTGTCGGATCCAGTAGAAAGAATCCTGATGGCACGAACGCTACTGGATATGCAGTCGTCACACAAACAGAGGTACTGGAAGCTGAAATGTTACCTAGACATTACTCAGCACAAATAGCAGAATTAATCACACTTACAAGAGCATATACCCTAACAGTGCATGTATTTGCCCAGCAATGGAAAAACAGAGGAATGGTCACTTCTGGGGGCAAACCCATTTCACATACTGATTTCATTTTAGGATTACTCAATGCTTTCCAGCTTCCAATGGAGCTGGCGATATGTAAATGTCTGGCCCATACAAAAGGCAAAGACACAATAAGTGAGGGGAATAAAAAAGCAGAAAAAGCTGCTAAACAAGCAGCTAATCAATCTACACAAATCTTAGTACAACAGGAAGATATACAATTATATCACACAATCTTGAAGGAAATGCAAAGTTGTGCACCCCCATCTGAAAAACAACTTTGGGTCACAAAAGGATGCACCCTCCAGGAGGACATATATATCTCTCCAGAGAACAAACCAGTCCTGCCAAAGTCTTTAAGTATGCAGCATTCTTGACCCATGGAGTAACACATGTGTCAAACAGGGGGATCAGTGAGATACTAAATAAAGTGGTAGCAGCCTATGGCTTTACAAACTACTCAAAAACTTTTTGTTCTCAATGCATTATATGTGCAAGACACAATGCTCAGGGAGAAAAAAGAAACAGGGTAGGAGGAGGCATTAACATGGACCACCCCAACCATGAACTAGCCGTACACCCCCCAGTGGAATCGAGGACTATCTTGATACCCAGATGGAAACAACAGATATACATAAAATAACTTTTATTTGAAAAAGGAATATAAATTTAAAAACGACTGTTGACAAACAACATGGTAACAACAGACAATTGTACAATCAAATAGTACCCGGCCTTCTAATATAAGAAAGTTCAGGGTACAGTGACTAGTATCCAAGTTGATCGTATATTTCAACTAGTTTCGCGACTAAGAGTCTCTTCTTCAGGAAAATTCTTGGTACAGATCTACAATTAATGACATATTGTCAACATTATTAGTATAATACAGTAAACATCTCAAAATCACAATTTGTGGAGTAAGTCCAACTACAAAGGGAGGCAGATAAAAGGTCTGCTTGTCTCAACCTTGGTGAAGAAAATGCCCTATTTAGGCCCCCCTCCCTTCAGATAGGATGGTAGGGATTTTGTTTCTCGTGGGAGCATTGGTGACTCTAGGAGAGGCCTCTATACGGGGAGGTTGGAGACACGGGAGGATGGTGGAACCAATCAATTGGGAAGAGACAGGAAGGGCATTGAACCTCACCTTTGTTGAGGGAACCACCAGTACTATACAGGTGGATTTCTCTCAGATGACAGATTGTGGAGATAAGGTAGAAGAAGGTAAGCTGACCTGGGCAGACAAATACGTGTGCTACTTGGCTGGAACTACCGGGTGTACTACTTGGGATTCAGTCATGTGGACAACTGCAGTCCAAGATTGGGGATATGAGATCCCAGCAGCAGGAGATTTAAAGAATAGATTAACTAAAGCGGCCCACTCTCCCTGTACAGAACCAAGGGATTGCAATATATTATTGATTTCCCTGAAGGACCAAACTAGAAGATCAGAGGTTATACCGTATAGGAGCTTGGATATCAGGAACTGACCCTTTGGGAAAATTCTTCCTTGAAGTCAAACCAAAGAATGAGACAAACAAGAAGAATTAGCTAATGAGGATCAACTTACAGTAGAGGTATTAGGACCCACAGTGAGATTCACCAATCTCACAGTGGAAGAAACTATAACATTAGAAACAGGATACCAGGATAAGAATGAATGGCTTGAATGGTTAATATATACTGCTAATACCCTTAAAAAAAGAGATCTGCTTGGTCTGTGCAGGGGCCAGACCCCAGCTAGCTACAGTGCCTTTTCCCTTAAAACGGGAGTAAACCCAGTTTCAAAAAACACTTACATTCCCGGCATGCCGGAAATGCTAACTTTCACATTGGTTGTGCTCTAAACCAAACTTTCAAACCATCCAATGGCTGGTTTCATAACTGATCACATGTGCAGCATTATGGCAGTTGAAGAATCATTAGAGGCCAAGATGGCAGCTTCCTTGACTGAAAACGATAGAAGGGTTTACTTCCACTTTAAATAATAATACAGATCCAGATGGTTTAGGGTGTATGCTTAACCACTTTCAGACCAGACCATTTTGCTGGTAAATGACCAGAGGTCTTTTTACAATTTGGCACTGCACTGCTTTAACTGGTAATTGTGCGGTCATGCAATGTTGTACCCAAACAAAATTTGCGTCCTTTTCTTCCCACAAATAGAGCTTTCTTTTGATGGTATTTGATTGCCTCTGCGATTTTTATTTTTTGCGATATAAATGGAAAAAGACCGCAAATTTTGAAAAAAAATGATATTTTCTACTTTTTGTTATTAGAAAAATCCAATAAACTAAATTTTAGTCATACATTTAGGCCAAAATGTATTCAGCCACATGTCTTTGGTAAAAAAAAAGTCAATAACTGTATATTTATTGGTTTGCGCAAAAGTTGTCACATCTACAAACTAAGGTACGTTTTCTGGAATTTACGCAGCTTTTAGTTTACGACTGCCTATCTCATTTCTTGAGGTGCTAAAATGGCAGGGCAGTACAAAACCCCCCCAAATGACCCCATTTTGGAAAGTAGACCCCCTAAGGAAATTGATAAGTGGCATGTTGAGCCCATTGAATATTTTATTTTTTTGCCTCAAGCGATTGAATAATGACAAAAAAAATATATTTTTTTTTTTTTTACACAAAGTTGTCACTAAATGATATATTGCTCACACATGCTATGGGCATATGTGAAATGACACCCCAAAATAAATTCTGCTGCTTCTCCTGAGTACGGGGATACCACACGTGTGGGATTTTTTAGGAGCCTAGCCGCGTACGGGGCCCCGAAAGCCAAGAACCGCCTTCAGGTTTTCTAAGGGCGTAAATATTTGACTTCACTCCTCACTACTTATTACAGTTTTGAAGGCCATAAAATGCCAAGATGGCACAAAACCCCCACAAATGACCCCATTTTAGAAAGTAGACACCCCAAGCTATTTGCTGAGAGGCATGTTGAGTCCATGGAATATTTTATATTTTGCCACAAGTTGCGGGAAAATTACAAACTTTTTTATTTATTTATTTTTTTCACAAAGTTGTCACTAAATGATATATTGCTCACGCATGCCATGGGCATATGTGAAATGACACCCCAAAATAAATTCTGCTGCTTCTCCTGAGTACGGGGATACCACATATGTGGGACTTTTTGGGAGCCTAGCCGCATACGGGGCCCCGAAAACCAAGCACCGCCTTCAGGCTTTCTAAGGGCGTTACAGTTTTGAAGGCCATAAAATGCCAAGATGGCACAAACCCCCCCCAAATGACCCCATTTTGGAAAGTAGACACCCCTAAATTTAGGGGTACACTAGTGAGACTAGGTAATAAATGGCGGGTGCCCTGAAACTATAAAAAAATAACTAACCAACCAGCGTCACCTGTAACCGTTATATGGTGATCACTGGTGAAAGGGTTAACTAGGGGGCAAACAGGGGGCTTTATGCGGTAGTATATGGGGGTCCCTGGCGCTATAAAAAGCTGCGGCGAACCTAAATACCTACCTGCCTAACTAGCGTCACCTGTGACACTAATACAGCGATCAGAAAAATGATCGCTTATTAGGCTGGGTTCACACTGGAGCGATGCAGGAACGCCACGAATCCGCGGCGGGTTCCCGCATCGCATGCCTCCCGGCGGCAATTCACACTGCCCTATGCGAACTGCTGGGAGTGTCAGTGAAATGTTAATGACACCCCCAGATCAGTTCGCATATCGCAGTGCGATCTGCAAACTCGGATCGCATGGTGTGAACACCCATGCGATCCGATTCTGCTGCGGACCAAAAAAAGGGTCCCGTGCGAGTTTGCGGCGGGTGCGGCGGGTGCGACACGAATTCAGCCATACTATCTGTATGGCTGAACTCGAATCGCACAGAGATCGGATGTGATTTGTACTGCAGTGCGGTGCGAATCACATCCGTTCTCATAAACCGCTGCAATGTGAACCCAGCCTTAGTGACACTGGCGACGGGGGGGTGATCACGGGGTTAAACCTTTATTGGGGGGGTTAGGGGGGTACATTAGAACTAAAGGGGGCTAATCCTAACTGCCCTAACAGTTATTACAGTCACAAATGACACCAATGCAAAAAAAAAAAAAAAAAAAATGCAATTGGTGTCACTGTGACTGGGGGGGCAGGGGTAATTGGGGGGGTGATCGGGGGGTAAAGGGGGGGTGTGAGTGTGCCTGGCATGTTCTACTGTATGTGTGGTGTGTTGGTGCAACTCACCGATGCTCTCTCCTCGGTGCCGGAACAAAAAATACCGACACGGAGGAGAGAATACATCACTTCCTCTCCTGTGTTTACATTACAGGAGAGGAAGTGATGTCACGAAGGATTTCCATTCGTCGGGAGCGATCGCGAGGGGGTGGCCATGAATGAATGGCCGTCCCCTCGTCCGGGATCGCTCCCGAACGAATGCCGACCGCCGCAGGCACCGGGGGGGGCCCGATCGGGCCCCCCACCCGCGGGAAGGCAGGGACTTATATATACGCCCTTATGCCTGCCCGTGCCATTCTGCCGACGTATATCGTCGTGCGGCGGTCGGCAAGTGGTTAAGCTGTATCAAAAAACATACAAACCTGACACCAACACTTCCTGTCACACGTTAAGTTTGTTGTTTCCCCAGGTTCAGAGACCTCAGATAACCCCAGCTGTCACGGCATACCCTGGCAACTTTACTTGTTTTGCACTTCCGGGGAATGAGAGTGGCACAGATTTGGGGTCTTTACCAGATGACTACTGCATGGAGAGGATTAACAAAGTTGTAAAGTAAGAGGGTGATGACTGGGTTGATCACGACACCCAGAGGGCGGACGTCTGGTGGTTATGCGGAGATAAGAGGCTCAGAGCGAGAATCCCAGCCAATTCCTGAGGGGATTGCGCCCTGGTACAGCTGGCAATGCCTCTGCGCTTAGCCCTTGTACACACGGTCGGACATTCCGACAACCAAATCCGTCCGCGTTATTCCGACGGATTAATTCCGGACGAGGTCCGGAAGTGATGTTGCATACACACGGTCGGACCAAGTTGTCGGAATTTCCGGTTGCCAAGAATGCGGTGACGTAAGCCGCGTACGGCGGGCCTAGAAAAGGGAAGTTCAGCACCACGTCCGGCACCCTTTGGGCTCCTTCTGCTGATCTCGTGTGCATTGCGTGTTAGTAGAAGTTTGGTGAAAGACGATTCGCGCGTTTCAGATTTGTGCTTCAGTTCAGTACTGCTCTTCAGTTTCTGCTTGTCTTTGCATATCTGATAATCAGTGTGTGTAGTCAGTAAGTATTTGTTTCTCATTGTGGACTATATCTTGGTATAGTACGCTTTGATTTGCATTGCTTATTGTCTGCTTGCTTTTGCTATTCAGGTCGTTCTTTCAGGCATTGCTGTTTATCGGTGCTTTCTGTTGTCCGTTCTGACCAGCTGACCGTTTTCAAACCATGTTTCGTCTACGTACTCGTCGTAGAGTTTGTGCTCTGCAGGGGCTTCGTGTTGGGGTTCTTACTTTGACACAAGCCAGGTCCATGAACAGGGAGGGGAGGCGTTTGTGGACCAAGAATTGGTTGCACCAGCGTGACCAGTTCTCACACATGCCTTTGCTCCGTGAGATCCGGGAGAATAATCCTGATGATTTCAGGAATTATCTCCGGATGACGGACCCCATTTTTCACCGTCTGCTGGCTTTGCTGACCCCTTATATCACCAGGCAGGATACCTGCATGCGACAAGCCATCACTCCGGAGCAGAGGCTCATCGCCACGTTGCGCTACTTGGCGACAGGGAGAAGCCTTCAGGACCTCAAGTTCTCTACAGGTACCTCCCCCCAGGCTCTGGGGATCATTATTCCAGAGACCTGTTCGGCCATCATTCAGGTCCTGCAGAAGGACTATATGAAGGTAACATGAATCAAAAGCAAGAGAGGGAATTGGGGATTTTAACGGTGCAAATAGTGACTAGATAGTACTTTTTGCACCGTTAAAATCCCTCATTCCCTCTCTTGCTTTTGATTCATGTTTCAATTCTCAGGGATGTGGTGCCTTATCTATTAGGTGTTTTATGATGTTGAACCACTAAAACTGTTCTATATGAAGGTAAGTTTTCTCCTTTAACATCACATTCTATGTATTTAATGATTGCTAATGTCTTCCATTTCTTTCCTCATTCCCTAATTACCATCATTGCAATATTCTCTAATTCATATGCTCTGCCCCTTTGTCCTCATGCATATTTGCCTCACCAACTTCCCCACCATGCTCTTCTTGGCCCATAAAACTATAGTCTAGTCACTTACCAATGTCTTTTGTCAGCTCCATAATATTTCTTTCCCCTAAACACCCCCTAAAATGTCTACAAATGTTATGTGTGCTTCAATTCATGCAGAGTGACATTTTTTTTTTGGTTGTGCCAAACTCATTAGGAACCCCCCTCCCCCCAACTGCTAGCTCAGCTGATAGCAATCCTCTATCTGCTGACTTTACCAAACCCAATACACACTCTACCTACCTTTTTGATGGTCACATTTATGGACGAATTCACCAAAGCATGTAGTACTTTCAAATGTTATCTTTTTTTTTTTTTTACCCTATTATTATCTTGATATGTAATAGCAGAATGTCAAATGATGACTCTGATAAGGGGACCTTATACTTTAGGCTTTAAATACTCAGTTCCCAAAATGTTATACTGATCTTGGCCAAAAATGTTTGTGTCTAATCTGCTTGCAATGTTGATGTGCAAAATTACAAATTTTTGGTCTTGTTTCACTCCACAGTGTCCTTCAACGCCACAGGAATGGCAGACTGTGGCCCACTTTGCCAGTCGTTGGGACTTTCCCAATTGGTCAAGGTGCAATTAATGGGAAGCACGTCCGCATCGTCCCACCACCCAACTCGGGGTCGTACTATTTTAACTACAAGGGGTTTAATAGTATCGTGATGTTGGCGGTGGTGTCTGCGACCTATGACTTCCTGTATGTGGATGTGGGGCAAAATGGACGGATGTCGGATGGTGAAGTGTTCACACAGACGGAGTTCTACTGGCGTCTCCAGAGTGGCAGTCTGGGCTTGCCACTCCCAGAAGAGAATCAGGAAGGACTCCCGTTCGTCTTCGTCGCGGATGAGGCGTTTGCCCTGGCAAACCATCTGATGCGGCCTTTCCCGATGAGGACCCTCACCCCAGACTAGAGGATTTTTAAATTTCCGCCTGTCCAGAGCCCGAAGAGTGGTGGAGAACACCTTTGGAATACTGGTCAGCCGGCTCCGCCTTTTTTTAACGCCTATCCACATGGCGGAATACAAAATCAATCACATTGTGCTGGCGTGCTGTGTTCTTCACAATTTCCTAAAAAGACATTCTGCAAACTATGCGGTCTCGGTTGGCAAAGAAGCAGACTTGCTGGAAAATGAGAACCTCACGGGCCTTGAAGCTGCTCGTCCTTGCTTGCCCCCCCAAAGCGCCCGTGAGGTCAGAACCCAATACATGGACTACTTTGTGGGTAGGGGCGCCATTGATATGCCAGACAATGTCTGAGCGGCATTTTAGGAATACATTTTTCTTTGAAACTCCAATATTTGTTTGCATTTACTGCTTGGCTTGGTTTTAGGTGTCTCCTAGGTAAATTTATGTTTTTTCTTGTTGTGCCTTTTTGAACAACAGTGCAAACCCAAGTTCTGTGCGAGATGAGGGGACAGTCTTTTCTTCAGATAATCTTATTATGTTGTGGGTCTGCTACACACACACCTTCTTTTTGGTAACTAATGTATGTAGTGCATTACTGACCAAAATCGTGCTCATTTTCAGCACCATGGCAGGAAAATGGCATGATTGTGAAAATTAACACATCACTGTGGGTGTTATTTACTAAAGGCACATCCACTATGCACTACAAGTGCAGTGCAAAAGCACACCTGAAACTGCACTTGGAGTGCAAAGTGGAGTTACCTTTAGTAAATAACACCCATTCTCACCGAAAACAACAATTTTACTCCAAATACATCTTTTGCGCAATGAAAAAGGAAGCCATACATTGTTGATAATTTAACTTTTTAATCAAAGCACATTCACATGTGCGTTTAGAAAAGGGTTTTACAACAAACCAACAAATTGGGTGTATCAAAAACAGTCTTTCATGTAATTTTTTTTTAACTTTGTGTTTTTGTGTAAACAGGCATGTATCAAAACGTAACATACAACATACAGAACACAGGAACTTACAAAGTTCAACTTTGAAAAGTGAAGACAATATCAGACATAAGTATGTACAAACTGGGCTGATATTGCCTTCATCACATGGGGTGTCACCCCTAGAAAATCCAAATTTGGAAGATCCACAGAGTGTGTCAACATGTGCTATCTCCCATCATGGGGGATCAATGTACATGTTTTGGGGATGCAACCCCTTCATCTCAGCCACTTTCCTCAAAACACGTACATTGATCCCCCATGATGGGAGATAGCACATGTTGACACACTCTGTGCATCTTCCAAATTTGGATTTTTAAAAAATACAAAAGTTGTGGTTTAAAAGCCAAAAAAAAATAAAACCCTAGCTAGTTTGGGCTGTTTCACACTCTCCCCAAAACATCAATGATGTTCTTCATTTTATTTTTAACATCATTGATGTTTTGCTGTATATTTTATGAATCCCGATTGCACCCCATTATCTCCCCAATCAGGATCTGGGCACTTTCACTGGTAAAATGGGATTCTTCTTCCACATCACCTACAAAAAAAAGCAAAAAAAACACACCATGTATTATAAATATGGTGACATACATTGATGAGCTTACCGGAAGCTGTGTTCTCCGACACTCACCTGTTGTGGTGACAATTTGTCCAACTTCAACGATCTCTCCTTCCTCCTCTTCCTCCTCTGCTTCTGGTTTTGGAATTTTGCCTTCTTTGGGAGGGGTGGGGTCCCTGGTGTCCTCATACTTGCTGAGTCTTCTCTCCAATATGAGATTGTAAAAAAAGAATAATTAGCACACAGAGGGCAGAAATAGGAATATGAAACATTACTTGGAAGTGTTGTACAATTGTGTTTTTTGGCCGAGTTCCAAGGTGAGAACATTATTGTGGACACTTTGTTATGCTGGAATACTTACATGCAGAACGGTGTTTCTTACGAACTAATTAAACCATGAACTTGAAAGTGGGCATTTTAAAATGCACAACATGAAATCAAAGCACATGGAGCATGTATGCAAGCAAGAATAATCATATGAACACACGACAACTACTTACTTTTTTGAAGAACACGCTTGATCCTTATGTACTGCTCGTGCTCCCTCAGTTTCAGGTCTGACCAGCGTTTTCTCAGTTGATCCATGGATCGGCATACCCCAAAATTCTTCTGAAGACTCTTGACAACTTTATTCATGATCTTGGCCTTTCTGATATTTGGGTTTGGGTAAGGTCCATACTTCCCATCATAGTCGGTCCTGTTCAATATGTCCACCATCTCCAACATCTCTCCAAAAGACATATTTGAGGCCTTAAATCTTCTCTTCCTGGATCGGGACGTTTCAGGCTCCAGGCTTTCCTCACCCTCCTCCTCGTTAGTGGAACTCTGATTGCGCACCTGCATTCTCTCCGCCATGTGCTCTCCCCACTGCGCCAAAAGCGAAGGGGTGGGGAATAGTCTAGAAAGAACGTCAGGGGCGGGCGGAGTTTCACACATGTGCACTGTATATAAAACGTAACACGCGCGTGTCGTCTGTACGATCTGTGAACAGAGGGAGAAGCTGACGCGACTATCGTGCAAACGAAGGTACAATTTTGAACTTGGTACATCACTAGGCTATACTGCTTCTAGATTGAGGCCTGTATTAGTGGAGTTTAGCCTGACATTAGGGTTTGTCTTGTGTTGTGTCTTGCAGACATTATGGACAGTTTCAATGATCATAGCTTCCTCCCTCTGTTCATCGATAAATACAGGGAGATGCCCTGCCTGTGGCAAGTGACACACCCTCATCATTATAGTAACAGACTAAAGAGGCAGGCAGCAATGGAGAAACTGGTTGAGTTTGTGAAGCCGGTGGTCCCCAAGGCAGACATCCACTATTTAAAAGTGAAAATCGGAGTCCATCCAATCTGGTGCTTCAGCAGATGACGTTTATGTCCCCAGGCTGTGGTATTATAACAGGATGCAGTTTCTGTCAGACCAGGCTGAGGCCAGGGAATCACTCTCTACTCTTCCTTCCACGTGTCCTATGCTACATTCCACACCCGCTGAGTCTTCCGACGCCCAACCTGGGCCTTCCATTCAGGAAGAACTGGGGGAGCTTGAGCGAGGTATAGTATTGTTATACATATTTGGGGGGTAAAAATGAATGATGTTAACTTGATTTTTGCTCACTAATTGCTGATTTTAGAAAGTGTTTCACATATCAATTGACAGTAGTGGCCAAAACCTTTGGGACAATAAAGAAAAATTCTGGGCTCAGAATGATAGTCTTTTGTATTGCTTAACAATTTGCAACAGTCTTGATGTGAAAATTTTGCGTGTTTGATGAACCAAAAACTAAAAGTATGTAGTAAGTAGTAAGTATCATACACAGGAAGACATCAGCCAGGAGGAGGGTGTGGAATGCAGCAGCCAGGAGGTGGCTGTGGAAAGTGGCAGCCAGGAGGAGGCGGGGGTAAGCGGCAGCCAGGCGGTGGGCGGGCAAAGGAGCCTGACAGAATGCCAGGTCCCTCCCCTCCGCCTTCCACGCAAAAAGGCGAGAAAGGGGGGGGGAAGTGGAGGAGTCAGCTCTGAGGCTGATCGGGGAGGCTTCAGCGGCCCTCCAAGCCAAACCCATCTATCAAGAAGCCTTTGCCGCCTTGACTGCATGCAAACTGGAGAAAATGGAGGAGGGGCAACAGTTCTTGTGTGAGGAGGTAATTATACACACCCTCAACAAGGGTCTGTTGGGCCAAATGACACAAACAACACACTTGTGTGATTTGGCCCATGCCCCTCCTCCACCTCCTCCTCCTGCCACACCTCCAGCACCACAGCCACAGCCTGGAAGGAAGCGTGGAAGGAAGGCCAGAGTATGATGACCTGGGTTCAGTCTGGTCTGACAGAAGATGCAGCCTGTTGTAGTACCACAGCCTGGGAACATAGATGTCATCTGCTGCTGTTCCGGGTTTCTTGGACTTCAGGACCAGACTTGTCTCCCTCAGACATGTACTCCTCAGGCCACCAAGTTTTGCATTTAAATAGTTGATGTGTGCTCTGGGGGCCAAAGGCTTCGCTAATCTCCCCAGTTTCTCCATCGCTGCCTCCCTCGTTATCTGTTACTGACACCTAAATAAAGGTTTTTTTTGGTTTGAAGAAATACTTGTGTATGTGTTTTACTTCAAAAAGGCCAATTTATTTGTTAGCAGGCAGGTACATTTCAAAAATACAAAGTGAAATGAATAACAAGGGGTACCAACACTAAACAACCTCCTGTAGATTAAGAAAGAAAAATAAAATATAAAAAAGATAATAATGTTGTTGTGGTAAGTTTACACACAAAACACACCCCAAAAAATGGAAAGATGAGCAAACTGTCAAAAAAGGAGACGTTTATGAAAAAAAACAAACACAAAATTCACCCAAAAAACAATAAACAAAAAATTAAATTGTGTAGATGTGACGAATTCAAAAATTGTATTGCCGAAATGAGTAAAAAAGAGTCAGGAAATACGTTTGGGAGAAGTGTGTGTGACTATGAGCATCAAAAGAAGTTCCTTCTTGCAGCATTGTAAAGAACAAGAGAATGCGTTTCATGAAAGAATTTTTAACATTGCAGCGTGACGAATGTGCTATATCGATTACGAGCAGTAGTTTTACCTGAGCGAGCGCTTTCGTGTCCGAATTTGATTGTGAGCATGCGTGGCACCTTGTCCGTCGGAGTAGGCTACACATGATCGGAATATGTCCGATCGGAGCATTTTGTCGGAAAATTTTACTGGCAAGTTGGAAAAGTTGGTCCGCTGGATATTCCGACGGAAACAGTCCGAATATTCGACAAAACGCTCCGATAGGAAACATTTCGTCGGAATCTCCGACCGTGTGTACAAGGACTTACTGTCAGAGTCCCCTTGGAAGAAGGGTCACCAGAGGAGCAGAAGGGACAACTCTCCTGCAGGGTCTTTTGACCCCCAGATCTACATGGATGAGATTGGGGTTCTGCATGGAGTGCCGAGCGAGTTTAAGGCTAGGAATCAAGTGGCAGCTGGATTTGAGTCTCTTCTTTGGTGGGTGACAGTAAACAAGAATGTTGACTGGATTAACTATATATACTATAACCAACAAAGGTTGCAGTTAAGGGATTAGCAGAGCAATTAGCCCCTACCTCTCTGATGGCATGGCAGAATAGCATGGCATTAAATATGATCCTAGCAGAAAAAGGAGGGGTCTGTAAAATGTTTGGCGGTATGTGTTGCACCTTTATTCCTAACAATACAGCTCCTGGAGGAACTGTGACTACAGCCCTCGAAGGATTGACAGCTTTTTCGAATGAATTAGCAGAAAACTCGGGTATTATTGATCCATTCACAAATTGGCTTGAAGGTTGGTTTGGGAAATGGACTGGACTTGTCACCTCATGTTTGACCCATGGTTTTAGCCATCTTAGTCATTTGTGGATGTTGTTGTATTCCCTGTATTCGAGGACTCTCTCAAAGATTGAGAAAGCCATGACCAGGATAATGTACGACACAGTTCCCCAAGGAGACGATATCTATGATGATGCGAGTACTCGTCTCAATGAAGTAAGGTCTGAAAACCCAGTTGTGGAACGGACCTGCACTGAAATAATAAATTGAGGAAGCAAATATAGATATCAGAGGAGGGAATGATAAGAAATATGCAAAGAATAACAGGTGATATTGACATTTGCCTTGTTCCTTATATGTACTTTTTGTAGCTAAAAGGGTGCTGGCTTATTGTTTATGCAACTTTCTTAAGTTCCGACCAAACCCTAAAGCAATACTTAAAGAACTAGCAGATGTTACCATAATAGGAAACCTTGTAAAGGCACTCTGGATTTGGCAATAAAGCTGACAATGCACCATGAGTCACCAGTGTGCCTTAGCCAATGGCAGGTTGCCAAATACTGCTATAAAGTAACTGCATACGGGTTTACTGGTGTGATTCTGCTGTGGAACTCCTTGCTGTAAGGGTTCCGTCACCCACTTGTACTGTACATCTGTAATAAATCTGTCTTCCAATCAACATGACCGGAGATGACTGATCAGTGAGAGAATGGAATATTATTGACACAGTGACAGTACCTGAATACAGTCAGTGACAGCGCCTGATTACAGCCAGTGACAGCGCCTGATTACAGCCAGTGACAGCGCCTGATTACAGCCAGTGACTGTACCCGATTACAGCCAGTGACAGTACCCGATTACAGCCAGTGACTGTACCCGATTACAGCCAGTGACAGTGCCCGATTACAGCCAGTGACAGTGCCCGATTACAGCCAGTGACAGTGCCCGATTACAGCCAGTGACAGTGCCCGATTACAGTCAGTGACAAATTATGACCAGAACCAGTACCTGGTACAGCCAGTGTCAGTATCTACAGCCATGATCAGTGCCTGATTATAGTCCATACCTGTGCCTGATTACAGCAAGCACTAGTATCTGACTAAAGCCAGTACCAATGGCCAGTTACAGTTTGTACCAGTACCTGATTGCAACCAGTGCCAGTGCCTGATTACTGTTAGGAACTTCAGGTATTGAGTCTGTCTTAGTAGAAGGGGACCTCTCTTACGGCTCTGGTTCTGGTCTCGCTGGAATGGGAACAGGGAGACCGGAGCGCAGTGGGGTAGGAGAGTCCAGCCAGGAGCAGTAGCAGGTATCCGGAGATGAGGGTTCTCAGGAGCAGGGACTCTCAGTAGTAGGAAGGCTGAGGACTGCAGGCCACCGGATCAGGTTGGATGGGTCCTCAGGATACAAGGTAGCGATGCAGGAACAAGCAGAGGTGTCAGGTACAAGCAGAGTTCGGCAACAGGAGATCAGTTCAAGAAGGGTCAAACAAGCCGGGGTCGGAGCAGGAGAGGTCAACAAGGTCAGACGGAGCCGGGTCGGATATCAGGTAGGTAGCAGGTAGACAAGCAGGTATACACAGGCACGAGCTGCAGACGAGACAGCACAGAGCTGCTGCAACTGTGCCTTTAAAAAGGGCCACTGGCGCCAATCGTGCTAACGCTCGCCCGTGCGTGCGTGTACCGCGCGCACACACGAACGGCGTGCACGCGCGCGCGTTGGAAGACGCTCGTGCCTACGACGACCCGCTGCACGAACGTGCACGCGCGCACGGAGAGCCGATCGCGCAGGACGAGCGGATCCCTGACAATTACAGTGATGGTGGCAGGTGACACAGGACTTGGTGAGATAACAGTTAATGATTCATGTTTCCCACTTAGTTAAAGAGTCTGCATATTGGAGCCCACTACAGTAGAAGTCTTGTCTCCAGCCTCCAGGTTCCACTTCAGAGTCCTCACCGGTGTCACCGACCACGTCACACAGACCCGGGAGAAGAGAAGATGAAGCAGACAGCAGTTGTGCAGAGAAGGGTAGGTGGAGCTTTAGGCTCTGCCTCCGCCAGTTTCCCTATGGCTAGGGGCGGTCACTCTCGCCAGAACCAACTCATCGGCTGTCATGGGGGCACCTGTTGCCTCCCTCCTTACTTGCTAATTAAGTGCTGTGCCGGCACCGCGCTCCAGCAGGCCGGTTGTGGCACTGGGGACTAGATTGTGTGCAGAAGGAGGCCACGAGAGGATGGGTGGGACTTTTTTTTGTGCGGGGATGGCTTTTTTGCAGCTCCCCCCATAGTGCCCATGGCACTTGCCATGGCTGCCATACCCTAGATACGCCTCTGGTGTCAGTGAGTGTAAATAAAAAAAGAGAAAATAAAGTGCCCACACTACCTGTCAGTGCCACCTGTCCCCAGTGCCACCTATCAGTGCCATCTGTCCCCAGTGCCACATATAAGTGCCATCTGTCATCAGTGTCACGTATCATCAGTGCTATGTATTAGTGCCATCTGTCATCAGTGCCACATATTAGTGCCATGTGTCAGTGTCACATATTAGTGCCATCTGTCATCAGTGTCACATGTCATCAGTGCCATGTATTAGTGCCATCTGTCATCAGTGGCACATATTAGTGCCATCTGTTCAGTGCCTTGTGTTATCAGCGCCACATATTAGTGCCATCTGTCATCAGTGTCACATGCCATCTGTCATCAGTGCCACATCAATGTCACATGTCATTGCCCTGGTGCTCCAAGGCCTTCAAAAGGTGTTGTAAGTAGTCAACAATTCAGATGTATAATTTATGCTCCTAGAACACCTGACTGTGCTCCCTGCATGTTGGGCCTCTCGAAGTGGCTAGGCTGTGAAAAAGTCCCACATATGTGGTATTGTAATACTCAGGAGGAGTAGCAGAATGTATTTTGGGGCGTCATTTGTGGTATACACATGCCATGTGAGAGAAATAACCTATTAAAATGACAATTTTATGGAAAAAAAATCTTCACTTTGCAAAGAATTGTGGGAAAAAAATGAGATCAAGAACCTCAGCAATACCTTGGAATGTCTACTTTCAAAAAAGGGGTAATTTGTGGGGTATTTGTACTTTCCTTGCTTGTTAGGGTAGCAAGAAATTAGATATGCCACCAGTACATCAGGTGTGATAATTTTTTTTATGATTTGCACCATAGTTTCTAGACTCTCTAACTTTCACAAAGACCAAATAACGTCCACTAATTTGGGTTATTTTTTACCAAAGATAAGTAGCAGTATACATTGTGGGCAAAATTTATGAAGAAAAATTTATAATTTGCAAAATTGTATCACAGAAACAAAGAAAATGCGTTTTTTTTCAAAATTTTCTGCCTTTTTTCATTTATAGTGCAAAAAATTAAAAACCCAGGAGGTGATCAAATACCACCAAAAGAAAGCTCTATTTGTATGAAAAAAAAGGACAAGAAATAATTTGAGTACTACATGAGTAATTGTCAAAGTGTGAGAGCAATGAAAGCTGAAAATTGGTCTGGTCACGAGGGGGGTTTAAGTGCCCAGTTGTCAAGTGGTTAAAGTCTAATGCCCTGTACACACGGTTGGACATTCGGACATCAAAATCCGTCGGATTTTGGCCCAAACTTGTCTTGCATACACACGGTCACACAAAGTTGTCGGAAAATCCGATCATTCAGAACGAGGTGACGCATAACACATACGATGGGACTATAAAGAGGACAGTAGTCAATAGCTTTCATCTCGTAATTTATTCTGAGCATGCGTGGCACTTTGTCCGTCGGGAATTGTCTACACACAATCGGAATTTAAACAATCATATTTTGTTGTGGGAAAATTTTAGATCCAGCTCTCAAACTTTGTGCGTCGGAAATTCAGACGGAAAAAGTCCGATGGAGCCCACACACGATCGGATTTTCTGACAATGCGATCCGATCGCACATTTTCCGTCAGAAAGTCCGACCATGTGTACAGCGCATTACTAGTGAAAAAAAGAGTATATACCCAACCACGTGAAGATGAAAATATTGGTGAATGAGAACTATTAGTGCAAGAAGACATAATGGATGGTCCATTGAACAGTTCTCATTCAACAATATTTTTATTGGTTTATACTCTCTTTTTTCACTAGTAAGCATGGCACTATTTTTGGGACTAGATAGCTTTTCATAGGACTGCCTTCTCTATGCAGGTTCCTTACTACCAACCTTTTTAGTTTTTAGTGTCTGTACTGACTTCTCCTTGCATTCCGTGTTGCTGTCACAGGAGATTTGTTAGTATTTGGCCTCCCTTCTCTGCACAACTCCCGGGGGGAGAAACCATGTGGACCATTGGGTGATTTTGTCTAGCTTATTTTAACCATTCCTATCTGAAATATTCACTAAACAAATTATTCTACATAGTTACATAGTTAGTAAGGTAAAGTCCAACCTGAGCAAGTGTCTACAATTGCCCCTATCCCTGTACATCGCACACGCACATTGGTTTCCTACCCTCAAGGAGCCCACAATCCAAGGTCCCCATTCATATACTAGGACCAATTTTGGACAGAAGCCAATTAACCCTTTCATGACTAAGCCTATTTTTGGAATTTCGTGTTTACAAGTTAAAATCCATATTTTTTGCTAGAAAATTACTTGGAACCCCCAAACATTATATATATTTTTTTAGCAGAGGCTCTAGAGAATAAAATGGCGATTGTTGCAATATTTTATGTCACACGGTATTTGCGCAGTGGTGTTTTAAACGCAACTTTTTGGGAAAAGGGACACTTTCATGAATAAAAAAAAACAAAACAGTAAAATTAGCCCAATTTTTTTGCGTAATGTGAAAGATAATGTTACGCCGAGTAAATAGATACCAAACATGTCACACTTTATAATCGCACTTGTAGATTGACGACAAAGTACGGTACCTAAAAATCTCAATAGGCGACGCTTTAAACATTTTTTATGGTTACCAGGTTAGCGTTACAGAGGAGGTCTACTGCTAGAATTATTGCTCTCGCTCTGACGATCGCGGCGATACCTCACATGTGTGATTTGAACACCGTTTACATACGCGGGCGCGACTTCCGTATGCGTTTTCTTTGCTTCGCGAGCTCGCGGGGACGGCGGGCGCTTTGAAATTTTATTTAGTTTTTTTATTTATTTTAAAATGTAACAGCGGCGAGAGGCGGCGGGAGGGGGGGACGTCCCCTCCCGCTCCTCCGGCATAACAGCCGAGCGGCTTTTAGCCGCATCGGTTGTTATGGCTGGAAAGCCAATCGCCCGCTGTAAAAAACGGTACCGGGATGATGCCTGCAGGTGCGGGCATCATCCCGGTATATCCCCCGGAAGCCGAGTACGCAGATCTGCGTACGCTCGGCGGGAAGGGGTTAACCTACCAGCATGAATTTGGAGTGTGGGAGGAAACCGGAGTACCCAGAGGAAACCCACGCAGGCACAGGGAAAACATGCAAAGTCAAGGCAGGTAGTGCCGTGGTTGGGATTCGAACCAGCGACCCTTTTTACTGCAAAGTGAGAGTGCTAACAACTACACCACTGTGCTGCCACAATTCTAGTACATCATTGAACATCATTGAACATCATTGAACATTTGCGGAGGTTCATAGCATCAGACTCCAATGATCAGTAAGTCCGTTTTTTTTTCCTTTCTCTAGTTTTGTCCTCCCCCCTCTTTTCTTCTCCCTTTTTCTCCCCCCCCCCTCCTTTTTTTTCTGCTTTCTCTTTTTCCTAAATAACCTTGTCAGTTCAACTCTGATGTATTCAATGATGGTGATCCATGTATAAATACTTTTGATAATTATATACGAAGATGATTTTAAATGTATGCAATTTTTGTCTTAATTTTTGAAAATTGTATTTGTTGGTTGTACCTCGTTAAAGTCCTGTGGGCAGGGGGATGGATTGTACACACAGTCACCGGGAGCTCCATAGCAGGAAATGGGAGTTCCCTCAGACACAAACAAAAACAGCAGAAAGAGGGCACCTGGGTCAGTGTGTTAGTAAAAGCAAGTAACACTTTTTTCAGATACACTTGCGCTCAATACTAGCATAGCAGAGCAGGCCTGGTAATATGATCCTAGAGTGACAGAGCTCGGCCCCTCCCTGCAACCAATCAGCGTGCTTAAGCCACAGTGACACTCAGGAACTGGATACAAACTTTGCTTTAAGTTGCATCAAAGTCACAATAAAAATCATGGGAAAAATTGCCTAAAGGACTGGAATTTACTACCGTGGCTACTTAGCCCGTCCCCAGTAGTGAAATCCAATAATTGTGAAGTTGGCCCATCAGAATGAAGTTCAAATGCAAAAAAAAAACTTTATTTACACAGCTGTTTGTGCGTCACCAAAATTGATGACACTGGCTAATCAGACAAATTGTGGTCTGACACAATAATAGGATTGTGCTTGTGCTCTGAGCAAGGAACTAAATACAAGTAAACGTCCCCAGGACCTGCCAACCTTCTGTGAAGAATCCTTCTTTTGATTCTAATCATTTAATAAGGTTGAGTGAGAGCTTTGGTTCATTTGCTTGTCAGTAGACTTAGATCGAAGAATCGGTTCATTGAATCGGTTCATTTCAGTGAGTAGTTTGAAATGAACCAATTCTTAAAAGATCCAGACCTCCCATCACTAAATGTAATGTGAGCTGATACACACAGAGCTGTGCATTCAGTAGCCTCCCTGTGCCCCTATTGGCAGGAAGAAGAAAGCCAATTGAAGGCACCAATATAGCAGCCAATCGGGCACTTTAACAAGCTGCAGGAAGCAGCTGCTGCAAAGGATTCTGGAATGTGTAGTCTCTATCTAAAATGACCCCATAGCTTTCTATGGGGACAGAAATACAAATCCCAGCATGCTTGGCTGGCAGGAAACTAAAGATCTTGCTTATTATAAAATCTTGCTTATCCAAGGAGAGTCAGCCAGCCATGAGGGGTAAAGATACCAGACCTGAAGGAGAGGTGCTGTCTCTTATATGATACCCCTGCATGATTCAGGTCTCCACCGTGAGTTGGAAAGTTCAGCCTGAGAGAGGGGGATCCCAGGTGCATATCGAGGAGCACCTTCACCAACCGTGAATCATTCCAGTTTGAGGTGACCAGTCGGGTTGCCAAGAGAGCATGCCTGTACCAGGACATTCATTTGGCCCTTGATCGCAGGATTTGGTGAGAGAGCATTTCTGCCTATCTGCAGGGAACAGACACTGCACTACAGAAGGAGTTATTTGAACACTGTATACAAACATCACTGCTGGCAGTTATCTTGCTGATACTTTTAGTACTACAGTGATAAAGGATAAGGCTATCCATTTCTGGGACATTGTATACAGACATCTTTGTCATCTTACCTTGTTGAACAAAACCCTGCCTGTTTCACTTGATAACCTGGGCCAATTGTGTTGTTTGGCCCTGCTACCCAAGAGTTAAAGTGCACCAACGAAAGTGGCTAGCTGAAGATACCAAAGCTTATCATTGCTTTAAAAAGGACTGAAGCTATTGGGGCCATATGGATCTGCACACACATATTCAGGGCTCTGCATATGCACTGGATGTGTGGGACAGTTTATAAAGTTAAGCCATTACTTGTTGACTTGAATAGGTGTGTAAAAAGCTGGGCTTGTGGTGTCAGGGAACAGTAGAGAGAGGCCTGACACAGAGGGAGTCATTCCTCTGCTCTCCTCTTGCCTGGACTCATAGGTGTCCGTTTATGAAGCAGTGATCAGCGGCGATCCCTAGGATCGCCGCTAATCACAGCCCATAAACGGTTTATGAAACAGAGATAATTGGGGCAGAACGTGTTTGAGCTTGTTCTCCCGCGGATTATATCCACACATGGAGAATCCTCATTGACTGACACAGTAACGGCCAGTTTATGAAGCTGCAATCTCAGCACTTCACTGGCGATCTGAGTCAGAATTCACACTGCCTGATTCACCAGCTCAGAGGTGGAGAATTGGGGCGTGAAGAGAGAATCCCGGGGGAACGAGGAAGATAATTAACTTCCTTATGCCTCGTTCAGACCTCCCAACACTGTAACCATGTCATATTTTTATATATATATATATATATATATATATATATATATATATATATATATATAATATGTGTGTGTGTGTGTGTGTGTGTGTGTGTGTGTGTGTGTGTGTGTGTGTGTGTATATATATATATATATATATATATATATATATATATATATATATATATTTATGGTCGGAGCCTTCCGCTCTAAGAGATATAGAGGCGGCACAGTGGTGTAGTGGTTAGCACTCTCACCTAGCAGTAAGAAGGGTCGCTGGTTCTGAATCTCAACCACGACACTACCTGCCTGGAGTTTGCATGTTCTCCCTGTGCTTGCGTGGGTTTCCTCCGGGTACTCCGGTTTCCTCCCACAATCCAAAGACATGCAGGTAGGTTAATTGGCTTCTGTCCACAATTGGCCCTAGTATATAAATGGGGATCTTGGATTGTGGGCTCCTTGAGGGTAGGGACCTAACATGAGTGTGCAATGTACAGGGATAGGGACAATTGTAGACACTCACTCAGGTTGAACTGGATGGACTGGTGTCTTTATTCAACCTTACTAACTATGAAACTATATGAAAGAACACAAACACGTCACAAGACTAACAACATAAAATGAATTGTGCCCTTGGTCTGCTGTAAGGTAAGCCCTGGTGAGCTGGGCGGTGAGCCCTGGTCTGCTGGGCGATATGCCAAGAGAAGGCCGCAAAAGACTTGGTTTAGGGAGGTAATTATAAATTTATGTACAACAAGACACTACAGGGCAAAGTTGCTGAAGGCTCATGACATTTCCACTTGTGGATTGGAGATGTATCGAGTAAAGCAGGTGGATTCCCGCCTGCCCATCTTTGATCGCGTGGACTGGGACCCCATTTCGTGAGGCTGCTGATGCTGCTCCAATGCGAAAGAATGTCCAAGAAAATGGCCAGGGTCCCGGCCTAATTTGCTCAAAAGGAACCTGACGTGACTAATGAACTGGTTGCTGCCTGGGGTACTAATCGGGAACGGTAGTAATGGGCTGTCCTGCGAGGGATCAAACAGATGGGCCAAAAAATTGATCTAGGATGGACACGGGGCACCAGGATTTGAGAGTTTGGAAAGGTTTGATGTCAACCCCTGGACCGGACTATTGTGTTTTGGACACCCTGGGGAGCAAGATGAAGCAAGTCTAATGGCGTGTGAGGTGGCATCTACGTAACACTTTACAACTGGGATGGTGACAGTATTCACTGGGGCGTAAGAAGCTGTAGAAAGCCAGGTAGATGGCTGCTTGAACGACCAGGCTGAATTTAACCAAAGGGGAATGTGACAGGATAAAAGACACGTCTCGGAATATGGCGCTGGTGTCGGGTAGCCGTTTGATACTGATTTGGGGTCATTGCCTGTGAATACCACACAACATGGTCTTGACCGTATGGGCGGCAAACAAGACGGTTTGTTAGGATCTCATAAGGGGATGAAATACTGGAGGTCAGCTGAGTAGAGTCTAAGGTATTGTGTGACAATGCCAACTGTGTGTGGTGGTATGATATGAAGACCAGGATGTGATGGAGAACTCTTGGTATTGCTCTGGGGTTTGAGGCTAGTAACCTGACATAGAACCTCTAGGCTGCACGGTAGGCCTTCAGGGTGTTGTGAGATAATGAAAGATTAATAAGGCAGGTAGCATCGTGAAAGTGTTGTTTTGAATCCGAGGTTAGCTACGACCAGTGTGGGATAAGAGACATGGTCAGGTCGGTTCCAGGTTCCTGCAAAAATAACGAAGCAAAGTTAACGGGTAGTGCGTCGGTCAGATTATTGCGATGTGGACGCATAGGACGTTAGATTGGTGCTGTGGGGATAGTGGCACCAGCCTGCGCAGGAAGGCCACGATGGCCAGCTACTAGGACCTCCTTTATTTATAATACTGGCTGTGGCTTGGTTGTCTGTGGCGAACGTCACTGTTTGTCCTGCCCAGTTGTTGCACCAGACTTGAGCTGCTGCGACAATGGGGTAGAGGTCTAACAAAGAGGAGGACTAACTGAACCCAGGAATCAAGAGGATTTCTGACGGCCATGGCCCTATAAATCCAAGTTGGCCAAAAATTGAGGCGAGGACCTGTGGAGGCTGTGGTGACCATGACTACCTGAGATGAAGAGAGAGATGCTGAGGGAATAAACATTGGCATGCCATTCCAATTTGTGAGAAATTCGACTCCCATGGGCAGATCTGCTATAGCTGGCACATCTTAATTTAAGGATTTAGTCAGGGTCTTTTACCTGGGAGAGAAACACTAAAAGGTGGGAGATAAAGGGTCACCTTGAGTCTGGCTGCTGCCTTGGCTGAAAATGAGCGGTGATAGTCAAAGGATGGGTACCCTGCATACTAGTGACCTGCTGCATGCAGATACGGGTCCAATTCTACCCTCCTGTTGGGGTTGCTCTGCCTAGCATGTCTCTGACTGTCCCCAAGGCCAGCACAAACTCTGTGACAGTGAGCTTGCGATTAAGTAAAGGGTCTCTGGCCTTCAGGATGACGGAGACATCTCCCCACGAATATGACTTGTTCTAGGCCAAGTTGTGTACTGCTATAAGGAGGGATGCTAAGTTAACGTCGTTCTCATCCAAGATGTCCTCCTAGATGCCCTGCTAGGACAAGGTGTGCAGGGAAGACAGTGGTGCAGAAGTTGGGTGTACCTGTAAGTGAAGGTACGGGAATGACAGTGGTGACTGGAGCTGGTAGGGGCACGGCTGGGCGTACCTCCAGGGCTGTCACTCTGCTTGGATTTCGGCGACTGCTGTTGACAGTGTGGTTACCCAGGAGTGCAGCTGAGTAGTTGCAAAGAAGATAGACTGAAGTGGTGCCTGGAAGGGCTGCCATTGGCGGTGGAAACGGTAGCCTAAAAGCTTGGTTTCCTGGCTGCGGCAGGGTAGGATTTACTCTGTTCTGCTTTGAGTTTTTTTTTGTTTTTTTTTTCAAGCTCTTGTGAGACTGTAAACCGCCGCTTGCTGAGCCCGCAAAGGGTGATGGAAGGGCTGAGGCAAAGTCCTCACTGTCTTCCTGCGACATGGCGTCAACTAAAAGCAAAGGGGGGGGGGGGTGCGTATGTTTGAGGTAAGTTGCAAAAGTTAAGATGAAAGGCGGAAGGAAAACAAGAAGAACAGGACAAGGAACGACAGCCATAGTGACAGTTGGTTTGTGCTCGAGCGCTGTTGAGTGTGACTTTAGAAAACTCAAAAGAATGCATGACAACTGAGGTGAGCCAGGAGGTGACTGGCTAGGTAACCGATAGCTCGGCTGTCAGTCTGTGCCGAGCACAGACTAATGAACCAGAGCACCCCAGGGCGGACTGGGGTGGGTAGCTGAAGTCTGGTATACCAAGTAGGAATGTTGCGATCTGTAGTTAATTGACGTGGGTTCGGTCTACTAATGCTTGCACTGCCAGCAAGTATGGAGATTAGGCGACCTTGTTTGCGTATTGAAGGTGTCAGGAACTTACCAGCAATAGACAGGTACAGCTGCGTGCACACAGGCGTCGGCGTGTGTCTTCTGCGCGTTCGCGTACGCGTTCGCGTGCGCGTTCGTTTACGCGTTAGTGTGCACGTTCGCGAGTGGCGTTCGTACGCGCGCTCGTCCACGTGGTCGTGCGTGGCGTGCGTGCGCTCCTTCCCGCCACTGAGCGTTTAAAGGACTCTCAAGTGCGCCGGTGCGGCGCTGTTTCGTCTCAGCTTCCGTGTGTCTGAACATTTGATCCTGAACCCGGTTACCTTTGAATACCTGATCCTGAACCTGATTACCTGCTACCGTTATCGACCCGGCTTGCTTGACTTCTCTGCCTTCTCCAATCCCGACCCGGCCTGCCTGACCTCGAAACCTCTTCTGCTTGTGATTCCGTTGCCGACCTCTGCCTGCTTACCGACACCTCTTCTGCCTTCCGTTACCATCAGTCTGCTTACCTTCTGACCCGGACCGTCTGACTCTTCTCCAGCCTGCTGCCAGTTCCAACCTTCGGTCTCTGAAGCTACTGCCTGCATTTTTCAGCTTCCAGCAACCCGCAGTCCACTCAGCCTTCAGAGGGATCTCCGCTCTTCTACCAGCTCCAGCGGCTCTATCCAGCAGGCCCTCCTACCCACTGTGCTCTCGAGACCGCTGTTCCCATTCCAGCGGCTCCTGAACCAGCGCTGTAAGAGAGGTCTCCTCCTACAAGTCGGGCTCCACATCTGGACTCTAACAGTACGAAACAGCCATGACTGAGCCCGCAGGAGAGACCTCTCCCATGAAGGAGATCTGCACGCACCTGTCGGCCCTTACCCAAGCGGTAAAATCGCTTCAAGATAGCTACGCCAGGCTTGAAGGACAGGTCCAGGACCTTACAGATACTGGTCACATGGCCTCTGCTCCTGCCTCCTTATCGGCACAGCCCGTCGCCTCACCATCCGTTGTCATGCTTCCACCTGAACCAAGGGTACCCATTCCGGAAAGGTTTTCTGGGGATCGAACCAAATTTCGGGCTTTTCGGAGCGCTTGTCAACTCTATTTTGCCCTACAACCACGGACTTTCTCCCTGGAAGCCACGAAGGTAGGATTTGTAATCTCCCTCCTACAAGGAGAACCGCAGACCTGGGCCCACCGTTTACTTGAAGGAGATTCACTCGCAACCTTCTCTCTGCAATCCTTCTTTGAGGCCATGGCTCAGCTTTACGAGGACCCCCAAAAGACTGCCACGGCTGAATCTGCTCTGGTTGCGCTCCAGCAGGGCCGCAGACCGGCTGAGGATTATGTCTCGGACTTTCGACGCTGGAGCGCAGACACGGAATGGAATGATGCGGCTTTAAGGCATCAATTTCGCATGGGGTTATCTGAAGGACTTAAGGACGAACTGGCTCGAGTCGGTATACCAGAAACCCTGGAGGCCCTGATCTCCTTGGCAATCCAGATTGATCGCCGTCTCAGGGAGCGAAGATCAGAGCGCTCCGCTCAGCAAGTCCGTCCAGTCTGGATGACAGCGAGAGCCCCAATGCCTGCTTCTCGCTATGTATCTCCGTCCAGCCCTATTCCGCCCTGCACGGCTCCTGACACCTCCGAGCCCATGCAATTAGGACTACTGCGCCCCGCTTTGCTTCCAGAAGAGCGTGCACGTCGCCGGCAGCAGAATCTCTGCCTCTACTGCGGTGGTTCGGGTCACTATGTCTCTAATTGCCCTGTCAAGACAAGTAAGTGCCTACCTTCTGCTTCTACCAGTCTCTCTGCATTGACTGCCAATTCAACCCACCTTGCTGTTCCTCTCTCACTACAGCTCCAAGGAAGGACGGTGACAGTCAACGCTATCATTGACTCCGGGGCATGCCGCTGCTTCATAGACTCCACCTTTGCGGGCCGACAGGGCATCCCGTTACGAGGCAAGGCTCATGAACTCTCAGTTTTTCTGGCCGATGGGTCTAGCATCAGTTCTGGAAAGGTAACTCAAGAGACTCTCCCTCTACCTGTCATTATCTCCTCTCAACACAAGGAATTCCTGACGTTGGATGTCATCTCCTCTCCAATGTTCCCAATCATTCTGGGCATACCCTGGCTCCAGGCCCACAACCCCTACATCAATTGGGTTACCAGAGAAGTCACATTCCCATCTTCCTATTGCTTGAAACACTGCCTAACAGATTCCACCAAGCCTTCCGCCACCCTTTTATGTATAGACTCTGATCAAGACCTACTGCAGACTGTGCCCAAGCACTATCATGACTTTATTGATGTGTTCAGTAAAAAGGGAGCAGACACTCTGCCTCCTCATCGTCCCTATGATTGTCCGATCGAACTCCTCCCTGGGGCCGAGATTCCTTTCGGACGCATATTCCCTTTATCAGAAAAGGAGCAGGGGGCACTGAAGACCTACTTGGACGAGAACCTAGAGAAGGGGTTCATCCGTCCTTCAACTTCCCCAGCAGGAGCTGGAATCTTTTTTGTCACTAAAAAAGATCAGTCCCTCCGTCCATGTGTGGACTATAGAGACTTAAACAAGATTACGGTTAAGAACCGCTACCCCTTACCCTTGATACCCGAACTCTTTCAGAGACTGAGATCCGCTAAGATATTCACCAAGTTGGATCTAAGGGGGGCGTATAACCTAGTTCGCATCCAGGCCGGGCATGAATGGAAAACAGCCTTCCGGACCCGATTCGGTCATTATGAATATTTAGTGATGCCCTTTGGGCTCTGCAACGCCCCGGCCACATTTCAACACCTAATCAATGACGTGTTTAAGGATTTCCTCGACGTGTTCGTGATTGTCTACCTGGACGACATTTTAATATTTTCCAACTCTCTTGATCAGCATCGAGAACACGTCCGTAAAGTCCTGGACCGCCTTCGCCAGCACCGACTCTACGCAAAGGCTGAGAAATGCGAATTTGAGTTACAGAGCATCCGATTCCTGGGACTAGTGATCTCTCCAACGGGTATCAGGATGGATCCCCAAAAGGTGTCTGCTGTACTAGATTGGCCAGCGCCTCTGGATAAGAAGGGTGTACAACGCTTCATTGGTTTTGCGAACTTTTATAGAAAGTTCATAAGAGACTTTTCAGCTATAATTGCGCCCATCACGCAACTGACCAGACAAAACTTCCGCTTCTGCTGGACTCAGGAGGCCCAGAGTGCTTTCGAAAGACTTAAAAAACTCTTCACGTCCGCCCCAATTCTCAGCCATCCGGACCCGTCTCTACCCTTCATCCTCGAGGTAGACGCCTCTGAAGTGGCCGTAGGAGCGGTCATCTCCCAACGTCAAGGCAACAAGGACCTAATGCATCCCGTGGGGTTCTTCTCCAGGAAACTCTCTTCCGCGGAGAAGAATTACGACGTAGGCGACCGAGAGTTGCTCGCCATCAAGGCCGCCTTGGAGGAGTGGAGATACCTATTGGAGGGCGCTGCTCACCCGGTACTAATATACACAGACCACAAGAACCTAGAATATCTACGGTCTGCCAAGCGACTGAGACCCCGACAAGCCCGCTGGGCCCTGTTCTTTTCACGTTTCTCCTTTCACATCACGTACCGACCCGGATCGAAGAACGTGAAACCGGATGCGCTGTCACGGATGTATGACAATCCTAAGGACTCATCTGTTCCTGACACCATTTTACCTGCCGGGAATTTTTTACTTTTACAGCCTGACCTCCTCTCTCTGATCAGAGAAGCATCCTCTGACTCCTCAAGACCCCCCGGAATCACCTTAATGTCCAGAGATGGCTTGTTCTGGAGGGGAAGTCAAATTTTTGTCCCCGAGAATGTCCGAGTTAAGGTGCTGTCCCTTCTTCATGACCACCCACTGGCAGGCCACTTTGGGGTCCGTAAGACCCTTGATCTGGTACAACGCACGTTCTGGTGGCCCAATTTGAAGGACTTTTGCGAAAAGTACATCAGCTCTTGCCCCGTCTGTATCCAGAACAAGACACCCAGGAACCGGGCTTGGGGACTGCTGAAACCCCTACCTGTACCCGACAGACCCTGGAGAATGATTAGTATGGACTTTATTGTCGAGCTTCCATGTTCTGAGGGATGTTCAACTATTTTTGTGGTTGTAGACCGGCTATCCAAAATGGCCCACTTCTCACCCTTAAAAGGCACCCCATCTGCCGTGGAGACTGCCCACGTGTTCATTAAGGAGATTGTGAGGCTACACGGGATTCCAGCGAATATAGTCTCCGACAGAGGAGTGCAGTTCACTTCACGCTTCTGGAGGGCCCTGTGCGAGATCCTGAAAATTGAGCTGGCACTGTCCTCGGCCTATCATCCCCAAACTAATGGGCAGACAGAAAGGACCAACCAGACTCTTGAGCAGTACATTAGGTGCTTCACATCATTCGTACAGAATGATTGGGTGTCCCTGCTGCCTTTGGCAGAATTTGCCTACAATAATGCTTGTCATTCGGCCACCGGTCAGTCCCCTTTTTTCGCCAATTATGGCTTTCATTTAACCTTTTTGCCTGATTTTCTTCCAGAAACCTCAGTTCCAGCGGTCCAGAAGACAGTGGATTTCCTCAGCCACAATAACCGGGTGTTGCAGGAAGCAGTGGCCAAGGCCCAGGCAGACAGTAAGAGAGCCTTTGACCGGAGAAGAAGAGGGGAACTGATCCTACAACCTGGCGACCAGGTATGGCTTTCTACCAATAACATTAAAATGGCTTGTCCCTCCAGGAAACTTGCACCTAAATTTATGGGACCATTTCCGGTTAAGAGGAAAATTAATGAAGTTTCCTACGAGCTAACCCTGCCTGAGTCGCTTAGGATTCATCCTGTGTTCCATGTGTCACTGCTGAGACCTGCCACCCCTGATCCCTTTCCTGATAGAGGAACTAGACCTCCATAACCCATCTTAGTGGATGGAAACGAGGAGTACGAGGTGGAGGCCATCCTCGATTGCAGAAGAAGACAGGGACGCATCCAATTTCTGATCAAATGGAAGGGATTTGGGCCAGAGAACAATTCCTGGGAACCAAACAGCAATATCCATGCCAGGCGGTTAATTCACGCATACTTGTCTGCCCATCCAGAAAAGAGGAACCTGTTGGGCATCCGGAGGCTGCCCCTTGGGAGGGGGCAATGTCAGGAACTTACCAGCAATAGACAGGTACAGCTGCGTGCACACAGGCGTCGGCGTGTGTCTTCTGCGCGTTCGCGTGCGCGTTCGTTTACGCGTTAGTGTGCACGTTCGCGAGTGGCGTTCGTACGCGCGCTCGTCCACGTGGTCGTGCGTGGCGTGCGTGCGCTCCTTCCCGCCACTGAGCGTTTAAAGGACTCTCAAGTGCGCCGGTGCGGCGCTGTTTCGTCTCAGCTTCCGTGTGTCTGAACATTTGATCCTGAACCCGGTTACCTTTGAATACCTGATCCTGAACCTGATTACCTGCTACCGTTATCGACCCGGCTTGCTTGACTTCTCTGCCTTCTCCAATCCCGACCCGGCCTGCCTGACCTCGAAACCTCTTCTGCTTGTGATTCCGTTGCCGACCTCTGCCTGCTTACCGACACCTCTTCTGCCTTCCGTTACCATCAGTCTGCTTACCTTCTGACCCGGACCGTCTGACTCTTCTCCAGCCTGCTGCCAGTTCCAACCTTCGGTCTCTGAAGCTACTGCCTGCATTTTTCAGCTTCCAGCAACCCGCAGTCCACTCAGCCTTCAGAGGGATCTCCGCTCTTCTACCAGCTCCAGCGGCTCTATCCAGCAGGCCCTCCTACCCACTGTGCTCTCGAGACCGCTGTTCCCATTCCAGCGGCTCCTGAACCAGCGCTGTAAGAGAGGTCTCCTCCTACAAGTCGGGCTCCACATCTGGACTCTAACAGAAGGCTTGTGCTTCGAAAACAGAGTGAAGTGCACAGAAGTATGTGACAGTTGCTAACGCCTCAGGAGCAGGTCAAATTCTGTATGTGAAGTAAAAATATGTAGTGAAAGAGTGTTTAAGAGAAAGGGGGAATCCCATTGAACTACACACTTGACTTTATGCCCTAGTTGTGAAGTCAACTGGTTGGGGTCGAGAACTGAGTTGACCGGGAGCCTGTAGTAAGGTGACATGAGGATTTCGTTTTGACAAGGGGGATTGCAAAGAGCTGTTTGGGGCAAAGCTGGTCCCCTGGTGAAGATGCAAGTCCTCGACAATGGGGTTTTTTTTTTTTGGGAGATACTGTCTAAACCTGGTGCAGGGTGGACTAACTGGTGTTCTAACTGGCCTAAAAAGGGGAAAGCGACAGAGAAAATGATGAGCAGCCATGTTGCTACTGGAGACGATGAGTGCCAGTTTGAGCCACTTGATGAAATGCTTGCAGCGATTGCAAGGAAGTGGCCTTATTTGAATTATAAATTGAATTATGAGGTGAGAATGAATGAGGTGAACAGCTGTGTTGCTACTGGAGATGAGTGGCCGTATTAAGCCATTGCAGAGATGCTTGCAGCGATTGCAAGAAAGCAGCTTCATTTGAATCTATAAATTTAATTATAAGTGTGTAGGAATGAGGAGAGCAGCCGTGTTGCTACTGGAGATGAGTGGCCATATTGAGCCATTGCATCGATGCTTGCAGCGATTGCAAGGAAGCAGCTTTATTTGAAAGGTGAAAGCAATGTTTTGCAGAATTATAAGTGTGTAGGTATGAGGTGAACAGCAGTGTTGCTACTGGAGACGATTGGCAGTTTTGAGCCAAATGCAGTAAGACTTGCAGCGATTGCAAGAACGCAGCTTTGTTGAAAGGCGAAAGAAAAGGTTATAGAGGAAATGTGATTATGTAGGAATGACGTGCGCAATACTGAGCAAATTGGTGGAGAGAATTGTGTATGATCATGTATGGATAGACTGAGAAGGTCAAATGTAAGTACTGCTGAATTCGTACAGTCGATGTGACTAGTTTGAACTGGGCTATACCTATGGAATAGTCTGCGAAAGATTTGACTCAATTGAGTCGGTGATGCAACAGGATTCGGCTTGGTTGTTAGAGTTGCGTTTGGCAAGGACTGGAATCGTTGCGCCGACGCTGCGACTAGACTCGAATCCTCCGTAGATGCGACTGAGAGGCTCGTATATGGGATTCGACCGTATCGCTGAGGATATGGCTGGGTTCGGATTGATTGAATTGTGATGGTGGTTGAAGGGGCTGGTGATTGTCAATGATCCGAAACATAGAAGCGAAGTTGCGACTAGATTCGAATCGGCCGCAGATGCGAGGTGACTACAGGGCTTGTATGACAGATCTGCCCGTATTGCCGATGATATGGCTGGGTTTGAATCGACTAAATGATGATGGCGGTTGAAGGGGCTTGTGATTGCAGAGGATCCGAAACATAGAAGCGAAGTTGCGACTAGATTCGAATCGGCCGTAGATGCGAGGTGAGTAAGGGGCTTGAATGTCGAATTTGACCGCATCGACCGTGAAGTGAACGGCTCGAGTAAACCCGCATTGGGTAGAAAGCATGAAATACATGAAAGATGACATAGAAAGACTTACGGTGGCGTAAGTGTGACTTTTGCAAAATGAACATGATAAACGAAAATGATAACGTAACTATTAGAGTTTAGCGGAGCGGTAACAACAAAGTCCTACCTGCGACAGCGAGTGTGTAGCGGTCCGAGCGTGGGACAACCGATGAAGATATACAACCCATATCGAAGGTACAACTACGTGGACACGCAGTGAGTTGGCAGAGTCAGCCTCTGCAATGCATTTGACACGAATCAGCTTAAAAATTTATGAGATGAATCTGATATAAATTGGCAGTAAGGAGTATCTGATACGAATTGGTTGTAGAGTGTATGCCATTCCTTACTGTGAAACCAAACACCTATTAACCACCCATACCCCCAGGCTAGTCAAGTGCAGGAAAGACATCAGGTGTGTTTAATTACACCCCAATCAGCCACAGAAACCCATACAAACAATACCTGTTTATCTCAAAAAAAGGATGAGAACAGTGAATTTTATAACAAGTGAAGCCTATGGCGAGTGATATTGGAGAACGACCGACAGCGACTCGGAGGCTTGGATCTATGAATGAATCGTATGTTTGGTAGAAAGAATTTACGAATGTACTATGCCTGTGCCGAAAGATGTCGGGACATGAGTGTCAACAACTCAGAGGTAGGTTTTGCGAAAGGGGTGCAGGATAGTAAGCATGATAAGCCGCAAGTTTGCACATGATATGAAAAGATTTGGATACTACTTATCTGCGACCATGAGCGGGAACCGCCGACGAAGACCACGAATGAAGAAGCCAAAGTGTACAGCGATTGGACGCACAGATAGTCGACCGTGAGGGAGCTGAGAAGAGTCAGCCCCTTGATGTGCAGTACCTTGCACTGGAACCGACACAGACTGTTGTGGGTGGTCTGATTAAATACCCTCCAGGCTCCTCCCATAATTACGGGCCACCATACTGGCCCTCTTATATATATATAATGTAGGGGGACGCTTTATTTTACTAGCATTAACCACACCGTCTGTCAGTGTACTGAGCCGTGATAAATTATCACTGCTTAATAAATTGACATCTCAGTGTTTCTGTGAATTTCTGGTACTGTAATCTCGTAAAGTCTCACGAGATTCCAGTATCAGGGGCCATTCTCCAGTGTTGAAAACGTTTGCAGATCGAATCACTCCTCCAAAGGTGAAGCGATCTACTCCGCTTCATAAACTGGCACACAGAGGAGAAAGAAATCCAGTCCAGAAATAACAACAGTGTCCCATTCTTCCAAATTGATAGTCTGTACCAGCTCTCAAGCATGGTTTTGTCTCTCTGTATGAGGTTGTAGCTGATATCTGCTTCAGTAATTATGGGCAGAGATGCCTAAGAACGCCGGAGAATGAAGCAGTGAAATCTATTCATCACTGAACATAAACGGACACCATAGAGCCAATATGAGTAAAGGTAACCAATCTAGTTTGAAGTGCCATATTGTGCTTTATTTACCATTAAAGTGTGCCTCTGTTCTCTGCAACATTCTCAGGTTTGGAATCCCCTAAAAGCAGCTTGAATAGAGGCTTGAGAGTTATATTGCTATTATATCTCAGTTATTGTTCTCCAGTTGATTACTTGAAAATATATTGTTACTGTCTGTTATTCTTTCACAGAAATATTGCACTAAAGACAATTTCTGTGTTTTATCATAATGTGCGTGTTTCTCATTGGTAATTGAATTTACACTACTGCCAGGTGTACCAAAGGGGGCTGAGGCTGTTATTAGGGTTGAGAGGCAGAGTAACGAACTGAACATACTTAAGCAACTCCTTCGGGGGTATCGCTACATATAGTTACATAGTAGGTAAGGTTGACCTGTGTCAATGCAGATAATAATTACCCATATCCCTATATACTGTTGTGTTCTTTAACCACTTAAGGACCGCCGCATGGCAATGTACGTCGGTGCTATGGCACCGACAGGCACAAGCACGTACATGTACGTGCTTGCCTTCCAGCGGGTGGGGGGTCCGATCGGACCCCCTCCCGCTGGATGCGGCGGTCCGTTTCGCTCCTGGCCAATGAGAAGCTTCCTCCCACTGTGTATAGTAAACACAGGCAGGGAGGAAGTGATGTCATTCTCCTCGGGGCGGTCTTTTTGACCGGACTACGAGGAGGAGTGAAAGGAAGTGTGCACCAACACTACACTAACACGTAGGCACACACAGACACCCAAACCCCCCCCCCCCCCGATCACCCCCCCCGATCGCCCCCCCCAGTCACAGTGTCACTGATTGCAGTGATCATTTATTTACTGATCACTGCATTCAGTGTCAGTTGTGACAGTAAAAACTGTCAGGGCAGTTAGTGTTGGGTCCAGGGTAGCCCCCTACCACCCCCCAATAAAGGTTTAACCCCCTGATTGCCCCTAGAGTTAACCCTTTCACCCCTTTTGCCAGTGTCACTAAGCAATCATTTTTCTGATCGCTGCATTAGTGTCGCTAGTGTCGCTAGGTAGCTAGTTATTTTTTTAGGTTCACCGCCAGGTTTTTATAGCGCTAGGTACCCCGATATACTACCCAATAATGGTTTTAACCCCCTGATTGCCCCTAGTTAACCATTTCACCCCCTTTTGCCAGTGTCACTAAGCGATCGTTTTTCTGATCGCTGCATTAGTGTCGCTAGGTAGCTAGTTATTTTTTTAGGTTCACCACCAGGTTTTTATAGCTCTAGGTACCCCGATATACTACCCAATAATGGTTTTAACCCCCTGATTGCCCCTACTTAACCCTTTCACCAGCGATCACAGTATAAGTGTCACTGGTGACGCTGGTTAGCCAGTTAGTTATTTAGGTTCCCCGTCAGGTTTTTATATAGCGCCAGGGACCCCCATATACTACCTAATAAAAATTTGAACCCCATGATTGCCCCTAGTTAACCCTTTCACCAGTGATTACCGTATAAGTGTTACGGGTGACTCTGGTTAGTTTGCTTTTTATAGCATCAGGGCACCCACCATTTATTACCCAATAAAGGTTTAACCCCCTGATCACCCGGCGGGTGATATCAATTAGGTTTTAGGGTCAGGGTCTGCGTCGCCCCAGGCAGCGCTAGGTTAGTGCCAGTACCGCTAACACCCACGTGCAAAGCATACACCTCCTGTAGTGGTATAGAATCTGAACAGATCAATATCTGATCAGATCTATACTAGCGTCTCCAGCAGTTTAGGGTTCCAAAAAAACGCATTGTTAGCAGGATCAGCCCAGATACCTGCTAGCAACTGCGTTTTGCCCCTCCGCCCAGCCCACCCAAATGCAGTATCGATCGATCACTGTCACTTACAAAAAACCCTAAACACATAACTGCAGCGATCGCAGAGTCAGGCCTGATCCCTGCGATCACTAACATTTTTTTTGGTAGCGTTTTATATTTAAATCCGGAAGGCAGTGCTTGGTTTTCGGGGTCCCGTACGTGGCAAGGCTCCCAAAAAGTCCCCCACATGTGGTATCCCCGTACTCGGGAGAAGCAGCAGAATTTAATTTGGGGTGTAATTTGACTTATGCTCATAGCATGTGTGAGCAATATATCATTTAGTGACAACTTTGGGCAAAAAAAATAAAACATTTTAATATTCCTGCAACTTGTGGCAAAATATAAAATATTTCATTTACTCAAGATGCCTCTCAGTAAATAGCTTGGGGTGTCTACTTTCCAAAATGGGGTCATTTGGGGGGGGGTTTAGTGTTATTTTGGCATTTTATGGCCTTCGAAACTGTGATATGTAGTGAGGAGTGAAATCAAAAATTTGCACCCTTAGAAACCCTGAAGGCAGTGATTGGTTTTCGGGGTGCCGTACGCAGCTAGACTCCCAAAAAGTCCCACATATGTGGTATCCTCGTACTCAGGAGAAGCAGCAGAATATATTTTGGGGTTCAATTTCACATATAACTATGGCATGTGTGAGCAATATATCATTTAGTGACAACTTTTTGTAAACTTTTTTTTTTTTGTCATTATTCAATCACTTGGGACAAAAAAAATTTTTTCGGTCTTTTTCCATTTATATCGCAAAAAATAACAATCACAGAGGCAATCAAATACCATCAAAAGAAAGCTCTATTTGTGGGAAGAAAAGGACGCAAATTTCGTTTGGGTACAACATTGCATGACCGCGCAATTACCAGTTAAAACAGTGCAGTGCGAAATTGTAAAAAGACCTCTGGTCCTTAGGCTGAAAATTGGTCCGGGCCTGAAGTGGTTAAGATGCATGTCCAAGAGTCTTTTAAAAATATTAATACTCCCCGCTGACACCACCATACAAGGAAAAGAGTTCCACATTTTTGCCGCCCTGACAGTGAAAAACCCCCTGCGTAGCTTAAAGTTAAACCTCGAGATTGAATATAACTTATTTTCTTATGCTGGGATCACCACTGAAAAACTTAACAAAAACAGCTTTCTTGGAATACACACAGGTCCCGTATCTTCCCTGGTGTGGTCCGCTGCCAAAATAAAGTCTTTTACATAGGAGTCTTGTTGAGACCTTTAGTCTGCCCAGCTTATTTAAAAAAAAAAAAAAAAAAAAAAGAAGAAGAGGGACCCCTGTGACTACGAGGACACCTTAACCACTTAAGCCCTGGACCAATTGTCAGCCTAAGACAATTTCGCACTGCACTGCTTTAACTGGTAATTGTGCAGTCATGCAATGTTGTACCCAAACGAAATTTACGTCCTTTTCTTCCCATAAATAGAGCTTTCTTTTGATGGTATTTGATTGCCTCTGCGATTTTTATTTTTTTACGATATAAATGGAAAAAGACAGAAAATTTTGAAAAAAAAAAAAAGATAATTTTTGTTATAAGACAAATCGAATAAACTCAATTTTAGTCATACATTTAAGCCAAAATGTATTCAGCCACATGTCTTTAGTAAAAAAAAATGTCAATAAGCGTATATTTATTGGTTTGCGCAAAAGTTATAGCGTCTACAAACCAGAGTACATTTTCTGGAATTTACACAGCTTTTAATTTATGACTGCCTATCTCATTTCTTGAGGTGCTAAAATGGCAGGGTAGTACAACCCCCCCCCCCATGACCCCATTTTGGAAAGTATACACCCCAAGGAAATTGCTGAGGGGCATGTTGAGCCCATTGAATATTTTTTTTTTGTCCCAAGTGATTGAATAATGACAAAAAAAATAAAAAAGTTTACAAAAAGTTGTCACTAAATGATATATTGCTCACACATGCCATAGTTATATGTGGAATTGCACCCCAAAATATATTCTGCTGCTTCTCCTGAGTATGGGGATACCACATGTGTGGGACTTTTTGGGAGTCTAGCCGCGTACGACACCCCGAAAACCAATCACCGCCTTCAGAATTTCTAAGGGTGCAAATTTTTGATTTCACTCCTCACTACCTATCACAGTTTCGAAGGCCATAAAATGCCAAAATAACACAAACCCCCCCCCCCCCCCAAATGACCCCATTTTGGAAAGTAGACACCCCAAGCTATTTACTGAGAGGCATGTTAAGTCCATGGAATATTTATAATTTTGCCACAAGTTGCGGGAATATTACAAACTTTTTTTTTTTTGCACAAAGTTGTCACTAAATGATATATTGCTCACACATGCTTTGGGCATATGTGAAATTATACCCCAAAATACATTCTGCTGCTTCTCCTGAGTATGGAGATAACACATGTGTGGGACTTTTTGGGAGCCTAGCCGCATACGTGACCCCGAAAACCAAGCACCGCCTTCAGGATTTAAATATAAAACGCTACCAAACAAAACTGTTAGCAATCGCAGGGATCAGGCCTGACTCTGCGAATGCTGCAGTTATGTGTTTAGTGTTTTGTAAGTAACAGTGATCGATCGATACTGCACTTGGGTGGGCTGGGCAGAGGGGCAAAACGCAGGTGCTAGCAGGTATCTGGGCTAACAATACTTTTTTTGGAACCCTAAAGTGCTGGGGACGCTAGTATAGATCTGATCAGATATTGATCTGTTCAGATACTATACCACTACGGGAGGTGTATGCTTTGCGCGTGGGTGTTAGCAGTACTGGCACTAACCTAGCGCTCCCTGGGGTGACGCAGACCCTATCTGACCCTGAAACCTAATTGATATCACCCGCCAGGTGATCAGGGGGTTAAACCTTTATTGGGTAATAAATGGTGGGTGCCCTGATGCTATAAAAAGCAAACTAACTAACCAGTGTCACCCGTTACACTTATACGGTGATCACTGGTGAAAGGGTTAACTAGGGCAATCAGGGGGTTAAAACCTTTATTAGGTAGTATATGGGGGTACCCAACGCTATAAAAACCTGATGGGGAACCTAAATAACTAACTGGCTAACCAGCGTCACCAGTGACACTAATGCAACGATCAGAAAAACGATCGCTTAGTGACACTGGCAAAAGGGGGTGAAAGGGTAACCTGGGGGCAATCAGGGGGTTAAAAACTTTATTAGGTAGTATATGAGGGTCCCTGACGCTATATAAAAACCTGATGGGGAACCTAAATAACTAACTGGCTAACCAGCGTCACCAGTGATTGGGGGGGTGATCAGGGGGTGACTGGGGGTTAAAGTGTGCCTATGTGTACCTGTCAGTGTAGTGTTGGTGCACTTACTAGGATGTCTTCTCTCCTCGCCGTCCGGTCAAAAAGACCGCCCCAAGGAGAGTGACATCACTTCCTCCTGCCTGTGTTTGCACTACACAGGCAAGGGAAGCTTCTCATTTGCCAGGAGCGATCGAGAGGGGATGGCCAGAAACCAATAGCCATCTCCTCATCCCGGATCACTCCTGAAGCGAAACGGACTGCCGCAGCCAGCGGGAGGGGTCCGATCAGACCCCCCCCACTCGCTGGAAGGCAGGCACGTACAGGTACGTGCTTGTGCCTGTCCGTGCCATTGTGCCGACGTATAATTATATGCAGCGGTCCTAAAGTGGTTAAGGTGCGCCGAGTGGAGACAGAAGGTGAGGGAGCCGAGCAGGTCCAGTTGGATACAGTGGAATTACACGCACATTACCCCTGTAGGGGGGCGAGGATCCGGTGAGTAGGGATCCTTGAGGGGGAGCACACAAGTTGCTGGAATCTCTTCTCAAGCACTAAAGTCACTTTTTTCACATTTTGGACTATTTTTTGCACTTTAATTGATATAATAACACATGGACAATTTTTTCTTTTCATACACAGTTCATATACTTTCACTAGTTTGGTTTACGTGTTAATTGGGAGATACAGTAACCACTATTAATATTTTATTTATCTATTTATGTAGTCATTTTTTTCACTGTGGTATTTATATTTGGACACAGATTAGCTTTGGATGCTAGGTGTGGTTATTTGTCACGTGTAACATGCAGGGCAGGACTTAGGGTGGTGGGGGCCCCTGGGCTTGAGTCACTTTCGGCCCTACCTTCTATACATTACCTTATTTATTGGCATATAACACGCACCCCAAGTTTAGGAGGGAAGTTTAAGGAAAAAACTTTCATTTAAATGCCCATCAATGCAGCCTTATCAGTGTCCATCTGCAGACTTGACCATCCACCTGCAGCCTTGTCCAGTGTCATTTGCAGCCTTGTCAGTGTAGCCTTGTCATTTGTAGACTTGTTATTGCAGTCTTGAAGTTTTAAAAATGACGGAGATACAGAGTCATGTGTATCTCGGCGGCTCTTGGGTCCTCTCGCAGTCCCGAGCGGAGCCAAGAGTAGCCGGGTGTACTCGGCTCGGCTTAAAATCACGCTCAGTCCCTGTATTATGTCCATCGTAGGGCAGGACTGGGCGTGACTGTGAGCCGAGCCGAGTACACTCGGCTATGTATCTCAGTGGGGCCCACGGTGCCCCCTGTTGGGCGGGACCCATGGGCTTGAGCCCAGTCAAGCCCAATGGCAAGTCCAGCCCTGGTAACGTGTTGAACATAGGGATATGATATTGGTAGCACATTTGGCTGATTTATGGGTAACCTATCAGCTTATCTGTATCTTAGTTTAACAGTGTAAATCACATATCTTTTTCTTTTGGAATTTGGGGATTATAGGTGTTAGTATAAACTACTATACACGCTGTTTCTGCATGTAGTGATCATAAGTATAGTTGGTATAGTTTTTACCTTTGCATGTGAGTGTACTATTTTTGTACACCATCATATATTTTGGCACATATAGTTAGTACATACACTCTTTGTTAGGGGACATTGAGGCATGCCCTATGGTGTTTGGGGGTCCATTAGAGATTAATTACCTCCTCTTCTCCCACTCCCCTTTATTCTTCTAATTTGGTTGAGGGTACCTAGGGGAGAGCCGTCCTTGAGGGAGCTTCTCCTAAGGAAACTCTAGATATAAGCACACTTTGAGGTAGCGCCACGTACCCCAAAAATTTTTATACAATATTTTATTCCAGCTTATTTCAAGCCATCCTGCCCAAGGCACCTTCCTATTGGTATGAGAGGCAGCCCCGGCCTCGAAATGTACAACCATGCCCACGTGACATCACTTCCTCAGTCACAATGCTCTCCACCGTCGGCCATCTTGTGGTCTCCCAGTGCACTACAGGACTCCCATAAACTAATCAGACCCACGTGAGGCGTAAGACCCACTGTTATAAGGCTCCTAACCCTTTATTTCTGTGAGTTGCTATTTATATAGCTTGCTTTTCATTTACCTATTGCTAGACTTGGTCTTCTGCCCCCCGGTGGTGTCTCCTTTGCATTACAGCTACAGGTGCTGCAATCCCTTCCAACGACAAAGCATGGTAGTGTAGGATCCTTATTAGCACAGTAAGAAACATTTATTGATTACTATTTTCCTACTGGGCACTTTTACCCTCTTCCTGCCCAGGCCAATTTTAAACGTTCGGCACGGTCACTTTGAATGACAATTGCACGGTTATGCAACACTGTACCCATATGACATTTTTATCATTTTTTTTTCACACAAATAGAGCTTTCTTTTGGTGGTATTTAGAGAGACACTGAGTAGATGGCACTGATGGGCTCTGATAGGTGGTAATTGATAGGCAACGCTGATGAGGAGGAAATGATTGGTGGCACTGGTGGGCAGTGTTGGGACTGCACTGATATTTAGGACACTGATAATCAGTGCCCTGATTATCAGTGAGGATGTTCCTTTAACATAAGCTGGTTATCAGCTCTCTTCTTCTTTTCTCATGCTGTCAGTGTGAGGAAAGAAAAGCTGATAACTGGCTTGTGTTTACATCTGTGATCAGCTGTCATTGGATATAGCTGATCACATGTTAAAGGGCTGTTGTGATTGGCCCTTTACACCAATATCTGGTCAGCTGAATGCTGAAGGACTCAGTGATCACAGAGCGTGCCACCCACTCCGCAGGGGTGGGTGGGCAGCGCAATTGCAAGAGGACATCCATGTAAGCTCCCCTGGCAAAGTAAGTCTACGCTGTAGCCATCTTTGAGCTATAGTGCGGACAAGAAGAGGTTAAAATAGCAAACTTGCATGTAGGATTCTTGACATTCCACACAAGGATTGCATGCGGATACTGCAAAACGGTTATTAATGCACATCGGTAGCGTTTGCTTCCCAAGCTGGCAAAGGGAACCAGATTTCACAGCTATCAAAAAGCCACTAATGCCTGGAGTCCTACAGTGCTATACAATGCCTTGTGGCAACCCCTATATGATACTGAAAGGAGGAAACAGTGCAGGGGGGCGGTAACGTGTTTCAAACAATCCTTCTTTGTCAAAAACCTGCCAATACAGCTAACAAGTGGATTTATAAGGAATCGGTTCAGTCAGGGGATTTAATTGGTGCTGTGGGGAACTTTTACTAACACTGGTGCACACAGAATCCGGTACAGCTCTGCATGGCAGCTAACCAGCCCCCAAATTCAGCATGTTCAATTAAGTTTTGAAAAAAAAAAACTGGAAGGTGACTGGCTTCTATGCAGAGCTCCACCATATCCCTCACACTCCAGCTTGTCAGAGAATGGTTCTTAGGTTTGGCACACCTGCAAATGCCAAACAAAAATGGAGATTGGCACATAGAAATTCGCCAATGGCACATAGAAATTTGCCAATGCTAATGCGCATGCAGGCATGTACGGCAATGCAGATCCATGTCCCAGTGCGCACGCAGGCATCTCTTTATCACCTCAGCTGGCAACCCCTGCTTCTCTGAGCAAAGCACTCCTTGTTACCACCTTCAGGGGTGCTCTACACCTAATAAGGCCCCAGCCACCACTGATCTCAAGCTCTTAAGGATGAATTGACATGAGTACAGGCCCTCGCTACTCTAGAAGGGCTCATACAGCTGGCAATCCAACTCCGATGGCTGCGGGAGCGGCAGTCGGAACGTTAAAAATTCTTACGACCATCATGGATGCTACCAAAGGTCCCACTTGCTCCTGCACCTATGCCTGCATCCTCTACTGCAACTGCGTCCGAAGGAGAACCTATGCAGCCGGGCTTGGTCCACTCCCTTCTAACGCCAGATGAAAGACTGTGCCGCTGACGGGCCAACCTCTGTCTCTACTGTGGAGGAAGCCAACATTTCCTGTGCAACTGTCCTGTGAGACCCAGTAAGTCCTCTTCCAGCAGGCCTACGTACTTCCAAGTTTCTGGATCTTCCCTGAATCACCTCATTCTCCATGTCTCGTTACAGGTGGCAGAAGGGGAGGTCAGAATTCCTTACTCTACCCATATTTACCTAAAATAAATCCAGCCATCTAGAGTTTCTTCCCTTTGGCGTTCTCTGTTCACCAATGTTCCCTGTGATCTTGGGCCCACAATCTGCAGAGTGACTGGGTTAAAGGGGAAATCTGTCAGGAACCATGAAACAGACAGAGACAGAAGTACAATCAAATCACACTTGTTTATTAATAAAAATAAAACAGTAAATAGGAAAAAGCATAGTCAAGCAAGCCATAGTCCAGTAGCCAGATCAGGTAGTCAGCCAGTCCAAATTTCATAAACCAGATCGGGTAATCAGCCAGTCCAGACGTCAGGGATCCAAGGAGAGCAACTGCAAGCAGGATGGAAGCCAGGAGGGATGTCAGAAAGCCAGTCTTGAAACCACAGCAGGAGATGGTTCCTAGTGATGTGACCAACGCAAGGCAAATTAAAAAGTGAGCAGGAAGGCTTTAAATAGGCAGGTCAGACGAGCATCATCGGGAACAGCTGGTAACTGTGGAAAGAGAAGAGAGCTGGCAATTGGCCAGCCCAGAGGAGGAAGGGCTAAGCTAGCCCTGACAGAAATCCTCTTCACATCAACCTACTGTCTTGAGTCCTGCTTCATTTATGAATCTGTGTCACCTGCCAGCTGCCACACCATCCAATCGACTTCCAACTCCAGCCAAGATGTTCCTAAAGTTCACCACGATTTCCTGGAAGTCTTCGATATAAAGAAAGCAGACACATTACCTCCTCACTGTCCTTAGGATTGCTCAATCAAGTTGTTTCCAGGTGCAGAAATCCCCTTCAGGTGGCTATTTCCACTTTCAGAGACTGAACTTGAGGCTTTACGTTAATATATTGGCAAGAACCTAGAAAAGGGGTTCATTCATCCCTCATCCTCTCCAGCTGGTGCTGGGATCTTCTTTGTACAAAGAAAAGACCATACCCTCAGGCCATGTGTGGATTATAGGGAGCTCAACAAAATTACAATCAAGAACCGCTGTTTCACGTACCTGGTGTTGGAGCCCAGAACGCAGGGAGTGGCCTCTCGTAAGCCTCTGGTGCGAGAACCCCTGGTAGCGGAGACAGGGACTGAAGAGTTCAGAGGGGCACAAGTGCCTGATGGATGGCAGGTGTGGGGCTAGTCCAGACCTCTGAAGTAGCTGAAGAAAGGCAGGCAGGAACAGCAAGCTGGAACTGATGACTGGAACACCACAGGCAACTGGGAGGAGTTCTGTAGCACAGCCGGGGCAACAGGTAGCGTGGAGGTGTTCTGTAGTGCAGCAGGAGCACAGGATCTGCAGGCTGCGATGAGGTACACTGGAACAGCAGTGGTATGGAGGTGCCTTGAAGCTTGGCAGGAGCTCTGGAACAGCTGACAGTGAGGTGTCCTGTAGTACAGCAGGAGGGCTGGATTGGCAGGCTGCAGGAAGGTGCTCTGAGGTCAGGCAGGAACACAGGCAGAGTCAGACAGGCCGGATCAACACTAGCGGGCAGAGCAGGTACCAAACGGAAGCAGGAGGGTAGTCGAGGAGTAGGCCGGGTCGGTAACAAGCGGGCAGCGATCAAACCAAGGAAGAGGCAGAAGAGTGGTCGGGACAGGCCGGGGTCGGAGGCAGGCAGCAAACAGGCATTGTCAGGAACAGACAGACAGGAATCAGGTCAACAGGTAACAAGTAGCAAAGGTCACAGGAAACACTGTAGACTGGACAGCAAGAAGGCACAGTGACAGACTCCCTTAAATAGACCTCTGGGCACCAAATACAGTCACACAGCGTGTCTGCGCGCACCCGCCCGTGCGCGTCCGCACTCACCCATTCAAGCCATCGCGCACCCGCATGCGCCTGTTCGCCCTATCGTGCACCCGCATGCACCTGTTCGCCCTATCGTGCACTCGCATGCCGGTTGGCTCTTTGGATAGGGATTCTGCGGACAGGTCTTCCACATACCGCTGGATTACCCGGATGTCTTTCCTGACAACCGCTATTCTCTCCCTCTCGTTCCTGAACTCTTTCAGAGGTTTTGTGATGCCCAGATCTTTACCAAACTGGACTTACAGGGCACTTACAATCTTGTGAGCCTATGTGAGGGAGATGGCGAGTGGAAGACAGCCTTTCAAACACGCTTTGGGCACATGGAATATCTTGATATGCCATTTGGACTGTGTAATGCCCTGTCCACCTTCTCGTATTTGGTAAACGACATTTTTAGGGAATACCTGGATCACTTCATGATCATTTACTTGGACAATATTCTCATTTTATCTGCTAACTGGGAGCTACACAAAACGCGTTTGAAAGGTTCTGTATACACTAAGGAAGCACGGACTTTATGCAAAAGCAGAAAAATGTGACTTTGAAAAAACGTCCATTCAATTCCTGGACATCTGAGCTTATTCCACCTTCCTACTGGTGGCCTAACCTGAGGTAGGATTGCAAGGACTATGTGGGTTCATGTACAACCTGTAGCCGAAATAACGGAAGTTGCATGCAAACTTGGGGCCTGTTAAGACCATTGCCAGTCCCAGACCACCCTGGTAGTGGTCGATCACCTGTCAAAGATGGCCCACTTTCTGGCCCTGGTGACCGCTGTGCCATGGATACAGATTCTGGAAGGCTCTTTGCAAATCCGTGAATATTGAAGTCTGTTTGTCATCAGCTTATCACACTCAGAGTAATGGCCAGATGGAGAGAACAAATCAAACCCTGGAGCAATATCTCCATTGTTTCTCTACATTCTCATAAGAGAACTGGGTAACATTGCTTCTTTGTGACTAGTTTGCATACAACAATTCTATACACACTTCCACCGGTCAATTTCCATTTTGGGCAAATTATGGTTTCCATCCTTAATTTTTTCCTAATACTGTGCCAGAAGCAGCAATACCTGCAGTGCAGGACAGATCAACTTTCATCCAGGAGAATTATCAGGTTCTTCAGGAAACCATGCAAAGGGTGCAGGAGGAATACAAAAAATATTATGACAAGAAGAAGAAAAATAATCCAGCTCTGAAGGATGGCGACAAAGCCTGGCTCTCCACAGCAAATCTTCAATTATCCTGCCCTTCGTGGAAGTTCGGTCCAAGATTCATTGGCCCATTTGCAAATAAGGAGGTTAACCCTGTGACATACCTAGCTGGGACCAAGGCTTTTGGAGGGGACTGAATGCGAGCCTCTTGCCCACGATTATGGGCCCTGGCATTTGGGGGAACGACGCTCTTTGTGAGCTGTATACCTGGGGACCTCTGAGGTGGTGTTACTTGGATTCAGGTCCATGTCCCCCCCAAGATACACAGACTCGGGATATGTATATGTCATATTAGCAATAGTGACTGAATCATACTGTTGGGACACAAACTGTTAGATGCTAATGTCATGAACTCCAGCCACCTGTCTGTTATGTAAATGAGCCTAGTCTGGCTTGTAAGAGTATTCCACACATTGTTGTTCTGCTAATTAACCCTGTGTTGATTTTTATGGTAATATGTATTGAATAGTCAGTCAGTGAGCTAGAAGACAAATTCTTACCCTGAAAAGTCTTATCTCTCAGACAACTAGTCTGGGTCAATGATTAGATAATTAGCTCATGCTAATTAGTTTTAGGTTTTAGTCATCCTGCTGTATATATTTGTGTTAAATCTCAAATAAAAGGGGATTCCTGATGTACTCCAAGACTGGTGTTGTCTAGTTCTTGGGGGTTCCTATAGCCAGATCCATTGGACTCGTGTTTCAGGACTTAGGAAGCGGTATACTGACGGCACGCTCAAGCGGAATGTGGGGGATAGGATCCGTCACACCTTCAAACTATCCTTGCCAAACACTTAAAAGATCCACCTGGTCTTTTATGTTTCTTTGCTCAAACCATCCACTTCTGGTTGCTTTGCAGGAAGAGAGGATCCACCTCCATCTCCCATCCATCACAGTAGGTAAGGAAATGGAGTTTGAGGTAGTGGCAATCATGAACTGCCGTAAGAGGGGAAGACAGGTCCAGTACCTCATGAAATGGAAGGGGTACTCACCTGAGGAATGTTCACCCGAGTCAGCAAGTAATGTACATGCCCTAGATTCCTGTGTGAATTCTTCACAGAGAAGCAAGCACGACTGGGCATCCGGAGGCTGCCCCTTGGGGGTGGAGGGGTGCAGCACTGTCAGAACAGTTCTTAGAAGGTTTGACACACCTGCAAGTGCCTGGAAAAATCAGAGACTAACACATAGAAATTTGCCAATGCAAATGCGCATGTGTGCACGAACGTCCGCAAGGATCCATTCACCTGTTAACGACCTGGCTTGTCTTTGACCTGTCCTGTCTCCATGCCCGGCTTTGATTCTTAGGTTGTTCCAGTAACCCCACTTATGTTTGCTGATCCATGCTTGACCTCTGGCTTGCTCTTCTGACTCCGTTCCTGCCTGATTACCTTAGTGAAGGACCCCGGATGACTACTGACCCTGCCTGCTTGCTGCTTACTCCTTGCTGACCTTCTGTGCAAGACTTCTGGCCTGGCTCCGGACTCTGCTGCCAAGTTTCACCCGATACTCCTGAGGGACTTCAGCCCAGCAGTGCATCCTGCACGTCAGCCGCCATCCAGCGGGCATCTCTTCATCGCCTCAGCCTGCTTGCAGCTGGCAATCCCTACTTCTCTGACCAAAGCACTCCCTGTTACCACCTTCAGCAGCACTTTGCACTTAGCTGCAAGGGAAGCCCTGTCAGCACTTTGGCCTCTGACCATTTACGTGAGTGAGCTTCAGTAAATCTCCCCGAGTGGGGCTGGCAACCTTAGAGTAACAGCCACAAAGTGATCCTTTGTGCTGTCTTACCTCTAATTAGAGTTTTTTAAGGCAATGAAAAATTATTTTTTTATATTTTTAAATAAAATTAATTTATTTTGTAAACATTGTATAGAAAAAAATTCACTAAATTTCAACATGTTGTGTATTAAGTACAAATATTAAAATACATTGCATATTGAAATAAGATGGAAGTGATCCTGCCCACTACATAATTCGGTAATCACCAATAGGACAGGCAGTGCCGAGTAGCGGTATCCAACGCGTTTCAATAAGTAGTATTCAATAAAATCTTCATCAGGGTTATTGAATCACTATCTACAGAAAATCAAAAATGCAGAGTTAGGAAATACATATAAGTGTCATATTCCATACAAATAGATATATATGAAGATTTTACTGAATACTACTTATTGAAATGCATTGGTTAACCGCTACTCGACACCGCCTGTTACCGAATTATGTAGTGGGCAATATCAGTTCCATCTTATTTCAATATGCAATGTCTTTTAATATTTGTAATTCGTACACATGTTGAAATGTAATGATTTTTTTTTCTATACAATGTTTACAAAATAAATTAATTCCATTTAAAAATAAAAAAAAACATTTTTCATTGTCTTAAAAATCCCTAAATAGAGGTTTTCATGGTTTCTTATGTTTTATGGGATGATGGTAATTATGTTTCCAATCACATGAGTCATTCTAATTCTGTGCTGTCTAGCCTGCCCCTCTGAAAGCTGTAAAAAACATGGCGGATCCTCTGCACTCCCCCCTCCCTACCTGTCAGTTCCTGTGTCTATTGTGTTAGCTGTCTGCACCCCCCTCCTGCTGCTGTTAGTAGAAAAGTGTACTTTTAAAAAATACACTGCCAGCTGCTCTCATTTAAGTGGCCATAATGTACTGTATACATTTTTGTTAAAAACAAAGCCTCAAAAAATACCTTTTTGTATGTATCTTTAGGCCAGTCACATGACTCCCGGCCGATCTACACCTCCGATCCAGGTCTACAGTGGGAGGGGTTGAGCAGTCACATGACCTCTCCAGCTGACGCCAGAGGGAGATCTCAGACCCTCCCGCTGTAACTCTGGATCGGAGGTGTAGAGCGGCCAGGAGTCACATGACCGGCCTGAAGATAAATAAAAAAAGGTATTTAGAGGCATAATTTTTAACAAACACATACAGTACATTATGGCTGGATACAAGAGAGGGGCATTAAGTGAATTTACGAGTTAGGGTTACAAACACTGTAATACAAAGAGATCTAGTGTAAAACAACTGGGAAGTTATCAGAAAGGTCAGTTAACTTCCAATTTGCTGTACAAGTTTTGCCTGGAGTTGTTTTTAATAGCTGTGTGTGTTGTGGGAAACCATGAAGTGACAGCTATCTACTCCTACACAGAGTGCATATAATTTTTTTTACGTAATCTTTATTTGAAAGTTTTTGCATCACATAGCATACAAAAGCCAACAAACAAAGCACCATATAAAAGAACAAAAACATACAAAAAAGTAGGGCTGAAACAACTAATCGATTGTGAAATTAATCGATTACTATTTTCATAATTGATCGGCCAGTAACATAATGAGGTTAAAAAAACTAAAATGAGCCCTTTATAGTACAAAAAGGGCAAATAATCACTGCTGTAAATATTACTTTCACTGTTCTACAGTAAAAAAAAAAATGTAAAATGCAAAAATGCAAATTGCAGTAAAATCACGTGCGCAAAAATCAAAACGTACAGCAAAAAGCACTGCAGAAACAGATCAAAAGCAAACTGCATAGGTGTGTACCGAGCCTTATGCTGGCCACACAGATCAGTTTTCAGATGAGAATATTCAGACGAAAAATCTTTGTACATTCGCTGAATGAAAGAATTTTGTTTAAAATTTTCACTTGTTTTTAACATTCTGTTTTTGAAATAAGTGCAATTTCTGAACGAAAACCACATACATTGTCTGAAAATTCCTTTGACTAAGAAGTTTTCTATTTCAAAATTTTCCTGTCACTGTGGTTGAAAATGAACGTCAGTTTGACCCCCCCCTTTTTTTTTGTAAAGGTTATTAATCGATTAATCGGCCAACTAATCGATTATGAAAATAATCGTTATTTGCAGCCCTACAAAAAAGAGGGGGGGGCGCATGCACGGCTTCCACGGGAACGGCCGCATGAGCAAATAACTCCGCACTACTCAGACGATTTAGCCTGCATCCCAGGGCCAGAAGTGCACCAAACTTCCCACAACAGCTCCCAACACCCCCCGGATCGAGGTGTGCATGCCGTTGAAGCTCAAGAAAAAAGACCCCACAGAGGTCACTTACCAAAGCAGACTTAGATAAGAGTCTGGAATCTATTTACAACAAAATAGCCACTAAGTTCCAAACGGAGCTGCACAAAAGCACTAATACTCTAACGCAGGAGATTTCTGCCCTGGGAGCCCACACTGACCGCTTAGAAACTAAGCACGATTAACTCAGTATAGCCCACAATGATCTCTCCAGAGAATTTGAAACTTTCACTGCGACTGTATCTCAATTACAATCCCAAGTCGAGGACCTCGACAATCGTAATCGCAGGAACAATCTCAGGATCAGAGGGTTCCTGAAAGCACCTCTGATCTTATCCCTGCTCTGCATAAATTGTTCCAATCCCTCCTACCAGACCATGAGACTGACTCTTTCACATGCGATTGTATACACAGGGCACTCGGCCCTAAGCCCCCTCCTGATAAACCCCCCCAGGGATATTAGTCCTGCCTAAAGGACTTTCTTATTAAGGAGGAAATCCTCAGAGCTGCCCGCAATTCCCACAATATTTCCCTGGACGGCACTCCAATTCAAATATATCCAGACATCTCTCCAGCAACCCTGGACAGACGTCGTAAGATGAAGGAGGTCACTACAGTGCTCGCAAATGCACGCATACGCTACAGATGGGGCTTCCCCTTTAAACTTTCGGTTTCCCACAATGGCACTACCTACACTGCGACCACCCTGTTGGAAGGTCAGGAAATCCTAGTAAAATTGGACCTTATAGATGTCGAATCCCTTCCTCGCCCCCCCCCCCCCTTCTACTCCCAGATCAACGCCCATTTGGCGCACTCCATTCCGAGAAGAGACCGTAGACGTCACAGACATGAAGCTGGCCAAAACGCCCATCAAAGCTGAACGCAAGCATTTTTATTATCATCATTGTGAACTTTTTCCACAGTTCTTAGTGAATTCCCACTTATCAGCTGGAATCTCCTGAAGTTTGAGCACCATCTACTGTCCTTTTTTGGAACTTCCAGAACACAATTTCTGACAGGTTACTGCAAGACTATCATTTCGGTTCTGCAAGCTTTGAGCCATCATTGCAGGTTTGTCTTTTCCATACCAGACAACTATGGTGCCCCTTGGAGACACTTTTAGATCACCTCCACTCCAGGTTGTTTATGTGACGCTCCAACTGCTTGACTGAATATCAATCAATCCCCCACCTTCCCCCCCCCTTTTTTTACCCTTCTGGGGATGGATTTCCTCACGCACTCTTTTATTGCAGGAAACTGTTCCCGGGACTTTCTTTACTTTTTCTGTTTGGAGTTGCTCCTAGGACTCTTGGACAAGGAGATATCGCAGGCCATTTTATTAACGCATGCACATCTGAGTTAAAAACGTTTTTGTTTTTATCTAGCAGGCTAGTTCGGTGGTTGTCGATGCCATGCTACCCCACTCCTCTCATATCTGGACTTCCCAGGGAATTCTGGATATGACTAAGAGTTAAGGGAGCTTTTGCCCCTTACATATCTTATTTTACTGTTTCAGGTGTTTGTTACTTGCAACCTGACTCACTATTAGTCCAGCGTAAGTTGGTTCTACTGGGACGTTTTTTGGTTGTTTATTTGGTTGTTTTATGTCATATTAAGTTTTTATTATTTCAGTTATTGAAGCATTCCAGAGGTCACCTATTTCACTATGATCATAATACTGACTATTATCCAAGGTGTTTTCTGACTGGCATTCCCCTTGTGGTGGAGAATTCGGCACTGCACTTCTAAAGCCTTTAAACCACTCAGGTGAGCCTAATTTTTTCTCCCTACATAAATGGTAATAACGTGTGTTACCTATAATGTGCATGGGTTTAATTCTCCTCACAAGCGAAAAAAAGCGCTCACTACTTATAAGAAGCTGGGAGCTCAGATCATTTTACTGCAGGAAACCCATTTTGCCTCTGACAAACACCCGTCTTTTTTCCATAGGTCATATAAGCAAGCCTTTTATACCCTATATCAATCAAAATGCAGAGGGGTAGTGATCTTTTTTTCATAACTCCTTCCCTCTGGAGGTGGAACAGGTCTATAGGGACCCCGAAAGCAGATTTATTATCATAAAAGGTTTAGTGGCGGGACATGAACTCACTATAGCAAATGTGTACGCCCCCAATGGAGCACAAGCCACTTTCTTCACTACCTTTTTTAAGATATTCATCCACACACGTTTGTTGGCGGGGACTTTAATCTAATTCTAGTGCACCCTCAGATGGGCAGAAGTCATGCTTCCCAATCAAACTTAGCTTTCCCCAAGTCAATGTCCAAAACACTCCAATCGTTCCAACTATCCGATGCCTGGAGAGCACATAATACAGGTGCAAAGGCTTTCACCTTTTTCTCCCATCCCCATAACTCATTTGCTAGATTGGACTATATTTTTTGCACTCCCATCATCCTTGCTAACTCCACACAATCCGCTATCCATCTCTGTCCCTGGTCTGATCATAATATGGTCTCCTTATCTACCTCTCTAATTGGCCCCTACACGTGGAGGTTGAATGATTCCCTCCTCACGGACCCTATTATACGCCAAGAAATTTCTACAGCCATCCAAGAATATTTCGCTATTAATGCCACCCCTGACATATCTCCTAGCACTCTCTGGTTCGCCCATAAGGCAGTGTTGAGAGGCCACCTTATTAGTATAGCATCATGAAAAAACTAGGAACGATGGCAACAAATTTACACTTTAACTACTGAGCTGGACCAACTGCATAAAATCCAAATAGGGAACCCATCAAGGTCCAACGAACGCAGGGTATCTCAGGAGAGACTTGAGTTGGATACTCTGTTATCTGCCAAAACTGAAAAGGCTCTTCGTTGGTCCAAGGCCAACTTTTTCCTTCACAGCAACACTGCATCTTCTATGTTTGCACTAAGTTAAATCAAACACTGCACCCTCCACAAACTTCTACTCCAAACTACTTTCTCACCCACCTCCTTTTCCTGACCAATCTTCCCATGATTGGCTATCCTCCTTGACCCTACCTACCTTATCCGAGTTACAAACAGATGCTCTTAATGCCCCCTTCACAGAGGAAGAACCGCTAGGGGTTGTTAAATCCCTGAAGCCCTCGGTGGCCCCTGGCCCGGATGGCTAGTTACTATAAACATTACTCCCCTATTTTAATTCCGCGCCTTACCAGCATGTTTAACAAGATTCTTACAGGAGACCAGTTCCCTACTGAAATTACTTTAGCCAACATGTTCCTCCTCCCCAAATCACTTAAAGACCATTCCCTCCCGCAAAATTATAGACCAATATCAGTCATTAATAAAGACCTCAAAATCTTTAGTTGAGCCCTAGCAGACAGATTGGCCAACATTATAGAATCTCTAATCTCCCCCGACCAGTCGGGTTTCATCCCACACAGACTCATCACTGACAACATTCGATTAACAATGAATGTTCTCCAAGATGCTAATTTACATAAACAGGTCCTGCTATTGAGCCTAGATATTAACCACTTCCCTACCCGCCCATCCTGGGTGGGCGTCATATGACGTCCTCCCATTCCCGGCCGCCTAGGGGGCACGTGCGCGTACCCGCGGCATCGCTTGGGACCCAGTGCGCGTGCCAGGCGGCCGCGATGTCCGCTGGGCACCCGCAATTGCCCGGGAACACAGCAGAACCGTGGATCTGTGTACCTACCGGTCTCCTCCCCTTGTGAGTACCCCCACCGTTAAAATCACTCCCATAGGGAACATATTAACCCCTGCAGCTCCCCCTGGTGTTAACCCCTTCCCTTCCAGTCCCATTTACACAGTAATCAGTGCAATTTTATAAAACTGATCGCTGTGTAAATGTGAATGGTCCCAAAAATGTGTCAAAAGTGTCCGATATGTCCATCACAATGTCGCAGTCACAAAAAAAATCACAGATCGCCGCTAGGGATGAGCCGAACACACCCCGGTTCGGTTCGCACCAGAACTTTCGAACTGACCCCAAATTCGTACGAACTTTAGAACCCCATTGAAGTCTATGGGACTCGAACGTTCAAAATTAAAAGTGAAAATTTTAACGGCTAATATGCAAGATACTGTTCTAAAAAGGGTTTGGGGACCTGGCTCCTGCCCCAGGGGACATGGGTCAATGCCTAAAATGTTTTTAAAAATGGCCGTTTTGGCGGGAGCACTGATTTTAATGACGATTAAAGTAAAAAAAAAAAAAAGGGAAATATTCCTTTAAATATGGTGCCTGGGGGGTGTCTGTAGTATGCCTGTGAAGTGCCACGTGTTTCCCGTGTTTAGAACAGTCCCTGCACAAAATGACATTAAACGGAAATAACACCATTTAAAACTGCTTGCGGTTTTAATGTTATATCTGGTTCCTGCAATATGGTTGAAAATCATTGAGAAAAATGGCATGGGTAGCCCTCCCTTCCCATTACAAGCCCCTTTGGGTCTTGTACGCATATTAAGGGGAACCCAGTACCCATATTAAAAAAAGGAAATGCTTGTGGCCCCCAGGCCCTATATACTCAGAACAGCAGTATACAGGCGGTGCAAACAAGACAGGGACTGTGTAGGTTTGTTGTGTTAAGTTGAATCTGTTTGTAATTTTCAACTGGTACATTTTTAAAGTGTAGCTCCAGTCAAAAAAACTATTTTTAAGCTTTTTGGAAAACATAGGGACGGGTTATCACCCCTGTATAATTTGTTTTGTCGAACATCTTTTTTCATCTCACTTGCTGTTGTCTCCTTCCGTTTGCAAGTAGGAGATGTTTGTAAGTTGGATGTTTGAAAGTAGGGGCCTGCCCTATATGCTCTGCAGAAATAGCGGAACAAGGTGTTGGTTTTGCCACAACATTGTAAGTGACTCTTGGTAGGCGCTGGAGCGCCCTGCTGTGAGCGATTATATCAAGAATTGTAATTACATGCCATTGTTGAACAGTGGTAGAAAAATTGACCTTTGGTGGTTTTGGTGCTGGTGCCACAACACTATAAGTCCTCATAGTTACTCTGGGTGGGCACAGGAACGGGCCCTCCTGTGAAATATTATATCAAGAATTGTAATTACATGTCCCTGTTAAACAGGGGCAGAAAAATTGGGTCTTAGGCACTGGTGCTGGTGCCACCACACTGCAACCTCTCCCATATACTCTTGTTTTATTGCAGGAATTAGCCCTGCTGCAAAGCATTGCATCAAAAATTGTAATTAAACGCCCCTGTTAAACAGGGGCAGAAAAATTGGGCTGATGGCATTACCCAGAGCCAGAAATGTTCTTCCAACATATCAGCGGAGGAGGAAGAGGATAGACAATCAGCATAACAGGACAGTCACTCAGCATCAGCATAGGCAGTCTTGAAGGGATGTGATATTTCAAAAAAAATTATTCGGTTACATCAGCTTCAGGTGCTTGGTAGCTGTGGGTGATCCAAGACTTGATGAAGGTCAGACGATCAACTGATTCGGTGGACAGGCGCACCCTGTGATCGGTAACAAAGCCACCAGCAGCACTGAAGGTGCGTTCCGAAAGAACGTTGTGCAAGGCCTCCCGGAGATGTCTCATCCTCTGCTCCCTCTGAGACAAGGGAAGACGATGCGTTGGCAGCTGCTTTGCTAGTACCCTGAAACTGGGTGAGAGAGGATGAGGAGGATGAAGAGGGCTTGGTCATCCACTCTACCAAGTCATTGGCATGTTGCGGTTCAACATGTCCAGCTGCCGAAAAGAAGGACAAGCGTGTCCCATGGCCACGTGCTGATGACAATGCACCGCGTCCACGACCAGCACTGTTGTCTCTAGACACAGAGCCTGCTTTCCCTCTTTTATCGGCTCGCGCCTGTCTGCCTCTCCTTGCTGGCCTTCCAGACATGGTAATGGCCTGAAGGGAGTTGGGTAAAATAGCAGTTGGGTAGTGTATATTGTGCTGGAGGCACACAACACCCACTAACTCCTGCAGATGCCTTTATTATAGAACACCAGAGATAAAAGGGTATACTGTAATGGAGTCACACAACACCCACTAAGCCCTGCAGATGCCTTTATTATAGAACACCAGAGATAAAGGGGTATACTGTAATGGAGTCACACAACACCCACTAAGCCCTGCAGATGGCTCTATTAGAGAACAGCAATAAAGGGTAGATACAGGTGTATATTGTGCTGGAGGCACAAAACACCCACTAACTCCTGCAGATGCCTTTTTTTATAGAACACCAGAGATAAAGGGGTATATACAGATGTATACTGTGCTGTGCTGGAGGCACACACAACTTCCAATAACTCCTGGCAAGTGGGCTCAAATAGAGAAGAGCTATGTAGGTGGATATAGAGGTGTGTACAGGGTACAGAGCATGCAGACAGCATGCACAAGCTGCTAACACTACTGACTGCAAGCTCTATTATAAAAGATAGATCACTAGCTATATAGGTGAGGTGAATATAGCAGTGTATACTGCGGTCAGAGCACACAGACAACAACCACTACAGAAGAGCAAGATCGAAAATCGGCCGATAACGATCGGTGTATACTGTGTTGAAGGTACACAGAACACCCACTAACTGCTTCAGACGCCAACACACTACACAAGGCCGCCGCGCTGGTGGCCTTATATAGTGTGGGGTGTGTACTACACAGCCTGAGCTATGATTGGCCACAGGGATCCTGCCTGTGGCCAATCATGGCTCTCCTCGCTGCTGGCGCTGTGATTGGCCAAGCATGCGGGGTCACAGTGCATGCTTGGCCAATCATGAGCCAGCAATGCACTGCGATGACGCAGTGCATTGTGTGCCGTGAGTGCCACACGAATTTGGCACGAACGGCCCATAATGTTCGGAATTCGCCGAACGGGCGAACAGCCGATGTTCGAGTCAAACGTATGTTCGACTCGAACATGAAGCTCATCCCTAATCGCCATTACTAGTAAATAATAAAATGCCATACATATATCCCCTATTTTGTAGACGCTATAACTTTTGCGCAAACCAATCTATGTATGCTTATTGCAATTTTTTTTACCAAAAATATGTAGAAGAATACGTATCGGCCTAAACGGAGGGAATTTTTTTTATAGGATATTTATTATAGCAAAAAGTAAAAAATATTGTGTTTTTCCAAACTGTCGCTCTTCTTTTGTTTATAGCGCAAAAAATAAAAACCGCAGAGGTGATCAAATACCACCAAAAGAAAGCTCTATTTGTTGGAAAAAAATGACGTCAATTTTGTTTGGGTGCAACGTCGCACGACCGCGCAATTGTCAGTTAAAACGACGCAGTGCCGAATCGCAAAAAGTGCTCTGGTAAGGAAGGGGGTAAAATCGTCCGGGGCTGAAGTGGTTAATAAGGCATTCGATAGCGTACTATGGCTTTATCTATTCGCGGTCCTACAATGCCTTGGTTTCAAGGAGGAATTTTTAAGAGGGGTGAAAGCCCTATACCATCACCCGAAAACGAGAATTAGACTACCGGGTTGTAACTCGGGATTTTTCACACTGGGTAGGGGTACCCGTCAGGGATGCCCCTCATCACCCCTATTATTTGCCCTAGCTTTAGAACCCTTTGCAACCACTATCAAGCTACACCCAGACATTTCTGGATACCCATTAGCATCCACTTCCTCACATCTCTGCATGTACGCAGATGAAGTCATGCTCTTCTTAACCAAACCACATATCTCCTTACCCAACTTGTTCGCCTTACTGTCTAAATTTGCCTCAATTTCGGGACTCACGGTCAATATGACTAAGTCCACAGCACTTCCCGTAAACATACCCCCTGCTCAGTGTGAGACCCTCCAGAGTGTCTTCCCTATGCATTGGTCAACCGATAAAATACCCTATTTGGGCATCTATATCACACCACATTGATCCTCGGTCTTTGCAGCGAACTATCCAGCATACGTGTCTCGGCTCCGGAATATGCTTAAGCTATGGAGCACTTACCACATTTCATTCCTTGGAAGAGTCACGGCGGTCAAAATGACCTTCCTACCCAAACTACTATACCTTTTCAGAGCCCTACCTATCCCCAAAGCCTTTATAGATAAGCTACAACAGGATGTCAGCAGGTTTGTCTGGCAGGGCAAGCGGCCTAGATTCTCTAAACATGTTCTGTATAACCCACAAAAGTCTGGTGGGATGGGCTTGCCAAACCTTTGGCTCTATTTCTTGGCTGCTCATTTCTCCCAGATTGCCCAATGGAATATTCCTGACTCCAAGGTCCCCTGGGTCAGGTTTGAATCGCAGTCCATCAAACCTTATAGACTCGCTTCTATATTTTGGCCCCCCACCAAGTCTATTTCAAAAATTACCTCCTTAAATTCCCTAATGGCACACTCTCTTTTACTATGGAACCGTTATAAAAGTAAATTTGAGTTAGTATCGCCTGCACCTCAAGGCTCTTCCTTTCTAGGAGAACCCTCATTCACTATAGCCTTTCAACACCAAGAAAGTTTCTCTTGGTGGACCTCCAACTCTCTGGTCACATCGGCGGACCTGCAGCTTGGTAATTCCTTAATTACGTTCGACCTCCTCCACACACAAAAACAGATTCCACTTAGGGAATATTATCATTATTTGCAAATAAGACACTTTTATATTTCCCACTTGGCCCTCTCACCCTCCTCCCCCTCTACTATGTTTGAACAGATCTGCCGTGACTCTCCCAGGGGAAAAGGCCTGATTTCTATTCTTTATAGACTGAATTCCCAGGGGAACCACCATATAAATGTAAGTGGGAGTCTGACTGTAGTGAACAGTTTGACCTGGGGGACTGGGACACGATGTTCGATAACTTACGCAGAGCTTCAAAGTCCTTAGCGGTCAGAGAAATGGCTTACAAGGTATTAACTAGATGGTATTACACCCCATCCAGACTTCACTCTATCTTTCCTGGGGCCTCCGAATTGTGTTTTAGGGGTTGTCATCTCCCAGGTACTTTTAGGCACATATTTTGGGACTGTGGCCAGCTCTCCCCAATATGGAAGGGGGTGATGGCCATGGCCTCTACCATATCTGGTACACCTATACAGCTCACACTTCCCATGTGCCTTCTTGGAGCATCAATACCGGGTGTCCTTTGCAGTGAAGAATGTCTTATCCACACTATATGTTTAGCAGCTCTATGGGTCATCGCTCTATACTGGAAATCCCCTTCAGTTCCCCTGTCCTCCGTTCTTAATAGAATGGATACCATTATGCTAATGGAAAGAATTCTATATACTTTAGGGGATAAAATGCACCTATTCGAACGCAGATGGAATGCCTGGAAATCTCATAGAAATACCCTACTACCATAAGATTGAACACCAGTTTGAGTAACCAGTCCTTACAAGATTATAACTCGCAGATATACCCTCTCCCCACATCAAACAGGTTCCACTTTGTTAGATACTGATGGTCTGCATTTTGCCTAATTTTTCCTTGGATGCTTCAAAATGTTATTTATCGGTTTTCTTTTTGCTACTTTCTTGATTTTCACAAATGTACCCATAACATGAACATAAGCATAAATGTGTCGCCTCAAAAAAAAAACCCCGACATGATGCTAATGGCGACTTCGGCCCAGTAATGTGGATAACAAACTAGGGAAGACTAAGAAACTAAGTAAACCAAACAAGGTAAAATAAAATAAACAAAACATAGTATAACATAGTATATCAGCACTCCGAGAAACATTCAGGCATGTACCAGGCATTTAGGTATAACGCCAATCCAATTCGGCTAAGGAGCGGGAGCCCCCATCAACGGAAGGGGCTGCCACATGTGGGGACCCCCCCGAGAGCCCGGTGTGGACCTGCCAGTATAGTGCATCCACATGGTCTATATGCTATAGAATTTGTCATAGTGACCTTTACACGTCGCCATTCCTCTGCAGCCATTATATTATTCACTAAGAGGATCCATTCAGCACATGTGGGAATTTGTGGTCTCTTCCAATATATCAGAATTAACCATCTACCCACATTAAGTAAATGAGGCAGTACGGACTTGCGGTAATGGCCGAGAGGAATGGTAGAGACATGCAGCAAAGACTCCAATGGGGAGGCAGGAACCACAATGTCTATAACAGCCTTCATTTGAGAACGTATATCTTGCCAGAAGGGCTGTATCTTAGGACACTCCCACCAAATGTGGAGGCTGAGGCCACATTCCCTCCAACAAGTGTCGGACACAGATGAGTAAATCTTGGCAAGCTAAGAGGGGACTCTATACCACCGGGGTAAGTATCTTAAAACTATTCTCCTGCATTTTTATATCTATCAAACTTATATGTGTGAGTCGGTAGAAATGGTTCAACCATGTTTCAGTGAAGACATGCTGAAGGTCTCTCTCCCACTCCCTTATGTAAATAGGCTTTCCCTCGCTCTCCAGCGACTGCAGCATCTTATACAACACAGATATAGTGTGTGGAGTAGCAGAAGTAGACATACAGAGCCACTAAAAGGGGGATGCTGTAGTGGGAGAGCGAATAGGGTAGGCTGCGAATAAAGTGTTGGAGCTGTCTATAGCACCAATTGTCCATAGGGAAAGATCCATATTGTTTTCTTAGAGTAGCCAATGGCAATAAACCCATCTTGTATAGATCTGCCACATCACGTCTCTCAATCGGCCGACCAAGTCCTGAAAAAAGAGGGATGTTCCCCCGGTGTGAACCAGGGGAAGCCCCCCAAGGTAGTCGGGGGAGAAATCTGTGACGGAACCGATCCCACACTCCGATTGAGTGCTTTCGTCAGTATACCGCTTCCTAAGTCTGAATATAGATATCAGATATTCCAACCTCTCACAAGCACAAAACAAAAGACACTTGCTTAGCTGCTCAACATGGACTCATTTATTAGAACCAAAATGACAAGTATTTATAATACAGTAGAAGACTAAAATCTAACCTAATTAGCATGAGCTAATTATCTAATCATTGACCCAGGCTATTTTTCTGAGAGAGAGGACTTTTCAGGGTAAGGCTTTGTCTCCTAGCTCCCTGAGTGACTATTCAGTACACATTACCATAAACAAACACGGGGTTAATTAGCACAAACAACAATGTGTGAATATAACTACAAGCCAGACTAGACTCGTTTACACAACAGACAGGTGGCTGGAGTTGATGACATTAGCATCTAACAGTTTGATTCCCAACAGTGTGATTCAGTTTATTGCTAATATGGCAAATGCATATCCAGAGTCTGTGTGTCTTGGGGGGGACATGGATCTTAATCCAAGTAACACCACCTCAGGGGTCCCCAGGCATACAGCTCACAAAGAGCACCGTTCCCTCAAATCGTAAGGCAAGAGGCTCGCATTCTGTCCCCTCCAACAGCCTCTGTCCCGGCTAGGTCTATCACATTTCTCCCCTTTCTGCAGGAGACTAACACAGGAGGAGACCCCAGACTGGGTTGACTCCGAAGTTAGTCAGTCCCCCAATGCCGGTATCCACACAGTACCCCAAACAAATTGGTCCAAACAGAGTATTCCTTACCCAGCCAGCCTCAGCCTCTCTCAGAGAACATATCCGCCGCTGGGGAGAGGCCTGGACTGACCCTTCTCCCTCGAGTCTTTTCAGCTGCTGGAGAGAAGACAGGGTGACTGGGCTCACTCCATCAAGTTGTTGGTGATCTGGGCCGACCACCCAGCATCCCTGGGGTATACAAGTGGAGACTGAAATTCCATCCATCGATATCAGCTCAAGCTGAAATTGTGTGTAGGGGCCAGTAGCATTCTGTCCTGTTAGCACTTCAGCTGAGGACCCCACATCATCCACTCCAGCTGACTTTTGGGGAGTCAGGCCGTCTGCCCCGGCTCCCTGGAACTCTGCATCCGCTACCAGTGCTGGGCAGAGGTTGGTAGCACTCTGCCCAGTTGCCAGCGCTTCAGCTGGGTTGGTGTCATCACTCTGCGGTGCCGTCTGCTGTTGGAACTCCCTTTCACTGATATTGTCTCCCAGGTGCATGAACCCTTGTTGGGGAGGGAAAATGTCTGCTTCTCCTCCCTTCATCTCTGAAATCCACTGGGAGAGAGGGACCATCACCTTCTCACCTTGGGCCTCCAAAACTGCCACGGGTGTGGAGCAGGGGTCTGCAGTACTCCGTCCTGCTGCAAGTACTTGAGCAGGTGATGCGTAATCTATGACATCCTCTGATGAACAGTCCATTAAGTCCATAAATTCTGTAATCTGTGGCTGGAGAGATGGGCCAACTGCCCCAGCTCCCTGGAACTGCACAGTTGCTACCGGTGCTGGGCAGAGTTTGATAGCACTCTGCCCTGTTGCCAGCCCTTCTGCTGGGGGCGCCACATCATCCGCTTCGGCTAACTGTTGGAGCAAGAAGCTGGATTCCTCCACTCCCAAACTGTGTAGCTGCCATTGGGGAGGTGAGCTGGCTGCTTCCCTTTCCGTTCCCTCATCTAGCTGCTGGGATAACATGTTTGTGGTACTGTCTCCCAGGTGCACGGATCTTTGCTGGGGAGGAAAGGCTGCTTTCTCCAACCTGGCCGGCGGTTGAGGAGGGACAACCAACACCTCCTCTCCCTTCTCCCCCTGTATCTGCTGCTGGGACGTGATCGCTACCTTCTCACCCTGAGCCTCCGGAACTGCCACAGGTGTGGGGCAGAGGTCTTGGACCCTCTGTCCAGTGACCAGCGCTTCAGCTGGGGAAGTTCCTTGTAACACCACAGATACTACTGTTGGTGCTGGGCAGAGCACAGTGAAGTTTGGCGCTAATACCAGCTCTTCTGCTGGAGGCTCATCAGGTTCTTCTTCCTCAGCATAAAAGTCTATCAAATCCCCTGTCACTGCAACTGGTGTCTGGGGATAGAGTTTCACCATCTCCTGTCCATGGAACCCAGAAGATGCTATCGGTGCTGAGCAGAGGTTAGCAGAGCTCTGCCCTTTTGTCAACACTTCAGGTTTGGGGACAACAATCTTCGGCCTTTCCACTGCCGATTCTCTGGCATGCTGCTTAACGTGTTCTAGCAGTTTCCTGTATGCCATTTCCAGATGCTGTTCCCTCCTTAACAAATGGTCCAGATCAGGTTTAAGCTCTGAGACCCATGCAAGACCGAGCATAGCCTCTCTATATTCTCGTAGGTCCTCAAGGGTAGGTTCCCCTTCATCGCCAAAAAACACAAAACGATCTGTAAGGCTCTCCCACAGCAATCCAGGGCCTCCAAAGTCATATCCCTCTGGAGAGCATTCTGTTGTCTCCCCTAAATATCCCTGCTCTGCGTGCCATTGCAGAGCCCGATAATGATTGTCCAGCTCTATCTCCTGCTGAACTCAGTTACCCATTGCTCCTAGGGCCGCTCTCCCAGGAATGCCATCCGCAATGCCCGTTGGTCACTGGCCCGTTGCTCTTGAGTTGGAAAGCACTTGCCCTGTTTTATACCAGCGAGCTGGAGGGCTCCAATCCATAGCTCCACTCGAATCCGCTGCCTGAGCTCCAGGTATTCATCCTCAGACACAGTCCTGGTGTATGCTGAAAGGACAATCCGCAGCAGCCCTGGGAATTCTGATACCAGGTCCATATCTCTGCTGGGGTGACTTAAGTCTGCTATCCTGATCTTGGATCCCAGTGGAGGTTTGGATGTCCCAGACTGCAGGAAGCAATCCACTGCTTGCCACCAATGTGACGGAACCGATCCCACACTCCGATTGAGTGCTTCCGTCAGTATACCGCTTCCTAAGTCTGAATATAGATATCAGATATTTCAACCTCTCACAAGCACAAAACAAGACGACACTTGCTTAGCTGCTCAACATGGACTAATTTATTAGAACCAAAATGACAAGTATTTATAATACAGTAGAAGACTAAAACCTAACCTAATTAGCATGAGCTAATTATCTAATCATTGACCCAGACTAGTTGTCTGAGAGATAGGACTTTTCAGGGTAAGACTTTGTCTCCTAGCTCACTGATTGACTATCCAATATACATTACCATAAACAAACACAGGGTTAATTAGCACAAACAACAATGTGTGAATACTCCAACAAGCCAGACTAGACTCGTTTACACAACAGACATGTGGCTGGAGTTGATGACATTAGCATCTAACAGTTTGTGTCCCAACAGTGTAATTCAGTCTATTGCTAATATGGCAAATACATATCCAGAGTCTGTGTGTCTTGGGGGGGGGGGACATGGATCTGAATCCAAGTAACACCACCTCAGGGGTCCCCAGGCATACAGCTCACAAAGAGCACCAATCCCCCAAATGCGAGGGCCCATAATTGCAAGGCAAGAGGCTCGCATTCTGTCCCCTCCTACAGCCTCAGTCCCGGCTAGGTCTGTCACAAAATCAAAGGGGCAAGTTGTTCCTTCTTGTTTAAAACATCACAGATTGCTAAGGCATGGACGGCAATGGGAGAGGCGAGTACCAAAAATCCTTGGCAGTCCCAGGGGATCCATGGAGCATAGGATAAATTACAGCCTGCTAGGAATTTGTCAAATGGGACCCATAATTTAGTAGCCACATTATGGTACCAGTCTAGGAGCTGTTGCAGAGCTATTGCTACATAATATGTGCGAATGACCGGTACACCCAACCCCCCCTACTTTTAGGGCGTTATGTTGTGCTAAGGGCCAGACGGGGACTTTTCCCATTCCAAATGTATTTAAGGACCAAGCCTCTTTCTGAGATTTGTTGTTTACAAGTTAAAAGCAGGTTTTTTTGCTAGAAAATATTACTTAGAACCCCCAAACATTATACTTTTTTTTCCTAACACAATAAGAGAATAAAATGGCGGTTGTTGCAATGCTTTCTGTCACACCGTATTTGTGCAGTGGTGTTAGAAGCGCACTTTTTTTTGTCAAAAATACACTTTTTTAAATTAAAAAATAAGACAGCAGTAAAGTTAGCCCATTTTTATTTTATATTGTGAAAGATAATGTTACACTGAGTAAATTGATACCCAACATGTCATGCTTCAAAATTGCGCACGCTCAATTACACTTCTTTCAAAGACATCAAAAACCTTTAGTGCTTGTCTCCGTTAATGTGGAGAAAACATTTTACAGAGTAGATTGGACATATTTAAAAACTATGCTACAACATTTAGGAATCAGAAAGGGGATGCAGAATTGGATTACAAGTTTATATTCTGTCCCGAAAGCAAAGGTCAAGATAAATGATATAATCTCCGAACCCCTCTCCATATGTAATGGAACGCGTCAGGGGTGCCCACTCTCGCCCATTTTTATACTCACGCTGGAACCCTTTTTAAGAACTATAAGGGCTAATATAGTAGGCTTCCTCCAAGTATTGCAGGATACGTTCCACCCTCTGAGGCTCCACGGAACCAGGCAGAGTATCAGGTAGATGCTAAAGCTGGGCATATTAGTCCCTAAATGCGTATTTTTGACAAATGCGTCACTAAAGGGCCCGCCATAGTGGTACTCTTTTAGACATGTCCCGATTCTCATTGACATTTGAAAGCCTGTACAAATAGTTTCTCTCTTTCTATTGGATTCAAGTCATGTGATTGGCTGGGAGATTCTAGAAGCTTTATTTTCTTTCTTTGAAACCAATTGAGTTTCCTTGGCTTTGAATTTGGGATCATTGTCTTGCTGAAAAGTCCACCCTTGATTTATCTTTGTCATCCTGGTAAATGGCAGCAAATTTTGATCAAGAATGTCTTGGTACATTTTTCCATTCATCCTTATTTCAAGCATATGACGTTTGCCAGTATCGTATGCTGAAAAACAGCCCCACACCATGATGTTCCCACCTCCAAACTTCACTGTTGTTATGGAGTTTTTAGGGTGATGTGCAGGGCCTCCAAACATGGTGTGTATTATGGCATCCAAATAGTTCAATTTTGGTCTCATCTGACCAGACTATATTCTCTCAGTATTTCACAGGCTTGACGTAGAGTTTACATATTTTGTTCCGAGGGGCCAGAACTTCGGCCCCCTGGAACGAAAAATATAAACTCTACGCTGGCAGAAGCACCCTTGTTTCTCTGCCTACCGTAGCTCAACCCCATTTACATTAAGGACTTAATGACTGCAACCACAATGCACAAGCCTGAAGAAAAATTCCTGCTTGGATGAACTTTCCACAACCACCCCCTTGGTGACAGGATATTGTAAATACTGGCTCTACATAAACTCCCGCAGGAGAACTGCAAATGCCCTTCTTTTATTGCAACACACTGTGCTAACAGAAGGGAAAAAAGGAAACAACCAATGGAAAAGGAACAGATTCTTTGAACATCTAATCAAATGGATACACATATACAGATTGATCCCGATCCAATGTTTGAGAGATCTCTGTATAATCACCAGATCCATGCATAACTCACACTATAAGGTGTATACTTAACATTACAAACTGTAAATTACCTGCAGGTTGCAGGAACTCTGTCTGTGGTTACATTAAATGTATCTGTGAGGATTGTTCCAATTTTACTACAATGTTTACGAACATTGTTTCATACCTTGTAATACTCTGCTGCACAGTGTCTTGCTTAGCCTGCTTTCAATGTGAGGAGAGCGGGAGCCAATATCATATATACAGAAGTACAATAAATATCAAGGATAACTATCATTTGGCTGGCAATTGGAGATGATTGGACATACATTGACAGATTGATTTCAATCTAATCTTGATAAAAATTGCATAAACCAGTGACTGTGAAGCTATTATACAAGCTACATGTGTATACTAAGGATAAATCATGAGAATTACCTGCAGGCTGTGGGAATAGTCTCAGATTAACAAAATAGTAAATTAGTACCATTGCTTCACACTTGTTGAGAACTGAATAACTTGTTATTGCATACAGCCCTTGGAGTGTTTGAAAACACTTCCTCTTTAACTATACAAAATCCAGCAGGATATATTAGTAGGATCTATAATATATGCATTTAATTATTGACTGACGACTGGGAGCCCTTCGGGTGGGTATCATCCAGTGCATCTTAGGCTGTGCCCTATTCCATTGTGGGACAGTGACATATAACCATTTTTTTCGGGAATACACTGCCCCACATTAGGAATTGTTTGCATGACTTTGGCCCTATGGGTGATCTATGCGTTTTTTTTAAGGTATAAACAGTATAGGCTGTGTTTTATAAGGTCTGCAGAATGTGTGATCTGTGTCTGCCCTGCTTATTTGTGAGGGGTTTCTCCTTTAGCACCATGTGTGCAGTTTGTGTTTTTAGTTGTTGGGCGGGGTTAGACAACAGGGGAGAACCCCCTTTTCTTTTGGGGGCCTCCCCCTCTGGCCTAAAATATAGGGGGAATAGGGATTGGTGTCTTTCTATGTATATCACTTTTTTAAGGCAAATAAAATAGTTGTAGTTGAACTCATGTAGGTGTGTGGAGATCTATTTGTTTTTATTTTTTTGTGCTGATGAAGTCTAATTTTTGATCACACCTCCCAAAATTCATTTGGTGAGTGCTACTATCTTGAATAGGTGGGATTCCCATCTTTGCTTCCTTTATATACACCTTTTTATAGGCCATCAGTTAAGCCTGAACCAGCTGAATTTGTGCTGACAAGGAGCAGGATTGCTTTCAAATTACTGATAGATTTCAGCTGTCTTGGCTTCCCATGCCTTTTTGCACTTCCCTTTTTTCATGTGTTCAATCATTTTTACATGTCTCACTCCATTTCATTACACATAACTTAATTTCTGAACTTATTTGTTTTGGTTCCTTTGTATGTATGGGTCATTACCAACATGTGGTCACAATTTTATGTCAAAGAACCTTTAGAAATATATTTATCTAGAAAAATGGTGACGTGTTCAATACTTATTTTACCCGCTGTATATATCTCAATAAATTTGTTTATTTTGCCTAATTTTTGTTCAAGAGCTCTATATACTGTATTATTATTATACAGGATTTATATAGTGCCAACAGTTTGCACAGTGCTTTACAACATAAAAGCAAACAGTACAGTTAAGATACAATTTAATACAGGAGGAATCGGGGGGGCCTGCTCGTTAGAGCTTACAATCTAGAAATTAGTTTTGGAATCCTGGGAACCATGAGAGTGGGAGAGGAATGAAGAATGTACAGTGTATTAAACAATTTATGTGTATAGAATGATAAAAAACAATATATGAACGCAAGTGAAGGGAGTTGGAAGAAAAAGAGAAGGCGGCTATTATTGCATATAAAACCTCACTGTATTTCATGGATATTTTACAACATTGATTAGGTGTAGCTCATCTGAGTGACCCATTTTTTGTCCAAAGTATATAGTTACCAACTTCATATTATGTTGGACAGATAAAAATTCTGAATAATCATAAATGGGGTTTAAAGGATTGTGTGGACCTCTAGTTCCTCATTTAATCCTTTTGGGGCCCAAAGTGTCTAGTGTGGAAATCCAAAAGGTTTCCCTATTGCACAACTTTTGAAATCTCTCAGCTAAGTATCCTGCTTTAGGGATAGCCTCTATGATCCACACCTTGAGCCCACTGGTAGATGTATTGTGTTTTAGCATAAAGTGCCTAGGGAACACTATGTTCTACATTACCAGACTGAGTCTCTGGTAGGTCCCAAATCTTTTCCCAATTGTTCTAATAGTGCGACCTACAAAGAAATGTTAATTCCTTGGGACCGGAAACATGCAAATATGCAGTCTCTTGATAGGTGAGCCTTGGCGCAGAGTGGCCACATATTTGGTGCATTAGTGTAAATATAGCTGTGCTGAAAGTGTGCGCCCTGCACACTCCCGTCACAGTTACCAGCAGCTAATGGAAAGCTCCCGATCCCTACTTGTGATCTGGAGCTTTTTGATAAAGTGACCGTTATGACAGCCAATCACGGCAGTCACATGATCATAAACCTCACCCCGTCTCCCGGAATCCTAAACCCCTTAAAGTAAAGAGGGTATTTCACCATGTCAGATAGGTGTGTTGTTGCCACATCCATGTTTAACAAGAAAAAGAAAATCCCCCTTCGTTGGGACTTTGTAGGCAACAAGCACACATAGGTATATTAGAAAACATATTTATTGTGTATACATAAAATAATTCGATCATAAAGTGATCGTTTAAAAAGATATATCAAAAAATATACAAAAGAAAAAAAAGAAAAGACACAAAACACTACAGGTTACATAATTTGCATGACATAATAGAATTTTTAATACAGCTTACCTGTAAAATCCTTTTCTTGATGTACATCAGGGCACACAGAGCCATAGTAATAACTATGTGGGTTATATCGGCGTATCAGGTGCTGGACACTGGCACGGCCTTTAAGTGCGAACTTCCCCCATATAATCCCTCCCATTACTGGGAGTCCTCAGTTTTGAAGCCAAGCAATCAAAGTGTATAAGAAGAAGGAGGGAGGGACCTCCGTGTCCCCTGATGTACATCAAAGAAAAGGATTTGACAGGTAAGCTGTATTAAAAATCCTATTTTCTTTTCTTATATCAGGGGACACAGAGACAGAGTAATAACTATGTGGGATGTCCCATAGCAATGGCAACTGAAGGGGGGAGAAAGAATCAAGGAAACAGGAGGCCAGAGGACTCATACTGCAGCCTGCAGTGTATGCTGTGCCCAAAGGCAATCTCCTCATGACCTTTAATATCGATTTGATAAAATCAGATAAACGTCTGCACCGAAGACCAAGTTGCTGTCTTACAGATCTGAGCCATAGAGGCCTGATGATGCACCACCCAAGGGGCACTAATCGCCCTGGATGAGTGTGCTCTTAATATGAGAAGGAAAATGTTTTCTTCTTTAAGCTGAAGCTTGATCAATCACTTGACAAATCCATTTGGAAAATAGTGGATCTTGACGCTGCCTGTCCATATCTTGGACCCTCTGGCAGTACAAACACAACCTGTGTTTTGCAAACCTGAGCGGTCGCCTTTAAATAGATGCTGATTGCTCTTACTACATCAAGAGACTGTAGTGCTTTCTCTTCCCCATATTAAGGCTTCTGGGGAGAAATAAGTGGTTTAAATGAAAACCTGTTACCACTTTGGGTGAGAATTCAGGATGAGGACATAAAACCACCTCACCCTTATGCATGATGAAATATGGCTCTTACAAGACAGAGCTGTTAGTTCAACTACTCTTCTAGCAGAAGAAATGGCAAGCAAAAAAGGTTATCTTTCTTGTCAAAGAACCAAGAGAATTTCTCGTAAGGTTCAAACGGCTGATTTAACAAAGCCAATAAGACCAATTTTAAATCCTAAGGATTTAGAGGTGCCTTGATAGGGGGAATAAACCATGTTACCCCTTGAATAAGCTACGCACCAAGAGTGGGAAGCAAGAGGCCGTAGGAAAATACATTGACACAGCCTGGATCTGGCTCTTGATAAAAGTCAAGGCCAGCTTCACGCCCTGTACAAGAAGGTCTGGCTATAATGGACTCCTACTGCCATCTTTATGATCTTTTTATGAGCTTTTTTTCCTTTGATGTAAGCCACCGCTGTGTCTCTGTCCGACTGAATCCTGTCAGGACAGTCCTGTAATCCGACTGCCAAGATTCTATGGCCAGATGCACTGCCTGAAACTTCCAACAAAGTTGATAGGCAAGGTCCTCTAACCTGGACCATCTCCCCTGGACAGAATCTTCTCCCAGGGCTGCTCCCCAGCCTAAAAGGCTGGCATCATCCTGCAGGATAAATATTTTCCCTCCTGCTGGATAACAACCACCAATTTAGGCTCTGACCTATGTTGGGAGCCAAGCGTAATGGAATCAAACAAGGCCTGAATCCTCTGTATTCCAGACCGACAGGATGGTGTCTTGAAGCAGTCTCTGAATAAAGGGACGGGCCCGAAGGAGGCCACCATATCCCCTAAAAATCTCCTGCAGCCGAATGAAGGAATTTTCTTTTATCCTGATAAGTTGAATTAGTCCTACAATGGAACAGACTCATGTCTGGGGGAAGAATACCTTCTTCTGTATGGTATCTATAACCAGCCCCCAAGTAATCTCCTTGATGGTTTTAAGGAGAATCTTCCTAGGTTGAGAATCCAACCTAGAGATTTCAGATATCTACAGCTGAGATCAGACTCTGTTTTTAGATCGGTGACTGAAGGATCTATTAAAAGTAGATCCTTTTAATAGGCTAGGACCGTTATGCCTTGAGCCCTTAACCTGGGTAAAGGAGGCGCCAGAATCTTTTCAGAACACTCCTATTGCTGTGGCTTAGCTGAATGACAGTGCCAATATTGAAAAAATAATTTTATATTTCAAACCGCAGAAATTTCTGGTAAGCGGGAAACTATGGCACATGGAGATATGCAACTCCCCTCCTTGCAGGATGGACACAGTCGATCTAATTATGCAAGGATCGGATGTTCAAGTGCCGATTCAGATCTCTGAGATCTAGAATGGGTCTTACCTCTCTGTTTGGCTCTGAGACCTTAAAAGATTTTGCGCCGAAAAAAAACCTGTTCCACTAAGGGAATCTCTGATATCACCAATGGGATAACAGCTGATCCAGAGGCCAGAAAGAGACTTCTCTTCTTTCCTTTTTTATTTTTTTTTATTTTCTGGAACCTTAGGAGCATTCCTTGAGGAGACTGACACTCTTGCATAAAGACTGCCGCATCAGCAGCCCCAAGGACCCCACACACAGGCAGCACCCAAACAGGACCCGAACCCCAGACCCTCAGATCGAACGCTGACTGGGCCACCTGGGCTCTTAAAACTCTAGATGTAACCTAGTGAAGAAAATCACAGAAATCCCTCTGCTCTTAATATCGTTCTTGCCAGACTTTGAGAATCGCAAGACCTTTCCCCTCACTGTATGAGTGGGGGTGCTCCTCCATGAGAAGGGCTTAGCATTCGGCTTTATGGACTTTCTGCCCCCAAGATCCTGGTGCTGCCCGTGGGAACTAAGGCATAGGAGAGGCTGCACGATTAAAGGAGAACTGTCTGAACCTCCTTTTACTGGTAAATGGAGCTTTACCCCTTTTGGATGTACTTATTCATTCTAAATAGTCGTACCCCAAAGGGACACAGACTGGCTAAGGGTTTTCACCTGGTGCTTCGCCTGATTAATATTTCAGCCACGGACCTCTGCAAAAATGCACTCGTTCAAGTATAAGCCATAGGGCTTAAACGATCGAGTCCTTCATAGCATCTGTGAGACAAAGTGCGTCAAATACATCAGCCCCTTCCTGGGCCTGCTGATCAGGCAGAACCTTCAGGTATCTCACACCTACCCCTTGGAGTCCATATTCCAATGCATTGGCGTGATTCAAAATGTGCTCCACCAAAAAAGCGGGGCAGACGTTAAAGGGTTAATGGACTGAGCTACTCCAATTGCAGCCAGAAATGCAAAAGACACCTTGTCTTTAAAATGAAAATCCAACCTTAAACTTGTTGGATCCTTTAACATCAGTGCATTATCCACTGGACATGTGAGACTCTGCTCACTGAGGTGATTGCAGCATTAATAGCTGGAACCCCCAATTTCTTTCATAGAAATGTTCCCATTCAGAATACATAGCTATGCATGAATAGGGAAAACATCCCCAGGTGGGAGAGGTTCAAATGAACCCTATTAGAGGTAGATACCTCAAGAGCCTGTGCTGTAGGCCACAAAAGGGTTAAGTAAGGGAGTAGACAAACACCCGACTTGTGCGGCTACTCCCTTCCTGTTAGGATGCTCCGAAGAGGAAAGATAAGTATCTTCCAATATTTGGGAAGATCTACCTGATCCCCAGCCTGCTGCACCTCAACAAAAGGGCCCAGAAGACTAGATGGGAATCTGCTATGTTTAGTCCTACTATGGAGAGACATCATAGCAATAATCTTTTAAATGGTAAAAGAAAAAACCTGTCTGTACGAAATACACAGGAGCAGAAGTGTTCTACCCTTGGCGGCTCATCTGACTGGCCGTATTTTACTTTTTTACCTCTCAGGGGAGGATAACATTCTTTTGGAAGGGTTTTTAGTTTGTTGTATACCATTAACCCATTAGAACCCTTAGAGGAGTTCCTGGTCCCTTTGTCACTCATAGCTTACAGTACAAAGCAGAGGCAGTACCAGCAAAAGAATGTTACACTTGCTAGCCTATAGTACAGTACAAACTACTATTAGTCCTAGCTATACAGTACAATGTTGTCAACAAAAGGGAGATGCCTGTGTCACCAAACCTGACCAGCAACCACTCTGCTCTGTCCCTCCACCGCCAGACTGCAGCTCTGCATGTGTAGCTTAAATTACTTCCTACACGTGTGACAGGCATCTGATGCTGTTTAGCCATGCCCCCTGCACGAAAACGCCCCCCTTCCTCTTTCAACAGGGAAGTGTGTGAGCACCGGCATCATGGTGTCCGGCAGGGAAGGGGGGTAAAACGGCCACGATTTGCCCAAAAAAAACTTGTATGAGTTCTTGCATGCGAGTGCTTAGTGCTTAGGGCACAAGCTTTTTGCCATTTTTTGTTAGTGATTTGTGTTTGTAACTCTTGTTCCCATGCCTTTTTTTTGTCAATTATCTCGTTACCTAGCTGTGTAAGCCACGAGTATGACAAAGATGTGACCTTACTTGCAGGATTTCTGTTATAATCGATAGTTTCCTTGTGTTGATTGTTTTTAAGGAGAATGTAGTTGTATATAAAACCAGTAGTTAAAAGTTCCCTCATATTCTGTTTTTAAAAACTCAAAGGGTTTTAATTTGCCATTATGAAAGCAATGGAGTGCGAGTAAAGTTATATCTTGATCTATGTGGAGTACTGTTCTATTTCTTATGCCCGGAGGGAATTCTGGGTTGTTTGCAATTGGTGATAGAGAGCTAGGTGTGGTTAAAAGCTTATGGGTGATAGCTGTTTTATGAAAAATATCAAGTGTTGTCTTGATTAGGATCGGGTGCGGTTTTACTGTTGTTGGGTAATTTGAAAGTTTTGTCCAGGGTAGAAACTGAAGCAGGATGTAGGACCATGAACATTCTAGATTTACCCAATCTTTGGTATTTGAATGACAATGCCAATCTTTTATTCTGGTTAGATGGGTTGCATAATAATATTCTTTAAAGTCAGGTAATCCCATTCCCCCTTTAGCTTCAGTGTAAGTAAGCATGCAGAATTTAATCCTCTATGTTTTTTGTTAGCTCATACAAAATGACGCATACTGATCAATGTTTTGGAATTGTAATTGGAGAACTGTTTGGGATTCCAGAGTTTTAAGTCTTTCTCTATTCCTTTCAATAGTAGTTTGAAGGTCAAATAAGGATTCAAGTTTTGGGGCTTAATATATGCCTAGGTACTTTAAAGCTTTAGTTTTCCCACTTAAATGGGCAATTATTTTGTGTGGATTGCAATTGGTTAATTGGGAGTGTTAAGTTGAGAGCCTCTGATTTGCTGAACATTATTTTCAAGTTTGAGATGTACTGTAGCTAAATATTTTGAAGGTTTTAGTCAGATTCAGTATGGAGATGTGCAGTTGTAAGATAAAATAAGTGGGTAAGTCATCTGCGTATGATGCAGATTTGTATTCTTTGCCTTCTATTTGAAAACCATGGATTTCACTTTGGATATTAATAGTTCTGATCAGAGGTTCCAAGGTTAGAAGGAAAAGTAGGGGAGATAAGGAGCAGCCTTGCCATGTTCTATTGCAGATATTGATTGGGCCTGAAAAAGTATTGTTGACGTTTATTTTTGCTTGTGGGTTGTGGTAGAGACTCAATCCATGACATGTTGTTTCCAAGGCCAATATATGAGCAGTCGAGGAACATGTAGTCTCATGCAACTCTATCAAAGGCCTTTTCTGAATCAGTTGATAACAGGAGGCCTTCGATATTTGAGGCGTGGTCTCTATTGTTTAGATTCAAAGCTTTGATTATATTATCTCTGGCCTCTCAGCCTGGCATGAATCCCCCCTGTTCGGGGGCCTATAAGTTTAGCAAGTAGAGGTCAAAGTCTATTGGCTAAGAATTTTGCTAGGAGTTTTGGATCTATGTTTAATAAAGAAATGGGTCTGTAGTTAGAGCATTCTGTATGGTCTTTGTCTGCTTTTGGGATTACTGTTATATATGCCATAAAAAAGGTGTTTGTGATGTCTTTAAAAAGTTCTCCTCTAATAATACATTTGTGTGCTTCCCAAATGGTCACTGGGGATATTTCAGGAGATGTGTTTGTTGAAAAGTAATTCTGGATTGAGTTCTTTATGTCTGAGAAGCATTTAGTCTCCAATTTAATGCACCATTTAGATACAAATTAACTTAGTGCCTTTTAAGGATTACTCGTGTGAAGGTCCGACAATTTAGGTGTCAATTTCACGACTGAAGTTGTCAAGTGTGGTATTTGGTGAAGATAATGAGAGTGATATTTCAGACAAGTCAAATGTCATCTCTTATTCTAGGAGATTTAGCTGCCAGAGAGTTGGAATTACTCATGCCGGAATGCTTGTGATATTTTCCTTTCTGGAAAGGGGACCTGGTTGGTGAGTGTCTAGGAGTAGACAGAGAGTTAAATAGTGGAGGGAGACGGAATTCTTTATACCATTTTGGCAAGTCAATCAGGTCCATTTGAAGATTTTCACAGAAAGCAGGCAAATCATCTGGTGTGTGGAGCATGAAATGCTTGTCATTGCATGTTGCTTAGATTGCAAATGGGAACTTCCATCTGTAGGTAATCCTTTTTTCCTTCATGACCTCTAAAAATGGGTTTGACAGCTCTCCTGTTTTTTAATGTGATAGGTCCTGGAATAGTAAAACATTTTCACAGTTAAAGGTAATTAGCCCTTTCTGTCTAGCCTTCATGAGGATTTCCTCTTTTAAGCAGAAATTAGTGAGGCAGCATATGGTGTCCCTTGCAGGAACATTATCTGGTGCCCTGGGTCTTAGTGCTCTATGGGCTCTGTTGAACTTGATCAGGGGTTACGGACTCTGGTACTCCTCTCACTCACAATGTTGTTTCTTCTTCCCCTGTTGGCTAAGTCCTCTATTTGCCTGTTCATGGCTATTAGATGTTGTGAGTGAGTGACTGTAACCTGTTCCTGCCTCGTGATTACTCTTTCTCTGTGTTTGTCTGCTTTCTCACTGGCAGCCATTCAGAGCCAGTACAAGGCAGGGGCAAGAGGGGCACTTGCCCTGGGTGGAGTCTGGTTGGAGGGGGGCACCAGAATGCAAGCTTCAAAATGCAGTGCTCCAGCAAATCACTGATGTCCCATTGTCCAGACTCTGCCTCTGCTACCAACAGTGTAGTTTTGGGGCTTCCATTTACAAATGTCCATTTAGTGTACCAGCTGCTGCGGCCCTTTTTCTCAACAACAATGCCCTTGTCTGTGCAAATATGCTGGCTGATAGCATCCACCTATGTCCCCCACTACTGCCCACCTTGTCCGTGCTTGGCTAGTTGGTAGGACCAACGATGTCCCACCAACCAATCAGGTGCTAGCCGATACAGCTACCTCTGTTGTCAGAGACCTGTTGCTTTAAAACAAGTAATTCCTTGTGTAAGGAGGTCTCCATTTTAACTGCCCAGGATTCAAATGTGGCTCCAAAGGAAGCAAGAAGGGCCGTGGCTTCAGACCTGGGAGGCTCACCCATGACAGAGGGACAGGGTTCAGCTAAGTCTGCCTGGTGGAGTGGGAGAGGGGAAGAGTTCTGACCTGCATGCTGGAGTCAGGAGATCGGACCGGACAACTGATGAATCCTCTCCTTCCACCTCACTAACGTGATCCACTGCAGAGCTAGGGGGAGGCGGCCTGTGCTTCCCTGTAATCTGGCGCCATCTTTTCCTTAGGTGTCCGGGGGTTGGATGGTGTTGTGCAGAGTAGGTAACACTGCATGGTGCCCTGTTGTAACTCTACAGGGTCCGCAGCATGAGAGATGCCTGCCGACATATAGATTGCAGGTGTGTGTAGGCTGTAATGCTGTCAGTCGTGGGAGGACACAGAGCTCAGCGGCACACGTCCTCAGCCTTCCATCATCAGCCCCGTCCCCACTTTTACATTTCTTATTGCATTCCTTGTAGTGTTGAAATGCAGACAATGACCCCTTATATTTTTAAAGGCCATTTTGTTCTCTTTTATATCATTTTTTATGTTAAAGTGTATCCACCCAGGTTTAACCTGAGCTCTTTTATATTTGTTGCCCATTGGAATGTTCTTTAAGCACTCACACTTTTTCCTCACAGGATGAGCTTCCTTGGGAGAGATTGCAAAAAAGTTCCACTTACCAGTTCAGTGCACTACAAGTTCCAGCTTTCAGAAATGTCCATCAGGAATTTCCGCAAAGATCCAAATTTAGATCAATAGACATGCAACAGGGACCCTGCAGCTTCCAATGGAGATGCAGGAAGATCCAATAAGCTCAAACGACAAAAGAATAGTAGCGCAGGATCCTCATTAGCATACTGTAGTTAGAAACATTGCACTTGGACAATGCAAAGCTTTTATTTATCTGCATCAGTAGCTTTTGCTTTCCAAGCTGGCATAGGGAATCAGATTTCACGGCTGTCAAAAAGCCACTAATGTCAGGAGTCCTACAGCGCTTTTTACTACGGTGAGCGGTGCCGGGGGAGGGGGGTAATGCACTTTAAAGAAACAATCCCTCTTTGTCAAAAACCAATAGCTGACAGGTGGGTTCATCCTTATAGTCGGCCCAGTCGTAAGATTTATTTGGTGCTGTGGGGAAGATTTACTAACACTGGTGCAGAATCTGACAGCTCTGCATGGCAGCCAACCAGCCCCTAACCAGTTTGTTCAATTAAGCTTGGTAAAAAAAACCCTGGAAGCCGATTGGATTCCATGCAGAGCACCACCAGATCCCTCACACGCCAGCTTCAGTAAATCTCCCTGTGTGTGGCAAGCAACCTTAGAGTAATAGCCAGTTTCTCCTGCACCCAGTGTATGTTGTAGGCTTAATACGACGACATCTAATGTGTAAAAAAACTGGGAGGTTATTGGAAAGGTCAGTTAACTTTTAATTTGCTGTACAAGTTCTGCCGGTATTTTTTTTTCTATAGTGCTGTGTGTTATCGGTAAACACTAAGCTACAGCTATCTACTCCTACACGCAGTGCATTTTATTTAACTCATTATGTGAATGCTTGCTGCGTTAGAATAATATGTAACTGTCAAGTAAGGCAATTAACCCTCGGTTTGACTTATACAGGATGGGAAGTTGTCAGATGTTTCAGTTAACCCCTAATTAACCATAAAAAGAAAATGGAATAATATGTCAATGGATACATTATCAATAACACACTATAAATAATGACTAAAAATATTAAATTTTTTTATAACTACTTGCTTATTGGGCACTTAAACCCCCTTCCTGTCCAGGCCAATTTTCATCTTTTAGCTCTGTCACTCTTTCACTATTGCGTGATCAGGCTACACTGTACCAAAATTACGTTTTTAGCTTTTTTTCACACAAATAGAGCTTTCTTTTGGCGGTATTTAATCACTTCTGGGGTTTTTATTTTTTGCGAAACAAAAAAAAGACCGACAATTTTGAAAAAAAGTAAAAAAGTGTTTTTATAGTTTGTTATACAATTTTGCAAACAGGTAATTTTTCTCCTTCATTGATGTGCACTGATAGGCTGCACTGATGGTCACTGATAGATACAGGCAGGTGGCACTGATGATGAGCACTGGTGGGAACTGATTGGTAGCACTGGTGGGCACTGCTTAGCAGTACTTATGGGCACTGATAGGTGGCACTGGTGGGCAAGGATGAGGTGGCAGTGGCTCTCCGTGTGCGGGACCGATATCCCGTTTACACAAGCCGGTAATCAGCTTTTTTTCCTCCTCGGGCTATCCGTGTGAGGAAAATAAAAATAGATTACAGGCTTGTTTACATCACGTGATCAGCTGTCATTGGCTGACAGCTGATCACGTGGTATACTCTGATCAGCCAAATCTCATTGACTCGCTGATCACAGAGCAGGCCGCCCGCACCCCGGGGGGGGGGGGTGCAGGCAGCGCCAATGCTTGAGAGGACGTATATGTACGCCCTCCCAGAAATTTAGGCCCATATTGTAGCCGTCTCTCAGCTATGGTGCAAAGAGGTTAATGGTACAACTACAGAATTTTTAAAGAAATTTTGTGTAGCGGTACCCTCGTAAGGGCTGCTGATTTGGTTACTTAGCAATCGGACGTCTAACCCCCAATGTCCTCCTGTTTTCTTTGAAAGTCCCTCTGCTTGTATCACCTCAAATCTACCTCTTTCTTCCATCTTTTACCTCCCCCACTCCCCCCTTCTGTTCAACCCCCTTGCACACTCCATCCTGGCCTATACGGTGGTTTCCCGACCTCGACTCAAGCTATGCTCCTATAACGTAAATGGTCTCAATATCGGCTCCAAACGGGATCAAATACTATATCAAATGCACAAACAACAGGTTAATGTGCTTCACTCCGATTCCACCACCTCTTGCTATAACAGATACTTTAACAGGTGGATTCATAGTACACATCTCGCACAGAAGGCCAGAGGGGTCTCTATAGCCTTTCAAAAATGCTCCCTATCGTTTTGATTGACCAAATCTCTGATCCGCAGGGCAGGTACCTCTTTGTGAAATTCTCGCTGTGGGGGACTAAATTTACAGTAGCTAACGTAGATCTACCAAACGTAAACAAAGTCTTATCAGCTCTGCAGTACATTTGGATCTTAGCTGGCTTCGCGGAGGGCAAGCTCATCCTGGTTGGGGATTTCAATGCTCCACTATACCCACTCCCGGACTCTTCCATTTCACAATCTTCGTTGTCTTTCCCTAAACTACAGGCTTTAAAGCGGGCTTTCTACAACTTACAGCAAAACAAAATACTCTTGCACACAAATGTGTTAGCCAAGCAGTCCAAAGTTCAGGATGGACGCCCCTACTTCCCATAAACTACAACCCCTGCTCATCTCCCATGGCCACCATTCCTACAGTCACATAGACTGCTTTCTAGTGGACCATAGCTGCTTAGATTGGTCCCCAGACTGCAAAAATGACCCTATGGTATGGTCTGACCACTCTCCTGTTTACCTGGCCTTTCGCATTCCCTCTACCCCGGTTAGGGAATGCCCATGGCGTTTGAATGACTCCCTACTCACAAATCCAGAATGTGTCACAAGAGTCTCAGATACCATATCTCATTTTTTCACTGATCACGCTGAGGACCCTACTCCCCTGTCCATCCAATGGGGTGCACTAAAAGCGGTCTTACAAGGCTGTTTTATTCAAATTGGGTCCCACATGAAGAAGGAACGATCTGCTACCATTGTTGCTGCTACTCAAAAACTTCAGACTTTGAAACCGAGCACAAGCACTCCCCTACTGTGGAAACGCTCACTGAGGTTTCTCTGGCGCGTTCACAACTTAGGGACCTATACAAGGCGTTCGCATGCAGATAAGCTCACTTTGCACCAGTATCGATTCCGAGACAAATGCGGTAGATCATTAGCTCGCTCCTTACACCCTAAGGCACAGTCGAAGTTTATCTCCCACATCCAAGACTAATCGGGAAACTCTGTTTCGGCACCCTCACAAATAGCACAGATGTTTAAGGATTTCTATCAGTTACTCTACAATATCCCTACTGCGGACAGCTCTAGCTCCCCCTCTGCATCGGAGGAAAGCAAGGCATCTTATATTGCAGGGACAGCATTACTCACACTAATTGAGGATGATATTACAGAGTTAGAGGAGCCCATCTATACAGACAAAGTTGCCAATGCCATGGTGGCCACCCCGGCTGGTAAAAGTCCAGACCCAGATGGCTTCAGATGGCCTAAATTTTATGAAAACTTTGCGCCCCTACTTACCCCCTTTCTAACTAGAGTGTTTAACTCTGGTGGACGGTTCAGTATTCAGTGCGTACTATCGACCTGATGCATTGATAGTAGACCAAAAGGTATGCACCAAGGTGTTGGCTAACAGATTGCAGCCCCTATTATCTAATCTAATAAATTTGGACCAGGTCGGGTTCGTGAATGTTCGGGATAACACCCGGAAAACTCTTCTCTTAGTTGACTACACCCCTACTCACAACATCCCTCTCGGTCTCTGTCAGGGCTGGCTTAGCCCTTCCTTCTCTGGGCTAGCTGCTCAGCTGTCAACTAATTACCAGCTCTCATTTATCTCCACAGTTACCAGCTGTTCCTTATCCAGCTCGTCTGACCTGCCTACTTAAAGCTGTCCGGCTCACTTCATATCTGCCTTCGCCTTGGTCACATCACAAGAAACAATCTCCTGCGGTTCTGTTTAAAGACTGGATTGCCGACATCCCTTCTGGCTCCTTATCCTGCTTGCTGTTGCTCCACTTGGATCCCTGACTTCTGGCCTGGCTGATTACCGGATCTGGTTATTGAACTCTGGACTGGCTGACTACTTGATACGGTTACTGGACTCTGGCTAAGCTTTGAACATGCTTACTCTATTTACCTTTTATTTTTATTAATAAACAAGTGTGATTTAATTGTACTTCTGTCTCGGTCTGATTTATGGTTTCTGACAGTCTCCTGACGGTTGAAGCCGAAAAAGCATTCGACTGGGTCGACTGCCAATTTCTTAGACCAGGGATCCTCAAACTACTGTTGCGAAACTACACATCCCATGAGGCATTGTAAAACTCTGACATTCACAGACATAACTAGGCATGATGGGAATTGTAGTTCCTCAACAACTGGAGGGCCATAGTTTGAAGACCCATGTCTTAGACTGTCACTACAGCAAATAGGAGTGGGTCTCCTCATGTTATCCAAAACAATGTCTCTACTCCTCACCGTCTACAAGAATCCGTATTAATGGTTCGTTATCCTCTGTATTTCACATCCACAACAGGACGAGACAGGGATGCCCTTCTATACGTCCTCACCATGGAACACCTAGCTGTAGTCTTACGCAAGAATAACAATAAGTCCTATTCATGCCAAACTCGCCCTATTTGCAGATGACCTGCTGATATATGTGACAAACCCCCAGTTATCCTTGGCCTCTAATATTACAGGAGCTTAAGGACTTCGGGGCAATGAGTAACTTTAAGTAATCCACAGTAAGTCAGAAATTCCCAATATCTCATTTATTTAGGGATCAACACCCATACAGAAGTGCCCCAACTTTTCTCTACAAATTTTTCTCCCCTTCTTCTCAGAACCCAAGCAGAGCTCTCCTCATATGCAACCAAGAGTCTCTCATAGTTAGGTAGGGTGATCACTTTGAAAACGGATGTGCTACCACGCTTCTAATATCTATTCCAAACCCTTCCAATTCATATCCCGACCTCGTATTTTAGGAATATTTGTGAGCTGTTTTCCAGTTTTATATGGGGGGCAGCCTGCCTCAAAATTAAATATGAGACCCTCTCTCTCCCAAAAACTGGAGGGGGGCAGGAGCCCCAGACGCTTCTCTGTATCACAAGGTGGCAATACTTACAGAAATCATAGACTGGTTTCATCATTTTACGTCCAAACTCTGGGTGCAACCAGAAGGCCACATACACTTGATAGAACTTTGTGCTCTTCCTTGGACTCCTGCAGGGTGTTGTAAGGATCCATCAGGGGAGAGGAGACATATTGTTTGTCCCTACTATGTAGAAACAACGATATGTCTCCTCCCCAATCAGTCCTATCCCCATACAGTTAGAACACACTGAGGGGACACAAATTTAACCCCTTGGGTGCTCCCTAGTGTTAACCCCTTCCCTACAAGTGACACAGTAATCAGTGCATATTTATAGCACTGATTGCTGAATTAATGTCAATGGTTCCAAAAATGTGTCAAAAGTGTCCGATCTGTCTGTCAAAATACTGCTAAAAATGGCAGATCACCGCCATTACTAGTAAAACAAATAAATAAAATGTTTAGCTTTAAAAATACTTCCATTTGGAAGAATGTTAAACATACAACATACAAGCTAATAAGGACTCTAATGTCAGTGTACAAGAGACCAGGGCCCTAATACAACTATATGATGATTATTCCATCACAAATAAGCCTACTGACAAAGGGGGAAACATTGTCTTCTTAGACAATTATAACTATACCCTCATGTACTATAAAATTCTTAAAAATCAGAACTGGTATAGACGCATTACAGATATCATAGAGGAATACAATAGAGAATTCTATAACTTGGTTGACACAACCTTCTTAAATGGCACCATCACCAAAACTACCTGGGAATTTATCAGAGTACATTTTCCTAAAGTCCCAACTTTCTATACACTCCTAAACATTCACATGTGATCCGCCGGGAAGACCCATAATATCAGGAAGGGGAGCTATAAGCGAGAATGCTAGCAGACTTGTTGATGAAACCCTAATACCCTATGTGACTGCCTTACCATCCCATGTTAAGGATACTATTCATATGCTACAAATCCTTGACAACTTTAACATTCCAGAACAGAACATTCTATTTTAGTTACCATAGATGTGAAGGCATTATATAGTTCGATACCTCACAATAAAGGCCTGGAGGCCATTAAACATATTTTACAGATGAAGGCTATACATGAGAAACCCTACAGTGAATTTATTGTTACATTGCTGGAGTTTATTCTCGGGCATAATGTTTTCACGTTTAATGGGTCCCACTACATCCAGATACAGGGGGTGGCTATGGGGACATGCTGTGCCCCATCATATGCCAACCTGTATCTGGGGGTGTGGGAACAAATGCATTTCACAGAAAAATCTACGTCGATGTACACAGACCTCATTTCAGCGTGGTACCGTTACATAGACGATATTTTTGTCGTGTGGAATGGACCTGTAGAGTCACTTGAAAAATTACTTATGAGATTGAACAAAATTGAGTTCAATATGGGATTCACCATGTCACATGATAAAGATCCCCTTTTTGGATATTTTGATATATCGAGGGGATGATGGAGCTCTCCACAGCAGCTTATACAGAAAACCTACAGCAGGAAATACCATCCTGCATGCCTCAAGTTTCCATCCCAAAACTCTGATCGATTCCATACCATATTGTCAATATTTAAGAACCAGACGTAATTGTTCTGATGATGAAATGTACAATATAGAGGCTAACAAAACTATGTGATAGACTGCTGCAAAGAGGATACTCTCATACCTCCTTTAAAAGAGCCTACAAAAAGGCAATTTCTATACCCAGATCACAATTACTCTATTCCCAGAAAATGAATAAGGATAAGGGGCAAATAAGAATAATTACAAAATATACCAATCAATAAGCACAAATTAAATTGATAGTGACTAAATATTGGATCATTTTGTCTATGGACCCAATTTGTCTGGGAAAATCCTTTATTCACATTTAAGAGAGCTCAATCTATTAACTGCTTAAGGACCACCTCCTGCACATATGGAACGGCTGGGCACAAGCACGTACAGGTATGTTGCTCTTTAAGTGCCCAGCCGTGGGTCGCAAGCACACCGCCGGCGGCGCGCTCCCGACCCGGTCCTGAGCTCCATGACTGTGGCCATGGGACCAGCGGACCCGATCACCGCTGGTGTCCCGCGATCGGGTCACAGATCTGAAGAACGAGGAGAGGTCTGTGTAAACAAACCTCTCCTCGTGCTTCCTACTGAGCCTGTCACTGATCATCTGTTCCCTGTTATAGGGAAAGATGATCAGTGACGTCAGACGCCAAGCCACACCCCCTACAGTTAAAAAAAAAACACACACACACACACTTAACCCCTCCCCGCCCCCTAGTGGTTAACTCCTTCACTGCATTTAAATAGCACTGTTTGCTGTATAAATGACAATGGTCCATAATGTAGCAGTCACAATAAAAATCGCGGATCGCCGCCATTACTAGTAAAAAAAATTATAAATAAAAATGCTATAAAGCTATCCCCTATTTTGTAAACGCTATAACTTTTGCGCAAACCAATCAATAATTACTAATTGCGATTTTTTTTTTTTTATCAAAAATATGTAGAAGAATACGTATTGGCCTAAACTGAGGAAAAAACTTTTTTTATATATTTTTTGGGGATATTCATTATAGCAAAAAGTAAAAAATATAGAATTTTTTCAAAATTGTCACTAGTTTTGTTTATAGTGCAAAAAATAAAAACCGCAGAGGTGATCAAATGCCACCAAAAGAAAGCTCTATTTGTGGGGAAAAAAGGATGCCAATTTTGTTTGGGAGCCACGTCGCAGGACCGCACAATTGTCAGTTAAAGCGACGCAGCGTTGAATCGCAAAAAGGGGCCTGGTACTTTGGCTGCAATTTGGTCCGGGGCTTAAGTGGTTAAAGATCGACTTGTGTATAGTGAATTTAAGGGAGAATTTTGTAAAGACCCTTGCAAATTCAAGGGCACATTTATCTGTGGTGCTTGCAACTACTGCAGATACAAGCTTAAGTAAAAAGAGCCCATTTTTCAAAATGGAAGAATTTTCAAAGCTAAACATTTTGCTAACTGTAAAACAATTGGAGTTATTTATCTATTACTGTGAATGCGGGTGATTTTATGTTGGGAAAACCAAGTTACAATTTTGGAAATGTGCATACAGACATATCTGAAGTATGCAAATCTCCAGTCCAGATTTACCGCTTGGATGCCATGCTATATGGTGATAAATTCCCTAAAATTGTATCCACCCCAGTTCCGGGGGGGGGGGGGGGGACTGGAATAAAGTCCTCCAAATGGAACTGAGGTGGATACATAATTTAAAAGCTACATGTCCACCTGGCCTCAATGAAGCTTCGTGCTTCAAAACACTTTCTCGAGGGATTTTCATCTGGAAGCATGGAAAAATAGTGATTTGACAACCCATTATCAAACAACTTTAAACTCTCCTGTTCATTAGTGTCTGTCTAAAGATGCCCATGTATTTGCTACTCATAACAACCCTTTTGAAACGGTTCTGGAGTATAGTTATGTATCCCCTATTCTATACTCACCCATGTATATTTTGTATCTCCCAAAAGATGGAGAAATACATACAGACTGTTTTTATTCTATGTCACAGTTCCCATTGTACACTATAGGGGGACCACGATCTGCTCCCAATTTCTTGGATACATAAAGGGAGGTATTTACTTTACTATCGTTCTCTTAAATTTGCAGTACTGAGGAAAGCCGGCAGGTGGTGTTTCCATCCCTTCTCCTCCTTTGGCATTTTCCTGGGTGGGCATACAGTCACCTGGCATGCAAAGCCGCCTGGGTTTTCTTAACCTATGGCGGATATTTGGAGTACATCAAGCTTCATGCCCACTTGTCCTCCCTCTTGCCACTCCAGTGGACATTCGCAGTCTGCTGGTGAGGCTATGCGTGCCGGTGGGCTGCGTATGTACCTTGCCGTTCAGCCTCGCTGATGTCGCATGCGGGGCTGGGGTGGTGCACCACACATGCAGCTGAGGAGGCCTCTGGGAAGACTGACTTTCTACGTGACACAGCAGGATTAGCTATGGTTTATAAACCACACAGCAGTTTAGTCAGGACATCCACTACATGGTCTTTGACTATCTGGACGCTGTGTAAGATCTGAACCCAGTACTAAGGTAACATCCCTATGTAAATCTCCTTGTATACTCTAGTTTTGACAGATGAGGGTCACCATTCTGCACATATCAACACTATGGAGTATATTTCTGACCATCACTGGTTGTTTTACACACATATACAGTATATATATATATATATATAGATTTTGGAGATCTGTAGAAGTCTCTTGTTTCCCATCTTGGACTTAAAACACCTTTTCCAGTAATAAGCATATAGGAATTTATGCCTTACATTTTTTTGTATTTTAATGGCAGGATAAAAATAAAATAAAAAATGTTTCTATATTCAATTATAGGCTGTACTTCCACAATTGGCCTCAGTGTATCTGTTTGCCCTCTCCGGGGGATTTCTCCTTGGGAGATGAGGGGTCCATTAATGCCAGCTTCCTGATTCATTTTTCCAATATAGAAAAAACTTTCTCCTAACGTGACCATACAGACTCCTCCATGGGATACAGTTTTTCCTCTTGTTTTTAACACACATTTGAAATGTTTTATCTGTAACACCATTGCAGCACATGTAAGTGCATTAAATGTAATATATAGAAAAGGGACTATAATAGCACATATGTGTTTAATAGCATGGATTGATAATATATGTTTTTGCTATATTATATGTGAACACCACTGAAGAAGGAATTTATCTGAAACGTCGGGTGAAGGATCACACGCTACCGTGTGCTGTAATCTTTTTGGTGTTTTCCATACAGATTTGTACACATTCCATAACAATTTACTTATTGTCTTTATTAACATGTTTTTAGTATACTTTGCTAAATAAATATATTTTTACATTTTTAAATACGTCTAAATATTTGCTGAACAGTCCACCATTTACTGCAACAAATCTCATTGGGAAAAATTTGTAGTGTTGGGCTGCACACCTGGCTGTGTGGTGAAAGGGGGGGATTATAGCAGATCCTGAGCTGGCAGGCAACCATAAGGGCTTTGCCAGGGCATCATGTAGGTAGGGCAGGGCCTGGATTCTTTGGGCTGGGCGTGCGATTCCAGTACTGGGCTCCTCTTCCTGGGGTCTGGCGCTGCTGGTGGTAGGCAGGTCTTCTATTCTTGGTCCTGATCCCCTTATTCTTTTAGGAGGGATGGTTTCCTCCTCTGACTCAGATCCACTACTCTCTACTGCCTCGTATTCTGAACCAGAATCGGATGATAGGAGCTCCTCACTGCTATCATCATCTGACATAGTAAGGATCTTATATGCCTCCTCAGGTGTGTACATTCAGACATGATGGCGGTACTTTTGGCGGGCCTGTGTGACAGTACTGGTCTTGGTACTGACAGGTTACTGATGGCGGACCTGTGTGATGGTACTTATGGTGAGACTGTGTGGCAGGACTGATGGCAGTACTGATGACGGCCTGTGTGGCAGTACCGGTGGTGGCCTGTGTGACAGATGGGCTGTGACAGATCCAGATGTTACTGATGGCAGTACTGGTGGTGGAATGTGTCACAGATCCAGATGGGCTGTGTGACAGGTTCTCTTTATTGGGGGGTCGTGTTGTGCAGACAGTAATAGCAGTTATTTGTAGCTCGAAGATCTCTCCTTCTCTCTCCTCACACGATTGGTGTGTGAAGAGAGAGGAGGAGAGATCTCTGGAAACTGCTATATGTTTATACTTATGACCAGCTGTGATTGGACACAGCCGATCATGTGGTAAACAGCCAATTTCATTAGCTGTTTACCCTGATCAGGGATGGGCTATGTCCGAGGGACACACGCCATCCCCGATCACTATATTGCGACTCTGGGGCGTCAGGCACATCTCAACTGCTGAAAAGTGATCGGCTGTGATTGGACACAGCCAATCACATGGTAAACAGCCAATTTCATCATGATTGGGGACGGGCTATGTCCGAGGGACACACGCCGTCCCCGATCGCCGTGCTGCATGCCCCTGCGGGTGTGTGCTAGGAGGTTATCCTGCTGCATGTCATATGGCACCCAGTCAGGATAATATAACCACTGCCCGGCTGTGAAGTGGTTAAGGACCCTCGGGTGCAAGCCATCTGGTCCTGGTGACTTATTTATGTTAAGTTTTTCAAGTCTATTTCAAATTCTATCCTCTGTTAGTCATCAGGGTGCTTCCTGTGATGTGTCATGAGGATAAACATTGCAGTTTTGGTTACTGAAGACCTCTGTTTTCCCTTGTGAAGACTGAGGAGAAGAATAAATTCAATACCTTCGCCATCTCTCCATCCTTAGTAACCAGATTCCCTTCATCATTCCTAATGGGACCAATATGATCTGATCTCCCTTTCTTACTATTTATATACTTTCTTGTGATTTTTTTTTTTAATGTATTTCCCATTGGGATGCACTGGCTAATAACCTTCTTTAATATCTCTTTAAGCATATCTATTTTTCCTCCGTGTTCTTTGTTCCTAAGATTTTATCCCATTTAGTACCTACTAGGAAGGATCGTAGTCTAGGGAAGTTGGCTCTTTTGAAATTCAGTGTCTTTGTATTACCCTTATGTTTCCTAATTGTGTGATTTAAACTGAAACTAAATGACCTGTGATCGCGGTTTCCTAAATTGCCCTGTATTTCCACATCTGTGATCAGGTTCTGTATTGTTGGTATTCAGTAGGTCTTGTAACGCTATGTTTCTAGTTGGTGCATTTACCATCTAACCCATGAAATTGTCCTGCAAGACATGGTGAGCTTTAGATGAATGCGTGGTTCCTTGTGCCCAGTCTATGTCTGGATAATTGAAATCCCCCATTATAATGACACTTCCCATCCTTGCCGCTAATCCAAATTGTGATAGGAGGTCCGCCTCCCCCTCCTCCCTCTGGTTAGGGGGCCTATAGCATACTCCCAGTAATACTTTCCCCTTAGCTTCCTCCCTTTGTAGCTCTACCCATAGGGATTCCACCTCCTCCCCTGCTCCCTTAATGATGTCTCTCACATTCACTTGTACATAATTTTTGATATACAGGCATACCCTCCTCCTTTTTTACCCTCTCTATCCCTGTGATATAGGGAATACCCTTAAATGGTTGCCAGCCAATCATGAGAGCTGTTGCATCAGGTCTCTGTAATTCCTACAAAAACAAAATCCTCATCGTACAACAGTAGCTCTAGTTCTCCCATCGTGTCCGCCAGACCCCTGGCTATGGCGAACATGCCACATAGTTTAGATCGGTTGCATACCATCTCCTTATTGGGTGTTCTGAGGTTGCACATAGGACTTGTTACTGTACTTACCTCAGGTCTAGGTGGTTTAGTCAACCTACCACTAATGCCTCCAATGCTACCCACAGGAAACTCGTTCCATGCTGACTATCTCTACCTCTGGACCCTCCCCCCGTTGCCTAGTTTAAAAGCCCCTCTAACTTGTCAGCCATCTTCACTGCCAGCAGATCTGCACCCTCCTCATTTGGGTGCAGTCCATCCCTGCTAAAGAGCTGGTAACTGACTGAGAAGAGGGCCCAGTTCTCCAGGAACCAGGTCTCTTTCTACACCAGCTCCTTATTTACTTGTTTACTTCCCTAATCTCCGTATTCCATATGCTGGAAACTGAGTTGTGTTTATTTATTCCTAGATACATTTTTCCAGTGTATTGTTCCTGAAGATTGGACCATTGGTCACAGAGACGCATTGGTGGAATGCAGGTTATGTAGTCATGTGATCAATCTAGGACTATGCACAAGTTATTTCTATTGCCTTTAGAGCTTTTGGAGTATGCATTGTGGTTACGTAGCATGATATAAAATTGGTCACATGACAGTAACATAAGTCTGAATGTAAAGCCAGGAGAGATGTGTTTTGCTGCCTTTTGTGTACATTTTCGTGTCATGTGAATATATACATTATATAATATATTGAATAAAAAAAATTGTTTTACAAAAAGATACATAACAGTCTTTTATGTTGGAATATATGGTACCTTATAAACTTACAGACCTATAAAGTCTGATTATAATCAGAAGTTTTTATATGGAGTTTGGGATGCTTGTACTTTGACCAAATTACTTGATTGAAAAGTCCATAAATAGAATTACTTTCTTTGTTTCCTTTTTAAAGAAAAACAAGTCAGGACTGTCAACGCCTGTGATTCTATCCTTGCAGGTTTTCTTTAAAGAAGGCTGAATTGTAGAGTATGAAAGCATGCTATATCATAGATTGGCTGAGCATAGGTTCAATGTACTTTTGCTTCAGGTTTAGAAATGTCATATGACTGTCCCTGTTCCTACCGTTCTTCCTGTTTTGTGGGAGAAAGGGCAATCATTATGGAGCAGTCCTTAGCTGTCATGGCCACTCTGTATTGTTGAATCTGGAGAGAGAGAGAGAGAGAGATATTGCAGGCTACAACAACTATGTTCAAATACAATCAAATCCCAAACATTGTTTGAGTGTGAATAACAAAGAAAATTTGTTATATATAGTTAGTCATATTAAAAAGACACATATCCATCTAGTTCAGCCAGTAGGGCCAATTCACAGAGTGGTGACCAGTGGTTTTCCACACTAGAAAAATACCAGTCATCGCTAGGACACACAGAAAGCAATTGTTTCCTATGTGTCCTATTCACACTACAACACTGCACTGCAGTGATTTGCAATAAAATGAAGACATAGTTCCAGCGCCACATGTGAAGGGAACGTGAGGCATCGGCTCCGGAGGGGATAGTTTATAACGCAGGCTAATACCACACAAGGTCGCGGCGGAATGCCGCCTCTCCCGCTTGCCGAGTGTGGATGGACCGTTTCATAATACACAGCAGCCACGCTCCGCTCCAGTACTCTCCCTGACAGGCTGGCAGCAGAGACACAGACATCCAAGATTGCAGACGGCATGGTCTCACACAGCACAAGCTTCCCAGCCCTATTTGTCAGCTCAGTTCCCGTGCTCTCAGAGGAGGAATATGGCAGAATTGCTCAGGCTGTGGAGGCCCTGCTATCACCCTCCATTACAGCAGTGGTGGATAGGCAGTGTCAGCAGGCATTGATCAGATCCGCAAAGAGCTGAGGGATAATGCAGGCAGGATATCTGAGGCTGAACACCACATCTCAGAGCTGAAAGAAAAAATAAATCCTAAGCTCTCACACTGCAGCACACCAAGCCTCTCAAACCCAGCAATACATTCTAGATAAATTGGACGATTTAGAAAATCAATCTGGCAGGAACAACCTGTGAATCATCAGCCTCCCTGAAACTTACAGCTCTGAATCTCTGATGGATCTGTGCACCTCACGCATTCCTGAAGCCCTGGGGATTAAATCCCCCTGCATGGTAGAAAGAGCCCACCGTCTGGGGGCCCCATCAAATGAACATTGCACCCCACGCCCCATCATTGCCCGATATTTAAATTACTCGGAGAGAGTGACCATACTAAAAATCCTTTCGAAATGCCCGTACCTTTCAACTGGCTGGCCACAAGCTGATGTTATTCGCTAATTACTCCCAAGAAGTATTTTGCAGGCGGAAAGGCCTTTCAGCCTATTTGCTCGGCTTTACACCTAAAGGGTCTAAAATTCACTCTAGCATACCCCACTATTCTGAGGCTCACCGACCACTCAGAGGAGACCAAATCCTCACACCCTGAGGAAGCCACCTCCTATATGCAAACCTATCTACACATCATGCAGGAAACCTCTGATTCTCCTTCATCTTGTGTTTCTCAGGCCTCGGAGAGGTATAATATTCCTCTCCGCATCTCCCCCCCTCGTTTACCACCTGTTCTAACTGGCCTTTGCCTCACCCTACCCTCTAACCTTTCCACCCCCCCCCCAGTGCCTCAATAACACTTTACACACGTCCCATCAAATCTAGTCACCTATCTTAAACACCAGTTCATGTACTTACTCTGTAGCCACCTTCCAAATCAGCACACACCATGAGGATCCCATCCTGGAATGTCAAAGGACTAAGATTCCCACATAAAAGGGTGGCAATCCTCCGCCACCTTAAAAGGATCAAAATGGACAGGAGAAACACTTACCTATGGAGGACTTTTTCCGTAAGCTTTGGGTAGGCCAAGTGTTTGGCTCTGCGCTGGTAAAAAGCAAGGCAGGCGTAATGATTCTCATCCACAAAAATCTCTCATGCGAGATAGTCTCAGTGTAACATGATGCTGGTCACCTCCTAACTACAAATGCGTGTATCCAACAGGGACATAGTCATCACCAACGTTTATGCCCCCAACTCCCCTAATAAAAATGCATTCAATCTGGCCTTAGAACCATTATCCCAATACCTGCTCTTTCAATCCAATCTCCGAGGCATTCACATAGGACGCCATGAACTCCGCCTAGCATTATTTTAAGACTATATCCTCGTCTTCATCTCTAATTAGTTAAAGATGACATGCCCCACATCCAAGACATTTTTACCTGCCTTCAAACTTGCTTAGGCCTACGCCTTAACTTTTCTAAGAGTGAGATTCTCCCCTTATACCACAACCCCCCCCCCCCCCCCCCCCGTTGTTTCAATCTTTAAGATTGCCAAGCAATTCATTACCTACCTGGGAATAAAGATTGATAAATTTCCTTCTTCTCGCTATCATTTAAATTTATTTCTGGTGGTTACTAAGGTCATAGGTGAACTGGAGACATAGATGGACCTTCCGCTCTCGTTCCTCGGCAGTTGTCACCTTTTCAAAATGGCCAGCTTTACTAGACTTCTTTACCCTTGTTAGGATAGCCCTTTTACGTATAACACTAGTCCTGACTATTCACTTTTTATCATCCAATTATAATTACCTTATAGCCGACGACTTTGTTGACCACACTCACATCTGTGCACAGGGAACAGTGTATACAAACTTGCCACAACACAAGTGGATTACATACACTGTCCAGTTTATTTCCCTTGTACAGAATGTTAAACAGAAAAGAAAGATGGGCGTTACTAATCATTTTCCACCAATAAGGGGTACATGTTCAAATTACATATTTCCTTTCCATATGCACTTAACCAATCATAATGACATATATAATAAACTCTGTATCTGAGCAACACCCATTATGTCACTGTGGAAAACCCCTTATAACTCCAGACAGACTGTCTCATGACACATACGCAAGTTCCTCATTTTGGGTTTTGATTTAAACACAAACCTGTTTACACAATATATTTACTTACTGTTAAGCAAAATAATACACTTAAAGGAGCAGTCCAGCCTTAAATCGCAAAACACAGTATGAACATAAGGCGGGCTTTTTACATGACCCTTTGAATCCTCTCTGTAACAAAAATGTAAGTGTAGGATAGTTTTGCCTTAGCGAGATTTGATGTGATCTGTAGAAGTAGTGTAATTGTAGATGTAGTTTAATTCTGGGTTATTAAAAATATAGTATTCAATATCAGTCATGCACATATGTTCTTTCATTAGCATTTGAAAAGGACAGAGCCAGTTTCTAGAATCAAAGTGACACCTAGATGCCAATAAAAGTTCCCATTAGAGGAAACAGATTGCCACCTTCCTGAGGCTTCAAAGAAAAGTGCTAGTCATTTTGGCACATTGATCTGCAGGGGGCATTTGCAAGGCCCTGGCTGGTCTGCAAACTCTGATTAATATCAACAGATCTAAGGAACCTATTTTATCTCTCATAAAAGCTAAAATATTAGCGGCAGAGAGATGAAAAAAATTCCTTTTGATCGTACACGTGATGGGTTACGTGTACATGTAACTCTGTATTTTTAGCATGTGTGGAATCCTAGAGAACCACACAAAATCGTTATATGGCACCTGATTGGTACTGTCTAGATCGGACTGATGCACTGGTATCGGAAATCCTATCCATGACCCAGCAATTCAGCGCCATTCTGGGCCAATTTGACTCTGGTCATTTCAAAACACAAAACATCCCGTGGGTTGAGACAGGAACACCCCCGGGGTTGATTGGCCAAAGGCTAGAGTCCAGCCCACATCCATATTTCAATAAATTGGGTAGCCTGAGATATGGACATCCTTCTTCCACAAAGCCAGTTCGAAACTGGGGAGTTCCCACATGTACAAAATATGCTTCTACTAACGTATAGACTCGGTAAAGTTTATTTCTGTTTTTATTCCTTTTTATTTTCATAGCAAATTTCCAATTGTTGTGATTAACACTGGGGTTGAAGCTTGCAGGATAGCTCGAGGAACCCTGGAAGCGTGAGCTAATTGCTAGATTGCTCCCCAACCCTTAGAGGTGACACCCGTGGTATACAGGACCCTCACTGGTTAGCTTCCCGCGTATGGATAGGAAAATCTTCAGTTCCAACAGTCAGATATGACTAACTTCAGATGTATGCTCAACGCTTTCACTCCAAGTGTAAATAGGCAGAAAAATACCCCAGAGAAAAAAAGAAAAAAAAAGGGGAATAAAAAACGATCTAAGTGTAGCTAAAAAAATCATTTCATTTAAATTAAAAAAATTCAGGGACTGTGATAGTCAACAATATCATGTAATAGCTCATACAGTGTCTCTATTTCATTTCATATAGCTGCCACAAGATGCCAGTGTGGCAGCATGTATAGCACCAGAGAACAAAGCACACTGCAAAAAAACAAACAAAAACTACACGGCGGGTGACGTCCGCAACAAGCTCCTCCCCCATACGTACATTACGTCCTATCAGGACTTTGTCAGCGGTGGGTGGAGCTAACGGTGTCACCCTTCACATTTAAATAGTGCTCTTGTTGCCATAGTGAGCCTAAACACTGCGGAGCAGCGGCGACCGGAAACGGAAGCCAGCCAGCCATACATGCCAAAATACCGATGCTTCTATTATGGGGACACACAAATGAGCATCCATACAGAGTACACCACTATAATTAATATCGATTGGAAAAAAGGACAAAGCGGGCCCAAATAGCATCCATGACTTAATTAAAAAAAACACTGTCAGTATGATATAATGCCAAATGAATATATCGAAGCATTTATTTTATTCAAAAAATCTATTTTTTTAAAATCAGTTTTTTAAAACCATAAAAAAAAAAAAAAAAAGATATAATAAGGAAATAAAAAGTTAATATTTGGACAGTTCACCTGCAGTCTAGTATAAGAGAAAAAAAAAACGCGTTTTGTCCTCAGACATCGTCTGGGGTGCCCATCCACTGCTGCCAGACTCACTTTTATAGTAAAAAAAGCCCATTAGACAAGACTCACTTCACATGTGTCGCCGCATATCACTTCCGGTTTGTAGGGGTCAGAAATGGCCGCCGGGCGTGCGTTCCACGCCTCTATTTCAATATCCCACCTCTATGTTCATAATAGGCATACTCTTATGATATCCCTATATGGGTAACCAAGAATCATGTATGCCCGAATTGGTAAATATAAACCTTTGTACTCAACTCCTTTTGATTATAAATATGTCCCCCTCGTGTGCTGGAATGCACATCAGCTACAGCTCTTATTATTGTGTTTACACTGTTTACATGAGGGGCATTTACCACATGCATAAGTCCTTAGTTACCGGGGGATCAACCACACTAGGGGTCAGTATGTCCCTGTCAGGAACCATAAAACAGACTGAGACAGAAGTACAATCAAATCACACTTTTATTAATAAAAATAAAAAGGTAAATAGAAAAAAGTGTAGTCAAGGATAGCCAGTCCAGTAGCCAGATCGGGTAGTCAGCCAGTCCAAAGTTCATCAACCAGATCGGGTAATCAACCAGTCCAGACGTCAGGGATCCAAGAAGAGCAACTGCAAGCAGGATAAGAAGCCAGGAGGGATGTCAGAAAGCCAGTCTTGAAACAACAGCAAGAGATGGTTCCTTGTGATGTGACTAACGCAAAGGCAAAGGAAAGAGTGAGCTGGAAGGCTTTAAATAGGCAGGTCAGACGAGCATCATCGGGAACAGCAGGTAACTGTGGAAAGAGAAGAGAGCTGGCAATTAGCCGACAGCTGAGCGGCCAGACCAGAGGAGGAAGGGCTAAGCCAGCCCCGACAGTACCCCCCTCAATGACCCCTCTCCCTCGGAGGGCCACCGGGCTTGAAGGGAAACCGTCTATGGAACTCGCGGAGGAGGACAGTGGCATGTACGTCAGAGGATGAAACCCAGGAGCGTTCCTCTGGACCGTAACCCTTCCAATACACCAGGTATTGTATGCGCCCACGGAACCTACGGGAGTCAACAATGGATTGTACCTCATACTCCTCATAGTTCTCAACCTGAATAGTGTGAGGACATGGCACCGAGGTGGTAAACCGGTTACAGACTGATGGTTTCAATAAGGAGACATGAAACACATTAGAGATGCACATACTAGGAGGAAGGTCCAACGCATAAACTACTGGGTTAATCCTGCGAAGGATACGGAAAGGCCCAATAAACTGAGGTGCAAACTTCAGTGAGGGAACATGAACCCAGAGGTTGCGAGATGACAGCCAGACCCTGTCCCCAACCTGGTAGGAAGGCACAGGCAGGCGTCTGCGGTCAGTACGGAGTATGTACCTATCATTAGCATGATGCAAAGCCTCCTGAACTTGTACCCAAGTGGAACGAAGACCACGGAGATGCTCCTCTAATGCAGGAATACTCTGCGGAACAAACGAGTCCGGCAACATGGAAGGTTGGAAACCATAATTCGCCATAAATGGAGACAATCGGGAGGCAGAATTCAAGGCACTGTTGTGAGCAAACTCTGCCCAAGGTAATAGGTCAGACCAGTTGTTATGATGGTCAGAAATATAGCAACGTAGGAATTGCTCCAAGGACTGAATGGCTCGTTCTGCAGCCCCATTAGACTGCGGGTGATATGCAGAAGAGAACGCAAGCTGGATTCCAAACTGTGCAAAAAAGGCTCGCCAGAACCGGGAGACAAACTGACTTCCCCTATCCGAGACAATCACCTTGGGTAGCCCATGTAAGCAAAAGATCTCCCGAGCAAAAATGGAAGCCAATTCCTTAGAGGTGGGCAACTTATTAAGTGGAATACAATGACACATCTTTGAGAACTGGTCAACCACCATAAGGATAACAGTGTTGCCTTGGGAGTTGGGCAATTCCACAATGAAATCCATAGACAGATGAGTCCAGGGCCTCTCTCCATTGGGAATGGGTTGTAGGAGGCCCACTGGAAGGTATCGTGGAGTCTTAAGGCCCGTACACACGGTCGGACTTTTTGACAACAAACATGCAAATTAGCTGTTTTGGAGCAACATCCGACTGTGTACGCTCCATCGGACAAACTTTTTCTGTTTTCATCGGACTTTTGTTGGCTCTGCGAACGGACAAACTTTTTGACAACAGAAGTCCGATGGAGCAAATTCCGACCGTGTGTATGCAAAAGCATCGGACTTTTGTACAAGGTACAAACACGCATGCTCAGAACCATTGCAAACGATCAGACTACAATACAGAAGTTGACCAAAGGTGGCGCTGGAGTCATTGAACGTCCTCTTTTGAAGTGGCGTCCGTACGTTGTGACGTCACCACGTTCGTGTTTGTTGTCAAAAAGTCCGACCGTGTGTATGCAATACAAACTTGTGGACAACACACTTTGTACAAAAGTCCACGGAAAAGTTTGTACAAGTCCGACCGTGTGTATGGGGCTTTACTCTGAGCACACACGGGACAGGCAGCTACGAAGGCAGTAACATCAGCCCATAGACTAGGCCACCAGAATTGTTGGGAGATGGCCCAAATTAGTTGATTCTTCCCAGGATCGCCAGCTGCCTTGGGAGAATGGTATGTCTGGAGCATTGCAGTACGGAGGACTAGTAAACGGGGGGTAGTGGTGCGCTGTACTATGACAGGGGTGGTGCAACCTTAAGAGGTGGTGGACTGTATGGGCACTTGAATAATATTGTACACTAAGACGTTCAGCATTCAGCATGGGGGTCCCTCAGTGATTGGTATATATATATATAGGGTTAAAGAGATGTGGAGGAAGGATGCCCCATAGTGTAGTAGTTTTAACCATAAACGTTTTATTAAAAAGGTAAATAAAGTACTCACAAACATAAGATATTTAAAAACGCTGTACAAACGAGCAACGAGCTCGGTATGCGTCACTTCCGGTAGCTCTCATCCCGACGCGTGTTCGCCGCGGGTCACGTGACTTCATCACGTGACTGATGAAGTCACGTGACCCATGACGAACACGCGTCGGGACGAGAGCTACCGGAAGTGTACAGCGTTTTTAAATATCTTATGTTTGTGAGTACTTTATTTACCTTTTTAATAAAACGTTTATGGTTAAAACTACTACACTATGGGGCATCCTTCCTCCACATCTCTTTAACCCTATATATATACCAATCACTGAGGGACCCCCACGCTGAATGCTGCTGAGTTACCATTTAAAGGGACCATACAGCGCAATAGGCAGGATACTAACGCCAGGACCTGGGGACACCACAGCGGGACCTTAAAGGCAAAGAGCACCAAGGCCCCCGAGGATATACATGTCACATGCTGTTACCTTACAGCTGTAAGGTAAGGGGACACCCATAATCAGATCACACAGGATCACAAGGGATATACCCACCATCACCAGCATCACCATCAATTGCATTTTGTTCACCAGTATTTTGGACATGTTATATTTAAGCACTGGCACCTTATGCGATTTCTTTGGATGTAATCGCCACATTTTGCACAGTGTAATGGACATTTAGTTATTTTAATTTTTTTCGTTGTTTTATTCGCATTGTTTCAACATTGTATTTCGGTGTAGAGGGATTTTTCACTTATATTTTATTCTCTAGCACTGGCACTTTATGCGATTCTTTGGATGTAATCTCCACATTTTGCACAGTGTAACGGACATTCTGTTTATTTTAACTTTTTTGTTTTCAACTGCATTGTTTCAGCATTGTATTATGGTGTAGAGGGATTTTGCACTTGTAGTTTTATTTTCTAGCACTGGCACTTTATGCGATTTTTTGGCAGTTTTAACAAATCGCATTTGGAATCGCTTGCTTTAAACACTTTGAATATATATTTTGATTTGCATTTTTTTCTCTTATATTAAAATTTACCTCTGATTTTGAAAGGAATGTTAGTGTTTTTGAGGGTTTGCGTTATCCCCCTATAAGAGTATATACTGATCTATATATACGTTCTGCATAGTCTACAAGCAGTCTTTTATGCAATGTCAAATTAGCTTCTTAATAACCTCTTAGTGTACAATATTATTCAAGTGCCCATACAGTCCACCACCTCTTAAGGTTGGACCACCCCTGTCATAGTACAGCGCACCACTACCCCCCATTTACTAGTCTTCCTTACAGGGGTTCAGGTACCCCACTTCAGTGTGTGCAGTAGAACGGCCCTTCTCTTACCCTGATTAGGCGCAGGAATACCTTTCTATACTTATATTGCAGTACGGAGACTCTCTGGGACAAAGCAGCGGTCACAAGGTTTATCAGGAGGAGCATGGACCTGAGCAGCAAGAATTTGGTCACTGAAAGGAGAAGTAAGACTGGTGCGAACCGTAGCCAAGATGCAATCAGGAGGAATCATAGGAGCCGGAACTGACTCCGACTTGGAAGTGGAGGAAAATTGTCGTGACAAGGCATCAGCTCTTACATTCTCAGTACCGGGTAAGAATGAGACAATGTAATTAAAGCTCGACAAGAAAAGAGCCCATCGCGCCCTTCTGGGGGAGAGTCGCTTAGCTTCAGACAAGAATGTAAGATTCTTATGGTCAGTAAGAATAAGAACGGGCACAGTGGTACCTTCAAGGAGATGTCTCCATTCTTTCAGGGCTAAAATGATCGCCAACAGCTCTCTGTCACCAATCTCATAATTGCATTCAGCAGGTGACAATTTCTTGGAAAAGTAGCCACACGGATGCATAGGGCTCTCAGAGTTAGGACGTTGAGACAGAAGGGCGCCAACTCCAGTCTCAGAAGCATCAACTTCTAGGATAAAAGGCTATGTAGGATCAGGATGTGCCAACACAGGAGCAGAAAAAGGCAGCTGTTATGGTTATGCAATAGAGTTCGTCTGCTTACCTGTCTCCATGTGTTCATCTCTAGAGACCAGCCGACCCTCACCTGTCTGCTTTTGTAATCCATCCTCTGGCATGGCTCCACCCTTGCTCCTATCAGAGAACTCTATATTAACCTGTGTACTGCAGGCCAATCCTGCTGATCAACCTTTGTGTGTTAGCTTCCTGTTACCTGCCGTGTGCTCTGCTGTTGTTCTGTTACCGACTTTGGCGTGTCCTGGACTATCCCTGTTTGCCTGTGATCCTGACCTTTTGGCGTGTCCCTGACTATTCCTGTCTGCTTGTGGCCCCGACCTTGGCTTTGTCCCTCACCATCCCTATCCTGTTGCCTACTGTGGGTGTGAGCTGGGGGACCCTGGGGGTCACGACCTGAAGCCAGTTGCAGCCAAGTCCATCCTCACCACTAGAGGCTCTGGTTTACACCTGCTGGCTCTTAGACTCCGCGCCCCAGGGAATCTTACACTCTAACCCGGTGTTAATCCATCTTGGTGTTCTGGCAGCCCTGCCTTCCTATCACCTTGACCTCCGTCCGCAGCAGTCAGCCATAGGGTCCACAACCTTGCGGTGCACTCCTGATCCCTACGGTGTGCATCTGTCACCTGGCCTCAAGGTGACCTGACAGCAGCCTTGAGAGTCTCAAAGGCCTTAATGGACTCCGGAGACCAACTCTGTGGGTTACCGTCCTTTCTGGTCATATCAGTCAGAGGCTTGACCAGAGATGAGAAGTTACGAATAAACTTCCGATAGTAGTTGGCAAAGCCCAGGAAATGCTGCAGAGGACGTAAACCCACGGGTCGAGGCCACCGTAGGACTGCCGACAGTTTCTCTGGGTCCATCGAAAAACCAGCAGTGGAAATGATGTAACCTGTTCACAATGGAACTCGCACTTCTCCAGTTTACAATAGAGATTGTTCTCTCTTAGTTTCTGAAGTACACGACAGACATCTGTGTGGTGGCTCCCCAGGGACTTGGAAAATATGAGGATATCATCGAGATAAACCACCACACACAATTGCAGCAAATCTCGGAGGACATCGTTAATAAATTCCTGTAAAACTGCCGGGGCGTTACAAAGGCCAAAAGGCATTACCGGGTATTCATAATGGCCTGTTCTGGTATTAAACGCAGTTTTCCACTCGTCACCCTCCTTAATGTGCACAAGATTGTATGCCCCTCTCAGGTCAAGCTTTGTGAAAACCGTTGCTCCCTTGAGGCGGTCAAATAACTCTGTAATCAACGGAATCGGGTAAGCATTCTTAATCGTGACACAATTGAGACCCCTATACTCTATACAAGGTCTCAGTTCCCCGCTCTTCTTTTTCACAAAGAAGAAACCAGCACCAGAAAGTGTGTCAGCAACATACTCCTCCATGGCCTTATCCTCCAAGACCGACAAAGGCTAAACCCGGCCACGAGGAGGTATGGCACCAGGTTGAAGGTCAATTGCGCAATCATAAGGCCAGTGTGGAGGCAAACTACCGGTTTGACCTTTATCAAAGACATCGCCAAAATCACGGTACTCCTCCGGCAGGGATGGGAGTGAAGCGGTGCACAGGACCTTGGATACCTTCAGGAAGCATGTCTCACTGCATTGTGGTGACCAGGAGAGAACCTCAGCACGGAGCCAATCAAAAGAGGGGTTGTGCCTCTGTAACCAAGGATAACCAATAACCAGCGGAAATCTGGGTGAGGAAATAACTTGGAATTGGATTATCTCATGGTGAAGAGCCCTTACGGCCATGGACAATGGAATCGTCCCATGAGTCACATGGGCAGGCTGTAAAGGTCTCCCGTCAAGAGCCTCAATGGCAAGTGGAGTGTCACGAAGCTGCAGCGGAATCGAGTGCTGCAAAACAAATGCAGCATCAATGAACAGGCCTGCAGCCCCAGAGTTTATTAGAGCCTGTATCTCGATGGACAACTCAGCCCAAGAAAGGTATATTGTATTAAGGTGCTTGGTACTAATAGAAACTATACCAAATGTTAGGGGTTGGTATCCTCCTCCTTATTTTGCACAATATGAAAAAAAGGGGGGAGGCATAAGCACAAAGAACTCCCAATGTTTAAGCGTGCCGTGCAAATATATAAGAGGACTATCTCGATACCATAATAAAATTGATTTTTATTACATAACAAAGTAAAAAATACATATACATATATAAACATTAAAAAGGAAAAGTTACAAAGCCTGAGAATACTTCATAACATTTATATGAGCATACAACCAGAAAAAATAGGCATCTCCAATTCTCTATTGTACAGGAGAGGCCAGTGAACCAAAAAGAAGTTTGTGCCCAAACTGATAGCGATGTTTTTCTCTCTCAACTAGTTTCGCGACCATCAGTCGCTTCTTCAGGAGATGTTTGGGACATATCTAATTTTAAGTAAATAATAATTTACAGTTAGAGGTACAGTGCCTTGCGAAAGTATTCGGCCCCCCTTGAACTTTTCAACCTTTTGCCACATTTCAGGCTTCTGTTGTAATATATATATATATATATATATATATATATATATATATATATATATATATATATATATATCATATGTTGTAATATGTGTATATATATATGTGTGGGTGTGTATGTCCATGTATTTTATATATGGTGTTATGGACACATACAGTACAAGATTGACCAGGCCAGATTTCAGTTGACTGAGTGACTTGTCCAAGCCAACTGCATTTTTAACATATCAAAGGGACAGCTGAAGACCCTTTGATGTGTTAATCTTATGCAAGTCTACCTGGGTGTGTGAGGTATGGCCTGTTAAGCTAATTGAACATTTCATAGAAAAAGTATTTGATGGTAATTAGATTGGAGGGAGGTATTCATGGGAAACATTTGGTTGACCTAGCAGAACACCCCCCCCCCCCCCCCCCCCGTGTCAGACCAGTACTTGAGAGGACATTCAAGCTGGCATTCAGTCAGTCTTGTCTGGGTGTGTGTGTGTAAAGGCACCAAGGATTAAGGAATATGGAGCTCTGAATATGTTCTAGATTTGTAAGATATACTCTGTTGGATTTTGTCATCTGTTACAAGACTTTGTTCTGTATTGGAAGTCAATAAAGTGCATCTCTCTGGAAGAATTGGGTTGCTGCGGAAGAGTACTTATAATAACGAATTAATCATCTACCCACGCTATACATATATTATATCGCTACATTGGTGCCGTTCAAGTGACCAGAAGATCATTTTCAGGACTTAGTAACAGAAGTCGGTGGTGACAACAATCCTGTGAGGTGGACAGAAGTTTGATGGAGACCTGTACTGTGACTCTAATGTTTGGTTGTGACATAAGAGAGTCTGATCTACAAAATTAAAGAAGTTTGGAACCCCAGAATTATTCTCTGGAGACTGGAAACAACAAGAAAAGGACTGTGTCGTGTACCAGAAGACCTGAACTGGAGGCTGAAGGAGTAACTAATGCGGTGAGTAAAATATTTCCTTTTTTTTAATTATTAGTAATATAGTCAAAATGCTTACTCAGTGTGAAGCTAGTGTCAGTGATGATAAAGTTAACAGATGGGTATTAAAATGTATTAAGCGTCATGGCGGTCCTTATGAAATTCCAGAAAAATGTAAGCAGACGTGGACTGTGATGAAGGAATTTTTAGAGAAAAATATTTTTGATAGCAACATTTCAGAAAGTAAAAGGAAGGGTTGTATTGTGCAGGGCTTATTATCTTGCTGTTTAACCATGGAAAGTTCTTTGAAGGATAAGGTTGAGGAAATTACCCAATTACAGAATGCAGTTGCTAATAGCAACAATGTTTGTGAGAGGTTACAAAACCAATCAGACACTGAGACAGTAAATTTAAAATTGCATGCAGTTACCATTGGGGGAGCTTTGCTTGAGAAATCTGAACGCTGTGATGAATTATCAGAGGAAAATGAGAGATTAAAATTAAGAATTATGGAATTAGAGAAGAGATCTCAGGAATGCAGATATGCATCAAATCTTGGATTCAACAATCTGCAGCAAAATACAAACACAAACTTTCTATCAAATGATAGAGAACCTCATATTAAATCTGATAATTTGTTGCCAGCCGCACCCCACTGTGACCTCCACAATTTATAACAATATTAATAACACAGGTGAAATTCAACTTGTAATGAAGCAATTATAAAAGAATTAGATGCAATTCTTAAAGAATTAGGAATGATTCCCTGTCATGATTTGAACAGATTTTTAAAATGGTTTTGTGACTTGCAGAATGTCAGAGATGTGTACAGTCTAAACCCATCTGACTTAGAAAGAGTTTTGCAACATTCTATAGGAAGTGGTCTTTGGATGAGAATTAAACAGATCTGTATTCAGCCTGTGAGGACAAGGGACATATTACTGGAATTATTACGTGTTTTGTATGGTGTACGTTCTGATGTTACTATTCATGGGAGGATCCAACAAATGCAAAATGAATCTCCCTATGAATTGTCACATAGGATAGCAACTATTATGGACTTATTGGTCAGTAATAATCTTGCATTTGAGCATGGTGGCTTGATACATATGAATATGTTTCTAGATGCTTTGCATGAAGATATCAAACAAAATATCTTATTAGTTACGCCAAATCCTCGTGATTTAAAAGACGTATTGTTGAGAGCAGACCATTTATGGAGAAAGTCAAGTGAGCAGGATGTCAAAATTGATTTAGCCAAATTGTTTAGGACAAATACTGAACATAAAGATCAAAAGATAATATCTTATGAAAAACACCCAGGGAGGAGACACCAGGTCAAACATAGGTGATATTAATTTGAAAAACAGAGCTGACCAAAATAATAAGAAAAGGTCCAAGACCTGGATACCATTTTCTCAGTTAAAACAGAAATATGACCACCTGAAGATTGAGTATGATAAGCTGAAAATAGAACATTACACATTATTGGAAAAGTTGAACAGATTCCTGGGTGTCATAAATGAAGATGTACCATCTCCAGATCTGTTTTTGAATGCAAATGACACTTCTTTAGCAGTGGGGGTGAATTAGCTTCAAACTGTAAATGTGTAAATAGTACTTTGTTTTAACTTCAAATAATGTTTGAAGACCTTGCTAATGAGTTATTTTGTTGGAGAGTTTTTTGTCTTTCAGATATTGCTGGAGATGCATGTGAATAGCAGAAGCACTAGAAGTATCTGAAATTGCTGGCTAGTGGGGGAGAAACGCTGAATTCATGGACTCTCTCAATATTCATCAAGCAATGGACTTTTTTTGAACATCCAAATTTTCTTTTCAATTGACTTTTCTTCCTCGACGCCCTATTTTTTATTTTTATCCCTTTCCCAGATATATTTTTTAATTTCATTATGTTTTATTTCTTGAACGTTATCTTAAAACCAGAGCAAAGCATTTAAACCTAAAATAATTTTCATAACATCCGTACATATTACATATTGCATATTGATCAATATATTTGACATCTAAGGTGAGATGCTGCACAATGGCTTGGTATAGCATAAGTTATAGCATGTTGGGTGGTTTTCCTAAATTTATAAGAGGGGTGACTGAAATTCATCACCCCAGTCATGATTTGAAACTTTGTTGAATCAGTTGTTTATAATATACTAAAGGCTATGACACATATGGATGAAAAATACCTTTCTACCTTTCATGGTGAGGATACTGGCAAGAATTTCCACTGCCGCTTTGTCTGGATAGAAGATTTAATAAACACTGATGTCACGCTGATTCTATCTGAACCATCGTATGAGGGTATACCATTCAGGTGGAATTATGGACTGAATGATCCAAGTAACTGCTCTATTGAAAGCTATGAGGGGTTGGCCTACGGCAACTTACAAAAATTAATTTTGTCTGGCAATCAACAAATTCAGGTACTTGACAGGTACACAACAGGTCATCGTTGCTCAAATAGGAAATGGAAAGAAGCAGATGTGAATTGTAAAATGCTCAGATGGACTCATGAATGTCAAGTGCAAGTAAATATTTTGCAGCACAGAGTTTTTACTGCCATATCCAAACCTTTTGACCTTGAAACTGAGTGCTGGTACATTGATTATTACATTTATTATGAAGATGAAAGTAGAATATTTGTGTAGAAGCATCTTTAAAAATGAAAACCTTGAGCCTGGAGATGAGAGAATCCTGGACTGTGGATTGGAGCTCCCAGAGCATACCAAGTTTACTTTCAGTGAGATGGTGAGAGATGTGATGAAGTCAGACCGAAGAATGGACTGTGACATCAGCTCGTCTTTGCGCAATATTCAAGATCTTGATGTGATATAATAAGGCCTAACAGCTATATGACCACGGATGTTTACCAAATCCTTTTCCAGTCATGGTCTAAAGTTATATTATCTAACAATAATATATATATTATATGTTGTAATATGTGTATATATATATATGTGTGGGTGTGTATGTCCATGTATTTTATATATGGTGTTATGGACACATACAGTACAAGATTGACCAGGCCAGATTTCAGTTGACTGAGTGACTTGTCCAAGCCAACTGCATTTTTAACATATCAAAGGGACAGCTGAAGACCCTTTGATGTGTTAATCTTATGCAAGTCTACCTGGGTGTGTGAGGTATGGCCTGTTAAGCTAAGCCAGTCAGACCAGTACTTGAGAGGACATTCAAGCTGGCATTCAGTCAGTCTTGGCTGGGTGTGTGTGTGTGAAGGCACCAAGGATTAAGGAATATGGAGCTCTGAATATGTTCTAGATTTGCAAGATATACTCTGTTGGATTTTGTCATCTGTTACAAGACTTTGTTCTGTATTGGAAGTCAATAAAGTGCATCTCTCTGGAAGAATTGGGTTGCTGCAGAAGAGTACTTATAATAACAAAACAAATTAATCATCTACCCACGCTATACATATATTATATCACTACAGCTTCAAACAAAGATATAAAATTTTTATTTTTTGTGAAGAATCACCAACAAGTGGGACACAATTGTGAAGTGGAACGAAATCTATTGGATTTTTGAAACAATTTTAACTAATAAAAAAATGAAAAGTGGGGCGTGCAAAATTATTCGGCCCCCTTGCGTTAATACTTTGTAGAGCCACCTTTTGCTGCGATTACAGCTGCAAGTCGCTTGGGGTATGTCAGTATGTCAGTTATATCAGTTTTGCACATCGAGAGACTGAAATTCTTGCCCATTCTTCCTTGCAAAACAGCTCGAGCTCAGTGAGGTTGGATGGAGAGCGTTTGTGAACAGCAGTTTTCAGCTCTTTCCACAGATTCTCAATTGGTTTCAGGTCTGGACTTTGACTTGGCCATTCTAACACCTGGATACGTTTATTTGTGAACCATTCCTTTGTAGATTTTGTTGTATGTTTGGGATCATTGTCTTGTTGGAAGATAAATCTCCGTCCCAGCTTCAGGTCTTTTGCAGACTCCAACAGGTTTTCGTCCAGAATTGTCCTGTATTTGCCTGCATCCATCTTCCCCTCAATTTTAACCATCTTCCCTGTCCCTGCTGAAGAAAAGCAGGCCCAAACCATGATGCTGCCACCACCATGTTTGACAGTGGGAATGGTGTGTTGAGGGTGATGAGCTGTGTTGCTTTTACGCCAAACATATCGTTTTGCATTGTGGTCTGATACTCCTTCCATTTCAAAATGATCGCTTGCACAATGCTCCTTGGGATGTTTAAAGCTTGGGAAATCTTTTTGTATCCAAATCCGGCTTTAAACTTCTCCACAACAGTATTACGGACCTGCCTGGTGTGTTCCTTGGTCTTCATGATGCTCTCTGCGCTTTCAACAGAACCCTGAGACTATCACAGAGCAGGTGCATTTATACAGAGACTTGATTACACACAGGTGGATTCTATTTATCACCATTAGTCATTTAGGACAACATTGGATCATTCAGAGATCCTCGCTGAACTTCTGGAGTGAGTTTGCTGCACTGAAAGTAAAGGGGCCGAATAATTTTGCACGCCCCACTTTTCATTTTTTTATTAGTTAAAAAAGTTTCAAAAATCCAATAGATTTCGTTCCACTTCACAATTGTGTCCCACTTGTTGGTGATTCTTCACAAAAAATAAAAATGTTATATCTTTATGTTTGAAGCCTGAAATGTGGCAAAAGGTTGAAAAGTTCAAGGGGGCCGAATACTTTTGCAAGGCACTGTATCTCTACATCATACTGCTGTACCTTACATGCCATGTTGTCTGCTAGCTGACATGCACTGACTTTTCCATATCTTTAGGCGGAGTACCATTACCTTTTCAGTGATGTTTGTCTATTTCTTTGTTAACCACTTGCCGCCCACACATAGTACCCTTTTTTTCAAATGACCTTTTATTTTAATTTTAACAGTAACATTATATATCTTTTCAAACTTGGCAAAGGCCCCCCCTACTAGAAGATGTGGCTTTGTAAAAAGGGACTGCTTTGTTTACCAAAGAATTCCTTGTTGCCAATGTTGGCGCAGAGGAGTTTTTCCAGGATAGGATAATCAACTTCCTAGCATAAAATAATAATAGAGTAAGAGGAGTGCGTGTGGTAGCCAGGGGTTCAACAAGCTTAATAAACAAACTTCAACAGACAAGGGAATAGAAATGGAAATGACTAATGTGATACATGTTGCGACCTCCCACCAAAAGGGTTTAATGGTAGGACACTCCCAAAAAATATGCAAAAAGTTTGCGACTGGCATGGAGCATGTCTGTGCCCACAGTACATGGATGGGTGGTGGCTGCAGACTAGGCAATGTACCTGTATGCCACAACATACTTTCGGGTATTGGACACACATGAGCGTGCCCCGTTGACCTGTTCTGTGATTGGAAGCAGCATGAGTTTGTCACTAGGTTACAGCCAATGATTAGGATTGTATACCCGCTGATCAGCTGTGGCCAATCACAGCACAGATGGCACAGCATCCATATGGTTTCTTCTTCCATGAGTTATTTTTGTTCAGGGAGAGAAAACAACCAGGTTCTGTGTGAGTACAAGCAACACACATACATTTGAATACAGATGTTAGGCACATTTAATCCTTTGATTGCCATGTCACCCAGCCAGTGCCATTAGTACGATGTCTGTATTAGTGTTACTAGCGACACCAGTGTCAATTAGTGTCCCTGTAACTCCATACAAAGAAAATCTTAGGGTGTCGCTTCAGGCTCTAGTAGGTCCCTACATGCTGACAACCACTGATAGTGCAGGCAGGGAAAACACTAGTCTCAGCTCCATAGAATTCACTGAGGAAGGAAAAGCACATTACACAAAAACCTCATGTAAACGGTGGAAACAGCCTAAGCCTAGACTCAATCCAGGCCATGCTCCTGACATGGGGCTTAGTCGTGGTAATAAAGATTCCACAGACAGGGGGAAATAACTACATCATTAGCTGCTGCTTCATTTAGAAAAAGAAATATCAGGTGAATGTCTGCCACACATGGGAGCCATGGAACACCAGAATCTAGCCCAAAATCATTTAGATGTTCAAAGGATGCAAAACGTCCTAAAGGAAGTGGGAAACAAATGCTCAAAAAACTGTGTTGGCCGAATTGTTAAAAGAAAAAAATGAGGGAAAAGAATGTGCAATAAAGAAACAGCCCAGAACTATGAGAGCTAGAACAATGGGGGAAAAGGGAGACAGAAAGGGTAAAAAGAGGGAGGAGAAAAAAAAGGTGCACTGGAAATGCAGGTAGTTAATTTAAAATCCAGTATACCTCCATTCTACAAAGGAGGGAGAACCGATCGCCCCCAGGAACAGAACAATCTACTCTTTCCACTATCTGGATTTTTAAAAAGTGTGTTGCAATGAGTGAAATGTCTGGCCAGGTTAGTGTTTTTATTGGTGTTAATATTAGAAAATTGTTCTCTAATTCCATCACAGCGGCCCCTTATGGTCCTCTCTACATATTGAGTGCTACATGTGATACATGTCAGTACATTAGCACATACCTGGTTTGGCAATTGAGCAGTTTATTGGAGGAAGAATAACCATTGGAGCATGAGGTGGAGTGATGGTCACCCAGATGTCTGAAAAATGAACAACTTGTGGCTCTGCATTTAAATATTCCAGTGGTATGCAACCTTGTACCCAATGTATAAGCTGTAGGAGACCATGTTGTCAATGGTATGGCATTAATCACTATATATCTGACCGCTCTCCTCAATAACACCCTGTAGCTGAGATCCACCTACAAGATGGGATGGTACCTAGAAATAATTTGTTTCACCTATGTTTTAACATTATTTTGACACGTTGCAAAAGATCCCCTCTAGACATGTTTCTGGTGTACAAACAGGCCCGTTTAACAGTTAGTACACTACATCCGTGTTCACAGAATTTCATCTCCAAGGAGACAGCCTCTTGATCGAAGTTAACCAGCTGTATGAACGCACAGTCACAGTTTTATTATAAATACTGTAAATCCAATCAGAGTAAGATCTAAACAGTGGCGGCCAGTGGTAATTGTCAGGTCACCTAGAGCCCAGGTGACAGATGCACACCGTAGGGCTTAGGAGTGCACCGCAAGGTTGTGGACCCTAGGGCTGACTGCTGTGGACAGGGGTCAAGGTGATAGGAAGGCAGGGCCGCCAGAACACCAAGATGGATCCCACCGGGGTTAGAGCGTAAGATTCCCTGGGGGCGCGGAGTCTAAGAGCCAGCAGGTGTTCACCAGAGCCTCGAGTGGTGAGGATGGACTTGGCTGCAACTGGCTCCAGGTCGCGACCCCCAGGGTCCCCCAGCTCACACCCACAGTAGGCAACAGGAGGATAGGGATGGTGAGGGACAAAGCCAAGGTCGGGGCCACAAGCAGACAAGAATAGTCGGAGACACGCCAAAAGGTCAGGATCACAGGCAAACAGGGATAGTCAGGACACGCCAAAGCCGGTAACGGAAAACAGTAGAAGAGCACACGGCAGGTAACAGGAAGCTAACACACAAAGGTTGATCAACAGGATTGGCTAGCAGTGCACAGATTAATATAGAGTAGTCTGATAGGAGCTAGGGTGGAGCCATGCCAGAGGATGGATTAGAAAAGCAGTCAGGTGAGGCTCAGCTGGTCTCTAGAAATGAACACATGGAGACAGGTAAGCAGACGAACTCTATTGCATAACCATGACAGTAATTTTTTTTTTTGGGGGGGGGGGGGAGGGGGTCGACAAACAATACAACCCCTCCCCCCGGTCAGTCAGGTCTGGAGCACTTATCACAATCTATGGTGGGCAGTGCTTCTCCCTGCCTTTGGCAGCGGCTTCCCCTTTCCCTGCTCTCCATGGGCATCACGGCGGCTTCCTTTTCCTCCCTCCTCCTCGCCGGCCAATTGGGACTCTTCTCTTTTTTCAGACAATTGGAAAATGCTTCTGATTGAAGATCAGTGTTTCAATAGCGAATATTAATTCTCTGTTGCAAAACCTGGGTGGGCTCCTGGCGCAGAGCCCACCCTATTTTAAAGCCTATTAGAGCCTCTACCTCTAATCAGGTGCTTCAAAAAAACACCCCCCTGCTGCTGCAATTCAACAACTCACGGGAAGTGACGTAACGCGTAGGATACGGAGACCGGAAGTGACGCCTGCACTCGAGCGGTTCGCTCGTAGCTTTGTTGTTACTGTCTGACTCATCTCGGCTGTTTGTGAGTAATTTTAATTTGTGAATAAATTCTGTGATTTTAAAACTTACTACACTATGATCGCCCTCATACTTATCTTTTGAGCAATATTGGAATCTACCTATGGAGCGGTTACCTGGATGGTGACTAAAGTGTGGCTATTTGAAGTCCCCCCCCCCTTGATTCCCTGTGTACCTCTGAGAAGGCTGCAGATACGGTGTATACCTTACAGCGGTGAGGTAATTACCTAGTGTGCATACTAACACGTGGAATCACCGGAGTGGAGGAAGAGTTTTTTTGCACTTTACAAGCACTGAGCCACTTTATAACTGCATCCGATACTTTCACTGGACTTTTGTTCACTTAGCTGGATTATTGTGTGTTTTAATTTGTTCTACGTTCATCATATGCACTTAGCACTTTAATGCAAATTTTGATCACTATTTACACTTTATTGTGCATGACACTTTGTTGTCCATGAAGTAATTGTTTTATGTATATACACATTAGATTTATATGAGCACCTTAGCTCCCCTCCTGATTACATGATGTTTTGGTTGGTTATTTTTCACTTATATGTGGATTTATTTCAATTATAGATGTATATATGAGTAATTTTCATTTTAGAACCTTTTGGGTTAGTCCCGAGGGTATTTGAGGAGATCACGCACTATCAGGTTACACATATTTATTTTGCAATACGTTTTTTCTAGTGTTTGAAAAAGTTTTAACTTTTTTAGATTAATTTCACTTTGGAAGGGTACAGATATGAATCTGTGGAGTTGTACACAGTTCTGAGTATCGCCTGTCCCAATCTGATGCAGTGGCCTCCATGGATGCTGAAAAAGCATTTGACTCTGTGGAGTGGGTGTACCTATAGGAGGTCCTGCTGCGTTTTGGCTTTGGTCCTAAATTAATTTCCCAGATGCAGGCCCTATACACATCCCCACGGGCGAGTGTATGCGCTGATTCAGTGCTCTCACCCACGGTTGGTCTTTATAGGGGCACTAGGCAGGGCTGCTCGCTCTCCCCAGCCCTTTTTGTGTTGGCAATGGAACCAATGGCGATCCTACTATGCTCCTCATTGATGGTCCGCGGCATTTCAATAGGCCCTGTAGAAGAAAAGATCTCCCTATATGATAGTGATACCCTTTTGTACCTTAGCAATGCCAAAACCTCACTGAGGGAGGCCCTTCTACTTATTGACATTTTCGGTAAATACTCGGGCAAACATATTAATTGGGGATAACCGGTCCTCTTTGCACTATACTCCTCGGATGATAGGCTGCCAACTCACACTCCCCTGCAAAGGGTCTCTCAATTTAAATACCTAGGTGTTGTTATACACAGGGACATCTGACAATTCATCCCTCTCAACCTAACCCCGGTGATGTCCCTCCTAACTCAGAGATACGCTGCATGGAAAACGCTGCCCCTCGCATCGATAGGTAGAGTTAACCTGATCAAAATGTCTGCGCTTCCCAAATTTGTTTATATTTTCAGAAAACCCCGGTCCCAATCCTGCACGCCTTCTTTGAAAAACTAGACAGTTTACTTCTCTCTTTTATATGGAATGGTGGCACCCCCAGAATAGCCAAAACTACTTTACAACTGCCAGTCACTCTGGGAGGCCTTGCAATGCCATGCTTTATATTTTCAAATACTATTGGGCGGCGGTCCTTGTGACGGTCAGTTGGTGGCTGTCGGAGGAGCCTGCCAATCCTGGGGCTACACTGGAAGCGGCGTTGCTGGGCTCCTCCTGGAACTCAGAAAGCTGATACATATGGGTCCCAGATCTAACCCACACATTACTCCATCGATGCGTGCCACGCCTCAGGTCTGGGAGATGGTAAGAGCTAAGGTTGAGCAACCCAATAGCTGGTCCCCGCAGACTTTGGGGGAGCCCAAGACTGCCACACTTTTGGTCAATACTGGACCGAATGATATGGGCCCTATATGGTATCAAAATACTGGCTGATATTACCTCGCCAACTGGCTTGTGCACATTTGATGCTCTGAAGAAAAGTCACAAAGTGCCTAACCATATGTTTTTTCACTACCTGCAACTCCGCCATGCCCACAAGCTCAGTTCCCCCTCCCTATTATCCAGGTGACTAATAGGGTTGAGAACATGCGGAGTCTAGAGGACGATATTAAGCCACTGTCAGCTCTCTACTCTTTGTCGGGCTAGACACCTCCAGGGTGACCCGATTGTTCTCCAAGTGGCAGACAGACACTCGCTGACGATGACTGGGAGGAGGGTGTTCAGCAATACCTTCCCCTCATGATTTCTGCGAGAAATAGGTTCACCTAACTTAAATTTATACACCAAGCATTTTATACCCCGAAGCGGCTAGCTAAGATATACCCCACCAGGAGCCCGGTCTTCCCCAAATGCAACATGGAGGTGGGCTCATTTATACATGTAACCTGGTGGTCCTGTCCCATGGCTACATGTCCCACGTGACCCAATACCATTACTCCTTGATATTGTTGATACACTTGAGACCACCCAATCAGAAATACTGTTTTTATTCTACACAGCCTTTTATGCCAGAAAAGGGATCCTGCAAAAATGGAATGACCCCTCCCCTCCATCGGTGCAACAATGGAGATCCTTGGTAGATGCAGCTCTGTCTCTGTACAAATTAACCTATATGGGATGCAATTGCCCCAAAAAGTTTGAGAGGATATGGGCGGCATAGGTTAAGGAGCAGCAGTTAACTTTGTAGTAGGGTTTGGAGTCAGACACTGAATAGCCGGGTCTGTTGAAATGTAAACTTGAAGGGCGCCCCCCCCCCCACTCCCCTCCAATAACTTACATTCAATGTACCGTAGTTTCAGTGTAGTTTGTACCCAACCTTTGGGACCCCCTTCATTGGCTTCACCAATTTGGGCCCTGAACTGGTTGGGTCCCTGGGCATAGAAATACTACCCTGTACTGTATTATCAAGTTGCTTTTGTTTAAACTGTATTTGTGGACTGACGAGGATGTAACACTGTTTTTGTTGTTTTTTTTTCTTATTCAAAATGAATAAACTTTTCTGTATAAAACAAAAAAAAAAAAAATGAATGCATCTATTCATTTAGGGGGTGGCGGCCGTGGATAGAGTCACCCGGGCACCCCTAATGGGCCACTGGTTCTAAATAGTTGACCTCAGTGAGATGTTCCTCAGCATTAAATCTTAAAAACAGTTGTAAAGGCAAAAGTTTTTTTATCTTAATGCATTCTATGCCTTAAGATAAAAACCTTTTTTGTATAGCAGCCACCCCAGCACCCCCCTAATTACTTACCTGAGCCCCCTCTCTCTCCAGCGATGTCCACAAATGTCTAAGCTGTCTGGAAAACTCCTCCTGATTGGCTAAAACACAGCAGCTACACCATTGGCTCCCATGACTGTCAATCAAAGCCGGTCAGCCAATCAGGGGAAATAGGGGGTGGGGCCGGGCTCAGTATCTGAATGGACACATGGAGCTGTGATTCGGCTCCAGTGAACCCATAGGAATCTGCTGACTGTGGGGGAACTTGAAAGGGAGGAGGGGCCAAGAGCAGAAAAGAGGGACTCAAGAAGAGGAGGATCTGGGCTGCTCTGTGCAAATCCACTGCACAGAGGAGGTAAGTATAACATATTTGTTTTTTTTGTTTTTTTTCTTAAAACAAGACTTTACAATAATTTTAAATTCAAGGGATTGCCATGCAGATAATCTAAAAACACAGTTGTTGTCAAATTTCAATAGACTATGAAGATTAGCTCATTGATTTATCAGTAGTAAGCAGTAATCATAATCTTATAATCCTATATAAGTGGGGGAGAATCCATGGAGGCTACTTGTTTCTGTATATACCATTCTCCTTCAAAAATAAAATAATTGTGTCGTAACCAAAATGATACTTGTAACAGGAGTCACTGTGGGCGGGGGAACCCAGCTTACCTTGGAGAGCACTGGAAGCTCCTTGTCCAGCTCCCCCGGCCCCTCCTATGTGTAAGTTAACCTGTGTCTATTAGGGGCACATTGTGACCGAGAACCCCGGTCTGATGTGTACTAATCGGACTCACTGTACAACTACACTGGAATGTTGTGTGTGTATATATAGATATATATATATATATGTGTATATATTATATTGTCTCATACTGTTGGGGACTCTTTGCTGAGTTGTTTCGGGTGTGGCTGTATTCCACTGATCTATTGTGTCTCTCTTGGATATTATGGGACGCGTATTTACTGTGATGAGGGGGGGGGGGGGTGCATCCAACAGCTCTCCCTGCTGATTGAACAGTCTACCCTGCACTGAATGCAAAGGTGGGGGATTGTCCCGAGTGTTACCTTGGTGTACCTGTGTTTCAATAAACACTTCATGGTCAGCAGTCAAAACGAGTACTACCTAGTTTATGGTTGCAAGTGGTTGGAAGATCTGATATCTATATTCAGACTGTAAGGAAGCGATGTATGACGAAAGCACTCAAGCAGAGTGTGGGATGTTTTGTTACATTGGTGGCAAGCAGTGGGACACTTGCAGTCTGCAGTCTGGGGCATCCAAATCTCCACCTGGATCCAAAGTCTAGATAGCAGCAGAGGAGAAGTACAGATACCAACCACCATGGAAGAAGAATTTGGAAGGAGGTTGCGAGAGATGCGGATACATCACAGAGGACCAGTATCAGAGCAGTATGATGCTGTCTGCTGGGAACTCTGGAAGAAAGCACTAGCCTATGAGCAGCGACACCAGGGAAAAAGTCTCTTCTTCTAGGAAAGGTACTGGTCGCAGTACAAATGGTGTTTTTGGGGGGACAACTGCACAAGGAATGGAAAGCTGAGTTAAGCAGGCTGGTCCAGGTGGAGATGCGGTTGGACGAGAGCTACAGAGCCATCCACTGGTATGTAGCCCAAGTGTGCCTGCAGACAGTGGACAAACCTCCAACAGAAGGCTTAGACTATGGCAGCCTGGGGCTGTTATTAGAGAGGCTGTCACAGGACCCTGACTTTGGGAGCAATTTGAAGTGGCGTTTGGAAGAAATTTCAGAATACAGAGAATGGATGCTGAATGTCTCAGAAGTTCCCTGGGCACTGGAAGATTTGGAGTTTCTAGAAAATCATGAATGGGAGCTGGAGATCACCTACAGACGGCTGCTAGATTCTGCTCAGCAGCAAGTCTGGGCTCCCTTTGCCTGGGACTATCAGGAAATACCAGCTGACAGCTCCTAAATCCTGGCTGAAGAGTCGGCAACGTGGAAACAGTGTGCTTTATACATCTCCACCCACAGCTATGGATGCAGAAGTCTTATGGCAGATGCAGCAAGTGCTGACTGACCTTGATGATCCGGTTTCTGCATGGATGGATGGACCTTGGATGGAGGAATGCGTCTGTTCAGCAGCTTGATGAGGATATGGGAGATGGAGCAGTCAGATCATCTCTCCAGCCACAGAAGACAGGATGTATGAATTTAATTGACCATTCATCGGAGGATGTTATGGATTATGAGTCACCTGCTTAAGTGCTGGCACTGGGCCCAAGTGCAGCCAACCCATGCCCTGGATTTTCAGCAATTTCAGAGACTTGGGATTTAATTGGCTTTTCTGCTGAGGAAGAACAACCGAGTGAGCCTCCAGCAAAAGAGCTCCAGGGAGAGAATGCAATTGGCACCTCACAACTGCAGCTTGACCGGTTGTCGTGGATGGGACTATGGTCTCCACCTGTATACTCCAGGGATGCTGGGAAGTTGGCCCAGATCCCCGACAGCTTGATGACGTGAGCCCAGCCACCCTGTCTTCTTTCCAGTTGCTGAAAGGACTCCAGGGAGAAGGGCCAGTCCGCACTTCTCCCCAGTGGCGGGTATGCTCTCAGAGAGGAAGAAGTTGGCTGGGTGAATAATGCTGTGTGGATACTGCCATTGGGGAACTGGAACTATTGACTAACTTTGGAGTCAACCCGTCTGGGGTGTCCTCCTGTGTTAGTCTTCTGCTGAAAGGGGAGATGTGTGATGGGAGTCACTTTGGGCAGGGGACTTGTAGAACCCAGCTTACCTTGGAGAGCACTGGAAGCTCCTTGTCCAGCTGCCCCGGCCTCTACTATGTGTAAGTTACCCTGTGTTTATTAGGGGCACAGGGTGACTGAGAACCCCAGTCTGATCTGTACTAATTTGACTCACTGTAAAACCACACTGGAATGTTGTATATATATATATATAATTTGTATATGGTCTCATACTGTTGGGGACTCTTTGCTGAGTCATTTGGGGGTGTGTCTGTATTCCATTGTTCTATTGTGTCTGTCCGCCTTGGGTATTATGGGATGTGTATGTGTGTTTGCTGCAAGGAAGGAGGAGGGAATTCCGCCAACAGCTCTCCCTGCTGCCTGGACAGTCTATCCCACCCTGACTGAAAAGGCGGGGGATTGTCCCAAGTGTTACCTTTGTGTACCTGTGTTTCAATAAACAGTTCATGGTCAGCAGCCAAAATGAGTACTGCCTAGTTTGTGGTTGCAAGCACTTGGAAGATCTGATATCTATATTCAGACTGGAAGGAAGCAGTGTATGACGAAAGCAATCAAGCGGAGTGTGGAACGTTTCGTTACAATACTCCTTCCAAAATAAATCCCCTTAATTCTGGGAAAAACTCAGTGTACAGATTCATATGTTGTTTAAGTGACCATAGTCCCAAAGAGTGCAGTATACTAGAATAAAGGAATACAATGTCACAAGTGAGCCATTTCATATCATTATTCCAGGGTAGTCCTTCAAATAGCTGTATGGTATGCTTAGTATCCCACAAATGGGAAGGTATTCTGCTGACTAAAGGTTGTAATAGGGTGTTCAACAGATTACCCTAATGGTTCTCCTAGAGCTGTGGTCATCAACTCTGTCCTCAGGGCCCACTAACAGGCCAGGTTTGCAAGATAACTGAAATATATCACAGGTGATCTCATATGCTGCTCAGTGATTGCAGTATTCTAGTCTGCATCTCCCCAAGGTAATGCATAAAACCTGGCCTGTTAGTGGGCCCTGAGGACAGGGTTGATGACCACTGTCCTAGAGAACCTATGCTGACTACACTTGGTCTGCCCTGGAGTGGGACATCTGCTTTGTGTGTTTTAGGAAGGTGATGAAAAATAGCCTCCATATGGTCAAGAAATCCTATGGATACTGCTTCCTTGATGATCTGGTCTAACGGCTCTTTAAATTCATCCACAACAGAAAGCGGTCGTAGTGCCTCTTTAAGGTAATCATGAGAATACAATATGACCAGAGCTCCTCCCTTGTGAGAATCTTTGACTACAACACAGTATCTGTGTTGCTGATATCTTGAATTCTTAAAGGAAGCAATGTGATTGTACCCTGCCAAGCTGTATACTTATGTGCACAGATTTTAGGCTCCTGCCCCATGCAGATTGATACCAACTGCACTCCAACTCTTATCTTGGCTTGTGGTCTCCAGAATGGATCCAGCAGCATACAAGAAGTGATCTTCAGTTCAGTGTGAAGCTTGGGATTTTTCCCAGCCCACCCGAAGCCCCGAGACTGCACCAAACTTCTCCACAACCTGTAATAATTTAGTAAAATAACTCTCCCTACCATCGAAGTATACCAGGGCATTGTCCGCATAGAAAGAGAGATCTTCTCTTCCAGCAGGCCAGATCGAATGCCCCCGATCTCAGACGTCTGCTGCACCGCCAGAGCCAGTGGCTCAATGGCCACTGTGAACAGAAGTGGAGAGAGAGGGCACCCCTGCCAAGTACCCCTCTTAAAAGAAAATGGTGCAGAGATTGTTATTCATGCAGACTCTGCCCCTCGGGTCCTTGTATAGTATTCAAACCCATTGAATAAAGTATGGGCCAATACCCATCCATGCCATAGCTTCCTATAGGAAAGGCCAGATCACAGTGTCAAAGGCTTTTAATATGTCCAGGGACAGGACTAAACCACTATGTTTTGCACGTGCTGCATCATGGACATGTAAGTACGAATGTTATCAAATGTACTCCTGCCAGGCATGAAACCGGATTGGTCGGGCAGTATGAGGGACAGAATGACTGTCTGAAGTCTAAGGGCGAGTATCTTTGCTAGAATTTTGGAGTCATTGTTCAGGAGTGGGATGGCCGGTAGGACCCACATTGCTGCCTATCCTTACCAGGTTTCTTTATAACAGCAATGAGTGACTCATTCATAGAGTCAGGAAGTTTCCCCAACTTAAGGGAGCCTTGGAATGTCTTGTGGAGCCTGGGAGCCAGCTCCTCTATGTGTGTCTGATACCACTCTGAGGGAAGGCCATCTAGGCTCAGAGTTTTATTAGAGGGTAGAAGGTGTATGGCCATAGTGACCTCCCCCAGCATAATGGGTTTATCTAGAAGAGATTACTGGGTGTTACTAAGTGCCGGGAGGTCAAGGGTTTTGAAAAAGCCCAACAAGTCTGTTTCTGAAGGGATAGCCATATCCTTGTATAATGTGCCATAGAAGTATGCAAAAATAGGATTTTTAAAACAGCTTACCTGTAAAATTATTTTCTTTGATGTACATCAGGGGACACAGAACCATAGTAATTACTATGTGGGTTATATCGGCGTATAAGGTGCTGGACACTAGAATGCCCCTTAAGGCTTGAACTTCCCCCATACAACACCTCCCACTACTGGGAGTCCTCAGTTTTGTAGCCAAGCAATAAAATTGTATGAGAAGAAGGGAGGGACCTCTGTGTCCCCGATGTACTTCAAAGAAAAGGATTTTACAGGTAAGCAGTTTTAAAAATCCTATTTTCTTTTCTTACATCAGGGGACACAAAACCATAGTAATTACTATGTTGGATGTCCCATAGCAATGGCAACTGAAGGGGGGGGGAACAGGAGGCCAGAGGACTCATACTGCAGCCTGCAGTATATGCTGTGCCCAAAGGCAATATCCTCATGACCCTTAATATCGATTTGATAGAATCGGATAAAGGTATGAAACGAAGACCAAGTCACAATCTAACAGATCTGAGCTATAGAGGCCTGATGCTGCACCACCCAAGAGGCACTAATTGTCCTGGATGAGTGTGCTCTTAATATGAGAAGGAAACATTTTCTTCTTTAAGCTGAAGCTTAAATAATCACTTGACAAATCCATTTGGAAAATAGTGGATCTTGACACTGCCTGTCCACATCTTGGAACCTCTGGCAGAACAAACAAAACCTGTGTTTTGCGAACCTGAACGGTCGCCTTTAATTAGACTCTGATTTTTCTTACTACATCAAGAGAATGTAGTGCTTTCTCTTCCCCAGATTAATGCTCTGGGGAAAAAGAAGGAAGAATAATATCTGGGTTTAAATGAAACCTGTTACCACTTTTGGTAAGAATTCAGGATGAGGACATAAAACCACCTCATCCTTATGCATGATGAAATATGGCTCTTACAAGACAGAGCCGTTAGTTCCGATACTCTTCTAGCAGAAAAAAATGGCAAGCAGAAAATATTATCTTTCTTGCCAAAGAACCAAGGGAATTTCTCGTAAGGTTCAAATGGCTGATTTGGCAAAGCCGATAAGACCAATTTTAAATCCAAAGGATTTAGAGGTGCCTTGATAGGGGGGAAAAAACTGTTACCCCCTGAATAAGCTACGCACCAAGAGTGGGAAGCAAGAGGCCATAGGAAAAGCCACCGATGAGGCCTGGATCTGGCTCTTGATAGAAGTCAAGGACAGATTCATTTCAGATCCCATATGCAGGAATCAGGAATCCTGCCTATTAACACACTTCCTGGGGTGCCAACCCCTGGATCCACACCAAGAAACCTATGCCTTCCAGACTCTAAAGTAAGTGATTCTGGAAGCATGCTTCCTGGCCTTAGTCAAAGTGGACACTACCAAAAGGAGATCACCCACAATCTTTTATAGAGTGGGATTCAACGGTCAAACCTGTTAAACTCTTTGTCCGTAAGGTAGGATGAAATATCGGACCTTGTGCAAGAAGGTCTAAGTATAATGGCAGAGTCCAAAGGACTCCTACTGCCATCTTTATGATCTTGATAAATTAGGATCCGCTGGGGCCATCAGAATAACCTCTTCTTGTTCCTGCGGAGAAGGTGTGGAAGTAGCAGAACTGGAGGAAATGCATAGATCAGCGAAAACTGATCCCCTGGGAAGACTAATGCGTCTGTTCCGCCTGCTAGCGGACCCCTTGTTTAACCTAGAGTTGTCGACTTTGTTAATGAATCTGGACGCAAATAGGTCCATATCCGGAATACCCCATCTGACATATTTCTAGGAAGATGTCAGGGTGAAAAGATCATTCTCCCGGAAAGAAGTGTTGGTGTCTCAAGTAGTACACCTGAAAAATTAGAATTGCCGATAGGCAAGGAATGTTGTGTTCTGCCAAAGCTAGAACATTATTCACCTCTCTTTGGGCTGCACGACTTCTCGTGCCTCCCCTGGTGATTGATGTAAGCCACCGCCGTGGCCCTGTCAGACTGAATCCTGTCAGGACAGTCCCGTAGTCTGACCACCAAGTGTATAGGGCCAGATGTACTGCCTGAAACTTCCAAAAAAGTCTATAGGCAAGGTCCTCTAACCTGGACCATCACCCCTGGACAGAATCTTCTTCCAGGGCTGCTTTCCAGCCTAGAAGGCTGGCATCTGTTGTTAACACCTTCCAGGATAAAGATTTTCCCTCTTGCTGGGTAACGACCACCAATTTAGGCTCTGACTTATGTTGAGAGCCAAGCGTATTAGAAACAAACAAGGCCTGAATCTTACTGCGTGTAAGGGATGGCCTTGAAGGAGGCCACAATTTCCCCCAAAAAATCTCCTGCAGCCGAATGAAGGAATGAATTTTCGTTTATCCTGATAAGTTGAATTAGTCCTACAATGGAACTGATTCTTGTCTGGGGTAAGAATATCTTCTTCTGTATGGTATCTATAACCAGCCCCCAAGTAACCTTCTTGATGGTTTTAAGGAGAATCTTCCTAGGCTGGGAATCCAACCTAGAGATTTCAGATATCTACAGCTGAGATCAGACTCTGGTTTTAGACCTGAGCCTCAATGATCTAGTAAAAGTAGATCTTTTAATAGGCTAGGACTGTTATGCCTTGAGCCCTTAACCTGGCTAAAGGAGGTGCCAGAATCTTTTAGAACACTTGTGGTGCTGTGGCTAAGCCGAATGGCAACGCCACAACTGGAAAAATAATTTTATATTACAAACCGCAGAAATTTCTGGTAAGCGGGAAACTTTGGCACATGGAGATATGCAACTCCCCTCCTTGCAGGATGGACACAGCCGATCGAATTATGAAAGGATCGGATGTTTAAGTGCCGATTCAGATCTCCGAGATCTAGAATGGGTCTTACCTCTCTGTTTGGCTCTGGAACCCTAAAAAGTTTGAGCCAAAACCCCCTGTTCCACTAATGGAATCTCTGATATCACCAACTGGGATAACAGCTGATCCAGATGCTGGAAAGAGACTTGTCTTTTTTTTTTCTCTGGAATCTTAGGAATATTCTCTGTGGGGATGGAAGCTCTTGCACATCAGCATCCCCATGGACCCCACAGGCAGCACCCAAACAGGGATCCGAACCCCGGACCCTCAGATCGAAAGTCGTAACCTAGAGAAAAAATTGCAGAAATCCCTCTGCCCTGCCAGACCTTGAGAATCACAGGACCTTTCCCCTCACCCAAACGAGTGGGGGTGCTCCTTCCTGAGAAGGCCTTAGCAAGCTTTATGGGCTCTCTGCCCCAAGATCCTGGTGCTGCCCTTGGGAACTTTCTCCTGAACCTGACGAATGAGACCGTCGAAACTGCCTGAAGGCAGATGCCCCAGGCATAGGAGATGCTGCACGATTAAAGGAGACAGGTTTAACCGCCTTTTACTGGTAAAGAGAGCTTTACCCCTTTTGGATGTACTTATCCACTCTAAATAGCCGTACCCCAGGAAGGGACACAAACTGGCTAAGGGTTTCACATGGTGCTTTGGCTGATCAATATTTCAGCCACGGACCTCTGCAAGAATGCAATAGTCCAAATATAAGCCATAAGGCTTAAATGACAGAGTTTTTCATAGCAACTGTGAGACACAGTGCGTCAAATACACAAGCCCCTTGCCGGGGCTCGCTGATCAGGCAGGATTTTCAGGTATCTCACACCTGTTCCTAAACCCCTTGGAGTTCACATTTTACAATGCATTGGCGTGACTCAAAATGTGCTCCACCAAAATAGTGGAGCAGATGTTAAAGGGTTAATGGACTGAGATACTCCAATTGTAGCAAGAACTGCAAAAGACATCCGGTCTGTAAAAGGAAAATCCAACCTTAACTTGCTGGATCCTTTAATATCAGTGCATTATCCACTGGACATGTGAGACTCTGCTCACTGAGGTGATTGCAGCATTAATAGCTGGAACCCCCCATTTCTTCATAGAAATGTTCTCATTCAGAATACATAGCTATGCATGAATAGGAAAAAAATCCCCAGGTGGGGGAGGTTCAAATGAACCTTATTAGAGGTAGATACCTCAAGAGCCTGTGCTGTGGGCAACAAAAGGTTTAAGTAAGGGAGTAGACAAACACCTGACTTGTGTGGCTACTTCCTCCCTGTTAGGATCCTCCGAAGAGATAAGATAAGCATCTTCCAATATTTGGGAAGATCTACCCGATCCCCAGCCTCCTGCACCTCAACAAAAGGGCCCTGAGGACTAGATGGGAATCTGCTATGTTTAGTCCTACAATGGAGAGACATCATAGCAATAATCATTTAAATAGTAGAAGAAAAAACCTGTTTGTATGAAATACACAGGAACAGAAGTGTTCTATCCTTGACGGCTCATCTGACTGGCCGTATACCTCTCAGGGGAGGATGACATTCTTTTGGAAGGGTTTTCAGTTTGTTGTATACCATTAACTCCTTAGAACCCTTAGAGGAGTTCCTGGTCCCTTTGTCACTCATAGCTTATAGTACAAAGCAGAAGCAGTACCAGCAAAAGAATGTTTCACTTGCTAGGCTATAGTACAGTACAAACTGCTATTAGTCCTAGCTATACAGAACAATGTTGTCAAAAGGGAAATGCATGTGTCACCAAACCTGACCAGCCAACCTCTCTGCTTTGTCCCTCCACCGCCAGGCAGCAGCTTCTCTCACAGGGCTTTAAAATACTTCCTGCACATGTGGCCGGTGTCTGACGCTATTAACCATGCCCCCCCTTCCTCTTTCAAAAAATAAGCTAGTTTCCCGCAAGAGCGTCCTGCATTAAGGCGGGGTGGTAAATCCCCTGCTCCAGTGAGCGTCCGTGGTCTGCCAAAAACATTCTTTTTTTTTAACCAAAAGAATAAGGCGGCTGGCATCAAATAAGACAAAAAACGCCAATCTGGGGGTCCAGGAAGTGATCAGACCCCCCTTTCTCTTGCCTGAGGGTCTGAGCTGGCTTAGAAGGAGAAGGAGAGGAAAGTGGAGCTTAATACAGCCCCCGGTGGTGGCACATAGACCTGACATGACAACACAATACATGGAAGGAGATATTCCTGAGAAAATCTCCCCTACCTTATCCTCACAGCAGGGTTTTTTTTTAGAGATAAAAACCCAATCTTCGCCCTTCACAGTAGGCTCCGAGACCTTAGAGGAAACCTTCAGAAACCGGGGAACACTCAGGTTGACCAACAATCCTGGACCTGAGACAGCACCCTGCCAGTAAACTACCAAAAAGTACTGGACCCCAGGGCCCAGCTCTCAAAGCATTTGCAAGCAAAACCTTGTGTCTTCGGATTACGAGGCCTGGGTACCATTCATTTAGTCCATTACGGAGACATCAGAATGGATCCGGTCAGGATGGCTGGCTCTCATCAAGGATTACTAGATACAAGATTACTACCAGTGGAGCTCAGCACAACACATCCTTACTCGTGCCCAACACCTTAGACACTGGCGAAAAAACTGAGGACTCCCAGTAGTGGGAGGGGTTATATGGGGGAAGTTCACGCCTTAAGGGGCATGCCAGTGTCCAGCACCTGATATGTCAATATAAGCCACATAGTAATTACTATGGTTCTGTGTCCCCTGATGTAAGAAAAGAAAGTTTGGTTAATAGTCAGTGCGCCAGATGTAATCGACCCATCTGGTAGCTGAATTGTGGCTATCGAGGCATCCTGACTGTCCGCATTTTTCTCTCCATGCTCGTTAATGGGAGCAGAGAGGTACAACTACTGTTTCTTGGTCAGGTCAATGCCCTATGGGCATCTGTCAGCATGCCCCGAGTCTCCGAGGAGGGAGCACCCGAATGATGAGTGCGGGCCTCCTCCAGGGCTTTTTGGAGAGCCTCCTGTGTCACCCACCTGGCGGACCTGTAGCGCTTAATTCTGGAGATGTAGGAACCCCTGACCACAGCTTTAAAGGCATCCCAGACAGGGCCCATAGCAGCAGAGTCTGTACTGAGGGACCAGTAATTGGCCATGTCGGTCGGGAATGACCTGAGTGATCAGACTCCGTCTGGGGCAGATACGCTATGGACCGAACATGAGGTAAAATATATTTTGTGGCCAGGACATAGTCAATTCTGGAAAGGGCTGCATAGGTCCTAGACTGGCAGGTGTATACTCTGGCACTGGGATATTTCCCAGAGATTCACATATCCGTAAGTATTGCACCACGCACGAAACAACTTGGATTCAGATTGTAAAGGTTTCAGCCTGTCTAAATCAGGTTGCAAGACCGAGTTAAAATTCCCAATGATAAGCATGGGGCAATTAGGCAATGTGGCAAAATGAACACTGAGATCAGAGAACACTGCAGCCGTGAGCGGGGGAGGGAGATAAACCGTGACCAGAACGAGGAATGTTCCATGCACTGATACATGCAAGATGACATACTGCCCCTTAGGATCTAGGATAACATGGTGAAAGGTAATCCCTTACGGATTAGGATTGCAGCCCTCCAGGCATAATTAGAATAGGTGGATTGGTAGTGGTTGGCCACCCAGTATTTTTGAGTGCCATCTCTTTGGACCCCATGGGATGAGTTTCCTGGAAACACAGGGCATGCGGTTTACTATGTTTCAGGGCCTCAAAGATAGATGCCCTTTTGAATTCAGAATTCAGCACGCAGACACTCCACGGAGGAGGGGGACAGATGAGGGGGCCATGTATGATCATCCAAGCTCAGAAACAAAAATAAATTTACAATGGTGGATAAAGAGGGATATATCAAAAAAGAGAACCAGGAGGGGGGAGGAAACTTCAGTCTCTGTAGCGGAACCAGCAGGATGTGGGGATCTGCATCAGGCAGGAGGCTTAGGAGGGCGAGGTAGTGACTCCCACCAGGACATGGCATCTTGCGGGGACTGAAAGAACTGGGCTTTCCCCTGGTAGGTAACCCGCAGGGTAGCAGGGGACAGCATGGAATATTGGATCTCCTGCTCCCGGAGCTTCTGCTCAATACACTGGTAACTGGCTCTATAGTTGCAGACTGTCGCAAAGTAGTTTGGGAAGAGGGACACCACGGCATTGTTGATGCGGAGACTTCCTTTCCTCTTGGCAGCCCTCAAAATGGAGTCACAATATTTGTAGTTGAGGAGACGGATCACCACCGTACGCGAGGGGTGACCTTCAGGAAGGGACCATCCCGAGACTCGTGGGCCCTCTCAATCACAAAGCAGAGGGATAGTTGCTTGTGGCCAAATTCTTGCTCAAGCAAGCTCTCCAGGAAGGCTACAGGGTCAGACCCCTCCACCTGCTCCTGGAGCCCCACCAGGTGCAGGTTATTTCTGCGTAGGCGATTTTCGAGATCATCGCCCTTATCCTCCAGGGAATGCAATCTTCCCCCCATGTGTATTAAGTTTGGGCAGGATGGGAGTAACAGTGTCCTCCAAGTCACTAATATGATGCTCAGTCTCAGGAACCCGGCCATGTAATTTGTGCATGTCCTGCTGCATAATAGTTAAAGCGGGAGTCCACCGGGACTCCGCGTTTTTTTTTTTTTTTTAAAAGCCAGCAGCTACAAATACTGCAGCTGCTGACTTTTAAAATAGTGACACTTACCTGTCCAGCGTGCCTGCGATGTCGGCACCCGAAGCCGATCTCTAGATCGTCTCTCAAGTGCTGCTGCGGCCATCTTGGGTATGGGAATCAGGAAATGGAGCCTTTCAGCTTCATTTCCCGGTTCCCTACTGCGCATGCGCGAGTCGCACTGTGCAATAAGGACGGTCCCCGCTGCCTCTGGGATCTGTGTGTTTCCCAGCAGGCAGCGGGGCACTTGCAGAAAGGGGCGGGCACTTGCGGAAAGGGGCGTAATCTACGCCCCTTTCCGCAGAGAGCTATCCCGGAAGTGGGTGCAGATACCTGTACTGTACAGGTATCTGCACCCCCCTCCCCCCTGAAAGGTGCCAATTGTGGCGCCGGAGGGGGGGAGGGTTCCGATGAGCGGAAGGTCCACTTTAGGGTGGACCTCTGCTTTAAGTCAATCTTAAGCCCATCCACCTTCCCCATAAGGTTCCACATGGTTTACCTTAATGGCGAGGACCTCCACCAGGATGGGTTCCTTACAGCCATCCGTGACCTACGAGCCCAAGATTGCTTGCAGGGGCATGGCTGCAGGGTCCGGAATCTCGGGAGAGGGTGGTGGGGAAACATTCTGCCCGTCTTTAAAGAGATCCGGAGTAGAGGCTGGTGAGCCGCGGGGCCCATGAATGGTGTGGCAGCGGCCCTCTTGACAGGAGCAAGTGGTGATACTCATCTTTACCGGGGGTTGTTTCTTCCCTCGCTGCTTTCCCATCCACCAAAATGCCCCCCGGAGATGCAGGAGACACACCAGTAGGGATGAGCCGAACACCCCCCGGTTCGGTTCGCACCAGAACTTGCGAACGACCCCAGCGTTCGGTACGAACGTTAGAACCCCATTGAAGTCTATGGGACTCGAACGTTCGAATTGGAAAGTGCTCATTTTAACGGCTAATATGCAAGATAGTGTCCTAAAAAGGGTTTGGCGACCTGCCTCCTGCCTCAGGGGACATGGGTCACTGCAAAAAAAAGTTTTAAAAACTACCGTTTTGGCGGGAGCACTGATTTTAATGACGATTAAAGTGAAAAAAAAAAAGTGAAATATTCCTTTAAATATGGTGCCTGCGGGGTGTCTGTAGTGTGCCTGTGAAGTGCCACGTGTTTCCCGTGTTTAGAACAGTCCCTGCACAAAATGACATTAAACGGAAATAACACCATTTAAAACTGCTTGCGGTTTTAATGTTATATCTGGTTCCTGCAATATGGTTGAAAATCATTGAGAAACATGGCATGGGTAGCCCTCCCTGCCCATTGCCAGCCTATTTGGGTCTTGTACGCATATTAAGGGGAACCCCATACCCATATTAAAAAAAGGAAATGCGTGTGGCCCCCAGGCCCTATATACTCAGAACAGCAGTATACAGGCGGTGCAAACAAGACAGGGACTGTGTAGGTTTGTTGTGTTAAGTTGAATCTGTTTGTCATTTTCAACCGGTACATTTTTAAAGTGTAGCTCCAGTCAAAAAAACTATCTTTAAGCTTTTTGGAAAACATAGGGAAGGGTTATCACCCCTGTATAATTAGTTTTGTTGTCCATCTTTTTTCATCTCGCTGCTGTCTCCTTGCGTTTGCAAGTAGGAGATGTTTGTAAGTTGGATGTTTGAAAGTAGGGGCCTGCCCTATATTATAGCGGTATGTACTGGGTACAGAGCACGCAGACAGCACGCACTATCTCCTAACACTACTGACTGCAAGCTCTATTATTAACCACTTGTTAGCCCAATGTTTGCATAAAGTGAAAGATGAAGTTATTCTGAGTAAATAGATATCAAACATGTCACTCTTCAAAATTGCACATGCCCGTTGAATGGCGCCAAACGTTGCTACTTAAAAAATCCCCATAGGCGACGCTTTAAATATTTTTTTACTGGTTACATGTTTTGAGTTGCAGAGGAGGTCTAGGACTAGAATTATTGCTCTCGCTCTAACATTCTCGGCGATACCTCACATGTGTGGCACATGCGAGCACATGGGGACATGGGCGCTTTAATTTTTATTTTATTTTTTTATTGTTCATTTTACTTTATTTATTTTAGTTTGACATTTTTTTTCCCAAAAATATATTTTTGATCACTTTTATTCCTATTACAAGAAATGTAAACATCCCTTGTAATAGGAATATGGGGTGACAGGTCCTCTTTACAGTGAAATCTGGGGGGTCAATATGACCCCACATCTCACCTCTAGGCTGGGAAGCCTGAAATAAAAAATAAAAAAAAGATTCTGGCTTTGATCGTACTGGCGAGTTGGTAGAAGCACCGGAGGGCGGTGAGGGGTGGGGTGCGTCTATGGCTGGGTATTTCAGGGTATCACCGAGTATGGCTGGGTATCTCTGAGTATGGCTGGGTATGGCAATTTATGGCAGGGTATTACAGAGTATTGGCGGGGTATTGGCGGGGTACTACAGAGTAATAGCAGGGTACTGCACTGCAGAGTAATGGCAGGGTACTGCACTGCAGAGTAATGGCGGGGTACTGCACTGCAGAGTAATGGCGGGGTACTACAGAGTAATGGCAGGGTACTGCACTGCAGAGTAATGGCAGGGTACTGCACTGCAGAGTAATGGCAGGGTACTGCACTGCAGAGTAATGGCGGGGTACTGCACTGCAGAGTAATGGCGGGGTACTGCAGAGTAATGGCGGGGTACTGCACTGCAGAGTAATGGCAGGGTACTGCACTGCAGAGTAATGGCAGGGTACTGCACTGCAGAGTAATGGCAGGGTACTGCAGAGTATGCACTGGTATTGCAGAGTATTGGCAGGGAATTGAGGGGTTAAATTCGGTGAGCAGCGATGTGGGCACTGCAGATGCAGCCCACATCGCTGCTGACACCGATCTCTTTCCCCTCCGCTGTACCGATCGGTACAGAAAGGGGAGGGAGGAACAGGCGTCATAACATGACGCCGGTTTGTTTCCAAGTGATCACTCCGTCATTTGACGGAGCAATCACGTGGTAAACGGCCGCTATGAGCGGCCGTTTACCGTGATGCGCCGGGTCCTATGGACCCAGCGGTCACGGATGCTCTCGAGTGCGCACACCTCGGGGCACGCGAGAGCAGAATTCTGGGAGGCCGTTAATTAACGGCCTCTCTGAGTTAAACAACCGCCCTGAAGCCGTTAATCGGCAATGGGCAGTTGTTAAGTGGTTAAAGCTAGATCACTAGCTATATAGGTGAGGTGAATATAGTGGTGTATACTGCAGTCAGGGCACAGACAACAACCACTACACAGCAGCAAGATAGGAAATCAGCCAAAAACGATTGGTGTGTACTGTGTTGAAGGTACACAGAACACCCACTGCTTCAGATGCAAAGTAACACACTACAGGAGGCCGCCTTAAAGGCGGCCTTATATAGTGTGGGGCGTGCACTACACAGCCTGAGCTATGATTGGCCACAGGCAGGATGCCTGTGGCCAATCATGGCTCTCCTCGCTGCCGGCGCTGCGATTGGCCAAGCATGCGGGGTCACAGTGCATGCTTGGCCAATCATCGGGCAGCAATGCACTGCGCCAACGCAGTGCATTGTGGTCCGCGCGCGCGTCACTCGAATTTTGACGCGAACGGCCAAAACGTTCGGAATTCGCCGAACGGCCGAACGGCCAATGTTCGAGTCGAACGTACGTTCGACTCGAACACGAAGCTCATCCCTACACACCAGGAGGGTTTAGGCAAAGAAAGCATTGACTGCTGGCAAAGGTTGATCAGGATGGAGCAGGATTGCATAGGGAAAGACCAGAGCTACACAGGAACACGTCCGTTCCCATCCTGAGCTAGGCCACGCCCCCCTAGGATGGTTACCTTTAATAGCCATTCAAACCCCTTTGTGTCAAATTGTGTCCATGTTATGAGGCCAGTAAATAAACTGTATGTAAACTTATGAGCAAACTGTATGTATCACCGTTTTACAATAAATGTTCTTATTGCATTTATCTTTGTCATTCACATTGGCCAGCTGTGCACACTTCACACAATGTCCCAAGGGCTATCCCTTTGTTAACTGAAGTACAGTATGATCGTCTGTTCCTAGTGATTACAAACAACGATCTCTATGTACTCCCAGTCAGTCCACTCCCCCCACAGTTAGAAACACCTATCTAGGACACACTTAACCCCTAGATCACCCACTAGTGTCAACCCCCTCCCTGCCAGTGTCATGTATACAGTAATCAGTGCATTTTTATAAAATGTCATAAATGTCACTAGTCCCACCGCAATGCCGCAGTCCAACTAAAAATCGCTGATCACCGCCATTACTAGTAAAAAAATAAAAATACCATAAATCTATCCCCTATTTTGTAGACACTATAACTTTTGTGCAAACCAATCAATATACGCTTATTGCGATTTTCTTTACCAAAAATATGTAGCAGAATACATATCGGCCTAAACTGATGAAGAAATTAGTTTTTTTACTGTTTTTTTGAGGATATTTATTATAGCAAAAAGTATTTATTTTATTCAAAATGATCTGTCTTTTTCTGTTTATAGCGCAAAAAATAAAAACCACAGAGGTGATCAAATACCCCCAAAAGAATGCTCTATTTGTGGGGAAAAAAAAGGACATCAATTTTGTTTGGGTACAACTGCGCAATTGCCAGTTAAAACAATGCAGTGCTGTATTGCAAAAAATGACCTGGTCGTTAAGGGGGTAAATCCCTCAGGGGCTGGAAAAGGACCTGGGGGTCCTAGTAAATGATAGGCTCAGCAATGGTATGCAATGCCAAGCTGCTGCTAACAAAGTAAACAGAACATGCATGCATTAAAAAGGGGATTCATTCCAGAGATAAAATAATTCTCCCGCTCTACAAGACTCTGGTCCGGACGCACCCAGAGTATGCTGTCCAGTTCTGGGCACCAGTCCTCAGAAAGGATGTACTGGAAATGGAGCGAGTACAAAGAAGGACAACAAAGTTAACAAAGGGTCTGGAGGATATTAGTTATGAGGAAAGGTTGCAAGCACTGAACTTATTCTCTCTGGTGAAGAGAAGCTAGAGAGGGGATATGATTTCAGTTTACAAATACCATACTGGTGACCCCACAATAGGAATAAAACTTTTTTGCAGAAGCAGTTTAACAAGACTCGTGACCACTCATTAAAATTAGAAGAAAATAGGTTTAACCTTAAATTAAGTAGAGGGTTCTTTACTGTAAGAGTGGCAAGTATGTGGAATTTCCTTCCACAGGCAGTGGTCTCAGTGGGGGGGCATCAATAGTTCAAGAAACTATTTGATAAACACAAGAACAACCACAACATACAGGGATATACAAGGTAATACTGACATATAATCACACACATAGGTTGGACTTGATGGACTTGTGTCTTTTTTCAACCTCACCTACTATGTAACTATGAAGTGGTTAAAGCATTTTATACAGCACAGTACTTGTGCTCTGTCATTTGGCCCCCTGTAACACCTGAAATACCTGGCTGATCCTGCCAGTTTCTACCCTTCCCTTTGTAAACTGACCACGGTTCATCATGGCTGCTGAGCCCTGACATCGTGGTCAGTTTACGTACCTCCATCAGCCACTGCCATCTGCAGCTCTCCTCTGTCTCCCTCTGTCCCCCTCCCCTCCCTGCCTGTCTGTGCTCGCCCCTCCTGCTGCTGTAATAACAATAATCATATATAACCCTGCTGGTTTCTTAATAACAGGAGCTCCTGTCTGTTTTATAAAAAAATGCCTTATTTACCGTATTTCAGAGCAGCTTCCAGCAATCACATGCATGGCCAGCTCTCTCCTCCTTTTGTCCTGGCTGACGTCAGCAGGGGAATCTCGGCCCCACCCACTTCAGCTGTCAGCCGGGCAGAGGAGAGAGCCGGTGGGTCACATGATCGCAGGAAGCCGCTCTGAAATACAGTAAATAAGGCTTTTTTTAATAAAACACAGAGACCAAAGCTCCTGTCATTAAGAAACCAGCAGGATTATATAAGCTTATATGACTGGGTTAACAAACACTTTAAGGTCTGATGGCTGAAACATGTTGGCTCTTCTTGGCTGTTCAACAGTTTAATAAAGTTCATATATTTTTGCTGATTTTTGTGGCGCTTGCCTTTTCCTTTTTTCCTGATCGACTATGGAGGATGCAGATACCTTTTCAGGCTCAGTGACCTCCTTTTGAAGCGGATGATTAACTACATGGAGGCGATAGCTCAGACACAGCTGCTTCAATTGCCTGGAATTGCACTGGTAAATTGCAGGGGTTCTGAACACTCTTAATGTTGTATTTCAAACTAATGCAAACCCTTGACTGTAATGTTGCCTGCTTGGCATTTTAGGTGAGGATTTAGGAGGAGATGACGAGAGAGGTATTTACACAAGCCCTTTTTAAGGCCCGCAAACTAATTTTGCAGTTATGGAAATCCCCTGACCCACACTCTCTCACAGTTGAGGAAAGTGGAAAGTTAACCCTTCAGATGCAGCGTTATCTTACTGGTACTGTTATCTTAAGGCAGGTATGTCAAAGGTCCGGCCTGCATTCCGGTTTGATGTGGCCCCCACTTGGAATTTACATATATATCCATCTGTGGCCCCAAAGCTCGAGTGTTTTTTTTTTGCTGTGAATATATCTATCTTCTTTAGCTGAACAAATCCCTGAGCACCACACTCATTGTTAAGATGAGCTGGGGCGTGTGGCTGGGTGTGTTGCTGGGCGTGTTCAGAAGTTGATGGGCCAGAGCCGCTATGAAGCTGACAGCTTCAAGTGGACTGCAGATGCAGAGATTGGGGAAATGTCACAGTGCATGTAATTGGCGGTGGCGCTGCGCGCTGTCAGCTTCCTTGTGGGCTCAGGCACAACGACTTCTGAACATGCCCAGCCACACGCCCCGGCTCATCCTAACATTGAGCACGGTGCTCTGGGATTTGTCAGACTAAAGAAGATAGATATATATTCACAGCAAAAAAAACATTGTCATCAATGTTATAAAATGAATAGTATTCCGTTTGCAATAAACTTTGCATAAAATATTTAATTTGCATTTAATTTTAATGGTTCAAAAAAAGTCAGGCAAAATGGTCGGCCCTCATGCATGTTCACATCATGAAATCTGTCCCTCTTTGAAAAAAGTTTGGACACCGCTGTGTTGATGTTGGTGTGAATGATCTGGTTCCTGGGCAGGCAGCTCCTACACTTGTAGTGTAATGTAACGAGAATAGAAATTGAAGCGCCACACCACTGCTAAGAGGTCAAGATACAACTTAATTATTAGATAAGCAAATTAGACTATGAATATAAGGGATGTGCTTAGTCTAAACTCAGGTGCCATGAAATAGGAGTATGTGAAATGATTGGTGTATAAAAATGCAAAATTATGCATGTATTAAATTCTGTTCAGGTTTTATCTTGATATGACATACAATTTAGTTTTCTGTGTATTCTAAAATGTCAAAAACCATCAGGTTGTATATTGCTTTCTCATATGACAATGATTGTGATGGTTTTTGACATTTTAGAAATCACAGAAACACTGTCAAGGTAATTCACAAATTTTATCCCATTCATATCCATCCCTTCAATGTAGACCATCAAACATGAGTCAGTATATTTAATTTACTGATGAAACCACATATAGCAATTGTTGATTATCTACTGCAGATGACAAATATCCCCAGTTGTAGTTTATAGCCCACAAGCTTATGATCACCTTCTAGATTGTACAATCAGCTTGCTTTGTGTGTGTACAGCCTTTTTTTTGGATATAACACAGATGGAATGGGTCGTTTTGGTTTCACCCCATAATACATGAGATTTTTAGGTCTGGGCAATTTTTGATTAGTGATTGGACAGTCAGATTGTACAGTGTATGGCTCTTATCAGCTTTTTCTATATATTTGACTCATTTCTATAAATGTAATCCCATTAGGTCCAAAGTTTTAATCGGAATGTATTATTTTAGAATAAGTATCATTATCATTCTTCTTATCACTAGTATTATTTTTATTATTTTTAAGTATCGTTTTACGATTGTGCGGTCATTGTACAACGTATGGTTCAATTGATACATTTTTTCAGGTTTGGATACATTTATTTATTGTAAGTAAATTTTTATTTGGAATGCATCAATTTAATGATAGGGATTATTATTGCTAATATTAATATTATTGTTAGTTTTTTTTTTTTGCTTTGCAACGCTTTACGATTGTACAATTCAAACGTATGATGTATGGTTCAAGTTCTACATATGTAATTTTACTTATTTTTTATACATTTATTCTTATTGAGTCAATTTATAACCAAGAATGTATCATTTTAATACTAGTGATTATGATTATTTTGTTATTATTATGCTATTATCATCATTACTATTCTTCTTTTTATTTATTTTTTGCTTGTACAATTGGATTGTATAATGTAGGGTTCAAGTTATGAACTAGGGGTGTTGAAATTAATCGGCAAACCGATGCATCGGGATTCGACCGTCCGCGATGTGGCACTGATGCTTTAGCTTTAAAGCATCGATTATTGAGGATGACATGCTGCCGCTCCGAGAGGATCCGAAAGTAGCCAAAGCTTTTGCGCCGTTTTCTCCTGCCTCATTGCCCTGTGTCGTGCTCGCGGCTCAGAGAGGGGAGACAAACTGCAGCAGAGCAACACGTGTCCAACCTCCTCCGAGTCCCGAGCTTTCCTCCCAGTGGGCTCCCTATCACTGTGTGCAGTGAACACTGCACAGCTGAGCACAGGCCGCTGTTAGGGGGAGAGGTAGACCGTCCGGCATCCGTCAGTGCCACCGGGCCGTCACCTGACTCAGGACTGGGAGAGAGTGAGACCCCAGAAAGGCCGTGCTGTCCTAGTGTCCTGTCCTCACTCCAGGTCCTCACAGGCAGCAGAAGAGGAGGAGACCCGCTCCAGACCACACAGTGCCAGACAGTGCCACACTGCAGCTGCGCAGCTCAGTCAGTACCATCATCATAATCAGGTAGGTAACTGTCATGTCTGTCTGTCATGTCAGATTGTCAGTGCTACAGACACACAGTACAAAGAAGTACACTCACTAAACTTGTCATTCTGTCCTGTCCTCAGACTCCAGTCCTCTCACAGGCAGCAACAGGAAAGGAGGAGAGAGAGACCAGCTCCAGCAGTGAGTGGCTGAGTGCCACTGCTAAGCTTAGTAACATGAGGCATATACAGGAATTATTATTATTTCCATCTTCCTGTATATGCCTCATTATATCTGAATCCCTGCAATGCAAAATTATTTCCTGTTGCTGATTGTTACATTCATCAATCTTTCTCGAGCTCCATATGCTTTATAATCCGGCTGTGAGTCCTCATTGTAAAGGAATTTTTCACTGAGCCCCAGAAGAAGCGTCGCGCTGATGCGAAACATGTCGGGCATGGGACCCACATCAGCATATCATCTGTGTGAATATACACCTATGTTCCAGTTCATTATGCTATATTGATGGCTATTGTATGGAGTCGTGATATTTATATGATAACAACCAATGACATATTTTTTGCTGATTTTGGTCTCTATTGATGTATTTATGTATTGTATTAATGTATTTATTTATTTTTAATTGCATATTTTGTATGTTTTTGGAATAATAAAATTGTTTAATGGAATTTTGTCTCTTACGGGTACCTGTAAAGTCCATAAGTCCCCCACACAATCTTTCTCGTATACAGCTATTGTGGACGTTGGCACTTTTTATTAAGATTTTTATCAGGATATCCACTTCCACCACTAAGTGATTACTGATATCTCTTACTCGTTTTCTGTATCCCGCAGCAGCATATGTTGTAAACGGTGTTCAAATCCCATGTGAGGTATCGCTAGGATCATCAGAGCTAGAGCAATGATTCTAGCACTAGACCTCCTCTGTATTGTTAAAAGTGTCGCCTTTGGAGATTTTTAGGTACCGTAGTAGTTTGCCACCATGATTCTATGAGTGTGCGCAATTTAAAAGCGTGACATGTTTGGTATTTATTTACTCGGAGTCGGCGTAACATCATATTTCACATTATACCAAAAAATTGGTCTAATTTTACGTTTTTTTTTTTTTTTTTAATTCATGAAAGTATCTTTCTCCCCAAAAAGTCGCATTTAAAAAAACGCTGCACAATAAATTAAATACAGTGCGACATAAAATATTACAACGATCGCCATTTTATTCTCTAGATTCTATGCTAAAAAATATATATAATGTTTGGGGGTTTTCTACGTAATGTTCTATCAAAAAATATGGATTTTAACTTGCAAAAAACACCAAATATCAGAGAAATGGGCTTAGTCATGAAAGGGTTAAGCTTAAGTGACCATGACCATGCCATTGCCATTTAATTAATTATGGTTTATAATGTAGGTCTATCTCTAATCTATTAAATGTTCAATGTCTTCGTGATTGATCACAACTTTATTCATACCTTTGTATGATTTATGGTTTTGCTCATCACGTTGTGGGGCGAGGAGGGAGGATGTTGGCGGGACAGGGACATATGTTGTTGTTTGTAGCTGCCTTTTTGTGAAATGTTCAATGCCAGCGTGCCATGAAGATTGGAGAAGAAGAGATAGAGATCAGTGTGACCGGCTGTCGCTGAGTAACCAAATGACCAGTGCAGGTGATGACCACGGCGGCTAGCACTACAGTAGCACAGATGAGGGCGCTTTTTTTTTTTTTTTTTAACACATAGCAAGTGCAACTGCGAGTAGCTAGCCGACGGCGTGTGGGGTAGAATAAGGATTTTGTGACAACTATTTGCTTAACATAGCATATACACAATTACAATATTACAACATACTACTCTACTACGGTAGTAGAGGAAACTTGTTACTTTTCTGGTGATCTCATGGCAGGCTTTAGGCTTAATCACTTTTTTTTTCTAATACTGACAGAGTTTGTAGACAACATTGACATCATCACCCCTGTCACAATTATTTACATGGCATGCTACACTAGTAAAATAGCAAAAGGAGACCAAAAAGAAGGAGAAATAAAAAATGCACCTAGCTTTTTAAAAGCAAACATCTGGGCACATTTTAGCTTTTATCATGAACAAAGTGGGAAGCACGAATTGGACAAGTCATACGCTGTGTGTAAAGCCTGTCGCACAAAAATTAAATATCTAGAGAATACTAATAATATGAGAAACCACGCTAGGCATTTTCACTCAGAGATGCTAACACCTGCCACCACCACCACCAGTGCCAAAGAAATAGACCCAGCTCAGCCAAGAATTGATGTGACACTCTCAAATTTGCCGCCCAACTCTGAAAAGGGGAAGAGAATAACAAAAGCTGTGGCAGCTTTCATAGCTAAGGACCTGCACCCTTACTCTGTTGTGGACAACACTGGGTTTCGCTACCTGTTGAAGACGATAGAGTGGCGTTACAAGATCCTGTCACAGTCACTTTACAGAAAACGTTATATCTGCACTCTACCACGGAACCAAAGCTCAGATGATTGCGTCAATGAGCCAAGCAAGTCAAGTCCCAATAACGTGCGATTCTGGGACTTCAGTCACAACGGAGTCTTATGTTACAATAACAGCACATTACGTTAGTAAGGACTGCCAGATCTTGTCACGTGCTGCAAACAAGAGCCATTTATGAGTCTCACACGGGTGCTCATCTGGCAGAGCTACTGTCTCGTGTTGTGGAAGAATGGCAGCTGTCCGACAAATCTGTAGTGCTTGTGACCGACGATGCGTCAAACATGAGAGTTGCAGCTCAAGTTGGGAAATTCCCCCATGTAAAATGTGTGACCCATACACTGAACGAGCTCTGAAAGTGGCCACACTCTCCAGGCTTCTTGGCAGAGTGCGACGGATATTCACATTCTTTCACCACAGCACTAGAGCAAGCTACTGTCTAAAAGAGAAACAGAAATCTCTTGGCCTGAAGAATCATAAGCTGATAACTGATGTGCCAACAAGATGGAACAGCACAAATGACATGGTCGAGAGGTTCTTGGAACAGCAACCTGCAGTCTGTGCCACCTTGCTGTCTCCAGGAGTCAGAAAAGGAGAGTCCAATCTCTGCACGCTCAACAAAACAGATGTGTCAAATGCAGAGGACGCTGTGAATGCATTAAAGCCAATGAAAGATGCAACCGTGCTGATATCAGAAGAGCGCAATCCAACAGTTTCTCTCATTGCCCCTCTAAATGCACAACTCCTCCAGAGCATGACAGACACCATGGGAGACACACCCATAAACCATGAGATCAAGAATGCCATCAAAGCAGATCTCCAGAAGAGGTACAGCAGTGAGGCAGAGAAGAAGATACTTCATACAGCCTCTGCACTGGATCCTTGCTTCAAGGGACTGCTTTTTATCCTCACAGAGGAGGAGAGATTGGAGATATACAAAGGAGTGACTGAGGAGGCTGAATCCTTGAAGGTAATTGAATTAATTTGAATTTCATCATGTTTCTTTTCTTGAAACAAACTGTACTACAACTAGTAGCGCTAGCCAGCTGGCTGCTACATACTAGTGTAAGCCACGCTTCTGAATCTGATGCGGTGCAGGAACTGGGCTTTTTCATCACCCCATCAGAATCATAGGCAATTGACAATGCGTTTTTATTTTATTTTTTTCTATTTTGTTTTGGTCAAACACAGATTACATCTAAGAGGACACATGAGGATCAAGTGCCTAGAAGAAAAGAAACTCTGGAAGAAGAAGAAAGTTCACCCATTGAGGACAACTATTCTCCATCTCCTCCTAAAAGAAAGGCCAGATTGCTGCTCATGACTTTGCTGGGACAGTCTTTCACTAACACTGAAGGTACAATAGAACCTAAGACCCCCTATGCCAAGGCTGAAGAGGAAATGGAAAAATATTGTAAAGCCCCACACCCATTTGAACTGGTGGCATGAGCATGAGATCATATTTCCCCTCCTTTCTCAGCTTGCAAAGCAATACTTGTGTATCCCAGGCACAAGTGTGTCTGCAGAGCGGGTTTCCTCCACTGCAGGAGCTGTAGTAACTGGAAAAAGAAGCGCACTCAAACCAGAGCATGTGGATCAACTAGTGTTGTTAAAGAAAAATCTACACATTCCCAAATACTGAGCAGCATTTGCTTGCAGTGATCCATTTTTTTGTTTGTTTTTTCATGATTTTTGGCACATCCAAGAAGTGATGATGAATGATGTACTGATGGCCTGTCGTGTTTTCCAGTGCCACTGCCAGTGCCTCTGCCACTGACTGCCCCTACCCTGTTAGTCTGCCACACCACCAGTGTTGTTAATTTTATATATTTTGTTTATAGCACTGTCTTCTGCCACTGAGATTTTGTTTTTGGAAGATTGTTCAATGATTGTTCAAAGGGTTAAAGTAACCATGTTCATATTCAATTTCAAAATAAGTAGGGGTTACTTTAACCCTCAGCCAAATACTTAAAGTTCCAAACAACTGATGCCAACCAAGCCTCACCCCCCTCTCCCCCCTCAGCCCATTCTCTGTCTCCCCTCCCTAGTGCCTCTTCTCCCCCTCCCCCCTCTCCCTCTTCCCTCCTCTCACTCTTTCCTTCCTTCTTTCTCCCTCTTTCCTTCCTTCTTTCTCCCTCTTTCCTTCCTTCTTTCTCCCTCTTCCCTTCCTTCTTTCTCCCTCTTCCCTTCCTTCTTTCTCCCTCTCCCCTTCCTTCTTTCTCCCTCTCCCCTTCCTTCTTTCTCCCTCTCCCTCTTTCCTTTTCCGAGAGAAGAAAAGAAGGAGAGAGAAGGAAAGGAGAGGGAAATAGAGACCCGGGAGAGAAGGAAAGGTGGAGAGAGAGAAGGAAAGGAGGATAACTTCTCTCCTCCTTTCCTTCTCTCTCTCCTCCTCCTCTCCTCTCGCTCCTCCTTTCCTTGTCTCTCTCTCTCTCCTCCTCCTCCTTTCCTTGTCTCTCTCTCTTCTCCTTTCTCTCTCCCCCCTCCTTTCCTTGTCTCTCTCTCCTCCTCCCCCCTCCTTTCCTTCTCTCTCTCTTCTAATTCCTTCCCACCTCCATTCCTTCTCTCTCTCCTCCCTTCCTTCTCTCTCTCTCTTCTTTCCTTCTATCCTTCTCTCTCTCTCCTCCCTCTCTCTCTCCTCCTTTCCTTCTCTTTCTTTCTTTCCCCTTTCCCATTCCGTCCCCTTTTCCCTGGCCATCCCCCTCTCCTCCCCCACCCTCCTTCTTCAACCATCCCCCTCTCCAGTCCCCACCATTCCCCTTCGTCTCTACAATACATCCCTCTTTCTATTTTTTTCCTCTCCCTATGTCAAATTGTCAATGTCAAGACCTTATAACGCAAGTTGTGCCACTCTAGCGTCAACGCAGTCCCACTGTGTTGTTGACTGACTGCTGGTGGCAATGGCAGGTGGCCGTGGTTCTGGCAATTGCAAACAATCAATGATCATCACAGTGAACCTGGACTATATATTATATTGTTATAGCTTTTCTAGCACTGGAGGAGATGGAGAATGGTTTTCTATTGTCTGTCCTTACCTGTCCGTGTCCAACTGTCCATTTAGAATTTTTACACCATGACGTGTGGTTGTCAGTCGTGTCTGTCATGCTCTGAGACTGTCTGTTTCTAGGGGTTTAACCTTCAACCAAATTAAAGCGGAGGTCCACCCTAAAGTGGACCTTCCGCTCATCGGAACCCTCCCCCCCTCCGGTGCCACAATCGGCACCTTTCAGGGGGGAGGGGGGTGCAGTTACCTGGATCATCCAGGTAACTGCACCCACTTCCGGGATAGCTCTCTGCGGAAAGGGGCGTAACTTACGCCCCTTTCCGCAAGTTCCCGCCCCTTTCCGCAAGTGCCCCGCTGCCTGCTGGGAAACACACAGCTCCCAGAGGCAGCGGGGAGCGTCCTTATTGCGCAGCGCGATTCGCGCATGCGCAGTAGGGAACCGGGAAATGAAGCCGAAAGGCTCCATTTCCTGATTCCCATACCCAAGATGGCGGCGGCAGGACCCGACAGACGACCTAGCGATCGGCTTCGGGTGACGACATCACGGGCGCGCTGGACAGGTAAGTGTCACTATTTTAAAAGTCAGCAGCTGCAGTATTTGTAGCTGCTGGCTTTTAAAAAAAAAAAAAACGCGGAGTCCCGGTGGACTCCCGCTTTAACCACTTGACAACTGGGCACTTAAACACCCCTCGTGACCAGATCAATTTTCAGCTTTCATTGCTCTCCCACTTTGAATGACAATTACTCAGTCATGCAATACTGTAACCAAATTAAATTTCCGTCCTTTTTTCATACAAATAGAGCTTTCTTTTGGTGGTATTTGAACACCTCTGAGTTTTTTATTTTTTTGCGCTATAAATGAAAAAAGACTGAAAATTTTGAAAAAAACTAATTTTTCTTAGTTTCTGTGATAAAATTTAGCAAATTATTAATTTTTCATCATATATTTTGGCCACAATTTATACTGCTACATATCTTTGGTAAAAATAACCCAAATTAGTGGATATTATTTGGTCTTTGTGAAAGTTGGAGAGTCTACAAGTTGTGGTGCAAATCATAAAAAAAATTATCACACCTGAAGTACTGGTGGCCTATCTAATTTCTTGTGACCCAAAAAAGCCAGGAATGTACAAATACCCCACAAATGACCCCTTTTTTGAAAGTAGACACTCCAAGGTATTTAGTAAGATATGTGGTGAGGCGTTTGATGTCATTTTTTTCCACAAAATTGTCATTGTAATAGGTTATTTCTCTCACATGGCATGTGTATACCACAAATGGCGCCCAAAATACATTCTGCTACTCCTCCTAAGTATGGCGATACCACATGTGTGGGACTTTTTCACAGCCTGGCCACATACAGAGGCCCAATATGCAGGGAGCACCATCAGGTGTTCTAGGAGCATAAATGACACATCTAACTTGTTGACTACCTATTACATTTTGAAGGCCCTGGAGCACCAGGACAATGGAAACACCCACAAAATGACCCCATTTTGGAAAGCTAACACCCCAACGTATAATCTAGGAGGCATAATGTGTCTTTTGAATGGTTCATCGTTTTCCAGAAGTTTTTGGAAAATGTGGAAAAAAATGAAAATGCATTTTTTTTTGCACAAAGTTGTCAATTTATAAGATATTTCCAACACATAGCATGTACATAGCAAAAATGACACCCCAAAATACATTCTGCTACTCTTCCTGAGTAGGGCAATACCACATGTGTGAGACTTTTACACAGCCTGGCCACATACAAGGAACACCGCCAGGTGTTCTAGGGACACATAGCATGCACATACCAATAATTACACCCCAAAAAAGATTCTGCTGAGTAAAGGGTAAAAAAAATAAAAATTACCTGTGGTTTTAGTAGCGCAGTTGTCCACAGGAGGATAGTACTGGTCCAGGCAGCAGGCAGGGACTTGGTCAGCAAAAGCAAACGCAATTGTCCAGGCAACAGGCAGGAACACTTTCCATAGTCTGTACAGGCAGGGATACAGTCCAGGGTCAGTGCAGGCAAAGATTGTAAGCAATGGTCCATCCATGCATGTGGTGTGGTCAGTTCATGCGACAGGCAAAGGCATGATGGCATACAGTGGTGTGAAAAAGTGTTTGCCCCCTTCCTCATTTCCTGTTCCTTTGCATGTTTGTCACACTTAAGTGTTTCGGAACATCAAACCAATTTAAACAATAGTCAAGGACAACACAAGTAAGCACAAAATGCAATTTGTAAATGAAGGTGTTTATTATTAAAGGTGAAAAAAAATCCAAAACCATCATGGCCCTGTGTGAAAAAGTGATTGCCCCCTAAACCTAATAACTGGTTGGGCCACCCTTAGCAGCAACAACTGCAACCAAGCGTTTGCGATAACGTGCAATGAGGCTTTTACAGCGTCCTGGAGGAATTTTGGCCCACTCATCTTTGCAGAATTGTCCTAATTCAGTTACATTAGAGGGTTTTCGAGCATGAACAGCCTTTTTAAGGTCATACCACAACATCTCAATAAGATTCAGGTCAGGACTTTGGCTAGGCCACTCCAAAGTCTTCATTTTGTTTTTCTTCAGCCATTCGGTGGTGGACTTGCTGGTGTGTTTAGGATCATTGTCCTGCTGCAGAACCCAAGTTCGTTTCAGCTTGAGTACACGAACAGATGGTCGGACATTCTCCTTCAGGATCTCTTGGTAGACAGCAGAATTCATAGTTCCTTTTATCACGGCAAGTCTTCCAGGTCCCGAAGCAGCAAAACAGCCCCAGACCATCACACTACCACCACCATATTTTACTGTTGGTATAATGTTCTTTTTATGAAATGCAGTGTTCCTTCTACGCCAGATATACTTGGACACACACCTTCCAAAGAGTTCCACTTTTGTCTCATCGGTCCACAGAATGTTGTCCCAAAAGTCTTGGGGATCATCAACATGTGTTGTGGAGAAATTGAGACGAGCTTTGATGTTCTTTTTGCTCAGCAGTGGTTTTCTCCTTGGAACTCTGCCATGCAGGCCATTTTTGCCCAGTCTTTCCTGATGGTGGAGGCATGAACGCTGACCTTAACCGAGGCAAGTGAGGCCTGCAGTTCCTTGGACGTTGTTGCGGGGTCTTTTGTGACCTCTTGGATGAGTCGTCGCTGCGCTCTTGGGGTAATTTTGGGCGGCCGGCCACTCCTGGGAAGGTTCACCACTGTTCCATGTCTTCGCCATTTGTGGATAATGGCTCTCACTGTGGTTCGCTGGATTCCCAAAGCTTTGGAAATGGCTTTATAACCCTTTCCAGACTGATAGATCTCAGTTACTTTCTTCCTCAATTGTTCCTGAATTTCTTTGGGTCTCGGCATGATGTGTAGCTTTTAAGGATCTTCTGGTGGACCTTACTGTGTCAAGCAGCTCCTATTTAAGTGATGCCTTGATTGTGAACAGGTGTGGCAATAATCAGGCCTGGGTGTGGCTAGAGAAATTGAACTCAGGTGTGGACAACCACAGTTATAGTATGTTTTAACAAGGGGGGCAATCACTTTTTCACACAGGGCCATGATGGTTTGGATTTTTTTTCACCTTTAATAATAAACACCTTCATTTACAAATTGCATTTTGTGTTTACTTGTGTTGTCCTTGACTATTGTTTAAATTGGTTTGATGTTCCGAAACACTTAAGTGTGACAAACATGCAAAGGAACAGGAAATGAGGAAGGGGGCAAACACTTTTTCACACCACTGTAGGTCCTACAGGCAGCAGGCAAAAGTAGGGCCTTGTTCAGGACAGAATGGGGATAGGGGCAGAGGCTTCTCCCACCCAAATCTCTTTGAAGCCTCCGAGTCTCCAGACCCTAATATACAAATGAGAAAAAAAAATATGTTTTCTTCATCCAGAAACAAACAATTCTGGAGCCCCTCACATATGTGAGACCCCTGTGTTATGAATCCCACTAGTCCACTGGCAGGGTACAAGATCAGTCCAAGAGGCAAGCAAAAAGGATGGTCAAACAGTCCAGGGTCAGTTCCAGATCAGGCAAAGGTATGTACAGAATCGGTAGGCAGAAGCGTGGTCGAATAACAAGCCAGGGTCAGTTCCAGATCAGGAAGAAGTATGAACAGAATCGGTAGGCAGAAGCGTGGTCGAATAAAAAGCCAGGGTCAGTTCCAGATCAGGCAGAGGTATAAACAGAATTGGTAGGCAGAAGTGTGGTTGAATAACAAGCCAGGGTCAGTTACAGAGCAAATAGAGGCATAAGGGGTGTGAAGGTAAATGGCAGGAAGTGAGGGTTATGTTTACCATACTTCACTAATAATGTAGTGAAGTATGGTAATGGCGGAAACAGCCAACTACGCAGAGGCCTGGTTGGGAAGGACATTGGGGACAATAAAAAGTGGTGTCTCTTCTTATTCCTCCTTTGGTGCACACCTTGCATTTTTTCTGCCGTTTTTGGCCTGTTGGTCTGGGAGGGATTTTTTCAGGAATGTGTCTTTCGGAGAGTCTACTAATCACATCAGATCGAATGGTTTCTGGTGGGCCGTTTGGGAATGCAAGGACAGTGGTGATTTCCTCTTGGTAGGCAAGGAAGGATTTGGGTCTTTCAGTGGATTTGTGATAAATTACGTAAAAGTTATATATGGCCAAATTAAATAAATAAATAGAAACTTTTTTATACCACTGGTATGTTCGTCTTGTGGCAAGGTAGGGTTCGAGCATCTGGTCGTTGAAGTCGACACCCCCCCATGAACATGTTGTATTCGTGGATGCATGTTGGCTTTTGAACTCGCCCATCCCTCCTGTTGATTTCCACAAAGGTATTATTGTGAATCGATGAAAGCATGTACACATCCCTTCTGTCCCTCCACTTCACAGCCAGAATTTCCTCGCCGTCTCCCCTCTTCTTAGCTTCTTGTTGATGAGGCTTTTAGGAAAGCCCTTCCGGTTCGTCCTTACGGTGCCACATGCTGGGGTTTTCTTTCTGTGAAGGTTGCGGAACATGGGTAAACTGGTATAAAAATTGTCCACATATAGATGGTAGCCTTTCTCCAGGAGTGGATTTACGAGTTCCCAAACAACTTTCCCACTCGATCCGATGTATTCTGGGCAATTGGGGGGATGTAGCTGGGTGTCCTTCCCTTCGTATACCATGGAGGCATAGGTATACCCTGTAGTGCGGTCGCACAATTTGTACATCTTCACCCCATAGTGGGCCCTTTTGGAGGGAATAAATTGTTTTATGCCCAGCCTGCCAGTAAATTTGGCAAGGGACTCATCCACGCAAATGTGTTCGTCCGGGGTAAACAACTGGGGGAAGATACCAGAAAAATAGTTGAGTAGTGGCCGAATTTAATAGAGCTTGTCAAAATTTGGGTCATTTTGGGGAGGGCACTGGGTATTAACATTGTAGTGTAGGAATCTCATAATCATGAGATATATGAGATATCTGGACCTGGACATTACTGAGGAAAAGATGGGCATGTGGTGGATGGGAAGGGTAGACCAATACGAACGTAAAACTTTTTTTTTGTTTAGTCCCATACAAAATGTGAGGCCCAAATTTTTTTTAAACTCCTCCACTGTTAGGGCTCTCCACTCGTAGGTACGAGCATAATAGGACGTTGGGTGGCGTGCAATAAATTGTTGGGCATATAAGTTGGACTGGACCACAACTTATGCAAGCATGTCCTCAGTAAAAATGAGGTTGAAAAAAAATCGATCGGAGAAAATTTTTCTGTATTCACCTGGACTCCTGGCTGGGCAGTGAAAGGGGGAATGATAGCTTTTCCTGAATTGGGAGGAAGCCATAAGGGGTTCTGAAGGGAATAGGGAAGGCTGGCATGGGACCTAACCCTTTGGGACTGAGATGACACCCCACTGGTACGTGGCCTTTGCAGAGGTACTGCGGTGCTGGTGGATGGCATTGCGGTGCTAGTTGATGGCATTGCGGTGCTGGTGGATGGCACTGCCTCCTCGCCAGTATGCCTTCTTCTGGCGGGTGGACTCTCATCTTCCCCCTCTGAGGCTGTCTCTGTTCCACTGGTTAGGACAGGCTCATAGTCCACATCAGACTCACAATCAGAAAATGAGGAATCCGAAGATTAGTGGATAAGTGGCACTGATGACACGCGACACTGGCAGATGGCACTGATGACACGTGGCACTGGTGTGGCAGACGACACTGATGTGGCAGGTGACATTGATACGTGACACTGGCAGATGGCACTGGTGTGGCACTGATGACACGTGGCACTGATGACACGTGGCACTGATGTGGCAGGTGACACTGACAAGTGACACTGATGTGGCAGGTGACACTGGCAGGTGGCACTGATGTGACAGGTGGCACTGAGGTGGCACTGATTACAGACGGCAGTGATAACAGATGACACTGTGACACTGGGTACTGATTTATACTTTTAACAGTAATAATTTACTTGCAGCTTCAGCACAGATCCTCTCTCTCCTCACATGCTGTCTCTGTGTGAGGAGAGAGAGCCGGCAATGAGAGATGATCTCATATGTTTGAGATAATCTCTCATTGGCAGGTCCGATCACGCTGTAAACGGCAGCTGTGATTGGCCGTTTACAGCGATCTGTGACTGGCTGTGTCCGGGGGACACGGGCAGCACCGATTTTCCCCGATGCGCGCTCACAGGAGCGCGCATTGCGGAAGTAAACAGGAGGCTGTCCAGGGACGGCCTCCCGGCAATTGGCGTCCGCTCTGCAGCCGTCTTTCGACTATAGAGCAGACGCCTAGTGGTTAATTCTGTATTTAATTCCAGACAACTGATGCCCGCCAAGCCACCCTTGTAAGAATACATTTAATCTTAAAACCTGGAGTAAATCTTTATTGGATCACACAAATATACACACAATTTCTCATGATTCTGATTTACTGACGTGTGGGTATATTTCTGATCCCATAATGGTTTAACTCAAGGTTTTAAGCTTCAATTGATTTATTCTGTTAAGGATTTTCTGGCTTCCTCTAAAGGTGACGTGGCTTGGCTTCAGTTACAGGTGTATTGTGGTAGAGTGCAGGACTGCAGGTAACATTTTCTGTAAAGTGACTGAGTGACTGACAAGTCGACAAGCTTTTCTAGCACTGGGGGAGATGGAGAATGGTTTATCCTTGAAGATTGTGTCCGACACAATTTTCAAAAATGTGTCCATTCAATTTTCACACTTGATGCGTCTATTGTATTGTCAATGTTTGGGGGGTCAACTTAACCCTCAGCCAAATATTCTAAAAGTGTATTTAAATAGATGGAAAAAGAATATAACATGCATCACTAGTCACTGATCTTTTGGATGTTATATACAAGCCAAGGTCTATTGCAGTGTTCAAATGCAAAGCACATAACACTTCTAATGATACTGTAGCTTTGAAAAAAAAGCCTTGGCAGACAAAGAAGCTAGAAAGGCTGCTCAACTGCCCTTAGGACCCCAAGTTAACATCTCTATGGCCATGCTAGAAAGCCCACAATTCCAGAACATCAACTTTTACAGGACTTTAGATCAATGACACAGGCTGATATTGAGTATTGGAACAAGAAAGCTTTTAACAATTTCCCTTTAAGATTAATAAAGTTACCTCACCATAGTGCACCCATATGGTATAGGACACAGAGAACATTGATTGACATTGCAGGAACATTGAACACCTCCACAAGGAAATTATTCTCAGATGGGGTTTTTACTAGAATCATAGTTCCAGACAAAGGTCCAGCTTTCACCTCACAGGTAACACAGTCTTGAAACGACTGCCAATTGAGTGGACATTTTACATTCCTGATAATCCTCAGAGCTCAGATATGGTAGAAAGAATCATCAGGACAATAAAAAAAAATGAGAAAAGACAGGTAGGACATTTGCAAAATGGGAGATATATTTACCTGATGTCTTAGCAGAGATAAGGATGACTCCTAATAAAACATCCAAATTGTCACCTTTTGAAATTTTGATGGAAAATTATATATATATACACATATACACACACACACACACACACACACACACACACACACAAAAGGTGTGAATAGCTGAAAAGGGGAACATTAAAGTGGTGTTCCACCCGCAATTTTTTATATTTTTATTTAAAGTCTGCAGCTACAAAACACTGTAGCTGCTGGCTTTTAATAAGGACACTTACCTGTCTAGGGAGCCCGCAATGTTGGCACCCGGGGCCGATCTGTCCCAGAAGAAATCGTGGGGGGGATGGGGGCTAGCTCGCCAAAGAAGATATGATGTCCTGCACTGCGGACCAGATGGATCAGAAGTACAGGCTGTACTTCATAAAAAAGGTAAGTTAGAAGAATGTTTTTTTTTTTTTAACAAGCCAAAAACGAGCAGTGGAGAGGTGGTCTTTCATTTAAGGCCACCTCTTAAAAGTGGGTGGAACTCTGCTTTAAGAAGAATGTTCTACTGTACTGCAAAAATACAGTTTTAACTCCTAGTTGGGGTATTTTGATTATTTCAGTTAAAGTCTGACTTGTAATTTTTAATTATTTTTATTAATGTGGAATTGCCTATTCTCACATTGTTGCAGGTTTGGAGGCCATTGTATACTTCAGATTGATCCAATTGCCCTGGACTAACTCCAATGTGTACAATAAATGTCATTATCGGTTTTATTTAAAGGAACCCAATGTGGTGCATATAAAAAGAAAATGAGTTGGTGTGCAAGGTTTACCATCTCAATACAGGGCACTTGCAAATAGACTCTTACCCAAAAGAGTTCAGAATGCTAGTAATGCACACACTATTTGTGGGTAGACTGCTTATTATGCACAAATGGAGATGCTCCCTGACCCCAACCATCACAGATGTCAAATTTCAACTTACTCTAATTAAAGAATTCAAATTTAGCTCCGCTCTACAACATAACACTGTTACGAAATGCAACACCACCTGGAAACCCTGGCTTCTTACTCAAACAACATAAGTCAACTATATAAAATTACAGTGTTTCAGATGAAAAACAACTAAATACGATTTAGCCCTATTTGGTTGGAGCTTATGAGGGAACCAAAGGAAGTATTGAGCTCACTTAAAGAATTTATAAATTTGGACACAGGTTCAGCCCCGACATGGATGGTATGGGATGCATTAAAGGCCTATCTCCGAGGTCTTTTAATACAACAGATCTCTAAAATTAAAAAACAGTCTGGGGAAAGAGAAGAGAATGCCTCAAGGAGTGTGGTAAATTTAGAAAATCAGTATATTAAAAATCCAACATTAGATAACCAGGGAAAATGGATGAAGGCGCAGCAGGAATATCGTCATATAATGCTAGAGAAGGCCGAAAATAAACTTTTATTTCAGAAGCAACTAGTATTTGGAGAAGGGGAAAGGGTAGGTCAGATGCTAGCATACTTGGTGAAAACAAACTCTCTCCCATCCATGGTACCCAGGATTAGTATGGCGGAAGGTAGGATATCTACTAATACATCAGATATCTTAGAGAGATTTAGAGCGTACTATGAGGACCTATATCAATCTAATCAGGCCGAGATGAGGGAGGAAATGGATACATTCTTCAGCCCGCTGGCTATTCCACATCTTTCGAAAGAAGATGGGGATATGCTAGATGGTCCCGTAACAATGGAAGAGATTCGGCGTATAGTACAAGAAATGGCAGGACAGAAAGCCCCAGGCCCAGATGGCCTTCCAGTGGAGGTTTACCGTCACTTTGGTGAGGTACTAATCCCAGAGCTCCTAAAAGTCCTTAACTGGGCGATAGAAGCAGGAGAATTACCTCCTTCAATGAGAGAATCTAATATAATAGTGTTGCCAAAGGAAAACAAGGACCCTCTTGCCCCTTCATCATATAGACCTATCTCCCTGTTGAACCTGGACGTAAAGATCCTAGCTAAGGTCTTGGCGAATAGATTGAACAGAGTGATAGGGAAAATTATTCACCCTGACCAATCGGGATTCATTCCTGGGAGATCTACAAATACAAATATAAGACGGGTTTTCTTGAACCTTCAGATACCCGTGGATGGAGATGGCCAGAGGGCTGTTTTATCCTTGGACGCTGCTAAAGCCTTTGATTCACTAGAGTGGAGATACTTGTGGAGAGTCTTGAGAGAATATAAGGTGGGCCCGGTATTTATAAAATGGGTTAAAATGTTATATAGATGTCCGGAAGCAAGGATTAGTGTTAACAACGAAAGCTCGGCTGGGATCCGATTGAAGAGAGGTACGAGGCAGGGGTGTCCCCTGTCCCCCCTCTTGTTCGCTATGGCGATCGAGCCTTTGGCTATATCCCTAAGATCAAATAAGAGGATAAAAGGTTTTAGGAGAGGGGAGGAAGAAGAAAAAGTAGTATTATTCGCAGATGATCTCCTTCTGCTTCTTGGTGACGCTCAGCATTCAATAGGGGAAGTGATGTATAGAATTACCAATTTTGGACATCTTGCGGGTCTAAAAATAAACTGGGATAAATCCTGTATATTGCCTATAGACCCATTAGACAGCCCCCTACCATGTGAAGCTGCACATTTTCAGATAGTGAGTAAGATGAAATACCTGGGTATCTGCATCTCTAAAGATCCTAAGCAATATGTGATAAATAACTTGGTTCCACTGCTAGCCAAATTTAAACAAAAAATTAAGATCTGGAAGAAACTACTACTCTCAGTAGCGGGTAGATGCAATCTTGTTAAAATGATTCTCTTACCGCAACTTCTCTATGTACTGCATAATTCTCCAGTATGGATATATAAGGACTGGTTCCATAAGATAGATTCCATATTTAGAGAATTAATGTGGAAGGGGGGACGAGCACGTATTGGGTTAAAGACTCTGCAACTTCCAAGTAACAGGGGGGGACTTGCGCTTCCACATCCATTTAATTACTTCATAGCAGCCCAGCTACAACACCTGGCAGGAGAGGAAGGGGAGGGAGGGGGGTGGAAAAAGGGATCTCCTCTCGAACAATTCCTCGGAAGACCACTAGTAGTAGCATTAGAGGCAGGGGCATTCATCCGGGATGTTCCTATCTTAGGTTTAATGATTAAGGTGTGGGAGACAACCAAAAGAATACTAGGCTATGGGGGATTTACGGAATACTCCCCCTTATGGGCAAATAATAAGTTGGAAGAGGTTCTAAAAATAGGACAAGTAAGGGAATGGGAAAATAGGGGTATACACTTTGTTCATCAGATATATAAGGAGGGCAGAATGAAACAATTCCAAGAGCTAAGGAATCAGTTTTTAATTCCGAAAAAATCCTTTTTTTAGATACTTGCAGATCAGACATGCTTTGAATAAACAGTTCCAGGGGACAGTGATGGTATGGAGTGAGATACCCGTAATAGAGGATGTATTGCGAGCGAAATCAGGGAAAGGTTTAATCTCTAAGGTGTATGTGGAGCTGTGTAATAAATCCCAGGAAAAAAAACAGGGTAAAAAAACAGGAAAAAATGGGAATCCGATGTGGGTGACATCTCGGAAGACCAATGGGAGAGAATCCTTGAGGTGGCACCATGGGTGTCCATTTCTCCATCTCAAAAGTTTTCACATCTACTTTTACTGTATAGAGCGTATTATACCCCTAAGAGGTTGGTGCAATTTGGTAGAAGGAGTGATGCAGCTTGCCCTAGATGTGGAAGGACAGAAGGAGACATGATCCACATGTTTTGGAGATGTCCCAAGCTACATCGGTATTGGAGGGAGGTTGTGATGATAATTAGTGGGGTTTTTGAGATGGTAGTAGAAATGGAACCAAAGGGATGTGTGTTGGGATGGATCAACGGGAGTAGTGACCCTAAGGATAGTAATTTAGCCAAAGTAAGGTGTCTCTTTCAGGCTAGGAAACTTATAGCCCAGAATTGGCAATCAGCCACACCCCCTACGAGCGGAGAGTGGGTGCAAAATATGAATAGGGTTATCCTTCAAGAGAGAGTGGCGTACATGAGACAAGGGGGTATTAAAAAATTTGATAAGATATGGAGGGAATGGTATGTAAAAATGATGAATGAGGTATCTCTTAGTAAGAAGGAAGTATGATGAATGGGAGTGTATGAGTGGGGAAGGTGATGAATGTAGGAAGGGAAGGTTGGGCAGGGGATATGTAAACTGGTATTATGTTGCTATTGGCTTTTTATTGGAAGATTGTATGAGTTGTTTTGAATTGAAAAAGAAATTAATAAAGATATAAAGTTAAAAAAAAAAAAAAAATACGATTTTCTTCATTGCTCATTTGATAATGCCAACATACCTCAAGGGTTGATGGACTCTGTACCTTAGCGTCAATAACGTTCCTTTGAAAACTGCCTTATCACCATCCGTTGCTTATTTACTCTTCCATAACTGACATACCAATTAAACCACACCTAACGCAAATTAAACCCTGGGTGTATTGTCTTCCCCCATGTGACAGAGTTAGCTCCCGCACAGGGTGTCTACGGGGGGGGGGTAGACGATACAAAGTAATCATTACTTTCCACTGCATATTAATCTTTGCGCAAACTAGCTTGATACTGTTACCGTATACTGAAACCTATATTGTCTTTTACTGTAATATGTTTCATATACTAGTCAACTTTCAACTTCGTACTCATGCATGTATTGTTATTGAAAAATGAAACAAAAGTTTTTAAAATGAAAAAAAAAGGAAAAAAAAAGACCAATTTTCAGCTTTCAGCGCTCTCACAATTTGAATGACAGTTACTCACTCATGCAACACTGTACCCAAATTGAAATTTGCGTCCTTTTTTTCAAACAAATAGAGCTTTCTTTTGGTGGTATTTAATCACTAGTGGGTTTTTTATTTTTGTGCTATAAATAAAAAAATAAGACTACATTTTGTGAAAAAATGCTTTTTTCTTTGTTTCTGTCATAAAATTAAGCAAATTAGGAATTATTCTGAATACATTTTGGCCAAAATTTATACTGCTACATAGCTTTGGTAAAAATAACCCACATTTATGTATATTATTTGGTCTTTGTGAAAGAAGTCAGGAAAGTACAAATACCCCTCAAATGACCCCTTTTTAGAAAGTAGACATTCCAAGGTATTAAGTAGCATGGAGAGTTTTTTTTAAGTTGTAATTTTTTCCCACAATTCTTTGCAATATGATTTTTTATTTTTATTTTTTACAAAATTGTCACATTATCAGGTTATTTCTCATACACAGCATATGCATATAACAAATTACACCCCAAAATACATTCTGCCTACTTCTCAAGTATGGCAATACCACATATGTGAGACTTTTACACAGCCTGGCCACATACAAAGGCCCAACATTGAAGTAGCACCTTCAGGTGTTCTACGAGCATAAATGACACATCTCATTTCTCAACCACCTATAACACTTTTGAAGGCCCTGGAGCACCAGGACATTGGAATTGCCCACAAAATGACCCCAATTTGGAAAACAAACACCCCAACGTATAATCTATGAGGCATAATGAGTCTTTCGAATGGTTCATTTTTTTCCAGAAGTTTTTGGAAAATGTATAAAACAAATGAAAACGCATTTGTTGTTTTTTTACACAAAGTTGCCAATTTATAAGATATTTCTAACACATGTATACATCTAACAGCATGTATATAGCAAAAATTACACCCCAAAATACATTCTGCTACTCTTCCTGAGCATGACAATACCACATGTGTGAGACTTTTAAACAGCCTGGCCACATACAGGGGTCCAACACTGAAGTTATACCTTCAGGCGTTCTAGGAGCATAAATTACACATCTTTTTTCATTCCTACCTATAACACTTTTGAAGGTCCTTGAGCACCAGGACAGTGGAATTACCCACAAAATGTCCCAATTTTGGAAAGCAAACACCTATGAGGCATGGGCTGTAGATAGGTACACAGATGGCCTGGTGACAGGCACTCGGGACTCTGATGGGCTGGTGACTGGTATTTGGGTACTCTGAAGGGCGGTGACAGGTACTCAGGTACTCTGTACTCATATGAACTGTGACAGGTACTCAGATGGACTGTGACAGGTACTTGGGTACTCAGATGAACTGTGACAGTTACTCGGGTACGAAGATGGACTGTGATGCCACGTACACACGATCAGACTGGCCGGACTTTCTGAACGAGCGGACCTGCCCACACACAACCGGACTTTTATGGCAGACTAGGTCCGCCGGACTATGGCGGGAGTCCCAGCCGTATTTTTGAAATGAACGGACTTGCCCACACGCGGAGGAAAGTCTGTTCATTTTGAACGTGGCTCCAGGTAGACGGGACTAGCGCAGGAGGTCAATGACGCTGACTTCGGCGACGAGATAGACACATCGCTGGCCCCATCACCTGATATGAACTATATAAGTCGCCGCACAACACGTCCCTGTCATTGCGGCCAGAGAGTGTGTCAAGTCAACATCTCAATAAAGAAGAAGTGAAGAAAAGAAGACAAGGCAGCGGCGACAGAAGACCGGGCAACTGCTAGTAAAAGAGCTGGAAGAAGGAGTGGAGGCCCGGCAAGAATAACCGAAGAAGGGGACAAGACCCCTGAAGCTGGATGAAGAGGCGGCGGCGACAGAAGCCCGGGCCACCGCTAGTAAAAGAGCTAAAGGAAGAAAGGGGAGGCCCGGCAAGAAGAACCGAAGAGGGGGAAAGACCCCCAAAGAGGGGGACAAGACCCCCGAAGTCAGAAGAAGACCCCCGGGCGGCGTCGAAGAAGAAAGCCGGGCTCCTCTGCTAGTAAAAGAGCTAGCAAAAGATCAGAAGATAACGGAGGAGTCCGGTGAGAAGACCCCCCAAGATGGAAGAAGACCCCCGGAGCTGTGCAATAAATTATTTTAAACCCTTGTGTGGTGTTTTTTTTTAAACTTTTTTTTACACCAGGTGAATGGGTAGGGGTACATTGTACCCCACACTCATTCACATAGGGTGGGGGAGCGGTATCTGGGGGCCCCTTATTAAAGGGGGCTCCCGGATTCCAATAAGCCCCTTGCCTGCAGACCCCGACAACCAACGGCCAGGGTTGTCGGGAAGAGGCCCTTGTCCTCATCAACATGGGAAAAAGGTGCTTTGGGGTGGGGGGGCGCAGGGCCCCCCTTCCCCAAAGCACCCCCCCATGTTGAGGGCATGCGGCCTGGTACGGCTCAGGAGGGGGGGGGGGCGCTCGCTCGTCTCCACCCACTTTCCTGCCTGGCCGGGCTGCGCGCTCGGATAAGGGTCTGATATGGACCTTGAGGGGGACCTTCACGCCGTTTTTTCGGCGTAGGGCTTCCCCTTTAAGTCCATACCAGGTGATGGGGCCAGCGAGGTGTTAATCTCGCCGCCGAAAGGCAGCGACATTGACATCCTTCGCTAGTCCCGGCTACCTGGAGCCGCGTTCAAAATGAACGGACTTTCCTCCATTTCAAAAGTCCGGCGGACTAGCACACAGGCGGCCAGATTGTCCTCCGGACTCGCAGTCCAGCGGACAATTTTTGAGTCAAAACTACTACTACTCTAAGTCCGCCGGACTTTTGGGGAAAAAAAAGTCCGCCGGAGCCCACACACGGGCGGATTGTCCACCGGATAGTCTGATTGTGTGTACGCGGCATGAGATGTAATTGGATACTAAGATGGACTGTGACAGGTACTCAGATGGAATGTGTGTGACAGGTACTTAGATGAACTGTGACAGGGTGGGGACAGGTCCTCTTTATTGGGGGGAATCAGTGTGTGTTTGTGTACACTGTAAGCAGTAACAAGATGTTACTGCTTTTTTTCAAGATGTTACTGCAATCTCCTCCTCACACAGGATCGGTGTGTGAGGAAGAGAACTCGGTAACATCTCGTTACCGATTTATGTTTACATTTAGTGATCAGCTGTTAAAGGATCACAGCCATTTACGTGGTGAGCAGCCGCTGGCCAATGGCTGTTTACCAGCGTCGGTGACAAGCAGTGTTCCTGGGAACATGCTGCCACTGACGTACATGTGCAGCGCGCTCGCAATAGCGCGCATGCGCCGTGCAAATTGGGGAGGTACCATCTGTGATCGACCATGACTTCATCAAGGATGATCACCTGGTAAACAGGCATGCCAATGGCTGTTCACCCCCTCAGTGGCGAGCGGCGTCTCCGTGACACACCGCCACCAAAGGTACAGGGCTGTGCGCACACGATCGCATGCATGCCATGTTTAAATGGACGGACGTCATATGACACCCGCCCAGAACAAGAGCTGCGCCGCCTGGCTGTCATATGATGGCCAGCAAGCGGTTAATTATGAAAAAAAATAGATTATATGTTAGAAAAATATTGTGACAATAAGCCCATTTGTTAAGTGGTTCCAGAACAGTTGCTGCAGTTATACTGCGACAGGTTGGCCTGGCTAAGTAAAGCGCCGTAGCGATATATCACACGTATGGCCCCCCAGGCACTGCAATGATCGGATTCGATCCAGAACCGATCAATACCCAGGCCCAGACCAATGGTATCTGGCCTGGACCTGGTGATCTCTCCTGGTGTATGAAATCCTTCCCCTGTATGTGTAAGTGTAAGCACAGCAGGGGAAGTCATGTAATCTCCCCTCGTGGAACTCTTTTCCGCTCCAGAGAGAGGAGAGGAGAACATCTAACAGTAAGTGAACCAACACTACACTGACACCAGTTCACATAGGTACACTTGCCCCGCCCCCCGATCACCCTCCCAGTTAACTCCTTCACCCCCTGTCACCCAGTGCAGTGTTCATATTTTTTTGATCATTGTACTGGTGTCATTAGTGAAAAAAGTGTTAGGGTACTTAGTGTAGGCCCAGATAGGTCTAGGGAACCCCCTAACCACCCTAATAACCACTTGATCACCCCCTGTCAATAGTGATCACTGTATTAGTGTCATGGGTGATGCTGGTTAATTTGCTTTTTTTTATAGCGTTAGGACACCTGCTGTATATTACCTAAATAAAGGTTTAACCCCATGATCACCTGGTAGGTGATATCAGTTAGCTTTTAGTGTCAGATAGGGTCTGTGTCACCCCAGGCAGCGTCCGATTCCTGGCAGTAGCGCTAACACCCACGCAAGCACCATACACCTCTCTTAGTAGTATAGTGTCTGAACGGATCAATATCTGATCTGATCAGATCTATACTAGCGTTCCCCAGCTTTTTAGGGTTCCCAAAAACAAAGTGTTAGCCAGATCAGCCAAGATACCTGCTAGCACCTGTATTTAGCCCCGCCGTCCAGTCCTAAGTGCAGTATCAATCGATCACTGTCACTTACAAAAGCACAAACCACATAACTGCAGCATTTGCACAGTCAGCCTGATCGATGCGAATGCTAACAGTTTTTTTTTTTGTAACTTGTTTTGGTAAGAGTCAGGTGCTCTTTTTCCTGTGAGTCTCACTACTGTACCAGTAAATTTAGAGACCAAAATGTTAAATCGAAGGTATAGTAGTGACGAGGCCTACACGTTTCTGAGCATGACAGATAGTGAAGAGAAAGTCACTCATCTGTCAGATTCCGGCTCACAATACGAACCGGTAGACAGCAACAGCACCCTGACAGATAGCTCTGACAACGGAGTAGTAATCCCTGCAAAGGTCAGGCGTACCCGCCCCCCTTCTGCTGTCGCTGAGGTGCAAGAACCGCAAAGCTCTCGTATGAAGCAGAGAGCCAGTACTAGTGACGCTCATCCTCCTGGTGAACTGGCAAGCACCAGCGGCCTAGTACATCCTGGTCGTACATCCAGCACTGCAGTAACACTTGGTGATGTGACGAATCCCATAAGTGCAGTTCAAGCTGGTGAGGTGGCTAGCACGAGTAGTGTCCCGCTGCCACCAAGAAGAAGACAAACACAGGCCCGTTGAGCCTATAGTGCCCTTCCTGCTGCATTTGCCAATGCTGATTGGGAGCCCACCACTTCTGCAGCACCCGTACTTCCCCCATTCACTGTCCACCAAGGAATTCAGGTGGAAACAGCTGATTTTACGTCACTTGATTTTTATTTGCTGTTTTTTCACGGAAGATCTCTATAGCTCTATTGTGAACCAAAGCAATTTGTATGCTGGTGCAATTCATCGCAGCTAATCCCCAATTGACCATTGCCAGAGATTGGAGACCTATTACGGTCTCCGAATTTAAGACCTTCCTGGACCTATCCCATCCTTATGGGCATACCTAAAAAGAGTGAGTTGCAGTCATATTGGCCCACTGACCCAATTCCCCATATGCTCCTGTTTTCTGCCTCCATGACCAGGACATGATACAAGCAGATCTTGCAATCATAATGAACTCTGTCACCCTCGGGGTGACCCTGGATTTGATCGGCTCTACAAAATTCAGCCCCTCGTAGACCACTTCAACCAGTTTGCAGCCTTGTTTACTCCTGATCAAGTTGTCTGCATTGATGAGTCCCTGATTAAGTTTTCTGGCCGCTTGTCTATCAAACAGTAACTTCCCAGCAAAACAAGCTTTGTGACAGGGCAACAGGCTATACGTTGTAAGGCTGGCCGCAGGCCAGCCTGTATTTGTAGGAGGAGCCTGAGAGGGCTATTTAAACCTCCTCCTCTGTCAGGGCCAGTGTCGTTAGGTTTTCTGGGTGGATGGTCATCATTTCCAGCTCCCGCCCCCCCCCCCCACTACCGGCATGTTCCAGCGTGTCCCCCCTTACTTTCTCCCCTCAGCCGCCTGCTTTTGCCACTGCTCATGCCGGGGGGCATTCGGCCATCCATCCATCCTTTTACTGATCTCCTCACAGCACCGTGGTGCCAGCGTGCGGCCCGCCCGCTTTTCCCAGCGATCATGCGGGGGGCGGGGGGCCGTTCATCTGCTGGAGTGTACTGGGGGTCATCCATCCTCTAAATCTCCATCCATCCTGCTCTAATTTCCCCACAGCTTCGTGGGGACGACCTGCAGCCCTCCTGGTGAGGGGAGGTGGAGGTAGTCGGCCGCCGCCGGCTCCCCTTCTCCCCTAGCGGGCACAGAGCGCCCACCGTTTCTCCTCATGGGGGGAGGTAATCGGCCGCGCCGGCTCCCCCCCTCACATATGCAGTGCACACGCCGAGTCTCCTGGCGGAGGGGAGGTAATTGGCTGCCGCCGGCTCCCCCTCACATATGCAGTGCACTCGCCGATTCTCCTGGCGGGGGGAGGGGGAGGTAATCGGCTGCCGTGTGGCTGCAAGGGAGCAGAGGGGTGTTCATGTCCGCACTGTGCTGTCCCGGACAGGACAGGCAGAGACCAAAGCATGATGACAGAGCAGCAGGGAGCTGCTGGAAAGAGACGGAGAGCTGTCAGGGGCTTCGTGCACAAGCCCTGGGACCTGTGTTAGATGGTCTGGGGGACCAAGGCTTTTAAACTGATGCCAGGAGAGTCCCCTTGTAGTATTTTGGCTACATCTGGTGCCCCCATGTCAGCTTATGCTTTGGAAGCATAGAAGGACAACTTATGAATTTCCACTTTTTTATTGCCCCAATTAAAGTTGTTGGTCCCCCTCCTAAGCTCCACGTGGTGGGCCGCCCCCCTCCTGAGCTCGACGTGGTGGGTCTCCCCCACCCCCCCCTCTTGAGCTCCACGTGGTGGGGGTCTCCCCCCTCCTGAGCTCCAGGTGGTGGGTCTCTCCCCCCTCCTGAGCTCCACGTGGTGGGTCTCTCCCCCCTCCTGAGCTCCACGTGGTGGGTCTCTCCCCCCTCCTGAGCTCCACGTTGTTGGTCCCCCCCTCCTGATCTCCACGTGGTTGGTCCCCCCCTCCTAAGCTCCACGTGGTGGGTCTCCCCACCCCTCCTGAGCTCCACTTGGTGGGTCCCCCCTCCTGAGCTCCACGTCGTGGGCCTCCCCCCGCCCCGCCTGTGCTCCACGTGGCGGGTCTCCCCATCCACCTGAGCTCCACGTGGCGGGTCTCCCCATCCACCTGAGCTCCACGTGGCGGGTCTCCCCACCCGCCTGAGCTCCACGTGGCGGGTCTCCCCACACGCCTGAGCTCCACGTGGTGGGCCTCCCCCCGCCTTACCTGTGCTCCACGTGGTAGGTTCCTCCCCCCCACCCGCCTGAGCTCCATGTGGCCGGTCTCCCCACCCGCCTGAGCTCCACGTGGCCGGTCTCCCCACCCGCCTGAGCTCCACGTGGCGGGTCTCCCCACCCGCCTGAGCTCCACGTGGCGGGTCTCCCCACCCGCCTGAGCTCCACGTGGCATTTCTGTCACAGCGCTCAGTCTAGCATTTCTGTCACGGTGTTTCTGTCGCAGCTTTTCTGTCTCAGAGTTTTGTCTCAGCGTTCTGTGCGGCATTTCAGTCGCAGCGTTCTGTGCGGCATTTCCATCGCAGCGTTCTGTGCGGTATTTCCGTCACAGAGTTCTGTGCGGCATTTCCGTCACAGCGTTCTGCGCTGCATTTCCGTCACAGCGTTCTGCGCTGCATTTCCGTCACAGCGCTCTGTGCTACATTTCTGTCACAGCGTTCTGTGCAGCATTTCTGTCACAGCGTTCTGTGCAGCATCTCCTGTCAGCGGTCTGTCCAGCACTACTGTCATAGCGGTCTGTCCAGCTTTTCAGTCATAGCGTTCTGTCCAGCATGTCTGGCATAGCGTTTCTGCCCCGGCATGTCTGTCATAGCGTTCTGCCCCTGGACTGCTGTGGCGTTCTGTACCAGGATTTCTGTCATGGCGTTCTGTACCAGGATTTCTGTCATGGCGTTCTGTACCAGGATTTCTGTCATGGCGTTCTGTACCAGGATTTCTGTCATGGCGTTCTGTACCAGGATTTCTGTCATGGCGTTCTGTACCAGGATTTCTGTCATGGCGTTCTGTACCAGGATTTCTGTCATGGCGTTCTGTACCAGGATTTCTGTCATGGCGTTCTGTACCAGGATTTCTGTCATGGCGTTCTGTACCAGGATTTCTGTCATGGCGTTCTGTACCAGGATTTCTGTCACGGCGTTCTGTACCAGGATTTCTGTCACGGCGTTCTGTACCAGGATTTCTGTCACGGCGTTCTGTACCAGGATTTCTGTCACGGCGTTCTGTACCAGGATTTCTGTCACGGCGTTCTGTACCAGGATTTCTGTCACGGCGTTCTGTACCAGGATTTCTGTCACGGCGTTCTGTACCAGGATTTCTGTCACGGCGTTCTGTACCAGGATTTCTGTCACGGCGTTCTGTACCAGGATTTCTGTCACGGCGTTCTGTACCAGGATTTCTGTCACGGCGTTCTGTACCAGGATTTCTGTCACGGCGTTCTGTACCAGGATTTCTGTCACGGCGTTCTGTACCAGGATTTCTGTCACGGCGTTCTGTACCAGGATTTCTGTCACGGCGTTCTGTACCAGGATTTCTGTCACGGCGTTCTGTACCAGGATTTCTGTCACGGCGTTCTGTACCAGGATTTCTGTCACGGCGTTCTGTACCAGGATTTCTGTCACGGCGTTCTGTACCAGGATTTCTGTCACGGCGTTCTGTACCAGGATTTCTGTCACGGCGTTCTGTACCAGGATTTCTGTCACGGCGTTCTGTACCAGGATTTCTGTCACGGCGTTCTGAACCAGGATTTCTGTCACGGCGTTCTGAACCAGGATTTCTGTCACGGCGTTCTGAACCAGGATTTCTGTCACGGCGTTCTGAACCAGGATTTCTGTCACGGCGTTCTGAACCAGGATTTCTGTCTTTGCATTTCTGTCTCAGCATTCAGTCTCAGCGTGTTTTCGGGCTTTGCATTTCTGGCCAGGATTCTGCTGTTGTGTCGCCGTCTTAGTTTTTTCTGTTATAGCATTTCTGGCCCAGGATTTCTGGCATTTCATTTATGCCTCAGCGTTTCAGTCTTGGTTGTTGCTGTCATTGCGTTTTGCCTCTGGTTCTGTCACTACGTTTCGGCATCAGCATTAAGTTTCAGCGTTTTCTGTCATGGTGTTTTTTCATCATGGCATGTTGTGTTTCTGTCTCAGCGTTTTCTGTCTCAGCGTTGCTGCCAGCATGCCTGTCATGGTATTTCAGACTTGGTGTTCAGTCTCAGAGTTTCTCAGAGGGGTGTTGTTGACTCATGGCATACTCTGGTAGTCGTTCGTTTTTGTTGATTGTCATGTCCCATCGTGTCTGTGTCATGTTTTGTACCTGGGTCAGGTAGCTAGGGCTCACACGTCAGGATCTGTCACGTCTATAGATCCATATGAGCTGAGGTTTCGTTATTAATTGATTGTTGTCCACAATCTTCTTGCCCGTATAACATACGTCATACGTTGCATGTTCATTCACCACATCTATACGACTACCCACCATTGCCTGTGGGTACACTAGCCCCGAGTTTTCAGTTAATTACCTGTCTCTGCACTGCAGGTTACTCAGGCTCACTTACCACTTACATGTGGGTGGGGGGGTCCGTCCGTCAGGTTCTTTTACGCGCAGTGGTCTTGACTTTTCTGCTCATATTTCATTCTTAGTTAGGCAGGGGGTATTGTTGTTCTCATGTCTGGTTGTCTGTCATTTCTCTAGTTTGTGTTTCAGGTTGGGCCGTCTTGGCATCCATACCGATAGCATCCATGCTTGCTATCACTTCCTTCAGCCCGGCCGTTGTTGGGGGCTAGTTGATTGGTGATGATGTCTTTTCACTACTGGGCTCACCCTTGGGTCAGAAGCAGTCGAAAATTTTTCTTTCAGTTGATGTCCTGTTGTGTTGAGGCCCTGGTTACTGCCCAGGGATGTATAGTCTCTCTCAGGGTGTTTGTTAAGCCATGTCCCCGTGACGGTTCTTGGGGGGTAGGTTGGGCAGATGTCATAATGGTTTTGGATTCCACTCTTGGCTCTGAACTTGTTTGAACTTCTTGCCTGGAGTTCCACTTAGGGACATCAGTCCAGTCGGCTTGGGTATGTCTGTATCATGCCATGGGGACTATTTCCCTGGGAGGAAGTCTGGCCCTCCTTGGTTCAAGATTCTGTCCCAGCTGTTGGGTTCAGGCTGTAGCTCCAGGTTGACAGTATTATTGCCATGGTGCATGGGCCTTATCCGCTTACTCCGTCACATCCATCAGGTTTCCAGCTTTTCACACTCCTGCTAGTGGTCTTTTTGAGCTATTTCACTGGTGGTCATTGGGGTATTTCACCATCTTTTGCAGGGGTTTCCTCGGGCCAGGCCTTGTTCCTTTCCCCTCTCGTATCCTCTCATTTCACAAGCAGTTCATTCTGGGGTCTGGGTGTCACGGGCATCCGGCTCAATTCAATCTTTCAGGAGATGTTCAGTTGGGTTCAGGGTAGTGTCACAGGTTCGTTAGGGGGTTCCTTCTCATCGCCAAGTCAGGAGTCGGTGTGTTCTTTTGCCACTGCGAACACTTTCTGGTTACTTGTTGGATACGTACTGCTGCCGTCCGGGAGCACACCTTTATCCGTGATGGTTCATTAGCTTCGCTTCTTCGCCTAAATTTTGTGTCTTTTTACCCTCTTCTCAGGCATACTGACCAGCTAGGCCAAGGCACACCACAGGCCTTGGTTCTTAGGAGTATTGCATTTCCCGCTTGAAGACTCTGACTACAAGTTGTAAGGCTGGCCGCAGTCAGGGCCAGTGTCGTTAGGTTTTCTGGGTTCCCACCCACCCGTTCCCCAGTTTCATACATTCTCATAGTATTTTGTTCTTATTCTTACATTCAGCGTATGCCCTCTTCTCAGGCATACTGACCAGCTAGGCCAAGGCACACCTCAGGCCTTGGTTCTTAGGAGTATCGCATTTCCCGCTTGAAGACTCTGACTACAAATATAGTTTTATGGTTTTACGAGGGAAAAGATAGTCAAGTAGAGCCGGAGAACTGCCCCGGTTACATAGGGATCGCTGGTAAGATTGTGTGGGACTTGCTGTCACTCTTATTCGGAAAGGGGTATCACTGGTATGTGGACAATTATTACACGAGCGTGCCACTTTTTAGTCACCTTTTTGAATATGGAATTGGCACATGTGGCACTGTGCGATCGAATCGCTGGGGCTTTCCCCAATGGGTTATAGAATCCCGACTTAAATGGGGGGAGAGAGCCTGCTTGAAGTGTAATAATTTGTTAGCAGTGGAGGGATTCACTTAATGTTTTTGTTCTGTCCTCCCTTCATGCAGATACGACAGTCCAAATTTCTACGGCGACTGGTGTTGTGGAGAAACCCATTTGTGTCCATGAATATAACCTTAATATAGGAGGGGTGGACCTCAATGACCAGTTGTTGGCGCCGTACCTAATTGCCCACAAAGCCAGACGCTGGTGCAAAAAAGTGTCTGTATACGTATTTAAATTGGCTCTGCTGAACGCTTTTGTGCTATACAAAGCTTCAGGACGGAATGGATCCTTCCTCAAATTCCAGTAAGAGATCATCACAGCCCTTCTGTTTCCAGACGATGCTATGGCCCACCTTCCCAGTGCTAATGCAGTGAGCCAGCTGCATGATAGCCATTTTCCGTATGTCCTCCCTGGTACCCTTACCCAAAGAACACCCCAATGAATGAATGAATGAATGAAATACTTGTATAGCGCACAATGCGAACTGAATCGCCTCTAAGCGTTGTGGCATGCTTTGATCATCTGCTAAAAGAGGAAGGTCTTGAGTTTTTTCCTAAAAGCCAGGTGATTTTCTTCCAGGCGGATGTTGATTCCCCAATGATGATGTCATGTCTTCTGAAAACGCAGATTTAGGCATGACACCTGCTTTTATTGTCCCTCCTGTCCAGACCAAAATGGTCACTGCATCGGTGACTGTTTCAAATGCTACCACACACTAGTGGGGTATTAGCGTACGATATAGCACTACACAGTCCTAGGGCACACTAACATAGGGTCTCAAAAGATGTGATGGTCATCACATTTTGAGAGACCCTAATCTGCAACGTTCAGTTTACAATTTTTATAAAAGTGAAGAAAGTGGAAAAAACAAACACACGCACACAAAAAAATAAAAAAAAGCCATAACTGCAGCGCTGTCGGGGGTGATTTCACCACCACAGTTAAAAAAAAAAAAAAAGAGTGTATATGCTGAAGCTTGGGGCAGGGGTGGAGGAGCAATTTGCTCCTAATATTAGGGGCAGATTGCCCCCATGTTTTGGCATATATTTTTTAGGCACAGATTGCATTAAAAAAATATATTTTTACTATGTTTTATTTTATTTGCTTTGTAGGTATGATATGTTTTCCTGTAACATTTCAACATTTTCGGTCTTTTTCTGTTTATATTGCAAAAAAAAAAATCGCAGAGGCAAATACTTTCAAAAGAAAGCTCCATGTGTGGGGAAAAAAGGCCGCAAATTTAGTTGGGGTACAACATTGCATGACCGTGCAAATACCAGTTAAAGCAGCGCAGTGTCAAATTGTAAAATGTGCTCTGGTCATTGAGCAGCCTAATCTTCCAGGGCTGAAATGGTTAATATAGAAATTAAGAAAATAGGAACTTGACAATGAACAAAGACATTGCCTGTTACAAAACAGAGGAAACAGTTTATTTGTGCAAATATTTGAAAAATAAAAATGATGTTTCAGCTATTAAACATATGAATGCTAAAGTCTTTCACATACAGGGTGTCCCACTATTAGAGGCATGAAGTGTTTAAATTGTGTTGCTAACCCATACTATTCTAAAGGAAGAAATTAGAGTAGAAACGTGGACTTTATATGCACACATGTATATTAGGTAGAGAAAAAAAAAGGGTTTAATAGGATAAAGTTAAAACCATCATATACAAACACATTAAAAAACATATAATTGAGTGACCTCAAGGACTCTCATAACGCCTTCAATACATCTATATATATATATATATATATATATATATATATATATATATATACACACACACACACACACACACACACACACACATACATAGAAATACATAGAATGATCACCCTGTGCTAATGCACGTAGTTCACGCTTTTTTGTTATACTATTGTAAAGTTGATAGAGTTAAGAGTTAATACAATTGAAACAATATTGGTGATAAAAAAGGGGGATTTGTCATATAAATAGAGGAAAATATGGAAGAATGTATTCTAAATGGCGAATGAATGGAATGGCCAATGAATGTGGAATGAGAAAATGTTTTATTATGTGAAGGGATACAAGAATAAAGACAGAATTATGCCGCGTACACACGTAGCAGACTATCCGGCGGACTTAGTCTGGCGGACTGTCCGCTGGATTTTCCGAACGAGCTACCTGCCCACCCACGGTACTTTTGCGGCGGACTAAGTACGGCGTACTGAGTCCGCCGTACTTTTGAAATGAACGGACTCGCCCACACACACGGAGGAAAGTCCGTTCATTTTGAGCGCGGCTCCAGGTAGCCGGGACCAGCGAAGTAAGCGTCGCTGGTTCCGTCACCTGGTATGGACTTAAAGGGGAATCCCTACACTGAAAAATCGGCTTGGGGGTCCCCCACTAGGTCCATATCAGACCCTTAATCTGGGGAATTCACTAAGAGTGGCACTTAAAATTATGAATTATTTTACCACCTTTTCAGGCCTAAAAGTCAATTGAAATAAGTCCTTCATCCTATCTTTGGACAGCTAAGGAAGCAGCAGACCCCAATCTGCCGTTGAGGTGGGTGTCTTCCCTTACATATCTGGAGGTTAAACTCATAGCAAAGGGTTCTGATTACATGTGACTTAATTTGTTGACCCTGGTCACTTTCTTTAAACAAAAAGCTCAGGCCTGGCAGAAGCTTCCCCTGTCACTTATAGGAAGGCTAAACCTACTGAAGATGAATATTCTCCTGGTCATACTATGTTTCTTAAGGCATGCCCCAGTATGGGTCCCTAAATCCTTTTTTAAAACACCGGATGGAATCACTAGCTCATTCCTATGGGCCCCTAAACTGCCCTGCATAGGTCTTAAGGTGTTACAGGAACCATGGGGTCAAGGGGGCTGGCATGTCTAATGACGGGGATTCAGCTACAGTATTGGAGGCAGATCATTTAGGGTCCTATGAGTTTCTGAGATTGGCCATATATAGAGGTCCCAAGTCTGACCTGCCCCTTACAATGTCCATGAAGGCCACTATCAAAGCGCGGGATGAGTCAGTCAAGCTGGCGTGCCCAAACCACTTAGGTTTCTCACCATTAACTCCTTTATGGATGAATCCTAGACTACCCCACTTTTCCTATTCAGATCCCATGGTATGGGTGACTAAAGGTATTAAGCTACTTAAAGAGATTACCATGGATGGGAAAATACTAACTTTTGATCAACTTAAGGCTAGACATTCACTTCCTAACTCGTTATTTTTCAGGTTCTTACAACTTCGCCATGTCTTTCGGGCTCAATTTAGGGACCTGAGAATAAAGTCAATTCCCTCTGCCTTTGGAATATTTTCTCAGGGTAGAAGAGCTCTCTAAAATGCTATCTGTGACCTACAAAGGGCTGTTTAAGAAAAGGCCACCGGCGGTAACAAAATGTAGGGATAGATGAGAGGTGAAGGTATCTGACATTCAAGGGGAGAAATGGGATAACTTGGGGGGACCACCCCTTCTAACATTTGGTTTCTGCAAGAGATAGACTGATACACTTCAAATTTTTCACAAAATGTATTTTACACTGGCCAGACTATCTACTATCTATTCATCCATTCCGGTGGACTGCTGGAGCTGTTCTTTTTCCCCCAGCAGATGCAAACCATGTTTTCTGTGAGTACTCCCAGATCAAAGCTTTTTTGTCTGGGGTGACGTCCTGCAAGGTTCTGGTGGTACCAATTCCCCTATCAATTAGAGTGCATCTACTGGGCCTGTGGAGGAGGTGATCCCATCCAGAGCACATAGAGCGCTACTGAATAGCCTTTTATTCTATGGAAGGAAGGCTATTTTCTTAAATTGGAGAAAGCTGGGAGCCCCACTCTGCCATCCTGGAAGGGGTTGGTGAATTCTATGATGCCCTACTATAAGGCGATGCAGCTATCCAGAGGCTGTGTGAAAAAGTTTGATAAGCTGTGGAAGGTTTGGTACAATTCTGATGTAAAACGGTGGGATAATCGAGGTTGAGGCCCTATGAGTCTTTATTCCATCAACTGATGAGTCAGGGATGGGAGGAAGCTAATCTTTTCCCTACTGACAAGGTTGTATTCAGAACCACACTTTTATTAATGGTAATATTAGTTGGAGTTGATAATGCCTACACTAGTGCCGAATATACTACACTGGTGCATAGCCTTCAGTTCTTCTCCTTCCTTGGTTTATGATGCCGTCTAAGGATAGAGGTGACCTGAGTTGTGGGCTGTTGGGGGGAGGGTGTGTTTTTTTTACTTTTAACCAGGAGACTATATTAGTTAGTATGGTTGTTATCTGTATTTTTCGACCATGCTGATTGTTGGAGTGGCTTGATGTTGTGTCAAAAAAAAATAAAAAAAATAGTTTGTTTGAATAACAGTCTTAAAGTGACTATTTTTGGTTTTACTTTTTGAATTCCCAGAATTTAAGCTGTGCAGTGCATTACCGTTTTTTCTTGTTTATGATAGTCAGATACATTTACAAAGTTAGAAAACTAACTTCTGAGTCAGAATATGTGCTTGAGTAAAACATTTTGTTGAGACCTCGGCCTTCACTTGGGTTCAGAGGGAATAAGGAACTAAAGGCGTTTATGCTTTATTAAATCCTGCTGCAATATCGAGGTTTGAGAAAAATGTTCAGTTAAATATATTGAATCTATATAATGAAAACTGTTGCTATAAAACATTTTATTTATGCATGCTTAATGGACTTTTGTTTGAATGAATGAATAATATTATTTGTCACTACTCCAATGGATAAGAAAGGCTTTATTTAATAGTTTAGGTGATTCTGTGGTTATTCAGATTGGATGGAGAGTATTCACTCTCTCCAGCCCCATTCACATGAGAGTATTCACTCCCTTCTCCCCATTCATGCCGTAGCATGTGTAGCACTCCCACACCCCTTTAGCTACTTCCTCGCGTCACAACTCCAGTATATGGGGGGGGTGTAATTTAGAAGGGGGAGAGGCAGGGAGAAAAATGCTCCTACAAAATACACCACATGACTCAATAGTGGAAGCTCTGGAGGCAGGATCCTTCCCATTAGGACTCCCTACTTTGAGTTTAATGACGAGAGTGTGGGACACAGCGAAGGCCATATTAAAATACAGAGGATTTAATGAGTATACCCCCTTATGGAAGAATAGTAAATTGGGAGAAATGCAGAAGATGGGGACAGTAAGAGAATGGAAGAGATGTGGAATAAAATTTATCGCTCAGCTATACCAAGATGGTGCCCTGAAAACCTTTCAGGAACTGAGAGAATATTTTGCTCTACCAAATAAATCCTTCTATAAGTATTTGCAGGTTAGGAACGCACTGGAGGAGCAGTTTAGAGGGAGGAGCAGTTTAGAGGGAGGACCTTAGAATGGAGCACAATCCCAGTTCTTCAAAAAATAATTAATGCAGAAACAGGAAAAGGTTTAATTTCGAAAATATACCCACATATAAACAAGGGGAGAATGGGAGGGATAGAGACCCCTATGTACAAGAGGAAGTGGGAAAAAGATGTGGGAGATATCTCCGAAATACAATGGAATCAAATTCTTGAACTGGCTCCGTTGGTATCACTCTCTCCCTCTCAGAGGATGTCACATCTGTTCTTATTATATAGAACCTATTATACTCCTCGTAAACTTTTTCAATTTGGCCGGTGGCCGGATGCAAGCTGCCCCCGGTGCGGGGATATGGAGGGAGACATGATTCATATGTTTTGGAGATGCCCGAAGTTGATCTGCTACTGAACGGAGGTGGCAGGAACCATTGATCGGGTGTTTGGAACCTCCACCAGGATGGAGGCGAAGTATTGACTCCTGGGATTAATTGAGGGAGTTGGAAACCCAGGAAGCAGCCAGACGGCGGTCCTGAGATGCCTATTTCAGGCAAGAAAATTGATTGCCCTAAGATGGTTTTTGGTGTTGCCTCCGTCCGGTAGAGAATGGATAAATAGCATGAATGTGGTAATTCTTAAAGAGAAAGCATTATATATAAAACAAGGGGCTTTAAAGAAATATGACAAGATGTGGAAACCTTGGTGGGAAGCCAGAGGGATTGATATGTGAATAATAATAGTGTGAAAAATAAATATTTTAACGATGAAAAGTGACCCAATAAGAATTAAAGTAAGAGGGTAAATGAAGAGGGTGGAAGTGTGCGAGAATGGGGATGGGAGGGAAGATTGATAGAGTGGGAATCTAGATTACATGGAACATCAGCTAGGATGGCCCTCATGATACCAATCCCCTAGGTCACCCAAGATATGAATCATCCTTTTTTATATTTTTTTATCTGATAAGGTGATGGGGGGGGGGGGGGACTGAGGGGATGTTCAATTTTGATGTATTTTGTAAATAAAATAAATATCTTAATAAAGAAATAAAGTTTAAAAAAAAAGAGTGATATCCCATGGGTGGGCTATATTGTGAATGTATAATATAAATATGCTGTACATTGACCAATAAATCGAGCAGTGTCTAGCTCTGATCTGTGTTGGGTCACTTTTATATATACATCTTTTTTTTCCTGCACAGAATGGGTGTGGTAGAATAGAGAAATGCTGACATAATAAGGTAAGGTAATTGTCAGTGGTGGGCTCAGCCCTTCCTTCTCTGAGCTGGTTGCTCAGCTTTCAGCTAATTGCCAGGTCTTGTCTCTCCACAGTTACTCAGCTGTTGATGATATCCTGCTCAATAATCCTGTCTAGTTAAGCTGTCTAGTCCAGAGGAGCTCTGTCTTCGCCTTGGTCAATATCACAGAAATTATCTCCTGCGATTCTGTTCAAGACTTGCTTTGCTGACATCACTTCTGGCTCCAGATCCTGCTTGCTGTTCCACTACATTGATCCCTGACTTTTGGCTTGGCTGACTATCCATTCCGGTTACTGAACTTTGGCTATGTTTTGACTACGTTTGTTCTTTTTACTTTTATTATTAAACAAGTGTGATTTAACTGTACTTCTGTCTGGGCCTGATTTCATGGTTTCTGACAGTAATATAGACAATAATAAGGTGATAGTTAGGACTAGAGTTATAGGATCCAGAAGTATCCTATCAACCAGCCTAAGACTTCTATATCACAATATGTTTTTTTTTTTCTACCATGTAATGTATGTATTGTACTCGTCCATTGGGAACTGGGATACGTACCTCAGTCATGTCATGTACTATTTACGTTGGATCTGTATAATTGATTGTGTTCTTCTATCCCAATGTACTGCAAAATGTATGACTTTTTCTTTAAAAGTTTAATAAACTTAGATTAAACATAAAATTACCTTAGTAACTGCATACTCTATACTGCCATTGTCTTCCACAGACAGTTCCTTAAGCTTTTCAAAAAACGTTTCATCATAAGGTCCATCCAACAGTAGTGTGCTTCTGCAAAGAAATGCATAGTGTCAAAAGAATACAGCTGATTGTTTGACCTGATGTCATCAAAAAAGCTCCATACATATTCCACTATTCGTATGTCTGACAGTACGACTGTACCCAATTTTATGTACATTTTTGAACCACAGCGACCAAATGCTCTCCCAGAGGTTCAAAATACCTCATTTTAGATTTTCTTCATGGCTATCCTTTTTTTGTTTATGTTTACACATACTGACCCTGACAAAAAGTTGCTGCTATTCTTAAGACCCATATGTATGGCCTACCGCAAAACTTATTAAGACAAAATAATACAAATACACAGAAGGATTATGATCAACTCAAGGGGCTAACATTCTTGCATTTACTGTAACATTATTACACCTTCTATTGGAAAAGGATAAACCAAAATTGTACCAAGTAAAAGACACTTAATTTGTTAATTTCACGTTCAATGATCAAAACAGATAAAAAAAAAATGAAAAAAACACCACAATGCTACTAGCAGGCGCTGAATAGTGATACCAGTTTATCTTGAATAATATTTTATGTCAAGAACAAGTATGCGGATTAGAATCTGACTTAAAGGGGTTGTAAACCTTCGTGTTTTTTCACCTTACTGCATCCTATCCTGGATGCAAATCCTGGACTCGGGAGCGCGCCCGCAATTGCTTGCGGCGAGGTGGAAGGACAACCGTAAAATGGGAGGGGTGGACTTCAAAGACCAGATGATGGGGCCACACGTAGTTGCCCGTAAGGCCAGACTCTGGTACAAAAAAAGTGTCTGTATACCTATTCCAATTGGCTCTGTTCAATGCATAATTACTATACAAGGGGTCAGGGAGAAGTAAATCCTTCCTAAAATTCCAGGAAGAGATCACAGCATTTTTGTATCTAGAAGGTGCTGTGGCTCAATTTCCCAATCCAGATGCAGTGAGCCAACTGCATGAGAGGCATTTTCCAAATGTCCTCCCTGGTGCCCCTACCCAAAGAGAACCCCAAAAAAGATGCAGTGTCTGTAGCAAGCACGGATAGAGGCGCGACACCCATACTTTTTGTCCCCCCTGTCCTGGAGAACCTGGTCTCTGCATAGGGTACTGTTTTCATCGCTACCACACACTAGTGGATTATTAGTATAGAATACAGCATGGCACAGTCTAGGGCACATATTCACACAGGGTATGGAAAGATGTTAGATGGCTAACACATTTTGAGAGACCTAACCTGGAATGTTTATAGTTACCATACAAGTGTAAAAAAAACAACAAAAAAATAAAAATAAAATTATTGTTTTATTGTTCTTACTGTATTTTGTGCTATATTTTAATGTTTTATTGCTAACCATTGTTTGTTGTGCAGGATTGCCATTCTACTGTTTTACTGTACTGTTACTGTGTTTTATTGTTAACCATCGTTTGCTTTGCAGGTATACCATTCAGCTGCACCACTGTTTTGTTTATTTTGACAGCAACAGAGTTTGCTCTCACAATATGTAAATTAGTGACTCCATCGCTGTAGGATGGTATTTCACCACCGCAGTTAAAAATTTTTTTTTTTTTAAAAGCATATATGCCGAAGCATGGGGGCTGGGGTGGACAGAGGGTAGATCGCCCCTATCCTATGGCATATATATATATATATATATATATATATATATATATATATATATATATATATATATATATATTTATTAATTTTTCTTGGCAGAGATTTCTTCATTCCGCCAGCTGTTCCTGGAGCTGATCGGAGACCAGAATGGCTCCAATCATGTTTATGGCCTAACAAAGCAGAAGCTTCACTTTGATTCAGTACCATTGGGAAATTGGGAAAGTATGTTATCACACCGATCTTGGCGTGGCCAGATGCTTTAAGAGCAGAGGAGAGATCTAGAGTCTAATAGAACCCACTTTTTGCAACAAAAAAAAAGTATGTCATTACCTATTGCTATCATAGGGGATATTCACATTCCCTGTGACAACAATAAAAATAAAAATAAAAAAGCAAAATAAATAATAATAAAAAAATTAAAGCAACCCTGTCCCCCCCGTGCTCGTGTGCAAAGGTGAACACCAGCATCGCTTTCATGTTGTATGTAAGCAGCACCATGCACGTCCGAGGGCAGTAATTATAGCAGTAGACCTCTGTAAATCTAAAGTGGCAACCTGTAAAAACTTTTGTATGTAGTTTGTCACCGCTGCATGGGCGTGCACAATTTTAAAGCATGTCATGTTTAGTATCTATGTACTTGGCATAAGATCATCTTTTATATTTTACCAAGAATTTGGGCAATATAGTGTGTTTTTGTGCATTAAGATTCAAAAAAGTTTTTTTTCCCCCAAAAACTGCATTAGGAAAATCACTGCGTAATTTCTGTATGAAAAAAAAAAAAAAAAAACTGCAACACCCATTTTAATCTGTAAGGGCCTCTACTTTATATATATATATATATATATATATATATATATATATATATATATAAATATATATATAATTTTGGGGGTTCATTTTCTAGCAAAAAAATAAATAAATAAAAATGAATGTAAACAAAAAGTATCAGAAAGAACGTGGTCTTAAAGTGGTTAGAAGAGTGGGTAATGTGTGGCATAAGCTTCTAATGTTGGGCATAAAATGCAAGGACAGTTCAAAACCACCCAAATGACCCCTGTTTAAAAAGTAGACACCCCAAGCTACTTGCTGAGAGACAGGTTGAGTCCATGGAATGTTTTACATTTTGCCGCAAGTTTTTTTTTTTACACAAACTTGTCACTAAATGATATACTGCTCTCACATGCTATGTGTATATGTGGAATTGCACCCCAAAATACATTCTTCTGCTTCTCCTGAGTACAGGCATACCACATGTATGAGACTTTTTGGAAGCCATGCTGCGTACAGGACCCCAAAATCTAATCACCACCTACAGGCTAAGGGTGTAATTTGCTCATTTTACTTCCTCACTACTTATCACAGTTTCGGAGGCCCTGAAATGTCAAGATAGCACAACCCCCCAAATGACCCCATTTTGGAAAGTAGACACCTAAAGCTATTTGCTGAGGGGTGACAGTGGTGTAGTGGTGTAGCACTCTCACCTAATAGTAAAAAGGGTCGCTGGTTCGAATCCCAACCAGGACACTACCTGCTTGGCGTTTGCATGTCCTCCCTGTGCCTGCGTGGGTTTCCTCCATGAACTCCGGTTTCCTCCCACATTCCAAAAACATGCAAGTATGTTAATTGGCTTCTGTCTAAAAAAAATTGGCCCTAGTATATGAATGTGGACCTTGGATTGTGGGCTCCTTGAGGGTAAGGACTGATGTGAGTGTGCAATGTACAGGGATAGGGACAATTGTAAACACTCACTTACGTTGAACTGGATGGACTGGTGTCTTTATTCAACCTTACTACCTATGTAACTATGTTGAGTCCATGGAAGATTTTATATTTTGCCACAAGTTTGTGGAAAATGACAATATATATATATTTTATTTACACAAATTTGAGCAATATATCATTTAAGTGACAACTTTGTGTAAAAAAACAAAAACAAAAAACACACACACACACACACACACATATATATATTTGCCATTTTTCAATCATTTGTGACAAAAAAAATGAAATATTCAATGGGCTCAACATGCCTCTCAGCAAATTCCTTGGGGTGTCTACTTTACAAAAAGGGGTAAAGCCATCTTTGAATGCCCATCAGTGCCACTTATCACTGCCCATCAGTGCCACCTAAAAGTGCCCATCAGTGCTGCATATCAGTGCCTCATCATCATTGCCCATCAGTGCCACCTCACCAGTGCCCATCAGTGCTGCCTTATCAGTGCCCGTCAGTGCAGCCTCATCAGTGCCCATCAGTGAAGGAGAAAAATTACTTATTTACAAAATTTTATAACAAAAACAAAAGAAAAATGTTTCTTTTCAAAATTTTCGGTCTTTTGTTTAGCAAAAAAATAAAACCCCAAGTGGTGATCAAATACCACCAAAAAAAAGCTCTATTTGTGGCAACAAAATGAAAAAAGTGTAGCAATTGTCATTCAAAGTGTGACAGTGCTGAAAGCTGAAAATAGGTCTGCGTAGGAAAGGGGAAGTGCCCTGTATTGACGTGGTTAACTGTTGGACTGCTGTAAGGCCGTTATGGCCAGGAATTTTTACTGGTTTTAATTGTTCGATAGCTAAATCCCATTCTTGTTTTGAAAGTGGAAGGTCCAGGTTATCGGCTGTATCGTTGCAATAGATTTAGGACAGTGTTTTTCTAGGAATTGCTGTAGGAGGGCTGTCTTGCTCTCGACAGGTTATATAGAGCTAAGTAGAAGCATTCAATTTCTTGTGCTATGATTGACTTGCTTTTTAGGGTGAAACCAGTTGGGGATTTTATATGATGGACTGTTGCTTTGGCTCTTTTGCAGCACAAAGCTTGCGCTAGTGTCTGCATTTGTTACCATAATTGTAGAAGAGCTTTTGAGAGAGAATATTTCTTGTTTAGCTTTCATTCTAGTTCCTATAAGAGGAGCTTATGGGCTTCAATTAGATCTTCATAGGCTTGCTGTGCCAAAGTTAGTTTATGGGCTCTTTCCATAGATTGGATTTTAGAAAGGAGGTTGTCAATCTGTACTTGTTTTTTTCGTTTTATTGTGGAGGCCATATAAATTAGATGGCCTCACATTACACAGTTATGCGCTTCCCATTTTGTGAGCGATATAGTGTCAGGAATGTTGTCGTCTATGTCTATGAAGTATTTACACAGCTTTGATGTTCTATCTTAATCAGTGAGCAAGGACGAGTCAAGTCTCCAAATTTTAGCAGATTGGTAATGTTCCGGAAAGAATAAGGAGAAGGTAATGGGGTGATGGTCGGAGACGAACATTTATTCAATCGTTGCTCTAGAGAAAAAAGACAAGTCTGGTTGGCTGAGAAAAAGATAGTCAAGGCAAGAATATTTGTTATGAGTGGGAGAGAAAAAAGTTAAATCTTTGTCGTGCGGATGGAGCATTCTCCAAGTGTCATAGAGAGACAGTTCCTGGAGACATAGTTTGATTTGGCGCAGAGTCTGGAATGGAAAGTAGGAGGTACCCGTGGAAGTGTCAGTGAGGGGATGGTTAAAGTCAACCCAAAGAATAAGAATTCCATTTAGGGATGAAGCTAGGAGACATAAAAGCAAACAAAGGAATGTTACCTGTGAAACGTTAGGAGTGTAAATATTAGCTAAGCTAATGGGTTTATCCCAAAGTATGCCTCTTGTGAAAAGAGCCTTGTTCATCTGAGAGTATGTCTGATATTTGAAGGGGAAGATTTATGGAGATGAGTATGTAAACTCCTTTCATTTTTGATGTGGGAGAAGTCGCATAATATGTGTGGGGGTAGTGTGCATTCTCAAGTTTAGGGATGGTTTTGGATTTAAAATTAGTTTCTTGCAGAATTATTATATTGGCTTTCATACTACGCATAATAGAAGTGAGTTGTGAGCATTTTTCGGGTATGTTGAGGCCTTTGGTATTTAAGGAAACCATCTTGAGAACGTGAGGTACCGCAGAGGTCTTTGGTGAGGCCATTGAGGAAAAATAGGTAGGTATATGAAGTCCCAAGTAGTGCAGAAAATATTGGATCGTCGATAAGAGAATGGGATCAAATGGATGTGTGTCTAGATGGGGATGGAGACAAAGGGGAAAAAGGTGAGAAGAGGAGGTTGGTAGGAGATAGGAGAGGATTGAGGGGGATAAGAGAGTGGGTTAAGTGTGGAGATAAAAAAAAAAAAAAAAAAAAAAAGAGGCAAGTGATAGGATGGGGAGGGGGGGGGGGGGTAGGGGAGAGAAGAGGAAAGGTTGGATAAAGGGTGAGAATATAGAGAAGTGTAAAATCCGGAGGTGGGTATAGGCCGGCTAACTCACCATAATATGTGGGTGAAAGAAGTCCGGAGGAGGTCAGCGAATACTTCCAGAGTACACTGGGTGTGGGAGAGGTAGGTAATGATCTAAAGTGGTGGAGAGTCTCTGACTCCGCAGAGGTCAGATATGCTATCGTGGAGAACAAAGCATGTAATAAATAGAGAGGTTAGTCTGTAGATAACATTTTTCCTGGATGCCTATTTGATGGGTGAAATTGACAGATAGGAAAATGGATTTAAGGGTTCAGGCTTTAATGTTTGCAAATAAGGTGAATAAGAAAGGGAGGCATAGGAGTGAGGAATTATGTGGAGTCTCAAGGTGGGAGTGGGGGAGTAAGATTGCATACTGGTAGGTAGAGTATCATATGTATGGGGCAATATTTGGATTCCTTAGGCCTAGAAAAGGGAGTATGGGTGTACTGAAGTATTGTGGTCTTTTCTGGAATGCAATGCATAGCCAACAAACTGAATCTGTAGAGAGGATTCAGGGGAACCTGCCTCTCGGCAGATTTCGTCATAACTGGTTAAATATACAGTATGTGAAATAAATCATATATAGAAGAAAACAGATTGAACAGTATGAATAGGATATGAATGAGGGATCTGAAGGAAGCTATGTAGAGTTTAGTGTCAACTCCCTTCGGGTGCCTCATTTATCCCAGCTATAACAAGCAAGGCATCTGGCTAAACAAAAGAACACAAAACAAGGAGGTCAGAGAAGAGACTGTTGTAGATTAACATGAAAATGCAGGGGTAGGCAACCTCGGCCCTCCAGCTGTTTTGAAACCCCATGAGAAATTTCAATATCCTAACAATCACAGGCATGACTCCTAGAGGCAGAGGCATGATGGGATTCGTAGTTTTACCACAGCCGGAGGGCTGAGGTTGCCTACACCTGATCTAATGCATCTCACTACTGGTCGGCAAATAATAAATCACAACTTTGCCTGCTAATGGGATCAAGGAGGAGAGTAAGGATCTGATCCAGAAAGAGGGAGGAGATGGAAGAGGGAGGAGAAAAAGAAAAAGGGGGAAGCAGGAGAATTGAGGTTAGGGGGATAAGAAATGTAGAATAGGGTACAAGTATAATGGTGGGTGTAGGGAGGGAGGAACCTGAACAGTTGATTAGTTGGTGAGAAGCAGGCTTAAGATAAATCCCATAGCTTTCTTAGCAGTCTAGTTCTAAAGGTATGGGAGGCACATAGAGCTATAAAGCAGAATATCACCTCCTTGTAAACAAAAAAACTTTTACGGGTCAGGGGAGACGAAATTTGTGCATACTTGTTCTGAATACCAGGGATGGGTGACCAGGTAGTGGAAGCAGTAGTGGAAGTATATATATATATATATATATATATATATATATATATATATATATATATATACACACACACACAAAAAAGGGGGGGGGGGCTCAGTCCTGATGATGCTGCATAAAATTAGGAGAAAATATCATGTGTGTTAGTCTCCAAGTACAAATATGAATCCCTGATAGTTCAGTAATCATGGCAATGGACGAAACAGTAGACATGTGCATTTCATTTCGTTCCGAATTGAAAATCTGACAAATTTTCATTTTTACAATAGTACCAAATTTTAACGAATCCGAAAAAACAAAACAAAAAATAATTCAAATGAAATTGGAATAGTTTTCAAATTCGAATGAGAAAAGTTTCCAATTTCCAAAGAGAATAAAATGGAATAGAAAATAAAGGAATACAATAGAAAAGAATATAACAGGAAATAAAAGATTATAGAAAAAAAGAACAGAATAGAACAGAATAGAAACAAATAGAATAGAATAAAAAAAGAATAGAATAAAATAGAAAGAATATAACCATCTTCTGAAATTTGAATTTCAAATAGAATACATTTGAATTCGTATACATAAGAAAGGAATATAATTTTAAAAAAAGAATAGAATAGACAATAATAGGAGAGAAAATTATATAATTAAAAAAACAGACAAGAAAGAATATATTAATTTCCCAAAATTTTTATAGCATCAATTTGAATAGAATAGAAAATAATAGATTATAATAGAATCGAAAATAACAAAATGGTATAGGAAAAAAACAGCAAAATAGAAAATAACTATCTTCAGAAATTTGAATAAAATAAATTTGAATTTGAATATAAAAGAATATAATAGAATAGAACAAACAGATAGAAAAATAATAGAATTAAAATAACAGTAGAATGAATATAGACATTTCCCAAAATTCAAATAGAATCAATTTTGATTTGAATAAATTGGAATAGATTAGAATTAGACTAGGAATATAGTTATATTCTTTCTATGCTGTTTTTTTCTATTCTATTCAAACTGATTCCATTTGAATTTTGGGAAATGGTTATATTATTTCTATTTTATTCTATTGTTTTTAATAGCCCTTTTTTCTATTTGTTTTTTATTCTATTCATTTCTATTACATTATATTATATTCTTTAATTTTCTGTTATATTCTTTTCTATTTTATTATATTTTTTCTATTTTATTCCCTTATTTTCTATTCTATTTTATTCTCTTTGGAAAATGGAAAACTATTCACATTCAAAAACTATTCAAATATGCTTTGAATTAGAATTTGAAAGCTTTTCAAATTTGCAAACTGTTCGAAATAGGTAAACTATTCAAATTAGAATTCTATCAATTAGAATTGATTTGGATATGGATAAACAAAACAAAAAAAAAATTAACTAAACAAGTTTATGTAAATAACGTATTGAAATGAAATAAAAGTAAAGACTGTTTTAATTATTCATAGCCGTCTGGTAGATATGAGCTCAGGCTTCATGTGAGCATGCTTGGAGAATATGGTCTTCCTTTGTATTGGGCAGAGTACTGAGAGAAACTTCGCTGTTTAGCTGCGGAAGGACAACCGGAGGGGTATCGTTTCTCAAGAGTAGTTGTGGCTGTGGGACAAAGGCATAGGGGTTTTGGCATTTTAGGTAGCAGAATAGATGCCACGGGTTAGCACAGGGATGTTGACATGGAAAGTGTTCTTGTCTGGTACAACTTGGGGCATGAGTTTTGGAGGTATATGGAGGTAGCATATGGCGCATAAGGGAGAAGGGAGGCTGTGGGTACAGGCAAGGATAACAGTTAGTGCCTGTAGGTAGTTTAACAACATGACTGAGAATTTACAGACCTTGTTCCTCTGCTTCAAGGAGTAGTGATGGCTCTGTGGTGAGCTGAGAAGCAGTGGGACTACCATTCCTCATGACTCCTTGGTCAACCGGCGGAGTAGAATGTGGCATGAGGGAGCGGCAATATCTGGAACCTTGATGACCAGCTTCTCGGATGTCTGTCTTCCATCGAGAGTGTATTTCTTAGCGATGGTAAGCGAACGTTGTTATACCAATCAGGAAGGTTGATCACGGATATATCTAGAGCAGGGATATACAATTAGCGGACCTCCAGCTGTTGCAAATCTACAAGCCACATCATGCCTCTGCCTCTGGGTATCATGCTTGTGGCTGTTAGAATCTTGCTATGCCTCTTGGGACTGCAACAGCTGGAGATCCGCTAATTGCATATCCCTGATCTAGAGTGTTGAAAAAGTGCTGTAGATCTTCAGGCACTCTTAGGTTTGTTGTATGACCCTGGGCATTTGCAGAAAGACAAAATTAACATTTCCAACAGTAAGTAATGGTCCTGAAAGCAGAGGAGATCCAACAGGGGTCTAACTTCCCATCTGCATTGTAAGATTATATTGGAGAGATCCTGGAAAATGTTCACTTCATGGCCTTCTGCTGGTTGAGCGAGATTTCCTTGAGGAGGCCTGTGAGGCAGACATGGTGTTGCGCTGCATCAGTGACTGGAATAACTCTGGTATATTACCGTTTAGCTGAGTTCCCTGTTCACAAGAAGAGCGGAAGCGGTTAGCTGAAGCACTCCAATGTGTTCTCCCCATATTCTACTTGTGGATTGTCTTGGGTGGACTGAAATTAGGGATGTCAGAGCCAGGAGACTAGGCAGCCATCACAGACCGGAACCAGACCACGCCCCTCTCGCTTCTGATTCTCATTGACAGCCACGGAAGCTAATGGCACCGCTGCTATGTCTCAGCAAATCAGGAGGATAGCCCCAGATGGCTAATACACTCGTGGACATTGCTGGAAAGAGATGGGGCTCAGGTGGGTAATTAGGGGGTGCCGGGAGGTTATTACACACAGAAGGTTTTTTATCTTAATTACAAAGAATGCATTAAGATAAAAAAATTCTTCTGCCTTTACAACTCCTTTAAGTCTGTGTGGAGTGGAGTAAGTGGAGTTAAATAAGGGGCACGCATATATGGAGCTAAAGTAACAGCCTAGATCACTCATTTAAAAATAACATAATAATGATTTTATATATATATATATATATATATATATACACACATACACACACACACACACACACACACACACACACCATTATGAAAGATTAGGTTATATTACACCAACTAAAAAAAATATGCATTACATCAAATATTGATGTATACAGAAAAGAGGGAAATAAACATTAAATTGGAAACATTACTAAAATGTATGAAAAAAAACAATGATATAAATAGGACAATTTATCCAATATACTGTGGTATTTACTCATGGTAAAGATAAAAAAAATAAAAAATAAAAAGTTTTTGTATATTATTCATGAGATAAAGGAAATTCAAACAACAATAAAAGGGAGATGTTTTTTCATAGACAGGCATAGAGATGGCTCAACAGCAATATTGGAGCATTAAAATATGTACATAATAAATGTACTACATAAATGGGTGCTCTAAAGGATGTAAACAATTGTTCTGTTCATTATGTATACCCACAGGAAAAGAATATATAAATGAGTTGACCAAGCTAGAAATAAATGTATCAAAGAAAAAGGGGGACATTTATTCAAAGGATTAAAATGAAAACATGCATATACACATATAAAAACATATGAGAAATCAGTAGTATGTTGAGAGGTGAAGGAGGATTCTACTTAATGATTGATAGGCATATACCATCCACACCACGTGAAACACACTCCCCTAGGGGTTTACACTCACGGAGTGGATGTAATTCAAAAACCCTGAACACACCAGGTGTCTCACGTTTGGTCCGGTTATCTCAAACAGCTCATCGCCCAGGGTGGTTTAGTCATGTAAAAAAGGGCTCCACATAGCACGATACAGTATTAAAAGTTTATTCAAGACGACCATCCCCTTAAAACCACACTTACATAACATAAATTGTAACAGGCATTTGGTTGAATAATCAAACTGTGTGTTATCACTAATCAGTATGGACTGCCATCTGCCATCCACCGCATCCACTGTGTTGAAAGTATCTGGCTGTTCCTTCCTGGTAGTGACACACACGCGCGCCACTTCCGGTCACCATAAGGGCAATGCCTGACACATTTTGTCATCGTGACTTCAACAGAGGGCATAACCAAACGGCACAGCGTCCCAGCATTTTTAGGATAACCCAGCATTGTTCTAATGCCTGCCTTACTTTGCAATACTGCTCGTTAGCGGAATCACAGGGGGACTAGTTGAATACACACAGCTGGCCTGTTCATCCTACATTTCATTTAACCACTTGACCACTGGGCACATAAACACCCTTAATAACCAGACCAAATTTCAGCTTTCGGTGCTCTCACATCTTGAATGACAATTACTCAGTCATGCAACACTGGACCTATATGAAATTTTTGTCCTTTTTTTCACACAAATGGAGCTTTCTTTTGGTGGTATTTAATCATCGCTCGGTTTTTTATTTTTTGTGCTATAAAAGAAAAAATACAGAAAATTCTGTAAAAAAATGAATTTTTCTTTGTTTACGATATAAAATTTAGCAGATTAGTAATTTTTTCTTCATAAATTTTGGCCAAAATTTATACTACTACATATCTTTGGTAAAAATAAGTACAAATTGGTGGATATTATTTGGTCTTTGTGAAAGTTATAGAGTCCACAAGCTATGGTGCCAATATCTGAAAATTGATCACACCTTAAGTACTGACGGCCTATTTCAATTCTTGAGACCCTAACATGCCAGAAAAGTACAAATACCCCCCAAATGACCCCTTTTTGGAAAGAAGACATTCCAAGGTATTTAGTAAGAGGCATGATGAGTTTTTTGAAGTTGTCATTTTTCCCCACAATTCTTTGCAAAAATTAGTTACGCTTACCGGTAACGTCCTTTCCAGTAGTCTTTCAGGACAGCCACTATGAGAGATAGACTCCTCCTCTTCCTCTGGAAACACTGCGCCAGCCCATAAATTCTTACTTCCCCTGCCGGACCTCAGTTTATATCGAGATTACCTCCAGCCAGCTGGGGAGACAAGAACACATTAATAACATATTTATCAAATACCATTATCTTGCTGCGCTCTGGTCTTTTGTAAGACTCCCCCCAATTTTCGGGAGGGAACTAGGGCTGTCCTGAAAGACTACTGGAAAAGACGTTACCGGTAAGCGTAACTCTAATTTTCCCTAATCGTCTTTCAGGACAGCCACTATGAGAGGATAAACGAGCACTTACCAGTTAGGGTGGGACTACAGCTTGCAAAACCTTTCGCCCAAAGGCCTGCTCACCTGCCGACACCAGATCCACTCTGTAGTGTTTTACGAAAGTGGAGTAGCTGGACCATGTTGCTGCCCTGCAAATCTGTTCTGGCATTGCTCCCGCTCTTTCTGCCTGGGAGGCTGCCATAGCTCTAGTAGAGTGTGCTTTAATACCCACTGGGATTTCTTTCCCTGCAACTGAATAAGCCTGCTCGATGGCTACTCTGAGCTATCTAGCAATAGTGCGTCGGGACGCCTTACAACCTTTTCTGGCCCCGGAAAACAAAACAAATAAGGAGTCTGACCTTCTGAATGTCTTGGTCAGTTCTAAATAGTGTAGGATACAACTCCTAACATCCAAATAATGAAATTTTAGTTCCTTCTCGCCGGAGGGATTGGGACAAAAAGAGGGCAAAACAATTTCCTGGCTTCTATGAAAGCCGGATGCCACTTTCGGCAAAAAGGCCGGATTGGTCTTTAAAACTATCCGGTCTGGAAAAATAACGCAAAAGGGAGCCCTGACTGATAAGGCCTTTATCTCACTGACCCTCCTGGCAGTTGTTACTGCTACCAGAAACACTGTCTTCAGAGTAAGTTCTCTCAAAAAACACTCTTTTAAAGGCTCAAAGGGGGGTCCAGTTAAGCTTTGTAAAACTAAGGATAAATCCCATCTGGGAAAGGACAGACCTTGGACCTGTCTCTGTCTGGACAGGGCCCTAAAGAACCTGACTACCCACGGGTTGGCAGCCAAATGATCTTCCAAATAAACACTGAGGGCTGACACTTGACCCCTAAGGGTACTAATGGATAAGCCTTTATCTGCCCCACATTGTAAAAATTCCAAAACTGTGGAGGAGCTCCGTACTGGGAAAGAGTTCTCTGCGCACCACTTGTTGAAACGTAACCAGACCTTTTCATAGATCTGGCGAGTTTCCTTTTTCCTACTGTCCAGGGAGTAGAAACTAGCCTCTCTGAAAATCCTTTAGATTTTAATAAACCCTCCTCAGTAGCCAGGCCGCTAACTTCCACTGGCGTACTCATGGGCAGAGGACTGGCCCCTGAGAGAGGAGATTGTCCCGAGGGGGCAAGAGTAGGGGAGGTTCTACCGCCAACTGCTTCAGTATTGAGAACCATGCTCTCTTGGGCCAATGCGGTGCCACCAGAATCAGAGATGTGTTTTCCATTTGAAACTTTCTCAGAACTGCTGGCAAAAACGCTGGAGGTGGGAAGGCATAGCAAGTTCTGAAGTGCCAATTCTGGTTCAAGGCGTCCACACCTAAGGCTCCCTCTCCCATTCGTAGGGAGAAAACACAGGGGGTTTTTGCGTTGTTTCTGGACGCGAAAAGGTCCACCTCTGGAGGCCCCCATCTCTTTATTATGAGATTGAAAACCTCCTGGTTGAGAACCCAGTCGCCCTCCCTCAGCCTCTTTCGGCTGAGAAAGTCTGCTACCACGTTTTTCTCTCCTCTCAGGGAAACTGCTGAGAGCGAAAGGGTGTAGGTCTCGGCCCAGCTCAGGATCTCTGTCGCTAAAGACAACAGGGCTCCGCTTCTCGTGCCACCCTGCTTGTTTAAATAGGCCACTGCGGAGGAGTTGTCCGACCGTACCTGAATGTGATGACCCCGGAGCTCTGTTTTGAAGAATCTGAGGGCTAGTCCCACTGCCCTTAATTCTTTCCAGTTGGATGATCGAGCCAACTCGCTGTCCTCCCAAGTGCCCTGGGCTAGAAGGGAACCCAAATGTGCCCCCCTGCCTTTTCCACTTGCATCTGTGGTAACTACCCGAGAAACCGGGATGAGCCACAGACGCCCTTGCGACAGGTTCGTCACTTTCCTCCACCACCAGAGGGATCTCTTTACTTGGTGTGGAATATGTACTAGGGTGTCTAGAGCCTCCTGACTGTGGTCCCACACCCCTAGGACGAAGGTCTGTAGGGGACGAAAATGTAGCCCTGCCCACTGCACTGCTGGGAGGGTAGATGTAAGGAGACCCAATACTGACATCAGAACCCTTATGGAAACCAGCTGGTTGCTCTGAAGAGAGGCCACCGCTCTGTCCAGCTTAATTCCAAGAGGTACCCCCTTCTTATTACCCCTAAAATAAATTGATTGGGGGATATTGTCTCCCACTGTGGGAGAAAGGCCCCCAGTCTTCCTCCCACTGTATCTGGAATGTCACTGGGTTTTACGGGGCTGGACAGGAAGGCGAAATATCGCCCCTCCTCTGCCCCTACCTTTTTGGGGCCAGGTTTTCTTTTTCCCCTCTGGTTTAGGGGTTTCCCTACGCCCTTGCGGACGAAACCCCTTCTTTGTTTGTACAGGATTTTCCGTTTAAGAGGAAAGGATTTTTTCCTGTCCACTGTCCGGTCTAGAACAGTCTCTAGCCCTGGGCCAAAAAGGAGGTCCCCCGTCAAAGGTATCCCACATAGTTTTATCTTGGAGGCATTATCCCCTGGCCATGTTTTTAGCCGCCTGGATACCGAGGGTTGTATAAATCGCTTTTAAGAGGTCCTCTACCTCATCGAGGGATAATTTATATCTGGAGGCTTTCCTGGACCCCCGTCCTGGTCCTCCCCCTCTGAACTCTCCTGGGAATCGGAAGAGGAAGTTCCCTTCCTGTCCCTGAAGGGCCTGCAACCTCTGTCCCCCCTGTAGTAGCAGGTTGGACCGGAGCAGAACTCTGTGCTAGAGGTGGGGTTGTATCCTGGGGAGCAGGACCCGTGGGAAGCTGAAATTTTTCAAAAAGGGATCTAAAAGAAGAGAAGGTGGACGAGAGCTCTTTGACTGAAGCTGCTAGTCCTGACTCCTGTTCAGATACCCTTTCCCTAACGAGGGAGTCAATACAGCCTTTGCACAACACTTTTGTCCAAGATTCCCCTAAAATGTCCCTACAGGAGGCACACTTCTTTTTAGAGCTATGCGTAGACTTAGTTTTTTCCGTAGCTTTCTGAAATAAGTAAAAAAGGAAAAAACAGAAAAGAGACAAAGTCAATACAAAGCTCGGGATACAACCCTGGGAGTGCACTAGACCCTTTAAAAGAAGGGATCTGAGCCTCCCCTCCCCCCCAGCCACCCAGGGGGTCTGCCCCCCCATGATAGAACCATACATTGGGGTGGGGGGATCCTAGATAGAGAGTACCCCTCCCCAGGGTGCTCTTACCTTAGGAATGCTGGAGATAGTGTCTGTTGGTTGAGCCTCAGCTTCCGACATGGCTGCAGGTGGCTGCTTACTACAGAGTTCCACGCTGCCTGTGTGCGTTCTGAACTCATCTCCAGCTTGTGCCCGGCCCTCCTATCAGCTCCACGACCCGGAACCGGAAGTCGATTGTATTCGAGGTCAAGCCTTCGCTTCCGCCGGATACGACGTCGCCCGTCATTCGGCCCGCTCGGTTCAAAGAAAAAAAGGGGCGGACTGTACCCTTGTACAGGGAAATCTTTCGAATGGCTTGCCAGCTGCGTCCCTGTAGATGCGATAGGAGTCCCCCACGACCTGAAGCCGCGCTCGACTAGGAAGGGGTGGCAGTACCTGGTGAGGTAAGTAAACCGAACATCCGAACAGTTTGAACCCAGCTTTCTCCTAACGAAGCCCCTGCTTCTTTCAACCGGGTTCTTGACGAAAGAATGGCCACAGCCTCCCCGACTGATCTGCACAGTCTCTCCCCGCCGGAGGAAACACTAATAACTGAGGTCCGGCAGGGGAAGTAAGAATTTATGGGCTGGCTCAGTGTTTCCAGAGGAAGAGGAGGAGTCTATCTCTCATAGTGGCTGTCCTGAAAGACGATTAGGGAACTCAAGATTTTTTTAACTTTTTTTTTTTTTTTCCTTCACAAAATTGTCATAAAATCAGTTTATTTCTCACACACAGCATATGCATACCACAAATTACACCCCAAAACACATTCTGCTATTACTCCCGAGTACGACGATACCACATGTGTGAGACTTTTACACAGCGTGGCCACATACAGAGGCCCAACATGCAGGGAGCACCATCAGGCGTTCTGGAGCACCCAGGACAATTCTGACATTTCTCTCCTACATGTAAAAATCATCATTTATTTGCTAGAAAATTACATAGAATCCCAAAACATTATATATGTTTTTTTAGCAAACACCCTAGAGAATACAATGGTGGTCGTTGCAACGTTGCTTTTTTTTTTTTAAATAAACAGTTTTGTGCTTAAAAAAAAAACACAGTAAAGTTAGCCCAATTTTTGCATAATGTGAAAGATGAAGTAAATAGATACCTAACATGTCACTCTTCAAAATTGCACACGCTTGTAGAATGGCGCCAAATGTCGCTACTTAAAAATCCCCATAGGTGACGATTTAATTTTTTTTTACTGGTTATATGTTTTGAGTTACAGGGTCTAGGGCTAGAATTATTGCTCTCGCTCTAACGTTCGCAGCGATACCTCACATGTGTCCTTTGAACACCGTTTTCATATGTGGGCGGGACTTACGTATGTGTTCGCTTCTGCATGCGAGCACATGGGGACAGGGGCGCTTTTAAAAAAAAAAAAAATTATTGTTCATTTTACTTTATTTATTTTAGTTTGACATTTTTTCCCCCAAAAATAAATTTTTTGATCACTTTTATTCCTATTACAAGGAATGTAAACATCCCTTGTAATAGGAATATGGCATGACAGGTCCTCTTTACAGTGAGATATGGGGTCAATAAGACCCCGCATCTCACCTCTAAGCTGGGAAGCCTGAAAAAAAAAAAAAAAGATTCTGACTTTGATCGTATTGGCGAGTCGGTAGAAGCACCGGAGGGCGGCGGGAGGGGGGGATGTCTATGGCTGGGTACTGCAGGGTATCACCGACTATGGCTGGGTATCTCAGAGTATGGCGTTGCAGAGTATTGCGTTGCAGAGCATTGCAGGGTATTGGCGGGTGTTGCAGAGCATTGCAGAGTGTTGCATGGTATTGGCGGGTGTTGCAGAGCATTGCAGAGTGTTGCAGGGTATTGGCGGGTGTTGCAGAGTGTTGCAGGGTATTGGCGGGTGTTGCAGAGTGTTGCAGGGTATTGGCGGGTGTTGCAGAGCATTGCAGAGTGTTGCAGAGCATTGCAGAGTGTTGCAGGGTATTGGCAGGTGTTGTAGGGTATTAGCGGGTGTTGCAGAGCATTGCAGAGTGTTGCAGGGTATTGGTGGGTGTTGCAGAGCATTGCAGTGTTGCAGAGTGTTGCAGGGCATTGCAGAGTGTTGCAGGGTATTGCAGAGTGTTGCAGGGTATTGGCGAGTGTTGCAGAGCATTGCAGAGTGTTGCAGGGTATTGGCGGGTGTTGTAGAGCATTGCAGAGTGTTGCAGGGTGTTGCAGGGTACTGGCGGGTGTTGCAGGGTATTGCAGAGTATTGCAGAGTAATGGCAGGGAATTGAGGGGTTAAATTTCGGTGAGCAGCGATGTGGGCACTGCAGATGCAGCCCACAGTGCTGCTGACACCGATCTCTTCCACCTCCGCTGTACCGATCGGTACAGAGAGGGGGAGGGAGGAACCGGCGTCATAACATGACGTCGGTTTGTTTAGAAGTGATCACTCCGTCATTTGATGGAGCGATCACGTGGTAAACAGCAGCGGCAGTCACGGATGCTCTCGAGTGTGCGCCCCAGGGGGCGCGCGAGAGCGGAATTCTGGGAGGACATCATATGACGGCCTCCCAGAGTTAAACAACCGCCATGTAGCCGTCATTCGGCTATGGGCCGTTTGTCAAGTGGTTAAAGCAAATGGACAAACTAGCAAATTAATAAAATTGTTCACATGAAATAATATTGCAAACTCCAATATGAGAAATATTATAGCTTATATTAATACTAAATATATTAGTGAAACATGGAATATATGTAACAAATGCAATAACAAACTAGAATAAATCAATCCAAGTCTTAATTTTAAGAAAACTGACATACTTTCAAACCCAGATGCTGTCTAGTACAGCTCAAGTATGGATATCCCGACAATACTAGAGTTTGCCCTGTATGGTTATATAATCCAAACAAATAATGCTTTTAAATGTTCATTAACCAGTTGCCGACCGCCGCACGACGATGTACGTCGACAGCATGGCACGGGCAGGCATATTGGCGTACATGTACGTCCCTGCCTTGCCCCGGGTCGGGGGCCCGATCGGGCCCCCGCCCGGTGCCTGCGGCGGTCGGTATTCGTTCGGGACCGATCCGGGATGAGGGGGCGGCCATTCATTCATGGCCACCCCCTCGCGATCGCTCCCGACGAATAGAAAGTCTTCGTGACATCACTTCCTCTCCTGTAATGTAAACACAGGAGAGGAAATGATGTAATCTCTCCTCGTGTCGGTCTTTTTCGTTCCGGCACGGAGGAGAGAGGATCGGTGAGTTGCACCAACACACTACACTAACAGTAGAACACGCCAGGCACACTTTTCACCCCCCCGATCACCCCCCAATCACCCCCCAATCACCCCTGCCCCCCCCAGTCACAGTGACACCAAGTGCATTTTTTTTTTTTTTTTTTTTTTTTTTTTTTTTTTTGCATTGGTGTCATTTGTGACTGTAATAACTGTTAGGGCAGTTAGGGTTAGCCCCCTTTAGCTCTAGGGTGCCCCCCTAACCCCCCCAATAAAGGTTTAACCCCGTGATCACCCCCCGTCGCCAGTGTCACTAATAAGCGATTTTTTTCTGATCGCTGTATTAGTGTCACAGGTGACGCTAGTTAGGCAGGTAAGTATTTGGGTTCGCCGCAGCTTTTTATAGCGTCAGGGACCCCCATATACTACCGCATAGCCCCCTGATTGCCCCCCAGTTAACCCTTTCACCAGTGATCACCATATAACTGTTACAGGTGACGCTGGTTGGTTAGTTATTTTTTTTTTGTTTCAGGGCACCCGCCATTTATTACCTAATAAAGGTTTAACCCCCTGATCACCCGGCGGGTGATATAAGTTTGAGGGTCAGATAAGGCCTGCGTCGCCCCAGCGTCAGGTTAGTGCCAGTACCGCTAACACCCACGCGCAAAGCATACACCTCCCTTAGTAATATAGTATCTGATCAGATCTATATTAGCATTGCCTGCATTTTAGGTTTCCCAAAACGCATTGTTAGCGGGATCAGCCCAGATACCCGCTAGCACCTGCGTTTAGCCCCTCCGCCAAGCCCAGCCCAGCCCACCCAAGTGCAGTATCGATCGATCACTGTCACTTACAAAACACAACACACATAACTGCAGCGTTCGCAGAGTCAGGCTTGATCCCTGCGATCGCTAACAGTTTTTTTTGTAGCGTTTTGAAACAGTCGCTGACAGGCTAGGTGCTTTTTTACCTGTGAGTCTCACTAGTGTACCCCTAAATTTAGAGCCCAAAATGGCAAAGCGAAGGTACACTAGTGAAGAGGCCTACACGTTTCTGAGCATGACAGATAGTGAAGAGGACGTCACTCATCTGTCAGATTCAGGCTCAGAATACGATCCTGTAGAGGACAGCGGCTCCATGACAGATAGCTCTGACGACGGAGATGAGGCCTCTGTTAGGGACAGGTGTGCCCGATCCCGAATGTATTCTGTTGTTGAGGTGCATAAACCGCAGGCCACTCGTATGGAGCAGAGACGTACTAGAGCCGCTCATCCTTCTGGTGAACTGGCAAGCACCAGCGGCCTAGTACACCCTGGACCTACATCCAGCACTGCAGTAACACGTGGTGACGTGGCGAGTCCCATAAGTGCAGTTCAAGCTGGCGAGGTGGCAAGCACAAGTAGTGTCCCGCTGCCACCAAGAAGACAAAGACAGGCCCGTCGTACCCATAGTGCCCTTCCTGCAGAATTCGCCAATCCTATTTGGGTGCCCACCACTTCTGCAGAACCCGTACTTCCCCCATTCACTGGCCAACCTGGCATTAAGGTGGAAACAGTTGATTTTACGACACTTGACTTTTACTCACTGTTTTTCACCGAAGATCTCTTTAGATCTATTGTGGACCAAACCAATTTGTACGCTGCTCAACACATCGCCACTATTCCCCAGTCCGCCCTTGCCAAACAATGGAAACCAGTTACGGTTTCTGAATTTAAAATCTTTCTGGGCCTCTCCCTCAACATGGGCATAACCAAAAAGAGTGAGTTGCGGTCATATTGGTCCACTGACCCAATTCACCATATGCGCGTGTTCTCTGCTTCCATGTCCAGGGCACGATACGAGATGATTTTGCGGTTCATGCACTTCAGCGACAATGAACTCTGTCGTCCTCGTGGAGACCCTGAGTACGATCGGCTCTACAAAATTCGGCCCCTCATAAACCACTTCAACCAACGTTTTGCAGACTTGTTTACTCCCGATCAAGTTGTCTGCGTTGATGAGTCCCTGATTAAGTTTTCTGGTCGCTTGTCATTCAAACAATACGTCCCCAACAAGCGTTCCAGATACGGGGTCAAGATGTATAAGCTCTGTGACAGGGCCACAGGCTATACACGTAGTTTTATGGTTTATGAGGGTAAAGATAGTCACGTAGAGCCGGAGAACTGCCCTGACTACATAGGAAGCGCTGGCAAGATAGTGTGGGACATGGTGTCACCCTTATTCGGAAAGGGGTACCACTTGTACGTGGACAATTATTACACAAGCGTGCCACTGTTTAGTCACTTGTTTGATCAGCAGATTGGAGCATGTGGCACCGTGCGACCTAATCGCCGGGGCTTTCCCCAGCGGCTTGTAGAGTCCCGTCTTAGGCTGGGGGAGAGAGCCTGCTTGCGCAGTAATAATTTGCTCGCTATGAAGTGGAGGGATAATAAGAATGTTTTCGTTCTTACCTCCCTTCATGCAGACACGACGGTCCAAATTCCTACGGCGACTGGTATTGTGGAGAAACCCCTCTGTGTCCACAAATATAACCTTAACATGGGAGGGGTGGACCTCAATGACCAGTTGTTGGCGCCGTATCTAGTTGCCCGTAAGTCCAGACGCTGGTACAAAAAAGTGTCTGTTTATTTATTCCAATTGGCTATACTGAATGCTTATGTACTACACAAAGCTTCAGGACGGACTGGATCCTTCCTCAAATTCCAGGAGGATATCGTCAGAGCCCTTCTGTATCCAGGCGGTGCTCCACCTCACCTTCCCCTACCAGATGCAGTAAGCCGGCTGCATGAGAGGCATTATTCTTATGTCATCCCGAGTACCCCTACCCAACGAGCCCCCCAAAGAAAATGTCGTGTCTGCAGAAAGCGCGGATTTAGGCGTGACACCCGTTCTTATTGTCCCCGCTGTCCTGACCAGCCTGGTCTTTGTCAGGGTGAGTGTTTTGAACGCTACCATTCACTAGTTGAGTATTAGCGTAGGGTACAGCATTGCACAGGCTAGGCACACGTTCACAGGGTCTCCCAAGATGCCATTGCATTTTGAGAGACCCAAACCGCTGGAACCGTTACAACAGAAAAAGTGTTAAAAAAAAAAAAAAAAGTGTTAAAAAAAAAAAAGTAAAAAAACAAAAAACAAAAAAAATATAAAATAAAAAAACCAAAAATAGTTGTCGTTTTATTGTTCTCTCTCTCTCTATTCTCTCTCTATTGTTCTGCTCCTTTGTACTGTATTCTATTCTGCAATGTTTTATTGTTAACCATTTTTTGTTTTCAGGTACGCCATTCAGCTGTAGCGTGGATTTATTTATCTTGACAGCAACAGCGTTTGCTCCCACGATATGTAAAGCCACGACTCCATCGCTGTCGGAGGTGATTTCACCACCACAGTTAAAAAAGAGCATATATGCCGAAGCATGGGGGCATAAGGGGTGGAGGAGCGATTTTGCTCCTAATGCCGCGTACATACAGTCAAAATTCCGACGGAGGGCTTGCCCGTGGAAAAGTTTGAATGTATGTACGCGGCATAACTTTTTTGCGGGAGGATGCCCCCATGCTTCGGCATATATATATTTTAGGCACAGATTGTGTTAAATGTGTTATTTTTTGCGATTTTTTTTTTGTATTTGCTTTGCAGGTATGGTAAGTCCTACTGTTATACTGTAATGTTACTTTGTTTTATTGTTAACCATCATTTGCTTAGCAGGTACGCCATTCTGCTGCAGAGCGGATTTATTTATCTTGACAGCAACAGCGTTTGCTCCCATGATACATAAAGCCGCGATTCCAGCACTGTCGGGGGTGATTTCACCACCACAGTTAAAAAAGAGCATATATGCCGAAGCATGGGGGCATAAGGGGTGGAGGAGCGATCTGCTCCTACCTTTTGCGGGAGGATGCCCCCATGCTTCGGCATATATAAATGGTGCATGTATGCCCACCATTAGAAAGTGGGTGGATGAAGGGTGGTATCTAATGGTGGGCATACCCACCGATCAATATTTTTTTTTCGTTCAGCCCACAGGCTGCATGAAAAAAAAATTACAATATATGCCCAACCAGTTCCAGCAACATACTGGTATGTTGCGGGACTTTGAGTGCTTATACCAGAATGATGCCTGCAGGTTTAGGTATCATCTTGGTATCATTCTTTTCAGCCAGCGGTCGGCTTTTATGTAAAAGCAATCCTAGCGGCTAATTAGCCTCTAGACTACTTTTACAAGCAGTGGGAGGGAATGTCCCCCCCCCCCGCACCATCTTCCATGGTTTTCTCAGGCTCTCCTGTCCCAACAGGAAACCTGAGAATGCAGCCGGTGGTTCCGCCAGCTGACCATAGAGCTGATCAGAGATCAGAATGGCTCCAATCATCTCTATGGCCTAAGACACCGGAAGCTACGAACATTTCATGACTTAGATTTTGCGGGATGTAAACAGCGCCATTGGGAAATTGGGAAAGCATTTTATCACACCGATCTTGGTGTGGTCAGATGCTTTGAGGACAGAGGAGAGATCTAGGGTCTGATAGACCCTAATTTTTTTAAAAAAGAGTACCTGTCACTACCTATTGCAATCATAGGGGATATTTACATTCCCTGAGATAACAATAAAAATCATAAAAAAATATATATAAATGAAAGGAACAGTTTAAAAAAAAATAAAAAAAGCAAAATAAATAATAAAAAAAAAAAAAATAAAAAAAAACACCCCTGTCCCCCCCTGCTAAGGCGCAACGCGGAACGCAAGCGTTGGTCTGGTGGCATATGTAAACAGCAATTGCACCATGCATGTGAGGTATCACCACGAAGGTCAGATCGAGGGTACTAATTTTAGCAGTAGACCTCCTCCGTAAATCTAAAGTGGTCACCTGTAAAGGCATTTAAAGGCTTTTAAAAATGTACGTAGTTTGTCGCTGCTGCACGTTTCTGCGCAATTTTAAAGCATGTCATGTTTGGTATCCATGTACTCGGCCTAAGATCATATTTTTTATTTCATCAAACATTTGGGCAATATAGTGATTTTTAGTGCATTAAAATAAAAAAAAGTGTGTTTTTTCCCCAAAAAATGCGTTTGAAAAATCGCTGCGCAAATACCGTGTGAAAAAAAAAAATGAAACACCCACCATTTTAATCGGTAGGGCTTTTGCTTTAAAAAAACACTTCATGTTTGGGGGTTCAAAGTAATTTTCTTGCAAAAAAAAATATTTTTTCATGTAAACAAAAAGTGTCAGAAAGGGCTTTTTCTTCAAGTGGTTAGAAGAGTGGGTGATGTGTGACATAAGCTTCTAAATGTTGTGCATAAAATGCCAGGACAGTTCAAAACCTCCCCAAATGACCCCATTTTAGAAAGTAGACACCCCAAGCTATTTGCTGAGAGGCAGGTCGAGTCCATGGAATATTTTATATTTTGACAAAAGTTGTGGAAAAAATACATTATTATTATTTTTTTTTTTTTTTTTGCACAAAGTTGTCAGTAAATGATATATTGCTCAAACATGCCATGGTTATATGTAAAATTACACCCCAAAATACATTCTGTTGCTTCTCCTGAGTACGGGGATACCACAAGTGTGAGACCTTTTGGGAGCCTAGCCGCGTACGGTACCCCAAAATCCAAGCACCACCTTCAGGATTTCTAAGGGTGTAAATTTTAGATTTCATTCCTCACTGCCTATCACAGTTTCGGAGGCCATGGAATGCCCAGATAGCACAAAATCCCCCCAAGTGACCCCATTTTGGAAAGGAGACACCCCAAGCTATTTGCCGAGAGGTATGGTTAGTATTTTGCAGACCTTCATTTTTGTCACAAAGTTTTGAAAATTGAAAAAAAGAAAAAAAATATACATTATTTTTTTTTTTCTTCATTTTCAAAAACAAATGAGAGCTGCAAAATACTCACCATGCCTCTCGGCAAATAGCTTGGGGTGTCTACTTTCCAAAATGGGGTCATTTTGGGGGGTTTTGTGCTATTTTGGCATTTTACGGCCTTCAAAACTGTGATAGGTAGTGAGGTGTAAAATCAAAAATTTACACCCTTAGAAATCCTGAAGGCGGTTCTTGGTTTTCGGGGCCCCGTACGCGACTAGGCTCCCAAAAAGTCCCACACATGTGGTATCCCCGTACTCAGGAGAAGCAGCAGAATTTATTTTGGGGTATCATTTCACATATGTCCCTGGCATGTGTGAGCAATATATCATTTAGTGACAACTTTGTGAAAAAAAAATAAAAAAAAATAAAAGTTTGTAATTTTCCCGCAACTTGTGGCAAAATATAAAATATTCCATGGACTCAACATGCCTCTCAGCAAATAGCTTGGGGTGTCTACTTTCTAAAATGGGGTCATTTGTGGGGGTTTTGTGCCATCTTGGCATTTTATGGCCTTCAAAACTGTAATAGGTAGTGAGGCGTGAAATCAAAAATGTACGCCCTTAGAAAGCCTGAAGGCGGTTCTTGGCTTTCGGGGCCCCGTACGCAGCTAGGCTCCCCAAAAATCCCACACATGTGGTATCCCCGTACTCAGGAGAAGCAGCAGAATTTATTTTGGGGTGTCATTTTACATATGCCCATGGCATGCGTGAGCAATATATCATTTAGTGACAACTTTGTGAAAAAAAAAATAAAAAAAAAAAAGTTTGTAATTTTCCCGCAACTTGCGGCAAAATATAAAATATTCCATGGACTCAACATGCCTCTCACCAAATAGCTTGGGGTGTCTACTTTCTAAAATGGGGTCATTTGTGGGGGTTTTGTGCCATCTTGGCATTTTATGGCCTTCAAAACTGTGATAGGTAGTGAGGCGTGAAATCAAAGATTTACGCCCTTAGAAAGCCTGAAGGCGGTTCTTGGCTTTTGGGGCCCCGTACGCAGCTAGGCTCCCAAAAAGTCCCACATATGTGGTATCCCCGTACTCAGGAGAAGCAGCAGAATTTATTTTGGGGTGTCATTTCACATATGCCCATGGCATGCGTGAGCAATATATCATTTAGTGACAACTTTGTGAAAAAAAAATAAAAATAAAAAAAGTTTGTAATTTTCCCGCAACTTGCGGCAAAATATAAAATATTCCATGGACTCAACATGCCTCTCACCAAATAGCTTGGGGTGTCTACTTTCTAAAATGGGGTCATTTGTGGGGGTTTTGTGCCATCTTGGCATTTTATGGCCTTCAAAACTGTAATAGGTAGTGAGGCGTGAAATTAAAAATTTACGCCCTTAGAAAGCCTGAAGGCGGTGCTTGGTTTTCGGGGCCCCGTACGCGGCTAGGCTCCCAAAAAGTCCCACATATGTGGTATCCCCGTACTCAGGAGAAGCAGCAGAATTTATTTTGGGGTGTCATTTCACATATGCCCATGGCATGTGTGAGCAATATATCATTTAGTGACAACTTTGTGAAAAATTTATAAAGTTTGTCATTTTCCCGCAACTTGTGGCAAAATATAAATTATTCCATGGACTCAACATGCCTCTCAGCAAATAGCTTGGGGTGTCTACTTTCTAAAATGGGGTCATTTGTGGGGGTTTTGTGCCATCTTGGCATTTTATGGCCTTCAAAACTGTGATAGGTAGTGAGGAGTAAAATGACATATGTATGCCCTTAGAAATCCTGAAGGCGGTGCTTGGCTTTCGGGGCCCCGTACGCGGCTAGGCTTCCAAAAAGTCGACCACATGTGGTATCCCCGTACTCAGGAGAAGCAGCAGAATGTATTTTGGGGTAAAATTCCACATATAACCATGGCATGTGTGAGCAATATATCATTTAGTGACAACTTTGTGTAAAAAAAAAAAAAAATTTTTTTTTTTGTCATTATTCAATCGCTTGCGGCAAAAAAATAAAATATTCAATGGGCTCAACATGCCTCTTATCAATTTCCTTAGGGTGTCTACTTTCCAAAATGGGGTCATTTGGGGGGGTTTTCTACTGCCCTGCCATTTTAGCACCTCAAGAAATGAGATAGGCAGTCATAAACTAAAAGCTGCGTAAATTCCAGAAAATGTACCTTAGTTTGTAGATGTGACAACTTTTGCGCAAACCAATAAATATACAGTTATTGACTTTTTTTTTACCAAAGACATGTGGCTGAATACATTTTGGCCTAAATGTATGACTAAAATTGAGTTTATTGGATTTTTCTAATAACAAAAAGTAGAAAATATCATTTTTTTTCAAAATTTGCGGTCTTTTTACGCTTATATCGCAAAAAATAAAAATCGCAGAGGCAATCAAATACCATCAAAAGAAAGCTCTATTTGTGGGAAGAAAAGGACGCAAATTTTGTTTGGGTACAACATTGCATGACCGCGCAATTACCAGTTAAAGCAGCGCAGTGCCAAAGTGTAAAAAGACCTCTGGTCATTTACCAGCAAAATGGTCCGGTCTGAAAGTGGTTAAAATGAATACAGTTTATAAAATTGTTCAAACGAAATAACATTGTAAACTCCAATAAGAGAAATATTATAGCTTAACTAATACATGAAATATATATAATATACATGCAATAAACAACTAGAATAAATCAAAGTCAAAATTTTTAGAAAACTGACAAACTAGCAAACTCAGATACTACCTAGTAAAGCTCAATCATGGATACCTCCCGACAAGTGAAACATATGTAATACATGTAATATAAATGCAATATGAATGCAATGACAAGCCAGAATAAATCAAGTCTAAAGTGTAAAAAATATATAAAAAATATAGGAAATATAAGAACTATAAGAAAAGAGAAGATAGGGGTTGTTGATTATATTAACTCCAACATTGGTAAATTATTAATTTAACATAACAATTAAAAGAACTAAAAGTCATAAATAAAACCTATATATCACTGATAAAACAGTTTATATGGAGTTCCACACTTAACCTTTTGGGCACGAGGGTATCAATGAGAAAGATCTATTTAATTTTGCATTTGGATAATTCTCTTACTATATTAGAACCTCTACAAGCTGGTTTAATGCGATCTACACCCCGAAATTTCAGACCAGACGGTTAATGATTGTGGAACATCTTAAAGTGTAAGGAAACACTATGATCCTTAATACCTAATTTTATATTTTGAACATGCTTTGCAATCCTAGTTCTTAGTAACCTCTACATGCGCCCAATGTACATCACACAGACATTCTAAAGCGTAAACTACATGGGTAGTATTACATGTAATGAATTTGCAAATTTAAAATTCTCTACCATTAGAAGGTAAAGTGAAACTCTTCAATCCTCCCCATGCTTTACATTTCCTACATGCAAAGAAGCCATCACAATCCCAAAAGGATGGAGGTCTGGTGGCTGGGCCCAGAAATTCTCCACCACCCCATCAGCAAAACTGGGGGCCTTGCTATATATAAATTTAGGGGCAGCTGGAAGTACTGGTTTTAATGTTTTGTCCAGACACAATATATGCCAGTGTTTGAAAATTGCTTTCACCTCTTTATATTGTGAATAGAATCCTGATATAAAGCCCCATTCATGGCTATTATCATTATTTCGGGATATCTCTCAAAACTACTTCTCTGGGGAGCATAGACACTTCCTCTACCAAAGAGTCTAACTGCTGGGGGTTATAACCCTTTTCTATGAACCTGATTTTAATAATCTGGGGCTGGATGAGAAAGTCGCTTGTGGTTAAACAGTTCCTTTTAACCCTTATAATTTGGCCTTTTCGATATGTTCCTCAGCCACAGAGGATGGTGTCTACTCTGCAAAGGAAGATAACTGTTCCAATCGTTGGGTTTAAAATAGACATATGTCTCCAAACGCTTATTGTGTCTGTATACATTTACATCCAGGAAATTGATCTGATCCTTACTCCATTGACTAGATAATTTGATATTATTATTTGTATTTAGATAGTCGAAAAACTCATATAATGATGCACCCGACCCTTCCCATATAAAGAATAGGCCATCTATAAAACAGTCTGTAAAAGACTAGTTCTTTCCTCTTATTACCAAATACAAATTTGTCCTCCCATTCTCTCATAAAGAGGTTTGCAATATTGGGTGCAGATTTTGCACCATAGCGACCCCTATCTTTTGGGAGAAGAACATGCTATCAAACCAAAAATAATTATGAGAAAGACAAAAGTCAAGTGCATTGCATGAAAATATTTTCTGAGTATATGGCAAATTATCTCTTTTCCTTAAGGTCCAATTTAAGGCTAATAAGGCATTACCGTGTTGGATAACCGTGTATAAAGAGGACACATCAGCTGTTACCAGATATATCTCTGTATTATTAGTTAACGCAACATTCTCCAAAAGTTGCAAAAAATTCTTAGTGTCTAGGATTCCAGGGAAGCGAGAGTGAGTAGGACACTACTCTGGAGAAACTGAGCCAAATACTGCCCCAACTTGATGTAACAGACCCGAAGCCGATAACTACAGGTCTGGCTGGAGGGTTGAATGGGTCTTTATGTATTTTAGGAAGTTTTTTTTTTTAACAGAAAGATTTTTATTGTTTTTGTCCTTTAAAACAAGGTGATAACATAACAGAACAATATCAGTATGGCATTTATGCAAAACAAAATCACAAGACACATAAATATCACATTCTAGGCACCCGAGAGGGTATCAAATCATAAACACAGCATCCAATAACATCGAGTCCTAACATCCCTCTCCGCCCAATAGGGGACGACAGGTTCTCCTGGTTGCATCTAGTAGGGCACAAGTACTATCTACCCCGGGGGGGGGGGGGAGGAAGGGACCGGGGCCCACAAATAATAATACGGAAAGGGGCCCATTGATACAGAAAGGATGGCACCCAGGGATCAAATCCAACCCCACAGCCCAATAACCGCCATGAGGGGGGGGGGGAGGGGGAGAAGGGGGGCGGGAAGGGAGAGGAAGCCCACCTCCGATACAGGGCAAGCCAGGCATCAGGGGGGGAGCAGGCCCGCACAAGACCCACCCCGCCTAAACACGGTCAGCCGCATGCGTCAATCCAGTTTGACCAGATTTTGTCAAATTTTTTCGGACAGTTTCTACTTTCATAGGTAATACGGTACAATGGGAGGACATTGTTGATCGTTTTCCGCCACATCGCCGCAGACGGCGGATCTGCCTGCTTCCACCGGAGTAGAATTTCCCTCCTGGCGTAAAATAGCGCGTATGTCAGGCATAGCTTGATGTAACGGTCACTCTCTATGTCATCCAGGCGACTAAGCAAAAATGTCGAGGGATCCAGTGGTATCGGCATCCCACAGACTTCTCCAAGAGCATCCGCCACTTCACTCCAGAACTGGCGCAGTCTTGGGCATGTCCAGACCATATGAAAAAACGTCCCCACCTCCGAGTCACACCTAGTACAGTTGGGGCTGCGACCCGGGTAAATGCTCGCAATCCTCTGAGGGGTATAATAGGCCCTATGAATAAATTTGAGTTGTATAAAACGGTCCCTGGCCGCAATCATAGAGGGGATGTAGGTGAGTAGGCAATCTTCCCACTCCTCCACATCCAGAGAGGGAATATCCCCCTGCCATTTAAGTCTGGACCGGCAAGTCGTAATGTCATGGGCAACCGTCAGGTGAAGGTACAGGGAAGAGAGAGGCTTCTCCAGGCCCGCCGAAATCAGCAAGCTTTCAATGGGGTCAGTCTCCAGCGCAGGGCGGGAAGGGAACTGAGCTCTAAGGGCATGATGAAGCTGCCAGTATCTAAAAATGAACGTCCCCGGTAGGTGGTAGGCCCGACGCAAGTCCCGGAACGTAGCTATCTCCCCCCTCGGCATCACCTGTCGGAGCGTCACAATCCCCCTCTTAGCCCAAGCCGCAGGGTCTGGGACCGTGAGCAGATGGGGCAGCGAAGGGTTAGCCCAGAGAGGAGTGTGGGGAGAGACGCAGCCCGGCCGCCGAACAGCCACCCTGGAAGCCTTCCACACCCGGAGCACAGTTGCCATGGGCCCAGTCACCCTAGGGTCGGCCTTTTCCCCCCTATAAGGGAGGTTGGACAGTGCCGCATAAGAGCCGAGGTGAGCGGCCTCCAGAGTAACCGCCGGATTTTGACGGGGCTGTGAGAACCACCACCGAACCGTAACCAGGACCGCCGCCCAATAGTACACTAGGAAATTAGGAAGAGCCAGACCTCCCCTTGACAGCGGGAGATACAGGATCTTCCTAGACACCCGAGGGGTCTTCCCCGCCCAGATAAAGGCCAACACCACACCATCAAGTTTGTGAAAAAAGGATCGGGGAATGGGAACCGGGGTCTGCCTAAAATAATACAAAAATTTGGGTAAGTAAATCATTTTCAGGAGATTACCTCTACCCAGAGGTGAAAGGGGGAGGTTCCTCCAGGCGACACACTTCTGCTGCAGCTGGGTGAGCAGTGGGTGTACATTCCTATCTATATAGCCCGACAGATCTGCCCCGATCCGCACACCCAGATAGGTGAACTCTTCCACCCACTCCAGTGGAGTGCCCGTGTCTTCCCTGGGGAGAGGTCGACCTAGCGGAAACAAAACTGATTTATTCCAGTTTATGCGGATGCCCGAGTATCTGCCAAACCTGTCAAAGGTCTCCAGGGCCGCCCGCAGTGAGTCCCCAGCATCCGCCAGATACAGTAGGGAATCATCGGCGTACATGGAGATCTCATCCTCCACCACCCCTACCCGTATTCCCTTAATCGAATCATCTGCTCTAAGAAGGATAGCGAGGGGCTCCAGAGCCAGGGCGAACAAAGCCGGGGAGAGCGGGCAACCCTGTCGCGTGCCTCTCCCCAGCCTAAACGCCTCCGACAGGACCCCATTTGTCCAGACACGAGCCCCAGGCCGCTCGTAGAGCATCCGGAGCCACGCACAAATTTCAGGGCCGAATCCGAACCTAGCCAGGACCTCCCAAAGGAAGCCCCACTCGACCGAGTCGAAGGCCTTCTCAGCGTCGAGTGAGGCCACCACTCCCGACCCCCCAGACGAAGCCAACGCAATATGCGTGTGGAGCCGTCGGAGGTTTATATCCGTACCCCTACCCGGCATAAATCCCGTCTGGTCCGAGTGCACCAAGGCTGTGATAACAGAATTGATCCTCATGGCCAGCACCTTGGACAGGATTTTAGCGTCCACATTTAGTAGGGATATAGGACGGTATGAGGGGCAGAGGGTAGGGTCCTTCCCCGGCTTATGGATGACTACAATGACCGCCTCATGCATAGAATCCGGGAGGGTACCGTCAAGTCTGGCTCTAGTCAGCAGGGCCTGGAATTTCGGGGCTAGTTGTTCCGCGTAGAGTTTATAAAACTCCACCGGGAGGCCGTCCGGCCCCGGCGTCTTACCCGCCTGCATGGACTTCAGCGCTCTAAGTATTTCCTCAGTGGATATAGGGGTATCCAGGGCCTTAGTGTACGTGGGAGTGAGAGTCGGTATGTCAATCTCCTGGAGGTAGTCCTCCAACTCCATCAGGTCGTAGGTCACACGGGAGCTATAGAGTTGTCTGTAGTAGGAGACAAACTCTCGGTTGATGTCCGCCGGGAGGGTCAAAATGGAGCCATCGGCCGCTCTAATCTGACTGATACTCCCACCCACCGATTGTTCCCTAGAGAGCCAGGCCAAGAGGCGTCCAGTCCGCTCCCCCTGTTCAAATATCCTCTGGGTTTGATAGAGCAGTCGTTTCTGCGTCATCTGCGTCCGCAGAAGGAGTACATCTCTCAACACCGACTGCAATCCATCATGATGGTGCGGTTCTGGGGCCCGAACATAGAGCGCCTCCCGCCTGGCTGCCTCTGCCTCCAACCTCGTAAGCTCAGCCCCACGCTCCCTCCTAACCCCCGCTATAATAGCTTGGTATTGCCCCCTCGAGTATGCTTTAAAAGCATCCCACACAGAGGAAGCGGAGGCCGAGTCAGCGTTAGATCTCCAATACGTGACCAACGCTTCCCCAAACCTCGGCTCAACCCCTTCGTCCGTGATCCAATATCTGGAAAGGCGCCATAGTCTGTCCGAAGGAGCCAGGTAAAGGTCCAGGTCAAGGAGAAGCGGGGCATGGTCCGAGATACCTCGGGGAAGAATCAGGACGTCCCTGACTTTGGGAAGAACAGGGGTACCCGCGTAAATCAGGTCGATTCGGGAAAACGTTCTATGTGAGGCAGAATGACACGTATAGGCCCTGGTCTGGGGATGGCGCCATCTCCAGACGTCAACCAGGCCATAGGTCTCCGCCCACTCTGCCAGGCCCTGTCTGCTCACTCCCGAAGGGAGAAGCCGATCCAGACCCGCATCAGGGACGAGATTGAAATCGCCCAACAGCAAAACCCGGTCAGTAGAGAACTCTGCTATTTTGGCATTAACCTGGTTCAGTACCTGTAGGGAGGCCGGAGGTGGGAGATAGAGGCCCGCAATCACCCAGGGTTGGTTGTAAAGTAGAGCATGCATCACAATATACCTACCCCCCGGGTCAAGGGCCAGGTCAAGTAACTTAAACGGGAGGGACTTCACCACCAATATACTAACCCCCCTTGAAAAGGTAGAGTGGGTCGCATGATAGTGGTGACCCACCCATGGCTTCTTAAGGCTGAATGTTTTTTTCCCCACCAGGTGAGTCTCCTGGAACACGCAGATGTGTGGATGGTAAGATTTAATAAACTGGAACACCAAGGAGCGTTTCACAGGAGAATTTAAACCTCTCGTGCTCCAGGAGAGGACCCTAAGAGAAGCCATCAACAAGGACGGAAAATAAAATGAGATGGGAGAGTGGGACAGTGGGATATCCATCTCCCCATCCAATCACCCAGACCCGGAAGGCCAGGCACAGGACCAAACCATACAGAGCATTAGGACAATGTGACTCAGCAGTGATAATGTCGAGCATAACCCAATCACCCAACATAGAAATAAGAACAAAAAAAAACAAAAACAGGGGGTCTGCAACGGCAGACCAACACAACCCCACCAACCCCCCCACCCCGCCCATCCCCCAACTCAGCAGGAGGGCTTTTCTTCCCAAAACTACGATGGATAAATATCCACCCATGGAGGCCGTGTGCAAGAGGAGCCTTGCCTCCTGCCACATTGTTGTGGAAAAAACAGAACAGCTTCAGTCCAGCAAGGATATGAGGTGTAGATCTCCCGGAGCCCCGGGGGCACATACTTCAGGTCCAATAAAAAGGAGAAAAAAAAAAAAAAAAAAAAAAAGAAAAGAGGAAAAAGGAAAAAAGGAAAATCCCTTGCAAAATCCTCAGTCCATTCCCCTCCATACGGAAAAATTCCCCAGCCACGGGGTAGTAGGAGACAGCATCCCAAAGCACTGACACGTGTCCAAGTCCCCCAGCAATCGAATATATCCTGTCCCATCTCACATAGAGGAGGGGGGGGGAGAAAATCAGTGTGTACACAGGATGAGAAGGCAACCATGGGAAAGTCTCGGTCTGTACGAAGGTGTACACCGTCCAACCATCGAGGTGCAGGGGGAGGGGGGGAGCCGTCTCAGAGGAGAGGGGAAGACACATTCGGCTAGGCAAAATCAAGCAAACAGTGGGGAATGAAGATCACATACCAGGGTAGTCTCAACGCGGGAGAGTCTCAGCCCAGTCCGCAGCCTCCCGGGGCGAAGTAAAAAAGATGGATTTCTCGCCGTCTTGAACCCGCAGTCTGGCCGGGAAAAGCATACTGTATTTCACCCCCCGCTGTCGCAGCAAGCTTCTAACGTGGTCGAAGGACTTCCGCTGTCGCTGGGTCTCAACCGAGTAATCCGGGAATATGAGGATCTTTGCATTTTCAAATTTAAGTTCCCCCTGCAGCCACGCCGCCCGGAGCACTGTGTCTCGGTCCCGGTAGTGTAGCAGTTTAAAGATGAGAGTGCGGGGTGGGGAACCCTGTGGGCCCCTGGTCGCCGGCATCCTATGGGTACGCTCAATGGAGAAGTGCGAGGAGAATTTGGCCTTAGGGAGCAGGGACGGAAGGAGCCCCTCCATAAATGACACCGGGTCCTGGCCTTCGGCCCCCTCAGGGAGACCAATCACCCGTAGATTATTGCGGCGGTTCCGGTTTTCGGCATCCTCGGCTCTTGCTTCTAGATGTCGAACCCTGACTTTCAGGGCCTGGATATCAGCAGCATGGGCCCCCTGAGCATCTTCCACCCCGGATACTCGGCGCTCAACCTCCGTCACCCGGTCACGGAACTTGTCCATGTCCCTCCTGATCAGGGCCGTCTCGGTCTGAACATGATCGATTTTTGTGGTCAGGGTAGTCTGGCAGGTAGAGATAGCCATCATCAGGGCCTCAAACGCCTCCGAGCCGGCATGGATAGCCCCGGCCGGGGGAGGATCCGTCTGCACCTCCATGTGGTTGACCGCGTGTGCGGGAGGCCAAGGAGCCGAGCGGGCAGGAGTCAAAGCGGACTTTTTCTGGCTAATCCGACGGCCACCGGGCATCGCCCAAAGCCCCTCGAGGTAGTCCTACAACGGAACCCACTGCCGGGAGTCTTCTACACCAGGGTGATAGTAGGATAAGCAGCCGGAGGCGAGAGCTCAGTTAAAACACGTCTGCTCTCGGCGCCATCTTGGACACGCCCCCCCATTTTAGGAAGTTTAGGAAGAGTGCAAATGGTAGGTATATGACAACTACTTGGTGCTAAATATTTCCTTTCTTTACCTGTCAGCACTCCAGATTGGTGACCTGACTCTACCAGCCAAAAACATTACTCTCTATACTGTGGGGTAGGCTCTCTATCCAACTTTTGATAAGTCTCATCAGACAACATTTATGTTAACTGCCCATGGTAGAATTCATTTGATAAAATCACCACCCCGCCCCCTTTATCTGCGGACCTTACAATTATATCTCTCCTTTTTTCTAGGGCGTCAATTCCTTCTTGTACATACTTTGGGTTGACATTTTTCTTAGGCATCACTTGTTCTTGATCGTGCAAAACCAGACTTTCTCTAAGCCTCTTCCAGGACTGCCCATGAGACCTAGGGCTCCTACTATCAGGACAGGAAACACGTTAACCCCCACCAGATAAAAGGGCGGTCCTCCAGGCCCCATGTCAGTATTAGTGTTTCCTCCGGACAGAGGGTAAAATGTTTCCTGGAACTGGTTCCCCTAGGTCTTATGAGCATGGCTACTGTGGCATTGTGGGGTGGTATTCCTACTTTCTTCTTAGGTCCCAGAGTGGCACATTCACCAGGGGAGTAGGCTTGTGGCTGCTGTCCCTGCTTCTCAGTGCATGAGGAATGCCAGCACCGTGATGTAAGTCGGAGCTCCGGTCCGCGAGCTGCATGGCGGCAGTTGGCTATTCTCTCCCTGTTAAAGAGCGTAGTAGGAGTGTGCAGGGGAAGAGAGGAAGCCGCGCATGTGTGAAGGGGCGGAACTTATGCGGTTCAAGCTGACCCACAGAAAGAACCCAGAGGGGTCACTTCCGGGGCGTGTGACGTCATCCGCGGTGCCAGAGAAACGGCTTCCTGTCTTTAAATGGCACAAACAGAGATGCTGGGAAGCTGGTGTTTAAAAGGGTGAAACCCGGCAAAGGCTGCGGACCACTACAGGGGCGGGATGGACTCTTCTGCGATACCTGCACAGGGCAGTGGAAGCAGGCTCTAACACTAGCACCTCACAGGTAAGCCTGAAGGGCATTTTACTAACTTGCACATCCCTGTGAGTGTTCTCCCCTTGTAACCAGTAGGGACTAGGTGAAGGGGACACATTTTTCCTTTCCTCCTGCATGGGGTGTTATGCAGCGTATGTGGCATAACATTTATTCTCAATCAAAAACCTGCTTTACCCAAACTGCTTCATTGCCACTTTGGATTTCAGGTATGCCCATCTGCACATCACTATCCATCCAGCCTTCCAAAGATTCTTGAGACTAGCGGTCAATATGGGAACAGAGATTTGTCACTTTCAATTTCAAGCCCTCCTTTTCAGTCTTTCCTCAGTCCCACAAATTTTTCCAAAGGTGTTGGGTCCGCTAAGGTTAAAGGCGATAACTATTATCCCTTCCATTGACAACCTCCTAGGGGTGGTGGAGTCATACCAAAAGTTATTGGAGGATCTCCAGACTGTGCAGGACGTCCTTCAATCTCTAGGCTGGTTAATAAACAAAGAGAAGTCTTCCTCAATTCCGGCCCAGAAAGTGACATATCTGGGGTACGAATTTTGCTCAGTAGACCAAAAAGTTTTTCTCCTGGGAAGGGAGAAGGATCTCAAGAATGATGCAAACAATGTTAACCCTACAGACCAGTCGGTCTCGCTGAGAGAGGTTTCAAGAGCAGTTGGTATGATGACCTCTTGCTTTCCCGAAGTGCCATGGGCAAGATTTCATCAATGCCCATTACAGCTGTTTCTATTAAGGAACTGGGATGGAGACGCATGCTGCCTGGAATCAAGGGTCTTGTTATGCCTGGAACCAAGGGTCTTGTGGTGGTGGAGGACACACCTGCACCTAACAAGAGGTCTACCATGGTCCATTCCTATATCCCAGAGGATCATAACGGACCTCAGCAACACAATGGCACAGGGAGAACGGTCCTCAAGAGAAGCAAGAGCTTCATCGAATCAGAGAGTTGCTAGTGGTTCAGAGAGTCTTGCAGGCATTTTAGACAGAAATCAGGGGTCACAATCTGCAAATTCTATCCGACTATATCGATATGGTTGCGTACCTCAACAGGGAGGTATGAGTCATCAGATACTTCAATCTATCGCCTAGAAGATTTTAACATGGGCAGAAGGGAATCTAGCCTCAATTACAGCAGTGCACCTGAAGGAGACGCAAAACTGCCTGGCAGATTATCTCAGCCGCTACCATTTAGCCCATTGGTCCCTTCATCCCAAAATATTTGCAGGTCAGATGGAGATGTCCCGAAGCAGACCTGTTCGCAGATCAGAACAATTGCAAGACAGAAAAGTTATTTTGAACCCAGCGGATCGATCATTGGGGATCAATGCATGGCGAGTCCATGGCCACTCAGCCTCTGTTATGCCTTCCCGCCGACCAGGCTAATTCTGGAAGTCCTCCAGAAGTTTCTTCTGGAAGAAACGGATCTTATCCTAATAGCCCCTTTCTGGCCCAAGAATCTATGGTTTTCCGTTACAGACTCTGGTCTCAGAGCCTCCACTGAGTCTTCCGAAGAGAGAAGACTTATTATCACAGGGTCCAGTGTCGCACCCACAGGTGGTTTCCTTAAGCTTGATGGCCTAGAATCTGAAGAAAAGAGACTGAGCACCCAGGGATTCTCTGACAAAGTAGTCAAGACCCCGGCAAATTACAAAAAACCAGTCACTAGAGCCATATATTCCAAGGTCTTTCAGTTAGTACCTTAAAGGTAAAGGCAGCAGCTACCAATGTTTTTCTCCAATTTTTTCTCTTGGAAAATCCCACTATATCTAGATTCATCAAATCAATTTCTAGGTCCAGGCCAGCAGTGGTTAGAAGTTGTCTAACCTGGGACCTGTCCCTGGTGCTTCAAACTCTGGTAGAATTCCCTTTTGAGCTCCTAGAGCATATTGCATTTACATTACTTACATTAAAAACAATTTCTCTTGTGGCCATTACCTCAGCTTGTAGGGTGAGTTACAGGTCCTAACAGTGAGGGAGCCTTTCCTCACAATTATTGAGGATCAGGTTGTTTTGAAAACGAATCCAGGATTTTTGCCTAAAGTGGCCAGTACATTCCACAGATCCCAGGACATTGTACAGCCGTTTAAACCAGCAATGGTAAAGCAGGATGGAGAATTGGACTCTGAGACAGAAGGTCCTCTCGCAACAGCAGTCGCCAGGGAGCGCCTGCCACCAGGTGCACTAGGTGTGCGTACCAAGGAAGCTGAGGCCAATAAGTGGCAACCAGTATTACTGGGATCCCCTTGGCTTCCACTCTGAGCAGCAGACGTGGTAACAGTTTCAGTGGAGCAAAGGCGTAGATCAGCTGGTACTGATTCCACGGAGCCACCAGCGCGTCTGACACGTCTGCCCACGGATCTCTTGTCCTGGAAACGAATCTCGGCCCCTTCCAATTGACACACGTCTGGTGTGCCCCACCGCAGGCACAGTAGCCTGAACACCTCCGGATGCAACGCCCATTCTCTTGGGTCCAGCATCTGACGACTTAGATAGTCCGCCTGCCAGTTCTCCACACCCGGGATGTAAATGGCCGACAGGGCCGGTACATGTCGCTCTGCCCACTGAAGGATGTGAGCAACCCCCGTGTGGTGGCCGAGCTTCTTGTTCCTCCTTGGTGATTGATGTATGCCACAGCAGTGGCGTTGTCTGACTGGATCCTGATCGGATGCCCTTGCAGTCTCATTGACCATGTGGAGAGGCATAGCTTGATCGCTCTCAGATCGAGTAGATTGAAAAAAAAAAAAGTGTTCAAGCTTCCAGAAAATGGCCTCCGACGTCCAGTATAAGGACAAATCGCAGCGAAAATGGCCGCCGAAGCCCAGGAGAGCATGGTTTCCCTTGCCCACACCTAAGATGGCCGCTGATGCAAGAACCATGAGGGACAGAGAGAAACAATGGCGATGAGACAGCGCTGCACAGGACACAAGCATAGCCTCACAGGCACCTTCCAGGGACATGAAAAACAGGACCCAGGACACAGCCAGCCAGCGCCACACACCCAGGTGAGAGCCCCTGCACAGACACACATGCACACCGCTCTGCAGCATCCCCCACAGGGAGGGGGAGGGAGAAAAGGGACAGGGAGTGAAGAGAGGGAGGCGAGGGACCCCCAAATTGACCTCCCAGCTGCTCAGCCCGACAGAGGCAGGGAGAGCTGTACTTACCAGTCCTGAAGAGCTGGTAGACAATCCATTACAGACCCACTCACTGATCAGTACAGGGTGGCTGCTGGCCCGGCACACTGACGCAGACATCAGTAGCCTGGTCATATGTGTGCCCCGGAGGATAAAAGCTTACCGACCACCTCTGGATCTGAGGTTTCATCGTAGCCGACCCAGCGCGGAGCTCGGGCCTGCACACGCTCGATGGCCGGACTGGGGAGACTACAAGGATAAAGGTATCCAGCCTGTCACCCAGCCGGCTGTTGATAGCAGATCACAGGATCTATCATCTTGCGTAAAAAAAAAAAAAGCCAAGCTTCTTCAGGAAAAAAAAATACGGACCGATGGGCCCGATAGGGTTCCTAGGTCCTTCTCCTTCACTAGGCAAAATAAAAACTGAGGCTGCAGTAGCATGCCGAGGGGTTTTTACCTAAGGGACCGCCCCTTGTGCGGAAAATGTTCTAATTTTATTTTAGAAAGTTTAGAAAGTTCTAATTTTATTATAACATGTTAACATGTAATGCCTAGTCCTCTCCTGAAAGTGGCATAACAACACAATGGTCTAAAGAGAGAAAGCTGTGTCAGTCGGTGAATATAAGAGAAAATCCGATCTGACTTTTTCCAATAGTTTGTAGAGAACTCTGACGGACAAAGTGCCACGCATGCTCAGATCAAATTAAGAGACCAAAGCTATTGGCTACTAGCCTCTACATAGTCCCGTCGTACCGAACGAACGTCAGCACATTCCGAACGATCACATTTTCTGACAACTTTGTCTGACCGTGTGTATGCAACAGTTTCGGACAAAATCCGTTGGAAAAAATCAGTTGGAAAAAATCCGACTAATTTTGTGGTTGGAATTTCCAACCGTGTGTACAGGGCATAACAGTAATACCTGCAAAGCAAATACAAAAAAAAAACACAGTAAAAAATAAAACATTTTTTAACGCAATCTGTGTCTAATATATATAAGTCGCACGGTGCCACATGCACCAATATGATAATCAAACAAGTGACTAAAAAGTGTCACACTCGCGTAATAATTATCCACGTACAAGTGGTACCCCTTTCCGAATAAGGGTGACACCAAGTCCCACACAATCTTGCCAGCGCTCCCTATGTAGACAGGGCAGTTTTTTTGGCTCTACGTGACTATCTCTTCCCCCGTAAACCATAAAACTACATGCATAGCCTGTGGCCTTGTCACAGAGCTTATACATCTTGACCCCCTATCTGGCACACTTGCTGGGCAGATACTGTTTTAAAGACAAGCGGCCAGAAAACCTAATCAGTGACTTATGAACGCAGACAACTTGATGGGGAGTAAACAAGTCTGCAAAACATTGGTTGAAGTGATTTATGAGGGGCCACATTTTATTGAGCCGATTGTATCCAGGGTCTCCACGAGGACGACAAAGTTCATCGTTGTTGAAATGCATGAACTGTAAGATCTGCTCGTATTGTGGCCCAGTCATGGAGGCAGAGAACACAGGCATATGGTGAATTGGGTCAGTGGATCAATATGACCGCAACTCACTCTTTTGATTATGCCCATGAGGAGGGATAGGCCCAGAAAGATCTTAAATTCGGAAACCGTAATTTGTTTCCAATCTCTGGCAAGGGAGGACTGGGGAATAGTGGCGATGTATTGACCAGCACACAAATTGCTTTGGTCCACAATAGATCTATAGAGATCTTCATTGAAAAACAGCGAATAAAAATCAAGTGACGTAAAATCTGTTTCCATCCGAATGCCGGGTTGGCCAGTGAATGGGGGAAGTATGAGTGCTGCAGAAGTAGTGGGTTCCCAATTAGGATTGGCAGATGCAGCAGGAAGGGCACTATGGGCTCAACAGGCCTGTGTTTGTCTTCTTCTTGGTGGCAGCGGGACACTACTTGTGCTTGCCACCTCACCAGCTTGAACTGCATTTATGGGACAACTGCATTGCTGGTTTGACTACGACAGGGGTGTACTAGGCCACTGGTGCTTGCCAGTTCACCAGAAGGATGAGCGGCACTAGTACTTCTCTGCTCCATACGAGAGCCCTGCGATTCTTGCACCTCAATAGCAGAAGATGATTGGGTCTGGTACATCCGACTTTGGCAGGGACCACAACTCTGTCATCAGAGCTATCTGTAATGGAGCCGCTGTCATCTACAGGATCGTATTCTGAGCCTGAATCTGACAGATGAGTGACTTCCTCACTATCCTCACTTTACTATCTGTCATGCTCAGAAACGTGTAGGCCTCTTCACTAGTGTACCTTCATTTTTGCCATTTTGGGCTCTAAATTTAGTGGTACACTAGTGAGACTCACAGGTAAAAAAGCTCCTGACTGTTAGCGACTGATTCAAATGCTACCAAAAAAAACTGTTAGCGATCGCAGGGATCAGGCCTGACTCTGTGAACGCTGTAGTTATGTGCGTTTAGTGTTTTGTAAGTGACAGTGATCAATACCGCACTTCGGTGGGCTGGGCTGGGCGGAGGGGCAAAACGCAGGTGCTAGCAGGTATCTGGGCTCATCCCACTAACACTGAGTTTTTCTGAACCCTAAATTGCTGGGGACACTAGTATAGATCTGATCAGATCAGATATTGATCTGTTCCGATACTATACCACTAAGGGAGGCGTATGGTGCGTGCGTGGGTGTTAGGGGTACTGGCACTAACCTAACGCTACCTGGGGTGGCGCGAACCCTATCTGATCCTATAACCTAACTGATATTACCTGCCGGGCGATCAGGGGGTTAAACCATTATTGGGGAATAAAAGACGGGTGCCCTGACGCTATAAAAAATGAACTAGCCAGCGTCACCCGTAACACTTATATGGTGGTCACTGGTGAAAGGGTTAACTAGGAAGCAATCACGGGGTTAAAACCTTTATCAGGTAGTATAGGGGGGCACCTGCTTACCTGTCTACCTAGTGTCACCTGTGACACTAATATGGTGATCATAAAAAAGATTGCTTAGTGACACTGGCGACGGGGGGTGATCAAGGGGTTAAACCTTTATTGGGGGGGTTAGGGGGTACCCTAGATATAAAAGGGACCTACCACTAACTGCCCTATCCCTTATAACAGTCACAAATGACACCAATGCAGTAATCGGTGAAACAAAAAAAAAAACCTGCTATTGGTGTCAATGTGACAGGGATTGACAGGGGGTGCAGGGGGGGGTGACTGGGGGGGGGTATGTACCTATGTGTACTAGTGTCAGTGTAGCGATTGTGAGAGGGTGGATCGCTCCTGGAACAATGCCGACCTCCTTGGGTATCGGGGGAGGGGGGCTTAATGTGCCCCCCCGCTTGCGGGAGGGGAGTAACCTACCCATGCGTTACTCTGCCTGCCCATGCCATTCTGCCGCAGTATACCTGCGTGAGGCGGTCGGCAAGTGGTTAATAAAGCCTAGGTTCTACATTGCATATTTATGCAATTAATGGTTCTTATGTTTACAAATACATACTTTTTTTGTGTCTGTTCTCCATTCTATTTACATTGCATAAACATTGCTATTGATTTTGGATTAATTAAAATATTTGGTTGTTTTTCTATCTTTTAGCACAATCAATTGTTGAGATATAGATCACCATCGATCATATATAGGATAATGTGTTAGGCCCTATAGTACCTTGATTCTTTCTAGGTCAGTTCTCTATAATGTGTATTTTATATACTAGCGTTGTTCGTTTTTTTTGGGGGATTAATGTGAATGTTTGGTTTATTTTCAATGTATTCTATTTGTTTTTTGGCACAATCGATTGTGGAGATATAATTAATATACTTCCGACCATATAGTGAACAATATGTCAGGTACTATATTAACACGCCCAATTTTTATGCAATTATGAGCATGACTACAGCACGATAGTTTTTGGACATTATATTTTATTATGTTGATTCATGTACCATTAATATTTACACTACCTCAGCTCTACCACTTTGTATTGTGTGATGTTATATCTTTTATTTTTTTTTATTTTTATTTTTTTAAATAGTTTTAATTGGAAGTTTCCAAAAATACAAAGATGGACTGGCAACAGCGTCCAGTATAAAGTTGTATACAGCTGACAATGAATAACAGTAGGTAGCTTTGCCTTACACCCTTTTCTTATTTTTTAACAGATTGTTTATGGGTTTCTGTCCCCTTCATCTCCTGCACCCCATCTGGGATCAAGCCATGCAGGAAGGTAGCCAGGTCCGGTCTCCCAGGGAATATAGAAAATACATTAGTATAACTGGTCAGTAATTCAGGCACTTGCGATACAGAGTTCTGGGCCAGCTGTATTACCATTTAACTAGCAGGCTAAACTGAGAACTCAGGTAGGATTGAAAGATTGATCCCGTCCTGGGACAAGTGGGCCTTTTTTGGGGTGTAAAAAGAGAGAAAAAATGAAAAATGGCATCCGAGATGACCCCTTATGAGAAATAACAGATTAAATGCCTGTGCTGGGTGTCGGCTAAGGATGGCCTTGAGAAAAAAGGAAAAGGAAAGGGGGAAGGAGAATAAGCGAAAAGCAGGGGGAGAAGTATTGAGAGGAAGACATGGGGTTGGAGAGGAGGAAGTGCACGGAAGGCTATTGGTGAAGGGGGCTTGGGTCTTGCTTTGGAGATGAAAAGGAACTGTGACTTTCATTTCAGAGTCACAGGGAGATCCCTATGTGTGTAGCCCAGGGTTCCCAGGTGAGTTTGAATTTCTGGACCGTGCAGAGGATGGTATTGGAGGTCTTTTGCTGCGACATTATCCACAAAATTTGTTTAGTTAAACGCAAGGAGACTGTCGGAGATTTCCAGGCCCGGGCAATAGTCATTTTGGCGCTTAGGAGGATGAAGCATATCAGAGTATGAGTAGGTTTAGGGGTTTTAGGGTTTAGGCAGTTGAGTAAAGCAATAGTAGGATCCTGCTTAATCACAATTCCAGTGGCTTTGCGAATAAGGAAAAAAAAATCTTGTTCCAGAAATCTCTGATTCTTGGGCACTCCCACATAATATGTAGAAGAGTGCCCATGTGGCCGCATCCTGTAAAGCATAGGGGAGAAGCTTGTGGGTAGTACTTGGCTAGACGGGTGGGTTCTAGATACCAGCAGGATACAACCTTGAGGCTAGCCTCAATCAGGGAAATATTCAGGATATCCTTAAATGAATGGGCAAAGTTATAATGCCAAAAGTCTAGATCCCAGTTAAGCTCCAGGTCACGCTCCCAGGTCAACATGTAGGTCGCCTTCTCCAGAGGCTCGGCTAGTGCTGCGTAAATCAGGGAGATGCCCCCTCTCACATCCATGGCTGAGGAGCACCAATGCTTGTAGGTAGTTAACAAAAGTGGGTTTTCGCTGCTCTTCCAAATCTGGTTAAGGAAATATGTCAATTGGTAGAACCTAAATTTTTCGGATGGGTCATTTCGAGTTTTGAGGTACAGTAGGTTAAAGTGAGGGGTCTGTTTGAATTAAAGAAGTGTCCAATTCTGTATAGGCCTTTGGCTAGCCACCCCTTGTATGCCTTTATATCCGGTCCCAGGGGGAACCTGGAGTTGTGGAAGATGTGGGCAAGTGGTTGCCAGGCAGAGGTTAGGGGTTTCAATTTGTGTAGAGTGTCACATAGTGCTATCGAGTGAGATAATGTGGGGGCTAGTATAGGAGTGCACCTTTTGAGTGGGCACTAGAGCAAGAAGTCCAAAGTATAGCTAGGAACTGCCTCTCTTTCCATGTTCACCCAATCGGGTTTTGGCCCTTTAAGGTAGATTATCAAAACTGGCTAAGCTGGACTGCTTGATAATACCACCAAAGATTGGGTAAGCCTAGGCCTCCTTTTGTTCTGGGTTTGATGAGGATGTACTTAGAAAGTCGGTGCCCTTTTTTGTCCCATATAAAGCAGATGATTGCAGATTGTAATTTTTGGATGTGTAGTTTAGTGACTGGAATAGGGAGCGAGAGGAAAAGGTACAGTATTCTGGGCAAAAGAGTCATCTTGATCGCATTTATTCTGCCAAGCCAGGACATTTTGTATAGGGGCCATTGGGTAAGGTCTTCTGTCAGCTTTTTGAACATGGGAGGGTAGTTATGTTTGTATAGTTCAACTCTGGATGTGAGGTTAAGGCCTAAATAGGGAATGAAAGTGGGGTTCCAGGAAAATGGGAAGTGGTCTTTCAGTCTATCCACCAGGTCTTGGGGGGGGGGGGGGTCGATATATTCAGGGCAACCAATTTTGTCATGTTTACTTTTAGGCCTGATGCGCACCCGAAATCATGGAGTAATTGGATAATGTTGGGGGTTGAAATATGGGGGGACGTGACAAAGAGGAGAACATCGTCCACAAACAATGCGCATTTTTGGGTCAATTGGCAATAGCGAATCCCATGGATATCTGGGTGCAGTCTTAACGCGGTAGCTAGGGTTTCTATGGCCACCGCAAAGAGGAGGGGGGCATCCCTGCCTCCTGCCTTTCTTAATGGGGGACTGTTCTGAAAGGTGTCCCTGTAGTCTGACCTGTGCTTTGGGTTGGTAATATATAGCTTCTAGTATTTTAATGAAGTTGGGGCCAAAGTCCCATTTATGAAGTATTGTAAAGAAGTAGGGCATGTGACCGTATCAAAAGCTTTTTGGAGATCTATTGATTGGAGGTAACCTTCCGAGGGGGGCCTTCATCCCATCCTGACTTCATAAGGGATATTGTGTCCACTGCTCTCCGTATCTGGTCCGGACCCTGCCTCCCTGGGATGAATCCCCTCTGGTCCTTGTGAATATATGAGCAGATAAACAATGCAAGTCTGTTCGCTAATATTTTCGTCATTATTTTTAAGTTGTTGTTGATTAACGAGATCGGTCTATAGCTGCTCACTTCGCTAGGGTTTTGCCCAGTTTGGGGATGACCGATATGTACGCTAGGTTGGCTGAAGGATCGGGGGGTGGGGGGGGGGGGTTGTTTAGTAAGTTGAAGAGGTGGTCCAGATAAGGAGAGAGAACGCCTGTGAAGGTTTTGTAATAGTGGGTTGAAAAACCATCAGGGCTTGGGGCAGAGTCTTTTTTAAGGTCTTTAATGACTGCTCAAATCTCAGATTCCTGAAATGGTGAATGCATGATAGAGCGGTGGGAGTCAGTTTCGGGAGGGTGATATTCTCCAAGAAGGAGTTTAGATGATTGCGGGTGTTAGAATTATCATCAGAGTATAGATTGGAATAAAAGAATTGAAAGGTGTCAAGGATCTTTTTGGGGTTCTGGGTCAAGGAACCAGTCAGGGATTTGATTTTGTGTTTAGGGCGAGATTAGCCGCTAGCTGTGGGCCAAACTTATCTGCCCGCATGTAGTGTCTGCCGCTGATCTATGAAATATGTTTTTCTGCATTGGAGGTGAGGGCCAAGTTGAGAGCTAACCTGGTGGATTCTAGTTTGGTGAGGGTAGTGGGGGTGGGAATTTGTGGGATGAACTGAGTTCTTTAAATTCTTTTTCAAATTTTAAGGCTTCCGATTGTAATTCATGCTTTAGTCTGGAGGAAAGTTGGATGAGCTTCCCTCTTATCACTGCTTTGTGGGCGCTCCAGAGAGAACTTGGGGAGATGTCTCCAGTGTCATTTGTCGAAAAGTTTTCTCGAATATACTTTTCTAACATAATGCAATGCACTGGATTGGAAAGGACTGTTTCGTTTAAGCACCAGTGGCGAGTTCCTGGGGGAGTTATAGAATCTGTAAGTTTTAAGGTCACCAAGGAGTGATCAGACCACGGAACGTCTTGTATGGAGGCTTGGGAGGCTGAGTGTATTTCAGAGGTGGGCAGGAAAATGTGATCGATTTTATGTGGGGCTGAGAAATATGTATAATCTTTCTTGGAGGGTTTAGTTCCCTCCAAGCATCAATAAGGCCTAGTGAGTGAAGGAGTCGGGCAATGCGAAGACTCTGCTTGGGTGGTTTTTCAAGGTGGGGATCCCTTGGGCCAATCTGTCTAGAAATTTGTCGAAGGTGATGTTGGAGTCACCGCCTATGTTCACTTTGCCCTCGAAGTGGGGGGAGAGGTATGTGAGCATTGAGGATAAGAATTTGGCTTGGCCCCGGTTGGGTGCATGATAGGATATGATGGTGTACAGATTGCCCGCCATCGTACCCTTGACTAGTATGTATCTCCCTTCTTTATCTTTGATTGTCAGGGAATGACGTCTGTTTAGAGAATAGTATAGCAACCCCTTTTTTTGTCATCTGTGTGGAAAAAGGTGGGGTACTTATTATGAAGGAAGTATGGGGTATAACGGTTAGGGAAGCAAGTTTCTTGGAGGAGGCTTATATCAATGCCCCTCGAGTTATAGCTTTGGAAGGCTTTGTGTCTCTTAGCAGGGGAGTTTAGACCTTGGGTGTTACGTGAATCCTCTTAAGGGCCATCTGCAAGGTAGAGGAATCAGCCATGGACACAAGAGGGTGGGAGCGATTACATGTAAACTGGGCTTACCTGGAACTTTGAGGATCGAGTATTGAGCCTGGAAAGACCGAGTAGGTACCTCATTCTGAGTTTCTGGTTGAATGTAGCCTTCCGTGCATGTTCCTGGGGGGAGAATAAGGGGATAAGAAGTAAAAGGAGCAGGTACATAGGGAGGAGAAGGGAAGGAGAGAGCTTTGGTGAGGAGTATCCTCAAGTCACCGTGCCCGAGACAATTAGGAAGGGTAACCTGAATGCAGCGAGATCGATCAGGAATATTTGGTTGTGCAGTGGTGGGGGGTTAGCCCACCCCCAAAAAAATATTCAAAAAGGGGGAATCCCTCAAGAGTTTTAAGGGAAGGGGTCAACAAGAGTTTTGGGGGGAAAAAAGTGTTGGTTGATGTAGTTCAGTCTCCTACACAGTCGGGTTAAAAAAATCCATGGAGAAAGACCTTGGAGGATAGGTGGGGTAAGGAGTCATTTGCTGTTTGTTCAACAGTGGTGTAATAGGGCTTCCTGGTGGAGGCCTTTTGGAGGAGCTTGGTCGTTGGGAAGAATCCTGAAAGGGTAATTTTTGGGTGATGAATCCAAGTCTTAGGAGCAAGTGTTTACCTTCTTGGAAGTTAGAGAAACCGTAAGATTTGTCCTTGTGTTGGAACTGAAGGCGGAAAAGGAAGGACCATCCATACTTTATGGATTTCTGCGTTAAGATTTCCAGGAGAGGCTTTGGGATTCTCCTGTTTTGGATTGTGGTTGGGGAGATGTCCGTGAATTTTGTTTCCCTGTATGGTGAGGTCGTCAAGGTTACGGGACCTTCTCATGATTTCTTCTTTAATTCCATAGTAGTTGGGTTTAACCACTACATCTCTCGGGAGACCATCTTGGTGGGGGGGGGGGGGTGGATTTGAAGGGCTCTGTGGGCCCTGTCTAGCTTGAGTTTATGACTCGGAATGTCCAGGATAACGTCTTTTATGAAGAGTTTTACAGTGTCTGGGATATTGGTGACTGATTCAGGGATACCTCTGATGCAGAAGTTGTATCTCCTGCTTCTGTTCTCTAAATCGTCAATTTTGGCAAGTGCGGTTTTGAGTTGGTCTTGGAGCATCTGAATGCAGGTTGTGTTTTGGTTGGTGCATGCTGTTGTGTTATCCAATGCTTGTTCAATAACATCTATGCGGGCCCCAAGGTTCTACAGATCTGCCTTGATAGATGAGGTGATCTGTGATGCATTTAGAGCCAGGCCTGCTGCAAGCATATCTGAGAAGCAGTTCAGCAATTGGGCCATGTCAGTCTGGTGGGCTGATTGTGGAGGGTAAGTCTGCTGGGAGCACGGGTTACTCAAAGGGGATTGCAGCATGGGGGTGCACAGCATGTCCATCATTGTCCTGCTGAGGAGCGATTCAGTGGAAGCAGGGGAGGCTGTGTGTGGAGGCAGGTTACTCACAGGGGTTGCCAGCAAAGGCTTGGCTTGCTGGATAGGTGTAGGAGGTCCGCTATGGATTTCTGGGCCCCAGTGTCTCTGCATGGAGAGGTTGCGGCCACCATCTTAGGTGTTGTAGGGGCTGGTAGGCCAAAGTCAAGTTGCCCGGCTGACCTCCTTCCTCTGCGTGTTCCCCTACATACAGAGCGGTGCCCGAAGCTTTCAGTTGTTTGGGGAGGGTCTGTCTCGTGGGTCCCACTGAGAAAAGCAGCCGCTGGGGACTTCGGAAGGCCGGAGCAGATCGGAGCTCCCGGTCAGCACGTCTTCCCAGAAGTCCCGCGCATGCGCACTCTATTATATCTTTTATATAGCAGGTTTATGCCCCAGTTTAAGTACACGCGTACGAAACATGTCGGTTACATAGCCTGTTCGGCTCTATACACCACGCTTACGTTTTATCGATTTTGTGATCACTTTATGCACACATCTGATCCATTGTTTGTATGATTTTATACTTTTTTTTTATTTAAATACATTTTTAAACCTGGGATTCATCTGCACTATGTGGAGGCCTTTTTTCTTTTCCTATTATCCATGCTGCCCTTTGGAGATGAAGAGAATCACCTTACCAGGAACCTCATCATCATGGCCCAAATCTCGGTGTCATCGCTGGCCGTTTGAATGCAAGTGTAGACGTACACCAATCCTTCTACAGGAGTTCCAGCTGGAGTGTGTGCCCTGAGGATCGTTTATGCCTGTTTGACCCACCGCCGCTGGCGTGCGTGTCCACAATTTGGGGTAAGAGTATTCACCCCACTTCACTGGTGTTGGATGCACATCCCCAGGTGCTGTGTATAAATAATTCCCTGCACATTCCGGCTCCAATATTGCATTTTTGCATTTGCAACGTCCTGTGATTACATCTATGGGATTGCACATGTTACATTGAACTATTTCAGGGACTCATGAATGGTTACTTTGGTTATTTTGCTCCACAGTAGGTTGGATGTGCAAACCATTCCATATACCTTTTATGTTTGGACTTTTCATGTGCGTCCATAATTATATACGTAGCATTTTCAGTGTGCACATTGATATAAAATGTTCATTCATTTATTTTACCAGTATTATCTGTTGAACACTTTGTAGCGCTGCATTTTTCCTATTTTTTTCCCCTAAATAAGTACATATGCATATAATCCCAGGCAAATAAGCACATATGCATATAGTCCCAGGGAAATAAGCACATATGCATGTAGTCCCAGGCAAATAAGAACATATGCTTGTAGTTCCAGGCAAATAAGAACTTATGCATGTAGTCCTAGACCAATAAGCATATATGTATACAGCTTAATGTAAATAAGCACATATGTATGCAGTTTCATGTAAATAAGCATATATGTATGCAGTACAAATGAAAACATGACGGTATGCATTTAACCACTTCAGCCCCGGACCAATTGACAGCCTAAGGACCAGAGGTCTTTTTACAATTTCGCACTGCACTGCTTTAACTGGTAATTGCGCGGTCATACAATGTTGTATCCAAACGAAATTTGCGTCCTTTTCTTCCCACAAATAGAGCTTTCTTTTGATGGTGTTTGATTGCCTCTGTGATTTTTACTTTTTTGCGATATAAATGGAAAAAGACCAAAAATTTCAAGAAAAAAAGATATTTTCTACTTTTTGTTATAAGAAAAATCGAATAAACTAAATTTTAGTCATACATTTATTGCAAAATTTATTCAGCCACATGTCTTTAGTAAAAAAAGTGTCAATAAGCGTATATTTATTGGTTTGCGCAAAAGTTATAGCATCTACAAACTAGAGTACATTTTCTGGAATTTACACTTTTAATTTATGACTGCCTATCTCATTTCTTGAGGTGCTAAAATGGCAGGGCAGTGCAAACCCCCCCCCCCCCCCCAAATGACCCGATTTTGGAAAGTAGACACCCCAAGGAAATTGCTGAGGGGCATGTTGAGCCCATTGAATATTTTTTTTTTGTCCCTAGTGATTGAATAATGAAACAAAAAAAAAGTTTACAAAAAGTTGTCACTAAATTATATATTGCTCACACATGCCATAGTTATATGTGGAATTGCACCCCAAAATATATTCTGCTGCTTTTCCTGAGTACGGGGATACCACATATGTGGGACTTTTTGGGAGTCTAGCCGCATACGGCACCCCGAAAACCAATCACTGCCTTCAGGATTTCTAAGGGTGCACATTTTTGATTTCACTCCTCACTACCTATCACAGTTTCGAAGGCCATAAAATGCCAAAATAGCACAAAACCCACCCAAATGACCCCATTTTGGAAAGTAGACACCCCAAGCGATTTACTGAGAGGCATGTTGAGTCCATGAAATATTTTATATTTTGCCACAAGTTGCAGGAATATTAAAAAAAAAAAAATTTGCACAAAGTTGTCACTAAATGATATATTGCTCACACATGCTATGGGCATAAGTGAAATTACACCCCAAAATAAATTCTGCTGCTTCTCCCGAGTTCGGGGATACCACATGGGAGACTTTTTGGGAGTCTAGCCACATACGGGACCCCGAAAACCAAGCACCGCCTACAGGATTTAAATATAAAACGCTACAAAAAAAAAACTGTTAGCGATCGCAGGGATCAGGCCTGACTCTGCGAATGCTGCAGTTATGTGTTTAGTGTTTTGTAAGCGACAGTGATCGATCAATACTGCACTTGGGTAGGCTGGGCGGAGGGGCAAAACGCAGGTGCCAGCAAGTATCTGGGCTGATCCCGCTAACAATGCGTTTTTTTTGGAACCCTAAACTGCTGGGGACGCTAGTATAGATCTGATCAGATCAGATATTGATCTGTTCAGATTCTATAGCACTACAGGAGGTGTATGCTTTGCGCGTGGGTGTTAGCGGTACTGGCACTAACCTAGAGCTGCCTGGGGCGACGCAGACCCTGACCCTAAAACCTAATTGATATAACCCGCCGGGTGATCAAGGGGTTAAACCTTTATTGGGTAATAAATGGTGGGTGCCCTGATGCTATAAAAAGCAAACTAACCAGAGTCACCAGTAACACTTATACGGTGATCACTGGTGAAAGGGTTAACTAGGGGCAATCAGGGGGTTAAAATCTTTATTAGGTAGTATATGGGGGTCCCTGGCGCTATATAAAAACCTGACGGGGAACCTAAATAACTAACTGGCTAACCAGCGTCACCAGTGGCCCTTATACGGTGATCGCTGGTGAAAGGGTTAACTAGGGGCAATCGGGGAGTTAAAACCATTATTGGGTAGTATATCGGGGTACCTAGCGCTATAAAAACCTGGCGGTGAACCTAAAAAAATAACTAGCTACTTAGCGGCACCAGTGACACTAATGCAGCGATCAGAAAAATGATCGCTTAGTGACACTGGCAAAAGGGGGTGAAAGGGTTAACTAGGGGCAATCAGGGGGTTAAACCTTTATTGGGGGGTGGTAGGGGGCTACCCTGGACCTAACACTAACTGCCCTGACAGTTTTTACTTTTATAACCGACAGTGAATGCAGTGATCAGAAAATAAATGATCACTGCAATCAGTGACACTGTGACTGGGGGGGGGGGGAATCGGGGGGCGATCGGGGGGGGGGTTTGTGTGCCTACATGTCAGTGTAGTGTTGGTGCACACTTACTTTCTCTCTTCTCCTCGCAGTCCAGTCAAAAAGACCACCCTGAGGAGAATGACATCACTTCCTCCCTGCCTGTGTTTACTATACACAGCGGGGGAAGCTTCTCATTCGCCAGGAGCGATCGAGAGGGGATGGCCAGAAACCAACGGCCATCCCCTCATCCTGGATCGCTCCTGCAGCGAAACGGACCGCCGCATCCAGTGGGAGGGGGTCCGATCGGACCCCCACCCGCTGGAAGGCAAGCACGTACATGTATGTGCTTGTGCCTGTACATGCCATTCTGATGACGTACATTGGCATGCGGCGGTCCTTAAGTGGTTAAGCAATATGAATTTATGGAAGCATGTGCTTATGCAAATATGTATTTAGGCAAAACACAAAAGTGTGCGTCCATGTAGACACGCATTTATGCAATACGTGGCCATGGAAACATGCATTTACGCAATAAGCAAGCATGCGTTTATGCAACATATATTATGCAACGCACATCTATGCAAAGATGTATAAACATGCATCTTTATGCAAAAACATGTATTTTTATGCAAATGTGTTTCATCAACCGTCCATTTCAGCAACCTTGCGTTTTAGCTAGTTTGCAAGCATACACCTGCTTAACTGCACTTGGCTCCATACTTGCCCTGCAGGATTTAACCAAGCACATATGCATACAATGCAGCCTCTATGCTGTTTCAAATAAGCAAAAAAAAAGGAAAAGCAAGCTTCTGCAGACCAAACGCACACTATACTGGAGACATAACTCCTTAACCACTTCAGCCCCTGGAGAACTTAACCCCTTCCTGACCAGAGCATTTTTTTGTGATTCGGCACTGCTTCGATTTAGCTGACAACTATGCGGTCGTGCAACACTGTAGCCAAACAAATTTGACGTCTTTTTTTTTTCAACAAATAGAGCTTTGTTTTGGTGGTATTTGATTATCCCTGCGGTTTTTATTTTTTGTGCTATAAACCAAAAAACACTGATAATTTTGAAAAAATAAAAAAATAAAATACATTTTTGCTATAATAAATATCCCCCCCCGGAAAATATAAAAACAACAAATTTCTTCCACAGTTTAGGCCAATATGTATTCTTCTACACATTTTTGGTAAAAAAAATAAAAAAATTGCAATAAGTGTATATTGATGGGTTTGCCAAAAGTTATAGCGTCTACAAAATAGGGATAGATTCATGGCATTTTAAAATTTTTTTTTTTTTTTTTTTACTAGTAATGGCGGTGATCTACGATTTTTCTCGGGACTGCAACATTATGGCGGACAGATCGGACACTTTTGACACTATTTTGGGACCACTGACATTTATACAGCGAATCAGAGCTACAAATGGCCACTGATTTCTGTATAAATGACACTGGTAGGGAAGGGGTTAAACACTAGGGGGCGATCAAGGGGTTAAGTGTGTTCTAACTGTAGGGCGGGTGGTCTCACTACAACATGACAGAGATCACTGCTCCCAATGACAGGGAGCAGTAGATCCCTGCCATGTTGCTAGGCAGAACAGGGAAATGCTTTGTTTACATAGGCCTCTCGCCACAATCGCGGGCCACCGGCGAACATAGAGTTTGCAGGACCCACAGGCACGCTCCCGTGGTGAGGGCATGCTGCAAACAGCACGTGCTTGCTAGGCGGCAAATTCAAAGGGACGTACGGGTGCGCCCTTTTGCCTGCCCGTGCCGACGCAAATCGGCATGCAACGGTAAGCAAGTGGTTAGAATGCACCCATGCTCATGTTTTTAGAAACATATGAGCCACCACACAAAGCAAGGAAAGCCGTCCACAGGGGTGTAGTACACAATCTGCATACGGTATAATCCTATGAAACATCAGAGTGGGTTTTCCTGGTTTAATGGTCCAGTCCTGTATGATCTAAAGTGTCTTCAGTGCAAGCTAAAGGCCACGTCTGGGTCATAGCCGAATGTTGTTCATGCTTTGCCATCTGGTAAGCAGATTTATATTCTGGTGGTCGGGCACTTTTTGGTTTCTGTGTGGAGTCACCGAGGTGTTAATGGACGATTAACCACTGCTAATGGATGATTAACTAATGTGGACTTATTTATATTCACATTTTTTATTCTACTAATAATTGTTGTTTATTGGCGCAGCTCCATATATGTACTTTTTGTTATTGTGTGTGTATCCCACATTTGAGCTGCAACCTATAGATTTATTTAGATTCACCTTAATCTATTTATTTTATTTGACTATTTGTTTTTCAGGTCTAGCACATTTTGGCTGACATTTTTTCAAATGGATCAGACTGAAGTCCATGATTCGTAATAGAACCGTTCAGACCTCCAAGTATGCTCCAAGAGCACATTTATCACATCATTGACCGCCACCTTACAGACACTGGCGAATGAACTGAGGTACTTCCTGTGTAGGAGGGGTTATATAGGGGAGGACTTCTTGTTTGATTTACCAGTGTCCATTCACCACTAGGTGGTGTATAACCCAGACAGTAATGACTGTTCTGTATCCCGTGATGTACGATAAATATATATACAGGTCATGTTTTCAGACTTTCCATTATTTTGCACAGGTGATTTGATCAGTTTCACTGTCTTAGTAATTACCACAGCCGTTTCATCTGAGGAAAATCCTGAAAACATGACTCATTGGGGCACTTTGAGAACTGGAGTTGAGAAACACTGTTCAAGACCATTCAGGGAAAATGTATAGCCTCAAACAATTTTACAGTTGCTCCACAGAGTTTGTGGTGTACTGTCTGTCCTGCCCCTGTGGCCTCCTATACATGTGCCTCACCATTCGTTCAGGGGACCACAGGAGTCTGATTGAGAAGGGGTCTGAGGACCATATATGGCAACAACCATGCCGCTCTGCCTCTTTGACTTCGTCACCGCATGCACGACCCAGATGCCATGCAGCCTAAAAAACATGATTGTGGCAGGTAGTATCATGTAAAAACGCACCAAGGCCAAACATAATCAAGCACATGTGACAGCCCATTTACATCTTTATATACATTTACAGCAGCATATACACCATACACTACCTTCAGTGGTCATTTAAGCAAAGGCCACATGCAGCTTCCAAGCAGCTTCTGCCCTTAAAAGGAAACCAAGGAAGGGACACTTTAGTCAGGCACCTAGGAACCACTTCGTACGGGTGTGCTCCTAATAAATGGGTACCAGAAGGTTACCTGAGCACTCCCCAATTCACCAAGCAGGGTCCAAGAGTTATGGATCTAAACTTTACCCATCGCGGCAGGCAATGTCATGTAAGACCTTCAGTTGCTCGATCCACCAATGATGGAAGTCCACTGCCCTAGACCCCTAAAGCACCCTGCCAGGAACTCCTTGTCGGTAATTACTGCACAGGATCCAGTGCCCCTGGGCTGCATTACAGGAAATCCCCATGCCTCAACCTTTTCCATTGATGTGGGATCTGAGTACTGTTCTTCTGAACACCTAAAGCTATAGAAATGGATCTAAATAACACCAATTTTCTGATCTCTGAACCATTGAGAAGCTGCAAAGCAGTGACCTGTGTGGGAAGTGTTATATATGAGAGGACTTTCTGTCTTTTTACCAGTGTGCAATCATCTGTAGGTGGTGCACAACCCTATGAGTAAGGAATGATATTGGCTGCTCTGTGTCCCATGATGTATGAAAAAGAAAACAGGCAGCTTATCCGCATTTCTATTGTCACACCAACCGAACACCTAAGCAACCAGAATATACTTTACTTCTCAAAGTGGCAAAAATGTTACAGCATGTCACACTTGAAAGGCAGGTATATGGATAGATCTGGTTACTGTGGGTAGAGTGCCATCATCCCTGTGTATAGACAAATGGGAAGTACCCTCTAGGGGTGGGACTATACTGGCACTAAGGAAGTACAATAGGAGTATAACACTTTTGTTTATTGGTACAAAAGATTAAAAACTTGAAGTGTTGTACATAGTTCATAAAAATAGGGCATACAACATTACATATATGTTGAAACAATCCAGTGACAACAAATACGTTTTCGGATTTCTTCTTCAGAGGTGTCCCAAACAATACAGGTAATTCTCAGGTAATGAAAATGTGGTAAACAATCGAAAGGACAGAGGCAAGAGACTGCACTGTCACCTACACCACTACAGACCTCCATTGCCAGGCCAGCCAATCCAGCCAGTCCACTTGGATATCACCATACAAAAGCTACCCCATGTGTTGGCCAGATCGCAGAGACTGTAAATCTTCTAAGAAACAGTCTAAGACACAATAAAGAATGAAGGTGCTTAAAAAATTGTGGATTGATAGAAGTCCTGTGGGTCTCTGCTGTGTAGAAATAACCTAAATATCCAGAGAGGGAACAAGTACAGAGAGCCGATTCACCTAGCATACAGTAGGTCTGCTGTCTGGACGCTAGGTGAATCAGCTCTGTACTTGTTCCCTCTCAGGATAATTGGGTTATTTCTACCCAGCAGAGACCCACAGGACTTCTGTCAATCCACAATTTTTTAACCCTTACCGACCAACTCATGCCTATATACGTTGGCAGAAGGGCACTTACAGGCAGATTAACGTACCTGTACGTTGCCTTTTAAGAAGCGGTTTGCAGGCACACGCGTGCTGTCGCGACCTCTATAAGTGTGATCGTGGGTCCCGCAGACTTGATGTCTGTGTAGGTACTCGCGATAGTCTCATGGAGAGGAAGGACGGGGAACTGCTAATGCAAACAAGTATTTCCTCGTTCTGCCTAGTGACAGGCCACTGATCACAGCTCCCTGCAATTGGGAGTGGTAATCAGTGTCATGTCACACATAGCCCCTCTCCCCCACAGTTTGAATCACTCCCTAGGACACACTTAACCCCAACAGTGCCATCTAGTGGTTAACCCCTTCACTGCCAGTCACATTTACACAGTAATCAATGCATTTTTAATTGCACTGATTGCTGTATAACTGTGAATGGTCCCAAAATTGTGCCAAAATTGTCCGATCTGTCTACCATAATCTCGCAGTCATGATAAAAATTGCTGATCGCTGCCATTACTAGTAAAAAAAAAAATAATAATAATAAAGATTCCATAAAACTATCCTCTACTTTTTAGACACTATAACTTTTTTCCACAAACTAATCAGACGTGAAAAAAAAAAAAAAGGAAGGGGGAGGACAAAATCAAGTAGCATTTAACAAGTGGTCATTAGCAGCATAGACAAGTGCAATCAACCAATCCTGCACATAAGAAGAGAGAAGGGTAGAAGAAAACGTAGCAGGAGAGGAAGAAGAAAAAACAAAGCAAGCAATTTCAAATTCAGCTTGTCTCTAGAATGCTGATCAGTTTTTGTAAAGCATGATCCACAGTATTATTTTATAGTGGTTACAGTTTATTACCGGAGTCTTCCACTCTCAGGCTATAGGTAAACCAACCAAAAAGGATAAAAAAAAAAAAAAAATATGAGGGTTCAGGACAGTCTGGGAATCTCATCTGAAAGGTCACTAAAGAGTAGTGATGAGCCGAACAACCCCCAGTTCGGTTTGCATCAGAACATGTGGACAGGCAATAAATTTGTTCGAACATCCGAACGCCGTTAAAGTCTATGGGACTCGAAAAATCAAGTTCTAATTTTAAAGGCTTATATGCAAGTTATTGTCATAAAAAGTGTTTGGGGACCTGGGTCCTGCCCCAGGGGACATGTATGAATAAATTATTATTATTTTTTTTTAAAACAGCCGTTTTTTCAGGAGCAATGATTTTAACCACTTTAATACCCAGCCATAGTCAAATGACGGCCACAGATGGGATCTCCCATCCTGGGTGGCCGTCATATGACGTCCTTGACTTTCCGCCGCTACTGTGGGCCCCCCCAGAGCGGCGAACGTGGATCCGGTGTGTCCCTAGGGACACAGCCGTTCCCAGATGGGGGGGTATTGAAGCAGTGGCGGCGAGTAGTGGAGCAGCTTTACCAGCTGTGATCCGTCACAAGCTAGCGCTGCATAACAACATCCGGGAGAGGCGTGCACGGCGCACGTGCGCGCTCCCGGATAGGAGACAAGTAGTGATCGGGGCTGAGGCTGAGTGAAGCTTTTTCCCTAGCTACAGCCCAGCGCCGATTAGTGTAAAAAGAGAAGAACACTGGCTATTAAGTGACTGGCTGTGCCCAATGACAGCCAGTCACTAAATGTAAACAAAAGGTGTGTGTAACTCCTGTTGCTGGGTTCTCCTCTTCACACACCGATCCAGTGTGAGGAGGAGATCAGCTAACAGTGAGTTACCACTATTGTACCCCAGTAATTGCCTTACTGTGCCCAGATTGCCCCCCCAAATAAAGAGTACCTGTCCCCAGAGTACCTGTCACCAGAGTACCCGCCACCAGAGTACCCACCATCTACCAGAGTACCTGCCACCAGAGTACCCGCCACCTGCCAGAGTACTACCAGAGTACCCGCCACCAGAGTACCCGCCACCTGCTAGAGTACTACCAGAGTACCTGCCACCAGAGTACCCACCACCTCACCACCAGCCACCTCACCACCTGCCACCAGAGTACCACCAGAGTACCTGCCACCTCACCACCTGCCACCAGAGTACCTGCCACCAGAGTACCTACAGGCACTATGTCCATAAAGGTGTACACCCCAGAAGAGGCATACCTGGATCCGAATTTGAGGAGGAAGCAGTCCGTCCTAAAAGGAGATGGTCTGAGCACCAGACAGCTACCAGCAGTGCCAACAGCGGTAGACCCCAGGAGGAGAGGCCCAGTACAAGCACTGCTAGATCCCAGGAGGAAAGGCCCAGTGCACGCCAAAGAATTAGGGCCCAAACCCAGCATCCAGAAGGCTTGGCAAACCCATTGTGGCTGCCTTCTACCACAGGGTCAGCCACGATCCCCCCTTTCACAGCACATCCAGGTGTGCAGGTCAACAATGCGGGTTTTTCCAAAATTGATTTTTTTATTTATTTTTTCCCCGACTAATTGGTTCAAGGCATCGTGGACCGAACCCCTAACAGCGGCAGAGTTTAAATTGTTTTTATGCCTAACGCTCAACATGGGGCTTACAAAAAAAAAGAAACGCATAAGTATTGGTCAACCAAACCCATCCATCATATGGCAATTTTCTCCTCATTCATGTCCAGGTGCCGATATGAACTTATAATGCGCTTCCTGCATTTTAGTGACAACGCACAGTGCCGACCCCCCCCCCCCCGCCCAAATCACCCAAACTTTGAAAAACTGTATAAAATTCGCCCCCTAATTAATTTTTATTCCCAATAAGTTTTCCGAACTTTATGTCCCTGACAAAAATATATGTGTGGACGAATCCCTGGTGCATTTCACAGGCCGGCTGGGAATCAAGCAGTATATCCCCAGTAAGAGAGCGAGGTATGGCTTGAAGCTTAACAAGCTCTGCGAAAGCGCCACCGGTTATGTGTACTCATTGTGCTTGTACGAAGGCAAAGATTCCCAGCTCCAGCCCCCTGAGTGTCCATCCTACATGGGAATAAGTGGAAAAATTGTTTGGGAGTTGGCATTCCCACTCCTCCAAAAGGGTTATCATATTTATATGGATAACTATTACACTAGTCTGCCCCTTCTCCGCTACCTAAAAAAACAACTTTGGCCTGTGGTACAACAAGGAAAAACCAAAAGGGCTTCCCATAGCGTCTTGTCACCACATCCATTCAAAGGGGGGAATTGGCAAGCCTGAGGAATGAGGAAGTGTTGGCTGTGAAGTGGCGGGATAGGAAAGATGTGTACACAATGTCCACCATCCACGATGACACCACGGTGGAACTTCACAGAAGATGTGGTCCCGTTCGCAAGCCTTCCTGCATCAGCGAGTATAATAAATTCATGGGCGGGGGGGTGGATTTAAATGACCAGATGTTGCAGCCCTATCTTTCAACAAGAAAATCCCTTTTTGGTACAAAAAAAAAAATCGCAATTTACTTTTTTCATTTGGCCCTTTTAAATTCTTTTATAATCTACCAAAAGTCAACAGAAACACCCACCCCCTTCATAAAGTATATTGAAGACATTGTCACTTCCCTGATTTACCAACAAGATTCCCCCCCTGAAAGCATTCGCTCACATTCCGGCAGCAGACTACATGAGCCTTATTTTCCAGACCACATTCCACCATCAGGATCCGGAAGAGGAATTAGGAAAGACACCAGCTTCCATTGTCCCGACTGTCCCTCCCAACCTGGCCTTTGCATCGGACAATGCTTCAGACGATATCACACTCTGGAAAACTATTAGCCCCTATTTCTAATACTGCCATTTCCCCATTTTCAATTTCCGTCCTGAATATTTCCCTGCCTCAACCAACCGTATCATTGTTTTCCATGTGAACTGACCCTGGCCTGTTTCTTGACTATGCCTCTGCCTACCCTCTGGATTGTTTATCCGCCATGTTTCTGCCTTTCAAGTGAACTGACCCTGGACTGTATCGACAATGCCTCTGCCTACCGTCTATTTCTGCCTTTTACCTGCACTGACTTTGGCCTGTTGACCATGTTTTTGCCTGCCCCTTGGATTGATCTTTTACCCTGCTATACAGGGGCTCACATGTGAGGGGCTCCAGAATAGTGTTCGGAGTTCAGAAAACCAGTTTTGTTTTTTTGTGTTCCCAGAACAGGGTCTGGTTGTCCGGAGGCTTCAAAGCGATTTTGATGGGAGAAGCCTCTACCCCTGGCCCCATTCTTTCATCACCGATGCCCTAAGCTTGATGGTCCTGCCTGCTCCCTGGACAAATACTCTGGCTGTGCTGACCATACCTCTGCCTGCTGCATGTACTATGGACAGTATTCCTGCCTGCTGCATGGACGATCCTTTGATCCTTTTGCTTCTGCTGACCACATCCCTGCCTGCTATCTGGACCAATGCATTGGCTGTGCTGACAACATCTCTACCTGACTATTCCTGCCTGCTGCCTGATTTGCTGTAGCTGTCCATATTCCTGCCTGCTGCCTGGACCGATGCTCTCCTCTGTGGACCACTGCACTACTAAACCGCAGGTAATCTTTTCTTTACCCTTTGCTCAGTAGAATGTATTTTGGTTTGTAATTGGTATGTACAGTACATGCTATGTGTTAGAAATATGAAGGGCCTTCAACAATGTGATAGGTTAGCAGGAATTTATGTGTGTAATTTATGCTCCTAGAACACCTGACGGTGCTACTTGGATGTTGGGCCTCTGTATGTGGCCAGGCTGTGTAAAAGTCTCACACATGTGGTATCGCCATACTCAGGAGGAGTAGAAGGATGTATTTTGGGGTGTCAGTTTTGCTATGTACATGCTATGTGTTGTAAATAAATGGACAACTTTGTATAAAAAAAATGTGTTTTAATTTTTTCCCCACAGTTGCCAAAAACTTCTGAAAAAAAATGAACCATGCAAAAGACACATTTTGCCTCATAGATTATACGTTGGGGTGTTAGCTTTCCAAAATGGGGTCATTTAGTGGGTGTTTACATTGCCCTGGTGCTCCAGGGCCTTCAAAAGTGTAATAGGTGGTTGAGAAAGGAGATGTGTAATTTATGCATGTAGAACGCCTGACGGTGCTACTTCAATGTTGGGCCTCTGTATGTGGCCAGGCTGTGTAAAAGTCTCACATATGTGGTATCGCCATACTCGGGAGGAGTAGCAGAATGCATTTTGGGGTGTCAGTTTTGCTATGTACATGCTATGTGTTGGAAATATCTTATAAATGGACAACTTTGTATAAAAAAAAATGCGTTTTAATTTTTTTTCTACATATTACAAAAACTTTGGGAAAAAAATGAACCATTCAAAAGACTCATTATGCCTCATAGATTATACGTTGGGGTGTTAGCTTTCCAAAATGGGGTCATTTAGTCGGAGTTTCCATTGTCCTGGTGCTCCAGGGCCTTCAAAAGTGTGATAGGTTGTCATCAAATGAGATGTGCAATTTATGCTCGTAGAATGCCTGACAGTGCTACTTGGATGTTAGACCTCTGTATGTGGCCAGGCTGTGTAAAAGTCTCACACATGTAGTATCACTATACTCAGGAGTAGCAGAATGTATTTTGGGGTGTCATTGCAAGTATGCATATGCTGTGTGAGAGAAATAACTTATTATGCCAATTTTGTGCAAAAAAAAAAATTATAATTTTCCCAAGAATTGTGGGAAAAAAATTACAACTTCCCAAAACTCACCATGCCTCTTACTAAATACCTTGGAATGTCTGCTTTCCAAAAAGGGGTAATTTAGGGGGTATTTGTACTTTCCTGACTTATTAGGGTCTCAAGAAATTAAATAGGCCTTCAGTGCATCAGGTGTGATCAGATGTGATCATTTTTCAATGATTTGCACCATAGCTTTTAGACACTATAACTTTCACAGAGACCAAATAATATACACTTATCTGGGTTATTTTTACTAAAGATATGTAGCAGTATACATTTTGGCCCAAATTTAGGAAGAAAAATTTTTTATTTGAAAAATTTTACAATAGAAACTAAAAAAAAAGTGTTTTTTTTTTTTCAAAAATTTCTATTTTTTTCGCTTATATTGAAAAAAATAAAAAACTCAGCGGTGATTAACCACTTTCAGACCGGACCATTTTGCTGGTAAATGACCAGAGGTCTTTTTACACTTTGGCACTGCGCTGCTTTAACTGGTAATTGCGCGGTCATGCAATGTTGTACCCAAACAAAATTTGCGTCCTTTTCTTCCCACAAATAGAGCTTTCTTTTGATGGTATTTGATTGCCTCTGCGATTTTTATTTTTTGCGATATAAACGTAAAAAGACCGCAAATTTTGAAAAAAAATGATATTTTCTACTTTTTGTTATTAGAAAAATCCAATAAACTCAATTTTAGTCATACATTTAGGCCAAAATGTATTCAGCCACATGTCTTTGGTAAAAAAAAAGTCAATAATTGTATATTTATTGGTTTGCGCAAAAGTTGTCACATCTACAAACTAAGGTACGTTTTCTGGAATTTACGCAGCTTTTAGTTTACGACTGCCTATCTCATTTCTTGAGGTGCTAAAATGGCAGGGCAGTACAAAACCCCCCCAAATGACCCCATTTTGGAAAGTAGACCCCCTAAGGAAATTGATAAGAGGCATGTTGAGCCCATTGAATATTTTATTTTTTTGCCTCAAGCGATTGAATAATGACAAAAAAAAAAATTTTTTTTTTTTTTTTACACAAAGTTGTCACTAAATGATATATTGCTCACACATGCTATGGGCGTATGTGAAATGACACCCCAAAATAAATTCTGCTGCTTCTCCTGAGTACGGGGATACCACATATGTGGGACTTTTTGGGAGCCTAGCCGCGTACGGGGCCCCGAAAACCAAGCACCGCCTTCAGGCTTTCTAAGGGCGTACATTTTTGAGTTCACTTCTCACTACCTATTACAGTTTTGAAGGCCATAAAATGCCAAGATGGCACAAAACCCCCACAAATGACCCCATTTTAGAAAGTAGACACCCCAAGCTATTTGCTGAGAGGCATGTTGAGTTCATGGAATATTTTATATTTTGCCACAAGTTGCGGGAAAATTACAAACTTTTTTTTTTTTTTTTTTTTTTCACAAAGTTGTCACTAAATGATATATTGCTCACACATGCCATGGGCATATGTGAAATGACACCCCAAAATAAATTCTGCTGCTTCTCCTGAGTACGGGGATACCACATATGTGGGACTTTTTGGGAGCCTAGCCGCGTACGGGGCCCCGAAAACCAAGCACCGCCTTCAGGCTTTCTAAGGGCGTAAATTTTTGAGTTCACTTCTCACTACCTATTACAGTTTTGAAGGCCATAAAATGCCAAGATGGCACAAAACCCCCACAAATGACCCCATTTTAGAAAGTAGACACCCCAAGCTATTTGCTGAGAGGCATGTTGAGTCCATGGAATATTTTATATTTTGCCACAAGTTGCGGGAAAATTACAAACTTTTTTTTTTTTTTTTTTTTTTCACAAAGTTGTCACTAAATGATATATTGCTCACGCATGCCATGGGCATATGTGAAATGACACCCCAAAATAAATTCTGCTGCTTCTCCTGAGTACGGGGATACCACATATGTGGGACTTTTTGGGAGCCTAGCCGCGTACGGGGCCCCGAAAACCAAGCACCGCCTTCAGGCTTTCTAAGGGCGTTACAGTTTTGAAGGCCATAAAATGCCAAGATGGCACAAACCCCCCCCAAATGACCCCATTTTGGAAAGTAGACACCCCTAAATTTAGGGGTACACTAGTGAGACTAGGTAATAAATGGCGGGTGCCCTGAAACTATAAAAAAAATAACTAACCAATCAGCGTCACCTGTAACAGTTATATGGTGATCACTGGTGAAAGGGTTAACTAGGGGGCAATCAGGGGGCTTTATGCGGTAGTATATGGGGGTCCCTGGCGCTATAAAAAGCTGCGGCGAACCTAAATACCTACCTGCCTAACTAGCGTCACCTGTGACACTAATACAGCGATCAGAAAAACGATCGCTTATTAGGCTGGGTTCACACTGGAGCGATGCGGGAACGCCACGAATGCGCGGCGGGTTCCCGCATCGCATGCCTCCCGGCGGCAGTTCACACTGCCCTATGCGAACTGCTGGGAGTGTCAGTGAAATGTTACTGACACCCCCAGATCAGTTCGCATATCGCAGTGCGATCTGCAAACTCGGATCGCATGGTGTGAACACCCATGCGATCCGATTCTGCTGCGGGCCAAAAAAAGGGTCCCGTGCGAATTTGCGGCGGGTGCGGCGGGTGCGGCGAATGGCTGAACTCGAATCGCACAGAGATCGGATGTGATTTGCACTGCAGTGCGGTGCGAATCACATCCGATCTCAAACCGCTGCAATGTGAACCCAGCCTTAGTGACACTGGCGACGGGGGGTGATCACGGGGTTAAACCTTTATTGGGGGGGTTAGGGGGGTACCTTAGAACTAAAGGGGGCTAACCCTAACTGCCCTAACAGTTATTAGTCACAAATGACACCCGCCGGGTGATCAGGGGGTTAAACCTTTATTAGGTAATAAATGGCGGGTGCCCTGAAACTATAAAAAAATAACTAACCAACCAGCGTCACCTGTAACAGTTATATGGTGATCACAGGTGAAAGGGTTAACTAGGGGGCAATCAGGGGGCTTTATGCGGTAGTATATGGGGGTCCCTGGCGCTATAAAAAGCTGCGGCGAACCTAAATACCTACCTGCCTAACTAGCGTCACCTGTGACACTAATACGGCGATCAGAAAAATGATCGCTTATTAGGCTGGGTTCACACTGGAGCGATGCGGAAACGCCACGAATGCGCGGCGGGTTCCCGCATCGCATGCCTCCCGGCGGCAGTTCACACTGCCCTATGCGAACTGCTGGGAGTGTCAGTGAAATGTTACTGACACCCCCAGATCAGTTCGCATATCGCAGTGCGATCTGCAAACTCGGATCGCATGGTGTGAACACCCATGCGATCCGATTCTGCTGCGGGCCAAAAAAAGGGTCCCGTGCGAATTTGCGGCGGGTGCGGCGGGTGTGGCGGGTGCGGCGAATGGCTGAACTCGAATCGCACAGAGATCGGATGTGATTTGCACTGCAGTGCGGTGCGAATCACATTCGTTCTCATAAACCGCTGCAATGTGAACCCAGCCTTAGTGACACTGGCGACGGGGGGTGATCACGGGGTTAAACCTTTATTGGGGGGGTTAGGGGGGTACATTAGAACTAAAGGGGGCTAACTCTAACTGCCCTAACAGTTATTACAGTCACAAATGACACCAATGCAAAAAAAAAAAAAAAAAAAAAAAAAATGACATTGGTGTCACTGTGACTGGGGGGCAGGGGTAATTGGGGGGGTGATCGGGGGGTAAAGGGGGGGTGTGAGTGTGCCTGGCATGTTCTACTGTGTGTGTAGAGTGTTGGTGCAACTTACTGATCCGCTCTCCTCCGTGTCGGAACGAAAAATACCGACACGGAGGAGAGAATACATCACTTCCTCTCCTGTGTTTACATTACAGGAGAGGAAGTGATGTCACCGGGGATTTCTATTCGTCGGGAGCGATCGCGAGGGGGTGGCCATGAATGAATGGCCGTTCCCTCGTCCGGGATCGCTCCCGTACGAATACCGACCGCCGCAGGCACCGGGCGGGGGCCCGATCGGGCCCCCGACCCGCGGGAGGCAAGGGACGTACATGTATGTCCTTATGCCTGCCCGTGCCATTGTACCGACGTACATCGGCGTGCGGCGGTCGGCAACTGGTTAAATACCACCAAAAGAAAGCTCTGTTTGTGAGAAAAAAATGATACAAATTTGGTTTGGGTGGAGTGCAGCATGACTAAGTAATTGTCATTCAAAGTGTGAGAGCGCTGAAAGCTAAAAATTGGTCTGGTAAGGAATGTGTATAAAAGCCCTGTATTGAAGTGGTTAATAATGATTAAAGTGAAACAATAAAAGTGAAATATTCCTTTAAATTTCGTACCTGGGGGTGTGTATAGTATGCATGTATAGGAAACCTCCATGACATCAGAGGGGGGCGGGGTCACCCGCACATCACTGGGGGAGCCCGGGTCTCCCCTTGCGTCAAAGGAGGACGAGGGTCACGTGATGGGTGGCCCCGTCCTTAGCTAAGAGACCTGTCAGGCTGCAGGGATTCCCGCCGTGTCTCCGGTGGAGACAGGATACGCTGCGCTGGACATCATCGTTGGACCCTGGACCTGGAGAGGAGAGATCATCCATCGCTGGACCCCGGAGAGGATCAATCACCTATCGCAGGATACCAAGAGTGGATTACCACCACTGGAATCTTTTTTTTATATTTTTTTATTTTTAATAAAGGACTTATCCCAACAGTGTTTGTGTTTTTTTTTTTACAATTTTTTACACTTTCTTTGTGAAATGGTAGGGGTACAATGTACCCGTTACCATTTCAAACGGGGGGGGTCTGGGGGTCCCCTTGTTAAAGGAGATTCCAATAAGCCCCCTGCCCGCAGACCCCCACAACCATCGGGCAAGGGTTGTGGGGATGAGGATGCATCCGCCGTGGGGGGGGGATGATGGGTCCTGTGATCTGCTGCTTCCGTCTGTGTGGGTGATCTTTTGATTGATCGTAAATTCTTTGTTATTTCATCATATTCCCTGCTTTGTTCATTTTGTTATGTGTAAATATCCTATTTATAGACTGCCCGCTGAAGAAGTGTTTTGCCACGAAAACGGTAGAAGAAATTTTCTAAATCCCTCTTCAACAGAGACCTTACGGGGGAACCTGTCGGTTGTTTGTTAAACTGCGGTGTATATGATTTTAACATTATCAATGTATTGATGTATAATTTTTTTGTCTTTATAAAACAATTTGTAATTTTTATAATTCATTATTTGTCTTCCGACCAAGTACCGAGATAGTCCATATACAAAAAACCTTTTGGGTTTGGATGCAAAGAGCAGCATCAGCAAATGCGCGGCACTCCTAGAACCTCTATCTCTTGAAGATTATAGATATATAATTGTTATATTTTAAGAACATGTGCTGTTTTAAAAGCTAAGCCTCCCCGATATGCAAATTAACCAGTCAGACTAGGTTCATGAGCTAAGTAGAGCAAGCTCTTTACAGGATATGATGCAAGAGGAAGTCAGGGGGAGGTGAGGATATTGAACAGGCATGTGGTGGGACAAAGGGCAGAGTTGCTTTTCAGGACAAAGAGACAAAACGTGTGCTGAAAAACTTTGGAGGAAGATGTTTGATGTTGAACGCCAGGAGATTACTTCATCAATTGAAAGCCCAAGTTGAGTAACTGTTTAGTCTACAGATTGCATACATATTGTACTTGATTATTTTCCTAGAAAGGATAATTGGCTTGTGTCTGTTGTAGGCATATTTTGTAATCTCTTTCAATCTATGTGTATCCTGCAGCTGTACGTACAGCTTTCTCTATTTAGCAAAAGTATTAATACACTACAGAGGTCTAAGCTTCCTTGCCTTGTACCACAAGAATCTTTAATAGACTCACCTCCCTAATTACAAGGACACTTCCCCATTCCCACTTCCTACATGCTTTCATCACGGTTATTCCGAAACCAGGTAAGGACCACTCACTGCCAGATAATTACCGCCCCATTGCCCTTTTAAATTCCAATTACAAAATTTTTACAAAAATACTAGCCAACAGGCTCGCCTCACTCCTTCCCTCACTCATACACAGAGACCAGGTGGGGTTTGTCCTTACTAGGCACACAGTAGATAACACTAGGCGAATGATTGATCTCATTGAACTCCTGAATAAAACCAAGAAGCCCGCCTTGGTCCTCAGTTTAGATGCTCAAAAGGCATTTGATCATCTTAATTGGTCATATATGTTTGCTATCTTTAACAGATATGTTTTTTCTGGCTCTTTTAATACATGCCTTGAAGGTACTCTACTCCTCACCCACGTCCCAAGTGCAGTTGGCCTCCCACCTCTCTTCACCGTTCACTCTAAGCAATGGTACACGACAGGGATGCCCCCTGTCTCCTCTTCTTTTCATTCTAAGTCTGAAACCCTTGGGGGAAGCCATTCATTCCCATCCTGACATAGGAGGGGTGGTGTTGAGACAGCAGGAGTACAAACTGTCACTTTTTGCTGAGGATATTTTACTAACATTAACCCACCCCCACATCTCCCTCCCCTCACTTCATACAATTCTTAACAGGTTCGGCAGTATCTCGGGCTTCAAAATTAACTCATCCAAGACTGAAGCTCTTCCTATCAACCTTTCAACAGATACACTCTCGACCCTACAAGGCAATTTTAACTACCGTTGGTATACCTGACCTCTTCCTACTCTACACTATATCAGGCAAACTTCCCCCCTATATTTACGGAAATTAATAAACTACTGAACACATGGACAAATCTTCCTCTATCCCTCCTAGGCAGGATAAATGTTCTCAAAATGTCAGTAATCCCCAAACTTTTATATCTTTTTGAAACTCTTCCAGTAATGGTCCCGATGCCCCAACTGAAACTCCTTCAGAGAAATTTTCTAAACTTTATATGGAATAATAAACCCCATAGGATAGCTGGCTCGGTTCTCTTTACTCCTTAAGATAGAGGTGGTCTAGGAGCACCAGGCATAATCAATCATTATTGTGCCACATAATTGAGAGCCATAACCTCCTGGACATCTAGATACGCCTCTAATCGCTGGTCTGAGATTGAAATGAGCATTACGATACCTGCTCATCCATGCTGTATGCTATGGCCATCTTCAGGGAAATGTATCTCTCAATTGCGTAGAATATGTTTGAACCCAATGCTGTTTACACTTTCAATCTGGAAAACATGCAAGGGTAAATACTCACTCATATCCCCATGTTCTCCTTTAACCAATATCACTTTCAACCCAGAAATTCCTGACAGCCTATCTTATGAAGCTATGCTACCTTGGACAAAAGCAGGCATATTTCAATTACGCCATCTAGTTCACCCAGTGACACGCAAAAACTCCTTACCTTTTCTGAAATACAGTCTAAACTAGAGATTCCAAAGAATCTTTTTAACTCATTTTTACAATTCAAGCATTTTTTCTGCAAAAAAACCTCACAACAGGCTTTAGCCATATCCACGGAATTTGAACTGATATGCTCCAGAGGCCCCCATGAACCCCAACTTGATATCAACCATATATAAAATTTTGCACTCCTCCCCAACTATTACTGACAATACATACGCTGTGGCAGCACGCAGGTAAAATCACCTGGTTGTATCCAGGATGGGAAATGTGTGTCCTAGATTCAGGCTTTATGCAGACTTTTACAATTAGAGGGGAAGAGTTAATGAGCCCAGCTGTAGTAAGTGGGCTCATTAAGACCTCTACAAAAAAAAAACAGCATGCATAGGGAGATGCTCCATCCTGGAACCAGTTTTGTGTTGTATAGACTGGGGAGTGTGTCACCTGTACTGTGCGGTGAGTTAACGCCTGTGTGGCAAAACCTTTACAACAAAGGCAGGGACTGGTACAGCACAAGGCTGTACCCAGTTGTTAGACAGGGAGTCTATGTGTGTAGTTAGAGGTCAAGCTGACCAGGATTTATTTTCTTGTTTTATTTTGTTTGGCTGTTATATGTATCACTGCATGGAGCATAAATAAACCGGATCTTTTGTTTTTTGAACCTACACCGCTGTCTGCTGTGCCTGACTTTGTGTTGTGAACCCATCCAGGGGGTCACACACACCCGCTGCCGAGCTAACCCCTCACAGTTGGTGGAGAATTTTGGCACTTTTTTTTTTTTTTTTTTGTTAAGGCCAGCATGGAGGAGATACTGAGACAGCTGGCTCTAGCAAATGCAAACCAGCAACAAGCAAATGCAAATCAGCAGCAAACAAATGCAGGTTTACAAAAGAGCCTTGCAGCTCAACAACAGAGCCTTGCAGCCCAGCAGCAGACAAATGCAACTTTGCAGCAGAGTTTGGAAAATCAGCAGAAGGCTCACCAGCAGAGTTTGGAAGCTCAGCAACAAGCCCAGCAGCGATCTGAAGCCCGCTTCATAGACCTGTTGCAGAAGCAAGAGCAGAATTTTCAACAGAAAATAGAGACATTGATACAGCAACGTCCGCAGACCAATGAAGCAAGTGGTTACAATAATACCGCATCCTTTGGTGTGAGCCGTTTACTGACAAAAATGACTGGAGAGGATGATCCGGAGGTGTTTTTGACCACATTTGAAAGGACTGCTGAAAGGGAAAAGTGGCCTAAGGAGCAATGGGCTGGACTGGTGGCCCCTCTGTTAACTGGGGAATCGCAGAAAGCTTATTATGACCTAGAGCCTGACCAAGCAAAAGACTATGTGGTGCTAAAAGCAGAAATATTGGCACGGCTGGGTGTCACCCTGGCCGTCCGGGCTCAGCGTGTGCATAACTGGACTTTTCAGGTTGGAAAACCTCCCAGGTCTCAAATGTATGATCTCATTCACCTGAGCAGGAAGTGGCTGCAGCCAGAGACTTTGACTGCACCAAACATTGTGGAACGTGTGGTTATGGATCGTTTCCTGAGAGCTCTTCCTACTGCCATCCAAAAATGGGTAAGCCATGGAGACCCAGAAAATGCAGATAAACTTGTGGATCTGGTTGAGAGGTACTTGGCTACAGAGAACCTGACCACCTCTTCCAGGGACTCACGGACTTTCCCCCCTAAGACCAGATCATCCCCAGTGGCGGGTAAGATGACTCCAAGGGGTGAGGGTGGAGAGAGTGAGAGGGTGGGAGTTCTACCTAAGGTCTGGCGGGAGCAGCCCAGGAAGCCCATGCTGCAAGAGGCAGCGAAAAAGATTATTTGCTACCGCTGCCGGCAAGAGGGACATATTGCAGCCAATTGCCCAGTTGTGGATGAGCCTATGCAATGTGACTTTATAAGGGAGAGACGTCAGTCGCTGTTTGCGACAGTTGCATGCACTGCCATTCGGGGACCTGAGAAACATTTATGTAAAATGTGTATTAATGGTAGACATGTTGATGTGTTGCTAGATTCAGGTAGCCTGGTAACATTGATAAAAGCTGAATTAGTTACCACAGAGGTCTCTGGGAAGAACAGAGTGGCTGTTATTTGTGTGCATGGGGACACCCGAGAGTATCCTGTAACTTCAGTGTTTTTTGAGACCCCCAAAGGTAACCTCTCTCATCAGGTGGGGTTAGTGGCTCACTTACCACATGATGCTATTGTGGGAAGGGATTTTCCAAAATTCTGGGAACTCTGGGATTGTCCTGAGGCCCCCATTGGTGCCCCTATAAACCAGGAAGATGACCAGAATTCCTCTGGGAGTGGTGAGGACTCTCCTGAATTTCCCTTGTCGGTATTGGCGGGGGAAACTCGAGAAACTGGGGAGGAGCCAACATCCTCAGATGAAAACATGCCGTCTGTGGAGTTTTCGGATCTTGAGGTTCACAGGGAAAATTTTGCCACAGAACAGTTAAAAGACCCCACCCTAATAAAGGCACGGGAAAATGTGGTGAAAATAGATGGCGAGTTAGTGAACCCAGATAAGACTTGCCCTTATCCTTACTTCACTATGGAAAGGGACCTGCTATATCGAGTGGCTCAAAGGGCAGAAGAAACCATTGAGCAACTTGTAGTGCCCAAACCTTACAGGAAGTTGGTGTTAGAATTGGCTCATGGACACATTCTGGGAGGTCATCTGGGGACAGAGAAAACCAGAGAGAGGGTACTGCAGAGATTCTATTGGCCTGGGGTCATGAAGGAAATAGAAAAGTATTGTTCCTCCTGCCCTGTGTGTCAGAAGTCGGCACCTATGCCACATTTCCGTAACCCACTGGTACCTCTTCCTATCATTGAGGTCCCCTTTGAGAGGATCGCAATGGATTTGGTAGGTCCGATAATGAAGTCTGCTAGGGGGCATCAGTACATTTTGGTTATTTTGGACTATGCCACCCGTTATCCAGAAGCAATTCCTCTCCGAAATACCTCGGCCAAAACCATAGCCAAAGAGCTATCTCTTGTTTTTAGCCGCGTGGGTATTTGTAAGGAACTGCTTACGGACCAAGGTACACCCTTTATGTCCCGGGTTATGAAAGAATTATGCAAGTTGTACAAAGTGAAGCAATTGCGTACATCTGTGTATCACGCCCAAACAGATGGGTTGGTTGAAAGATTCAACAAAACCCTAAAACAAATGTTAAAGAAGGTGGTGGATAGAGATGGAAAGAATTGGGATTGTCTAATACCCTATCTGATGTTTGCCATTAGGGAGGTACCCCAATCCTCTACGGGTTTCTCACCCTTCGAGTTGCTCTATGGGAGACACCCAAGAGGGCTGCTGGATATCGCCAAGGAAACTTGGGAAAATGAGAGTTCTCCTCACAGGAGTGTGATTGAGCATGTCGCCCTGATGCAAGATAGAATTGCACAGGTAATGCCAATTGTAAAGGAACATTTAACCCAAGCGCAGTTAGCACAGCAGAGAGTGTACAACCGTCGGGCCAAGACCCGTACTTTTTCCCCGGGGGATAGGGTCTTGGTGCTAGTCCCTACGGTTGAAAGCAAATTTCTGGCCAAATGGCAAGGTCCATATGAAGTAATTGAAAAAATTAGTGAGGTGAACTACAGGGTTAGACAGCCAGGAAGGCGAAAGCCGGAGCAGATCTATCACGTCAATCTGCTGAAAGCCTGGAGGGATAGGGAATCCCTAGTCGCAGAGACTTTGTCACAAGTACAGCCTGATTGCTTAGTTCCTGAGGTTGGAATAGCAGACACCTTATCGAAAGCCCAACAACAGGAGGTTAAAGAGTTTGTACTTCGTAACAAAGAGATTTTCTCTGAGCTTCCGGGACAAACATCTGGCGTAGAGCATGACATTATCACCCCGCCAGGAGAAAGGGTAAAACTAAAACCTTATAGAATACCAGAGGCCCGACGGGAGGCAATACGTGGGGAGGTTCAAAGGATGCTGGAATTGGGTGTGATAGAGGAGTCCCAGAGTGACTGGTCCAGTCCTATCGTACTAGTGCCCAAACCTGATGGGAGCTGGCGGTTTTGTAACGATTTTCGACAATTAAATAAAGTTACAAAATTTGACACCTACCCCATGCCGCGTATAGATGAGTTGATTGACCGGCTGGGAACAGCCCGATATATGACAACTCTTGATCTCACCAAAGGGTATTGGCAAATTCCCCTGGCCGAGTCGGCCAAGGAGAAAACTGCGTTTGTAACCCCAGATGGGGCATTCCAATATAAGAGAATGCCGTTTGGGTTACAGAATGCACCGGCAACATTCCAGCGGAAAATGGATAAGATTCTGAGGCCCCATCAGAAATATGCTGCAGCTTACCTGGATGATGTGATTATTCATAGCACAGACTGGGTCTCACATTTACCAAAAGTACAAGCAGTCCTAGACTCTATCCGGGAAGCTGGGTTTACGGCCAATCCAAAGAAGTGTACCATTGGACAGAAGGAGGCCAAATATCTTGGGTACACTATTGGGAGGGGGGTGATAAAACCCCAAGTCAATAAAGTCGAGGCCATACAGAGTTGGCCACGTCCCAACAGCAAGAAACAGGTACGAGCCTTTCTGGGAATCGCTGGCTATTATCGACGATTCATTCCCCATTTTGCTTCTCAGGCTGTGCCCCTCACCAACCTGACGAAAGGGAGAGTCGGTCATGGTTAAATGGTCCCCAGAGGCTGAAGAAGCATTTCAGTCCTTAAAAACAGCCTTATGTAGCCAGCCAGTGTTGTACTCACCAGACTTCTCTAAGGACTTCGTGGTGCAAACTGATGCATCAGACGTTGGGTTAGGAGCAGTGTTATCCCAGGTCTGGAACGGGGAAGAGCACCCAGTCATTTACCTCAGCAGGAAGTTGAAGTCCCATGAGGTAAATTACTCCACGATTGAGAAGGAATGTTTAGCAGTGAAGTGGGCTCTAGATTCCCTTCGGTACTATCTGCTAGGTAGGCACTTTGACCTGGTGACTGATCACGCTCCTTTAAAGTGGATGGCTCAAAACAAGGAGACCAATAGAAGGGTAAATAGGTGGTTCCTGGCCCTACAAGAATTTAACTTTACAGTTAAGCATCGCCCTGGTGTTAAAATGGGGAATGTGGATGCTTTGTCTCGGATACATGCGTGTCTGGCTGCTTGTGTTACAACCCCAAGGTTGAAACAAGAGGGGGGGGGGTATGTGGCAGCACGCAGGTAAAATCACCTGGTTGTATCCAGGATGGGAAATATGTGTGTCCTAGATTCAGGCTTTATGCAGACTTTTACAATTAGAGGGGAAGAGTTAATGAGCCCAGCTGTAGTAAGTGGGCTCATTAAGACCTCTACAAAAAAACCCCAGCATGCATAGGGAGATGCTCCATCCTGGAACCAGTTTTGTGTTGTATAGACTGGGGAGTGTGTCACCTGTACTGTGCGGTGAGTTAACGCCTGTGTGGCAAAACCTTTACAACAAAGGCAGGGACTGGTACAGCACAAGGCTGTACCCAGTTGTTAGACAGGGAGTCTATGTGTGTAGTTAGAGGTCAAGCTGACCAGGATTTATTTTCTTGTTTTATTTTGTTTGGCTGTTATATGTATCACTGCATGGAGCATAAATAAACCGGATCTTTTGTTTTTTGAACCTACACCGCTGTCTGCTGTGCCTGACTTTGTGTTGTGAACCCATCCAGGGGGTCACACACACCCGCTGCCGAGCTAACCCCTCACAACGCCTATATGCGAAAATGGTCCTACATTTTGAATAGACCCATTACATTGCACGAGTGGAGAGGGATATGGGGAACTTCCTCTAAGATATCCAGATGTGTGACCCAAAAAGGGACTGCCTATAAAATTTTAATGTTTTGGTACAGAACTCCAGAATTTTTATTGATACAAAACTTGACGTCCTCTGGACTTTGCTGGAGGTGTGGCAAGTCTATAGGAACTCACTACCATATATTCTGGGACTGTCCTTTGATATCACCCTTCAGGACTCAGGTACACACACTGCTGGAAAAAGTTCTGAATTCACCTGTTCCTTTTCAACCTGTACATCTCTTACTGGGCCTATCTCTCCCGACAATATCTAAACCTCTTAAAAAACAAATGGCCTTTATTCTATTAGCAGCCAAGAGGGCCATTCCTCAATGCTGGCTTGCAAACACCCCTCCTACTTTCACACAATTCTTAATAATTATAGCTGACATCCGTAGGATGGAATGTCTTATGGCGGTAATTGAAGATGCCCTCCCTAGATTCGACATAATATGGGGGACATGGGACATTTCCAAATACAACCTGGAGAAAACTTAAAGTGGAGGGCCACCCTGAAAAAAAAAATACATAAAAAAAAAATGAATTTTTTTTTTTTTTTTATTTACCAGAAATGCCTGTTGCTAGGCACATCTTCCTAATTTGCCTCTTCCTCCTCTGCGGAGATCTTCTGTCTTCTCTCCTCCGTGCGGCGTCTTCTGGGTAATGGGTCACGCTGTGTTCTGGGAACTGTGTGTCCCAGAACACAGCGCGCCCCATTCACAAAGCGCTGCACGACTCGCGCAAGGAAACGATCAGTGAAGCCGCAAAATGGTGGCGCTGGGACCGGAGAGCCAAGGGACGGGTCAGCCTCGGGCGGCCGACATTGCGGACGCCCTGGACAGGTAAGTTTTTTTCTTTTTTAAACCAGCCCTCCTCTTTAAGTAGATTTTAATATATATGTCAGTCACGCTATATTTCTGATTATTCGAAATAGACAAATACCATGATGTATATACAATTTCTGTTTTATTCAATTAACAGCACATCTACCTCTGTACTATAAACTATTTATGTTCAGGTTTCACTAGAATGGAACCTTTTCCCCTGTTCGTTTTACTCTATGTAATGCACTTGAGAAAATTTATGTTGATTTTTCTTTGTAACCTTTTGGATAATTTTCAATAAATAAATAATTGAAAAAATAAATAAAAATCTTTAATAGACACCAAGCAAAACAGTTTCCAATGCTTTCTGTCATGGGAGTTTGCCTGCAGGGCTAGAAAAGAAGCAATATAACTCAGATGCCTCCATTAGTTCCAGGATGTCTCATTCATTTGTTCTCAAAATTAGTTCTATTTGATATATTGTCTGTAGTTCATTGAAGAAAATTCAAGAAATACATTTTTGACGGTAGTCAAGAGTTTGGCATGTTTAGAGTTTGTTTGAAATATTCAGCAGGTTTAACTCCCCTATGACCTATAAAATGTCCTATCCTAAACAAGCCTTTATTTATCCACCAACAGAATTGTTAAAGGGATTGGCTTGGAAGAAACAGTGGGTTATGCACCACAGGCGTATGTGGAGATTGGAGAGAGTGAGTTTTGAAAGTCACATCCCAGAGACACAGAAAGAGTGATAATGTGGGACTCATGATGTCTCTATGGTTATAAGGCAAAAGCCATAACAATTGATTGGATGTGGAGCAACCTGCAGCACCTCAAGCAAAATCCAGTCAGGTCTGTATGTCTTAGACCTGGGACAGCTGGGTTAGCTGCTGAGTTTGTTTTTATCTACAGATGCCATTTATCTGCATTGGCTAGTTTCTTTGTAAAGGTGAACTATACTGAATCTAAAGGTGGCTACAGATGGACCGGAAATTATTTTGATCCACCTATGTTGATTTATTGATTGTCTTTTGACGAATGGGACTGCTGGAAATTTTTCATTTGATTAGTGGGTACAGCACTGATTAATGTATTCTGACAGCACAGGAGTCCCGCTATCATAAGATAATAGCACAGTAGGTAGGATTCCTTTATTCACCTCATTTGTGTGAATGGTGGAATAATTATTTGTTTATTTTTCGATCAGCCCACTGGTTGATCAAAAAAAGGAAAGAAATTGCCAATCTATGCTCAGCCTAAAGCATTGGCTATACTTCCCCTGAGGGATAACAGGAGTGCAGTTTGTTCTGCACTCATGTGGCCTGTCTCCAGCAGACAGCGGGCTGAATTCCGCTGATGTCACAGAGCGGGTGCAGTTTTGGGCAAGATCGCAACAAGGATCTGTCCACATGCCTGTACCGGCACCCGGCATAGGCGCTCAGTGAGAAGCTGAGAGCCTGGGCTGGCCGCACCCACCCCTTCCGCAACCCAGCGCTCCAGAAAACGTGGGGGGGGGGCAGAGGGGCAGAGAGCCAGTGATTAATAGTCACCAGCTCTCTGCTCAGGGAGCTGTGAGATCAGCAGCAGCCACCTAGGTAAGCAAGATTCTTAAGAAAAAAAAAAAGATAAAAAAACAAACAAAACATGCATCTCTTTTAAGTGTAGATATTTTTTTATCAAGACCCAACACAGTGACAATGGCTAACTATGGTGTACTTCTATAGTGGTTACAGCAGACATTAACATTCTTTCCTCTAAAAATAGCAGTTATGAACTTCTTTGGTGGATCACCATGTACCAGCATATACCCAAAGAGCACAACATGCTAGTAGGTTAATTTAGGCATAAAAACTTTATTTACATGTCTCACCCACCCCTGAGATATTTTGCTTTAAAGTGATCCTTTACCAGTTAAAATATCTTTGTGAGACAATTTAAAATTCTACACAATGAGATAACAGTGACTGGGTACAATTAAAGAAAAAAAAAATCTTACCTTTCCTCTGGACATTCTTCCAAGTATTTCTCTACCCTTTTGTAGAGGGGGTACAGTCCTTCAATGTCCAACATGTCCAGCATCTGAGTCTGGAGGGTCTTGTATAAAATACATCCTTTAGGTAATCCTGTGGTCTCTGCCTTGTGTTTACCTGTTAAACATCATTCAATCTACTCAGTATACAAAATACTGTATTGATAATATATATATATATATATATATATACACACACACACACACACACACACACACACACACACACACACACACACACACACACAGCACTATTAAATGTTTCAAAGTGGTTTTAAAGTCAAATAATTTTTTGGTGCATCTTTTTAATGCATTTACTCCATCAAGATAAAAAAAAATTGTATTTTTATAACAGCTTACCTGTCAAATCCTTTTCTTTTGAGGTACATCATGGGACATAGAGCCTCAGTAATTACTGATGGGATGTCCCAGAGCAATGCTATTTGAGGGAAGGGGAATAACAACAAGTAGGGAGTAATCAGACCTGAGGATCTTATACCGCTGCCTGCAGCACACTGCGCTCCAAAGGCTATATCCTCATGTCTCCTCACATCCACCTGATAAAATCTGGTGAATGTATGGACTGAAGACCAGGCTGCGGCTTTATAGATTTGAGCCATAGAGGGCTGGTAATGCACTGCCCACAAAGCACGAATAGCCCTCGTGGAGTGTGCCTTGATCTGAACAGGCGGAACCTTCTGGTTCAAACCATAAGCTTGAATAATAACTTGTCAAATCCATTTAGCAATGGTACATTTCGATGCTGTCTGCCCTCTATTAGGACCTTCTGGAAACACAAACAAAACATCAGTTTTGTGAATCTGAGCCGTTGCTTCCGGATAGGCTTTGACTGCTCTCACTACATCCAAAGAATGTAGTGAATTTTCTTCCTTAGAACAGGGATCTGGAAAAAAGGAAGGCAGAACAATATCTTGGTTTAGATGAAAATCTGAAACCTCTTTCGGTAGAAAGCTAGGATGAGGGCATAAAACCACTCTATTCTTGTGCATGACTAAATAAGGCTCTTTGCAGGAAAGAGCTGCTAATTCTGATACTCTTCTAGCAGAAGAGATGGCTACCAGAAAAATGAACTTCCTTGTCAACAAGACCAAGGGAATTTGACTTATTGGTTCAAAAGATTGTTTCTGTAAAACTAACAGAACCAAATTCAAGTCCCAGGGGTATAGGGGCGCCTTAAAAGGATTAAGGCACGTTACCCCCTGTACAAAGCTTTGGACCAAAGAATGTGAAGCAAACGGATGTTGAAATAATATTGATAAGGCCGAGACCTAGCCCTTGATGGCACTCAAGGCCAGCTTAAATTCTAACCCCATTTGCAGAAAGTCAAGGATTCTACCTATGACATTTTCTGGGATGCCAACCCCTGAATTCACACCAGGCGACATAAGCTTTCCAGACTCTATGATGAATCCTTCTGGAAGCTGGGTTCCTTGCATTAATCAAGGTAGAAATCACAGGGCCTGAGAGCCCATGACTCTTCAGAACGTGGGTTTCAATAACCTGGACGTGACGGTAGGGTCTACGCGGAACCTACTGCCATTTTTACCATTTCTGCATACCAAGCTCTTCTGGGCCATGCTGGGAACACCAGAAGTACAGACTTCTTTTTCTGCCTGATCCTACGAAGAAGTCGTGGCAGTAGCAGAATAGTAGGGAATGCATGAATCAGTGAGAACTGATGCCAGAGTCACCAACGCATCTGTCCCGCATTCAAGTGGATCCCTTTTCACAAAGTTGCTAGATCTTGTTGTTGAACCTGGACGCAAAGAGATGTACACCCAGAAACCCCCATCTTTGGCATATGGCCAAGATGACGTCGGGATGAAGATTCCATTCTGCTGGGACTAACTGCCAGCGACTTAAGTAGTCCGCCTGCCAGTTCTCTAACCCCTGGAATGAAGATTGCCGATATGCACGGCGCATGCTTTTCCACCCAGATTAAAATCTGGTTTACTTCTCTTTGAGCTGCACGACTCCTGGTTCCTCCTTGGTAATTGATATAAGCTACTGCTGTGGCATTGTCAGACTGGATCCTGACAGGGCAACCTTGTAACCTGAGTGTCCAGACCTTCAGGGCTAGCAATGCCGCATGGATCTCCAGAATAATGATGGGTAAGGCCCTCTCAGTCTTGGACCATCTCCCTTGGACAGTTAACTGTTCCAGAACTGCTCCGCAACCTAAAAGACTGGCATGTGTTATTGCCACTCTACAGGTAACGGGTAAAAAGGATTTCCCTTTTTGCAGATTCTCGGGTATCAACCACCAACTGAGGCTCTGATGCACCGTAGGAGACAGATGCATTGGAAAATCTAACGCCTGAACCCTCTTGTTCCAGACAGACAGGATACTGTTTTGCAGCAGTCTCAAATGAAACTGAGCATTGGGAGCTACTTCAGATGAAGCCACCATCTTCCTCAGCAGCCTCATACAAAGGAGAATAGAAGGACCCTGCTTTGTCCTGACTACCTGAATCAGATCTTTTATGGCACTGATCTTTGCCTGGGGTAAAAATACCCTTTTCTGGGCTGTATCTATGACCAGACCCAAATACTCCAATCTTCTTACTGGGTTTAAAGATTTCTCTAAGTTGAGGACCCAGCATAGGTATTCCAGGTAGTTAAATGTGGTGACCAAGTTTTGGGCTACCGACCACTCTATCAAAAGCAGGTCATCTAGGTATGCTATTACTGTTATACCTCGGGCCCTTAAACTGGCCAGAGGAGGGGCCAAGATCTTTTTAAACACCCGAGGTGCAGTAGCTAGCCCGAAAGGCAGATCTAGAAACGGAAAGTGGCGTTCTTCTACCTTGAAACGCAGGTACTTTTGATGAGCAGGGAAAATAGGTACATGCAGGTACACATCCTTGATGCCTATTGATGCCAGAAGTTCTCCTCCTTGTAGGATGGAGACTACCGATCAAATCGATTCCATGCGAAAGGACCGTACCTTTAGGAATCAATTTAGATCTTTGAGATCTAGAATGGGTCTGACATCGCCATTTGGCTTTGGCACCGTAAAAAAGTTGGAATAAAACCCTAATCCCTGCTCTTGCGTGGGAACTACCACGATGACTTTGTGTGACAAAAGCTACTCCAACGCTAGAAAGATATACTTTTTCTTTTTTCTGGGTCTCTGGAAACATTTGATCTGAGGAAAAAAGGAGAGGGGAATTCTCTGAACTCTGCTTTGTAATCTAGAATTATTGTAGAGACCACCCATTTGTCCTGAAAATCCTCCTGCCAGAGCCTTGAGAATTGCAGCAGTCTTCCCCCCACCGAGCAAGCGGGACGCACCTACATAAGGAGGCTTTAGCATTTTGTCTTGTAGAGTTGTTCTCCCCACTTCTTTTGTCCCTGGGGTTGACTCTGAAATTTAGTTCTTGAGCCTGATGGAGGAGGCCATTGCGACTGCCTGGAGGCTAATGCTTCAGACACTGGGGAAAGAGCACGTTTAAAAGAGGGATGTTTACCATCCCCCAGGCTTGCTGTTCAGGTAAAACTTTGAGGACCTGTTTAACATGGTCTCTCAGGTATTGACAAACACTGATTGCTGCCACTGCAGGTTGAGCCACTGAACCTGCCAAGGAGAAACATTTATTTATTTATTTTTTAACAGGAATTCCATTTTCTTATCTGAGCGTTGTCAACAGGACAAGTCAGACTTTTATTTACGGAGGATATGGCGGCGTCAATTGCCGATATACCCCACATCTTTGTAAATTTTTCCACCATAGGATAAAGTGTTGAAAACTTTTTAGGAAGGAAAAAATGTTTATCTGGTTGATCCCACTCAGAATAAATAAGCTTTTCCAGTAAACAGGAAAGGCATGTGCAGTTTGAGGAGGTTTCAGTGAACCCAAATAAAGAGGAGGGTTCTTTAACTGACTCCAATACGAGCAACTTAAATGTGGAGTGGACCAATCAGGCAAGAATTTGAGGGTTCTTCTCCACTTGATTCCTCAGAAGAGGAGTCATCAGTTTGATCCCGATCCTCTGAGGGGGATTCCTCTCCTTTTTCCCCAGAGTTCCTCTGTTTGAGGGTCCTGAGTGGCAGAGGTGGACCTAGTGCGTTTTCTTCCACTGAGTGAAGATGTGATTAATGTCACTAGTCTTTCCTCTAATCAATTTAATGTTGAGGAAAAAAGCTCCTGAGTAATGTACACAGCGGCTGAAGTGCCAGAAGCGGTTACAGCTCCTGACCCCGACGGCTCACCCTGGCCAGCTTCCCCAGGTCCTTCAGGGGGAGGGGGTGCTGCAGAGGGGGGGTCCTCAGAACCTAAGGGAGATCTCTTAGAGCCCCTATTTTTCGGGGTACTTGTATTTCTTCTGCCCATATTGCCAAGCAACAAGGCAGTGGTACTACCGGAATGCATCGACTGCTGAGCAATGCAGTTCAGCAACTGCCGCTGCTACCAAGCCTCAGTCTGATACTTAAGTAAATGTTGCCTTGGGAATGCCTGTGTCTCCCACACTCACATGCACCCATCTGCTCTATGCCCCTCCATAGGCCATGTGCATCTGAAAAGAGTGCACTTTATGGCTTGTGTGTAGCCTGCGATGTGGGCGTCTAACCATGCCGACATCACATTAACGCTCCCACCCCCCTTGTCTTTTAAAAAAAGGCCACTTTCCCACGTGAGCCGAGGCTCTGATCCTCGGGACAAGCCTGGAGAGGAGGCTGGGGTGGAGGAGGGAAGAGGCCCAGTGGATGGGAAGTCGTCCTAATGGCGGCGAGCGGCAGGGGCGGGTGGTGTAGCATACTACCGCTTCCCTGTGCACAACCTAAGCCGTGGGGGGAGAATCCCTGTAGGAGAAAACCTCCCTACCCACATCCTACCTGGAGCATGGCTTGAAGGAGCGTACAGCATGGACACCGAGACACTGTGAACAAGCATGAAAAGTATGTGCTCTTGACATCCCCCGTGGCGACTATAGGCAAAGCATACATTTACTTAAAGGAGAAACCTATTAGAACTAGAAGAATTCTTAAGGAGTCTCCCTTACCTTATTCAGCTGCAGGGCTCTGTGTAACAGACCCAAGCTTCGCCTCTCAAGGTGGGCTCCGTTTAGAGAAAAACCTTCAGAGACTGGGGCCCCCTATGTATAGGGGGATCCACAGTTCTGGGCCTGTAAAGCACCCCGCCGGGGATATGGCTGAAAAAAAAACAAATACTGGATCCAGCTCTCTAACAAGAGAAGCGTTAATGGCTGCTATTGAATACTAGACTGTGTGGATGAATAGTTTCTACTGGATACAGAGCTGACATGTACACTAGCTATTTACACAATCATATTTAATATTTATCACATCAATTGTAGACATAGCGCAGCAGCTTCAATTATAGTTGTATTACAGCAAGTTATTTTGTATATACTGTACAGTTTTATATACAGTATTGTGTACAGTTAAGGTGGGTACACACTATATGAAAATTGAGTGACCGATCCAGGTTTCCTCGATGTTTCACAGCAAGTTGGAAGTCAGGATGGAAATAATGTACAAAAACTCTCGTACGACAAAGGCTTTTCTTTGTTGTTTATTGTTTCTGATCATGTCCTTTCGTATATGATTTTTCTTGTACGAAAACAGTACACATTAAACAAAAATCTTTCATTCTGTTCACATAAGAGAAAATTTTTTGGAGTTTGTCCCTTATGAAATTTTTGTTTGGAAAGTCAGAATAGGATGTCGAAAGTTGTGTTCAAAAGTTTTACAGAATTTTTCTTCTGATTTTCTTATAGTGTGCACCCTACATTACAATGGAACTGTAATGATATTGATGGCTTTCACATAATATACAAGATAATAAAAACACTCCTCATTGGAACAAAGTCTTTAGGGATGCATTCAAACCCTGCATTTAGCCTTAAATTGCTCACATACAGTACTGTGCAAAAGCTTTAGGCAGGTGTGAAGAATGCTGTAAAGTAGTAATGAGATATATATATTGTTTATTGTTTTAAATTTACAAAATTCAAAATCAGTGAACAGAAGAAAAATCAGAATCATATCAATATTTGGTATGACTACTCTTTGGCTTCAAACCAGCATCAACCATTGCACAACCATTGCACAACCATTGCACAACCATTGCACAACCATTGCACAACCATTGCACAACCATTGCACGGGCGGCACAGTGGTGTAGTGGTTAGCACTCTCACCTAGCAGCAAGAAGGGTCGCTGGTTCGAATCCCAACCACAACACTACCTGCCTGGAGTTTGCATGTTCTCCCTGTGCCTGCGTGGGTTTCCTCTGGGTACTCCAGTTTCCTCCCACACTCCAAAGACATGCAGGTAGGTTAATTGGCTTCTGTCCAAAAGTTGACCCTAGTATATGATTGGGGACCTTGGATTGTGGGCTCCTTGAGGGTAGGAACCTATGTGAGTGTGCAATTTGCAGGGATAGGGACAATTGCAGACACTCACTCAGGTTGAACTGGATGGACTGGTGTATTTATTCAACCTTGCTAACTTGGTAATTCATATACAGTAGAGCAATGAAAACCCATTAAACACAGAATGGCCAAAGCACATCTCTGTGCGACTCCACGTTTCCAAGAGCACTTGGAAGTACCTTTAAGCAACACGGCATAACAATGCAGTTATTAAATTCTATAGGAAACAACTTATAAGAACTGAAAGGGCCCTGTAGCAGGGTGGTACCTTGCCAGGATCCAGGTCTAATAAACAGCCAGTTCACCAATGAGTCAGCTGTGTTCTGGGCTTTAAGTAATCATCAGACCAAGGCTCTAGGCTCCCAGTTGGAGACAACTCCACCCTGCAGTTGGAGGTCTGGGCATGGGAGTCAGTTCACCTAGGAGAGAGAGGAGGAAACCAGTGTAGCATGAGGGTGCTGAGCGTCCGGTCTATGGGAGACAGACCAAGGCTCTAAAGTGTAAGACCTAAGCTGGAGAGCTGCGTTTCCAAGCCAGGAGGGCTGAAAATCATTTACTTTGGTAGCAGGACTGAAATACTGAATACCCCTGCAAGAGAATCTTCTGTGTTTGTTTTGAACTTTCTTTTAAATAAAAGTGGGCAAAACCAGCCCTGAAATTGATAAAAGCGAGTGGTGGAGTCCTTAAAGCGCTACACTTGGAGTGAACCCCTGACAGCCCTATCACAAAGGCTGTTTGATCAGATCTGTCTGAAAAACTGGCAGACCTGATGAGACCCTCCAGTCTCCTCTATGGAGCGGCGGATGTCAGAGGACATATGTCCACTAATACCTACTGCCATCTGATCCCGCCCAGAAAAAACAAACGGATGGCAGTCCTATTTTCCATTTGTCTGTTGGATCGGATGGAAATGGACAGGTGGTCTGTTTCCATCCTATTTCCCCATAGAGGAGAGCAGGACTGTGTCCGTGTCCACTCTGCACAGTGGAGCAGACACGGACCTGACATCTGCCTGTTCAGAGGGGATCAGCAGAACGAGCCGCCGCTGATGCAAGCAGAATCTGCTACACGGAGGGGCCCAACCCTTTCCATTATACTGCATCAGCAACGTCTCTCCCAGCCAAAGATTTCAAAGCAAACTGGGGTTTGAAGATGAAACCCCAGTGAAGACGCACACACTCTGTGGAGTTTGCAGCTAGACAGAAATGAAGCAAGGCAAAAGTGCATAGCTTGAACAGCAGTAGCTGGATACAGTAAGTATAAATTATTTTAAATTGTTTTAAAAGTTTTCTAACTGCTTTTTTTTAATTATTTACTTTTTTAACCTTGGTATTGTGGCTGTGTTGCAATGGTGGTTGTTTACCAGGTACTGGAGTAATTGTTATTGTACTTCTGAGGTGTTGAGTACTGGATGTTATCAATGAACATATGCAAGAGAAGTGAGCTATTATCCTAAATAAGTGCTGTATTTAAAAGTGGTAGCAACTCTGTAGAATTTTCTCTGTGGAGTTCGATCTTTGGGAGTACAGAAGGACAGAAGTGCATAGTTTGAACAGCAGTAGTCTGAAAACAGCAGAAGTTTGGAGACAGACAACTCTCTTTGGTTAGTACCCGTGTTTAAGTTTAAGTAAATCTGTTTTTAAATGTCTGTCTGCCATTTGTTTTTCGTGATACTTTTTGGAAGCTGGGATGCTGTCTCATTTGTATGCAGATTTCTAGTCCCCATGATGACATTGCTTGACTAAATTCCTTGGTTTGTGGCTTTCAGTTTGAGATCAGGAGGCTTTCTAAGCCAATTTGTTCTGTTGAGCAGCCTTGCAAAAAGCCACATCTTCGTTGAAGACCGAGCAGCAAAAAGGCAGTAGGACAACTGTTGGGTCAGGAAGAGTGAGGCCTTTGGACAACAAACATGTAGCTTTTGGTGTATAGTGTTCTTAGTGAGCTAGAAGCAGATACAAAAGTTGCAAACAAAACTGCGAGATTGGCAACTCTTCTCTTCATAAGGAGGTCCCTGAGAAAAAAATAGCTTTGCCAAAAGGAGCTCTTGTATCTGAGGTTGCAAACCAAGCAAGTGTTGTGGATAAGGCTCCAAAAAGTAATCTTCTTATTGATGATTCAACTGTAAAGGCCCGTACACACGGTCGGACTTTTTGACAACAAACATGCAAATTAGCTGTTTTGGAGCAACATCCGACTGTGTGTACGCTCCATCGGACAAACTTTTTCTGTTTTCATCGGACTTTTGTTGGCTGTGTGAACGGACAAACTTTCTGGCAACAAAAGTCAGATGGAGCAAAGTCCGACCGTGTGTACGCAAAAGCATCGGACTTTTGTACAAGGTACAACACGCATGCTCAGAACCAATGCAAAAGATCAGACTACAATACAGAAGTTCACCAAAGGTGGCGCTGGAGTCATTGAACGTCCTCTTTTGAAGCGGCGTCAGTACGTTGTGACATCATTACCTTCGTGTTTGTTGTCAAAAAGTCCGACTGTGTGTATGCAATACAAACTTGTGGACCACGCTCTTTGTACAAAAGTCCACGGGAAAGTTTGTACAAAGTCCGATCGTGTGTATGGGGCTTAAGAAATGTTTCTTCAGGAAATCACATGGAAGTGTCAAAAGGAACTTAGGAGTTTACGTGGTGCTACTGTTAGAAGAGATAAAAGGCACATTTTAAAAATTGGCTAACAAGCTAGTGAAGGGTGTAATGTTGATATTGTTGTGCACCTTGGCACACATGATTTGTCCCAGAATGATGTGCGTGCTGTACAGAAGGATTTTCAGAATTTGTGCCAGGAGATTATAGGAGATTCAAGGAAACAGGATGTGTAGCTGATAGAAAAGTGTATAAAAAAAAAAGTATAAAAATAGACAAAAAAATAGACAAAAGGAGGCCAGACACATTTTACTGCCAAAGCACAGAAAAAAAAAAAAAAAAAAAAACCTTTTTAGGTACATCAACGATAGAAGGAAAAAATACAAATGGGATCACTCAAATGAAAACTGGACACAACACTTATGTTGAGGGAGACCTGGATGTACCAGACCATTTAAACTTTTACTTCTGTTTAGTCTTCTCAGAAATAAATTGCACTCGCAATAACAAATTGGGAAATCATATTGGTTCTAGTAATGAAAACTCATTTTTGAGAATTTCAGGAGACAGAATTGGCAGAGGTTCTGGCTCAGTTAAAGCTTAACCCCTTCCCACCGAGAGTACGCATATGTGCATACTTGGCTTCCGGGGGTTATACCGGAATGATGCCCACACCTGCAGGCATCATCCCGGTACCGTTTTTCACAGTGGGCGATCGGCTATCCAGCCACAATAACCGATGCGGCTAAAATCCGCTCGGCTGTTATGCCGGAGGAGCGAGAGGGGACAATTTAATAATTTTAAAATAAATAAAAAATAATAATTAAAGCGCCCCCCGTCCCTGCGAGCTCGCAAAGCAAACGCATACGGAAGTCGCGCCCGCATATGTAAACGGTGTTCAAATCACACATGTGAGGTATCGCCGCGATCGTCAGAGCACTAGACCTCCTCTGTAACTCTAACCTGGTAGCCATAAAAAAAATGAAAGCTTCGCCTATTGAGATTTTTAGGTACCGTAGTTTGTCGTCATTCCACGAGTGCGTGCAATTATAAAGTGTGACATGTTTGGTATCGGTTTACTTGGCGTAACATTATCTTTCACATTATGCAAAAAAATTCGGCTAATTTTACGGTTTAGTTTTTTTTAAATTCATGAAAGTGTCCCTTTTCCAAAAAGGTGGGTTTAAAACAACGCTGCGCAAATACCGTGTGACATAAAATATTGCAACAATTGCCATTTTATTCTCTAGAGTCTCTGCTAAAAAAATATATATCATGTTTGGGGGTTCCAAGTAATTTTCTAGCAAAAAACGTGGATTTTAACTTGTAAACACCAAATGGCAAAAATAGGCTTAGTCATGAAAGGGTTAATAAAGCAATGGGCTCTAATGGTATTCATCCCAAAGTTCTAAGGAAACTTTGAGGTATAGTTGTTGGACCATTAAAGTGGATGTAAACCCCCCAAAATTGTTTTTAATTAAGGCTTGTACCTTGTTGATTATAGGATGTAATTTCATCTTTGCCCAGTCTTGCCGTGAACAGTTAATCCAGCTCTGAACAATTCTCTTATCTTTTCTCAGTAAGATAAAAATGGACACACAGAAATAGGTGTCTGTTTCTTTCCCCTAGCTGTGACTGACAGGTGATTTCCTTATCGCATGCACAAGCGTGAGTGAGGAATTCTGTGTACTTCACATCCCCCTCCTTTCATCTCCAGCTCTCCCAGGATTGGCTGCTCCACACCTCAGCATGATAGGGCATGCTGAAGTCATGTGGTGCCTTTCCTGGATTTTGACTGGATGTTAGTGATCATGGGGCATAATCCACAAGACCAGCTGAAGTCCAGTGTAAGAAATATTGATGCCTGGTCAAAGGGAGTGTAGATGTGGGCGGGGAGTCTACTGACATCATGACTACGCCCACCGAGTGCCGGACAACAGACCCCACCACAGAATCTGGAGTATTACAGGGCTACAAATAACTAAAGGGCAGAATTTTGACAGGTAAGGACACATGCAGGAGGCATGCATATCCTTATAGATAAGCACTATGAAAGTAATTTAGAAATGATAAGAGTGGGTTTACATTCACTTTAACAGATTTTTTTTTTTGGTTTACAAACATTCTATTGATATGTTTAGGCAAGAACAAAATATATAGTATTAAATGTAAAGTCAGTCAGCGCAACACAATACCTTCTGTTTAAAATATAAATAACAAAGCTGCTGGACACTAAAGGCAAATATAACAAAAACCTCAAATAAACATCATAAACAAAGTAGCACAGTGCTAACAAAGCCCCCTACTCATTATACATAAAGTCTCTCGAGATAAACGAGAAATATCATAGAAAAAGTTATTGAGGAAACTCTGATAGTAGTGGTCAACAGTAATATATTCCTCTCGGTTGGTGAAGATGCATGCAGATATCCTTGGCCATCAACAAACTCAGTGCTCCCACTACCAAACAGCCAAACCGCTCACCTTAGAGTATAGACTTCTGACTGAACAGATAGGTCAAACAGAGCATTCGCCACTACCAGTGGTCATACACCAGAGTTCAGGTAGGTCAGATAGATGAAACTCAGCTCCTTGGATATTGTGGCACTGTCGTCAATGGTAGCTCAGATTCCCCAAATAGATATCATGGAATAAGAAAATATATATAGTGCAGACCGTATAGATAAAAAACGGATTTATTACTAATAAACAGGTACTCACATACAGAGCACTACACCTAGTGCTGGATTATAAACATGGACAAAAATGTGTCTGTGCCTGGCTGTGCTATGTTTGTAGTGACGCCGGAGACACAGCTCAGTCTGAGCGGGGGACATAAAGAGGTAAAGACCTCAAATAAAATAGCATCTTTGGGAGGATTGACATTTTTACTGCTTGTATTCGGCCCAGAAATTATATACGGTATGAGGACCACAGGGTAAGTAATTGTTTTATAGTAGAAAAGGCTTATGGATGGTTATGTGTGTACATCAATTTAACCACTTCAATACCCAGCCATAGTCAAATGGGATCTCCCATCCTGGGTGGGCATCATATGACGTCCTCGGCTCTCTGCCACTACTGGGGGCCCACAGAACGGCGATCCGGTGTGTCCCTGGGGACACAGCCATTTCCCCGATGGGGGTACTGAAGATCCAGCCAGTGCGGCATATTAGGGTTGCAACGGATCAAAAAACTCACGGATCGGATCGTTCCTCGGATCCGAGTCATGGATCGGATCATTTTTCGGATCAGCAAATAATAATTTAATTAGCAAAAACCTGTGAAAATTCCACCACCATATAGTCCCCACTGTAATAATGGCTGAGTATGGTTGGGTACGGCTGAGCATCGCAGAGTATGGCTGGGTATGGCAGAGTATGGCTGGGTATGGCAGAGTGTGGCTGGGTATGGCAGAGTATTGGCTGGGTATTGCTGGGTATTGCAGAATATTGGCAGGGTATTGGCAGGGTATGGAGGGATGGCTGCTTCCATCCGATCTCTCCCCCTCCATTGTACAGATTAGTACAGAGAGGGGAGAGAGGAACCGGCGTCATGACATGACGCCGGTTTGTTTACAAGTGATCGTTCCATCAGAGCGATCACATTGTAAGCGGCCTGGGCGTAGAAAGATGGCCGCCGCTTCGGAGCTAGGCCGAAGCCGCAGCCTTTCCTAAGGCCGAGACCGCGGAGCGCTCCGCGGATCACGGCATGTGCCGATCAGAGCAGGGTGACCCGTTTGGATCACGGATCAGTGACGATCCGTTGCACCCCTACTGCATATGTATATCCGGGAAGCGGCGTACACAGTGCACCTGCGCGCTCCCGGGGACTAGCTGTGCAGTGATCAGGGCTGAGGCTGGCTGAAGCTTTTCGCTTAGATACAGCCCAGATCAGTGTAAAAAGCCAATGAAATTGGCTATTTAGTGACTGACTGTGTCCAATGACAGCCTGTCACTAAATGTAAACAAAAGGTGTGTGTAACTCCTGTTGCTGGGTTCTCCTCTTCATACACCGATCCAGTGTGAGGAGGAGATCAGCTAACAGTGAGTTACCATTACTGTACCCCAGTATATGTTTTACTGTGCCCAGATTGCCCCCCCAAAATAAAGAGTACCTGCCCCCAGAGTACCTGCCACCTCACCATCTGCCACCAGAGTACCTGCCACCAGAGTACCTGCCACCTCACCATCTGCCACCAGAGTACCTGCCACCAGAGTACCCGCCACCTCACCACCAGAGTACCTGCCACCTCACCATCTGCCACCAGAGTACCCATAACCTCACCACCTGCCACCAAAGTACTACCAGAGTACCCACCACCAGAGTACCCGCCACCTCACCACCTGCCACCAGAGTACCTACAGCCACTATGTCCAGTAAGGTGTACACCCCAGAAGAGGCATACCTAATACTCAGTCTGACCGATGAGAGCAACAGGGAGCTCTCACTGCTCAGTTCTGTTTCAGATTCTGTTTCGGAATATGAGCCCCCTGAAGGCAGCACATCAGGATCCGAATTGGAGGAGGAAGCAGTCCATCCTAAAAGAAGACAGTCTGAACACCAGGCAGCTACCAGCAGTGCCAACAGCGGTAGACCCCAGGAGGAGAGGCAGGGTACAAGCGCTGCTAGACCCCAGGAGGAAAGGCCCAGTGCACGCCACAGAATTAGGGCCCAAACCCAGCTTCCAGAAGGCTTGGCAAACCCATTGTGGCTGCCTTCTACCACAGGGTCAGCCACGATCCCCCTTTTACAGCACAGCCAGGTGTGCAGGTCAACACTGCGGGTTTTTCAGAAATTTATTTTTTTAATTTATTTTTCCCTGACGAATTGGTTCAAGGCATCGTGGACAAATGCATACAAAATAAAAAAATATATTTTTCTCTCCAACACTCTGTGGTCTGTGTCTGCATGTGCACTGCCAGGTTGTTGGACCAATTGTTTTGCCTTATTCCCTCCGGGAGCTGCGATGCTTTCTCTGCGCCCCTCCCTCTGGTCCCCCCCACCTGATTTTTGTTGGGTGCGGGGACCTGGGCGGGGCTGTCCGTCCTAGCATCGGCGTCACGCTGCCCCTTGTGCGGTCTATGTTTCACTGACACAGGCAGGTGCCACCATCTTGGCTGACGGTGGGATGGGCATTTGGGGTCCAGTGAGCGGTTTCTGCCCTGACTCTGGTGCCCGTTCTAAGTGTCATGCCTTGTGTGACGCTGGGTAGGGTCCGATTGTTACACAGGGATCATCCAAATAGCCTTTTTTTTTTCTCCTTCACTCACAGCCAGTTCTCACATTGACACATAATTTGTGCAGCCTGCACCTTTCACTATTGGTATACACGCCCATTGGGTGGGGTCCGCTCATTACACAGAGCATTTAAATATACTTCTTTCATTCAGTCAGTCAGTCCTTTGACTGATACACTTCTTGTGCAGTCTGCACCAGACATCGCTGGCTTTTACTCCTATATTGGAAACACTAGGTAACTACCACTATGACACTTATTTCATATATGGTTTTAATCCCAGAATTGTATTATATTTTCTGGGGATCTATGCTGTTTTGATCAGTTCACATCCATTTTAGTTGGGCTCCTTTCTTTGATTAGTTCACATTTTTATATCTTTAGCACCATTTGGGGTATTTATGTTTTTTATTGTTCCACATTGGTTACATTGTTCCAGACACACTGTTATGCCTATAATCATGTTCCCTGTGTTCCTATTGGACCCTACTACCACAGCTTCCGGAACAGGCATTCCTTTCGGCCCTAGCACCCCGGCGGTGTGTTTGTTTCACACTAAGCAGATACGTAAGACCGCGGTCATGGGAGCTACTCGCACGCAAGGCGGGCAGGTAATCCTCGCCCACAACCACCGAATGAAGAGGGGACTGGCTGATCCCTTACATACAATCTGCTAACACACCCAGCTCAGCGTTTCCATTTTTTTTTTTTTCATATGGAACGTAGGGTCAAATTGCCTTTATTGTTATCCATGGGTGACATGCCAGGAACAACGTTTAACGGGCCTAAAATCTGAGATGCCTCTGGCTAAGCAACCAGTTTACATTTGTTCACCCAGGACCAAAGGCCTCCCTTATGCTACAAATGTTCCACACAAGTGTTTTTTTTTTTTTTGCGTTGTGTGTTTTTTTTTTTTTTCCCCAGACTCAGTGTTATGCCTACTGTCCTCATTTTTAGAATAACACCTTCACATTGGTATACTCCGAACGTCCTGTTGGAGCAGCGGTTACCAGGCTATACCTAAGGGCGGTGGCCCTTTCTGGGGTTGAGCTCAGATGCCGTATATCCCTATATCGATGGCATTTTGATGACTTTCTCCCCCCCACCCCGGGCTCGGAATATTTCACCAACGAGGGAATAGCGGTAGCTTGCTCTTATAACCACGACTTACCAGTATACTGTCGGCTACAATCACTTAAAGTTGTTATAATGTTTATAATGTTCATACGAGTGGGTAGGTCTGGGAGCAGATATATATATGTGGGTATTTGTGTATACATGTACATGATCTTTTAACCAATGCCTTACCTTAGAGTTGAAATTGAAAGGGGCTTTGGGATGTTCAGTTTTACAAGTGGAACCGGGTTGTCCCACCCCGGGGGGGTCCCGGCGCCATGCGGCATCCCGATTTGGGTGTCGTCGTGCCAGGCCGCCTCGGGACTGGTGCATTGGATCAGTGCTAATCCCCAGCATGCCCATGGGGGTACCCAGTTTGTTGCTGCTGCAACTACTTTGTGATCTTGGCTTGTGGATCCGTCTTCACCATTTCAATATTATTCTTCCTTTTTTTTTTCTTCTCTTCCCGGGTTACTTTAGTGCCTTAATACGTACGATTATGATGGCTGTGGGGGCTCCAATGGCCGGGGCCCAGAACTAAGCAGTGCCTTACTGCTCCCCACACTAGGAACACTCTGCCCTGGTGGCAGTAGTTTCTCTCTGCGGAGCCTACATCCCTGGCTAGATCTCTTCTTACCTTTTTAACCTTTACTCTTCCTTACTTCTCTTCTTCACCCTTTTTTCTTTTTTTTTATTATTTCTTTTTTTTTCCTCCTCTCTCTCTCACACCCCGGGAGTCAGGGCGAGTGGACATAAAGTGTGGCAACATGACTGTCAAGTTTCTCTCATGGAACATTAAGGGATTGAACTCCCCAGAGCACATTGAATTTCTCCAAGTGACTCACTTTAGGGCAGACAAGATCCCCAAACTAACAAACAAACACTTCACGACGGCTTATCATAGTCCATCCTCATCCTCTAAGTCGAAAGGGGCGAGCATACTCATCTCTAAGTCCCTCCACTGGCAATATATTGACGAGTACCGAGACCTAGAGGGCAGATTCCTGCTGCTAAAGGGGAAAATGTATTCCCGGACCTTCACTCTTGCGAACATATACCTCCCGAACTCCAACCCATTTCCCACCCTTGAGGCTTTTTTGTCCACCCTCGATTCCTTCCTTGAGGGAACCCTTGTCCTAGGAGGTGACTTTAACTTGACTTTGGACCCTCACAAAGACTCCTCCTCGAACTTGTCTTCCCTTCCAAGGGGAACTCGACCTCTCAAAGATCTTTTACACTCACATCAGCTAGTCGACATCTGGAGAATAGTCCATCCACAAGAGCGGGACTACACCTTTTACTCTGCCGTCCATGGGTCTTACTCCAGAATTTACCTTTTTCTCCTAAAACACTCAACAATTCCCCTGGTCAACAAGACAGATATAGGTCACATTGCACTCTCCGACCATGCCCCAATCTTGCTGGAATTGGCTATCTCGCAAGCGTCCCCTAGGACCTCTACGTGGCGCCTTAATGAGGCGCTCCTAAAAGATCCCGAAATTGCCGCAGACATCCTTAGAGAACTTAAGTCTTACTTCTCTATCAATGTTGACTCTGACTAACCCAGCCTCAGTGTGGTCAGCGCACAAGTGCTTTATCAGAGGCATTCTAATCAAACAAGGCCTCACTAAAACCCTGTCTGACCTCCTGGCACAACTTTGGACTGTCAACACAAGACTCAACCAGATAATGGCACGGAGGCGGAACTGGCCCGGCTCCGGGAGGCTATTCGAGATCATTCCATGTACGAAGCGAAACATGTTGTTAGGACCTGGGCTTGAACCTGGGACCTCTGGTGTGTCTGGCAGTGACTCTGCTTGCTGAGCCACCTGGAATGCTGGACAGCTCCTTGGACAGCTCCTTGGACAATTCCTTTAGTGATCTTGTCTTGAATCTTGTTTGCCTTGAACCTTGAACCCTTTGCTCCTCCCATGAACTTCCTGATATAAGCCATGTCTCTGCACTTCCTCCTTGCCAGAATATTGTGCCTTCACCAGCCAATATCTTGCTTCTATCTCTCCTGCTGCCGACCGTATCCTCGCTACCTTTCGTTACCGACATTTGGCTTGCTCCTGGACTACGCTTCTGCTGAATCCCAACCTGCAACTATTGGTTACCCACTTTTGGCTTGTTTCTCAACTACGCTTCTGCTTGATCTCTACCTGCTATATCTGCTACCAGACCCCCCGGCTTGCTCACCTCCTGGTGGGGCTATCCTGAGGACCGCGACCTGGCACTAACACGCAGCCAAGCCCATCTCCACCTTTGGGAGCTCTGGTGAATACCGGTTAGTGCTTAGACCCCGCACCTCAGGTGAACCCGTGCCATCAGCCAGGGTGACCTGTGTGAATATCTGCTCTGCTGCTATAGCTACTGGTCTCTGAGCCTGGCTCCAGATCGTGACAGAATATTCTGGCCAAAAACATGGAGGCCGTTGTAGCAGCTGCCGTGGCTCCTCTCAGGGTTCAAATCGCTGAGTTACAGGCATTTGGTGTTGACTACCAGGAAAAAAAGAGTTAAAAATTGAAGTGAAAGGTCTACAAGAGGAAATCCTTGATCTACACAAACAATTGCGGGATTTTCATGCCCGAGATACTGCTGCCATAGAAACTAATGCACGAATGCCCCTACCACTCAAGTTTAGCGGAGACGGCCGCCATTATAGAGGATTCCTTAATCAATGTTGTATATACTTTCAGATGCAACCTGCTGCATTCACTTCTGACAGGAAAAAGGTGCTGTTTATTATCAACCTCCTGACTGAGGAAGCCTTAGCCTGGGCCTCCACTTATGTGGAGAAAGATGATGTCATCCTGGATAATTTTGATTCTTTTGTGACTGCGATGAACCAAGTTTTCGATGATCCTAACCGCTGTGCTACTGCTGAGGCAAAATTGCACAATTTACGTCAGGGAAGACGCTCTGTTGCAGAGTACACAACTGAATTCCGACGTTGGATCTCAGATACCAATTGGAATCCAGCAGCACAGAAGAGTCAGTTCCGTCAAGGACTCTCGGAACAAGTAAAAGATGAGCTTGCCAGAGTAGTAAGTCCTGATGACCTTGAAGCTTTTATTAAATTATGTATTCGAATTGATCAGAGACTTAGTGAAAGGAGAAAGGAGAGACTGGGAATCCTAGGCAGTAATGGTGGCATGCGTTTTTCTACTACTCAGTATCCTCCTAAGGGTCCAAGAGTTTTTCCTGATTCTGACACTCCTGAACCTATGCAGGTGGATGCTATTAAAAGATCTATTACTACTCAGGAGAAAGAAAGACGAAGTTCAGAAAACGTATGTCTTTATTGTGGAGACTCTGGACATTACGCAGTTAATTGTCCCAATAAATTTAAAAGAACAATTGCAGCAATGGATGTTACAGTATCTGAACAAATAAACTCAATTTCTCAGTCCATCTCTCCTTTGATTCAGGAAGCAAATAAAGTTAATTCTTTATCAACTCATTTTGTCATCCCTATAAAGCTTATTGTTGAAAGCAATGAAATACCTTGCTCTGCTATGCTGGACTCAGGGGCTGGGGGAAACTTCGTCGACATCGAATTTGCCCAAAGTAATAACATTCAAATAAGAAATAAACTTGCCCCAATTGATATGGAAACTGTGGATGGCTCACCTTTGACTTCAGGCCCTGTTACCCACGAGACAATCCCACTTAAACTCCTAATTGAAACTGACCATCAGGAGACTATCAGCTTTGAGCTGATTACATCACCCAAGTTCCCTATTATCCTGGGCATTCCTTGGTTCTCTATCCATAATCCCTCCATCAACTGGGAGACACGTTCTTTAAGCTTTACATCTGACCATTGCAAGAAACATTGCAAAGAATCTTATCAAATAAGCCCTCCACCAACCCAAGATTTACAAGCAGTTTTGGCAACTATCCAGTCATATGACAAGCTACCTCCACAATATCTTGAGTTTCGGGACGTTTGTGATAAAAAGAACGCAGATCAGCTGTCCCATTGAATTGCTTCCAGGGGCAGAAATACCATTTGGTCGCCTTTATTCTTTATCAGAACCTGAACTGAAAGTGCTCAGGGAGTGGATTAATGAGAATCTTGAGAAGGGTTTTATCAGACACTCAACCTCTCCTGCTGGCGCAGCCTTATTCTTCGTGACGAAAAAGGACTCCACCCTGCGTCCGTGTATTGACTACAGAGATTTAAATAAGATCACAATTAAGAATCGCTATCCACTCCCACTGATTCCAGAAATGCTTGAGAGACTCCGCTCTGCCAAGCTCTTTACCAAATTAGATTTACGGGGGGCATACAACCTTGTCCGCATTCGTTCTGGTGATGAATGGAAAACTGCTTTCAGAACCAGATATGGACATTTTGAGTCTTTGGTCATGCCCTTTGGGCTTTGCAATGCTCCTGCAACTTTTCAACATTTTATTAATGATGCTTTTCGAGATTTGCTTGATCAGTTTGTAATAGCATATTTGGATGACATTCTCATTTTCTCTGATACTTTGGAAGAACACCGCAAGCATGTCTGTATTGTTTTCGAGAGATTAAGGCGAAATCAACTTTACATAAAATTAGAGAAATGCGAGTTTGAGCAAACTCAGATCCAGTTCTTGGGATACATAATCTCTTCTGAAGGGGTAAGCATGGATCCCGATAAGATCAAAGCTGTGGTGGATTGGCCCGCCCCTAAGAATGTTAAAGAGATACAGCGATTTGTTGGATTTGCCAACTTTTACAGAAGATTTATAAGGAATTTCTCTAGGGTAATTGCTCCAATCACACAGTTGACAAAGAAAGGGGTGCCCTTTTTGTGGTCACCTGAGGCACAGGCTGCCTTTAGTAAACTGAAAACTCTCTTCACTTCTGCACCAATACTGGTACATCCAGATCCAGAACTACCTTTCATCGTAGAAGTTGATGATTCTAATTCTGCTGTGGGAGCTATCCTTTCTCAGCGAATGGGAGAAAAAATGCAGCTTCATCCTTGTGCTTATTTCTCTCGACTGATGTCTTCAGCCGAGATGAATTATGACATTGGAAACAAGGAGCTGCTGGCAATTAAGGAAGCATTTTCTGAGTGGAGGCATCTGCTGGAAGGAGCTAAGCACCCTGTAACCGTTCTCACCGATCATAAAAATTTAGAATTTATTAGGTCTGCTAAAAGGTTGTCATCTAGACAAGCACGTTGGACCCTTTTCTTTTCCAGGTTTAATTTTGTTATTTCATACCGCCCTGGGTCAAGGAATGGTAAGGCTGATGCCCTATCACGGATGTTGTCTGGGCCTCTCCAGGAAAGCACCTCTGAATGTACAATCCTGCCTCAAAAGAACTTTCTAGGGGCCATGAGTTCAAAGACATTTCTTAATCTTCTCAAGGAGGGGTATGAGAATGACCCACTTCTTAATAATCCTCCTAAGGACATTAACCTCAAGTACAACAATGGTTTTTGGACTCAAGCGCATTGCCTCTATGTATCTGAATCAGTTCGGGTAGAAGCCCTCAGGTTGGTACATGACTCTAAGCTTGCTGGTCATTTTGGGGTTTCTAAAACAGAAGAACTCTTATCACGTTCCTTTTGGTGGCCTGGGTACAAGAAAGATGTTAAGAGTTATGTGGCTTCATGTCTAACCTGTGCTCGAAATAAGACACCTCGATCTTCTCCTCTGGGGTTACTTCTACCACTACCTGTTCCATCAAGACCATGGGGGTCAATTTCTATGGACTTTGTGGTTGACCTTCCTCTTTCAAAAGGGATGACCACCATTCTGGTAGGCGTTGACCGTCTCACTAAGATGGCTCATTTTATTCCAGTTAAAGGGGTACCCTCCGCCGAACATACTGCTGAGGTAATGGTTAGAGAAGTTTTTAAACTTCATGGAATTCCTGATGATGTGGTGTCTGACAGAGGGGTACAGTTTACCTCAAAATTTTGGACAGCTCCTTGGACAATTCCTTTAGTGATCTTGTCTTGAATCTTGTTTGCCTTGAACCTTAAACCCTTTGCTCCTCCCATGAACTTCCTGATATAAGCCATGTCTCTGCACTTCCTCCTTGCCAGAATATTGTGCCTTCACCAGCCAATATCTTGCTTCTATCTCTCCTGCTGCCGACCGTATCCTCGCTACCTTTCGTTACCGACATTTGGCTTGCTCCTGGACTACGCTTCTGCTGAATCCCAACCTGCAACTATTGGTTACCGACTTTTGGCTTGTTTCTCAACTACGCTTCTGCTTGATCTCTACCTGCTATATCTGCTACCAGACCCCGGCTTGCTCACCTCCTGGTGGGGCTATCCTGAGGACCGCGACCTGGCACTAACACGCAGCCAAGCCCATCTCCACCTTTGGGAGCTCTGGTGAATACCGGTTAGTGCTTAGACCCCGCACCTCAGGTGAACCAGTTCCATCAGCCAGGGTGACCTGTGTGAATATCTGCTATGCTGCTATAGCTACTGGTCTCCGAGCCTGACTCCAGATCGTGACACATGTACTATTAAAAGCCCGTCGTTCATTCTATGAATATGGTGACAAATGTGGCCGTCTACTAGCCAATGCTTTACGAGCCAAGCATTCTCAGACGTACGTCACCGCTCTTCTTTCATCATCGGGCTCCAAAATTCATTCTTCCCCAGAACTAGCGGAGACTTTCCACGCCTTTTACTCCAATTTATATAATTTGGACACACTGTCCACCTCCCGGCCGAGGCCCCAAAACGCTCCAGATATCCGCAATTACCTTCAAGAAACCGACCTCCCTACGCTGACAATAGAGGAGCGAGAAGAACTGTCTCTACGGAGGAATTCACATCCGCCATAGCAGACACTCAGTACGGTAAGGCTCCCGGACCTGACGGATTCACCCTCCTTTACTACAAAATGTACCAGGACTTTCTGGCGCCTTCCTTCCTTGCGGCCTTCAATGCTGTGAACGAAGGACACAGCCTCCCTACAAACATGCTGCGTGCTTCTATATCTGTGATCCCTAAACCAGACAAGGACCCACTACTATGCGCCAGTTATAGGCCCATTTCACTTCTGAACTGTGATGTGAAACTATTCACTAAAATCCTTGCCTCTAGGATGAATGCCTTATTACCGCGCCTCATTGTAACAGATCAAGTCGGTTTTATCCAGACTAGAGAGGCTAAAGATAACACCATTCGGACACTAAATATTATAGAAAAAGCAAAACAATCCCATGTGCCCCTGCTGCTCCTATCCACAGATGCTGAGAAGGCCTTTGACAGGGTGGACTGGTCTTTTCTCCAGGAGACACTTAAATTAATAGGAATGCTAGATCCCATCCTGTCATGGATATCGGCCATCTATGATAATCCCACAGCAACAGTCAGGGTAAATGGATATGATTCCTGCCCTTTTCCTATCTCGAATGGCACCAGACAGGGCTGCCCCCTGTCCCCAATGCTATTCGTCCTTTCCCTGGAACCTTTTTTACACCATATCCGAGGCAATCAGTCCATTAGAGGCATTCAACCAGGCAAATCTCAACACAAAGTTGCTGCATATGCTGATGACCTTTTATTTTACATTTCTGAGCCCCTTACCTCCCTACCCTCCCTGTTGCAGGAGCTGAGGCGCTACGGGACCCTCTCTAACTTTAAAGTTAATCTACAAAAATCAGAAGCCCTGAATATTTCCATATCAGACTCTACCATCTCCAATCTACGCCCCTTCTTCCCGTTCAAATGGGCTACTCACTCAATTAAATACCTGGGTACAAAAATTCCTGCAAATTTGCATGATGTTTTTACCCTCAACTACAAGCCCCTCTTGTCTACGCTCACTGCTGACCTTAAAAAGTGGGACTCGCTGGTCCTTTCCTGGTTCGGCCGTTGTAATGTACTGAAAATGAATACAATGCCCAGACTTCTGTACATATTGCAGGCTCTGCCCATCAATATACCTCAGACGTTCTTTCACGCTGTGTGCTCAATATTTATCAGATTCATCTGGCGCGGTAAACGCCCACGTCTTGGCAGAGCGTTGCTACTACGACCAAAGACCAAGGGCGGACTCGGATTTCCGGATCCTGCTCTATACTACACAGCAGCACACATGACCAGGGTGGTGGACTGGTGTCGGCACAGCGACTCGAAAATCTGGGTGTTGCTGGAACGGGAGGCGGCTCGAGCCCCACTCGCAGGCCTACCTTGGGTAGGGAAAACTTCTGCCACCCACTTGACTATTCACCCACTGATTGTACCAACTCTTATGGAACTGAAAAGGTTCTTCCATTTATCTTCACTAAGAAATTTTCCATCCCCAATGACGCCACTTGTCGGGCACCCGGACTTTATACCTGGCCTCACTGACCCTTTTTTTCTCTTGCGGGCCCCGCAGGGACTCATGAGAGCCTCTTCGCTATTGGGTTCTTCCGGTTGGCTCACTACGGAGAATTTGCTCGGTGGTCTGGCCCCTTCCTCATTAGATCGCTGGAAGATTAATCAACTATCTCACTTCCTCGGTTCTCTGCCCAAACCAACCCATTTTGGCAGAAAGCTCCACCCTTTTGAGGAAATATGTTTGGGTGAGGGACCGATTCGGAGGTCCTTGTCAACCTCCTACAAATCCTTACTAGACCTTCACGCCACTGAAGACCCCCCATTCTTAGCAAAATGGGAGAGGGACTTGCAAGTCACCTTCACAGAACCCCAAAAGGATCGTATTCTCTTTTTCGCACAGAAATCTTCTCTATGCAGCAAATACCAAGAGACTATGTATAAAGTAGTGAGGCGTTGGTATAGAACCCCTTCCGTGCTTGCTAAGATATTCCCTCTGCAAACTCTTACATATTTTCTGGGATTGCCCTGTGCTCCAAACTTTCTGGCAGCCAGTGCTCAAGCTCATACAGAAACTCACAGACGTCTCCCTACATGATAACCCAGCTGCGGTCCTCCTCAACCTTACCCCCCTATCAAGGAAATGTTATCATAAATACCTTCTCAAACATCTCCTTAATGCTGCACGGGCAAGCATCCCCACCCCTATGGAAACAACAGTGTGCGCCAACGGTGGCCCAATGGTTCGTGAGAGTGAAGGATATTGAGCAAACGGAAGATATGACCTCTGCCTTGCAGGATAAGTCAGAGGAACATAAGTCCAGATGGTTCTACTGGGATCTGTTTCGCTTCTCTGACGAGTTCCACCAATACATGCTAGGATCCACTACCTAGGATCCCCACCGCCTGTCCAGTACTATCGATCTTGACTCCCCGGGGGTGACCCCCACCCTGTCTGTCCCCCCCCCCTCTTTTTAGTATATTTTTTTTCCTCTCTCTTTCTTTCTTATCTTTCTCTCTCGTTTCCATCTCTCCTTTTTCAATTAAAACACAAAAAGTGATGGGCACAGAAGCTTCTATCCACCCTGTATTAGACTTCAACTAGTGATATGGGCCAGACTGCATGGCCTCATTCACTTACGTGCTTTTATTTTGTATAGTTGATTTGCTGGATACGCTTACAATAGCCTATATGCAGTGTCTATATGCAATGTGAAGTTGTCTTATTGTTTGTACCTGTGTAATTTAAAATAAAGAATAAAAAAAATAAAAAATAACTGCTATAGTATAATGATTTTTATGATTGAGGACAATACTATTGTATATTGTATATTCTATTCATGTTTTTGGATACATGATTGGTTACACTATGTGCCATTATTGCATGTATTGTCTGCCATGTAGCTACTCAATCATGGCAAACAAATACTTGTTTACGCTTTACTTTGACTCCTTCGACTAGCTACAATATAGACACCTCATTTAAAGTCCCAACCCCTTTTTTTCTACACCAAAGAATTAGGGCCCAAACCCAGCTTCCAGAAGGCTTGGCAAACCTATTGTGGCTGCCTTCTACCACAGGGTCAGCCACGATCCCCCCTTTTGCAGCACAGCCAGGTGTGCAGGTCAACACTGCAGGTTTTTCCCAAATTGATTTAATGTATTTTTTGCCCGACAAATTGGTTTAAGACATTGTGGACCAAACCAACCTTTTTGCAAACACCACCAGCTCCATCTATGCCTGCCCTTTTGAATGGAAACCCCTAACAGCGGTGGAGCTTAAATAGTTTTTAGGCCCAACGCTCAACATGGGGCTTACAAAAAAAAAATGAAATGCATAAGTATCGGTCGATCAAACCCATCCATCATATGCCAGTTTTTTCATCATTCATGTCCAGGTCCCGATACGAACTTATAATGCGCTTCCTGCATTCTAGTGACAACTCACAGTGCCCCCCACCCCCACCCCCCACATCACCCAAACTGACAAACTATATAAAATTCGCCCCCTAATAAAAAAAATTTCCCAATAAGTTTTCCGAACTTTATGTCCCTGACAAAAATATATGTGTGGACGAATCCCTGGTGCATTTCACAGGCCGGCTGGGAATCAAGCAGTATATCCCCAGTAAGAGCGAGGTATAGCTTGAAGCTCAACAAGCTCTGCAAAAGCGCCACCAGTTATGTGCACTCATTCCGCATGTACGAAAGCAAAAATTCCCAGCTCCAGCCCCGAGTGTCCAACCTACATGGGAATGAGTGGAAAGGTGGTTTGGGAGTTGGCATTCCCACTCCTCCAAAAGGGGTATCATATTTATATGGACAACTATTACACTAGTTTGGCCCTTCTCCGCCACCTTTACTAAAGATATGTAGCAGTATACATTTTGGCCCAAATTTATGAAGAAACATTTTTTATTTGCAAAATTTTACAATAGAAACTAAAAAAAAAAAATTTTTCACAAATTTCTTTTTTTTCGCTTATATTGCAAAAAATAAAAAAAAAGCAGTAATTAAATACCACCAAAAGAAAGCTCTGTTTGTGAGAAAAAAAATTATACACATTTGGTTTGGGTGGAGTGTAGCATGACTGAGAAATTGTCATTCAAAGTGTGAGAGCGCTGAAAGCTAAAAAGTGGTTAAGGGAGGGGGCCAAAGCTATCCCCAGGTATTGCAAGGTACGCGTGCTCCAAGAAAATTCAAATTTATCTTTAATGCTGTTCAATAAGGGCTGTGGGATGTTGATGGGCATGGCTATGCATTTAGATGGGTTTACCCCCAGCCCTTTAAGGTGATAAAAATTGACTAAGGTAGAAAGAAGGTTGGGGAGGGAGATTAAGGGGTCAGCTACAACAAGAGAGCATTATCTGCGTATAAGCTTAATTTGAATTCTTAGTTATTTTTAACATATCCCCTAATAGTATGGTTGGAAGTAATGGAGTGAGCTAGTGCTTATATTGCCAAAGCAAATAAAAGGGGGGAAAGGGGACATCCCCGCCTCGTACCACGGCCTAGGGTAAAGTAATCAGAGTTGCACCCGGGGAGTTTAATATGAGTCCGGGGAAGATGGTATAGTGCCCTGAATCCATTAATGAATTTGCCATTAAAGCCAAATTTGAACAGAATGGTATCTAAATCCATTGTCCATGCTCAGCAGTAGAACCTTACGGGAATTAATATCCGCATCCTGTATGACATTCGCTGCTAGACGTAAATTGTCAGTAATATGTCTCAACGGTATAAAACCAGTCTGGTCTGGAGAGATCAAGGATATAATTACCAACGTCAATCGATCAGCTAAGATATGGCCAAAGATCCGGGGAAGGGTATGGTCTTTATCCGTCTTTAAGATTAGGGAAATATTTGCCAACAACATGTCCTCTGGGAATGGACCACCCTTTAGGATACAGTTAAATAGTTTAGCCATTTTGGGGACTAGTGATGGACGAACTTCCGACGGGACGTTTTGTGAACGCGATCCACGAACGTGCCCAAATGTTCACGAACCGCAAGTTCGCGGTGGACCCCATTCACTTTAATGACAGGCAAACCTTAAAAACCTCCAGGTCTTATTTTCAGCCACAAAATACTTACTAGCTGTGCACACATAGTCCCACAACATGGACACTGACATACCAGAAGTATTAAGTGAATCTGGGATCGATAACGACAAGCATTCTTTTTTTTATCTGTGAAATTTTGTCAATTCAGGAGCGCATGAAGGCCATGGAGGAGAGGCAAGGTCAGGCCAGGCTATGAAGGGGGTGCAGGAGATGATCAGTGCCACAGTCAGGGCAGCGCAGTCCCATGCCAGTGTCCCAGTGTGCCAACCTGTGCTTGAGCCCCTGACCCCCCCTCTGCCCGGCCCTTACCCCCACCTATGCAGGGCTCCACTGCGGTGGTCTGGAGGTGCCAGTCCAGTGTTGATCCTCAGCCATGGTGCTGGCACTGCCTGCTGATTGGCTTCTCCACTGCTATCTCCCTCACTGACACCAGCACCGTGATAGAGACTGAGCACTGGCACCAGCACCGTGATAGAGACTGAGCACTGGCACCAGCACCGTGATAGAGACTGAGCACTGGCACCAGCACCGTGATAGAGACTGAGCTCTGGCACCAGCACCGTGAGAGACTGAGCACTGGCACCAGCACCGTGATAGAGACTGAGCACTGACACCAGCACCGAGATAGAGAGCACTGACACCACACCAGCACCGTGATAGAGAGCACTGACACCAGCACCGTGATAGAGAGCACTGACACCAGCACCGTGATAGAGAGCACCGACACCAGCACCGTGATAGAGAGCACCGACACCAGCACCGTGATAGAGAGCACCGACACCAGCACCGTGATAGAGAGCACCGACACCAGCACCGTGATAGAGAGCACCGACACCAGCACCGTGATAGAGAGCACCGACATCAGCACCGTGATAGAGAGCACCGACATCAGCACCGTGATAGAGAGCACCGACATCAGCACCGTGATAGAGAGCACCGACATCAGCACCGTGATAGAGAGCACCGACATCAGCACCGTGATAGAGAGCACCGACATCAGCACCGTGATAGAGAGCACCGACATCAGCACCGTGATAGAGACCACTGACATCAGCACCGTGATAGAGAGCACTGACATCAGCACCGTGATAGAGAGCACTGACATCAGCACCGTGATAGAGAGCACCGACACCAGCACCGAGATAGAGAGCACTGACACCACACCAGCACCGTGATAGAGAGCACTGACACCACACCAGCACTGACAACAGCAACTCGCCCAAAAATATGACAACGCTCAACCTCTTCAAACAGGAGGGTAGGGGGCATATAGTACGGTGTGCTTTTTTTGTACACGTGAGCCAAAGGTAGAAGAAAGGTCTGTGTGCTAGATTATATAAATCGTTTATAGAGTTATGCATATACATGGTCTACTGGTCACGTGTTGAATTCCTCCGAGATCCATGCCTAATTCATTTTTATAAATGTGAGATAGTCAACACTGTCGTGAGCTAGGCGAGTACACTTATCGGTCACGACCCCCCCTGCTGCGCTGAACGTCCTTTCGGACAGGACACTGGACGAGGGGCAAGCCAACAGTTCCATTGCAAATTGTGCAAGCTCTGGCCAGAGGTCAAGCCTGCCTACCCAGTAGTCCAGGGGTTCATCACTTCTCAGAGCATCCACATCGGCCATTAACCCGATGTAGTCGGACATCTGTCGGTCTAGGCGTTCCCTGATGCAGGATCCGGATGACACCTGCAGATGGGTCGGCTGAAAGAATGATCTCATATCAGAAGTGACCAATACATCTTCAAAGCGCCCTCTTCTTGCGGGCGCTGTTGGATTGGTACCCCCAACTCTTTCTCTGGGAGTGGGAATTCCTCTGTCAGCGCACGCAAAACCAGAATTCAGCATTTCTCTAAGCAAGGCCTGTAAGTGCTCCATTCTGACAGCCCTCTGTGACGGTGGTAACATTTCCGCCATTTTGTGTTGTATTTGCGGGTTCAAGAACGTTGCCACCCAGTACTGGTCCTTGACCTTTATGCTTTGTATACGGGGGTCCCTGTTAAAACACTGGAGCATGAAGGCCCGCATTTGCACTAAACTGGAAGCGGTGTGGTGGCCTGGCTCCTGCTCATCATCCAGGATAATGTCGTCCTCGTTCTCCTCCCCCCATCCACGGACAACAACAGGGATCCCAGAAAGGTTTAAAGCATGCTCTTCTTGCTCCTCCTCATCCGCCCCAGCACCATCCTCCTCTGACTCCTCTTCAGACTACTGTTGCTGACTTGTCTCAGATAGATTAGCCCTTTCTGGGAATTCATCCAGCATTGCAAATTCCTCATCCATCTGCTCCTGCTCCCCCACAGCTTGATCAATGACACGACGCAATGCACGCTCCATAAATAAGGCATAAGGTACGATGTCACTGATGGTGCCATGGCTGCGACTCACCAGTTTGGTGATCTCATCAAATGGCCGCAGAAGTCTGCATACGTCGTGCATGAGCAAGCCACTGGCGCGGTGAAAAAAAACAAGCTCTCCAGAACCTGTTCTGCCGTAGAGTTCGTACAGGTAGTCGTTAACTGCCCGTTTCTGCTGGAGCAGCCTATCAAGCATATAGAACAGGGGTGGCCAACCAGACGAAGACCAAGAGCCACATTTTTTACCGAGTTACCACAAAGAGCCACATCATACGCATGGGCACACATGAACATCACCCCATCCCTTCCTCATACACACATACTTTTGCTCAGCTGGATTTATTGTAAATGTCACACACTGTTTTAACACTACAAAGACCACAGGTCAGTAATCTTCCTTTGAAAGTACATCCATGTGACAGAAGACAGCAGCTCATCTAATTTCCAAAATACAAATTGTCTTACAAACAGTGAACTGGTCAGGATAACAATAAACAGTTAATGGGTCTTCTAGCCTGAACTAGCAGTAAATTCTTCCAAAAAACATCACAGAAAGCATGCAGCACACACAGAGCTCTGGATAAATAAGTGAAAAGAAGCTGAAATGGTTAACAGCCAGCAGTGTGTCACACTATCAACAGACAAAGAATGTGCTGAGCAGATCTTATCAGTGTTCAGGTGAAACCGTTATTAAAAAAAAAAAAAAAAAGTACAGAGCAAGACAGAGGGAGAAGGGAGGACAGATCAGTAACCTGCACACTTGTGGTCATACCTTTTTGTATCTCATCGGCTTCAGATACAGCGTGTTTCTCCTTCCTCTGCCCCCCTTCAGCCTCACTCCAGCGCCTATGTATTCAAATGTGGCGGGCTGGGGACACTACATGCTGATTGGCTGTTGATGTGTGGGAGGAACGGAGAAGTGCAGAGACTCGGGCTGCCTGTCACCGCAATGAAACAGCCCGAACGCAAGAGCCGAATGAACCAGCCCAAACGCAAGAGCCGCAGGAAACCGATCAAAGAGCCGCATGCGGCTCGAGAGCCGCGGTTTGGCCACCCCTGATATAGAAGCTTGAATCCCATCGCGTCGGGCAATCACTAATAAGACGTCTGACCGGCAGATTGTGTCGCCGCTGAATGTCAGCAAGGCAAGCCATGGCCGTGTAAGAAATTCTGAAATGGGCCGAGATTTTCCTTGGCTGCCGCAAGATGTCCTGGACCCCAGGTTATTTCACAACAAATCGCTGACCGACCAAGTTTAAGACATGTGCCATGCATGGCACATGTGTAATTTTGCCCTGTTTCAATGCGCTAAGCAGATTGGGACCGTTGTCACACACCACTTTACCAACTGTCCAATTGAGCGGTGTTAGCCACTGATCTGCCTGTGAACGCAAAGCTGAAAGCAGTGCAGGGCCAGTGTGGCTCTTGGCTTCCAGGCACAACAGATGCAGCACAGCATGGCAACGTCTCACCTGGCATGTTGAATAGGTTCTGGGGATCTTGGGCGGCGCAGCGGAAGAGACGCTATCAGAGGAAAAGGAGGAGTCAGCTGAGGAGAGGGAGGATGGAGTAGGAGGAGAAGAAGAGGCAGGCCTGCATGCAATCCGTGGCGGTAAAACCAAATCTACACGTGTTACATGCTTGACTGTCGTCAGAAGGTTCACCCAGTGGGCAGTAAAAGTTATATACCTTCCCTGCCAGTGTTTGCTATACCACGTGTCTGTGGTCAGATGTATCTTGGCACCGACACTGTGTGAAAGAAATACAGTCACTTGCCGCTGAATATGGCCATATAGCTCTGGGATGCCCTTCTGTGAGAAATACTTCCTTCCTGGGACCTTCCATTGTGGTGTTCCAATGGCCACAAATTTTCGAAAGGCCTCCGAGTCCACCAGTTTATATGGCAGTAGTTGGCGGGCTATCAGTTCTGACAAGCCAGCGGTCAACCGTTGGGCAAGAGGTTATCCGGCATAATTTTTTTACGCTGGAACATTTGGCCCACAGAAGCCTGCCTTTTCCCAGAAAAATGTGAGGACGGCATGATGGAAGGTGGAGTGGAGGACAATTCTGAGGAGAGAGGAGAAGTAGTATAAGAGGCTGGACGGTGAGAGCCTGGAGTGTGGCTTCGTGATTTCTGTTGCTCCCACTGGGCTCGGTGATGGCAGCTCATGTGCCTTCTTAAGGCGGTCGTCCCTAGGTGGGTGTTGGGCTTACCGCGACTTATGCGTTGACTGCAAAGGCTGCAGATGGCAACACTATTGTCAGCAGCGGACACGTTAAAAAAGCCAACACTGCGGAGCCATGGGCCGGCGTTCTGGGAGCGCCAGATGTGACCGTACATGGTTGATGCCTCACTCCTGATACATTAGCAGTCTGGTTTGTCCCTCCTGTGCAATGTAAGTTCCGCCTGCTTTTCCTCCCTATCTGTTGGTCCATATCTCCTTCTGAACTCCCCTCCTCTTGCTCTCTTGTGGGCACCCACGTGACATCCCTAGACACGGCATCATCGACATCACCTTCCCCACTGCTATAATTACAGATCTCGGAGTAGGCAGCAACAGCGGGGACCAACCTCCTTGGGCTGATCTGGGTACTGTCGTCAGACTGCTGAGTGGCAGTTGTTGCTACCTCCTCTTCCTGATCCAATGCCAAGAGTGGCTGCACATCGGAAATGTCTTGTGATGGATCGGAAAATTCCTGTGACTCAAGCGGAGGGTATATGATGGTGGTAGTGTCTTTGGGGGTGCATACAGCAGAGAGTGAAGAGGGTGCAGATTGAGAGGATGAGGAGGGTGCAGAAGAGTAAGGCTGAGTGAGCCACTCAACCAAGTCTGGTGCGTCCTTTGACATAATCGAACGCACCTTCTGCAATTTCCCTCTTTGGCCCAAGCCTGTTGCTCCTGCCCTACCCCTACCACCCCTGCGGAAGGGCCTGCCTCTTCCTCTGCCTGTCATTTTTTAAATGACCCTGTGACAAAAGTCTCTAGAGAAGTGCAGTATATGTAGAAGGTGGTATATAACACCCCACTTCAATCTGTCGTTTTGGGGGGCCACTGGTCTATCACACCAGTTATAATACTTTTTTCTAATTGCGTTTGTCACTCTTTGTAGTATCGCTGCAGAACCGCTCAGCAGTCACAATGCTGCACAGTGGAAATGCACTATACTATGCTTTCTATATTTGAAAGTATTTTATACGTGTATTACACCCCTATATACTGCACACCAAATAGTACACCTATACCAGTCCTTAAAAGGACGTTTGTGGACCTAATAGCAGCTAGCTAGTGAATTACAGACTGTCCCTGCTCCAAACAGCAAACTCTATCCCTACGCTGAGAAAAGACCGCTGCAGAATCAGTCTCTTCAGAACTGCAGTACACTATAATATGCTTTCTATATTTGAAAGAAAGTATATTATAAGTGTATTACAACCCTATATACTGTACACCTATACCAGTCCTTAAAAGGACCTTTGTGGACCTAATAGTAGCTAGCTAGTAGCTAGTGAATTACAGACTGTCCCTGCTCCAAACACCCAACTGTCCCTACACTGAGAAACGACAGCTGCAGAATCGGTCAGCACTGCAGTGCACTATAATATGCTTTCTATATTTGAAAGAAAGTATATTATAAGTGTATTACAACCGTATATACTGTACACCTATATCAGTCCTTAAAAGGACCTTTGTGGACCTAATAGTAGCTAGCTACGTAGAATACTCACTTTACATATTATTGCTCCTAGGTGTGGCCACCTACGGTGCGCCACGAACCTTCCCTCCTGTTCCTCTGGTTCCCCTGGGGGAAACTCCACATACTGTCAATTCTTGTAAGTCAGTGACTGGTGCCCCCGTGAGGCCTTCCCCTTCTCCCCCCCCCCCCCAACTTTAGTGGGTGGGCAAAAACATCACGGCAGCGGACCCAGGATCATCCTCTGAGAGAAGGCAAAAACCTTTTTTATATATCTTAATGAAAGTCTCTGGTTGAATTGTAACGATTCGGTGGAACTGGTAAATATCACATGAGAATACTAAGACAAGTTATGATAACTATTTAACTTTTTGATACATTTTGAAATTATTTTTTCTTTTGTTTGCAGAATATATAATTAAATCACCCCTTTGCTTTTGCTTTGTCCCCCCTGAAGAAGTCCCTAACTTCCAGAAGGTTGAAATGCATCGGGGTAGCAGGGGTGCTTTCTATAGTTTTTGAAAAAATTGCTGTATTTGTAATTGTTCTTACAATGATTTTTGTATTAAGTGATGTATGTATTTTCTATCCATTGATATGTTGTAACAACATGTACCAGAGTCTGTATTTTAATCCATGATGGCTATTATGCCTTTCGAACAAACAAAATAAATATATTTTTACATATTCATTTCTGCTTCTTGTTGCTGCCTGAAAACCCCAGGGGGAATTCATCTTTTCATTCTCTATAGTAGCTAGCTAGTGAATTACAGACTGTCCCTGCTCCAAACACCAAACTGTCTCTACACTGAGAAACAGCTGCAGAATCGGTCAGCACTGCAGTGCACTATAATAATATGCTTTCTATATTTGAAAGAAAGTATATTATAAGTGTATTACAACCCTATATACTGTACACCTATACCAGTCCTTAAAAGGGCCTTTGTGGACCTAATAGTAATAGCTAGTGATTACAGACAGACTGTCCCTGCTCCAAACACCAAACTGTCCCTACACTGAGAAATTTTTTATACATTGATATGTTGTAACAACATGTACCAGAGTCTGTATTTTAATCCATGATGGCTATTATGCCTTTCAAACAAAAAAAAAAATATTTTTACATATTAATTTCTGCTTCTTGTCGCTGCCTGAAAACCCCAAGGGGAATTCATCTTTTCATTCTCTTTAGAACTTTAAGGGGTGTGCAGCCAGCTTGTTATCTAATTTTTTAATGCACTTTTCCTTTTTTTACATTCAGTAATTATCAGTGGTTAAACACCATTTCCCCATTTTTATTGCATACGAGCTTAAAATATGGTCTCTGGTATATGAAGGAGAGGGGGGGGGAGAGGAGAGGGGGGGAAGAAGAGAGGGGGGGAAGAAGAGAGGGGGGGAAGAAGAGAGGGGGGGAAGAAGAGAGGGGGGGGAAAGAGAGGGGGGGGGAGGAGAGGGGGGGAAGAGGAGAGGGGGGAAGGGGGGGTTGGGGGAAGAGGAGAGGGGGGGTTGGGGGAAGAGGAGAGGGGAGAGGGGGGAAGGGGGGTTGGGGGAAGAGGAGAGGGGGGGTTGGGGGAAGAGGAGAGGGGGGAAGGGGGGGTTGGGGGAAGAGGAGAGGGGGGGTTGGGGGAAGAGGAGAGGGGGGGGGGGGGTTGGGGGAAGAGGAGAGGGGGGAGGGGGGGGGGGGTTGGGGGAAGAGGAGAGAGAGGGAAGGGGGGGTTGGGGGAGGAGGGGAGGGGGGAGGAGAAGAGAATGTTATGTGAAATGATTGTATAACAAACTTTGTGTAAACATTATATCTTTCCTGTAAGTATTGCACTTCTATTTACCCCATTGTTGTTAATCTGCTTCATCTATGATGAGTGCCTTTCAGGGGGAAGAATGGACCCAGCTCATGTCTGGTTACGAGACTGATTTCAAACAAGGGGATCAGGTAGAGACTCAAATCTCCTCATTAATACAAAAATGTACACGTATATTGGAAAAAAAGTCTGCTCTCTTTTGGCATGTGAAATCATTTGATCTATATATAAAAGAAAATATCAACCCGTATGGGTTGAGAGTTCAAATTTTTCCTAGCTTGGAACAAATTAGTGATGAGTGCAAAAAGGAGTGGGAAAACAATTTGCAAAGTTGTTCACAGACTATGATAACTATACTTATTAAAGAATATACAAAACAAATAGCCCTTATCGATCGGGAAATTATTAACTTGGAAACACAGCTGGCACAATTCAAGGGCCATACGCTGTATCTGAAGTTACACACTCAATTGAAGGAACATCTTTCTTCATATAACAAAAATATTCTACAAAATAAGGAAATCAAATTCTGGAGGGATAAAATATCCTTCTCAGAAGGTAAGGCATATAAATGGTCAACTCATACCACCTCTCTATATAGAGGGCGCCCACGAGATCAGCCTCAAAATAATAAACGACATGACTATTCTTGATCATCCTCTCCTCAGTCAAATTTGAATTCAAATCAAAGGAGGCGGGGACGCCAGAAAAGAAGCAGGAATAACAGAAGCTCCTTTGAGCAGGACCATAAAAAACGCACAATGGATACGACTAATGAAAACTTTCCATTGCCATCCCGAGAGGGTGGGCCTTTGCAAACAGGGTTAGGTGAATCCGACTCTTCTTCTATCAGGTGCTACCATTGCAAGGAATCGCCCCTTTAATATTTCTGAACGTGCAACTACACAAACGACTTTAAACTTCACCCAGGGAGTGCACTCCCCACTGAACAATCAATTAGGAAGAGGAATGGAGACTCATTTGAGTCATCCTTGACCCAATCCCAAAATGTAATTAATTTATCATCTCAGACGATTACACAAGCAGAGACGAGACTATTGTGTAAAGGTCTCAGTTTCTGTCCAGAACAAAACTGACATTTTTGAGCTTGTTACCGATTTGCATCTTTTTGCAAGAAAGTTGTTGATAAAATGCCAATATACACCGCAACAATGTAATGAAATTGATCATGAAGATTGGTCCAAATATTCTATGTGGGAATTTAAAGCGCTTCAGGATTTGACATTATTGTACAATGAAAACAATACGGTAGATCTTATTGACCAATTAGACTTAGAAGCCTTATTAGCCGAGACAAATCAACACGATTCGAATTCTATATTTTGTTTCAAAAAACCTTCATCTAAATTTCCACCTTTAAATACTAATTCTAGTGTTCATACTTTCGTTAAACAAGTGTTGAGAGACATTGTGAAAATTCAGCGCGGTCGTTGTACCGCAGGGAATTTATCAGCCAATGAGAGTCAGGCTCTGCTAACATTATTTTTTCCTGTCTGGAGGTGAAGAGGGAAGGAGAGGACGCTGGCGTGGCCTGTTGCTTGTTCGCCACTTCTCCGCTCCCTGTTTTTTCTCCGCTTTGGTGGGCGGGTTCCAGCCGGCGCTTGTGTGTTCCACTTGTGTGTCCTGTGTCGGGCTAGAGACGAGGAGGGGATGAGGGGAGGAGGAGGAAGGAGGAGCCCTATGATATCTGTTGCCAGCTGAGCGGCCGGCCAGTCGATTCCAGAGCCATCGATCAGGCGGGCAGCCGAACGGCCGAGTGCCCAAACAGCTGAGCGGCCGAGCATTCAGACAGCTGAGCGGCCGAGTATTCAAAGAGCAGAGCGGTGGAGTATTCAAAGAGCCGAGCGGCTGAAATCAGCTACCTGGAGGTGTGGAAGGAAAATGGAGTGACGAGGAACAGCTGAATACTATCACTGGCAGAGAAACTGAGTAGCAGAGTGTTTGAATGGCTGAGCAGGTCCTCTCCCTTAGGCTACACAGTTTTGTTGCTCTTGTTTGAACTTGGAAGCTGGTAAGCAGGTGCGGGGACTTGGATTATATTTTTTTAATTCTGCATTTTCCTTACTGTACTTTGCAATTTTTCACATAAACTGGGAACAGTGCAATTTTGGAAGGACTACAGTGTATTTGGCCCAAAATGAACTGCACTATGTGGTAGCTATCCAGGGTATAGATTAATATAACCCTGATTGTATTTTATTTGTATTTCTTCATAGACATTTCGTGCATTGCACTTTAGTGCTACGGATATTTATTTTGTGATTTTAAAATGCTGCCATTGGTACCATTATTACGTCTGAGTTATTCAGTTAAACAGCTGATGAATTATACCAGTTTTTTGGCTCCACCATGTATTGCGGTGATTAAACAGCTGGGACTACTCCGCCACCCACGTTATATCCATAGAAGCTCTTGGCGAAAGTTTGTTTGTTCACAGACTAATCATACCATCCCGACTCTTTGGTCAGCAATACGAACTTTTACTTCACGCATGCGTCAGCGGAGCGCTGGTGATCATCAGTTATGTGGTTTAAACATTTCTATGACAAGATCGCTTGCTGAGTTGAAGGAGAAACGTGGGGTGGATTTTAGTCTGTTGCGACCAGTGCGAAGATGTGTTGCGTTTTCAAGTAGCAAAATTGAACTTTTAAATGCATAATCTATTACAAACAAATCGTGTTTTATTCATGATCATATTCTGGATAAATGTTTGGATTTTATGTTCATTACAGAGACTTGGCATCAGCCAAATATTTTTTCTTCTTTAAACGAGAGCTGTCCTAAAGGGTATAGTTATCTTGAAATAGCCCGTAGCACAGGGCGAGGTGGGGGCCTGTTAGTTATCTACCGCAGCCATTTGGAGCTATCTTTGCAATTAGTACCAGATTTAGTGTCATTTGAATGTCTTGCTTTTAAATGTAAAATTCCTTTCCCTGTGTTGTTCATTCTTGTTTATAGGCCACCGAAATTTAGCTCATCATTTACTGCTGAGTTGTCAAATCTTTTAACAACCTTTTGTATATCAAATGTAAATATTATTTTAGGAGATTTAAATATTCATGTCGATACCCCTTCGTGCCATCCCGCAGCTGAATTTCTTCAGCTGCTGGAATGTTTTAATTTAAAACAACTCGTTGATGTTTCCACACATACTAGGGGGCATACCTTGGATCTGGTCATTACGAATTTTGCTCCTTTGACTAATTTGCAGGTGTATGACCTAGGTGTGTCAGACCATATGGTTATTTCAATGGATTTGACATCATCATCCAGTTGTTATAAGCCCAAGCGGGACATTTGTTTTAGAAACTTAAAAAATATAAATCCTGAACTTTTGGCAACGGATTTTCAGCATCTATCTACACAATTTTGCTCTGTTGATGATGCGGTGGCTTATTATAATAGCCAGCTTAGCAGTCTGTTGGACTTTTATGCCCCACTTAAAACGAGAGCTGTTACTTTTACTCACTCAGCCCCGTGGTATACAGATGAGCTTCGTAAGATGAAGGCAGTGGGACGGGTTCTTGAACGGCGTTTTCGAGCCTCTGGCCTCACTGTCCATAAACAAATTTACAGGGAGCATCAACATCTATATGCACAGTCCCTTAAGGAGGCTAGGTCGCAGTTCTATTCTAAAGTTATACAAAATAGTTCCGAAAATTCGAAGCAGCTCTTTTCAACTATAAATCAATTGCTTAAGCCAAATTCGCCATCGACTACTACTATTTCGGAAGAGCGGTGTAATGAATTTATGGATTTTTTTAGATCCAAGATTGATCATATCTGTTCCTCTCTGTCTGGTCCTTTGGCTCAAACTGTCCATTTAAACTGTTTTGTGCCCCGAAAAATGGATCATTTACCAGAGGTGTCGTTGGAAGAGGTACAGGGTATTGTTAAGCGAATGAAGCCCACAACCTGTTCCTTGGATCCTTTTCCAACTCCACTGGTAAAAACGTATGTTTCAGTTTTAAGTCCATTGATTACTGCTGTTGTTAATTACTCTTTTCGATTTCCATTTTAAAAAGTGCTGTTATTAGACCACTGCTTAAAAAATCCACTTTTGATCCGGAAGTCCTTTCTAATTATAGGCCTATTTCTAATCTTCCCTTTTTATCTAAGGTACTTGAGAAAGCAGTTGCAAGTCATCTTCAGGATCATCTCAAGCACAACAGCCTTTTTGAAAAATTTCAATCGGGCTTTCGTTTTGCTCATGGTACGGAGACCGCTCTTGTTCGGGTTACAAATGATCTTCTTATGTCATCTGATGCCGGTTCTCCATCTTTACTTATTATGTTGGATTTGTCAGCTGCGTTCGACACTGTCGATCATGGCATTCTTTTAGATAGTCTTCGTTATAATGTTGGACTAAAAAATGTAGCCTTCAGTTGGTTCGAGTCATATCTTACAGATAGGATTGAACAAACTACATTGGGTCATTTTAAATCTAAACCGCATGTGGTTACCTGCGGAGTTCCCCAAGGGTCAGTGCTTGGCCCGATTTTATTTATTCTATATCTTACTCCCTTGGGCCATATTATAAATCGTTATAATATTTCTTTCCATTGTTATGCTGACGATACACAGCTTTATGTAAAAGCTGCAGCTGAAACTCCTTCAGTGCAGTCACCCCTATCAGTCCTTACCGCCTGTCTGGAGGAGATAAAGGAATGGATGGAACAACATTTCTTGCAACTAAATAGCTCCAAAACTGAGTTTATTATGATTGGAACATCTCACCAGATTAAATCATCGCTGATAACAAGTATTGCCTTTTCAGGCTCTAAAATTCCAGTTTCGTCTGTTGTCACTAATCTTGGTGTAAAAATGGATTCCCAACTCACTTTTGAAGCTCATATAAATCAAGTATGCAAGACTTCTTTCTACCACCTTCGTAATATCTCTAAACTTCGTCCTATCCTTTCTTTTTCCAATGCTGAAAGGTTGATTCATGCCTTTGTCTCCTCCAGGCTGGATTATTGCAACGCACTTCTCATTGGGATTCTGAGAAAGAGCATGCAGAGGTTGCAATACGTTCAAAACTCTGCAGCGAGGATCCTAATGAGAGTGCGGAAGCATGAGCATATCACTCCAATTTTAAAATCTCTTCATTGGCTGCCGGTCTCTACAAGGATTGAGTATAAGGTCTCTCTTCTTGTCTATCAATGCATACATGGACAAGCTCCACCTCATCTTAAGGAACTTCTTAGATTGCAAAATCTACCGCGTTCCCTTCGCTCAACTAATCTGAATTGTTTAGAGGTTCCAAAAACTAGGTTGAAAACCATGGGAGATAGGGCCTTTTGTGCTGCTGCCCCACGTCTGTGGAATGCTTTGCCTGATAGTCTGAGGGTTTCTCAGTCTACTGAAATTTTTAAAAAGGGGTTGAAGACTTTTCTTTTTAGCAAATGTTTTGTAAATTAAGCGGTTTGTTTGTTTTTATTGTAATTATGTAGCACTTTGAGGTCTTTTGATGGAAAGTGCATTATAAATAAAATGTATTATTATTATTACAATAAAAAAAAAAACTAACAATCAGACAAGGGTGGAAATGTAGTATTGATGGACAATATTGCATATCGTTCTATGTGCCGACGAATTCTTGACAATAAAGAGTGGTATAAAATCACACAAGCAAGACACAAAGAAAAATTATATCGTACTTTCTATGATCTAATTGACACAGATTACAAAGAGGCAACTATTGATAAACAACTTTATGAATACATTAGAACACGACATCCAAAAATGCCAACCATTTACAGTATTCCAAAGGTCCATAAAGGTCTTAGTGACCTTACTGGACGCCTTATAGTGTCAGGCAACGGAAATATTTCCAAAAATTTCAGCAGTCATAGATGCATATTTGCAACCCTATGTAAGAGCTTTACCCTCTTTTGGGAAAGATACCATCCACTTTTTGCAAATAATTAAAACACTTCAATTACCAGCTCAGGCACTTCTTGTTACCATTGACCTGGAATCTTTATATTGTTCCATCCCGCACAATATGGGCCTTTTGTCCATTCATGACGTTTTGATTCATAATCCTCATTACGCTAGGTCATTTAATACATTTATTTTGAATGGTTTAGATTACATCTTGAACAACAATTGCTTTTCTTTTGATGGTTCCCATTTCCTCCAGGTGCAGGGGGTAGCGATGGGGACATGATGTGCCCCATCCTACGCCAATCTGTACCTGGGGGAGTGGGCAAGATCTCTCCCTGACGATGGAGATCTCGTTGGGTACCTGGGCCAGGTGCTTATCTGTCTCAGGTACATCGATGACATCTTCATCGTCTAGGGAGGATCGAAGGAGACTCTTATTGAGTTTTTTTGACCTACTCAATATTAACAAGTTTAACTTAAAATTTACTTTAAATTATGATGTCAAATCGGTGACATTCTTGGATGTCAAAATAGAATTGGACTTGTCAGGTAATCTTTTAACTACTTTACATAGAAAAAGCTCTGCTGGCAATACGGTGTTGCATGCAGATAGTTTCCATCCGCTTCTCTTAAAGAACTCTATACCTTATGGACAATATCTCTGCTTGAGGAGAAATTGCTCCAGTGAGATATCGTTCAAAGTCGAAGCAGGCAATCTTCAAAGTCGTCTACTCGATCGTGTCTACAGTCCTAGCTGCTTACGTCGGGCGTACAATTTAACTATTGGGCAAACTAGAGATTCCTTACTATTTAAGACCAATAGTGGCAAAAATCAAAAAGATGGGAGAACTCGCATTATAATGCGCTTTTCCTCACAGTATAAAGAGATTAATACAATTATTAAAAGACATTGGCCGATTTTAAGAGATGACGAGATGGTGAGGCACTTTGTGTCTCCACTTCCTTCAATCACATATAAGCGAGCCACATCCCTAAAGGACAGGTTGGTAAGGAGTGAGCTTTTGGAATCCAATAAAAAACACTGTACAATCTTGGGCACGTTCCCATGTGGCAGCTGTGCTCATTGTCCATTAATAAGAAAAGATAAAATATTTACGCTACCCAATGGTCAGGCTTATCGACCTAAAAATTTTGTAAACTGTCAGACCTGTGGGGTCGTATATTTAATGACCTGTGAATGTGGGGCCTACTATGTAGGAAAGACCAAAGAAAAAAATATGGTGTAGAATTTCCAAACATGCATATAACATGCAAATTGGGAATATCTTTCTTCCTCTTGGCAGACATATGGTCACAAACCACGATTACATTATGCCAAAAATTTTCTTCACCGCTCTTGACAGGGTACATATTTCCAAGCGAGGCGGCGATTGGAAAAGACATTGTTACAAATCAAACAAAAGTGGATATATACACTTCAGGCCACACAATATCCTGGCCTAAATGAATCAATTTATTTTGCACCTTTCATAAATGGATATACCTCAGGTAAAACTAGCTAAGGTAAAGAGGTGAAGGAGTAGAAAGGAAAATGATGAGCCCTTACAGTCGCTCAAATTATCACCAAAATAAACATTTCCGGGGTTGGAGGTGTTCGAGGGTCAATTTTAATTTGAGTTAATTTAGAAATAGTAAATAAATCGTCAATTTCAATATAGTAAATATTTATGTCAAAGTCCATTAAATGCTAGAATAAAGAGAAAAAAACAATACTACTGAATGTAGAAAAAATATTTTCCGGTTGGATCACAACATGGAGCCATTGTATGTATGTTTTCACTTTCTTTTCCTTCCTTTTGCTTCTTCCTTTCCCCTTTCTCTGTTTTCTTTTCTCTCTCCCTTTGTTTTCTCTCCCCAGGGCCATAATTGAATTGTTACTACAAAAATATCATGGAAGAAGCAGTGTAACAATAGTAGCGGTATCAATGATTATGACAACATTATGCATTACCATTAGCACATGAAGAAATGTGATTAAATTGTGTACCGTCACTTTACATGATTCTCATTTTTTACTTCTCCTAGGCATCATGGGGGCCGCTGAAACTACCAGGGTCAAGCTCCATTGGGGGTATTGCTGACTTCCCAGCACGGGGAGGGGAGGAGGGAGCACTTCATTTATTGCTTACCATCCCCTAATTCCCTCAGCTACACCATTTTGACTGGGGGAATCATTCCCGTGCTGGCGGCGTTCCGTGATCGCCGCCGGACGCCTGGTAGTACGCATGCGCGAGCAGTCCCCGTGTTTCAACGGGGTGTACTGCATTGCGCATGTGCGTGCCATCACGACATCACGCCAGTTGCGCCAGACGACGGCAGTTCCGGGGCATTGATTGCCTTCCGGAACGCAGAGGAATTGACAGGAGCCATTACAATGGCTCAGGGATCTGAGGGGAACAATATAGGGGCGGAGAACAGGCACATCCATGGTGAGGAGGAGAACCGCACCTACACTTAATTAAATAATCAAGTGATACAAATAGAGCGCATCTGCCAGACTCCCTTAGTTGACTCCTGGAGCGCCATATAACACAGACTACTGAAACAGGTATGAAGGATTTTGAAAATAGGTGTTTCCCTTTCCTTCCCTGCTGATATAAGTGAGTTTTATAGTTATACTATTTTATATTCTAGTTGCAGGGCTTTTTCGTTACTGCAGGCTTTGATTACAACCGCAGCAAGGGACTAATATACATATTTGCAGGCTATGTAGTTCAGCAGGCAGAGTACACAGGTAATACAACAATAATAATTATTTAATGTCATTAAATCTCCCTCGTTAAGGCTTTCACTGTACTTTATACTATCACACCATTACATTCAATGAGCACACTTAGTGAAACATTTGTTATTATCAATTATTATTCATTATTGATCATCATTGTGATGATTTTATTTACATTACTTCATTAATAAGTGTCCTTGCACAAATTTATATTACCTAGATAACTAACTTTCACTTATATACTAATTTGCATAATATTACAATGCCTATACGTAGAATACTCACTTTACATATTATTGCTCCTAGGTGTGGCCATCTACGTGCACCATGAACCTTCCCTCCTGTTCCTCTGGTTCCCCTGGGGGAAACTCCACATACTGTCAATTCTTGTAAGTCAGTGACTGGTGCCCCCGTGAGGCCTTCCCCTTCCCCCCCCCCCAACATTAGTGGGTGGGCAGAGTGGGCAAAAAGATCATGGCAGCGGACCTAGGATCATCCTCAGAGAAGGCAAAAACCTTTTTTACATATCTTAATGAAAGTCTCTGGTTGTATTGTAACGATTCGGTGGAACTGGTAAATATCACATGAGAATACTAAGACAAGTTATGATAACTATTTAACTTTTTGATACATTTTTAAATTCTTTTTTCTTTTGATTGTTTGCAGAATATATAATTAAATCACCCCTTTGCTTTTGCTTTGTCCCCCCTGAAGAAGACCCTAACTTCCAGAAGGTCGAAATGCACCGGGGTAGCAGGGGTGCTTTCATAGTTTTTGAAAAAAATTGCTGTATTTGTAATTGTTCTTACAATGATTTTTGTATTAAGTGATGTATGTATTTTCTATCCTTTGATATGTTGTAACAACATGTACCAGAGTCTGTATTTTAATCCATGATGGCTATTATGCCTTTCGAACGAACAAAATAAATATATTTTTACATATTCATTTCTGCTTCTTGTCGCTGCCTGAAAACCCCATGGGGAATTCATCTTTTCATTCTCTATAGTAGCTAGCTAGTGAATTACAGACTATCCCTGCTCCAAACACCAAACTGTCTCTACACTGAGAAACAACATCTGCAGAATCGGTCAGCACTGCAGTGCACTATAATAATATGCTTTCTATATTTGAAAGAAAATATATTATAAGTGTATTACAACCCTATATACTGTACACCTATACCAGTCCTTAAAAGAACCTTTGTGGACCTATTAGTAATAGCTAGTGATTACAGACTGACTGTCCCTGCTCCACACAGCGTCCTTTCCCTACACTGACAAAAGACAGAATGTAAAATGGCCGCCAGATCAGGTCTATTTAAAAGGTAGGGTGTATGTCCATGTGCTGAAATGTCTCAATTGGCTGTCCTGTACCCCATGATGGATGTGTCATGGGTCAAAGTTCTTCACAATGTAAACAAATATGTCCGCCGCGAACAGCGCCAGAAGTCCGCCGGTTTGGCGAATTGTGAACGAGCAAAGTTCGCCGTGAACTGACCGCTGGGCAAACCGCAAGGCCATCTCTATTGGGGACCAATGATTTTTTTTATAATAGGGTGCAGTAAAGCCACCTGGGCCAGAGGTTTTGGAGGATTTTAGGGATGAGATAAAAGAGGCAATTTCCTCTTCACTGCAAGGTGTGTTTAAAATTCATACCTGTTCATCTGTGAGCTTGGGTAGGGAGAGGGCATCAAGCCAGGTCTTAGAGGTGGAACAAGGCAGGGATGAAGGGCTAGCTAGAAGCTTTTGTTAGTAGTAGGAAAAAAAAATGGTAGGATGTATTGTTTTAATTTTCTCACAAACATAGCCGAAGCTGAATTACTGTATAAGGGAAAAATAGGATTGTTTTGTACGCACCGTAAAATCCTTTTCTTTGTAATTCACCGACCGACACAGCTCCTCTCTGTAACTAAATGGGTTGTATAGCCTGCCATTAGGAGAACTAGGCAAAATTGTTACACAATACTTAGAACTTTAATCCCGGCCCTGGTGGGCAGACCCTGTGCTATCAACCCTCCTCACTGCTCCCAGCAGCTTCAGTACATCAACAAGCAGTATAACGTAGAAAAAAGGAGGGGTGGGTGCTGTGTCGGTCGGTGAATTACAGAGAAAAGGATTTTACGGTGAGTACAAAAAATCCTATTTTCTCTTGTATTCACCGACCGACAGCTCCTCTCTGTAACTAAATGGGTTGTCCCCAAGCAGTGCCAAACGAGGGGTGGGAAAAAAAAACAGCATACAAACTTCATCCACCATGGCAAGTGGGAACTAGTGAAACTAAACCCACACAAAAACAGCAGTGTGTGGAAAAACTCCACCATACAACCGGGTATCCTCAACAGGAGTGATCCCCAAGACCACAACATTGCAGAGGTAATGCAACAGAGCATTAACAAAAACAGTACTGCGTTTTTACCGAAAAACCAGGAAAAACTCAATTGCAACTACACGGCCGCCTGCAAAACTTTGCGGCCGAAACCAGCATCAGCCGATGCACTGACGTCTACCTTGTAGAACTTGGCAAACGTATGGACAGACGACCAGGTCGCCGCCTTACACACCTGAGTGACAGACGCTTGGTGTCGGAAGGCCCAAGACATTCCGATTGCTCTTGTAGAGTGGGCCGGGCCCGGAAAGGGGGGCACCTGCCCCTTCAAGGTGTAGGCTTGGACTACAATCTGTCTGATCCACCTGGAAATGGTGGCCGACGAGACCGCCATGCCTTTCTTAGGACCAGCCACCGAAACAAACAGTGAGTCTGACTTCCGAAAGGGAGCTGTTGCAGACAAGTACACCTTCAGAGCCCTAACCACATCGAGAGCATGTACGGCCACCTCCTTGGGGTGCTTCGGCTTAGGACACAATGATGGCAATACAATGTCCTCATTGATATGAAAAGCCGAAACCACTTTTGGTAGAAAGGACGGTTGCGGACGCAACACCACCTTATCCCTGTGCATGACCAGATAAAGCGACTTGCAGGACAAGGCCGTCAATTCCGAAACCCTCCTGGCTGATGTGATGGCCACTAGAAAGACCACTTTCTGGCTTCTGAAGCATCGACAACACCAGGTTCAAATCCCACGGAGGTAACTGAGGGCGCACCCGAGAGACTACATATCGCACCCCCTGAACAAAGGTACTCACTAATGAGTGAGACGCCAGGGGTCACTGGAACAAAACAGCCAAAGCTGAAATATGCCCCTTGATGGTGCTCAACGCCAACTTCTGGTCTACACCTTGCTGAAGAAACAGCAGGATCCTGGATATAGAAAGAGCACGGATGCCACCCTTTCTCCTCACACATGGAGATATAGGCCTTCCAAGTACGATGGTAAATCTTCCTGGAAGAAGATTTCCGCGGCCTTAACGTAGCTGGAATCACCGAGTCCGACAGACCCTGGCTGGCTTTCAACAGCCACGCCGTTAAAGAAGAAGTAAACCCTGATGGGTTTACTTCCTCTTTGATTCCCTGCAAAGGTAAAGCATAATGGACTACTATGCATCGCATAGTAGTCCATTATGTGTCACTTACCTGACACAGGAGCCAGTGAAGTCACCGCTGTCCCCTGTAGTCTGGAGCCTTCATCTTCTGGGTCTTGCTGCTCCGGCGCTGTCATTCGTCGGAGCCGTCACTCGCGGCATATTGCCATTAACTGCGGCGTGCTCAGTGCGCCTGCGCGCCACTGTCTACGGCGCATGCGCTGTAGACAGCGGTGCCTGTCTTTTGGCAAATATCTCCGATATTTCTTAGACCTACAGGTAAGCCTTAATCTAGGCTTACCTGTAGGTCAAAGTGGTTTGTAAGGGTTTACAACCACTTTAAAGCCAGCGATGGTAAAGCAGGGTGAAAGATTGGACCTTGAGATAGGAGGTCCTCCCGCAACGGCAGTCGCCAGGGAGCGTCCGCCACCAGACACACCAGGTCTGCGTACCAGGCCCGCTGAGGTAAATCTGGGGCAACCAGGATCACTGGGATACCCTCGGCTTCCACTCTGTGCAGCAGGCGTGGCAACAGTTTTAGTGGAGGAAAAGCGTAGATCAGCTGGTACTGATCCCACGGAGCCACCAGCGCATCTGATGCGTCTGCCCACAAATCTCTGGTCCTGGACATGAATCGCGGTACCTTCTGATTGAGATGGGAGGCCAATAGATCCACAGCTGGTGTGCCCCACCTCAGGCACAGCAGCCTGAACATCTCCGGATGCAGTGCCCATTCTCCTGGGTCCAGCATCTGCCGAGTCAGACCGCCTGCCAATTTTCCATCCCTGAGATGTAAATGGCCGACAGGGCCAGTACGTGTCGCTCTGCCCACCGAAGTATGTGAGCAACCTCCCGAGCAGCAGCTGAGCTTCTTGTTCCTCCTTGGTGATTTATGTATGCTACAGCTGTGGGGTTGTCTGACTGTATTCTGATCGGACGCCCTTGAAGACTCATCGACCACGTGTGGAGCCACAGCCTGATTGCTCTCAATTCGAGCAGATTGATCGGCAACTTGGATTCCTCCGCCGACCAAAGGCCCTGAGCCGACTGAATCCCCATCACTCCACCCCAGCCGGACAGACTGGCATCCGTAGTGATCACCGTCCATGTCAGAGGAAGGAACGATTTCCCGGACTGAATCGCCGGGGACCTCAACCACCAGATCAGGGAGTCCCTTACTGGTTGACTCACCTGGATCTGTCAATCCAGGGACAACGGAGATTTGTCCCACTACATCAAAATCTCCTTCTGCAGGACTTTGGTGTGGAACTGGGCATAAGGTACCACCTCCAAGTAGGCCACCAAGAGCCCCAGTACTCACATGCAAAAGCAGGGCGACGACCACTTGCGGCTCATCAGTAGATTGACTCTGAGAGTCCTCAATTTGTCTAAGGGGAGAAAAACCCTCGCTTCCCTGGAGTCCAACAGTAACCCCAGCTCCTCCAGATGCTGAGTTGGTACAACCACCGACTTCTTGAGGTTCAACAGCCACCCAAATTCTTGCAGGGTCTGCAAGGTGATCGCCACATCCTCCTCTAATTCTGAGGCGGAAGAAGCTCTCAGGAGGAGATCGTCTAGATAACCCATGATTGCGATCCCGCGTTATCTCAGCAACGCCAATACTGGAGCCAGTACTTTGGACACGGGGGGCTGACGCCAGGCCAAAAGGAAGAGCCACAAACTGGTAGTGGGCTTCCCCGACTGCCAAACGCAGACATTTTTGATGCCGAAGGCATATGGGTATGTGCAGGTAAGCATCCTGAATGTCCAAGGATGCCAGGAAGTCCCCTTGATGGAGTGCAGCGACTACTGAGTGAACTGATTCCATTCTGAGCCTCTGCACTTTTACAAAGTGATTGAGGGCCTTCAAGTCCAAGATTGGACGTACCCCTTCCTTCTTGGTAACCACAAACTTGGGGGCGGCACAGTGGTGTAGTGGTTAGCACTCTCACTACCTGCCTGGAGTTTGCATGTTCTCCCTGTGACTGCGTGGGTTTCCTCCGGGTACTCCGGTTTCCTCCCACAATCCAAAGACATGCAGGTAGGTTAATTGGCTTCTGTCCAAAATTGGCCATAGTATAGGAATGGAGACCTTGGATCGTGGGTTCCTTGAGGGTAGGGACCGATGTGAGTGTGCCATGTACAGGGATAGGGACAATTGTAGACACTCACTCAGGTTGAACTGGATGGACTGGTGTCTTTATTCAACCTTACAAAGTATGAAACAGATTTGAGTAGAACCCCTGGAAGCGTTCCGAGTCCGGAAACGATACAATCACCCCCTTATTCAGCAAGTCCCTTACCGCCCCTAACAGAGCCTCCCAGCAAACCGGGGACACGGGTATACTGGAGGGGAAGAATCTGTTTGGTGGCCAAGACAGAAACTCTATCTTGTAGCCTGTGGAAATCAGATCCCAGACCCATTGGTCGGATAACCGGGAGGTCCACCGGGCTGCAAACACCCAAAGACGACCCCCCACCCGAAAAGTGGGTGGGGGCAAACCTTCATGCGGTAGCACTTTTGTTCGCAGGCTTGTTAGGCTTGCGGTTTCAGGGACGCTTCTGACCGTCCGTGGGTGTCATGTCGGGCTGGGGGCGTTTTGCCGAAGCACCGGGCGGACAAAAAAGCCGATTGTGAGCGGAAAAAGAGGGCCCTTGCCTGCGGCGTGGCTCCTTAGCCTTCCAGGCCTGTGGGAGTAGTGTACTCTTACCACCCGTGGCATTCTTAACCACTTGCCGACCGCCGCACGACGATGTACGTCGACAGAATGGCACGGGCAGGCATATGGGCGTACCTGTACGTCCCTGCCTTCCCGCGGGTAGGGGGCCCGATCGGGCCCCCCCCGGTGCCAGCGGCGGTCGGTATCCGTTCAGGAGCGATCCGGGATGAGGGGGCGGCCATTCGTTCATGGCCACCCCCTCGCGATCGCTCCTGACGAATGGAAGTGAGGCGTGACATCACTTCCTCTCCTGTAATGTAAACACAGGCAGAGGAAGTGATGTAATCTCTCCTCCGTGTCGGTATTTTTCGTTCCGGCACCGAGGAGAGAGGATCGGTGAGTTGCACCAACACGACACTACACAGTAGAACATGCCAGGCACACTCACCCCCCCTTCACCCCCCGATCACCCCCCCAATCACCCCTGCCCCCCCAGTCACAGTGACACCAATTGCATTTTTTTTTTTGCATTGGTGTCATTTGTGACTGTAATAACTGTTAGGGCAGTTAGGGTTAGCCCCCTTTAGTTCTAAGGTACCCCCCTAACCCCCCCAATAAAGGTTTAACCCTGTGATCACCCCCCGTCGCCAGTGTCACTAAGGCTGGGTTCACATTGCAGCGGTTTATGAGAACGGATGTGATTCGCACCGCACTGCAGTGCAAATCACATCCGATCTCTGTGCGATTCGAGTTCAGCCATACAGATAGTATGGCTGAATTTGCGTCACACCCGCCGCACCCGCCGCAAATTCACACGGGACCCTTTTTTTGGTCCGCAGCAGAATCGGATCGCATGGGTGTTCACACCATGCGATCCGAGTTTGCAGATCGCACTGCGATATGCGAACTGATCTGGGGGTGTCATTAACATTTCACTGACACTCCCAGCAGTTCGCATAGGGCAGTGTGAACTGCCGCCGGGAGGCATGCGATGCGGGAATGCGGATTCGTGGCGTTCCTGCATCGCTCCAGTGTGAACCCAGCCTAATAAGCGATCATTTTTCTGATCGCTGTATTAGTGTCACAGGTGACGCTAGTTAGGCAGGTAGGTATTTAGGTTCGCCGCAGCTTTTTATAGCGCCAGGGACCCCCATATACTACCGCATAAAGCCCCCTGATTGCCCCCTAGTTAACCCTTTCACCAGTGATCAACTGTTACAGGTGACGCTGGTTGGTTAGTTATTTTTTTATAGTTTCAGGGCACCCGCCATTTATTACCTAATAAAGGTTTAACCCCCTGATCACCCGGCGGGTGATATAAGTTTGACGGTCAGATAAGGTCTGCGTCGCCCTAGGCAGCGTCAGGTTAGTGCCAGTACCGCTAACACCCACGCACAAAGCATACACCTCCCTTAGTAATATAGTATCTGATCAGATCTATATTAGCGTCGCCAGCAGTTTAGGTTTCCCAAAACGCATTGTTAGCGGGATCAGCCCAGATACCTGCTAGCACCTGCGTTTAGCCCCTCCGCCAAGCCCAGACCAGCCCACCCAAGTGCAGTATCGATCGATCACTGTCACTTACAAAACACAACACACAACTGCAGCGTTTGCAGAGTCAGGCCTGATCCCTGCAATCGCTAACAGTTTTTCTTGTAGCGTTTTGATACAGTCGCTGACAGCCTAGGTGATTTTTTACCTGTGAGTCTCACTAGTGTACCCCTAAATTTAGGGGTGTCTACTTTCCAAAATGGGGTCATTTGGGGGGGGGGTTTGTGCCATCTTGGCATTTTATGGCCTTCAAAACTGTAATAGGTAGTGAGGAGTGAAGTCAAAAATTTACGCCCTTAGAAAGCCTGAAGGTATCCCCGTACTCAGGAGAAGCAGCAGAACTTATTTTGGGGTGTCATTTCACATATGCCCATAGCATGTGTGAGCAATATATCATTTAGTGACAACTTTGTGAAAAAAAAAAAAAGTTTGTAATTTTCCCGCAACTTGTGCCAAATATAAAATATTCCATGGACTCAACATGCCTCTCAGCAAATAGCTTGGGGTGTCTACTTTCTAAAATGGGGTCATTTGTGGGGGTTTTGTGCCATCTTGGCATTTTATGGCCTTCAAAACTGTAATAGGTAGTGAGGAGTGAAGTAAAAAATGTATGCCCTTAGAAAACCTGAAGGCGGTTCTTGGCTTTCGGGGCCCCGCACACGGCTAGGCTCCCAAAAAATCCCACACATGTGGTATCCCCGTACTCAGGAGAAGCAGCAGAATTTATTTTGGGGTGTCATTTCACATATGCCCATGGCATGCGTGAGCAATATATCATTTAGTGACAACTTTGTGAAAAAAATAAATAAAATAAAAAAGTTTGTAATTTTCCCGCAACTTGTGCCAAATATAAAATATTCAATGGACTCAACATGCCTCTCAGCAAATAGCTTGGGGGGTCTACTTTCTAAAATGGGGTCATTTGTGGGGGTTTTGTGCCATCTTGGCATTTTATGGCCTTCAAAACTGTTATAGGTAATGAGGAGTGAAATTACAAATGTATGCCCTTAGAAATCCTGAAGGCGGTGCTTGGTTTCGGGGCCCCGTACGCGGCTAGGCTTCCAAAAAGTCAACCACATGTGGTATCCCCGTACTCAGGAGAAGCAGCAGAATGTATTTTGGGGTACAATTCCACATATAACCATGGCATGTGTGAGCAATATATAATTTAGTGACAACTTTGTGTAAAAAAAAAAAAAAAAAATTATTTTTTGTCATTATTCAATCGCTTGAGGCAAAAAAATAAAATATTCAATGGGCTCAACATGCCTCTTATCAATTTCCTTAGGGTATCTACTTTCCAAAATGGGGTCATTTGGGGGGGTTTTGTACTGCCCTGCCATTTTAGCACCTCAAGAAATGAGATAGGCAGTCATAAACTAAAAGCTGCGTAAATTCCAGAAAACGTACCTTAGTTTGTAGATGTGACAACTTTTGCGCAAACCAATAAATATACAGTTATTGACTTTTTTTTTACCAAAGACATGTGGCTGAATACATTTTGGCCTAAATGTATGACTAAAATTGAGTTTATTGGATTTTTCTAATAACAAAAAGTAGAAAATATCATTTTTTTTTAAAATTTGCGGTCTTTTTACTTTTATATCGCAAAAAAGAAAAATCGCAGAGTCAGTCAAATACCTTTAAAAGAAAGCTCTATTTGTGGGAAAAAAAGGACGCAAATTTTGTTTGGGTACAACATTGCATGACCGCGCAATTACCAGTTAAAGCAGCGCAGTGCCAAATTGTAAAAAGACCTCTGGTCATTGACCAGCAAAATGGTCCGGTCTGAAAGTGGTTAATAATGGTCATCCAACGAGGCTCCAAAGAGCCAGTCGCCAAAGAAGGGAAGATCTGTCAGGGCTTTCTTGGATGCCTGGTCAGCAGACCAGCATTTCAGCCAAATGAGGCGCCTCAGCACCACAGCTGACACTGAAGCCTTGGATAACAGGGGGAGAGTATCCAGGGCCACGTCACAAACGTACTTAAGGCCATGCAATAGTTGGTCTGCTAGCTCTAAGCAGACAGGGGAGGCGTTCTGCTCTCCCAATTCACGGTGCAAAAGTTTTGCCCACTCAGTCAGTGTCTGCGACACCAGTGCGGATGCCAGTACAGGTCGCACGGCTGACTCCACAACCATAAACAAGGAACGAGCCACTGCCTCAGCCTTCCTGTCCATGGGATCCTTGAATGCAGGAGTCCCCTCAACCGAAATCGTGGTTACTATATTTAACCTAGATACTGGGGGGGTCCACGACCGGAGGAGCCAACCACTTTTTGAGAAGGCTTTCCTCAAAGGGGTAACGCACTGCCAAATTTTTGGAGACCGAAAAGGTCCGTTGCGGGCGACCCCATTCCCTGTAGATGAATTTGTCAAAATAAGTCAAATATGGGAACACCTTAGGTGAACGTGCTGGCTTGCGGGACCCAAAAGGGACCGGTACATCAGCAGAGGAATCCGCTGGCTCCCGAATCTTCAGGGTATCACGCACAGCTGTGATAAGTGTCCCAGCAAGCACCTTGTCGCGCCCGGACGGGGAATCATCCTCACTGTCCGAACGGTCCTGGGTCAGCCACGTCTGATAGGTCAGAGCAGGGGTCTCCAGCTGCAGCAGGGCCCGAGTCTGCATCAGAGCTCTCCCCAGAGGATCGGGAGGGGGGGCAGGGGCCTCTTACGTGCACCTTTCCTGCCACGTGCAACCTCTATCTTAGCAACATAGGAGTCAAGGACCGCAGTCAGGGTGTGCATGCGCACCGCGCTAACCGCAGGTGACCCAGTTGCTATAGCCTGGATTTCGGGGGAAGAAACACCAGTTTCTGAAGCCATGCTGACTCTAGCCTGTCTGCCACCTGCAAGGGGACTTAGGACAGTGAAGATCCCACCCTCCTGCTGCCGCTGCAAGGAGGGGGACTTAGCGCTAGATTTACTACCCTGGGGCATTCTGTGAAAGCCACAAGCAGTGCCTGTAGTCCCTACGAGGTTCCCAGTTGCAGAGAGGAGAAAACTGTCAGCAGCAGCAGCAGCTATAAACAGCGGTGAAACGTTCTGCAGAGCTAGCTTCAGCAAAGCCATCCAGCGTCCTGTACATACAGCGTTCAGGCTTGAAGAAAATTGCCGCCAATGAATCTAATAGGAAATCCTAAAGAAAATGGCTGCTGAAGCTCACCAGGGGAATATCAGCTTTCCCACATCTAACATGGCCGCTGGACGGCGCCATGCGGTGACAGAACAAAAAAATAAAGACATGCTGCCTGCTTACAGCCAGAACAACCTCCACAACACCTTTAGGGACCCCCCAGACCTGGACCAGGACCAATGCCAGCCGCACAGAGCCCCTACAGGTGAGAAAACAGTGAACCCACACACCGCCCGCAGCACATGCAGCCACCCCCCTCAGAGGGGGGAAGGAGGGGTGATAGGGAGTTGGGAGAGAAGATGAGGTGAGGTGGCCCCCGAATTGACCCCCCCCCCCAGGGAATGCCCAGCTGCTCACCCCACCGAGGCAGGGAGAGCCGTACTTGCCAGTCCTGAAGAGCTGGGAGACATTCCATCACAGACCTACTCCTGCGCAGTTACAGGGTAGCTGTTGGCCCGCTATACTGTGATCCAGACAGCAGTAGCCTGGTCATATCTATACCCCAGAGCATTGAAGCTCACGACCCCCTCTGGAGCTGAGGCATGTCGTGGCCTGCCGAGCCTTAGCTGCGGCCTGCTCACGCTCGATGACCGGACTGAGGAGACTACAAGGATATCATTAACCAGCCTGTCACCCAGCCGGCAGTTGATAGAAGATCTCAGGATCTTTCATCTTGCGCAAAAGGCAGCAAACCTGCAGCAAAAACATGGACTGAGAGGCCCGCAGGTTTCCTAGGTCATTCTCCTTACTAGGCAAAATAAAACTGAAGCTGCTGGGAGCAGTGAGGAGGGTTGATACCAAAGGGTCCGCCCACCAGGGGAAGGATTAAAGTTCTGTGTATTGTGTAACAATTTTGCCTAGTTCTCCTAATGGCAGGCTATACAATCCATTTAGCTACAGAGAGGAGCTGTGTTGGTCGGTGAATATAAGAGAAACAGGCTTTGGACCAGCAGAGAGATTTTTCCATTTGCTATGTCCAGGGCACTTCTCTTTTTGTTGATTTGGTTATGTCTGTGATAAAGTCTATCTAGATCTATAAGGGAGTGTATTTCTTTTAGTCTTTGGCATTTCCTGGTCATAGTGATTTCCATAAGATGACCTCTCACCATGACCTTAGGGGCCACCCATAAAGTTGCAAGGGAGATCCCCTCTACGTCATTATGGCTAAAGTAGTCAGTAAGGCGATCTGATAGTTGGCTAACTATTGCAGGGTCTGTGAGTAAGGAATCATTAAGGTGCCAGGCTCCAATAGCTGTAAGGAGACCTATGCAGGAGAAGTTGCAAGACAATATGTGATGGTCTGACCAGGGGCATACATGTATTTTTGCCGAGGTAGAGTTTGCCACTAAGATAGAGGAGCAGTAAATGTAGTCCATTCGAGAATAACTGTCATGGGGGCTAGAGTAAAAAGTATATTCTCGAGTTCCCACATTGTGTGCTCTCCAAGTGTCTATTAGTGGGTGTGACCTAAGTGAATGTTGGAGAGACTTTGGAAAAGTGTTGGTTGAGGTTATTGTACGGCTTCCGTCCAGTCTCGAATGAGCCACCAGGTTAAAGTCACCCCCTATCTTGAGATGGGGTGAATGGAATATATCCAACACTTGGAAAAATAATTAGAATAAAAAGAGGCCTGGGACCCATCTGGAGCATACACAAAGGCCAGAGTGACCATTTTACCTTGTAGTGAGACTTTGACAATTCCAAATGACTGTCAGGATCTTTATCAAACGGGATGTGGTAAAATAGCACTGCCTAAAGGATTAGTCAAAGTAGGATGGGTTGGTTGTAGGAGAAATGTGTCTCCTGTGACAGGAGACTATCCACACCCAGATTATTATAGGATCAAAAGGGTTTTTTCCGCTTATGTGGGTATCCCTTAACCATTTCCGGACTGGCACACAATGATATACGTTTGCACTTTGAATAGGGATATTGTGGTAATGGCAGCAGCTAGCTACCATAACCCCGGTAGCCTCTTCTTCAGTAAGCGGTCCGGTTTCAGATAAAAGTGGTCTCCATGGCGGATTCGTTTACTGGCAGAGGCGATCAGATCCTTCTCCCTGTTAAGTATGAAGATAAGTGAGGGGCCCCCACCCATCTCCATACCATTGCAGGGTGGAAGCGACGTCAAAAACTTCACTTCCACCCATTGCTCTTAACCACTTGCCGACCACCGCACACCGATTTACCATATACCTGTACGTCCCTTCCTCCCCGTGGGCGGGGGGCACAATTGCAGAATGGTACAGGTGGGCAAATGGGCATACCTTTACGTCCCTCACTCCCCAGTTAACCCTTTCACTCTGTTGCAAGTGTCAGTAGATCTTTTTTTCTGATCGCCATATTTGTGTCATGGGTGACACTAGTTAGTCAGTTAGTTGATTAGTTTCACCGTTTTTATAGCATCAGGTACCCCCATATATTACCTAATAAAGGTTAACCCCTTGATTGCCTCCTGGTTAACCCTTTCACCCAGTCACCGGTGATCACCATATTAGTGTTACGGGTGACGCTGGTTAGTTTGTTTTTTTATAGCATCAGGGCACCTGCCATATATTACCCAATAATGGTTTAACCCCCTGAATGCCCAGCATGTGATATCAGTTATGTTTTAGCGTCAACCAAGGTCTGCGTTGCCCCAGGCAGCATCAGATTAGTGCCAGTAGTGCCAACACCCACACACGCACCATACAACTCCCTTAGTAATATAGTGTCTGAATGGATCAATATCTTTGATCTGATCAGAACTATATTAGCATCCCCAATAGTATAGGGTTCCCAAAAACGCAGCGTTAGCGGAATCAGCCTAGATACCTGCTAGCACTTGTGTTTAGCCCCTCTGCCCAGCCCACCCAAGTGCAGTATCAATCGATCAAATTCACTTACAAAAACACAACACACAAAACTGCAGCGTTCGCAGAGTCAGGCCTGATCCCTGCGAACGTTAACAGTTATTTTTATAGCATTTGAAGCAGTCACTGACAGTCAGGAGCTCTTTTTCCTCTGAGTCTGACTACTGTACCAGTAAGTTTAGAGACCAAAATATCAAATCAAAGGAACACTAGTGAAGAGGCCTACACATTTCTGAACATTAATATTATACATGATTTATATAGCGCTAACAGTTTACACAGCGCTTTACCATGTATAAGGGGGACAACACAATTACAGTACAGTTCAATACAAAAGGTACAGGAGGGCCCTGCTTGTAGAGCTTACATTCTAAATGGAGGGGGTGGTGGTACATGACATGAACATGACAGATAGTGAAGAGGAAATCACCCATCTGTCAGATTCAGACTCAGAATACAATCCTGTAGACAGCAGCGGCACCCTGACAGATAGCTCTGATGACGGATTTACGGTCCTTGTCAAGGTCAGGCGTACCTGACCCCGTTCTTCTGCTTCTGTTAAGGTGCAAGAAATGAAGGGCTCTCCTATGGAGCAGAGAGCCAGTACTAGTGCCCCTCGTCCTTCTGGTGAACTGGCAAGCACCAGCAGCCTAGTACACCCTGGTCGTTGTCAAACCAGCACTGCAGTATCACATGGTGATCTGGCGGGTCCCATAAGTACAGTTCAATCTGGTGAGGTGGCTAGCACAACTAGTGTCCCAAAGCCACCAAGGAGACAAAGGCAGCCCTGTTGAGCCCATAGTGCCCTTTCTGCTGCATTTGCCAAACCTAATTGGGAGCCCACCACGTCTGCAGCACCCGTACTTCCCCCATTCACTTGCCAACCCGGAATTCAAGTGGAAACAGTTGATTTTACGTCACATGATTTTTAATTGCCGTTTTTCACGGGAGATTTCTATAGATCTATTGTGGACCAAAGCAATTGGTATGCTTGAAATTCATCGCCGCTAATCCCCATTTGACCCTTGCCAGAGAATGGAAACCTATTACAGTTTCTTCATTTAAGACCTTTCCCATCCCTCCTCATGGGCATAACTAAAAAGAGTGAGTTGCGGTCATATTGGTCCACTGACTCAATTCACCATATGCCCTTGTTCTCTGACTCCATGGCCACATGGGAACGATACAAGCAGATCTTGCGGTTCATGCATTTCAATGATAATGAACTCTGTCGTCCTTGGGGTGACCCTGGATACGATTGGCTCTACAAAATTTGGCCCCTCGTAACCACTTCAACCAACAGTTTGGAGCCTTGTTTACTTCCCATCAAGTTGTCTGCATTGATGAGTTCCTGATTAAGTTTTCTGGCCACTTGTCTATCAAACATTATCTTCCCAGCAAGCGTGCCAGATATGGAGTCAAGATGTATAAGCTCTGTGACAAAACCACAGGCTATATGTATAGTTTTATGGTTTACAAAGGAAGAGATAGTCACTTAGAGCCGAAGAACTGCCCAGGCTACATAGGGAGAGATGCTAAGATTGTGTGGGACTTGTGTCATAGTGCTCATCACTGTTAGTGTCACAGTGCCATCTGTCATCAGTGTCATCTCAGAGCCAACTGTCGTCAGTGCCATCTGTCAGTGTCACCTGTGAGTGTCACTTGCCACATCAGTGCCACATTTCATCAGTGCCACGTGTCATCAGTGCCATCTGCCAGTGTCACATGTCATCAGTGTCACCTGCCACATCAGTGTCACCTGCCACATCAGTGCCATCTGTCACCAGTGCAATCTGCCAGTGTCACGTGTCATCAGTGACACATCAGTGTCATTTGTGAGAATGCCACAAAGATTATTTCCAGCCGAGGAGGCATACAATATTCTTGCGGCTGACGAGAGCAACGGGGAGCTCTCCACTTCGGATTCCTCATATTCGGATTGTGAGTCTGACGTGGACTATGAGCCTATCCTAACCAGTGGAACACAGACAGCCTCAGAGGAGGAAGATGAGAGTCCACCCGCCAGACGAAGGCGTACTGGTGAGGAGGCAGAGACATCCACCAGCACCGCAATGCCATCCACCAGCACCGCAGTACCTCGGCAAAGGCCACATACCAGTGGGGTGTCACCTCAGTCCCAAAGGGTTAGGTCCCATGCCAGCCTTCACTATTCTCTTCAGAACCCCTTATGGCTTCCTCCAAATTCAGGAGAAGCTATCATTCCCCCTTTCACTGCCCAGCCAGGAGTCCTGGCGGACACAGAACATTTTTCACCAATCAATTTTTTCAACCTTATTTTTACTGAGCACATGCTTGCATCAGTTGTGGTCCAGTGCAACCTATATGCCCAACAATTTATAGCAGGCAACCCAACGTCCTATTATGCCCATCCCTACAAGTGGAGAGCCCTAACAGTGGAGGAGTTTAACCATTTTTATGGGCCTCACATTCTGTATGGTACTAACCAAAAAAAAAGTTTTACGTTCATATTGGTCTACCCTCCCCATCCACCACATGCCCATCTTTTCCTCTGTAATGCCCAGGACCAGATATATCATGATTATGAGATTCCTACACTACAATGATAATACCCAGTGCCCTCCCCGAAATGACCGAAATTTTGACAAGCTTTATAAAATTCGGCCACTACTCTATTTTTCTGATATCTTCCCCCGGGTTGTTTACCCCAGACCAACACATTTGCGTGGATGAGTCCCTTGTCAAATTTACTGGCATGCTGGGCATAAAACAATTTATTACCTCCAAAAGGGCCCGCTATGACGTGAAGATGTACAAATTGTGCGACCGCGCTACAGGGTATACCTATGCATTCATGGTATACGAAGGGAAGGACACCCAGCTACATCCCCCCAATTGCCCAGAATACATTGGATCGAGTGGCAAAGTCGTTTGGGAACTCATAAATTCACTCCTGGAGAAAGGCTACCATCTGTATGTGGACAACTTTTATACAAGTTTACCCCTCTTCCACAACCTTCACAGAAAGAACACTCCAGCATGTGGCACTGTAAGGGAGAACTGGAAGGGCTTTCCTCAAAGCCTCATCAACAAGAAGCTAAGAAGAGGGGAGACGGCGAGCTTACGGAATGAGGAAATTTTGGCTGTGAAGTGGAGGGACAGAAGGGATGTGTACGTTCTTTCATCGATCCACAATAATACCTTTGTGGAGATCAACAGGAGGGATGGGAGTTCAAAAGCCAACATGTATCCACAAATACAATATGTTCATGGGGGGGTGTCAACTTCAACGACCAGATGCTCGAACCCTACCTTGCCACAAGAGAAACATACCAGTGGTATAAAAAAGTTTCCATTTATTTAATTTGGCCATATACAACAGCTACATTATTTATCACAAATCCACTGAAAGACTCAAATCCTTCCTTGCCTACCAAAAGGAAATCACCACTGTCCTTGTATTCCCAAATGACCCACCAGAAACCATTCAACCCGATGTAATAAGTAGACTCTCCGAACACCACTTTTCCGAAAAAATCCCTCCCAGACCAACAGGCCAAAAACGGCAGAAAAAATGCCGGGTATGCTCCAAAGGAGGAATGAGAAGAGACACCACTTTTTATTGTCCCCAATGTCCTTCCCAACCAGGCCTCTGCGTAGTTGGCTGTTTCTGCCGTTACCATACTTCACTACATTAATAGTGAAGTATGGTAAACATAACCCTCACTTCCTGCCATTCACCTTCACACCGCTTATGCCTCTACTTGCTCTGTAATTGACCCTGGCTTGTTATTCGACCATGCTTCTGCCTACCGATTCTGTTTATACCTCTGCCTGATGTGGAACTGACCCTGGCTTATTCGACCACGCTTCTGCCTACCGATTCTGTACATACCTCTGCCTGATCTGGAACTGACCCTGGACTGTTTGACCATCCTTTTTGCCTGTCGCTTGGGCTGATCTTGTACCCTGCCACTAGACTAGTGGGATTCATAACACAGGGGTCTCACATATGTGAGGGGCTCCAGAATTGTTTTTCTGGATGAAGAAAAAAAATTGTTTTCTCATTCCTAGATTAGGGTCTGGAGACTCGGAGGCTTCAAAGAGATTTGGGTGGGAGAAGCCTCTGCCCCTACCCCCATTCTGTCCTGAACGAGGCCCTACTTTTGCCTGTTGCCTGTAGGACCTATGCCATCATGCCTCTACCTGTCACATGAACTTACCACACCACATGGATGGACCATGTTCCTGCCTACTACCAAGATCGATATTTTGCCACTGCTGACAATCTCTGCCTGCACTGAACCTGGACTGTATCCCTGCCTGTACCGACTATGGAAAGTGTTCCTGCCTGTTGCCTGGACAATTGTGTTTACTTTTGCTGACCAAGTCCCTGCCTGCTGCCTGGACCAGTGCTATCCTCCTGTGGACAACTGTGCTACTAAAACCACTGGTAATTTTTTTTACCCTTTGCTCAGCAGAATATTTTTTGGGGTACAAAATTAAAATTATTTTGGGTACAGTATTGCAAGACTAATTGTCATTCAAAGTGGGAGAGCACTGAAAGCTGAAAATTGGTCTGGTCACGAGGGGGGTTTAAGTGCCCAGTTGTCAAGTGGTTAATATGGGAGGGGTGGACCTCAACGACCAGTTATTGGCACCATACCTAGTTGCCCGCAAGGCCAGACGCTGGTACAAAAAAATGTCTGTATATTTATTTCAATTGGTTCTGCTGAATGCTTATGTGCTATACAAAGCTTCAGGATGAATTGGATCCTTCCTTAAATTCCGGGAAGAGATCATCACAGCCCTTCTGTTTTCAGTGCTGTGACCCAGCTTCCCAATCCAAATGCAGTAAGCCAGTTGCATCAGAGGCATTTTGAATATATCCTCTCTGGTACCCTTACCCAACGAGCCCCCCAAGGAAAATGTTGCGTCTGTAGAAAGCGCAGCTATAGGCGTGACACCCGCTATCATTGTGCCTCCTGTCCTGACCATCCTGAATGTGAATGTTTTGAACATTACCACACACTAGTGGAGTATTAGCGTAGGGTGCAGCACTGCACAGACTAGGACACACTTTCACAAGGTCTCCAAAGATGCCATCGCATTTTGAGAGACCCGAACCTGGAACCAAACCGTCACAGCCACTACAACCGTTACAGTTACAAATAAAAGTAGAAAAAAAAAAAAAAGATTAAAAAGAAAAGTTGTCGTTTTATTGTTCTCTCTCTATTGTTCTGCTCTTTTTACTGTATTTTACAATGCAAGGTTTTATTGTTACTATGTTTTATCATGTTTTCTTTTCAGGTATGTAATTATTTTATACTTTACTGTTTACTGTCTTTCATTGTTAACCATTTATTTGTTTTCAGGTACGCCACTCAGCTGCAGCATTGATTTATTTATCTTGACAGCGACAGCGTTTGCTCCCACGATACGTAAATCAGCCATGCCAGCATTGTAGAAGGTGATTTCACAATCACAGTTAAAAAAAATTAACAAAAAAAGAGCATATATGCCGAAGCATGGGAGCAGGGGTGGAGGGGTGATTTGCCCATAACATTAGGGGTGGATTGTCCCCATGCTTCGGCATATATTTTTTTAGGCACATATTGTGTTAAAAATGTTTTTATTTTTACTATGTTTTTTTGTATTTGCTTTGCAGGTATGGTATATCCTACTGTTAAACTGTAATGCTACTTTGTTTTATTGTTAACCATCATTTTCTTAGCAGGTACTCCATTCAGCTGCAGCACTGATTTATTTATCTTGACAGCAGCAGCGTTTGCTCCCATGATATGTAAATCAGCGACTCCAGCACTGTAGGAGGTGATTTCACCACCACAGTTAAACAAAAAAAATGGTGCATGTATGCCCATCATTAGAAGTGGGTGGATGAAGAACGATATTCTAATGGTGGGCATACCCACTGGTCACTCTCTTTTTTCCATTCATCTGACAAGCTGCATGAAAAAAAGAACATTACAATGTAAGTTCAACAAGGACCAGCAACATACTGGTACAGCTGACCATAGAGCTGATCAGAGACCAGAACTGCTCCAATCATCTCTACAGCCTAAGAAACTGGAAGCTACGGACATTTCATGACTTGGTTTTGCTGGATATAAAGAGCACCATTGCGAAATTGGCAAAGCACTTTATCACACCGATCTTGGTGTGGTCAGATGCTTTAAGGGCAGAGGAGAGATCTATGGTCTATAAGACCCCATTTAAAAAATAAAATAAAAAATAGTACCTGTAACTACCTTTTGCTATCATGGGGATATTTACATTCCCTGAGATAACAATAAAAATGATAAAAAAATATATAAAAATGATAAAAAAATAAATAAAAATAAAGGAACAGTTTAAAAATAAAATAAAAAAGCAAAATAAATAATGAAAAAATAAAATAAATAAAAGCACCCCTGTCCCCCCGTGCTCACGCGCAAAGGCAAAAGCAAGCATCAGTCTGGTGTCATATGTAAACAGCAGTTGCACCATGCATGTGAGGTATCACCGTGAAGGTCAGATCGAGGGCAGTCATTTTAGCAGTAGACCTCCTCTGTAAATCTAAAATGGTAACCTGTTTAGGCTTTTAAAGCATGTTATGTTTGGTATCCATGTACTCGGCATAAGATCATATTTTTTATTTGATCAACATTTGGGCAAAATAGTGTGGTTTAGTGCATTAAAATAAAAAAAAGCATGTTTTTTCCAAAAATAATGCGTCTGAAAAATTGCTGCGCAAATACTGTGTGAAAAAAAATTGCAACACCCACCATTTTAATCTGTAGGGCCTTTGCTTTAAAAATAAATAAATAAATATATATATATATATATATATATATATATATATATATATATAAAATGTTTGGGGGTTCAAAGTAATTTTCTCGCAAAAAATGTTTTTTTCATGTAAACAAAAAGTGTCAGAAAGGGCTTCGTCTTCAAGTGGTTAGAAAAGTGGGTGATGTGTGACATAAGCTTCTAAATGTTGTGCATAAAATGCGAGGACAGTTCAACCTCCCGCCCCCCCCAAAAGGACACCTTTTTGGAAAGTAGACACCCCAAGCTATTTGCTGATAGGCATGTTGAGTCCATGGAATATTTTATATTTTGCCACAAGTTTCGGGAAAATTACACTTTTTTTTGCAAGTTGAAAAAGGGGGGAAACACTGCGCTAAAGCAAAAGTGAAAATTAATCTGCTGACACTCAAACAAAGCTTAACAAAAGTAAATAACAAATAGTGTAGCGCTGGTATGTAAATTCATATGTGAAAATGTAACGGAGTATAAAAGATACCAATGATGGCTAATCACATAGGAAATCCATAGTGATAAACACAGATAAGTGAAAAAATTATAATCAAAATGTGAAATAAGGATTGTGCGGATGCGAGGTCCACAATTCACTAGGTATGCAGGTTCCGTACTAGAGGAAACGTGACATTTATCCCAGTAAGTAGTCCGCATATAATATGCAATAGAAATATATCGGTGGGGGTCTTCCTACAAGCAAGTTAAGGACCGCACAGACCAACAGGAACAGATGCTTGTCTGAAGTTGTATCAAAAATGGAAAGAAGATGGATACTCTTACCAGAAAGGTTGGACACACGTCTTGTACGACAGTGAGTCAAACACGCTTGGAATCCCAACTGGTCCCAATCAGGTACTGTGTGTTAATTGAATGCTGATGGAGGGTCCTCGCTTTATCGTCTCTGGGCTCCGTAGAGGCAGGTACTCCTGGTATGGAATGCTCACTTATCCGTCTCCGGACTCCAGAGGATCATACACTCAAGGTTTGAGGATATCCAGGATGCGGTTTACACAAAACTCATCATAAAAAAACAAAAAGAAAGAGGGGCTCCGGATGGTGCAGGTCAAAAAAACAAACCAGTAGGTTTATTGAAAAAGTCACATGGTAAAAATGACATAAAATGCATGAATGGTGATCACAAAATAAAATAAAACATAAAAGCAATATGTCGAGCGTGGCTTGCCTTGGAAGAAGATGGCTGCTTAGAACCAGAGCTTCGTCTTGCCTGAAGCCTGTAACAGCGGACAATCTGGGATAAACACGGCCAACCTTCGATCGATTATGGGGACATCCTCCTGCTGACACTCGGCCTCCCGCTCACACTCCCAGAGAGACCTGAGAGCCCGTACAAACCAAACAATCCCTGAGCTATTCCAAAGCCAGGGACCCAACATGGTGGCCCACTCTCCCATCCTGAGCCACATCGGAATCACACTCACCCCAGCGGATCAAACACCAGAACAGGGGGACAGTCCTCAAACCCCCCACCAACACCCGAGCCTTCAGGACTTAAGGGCGGTAGTGGCAGATATTAAAGACACACTAACGGCTGCCATCTCGGATCTCCGCCATGAGATCCAAGCGATCGCAGGGCAGGTATACGCTGTGGAATTTACGATGGCCCAACAACAGCAAGCGATCAAACAGACTACCAGCAAACTGGACACTCACACCATGCAGCTCCATGATCTCCAGCACCATGTCGAAGATATCGACAATAGGGGCCATAGGCACAACCTCAGATTGAGAGGCCTGCCGGAGACAGTGGAGCAGGACCAGATACTACCTACGGTTACATCACTCTTCAACCAACTGCTGGACAGACCCCATCACACGGCTATAGAGATGGAACATATCCACAGAGCTCTCCGTTCTAGGGGCAAGGACGCTGAACCACCTAGGGATATACTCTGCTATATTAATGACTTTGCCATTAACCCCCCTGACGGTCTTCCCGAGTCTGACTCGGGGTGGAATTTTTATACCAAAAGCGGTAACCCCGAGCCAGACTTGGGACTGCATCGCTGGATCCAGGAGGAGGTTTACTTACCTTCTCCCTCGGATCCAGCATTGTCTCCCCGCTGTACGAGCGAGCCGTGTCTCGCTCGATCTATCACATCGCCGATCTCCGTTCCCTGCGAGCCTTGTGACGCACGGGGACGGAGATCGGCGCCAAATTCAAAAAGTGAAACACACAGTATACATACAGTATAATGTAATCTTACAGATTACATTGCTGTATGTAATTATTTCACATCCCCTTTGTCCCTAGTGGTCTGCCCAGTGTCCTGCATGTAGTTTTATATTATAAAAACTGTTCTTTATGCCTGGAAACTGGAGATTGTCCATAGCAACCAAAACTGTCCCTTTACATCAAAAATTATTTTAGACCAGCTAGAAAACAGCGATAATAAATTGGAATCACTCGCAGAATTGAGGGAAAGCGATTTGTGGGGAGATCCGTCATTAAATACTGAAAAGTAATGACAGTGACAATTCTGCAACTGAGCAAATTTCAGTGTTTTTGATTTGATTACATTATTGAATAATTTTTATTATTGTTATATTATTATTTGGTACAATTATTTATAATTATTTATTATATTATAATTTATGATTTCATTTTTTAAACTTTATTATACCCGGGATGTCTGCTAGACTCTGGTTTGGACAGATTTAAGAGAGTTATTCCTAAGAATTACAGGACTACAATAAAAAACGCCAAATTTTCATGCAAAATAATGGTACCGCTTTTAGCACCTAAAATCCGAAATAATCATACCGCCAGGGAGGTTAAGGAAGAAATACTAAAGAAAGCCAGAGAAAAGACACATCCAAATTTTAAAGGGCATACAGTGCACATATACCAGGATTTGTCAGCGCTGACATTGAGGCACCGAAGAGACCTTCGCCCCTTACTGGAAGTACTGAGGAGCAGAGAGATTCGCTTTCGGTGGAAATTTCCATTTGCACTCCAAGCTTCCCACCAGGGCCATACAGCCACGCTGAGAGTCCCAGAGGACATCGATTTATTCTGCCGTACTCTTGACATACCATATGTTGAACTTCCCGATTGGGTTGCGGAGTTCAAGATGTCCACACACAGCTATGGCAAACAAGCGGATGACCAAATGGAGATCCAGACCCCAAGTTACCGCAGACACAGATCTCCATCCACAGCCAGACCAAGCGGGGGACATCGCAACAGATACCCACGTCCGAGCCCTACAGCAGCGCCACTACCAGGTAGAGCTCGTAGAGACCGCTAAGGAAGGTAAAACACCTTGGATAAGCACGTTCGCATAGCCCTAGATGACCCTGCTACCCTTTTTGCACACTACAATTCACTGACTATATCCATACCCATATCTCGCAAAACCCCCAGCCATGTCTAACTCCAGGTGAACAAGTGCGCCCGCTGGCGCCCAGAATGCCTCATCAACACACAATGTTACTTGATGCCTGCAGCCAGAAGACACATTGAACCTCAGGACACCAGCCCTCCAGCATGATTATAAGGACCCAGACCCACTGAGAGACCTTACCTCGAGCCTGGTAGAAGGCGAACTCCCCGCATCCATCTTGCCACAACAGGACAATACAGAAGGACCCGTTAGCATTATGTCCGTGTCTTCCACCGTTACCTGGGCTTATGTCACTGAGTCGGGGGAATGGGCATGCGGCAACTAGGTACGCTCAGTTACTATGCCTGTCACTATTTTCACAGCCCAACCGAGCACAGAGATGCCGATCACCGGTCTAATGGGACAACGGTCTTATACGATGAAAACACTGAGAGAACTAGTCCCCTGCTCCTTCTAATAAGACCTGCAGTCTAGGTATCAGAAGGACAGCTGGCATGTAAGCTTTGAAGGACTCACGTTTATTTGGGTTGTAATTTACTTATCACTAGCTAAAGATATCGGCAGATTAAGTCTTCCCTCACCACCTCCCCACCCTTTTTTTTTCACACTCCTTCCCCACACTGACCCTTCTCTTCCGGCTTTACTCATCACCCCTCCACACCTCCTATTCCCCCAAATCGGGTCCCCCCACTCTCTCCTCCCCGTGTACCTATGCTCCCCTGCTGAGATGCCACGGCTCAATGCGAGGCAGGGAAAAGGAAGCTATTTAGGCACAACAGACTCTCAGTCACGGGGGTGAAATATGAGCCTAACCTTCAATAAATTTGATGTTAAGACACAACGTATAAGCATCTGTAAAGGTGGGGCCCAGACACTAGCAGGGTACCTTCATGCGAGCTGCACTGAAAGTCCCCTGCAGCCGTACAAGAGTCTTTATACGGCCCGAGCCAAGATTCCACTCAGCTCCAAGTCACACATAAGGCCTATTTCACGCGGGAGAGTGTTATTTGGCATTAACCTCCCCTTGATAATGGAGGAGGGGGGCTGCTAAGGACCTTCTGCCATCAAGGTGGGTCAAAGATCTGTCACCCAGGCTAAATGGCTCCAACAGGACACTCCCAGTCCTAGTATTATTTCTTTAGGGTGGGAGGTACAACAGTAGCCAATTATCCACCCAGTTTGCGGGTTTCTCTAGGACACGTGTGAACGTATGCTATCTTATAATCACCCCTCTGACGACTGGGAAATGCTCCTCCCCATTGCGGGAGTGAGCACCTCCTAGACGGCTCCGTAGGTTGGTTCTCCTAGTTACAACGTCAGTTTAAAGGTTATACGTTCTAAAGTTCATCACTCTATTAATAGGTATGAGTTAATATTATCTGTGGATTGTTTTTGTTATTCCGTAAGTCCAGAATCGAATACATCGCAAATGCACCACATTACTCCGATTTTGACACTCGCACCGCTGAATAAGATACGTTGGTATCTAATGTTCCCCACACCAGGTACAGTTTGATACCAGACGCTGACAGCACCCCACCCCCCCGTCCTCTATATATATATATATATATATATATATATATATATATATATATATATATATAATCTCTATCAGGCGGCAGGCAAAACAGCTCCAATGGCAAACTTCATATAAAACTAAAAGACACTTATCTCCCCCACAGTATAGTCAACCCCAATACAGTGGATTTAAATCACAACAACCTCCACCGCTGCCTTACACACCACTGACCTCGACTGGCATATTCACGTTGTTGATCCCCTCTCACCCACGTTGGGATACAGGGTCTCATCAACCGCCAGAATACCCTTCCTCCCACACCCTCTACCAAACAACGTTTTATTAACGCTCACGACAGCGAAATACCCACCCAAAAGTTTTTCCTATATTACACTCCCTCCCTTCGCAGACCCTTGGGCCCCGATCTTAAAAGTGACAGCGTATCTCTAGATCACACTGTTAAAAATGCCCTCGTCCAACGGACTAGCTAACCACCTCACCGCTAAAATAATATCGCTCAATGCTAAAGGCCTAAATATCCCAGAAAAACACTCTAAACTTCTCCTCACCATGCACAGGAATAAAGCAGACATCATACTTCTTCAAGAAACACTTCCGGACAAACTCGGTACCGAAATTACATAACCATCATTACCCCACAGTACACCATGCAACATCCCCCCTAGCCAAATCAAAAGGCGTGGCTATCCTGCTACACAAGAATTGTCCCTTCCAACTAACAGATCAACTTTCTGACGATGAGGGGAGATATCTTTTTCTCAAGAGCTATCATGCAGGTAAAAAAATTACTCTAGTTAATCTCTACGCCCCAAACACCCTTCAAGTGACATTTTTCAGGGACATAACCAATAAACTGATACCCTTTCAAGAAGGAACTGTAGTCCTAGAAGGAGATTTTAATGTCCCACTCAACCCTATTCAGGATACGTCCCCCGGCACCTCCTCCCTCCCGTACAAAGCCCTAAAGAAAATCAAGTCGTATCTGGCGACCCTGCTACTTCATGACACCTGGCGCACCCTATACCCAGAAGGAAAGGACTACGCCTTTTTTTCCAGCCCCACATAATAGATATTCCTGCATAGACTTTCTCTTCCTGACACAAAAAGACTTACCGTTGCTCCAGCACGCATCCATTGATCCCATGATTTTATCGGATCATCAACCCACTACGATGACACTAGCATTTCCAGAGACATGATCCCCGGCACCTACCTGCAGACTTGACCCTTCCTTACTTACAGATCCCACTACAGCAGCCGAAATCTCCACACAGCTCAAATACTTCTTTGCTGAAAACAAACCCTCAGAGACATCTCTGCTAAATAACTGGGCATCTCACAAGTGCGTTATTCGTGGGGTTCTTATTGCAACGAAACCGAGAAAGGAAGAAACACTAGAACAGTCTCTTAGAACACATCCAACAGCTTGAAACCGCACATAAACACACTCAAGCAGTGGCCACACAGAACGCACTCATACAGGCACGCTCTGAACTTGTAGAGCTCCTAGATAAGCAGATTAAAAGAAAATATGTCTTATACAGAAAATCCTTCTATGAATATGGCAACAAAGCCAGTAGGACCTTAGCAAGGGCCCTCCAAATTAAGAAAGAAAACACCATCCATTCCATAACTGACACATCTGGTCGAAAGATACACCAGTCCACAGAAATAGCAAACCACTTTGTTAAATACTACACCAAACTTTATAACCTTTCCCCGACAGCCACACCGAACGACTCCGCAACCAGACAAAACAAGATCAGGGAATTCCTACAACAATATAGCCCAAATCCAATATCGGACACAACCGCACAAGAATTAGATGCCCCGTTAACGTTGACAGAAATATCTCTAGCGCTAAAACAACAAACCAGGAAAAAGCCCAGGACCTGACGGCCTAACAGTGGGATATTATAAAACCGTTGCGGAAATTCTCACCCCACACTTTGCGGGTGCCTTTAACTCCTTCACTACGCCCATTGAGCCCCCGGAAGATCTACTACAAGTTTACTTAACAGTCATACTAAAACCAGGTAAAGACCCCTCAGTAGTGACTAATTACAGGCCCATTTCACTACTCAAGGTCGACCTCAAATGGTACGCGAAAACATTAGCAAATCGGCTGCTACCACTCCTCCCCCAACTAATCAGTCTCGATCAAGTGGGATTTGTCCCTGGTAAAGAAGCGAGAGATAACACTCAAGGCCATAAATATAAACTACTGGCTCTCCAACTCCCAAACGCAAGGATTTATGCTATCGCCCGATGCAGAGAAGGCATTCGACAGAGTGGCCTGGGACTACATGGCTTAAGAATTAAAAACAATTCATTTTCCCACCAAAATTATGAATTTTATACAAGCTCTGTACTCCACCCGAACCGCGAGAGTCAGAGTGAATAGCCACCTGTCGAATGCCTTCTCCATCTCTAATGGAACGCGCCAAGGATGCCCCCTCTCCCCTCTAATTTTCATCTTAACCATGGAACCTCTTAAGAAGAATTAGAGAGAACTCCGATATTAGAGGTATAGAAATCAAGGGTCGCACTTACAAAGTATCTGCGTTTGCAGATGATATTCTCCTCTTCCTATCTGCTCCCCTTACGACCATCCCCAACCTTCAAGACTTTGATACCTTCAAAATCCTAACAAACTTACAAATCAATTTCTCAAAATCCAATGCCCTAAATATAACTCTGCCACAAAATGTATGCACCCTCTGCCGCGATAACTTCCCTTTTCACTGGAACGCCAGATCACTCACGTACCTAGGTATCCAACTCCCAGCATCCCTAACAGATCTATACGCCCTAAATTACATCCCACTGATAAAGAATATCACGAAGACCTCAAGAAATGGTCCCCTGAACGTTTCTCTTGGTTCAGCAGAACCGCAATCATTAAAATTAATATATTACCTTGAATACTATACGTGCTACAAACCATCCCAATCAAACTCCCCCGGCCTTATACACTACATATCGAAATGCATGCACTGACTTTATATGGAATAAACTTTGTCCCCGATTGAACTTCCACAGACTAACCATTCCGAAACTTAAAGGGGGCGCCGGGCCTCCCGGACATACGCAAGTACCAAGTAGCCTGTCACCTGACCCGGATAATTGACTGGGTCGTCCACACGAATCACAAGGACTGGGTTCATCTTGAACACTCATTCTCCCCCTACCGCTCACAATCCTCCCGTGGATCACTCAACAGCACAGATCCCGAGACCACACGGCCCACCCCTTTATAGGACCGACCTTACAATCATTCCGCTGGGCATGCAACAATCACAAAATATCTTCCACTAACGGACCAATGAACCCTCTTAGGTGGAATCCAGATCTCACACCTAGCATGCACCCGTCCTTTCCAGCTGCAGGATGGCCCGACCCAACTGTCAGAGCGCACCATTTCTTTGATGAAGATAACCTTATGTCCCAAACAGAACTAGCAATGCTTACGTCCAAAGAATCGTTTCCCTTGTGGACGTATCTGCAGATCCGACATTTTTTTAAAATGAACGCAGACCCAGGCCACAGTGGTCCAGACCGCTAACGACCTTTGAAACGATTTGCTCCAGTGAGGAACCACAACGCCATCTGATATCAACCACTTACTCATTATTATTCTCAGAACAAACACAAGCTAGCTATCAAACAAGGCAAAAATGGGCACGAGATCTACAAACTGAATTCACAGACGCGGACTATGCAAACATATTTAGATTCGTCCACAAGGGAACGGTCAATGTACAAATCCTGGAAAATGCCTTCAAAACAACCTCAAGATGGTACAACACACCCCACAAGCAACACCTAATCAACCCATCCACACCCCAGACATGCTGGAGATGCAACAGTGCAGTGGGCACGCTGCTTCACATCTGGTAGACATGCCCAATCATACAACCCTACTGGTCCGCAGTACACAAAATAACCTCAGACGTAACCACTCAGCCCCTGGAATTGTCCCCAGCCCAATTTCTACTACACCATTCCAAGACATCCAGTCGCACCTATTACAAGTCTCTGGCTATGCACATGGTCAACGCAGCCAGAATGTGCATTCCGCTTCGCTGGCGCTCCCCAAACCCACCTCAAATAAAGGATTGGTTTGCACGCATTAATACTACGATGACGATGGAGGACTTTATACACCAAACGAAGGACTCGCCCACAAAGTTTACAGCCACATGGTCATACTGGATACACTTCACGACCACAGATACCTTTAAACAATACCTGCTGACATAAACCATCAAGAGAGGACATAAGAAAACCTTTCACACAACAAGGGTCTGCTTCCCCAACAGACTTCCCTTCCCTACTGACCCTTTTCTGACGCATTCCCATCCAAAGGGTACATTTAAAGCCCATAACTACTTCTTCCCCACATAGAAGAGGGGACGCAAATACCCAACATCCAACATACCTGCCCCATACCCCTCAAACTCACACACAGTTACCACAGGATACTTACCGAACATAAATTAGCTGATCCTAAGCACTATATTAGATAAGATGCAAGGTGCAAGTTACAGTCAATTAACGCTACACTGCCTACCGATCCCAATATGAGTTTTACTATACGATCAGTATTTTGACGTTCAAAAGGGAAATAATAAAAAAATAAAATAGTTTGGACAATGTTGTCAATATTCCTGTCATTGTCATAGATTGATGTTATTCTGCCTTACATACGATAGCGGCTGCATCCGCTTATGCAATGAGACAAATTTGAAGAAAAAAACAAACTATGTACAAGTGACTATGTACTTTCTGTATGAATTTAATAAGAATTGTTTGGTAAAAAAAAAAAAAGCAATGTGGGGTACAAGTAATGCTATCCCTACGCGTTTCGACACTAGGGGTCTTCAACAGGGGTGCTCTGGACTGATGAGTCAAAATTTGAACTATTTGGCTGTAGCAGGAGTGAGCTTGCCGAAGGGATGGAAAGCGGTACAATGGTGAGTGTTTGCGAGCAACAGTGAACCATGGTGGAAGTTCCTTGCAGGTTTGGGGCTGCATTTCTGTAAATGGAGTTGAAGAATTGGTCAGGATCCATGGTGTCCTCAAAGCTGAGAAATACAGGCAGATACTTATCCATCATACCACACCATTAGGAAGGCATGTGATTGGCTCCAAATGTATTCTGCAGCAAGACGACAACTGCAAACATACAGTCAATGTCCTTAAAAACTATCAAGAAATCCTGGGAGTGATGGTTTGGACCCCACAGAACCCTAATCTCAGCATCAGCAAGTCTGTTTGGGATTATATAAAGAGACAGAAGAATTTGAGGCAGCCTACATCCACAGAAGATTGTTGATGAGTTCTCCAATATGTTTGAGACAACCTACCTGGAGAGTTCCTTTAAAAAGTGTGTGCAAATGTACATAGGATAATTGATGCAGATTTGAAGGCAAAGGGTGGTTACACCAAAAATATTGATTTGATTTGTATTACTCTTCTGTTCATTTACTTTCCATTTTGCAAATTGATAATTTACATATTTCACACCTGCCTAAAACCTTTGCACAGTAGTGTATGTGTCTGTCAGGAAGAATTTGTATCCCTATAAATAAACTGCATAGAGGCAAAGGAGGCAGATTTTGATGACATAATATAGAAAAACACAGCTTTGTCAGTTGACCACTGTCAAAGCAGCATGATCAGTAGATGGAAACAACCATTATTACTAGTTGTCTAGTTGCCTCTTCATTGTAGCTTTGTCATCAATAACATGTAAATTGCAATATTTAGCTCAAGCAACATAGCCCTGCAAAAAATGCTGAAGGTGACTTAAAAGATATACCACAGCATCAGTTTGTGTAAGTCAACTTATGTAAGGAGTCAGTATAGAGCATAACTATTTTACGTAGTAGGTGATATTTAATGGAAACTTTTAAACATCCCAAAATGTGCTGGAAATATAGCATACACCTATTAGGGAGTACAGAGTGAAGGGGGTCTACACACCCAATATTTACCATTTCTGAGGAAATCCATACAGAAGCAGCTGGCCTCACAGTAATTCCTACTCTGGGACACTGGAATAGATTTGATTTTCCCTGCTCTCCCAGAGTCAACACTGGTGCTCAGTAGTGTGCTTGTCAGTACATGTATAAGTTCCTTCAGAATGTTTTTCGTGCACTGAGGTCCAGCAACCAGTCCATCCGCTGTTAAGAAAAATGGCTTCAGGTGGTGGGCAAGTTCATTTAGGTCTGAAAGATATTCTTGGTCATCCCGACAGCCATAAATTAATGTGCCATTCTGAAAGGAAAGAGCGATCAATGAACACATGACATTTTCCAAATAATCCATTAAGGCATAAAAGTCCCATTACAAGACAACAGATGACACTCAACAAATAATATAAGCATATACCTTAAATATTTTTAAGTTGTTTTGAGAATCCTGAAGTAAACTCATTAATGCAAAATGCATCCGTTGCTTATGTCTGCAAAAAAAAAAAAAAAAGTAAATTCAGTAATGTAAAGTAAGTAAAGTCTCATGTGTTGTGCAGGTTATACAGCATTGATAGCCGGGGGGGGGCTGTCATGCAGGGAGACAGCTGTCCCCTCCTGCCACACCAATCATCCCCAGCTGTGAACCAAGGGACAATCATCCATGTGTGCATTGTGGGTCCTTGGAGGCCGTGTTCAGTGAACACCCTGCATCCATGGATGATACGCCACTGCTTTAAAAGGAAATTAATCTGTCCTCATGGTCAGTATGAAAGTCTAAAAATTGGCAATTGATGAAAATTTGATTTTGAGGGGGACACACTGCGGTAGTCAACTGGGAATGGTTTGTTTTAAAGTTTTGGAAGTGTGATTCCTGTAAAAATACAGCATGGGGCGTTGTCTCCATAAGTAAGAGGCAACAAGATCGTTTTTCAGGTAAGCGGAAGTCTTTTACATTCCAGGAGTATTCTAGTATTTCTAAGACATTGGGGTTTATTTACTATAGCACAAATTTGCGAATAAATGGTCGCAAAATGGCTAAAACTGCACAAATTAGCACAGAAATAAATTCACTATAGCAATCAGGAAAAATAGTCACAAAAAATTCACTAAAGGTCACAGACAACAGAGACCATCTAAGTAAGTCGTCGAGATCGAAACATGAGAATTGCACATGGAAATAAAGTTTACAGCATAATATGATGGCCTAAATGATTCTTAAATATGTGGTATATTGTTTAACTAATTCTCATCCCGTGCATAGTAATATGATAGGCACAAAGTGGCTCTGCTGTCCCGAGTGGCTGTCATATGATGTCCTCGGCTTCCCTGACATCTTGGGGGGTGCATGTGTGCTGCATTTGCTTTCACAGAGCAGGGACGTGGATCTGTGTGTGTAAACTGTCAGGGGAGAGGAGACAGATTGTGTGTTCTTTGTATATAGGAACAACAATCGATCAGCTCCCCAGTCAGTCCCCCACCCCAGTTAGAATCACTCCCTAGGTAACACATTTAAACCCTTGATCACCCCCTAGTGTTAACCCCTTCCCTGCCAGTGACATTTATGCAGTAATCAGTGCATGTTTATAGCACCGATCGCTGTATAATTGTCAATGGTCCCAAAATAGTGTCAAAAATGTCTGATCTGTCTGGCACAATATCACAGTCCTGACAAAAATCGCAGATCGCTGCCATTACTAGTAAAAAAAATAATAATAATAAAAATAAAAAAATAACATAAATCTATCCCCTATTTTGTTGGCACAATAACTTTTGTGCAAACCAATATACACTTTTTTTTTACCAGAAATATATAGAACAACATATATCAGCCTAAACTGTGGAGACTTTTTTTTTTTTTTGCAAAAAATAAAAACACAGAGGTGATAAAATACCACCAAAAGAAAGCTCTATTTGTGGGGAAAAATAGGATCAACATTTCATATGGGTACAGTGTTGCATGACCACACAATTGTCATTTAAAATGTGACATCGCTGAAAGCTAAAAATTGGCCTGGGCAGGAAGGGGGTGAAAATATATCAAGTGGTTAAAGATAATCTGATTTTAAACTGCTGAAAAAAATTGATGTATAAACTTAATGTGATTGTAGCCGTATTAGTGCCAGTACTCAATTTTCTCTGATGTATAAACTGAAATATCACTGAAAGTCTGAGAAGAGTTAAATTCCCCCTCTTTCTACAACTATGTACCAGCACAAGTGTGTATGCTCAGACATATAAAATAGCCACAATTTAACTCACATTCATTTTTTTACGGAGCACTATAGTAAATTTGCAAATTCACACGTGGCTAAAAAGCATTTGCGAGCGTGAAAATGTGCGCACATTTTCACGCACGCAAATGCTTTTTAGCCACGTGCGAATTTGCAAATTTTGCATGGTTGAAACTTGTATTTGGCTATATAAGCCAAATACAAGTTTCAACCATTGATTCTAATTGTACAATTGTTATGTCCACAAAACAATACATTTTAATTTTATTTCTGTTTATCTCTCTAAAATAAATTGTGCTTGCTGGGTTTTTATGCTGCTGCTTCTTCATATTTTTTTTTAAAATGCTAGTAATGTGTAATGTTTTGGTCAGATATATTTTTCTCTGTCTCTCTCACTTGTTGCTCTCCATTGCAGCCCCGCCTCAGAAGAAGTTTGATAACAAAACGTGCGTAAGGCGGAGTCACATACTAACGTCATTTCTGGGTGTGATAGCAGTCACTGAGCCTGTGGAACGCAGCTGGAGTGCACGCTGCAAGTGAGACATACCAGGTCTGAAGCTGTAATTTCTCCCGCAAGACTTTGAGAAGTTTCCATAGTATGGGACATTTGTTTTTATTTTTTACTTTTACTTTTTTTGTCTTTTTTACGGTTTTAATTTTGGAATAAACATATTTCCTCATATTTTGCATGAAAACCTTATCCATACTGGATATTGGAGAGAGCATTAGGAGAGGAGCACAGCTGGCTGATCTGGGCTTGGAGAGAGATCTTTTGCACACCTAATTCAGTCCAGCTGCGGGATATCCTTGGAAAGTCCCTAGGAGCTGGATACTGGTTGGAAAGGTTGGGGCCTGGCTGCATGATCTATCTTGAGAAACAGTATTGGTACATCAAGCCTATATGCTATGCGAGATACCCCTGTATGGGTTATTGGAGCTGGTGAGTGGGGACCCAAGAAGAGGAGCACTTAAAAGTCACCTGGATTTTGTCCCTGTGTTTATCGTCACCAAGCACTTATCACATAAGACTTTGGTTGGATTGCTTTTTTTAAATGTATTTTTTGGATTTGGCACACTAATTGTTTGGGGTCATTTTATATCATTTCAAATATTTTTTTATTTAATATTTATCTTACACTTTTGTGACTATTTTTTATATATACATTTATTTTTATTTTTTATATACTTGCATTTTTGGTATCAGAGTATCACGGTTTATGTATCACTTTTAAACATTTATTTATATCATGTTCATATTTATTTGGCAACCTAGTGAGGTTTTCACCACTGGTATGTGCACATTGGTAATTTATTAGGATTGCACTATTGGTATATGCACTTTTATCTGTCACTATAGAGGCACATAGCACCTAACAAGTGTCTGTTGCCTTTCAATATATAGGTAGCGCCATTTACCCTTATACTTGCACTATTATCATTCTAGTCCCCTATTGGGGACCTAGCAAGGTAGGCTGCACACCTTATTTCCCTTTGGCCTAAGCACGGATACATTATTTAACATCTCTTAATATAGTGGTAAAAATGGAGTAAGTAGTAAACGTAGTCAAAACATAGCCAGAGTTCGTTATTGAAAGTGGGTAGCCAGTGCAAGCCAGTAAATCAGGAAGCCAGAGATCAGCGTAGTCGGAGACGGCAAATAGGAACAGGTACCAGAAGGGATGTCAGCCAGGCAAGTCTTTAACAGGTACACAGCAGAGAATCTTCAGATAGGTTGACCGAGGCAAAGGCATGGGAGATATGAACCAGGCAGTTTAAATAGCCAGAAGTGCCTGGCTGGCGAGTAGGAAATGATCACCAGGTGAGGCACTGTGGAACGATGGGTGCTGGCAATTAACCAGCAGCTGAGCATTGAGAAGGGAGGGCTGAGCCCAGCCCTGACAGTACTCCCTAAACGGCCTCTCCCCCTTGGAGGGCTACCAGGTTTGAGGGGAAAAAGTCTATGGAAAGCACAGAGAAGGACAGGAGCATGTACATCCGAGGATGAGACCCATGAGCACTTCTCCAGACTGTAACCCTTTTGAACGAACCAGGTACTGTATGTGCCCATGGTACCTACAAGAGTCAATGATTGATTGTATCTCATACTCCTCAAGTGTTTTAATAAGGAGACATGAAATACATTCGAAATACGTATGTTAGAAGGAAGGTATAATGCATAAGCCACTGGGTTGATCTTACGGAGAATACGAAAAGGCCCAATAAACCGTGGTGCCAGTTTCTGTGAGGGAATACTGAGTCGGAGGTTGCGAGATGAGAGCCAAACCCTCTCCCCAAATTGGTAGGAGCAGGTAGGCGTCTGCGGTCAGCATAGAGTCTGTCAAAAAGGGGTAAAGGTGCGCTATGGACCCTAAATCTATAAAAGTTATAAAATATGGTGGAGTGGAAAAGTAATCAAAGTGGTTAGAAAGTGAAGAATAAAATGAAAAAATAATAAATAAATGAATGAGTGAATAAGTGCCCTAGTGATAAAGACAGGGGCTGCCACTACCTATTGGAATCACCCCGAAAGGTGAATGGTATAATAGTGTATCAAAGGGGTAGTAAACGGCGCACACCTGCTAATAATATGTGCAAGTTGCCAATCTAGTAGAAATCATGTAATAAAATGTCACAAAAACTAAATACGTGATGATCCGTGGATAGAAAATTATTTCATACCTAATACAATGTTATTGAAAAGTGCTTGATACAAAACGCTAGGTGTTATTTATGAATTAGAAGTACCAAAATACAAAACCAAAAATATAAATTAAAATGTCAGAATCGCAGTCCTGTATTGTATGCGATTTAAAAATCGCTAAGTGGAGCTATATTGCACATGTATATTAAAATCCAGCAGCAGAAAATTATAAGCAAAAGGAAATCTCATTAAATTGCAATCTATATTTCGTGCGATTCTAAAATCGCTACGTGGAGGTATATCGCAAGTATATAATGCAAGTCCCACAGCAGGATATAGTGAAATACAAAAACATAAAGACACAAAAAAAAATATAGATAAAAATGTCAAAATCGCAATCCTGTGTTGTATGCGATTTGAAAATCGCTAAGTGGAGCTATATTGCACATGTATATTAAAATCCAGCAGCAGAAAATTATAAGCAAAAAGAAAAAAGAAAATCTCATTGAATTGCAATCTTATACTTCGTGCGGTTCTAAAATCGCTATGTGGAGGTATATCGTAAGTATATAATGCAAGTCCCACAGCAGGATGTTATAAGCGGAGAAAAAGTAAAAATCAGAAAAAAACAGTAAAAATGTCTTTAAAGACGGAAGTGACAAAAGTGCTTCAGTGCTTCAGAATTTCCAGGATGATGACCGGTGCATTAATAGTAAAAATTCACACTCACCAGCTCCCCATCCCCGTATGGGGTTAATGCGCCTCCACAGTGTGAGCCCCTGTGTCGCTGCTTTAAAGCTGGTCCGGTTTAAAAATCCATGGAAATCCTCATGAAAGATAACAAAGTGGGGCAGACATAGTGTAATCCAGTTTTAAATGTTTATTTAAATGTTTAAAATCGCTACTCACATATGTGAAATGAAAACCGGCATTACAATCATTCAAAAGGATGCTGTATGTTTGAATTCGCCGCCAATACCACTGTATACGAGTGGAAACACCTGAGGCCACGCCCTACGCGTTTCGTCATCGGACGTCGTCTGGAGCGGCCATCTTGGTGCTCCACTGACTTCATATAGGGTGTATTATTAGTACGGCGCATGCGCGAATGCGCAAGCGCCATATTACTAGTTGGAACGAGGGAGAACCAATGCGGTGCTATCCCTCAGGCATATGGAAACTGCCTAATACATTAGCAAAATCTGTCAGATGGCCAATGAATACTGCGGGGCGGAGACATCGTATGCGGCGGTGAATGCAAGTTTTAAAACCAATGGGTAAAAGTGATTAAACAAGCATACACATATAAATCATCCTAAATGACATACAGAAAGTTCATATAAGTGAAACTGTCATCATCTGTGTAAGGAACATCTGATATATTTTCATCTCAGCAAGAAAAAGGTATTTTAATAAAGAAAAAAGGAAACAAAAATAAATAAAAATAAAAATGAGAAAAAAATAATATATATAAGAAAAAATAAAAAAATGAATATAAATATAAATATAAATAAAAAATATATAAATTAAATTAAATTTTATTAAATTTTGGGAACTGTCTAAAATATATCTGGGCCCTTATCCCCATCTGGGATGGCACAAATAAAAATAAAATAAGACCAATAAAAAAATATGGAAAAAAATATAAGAATAAGAACAAATGCTCATTATTTAGAATAGTTATTTGAAAGGTCGCCATAAATCTATCTATTCCATGGCGCAAATCAAAATAAGACCAATAAAAAAGATGTGGAAAAAATAAAATAAAATAAAAATAAAAATAAGAACAAATGCTCATTATTTAGAAAAGTCATGTTAAAGGTCACCAACAATCTATTCGTTAATAAGGGACCGAAATAAAAAGATGAAATAAAATAAATATAAAATGAAAAACATGATGAAATTAACATAAACAGAAATAAACAAAAATCCCTAGGGAATCAAAAATGGAGATGAAAAAGGGAAATAAAAATAAAAATAAAAATAAGAAATTTTCATTATATTATAATGTGATTATACTAGTTGATGTTCAATCGGAAATATGTTCGACCTAGCTGAATGTATTAATTTCGATCAGAATGTGGAAAAAAAGCACAGAGGAAAAACAGATATGGGAGAAAAAAAATATTAAAAATGTTAAAAATATATATATATATATATACATATATACATACATATACACACATATACACATATATATATATATATATATATATATATATATATATATATATATATATATATATACATAGACACATAAAAAGAGAACAATAGGCAAAAAATGCCGTGAATGGATTAAAAATTAGTTAAGAAACAATTAAGATCCAGTTCTATGTTAAGGCCTGCTGGTTCTAAAGTATTCAAAAGGAATATCCATTTTGTTTCATTCTTTGAAACTTTGATTCTTTTATCTTCCCCTCGCCAATGACCATTAATTTTATCAATACCATAAAAGGTCATGAGGTTAGGGTCTCTATTATGATAATCTCTAAAATGTTTAGAAACACTATGATTTTGGAATCCTTTCTTAATATTTTTAACATGTTCTCTAATTCTTATGTGTAATTTTCGTGTGGTCCTACCAACATATTGTTTACGACACGGGCATTCTATCACATACGTGACGTGAGTACTATTACAAGTAATGAGCTCGTTAATTTTATATTCTCTTTTGTTAGAGAAAGATGAAAACTTTACTATTTTTTTCAGAATGTTTAAACTCGTTTTGCAAGGAAGGCATCTGCCACATTTGAAAAAACCTTTCAAATTTTCAAAGATTTTTATGTTTTTTGGTGGATCAATGATGTTCTTGGCTAACAAATTTCTTAAGGTGGGGGCTCTTCTGTATATAAATACAGGTTTGTTAGGCAATAAAGATTTTAGTGTGTCATCAGTGTGTAAAATTGACCAGTGTTTTTTAAGAATTCCTTCAAGTTTCTTGTACTGACGACTATAGCCAGTCAGGAAAGCTGTTTCCATCCTACTGTTATTTTTATTTTTATTTTGAATTCTTTTGGGCACTTCGTTTATAAGTTTTTCTCTCTTCATTTTACCTATTTTTGTTTTCAAATCACAAAGCTCTTTCTTTTTGTATCCTTTTGAGACAAATCTGTCTATAATTTGGTTTGCCTGTTTCTCATAGTCCGACTTGTCACTACAATTTCTATATATTCTCATTAGTTGACCTTTGGGAATATTACTTAACCATTTCGGGTGATGGCAGCTGGTAATGGGAATGTATCCATTTCGATCGGTGGTTTTAAAAAACGTCCTTGTGCCCAACTTGCCATTTTCTTTGAATATCTGTAGATCCAGGAAATCAATACTTTTGGTATTCCAAACACCCGAAAAGGAAATTCCGTAGGCGTTCTGGCTGATCTCATCGAAAAAATAGTTCAATTCTTCTACTGAGCCACTCCATACCATGATTATATCATCGATGTACCTACGGTACATTTTCAGGTGTGGCCTGGGTACGCTATAAATCTGTTCCTCTTCCCATCTATTAAGGAAGAGGTTAGCTACACTGGGAGCATATTTAGCTCCCATGGCTACTCCTTTAGTTTGCGTATAATAAGTGCCCTGGTACCAAAAAAAGTTGTGTGACATTGCCAGTTGTGACCCTTCAACTATAAAGTCGATCTGTTCATGTTTGAGGTCAGTCTGAGTTTGTAGTGCCCAATCAATGCTGCTTAATGCGTGTTCTTGTTTGATGTTGGTATATAACGAATTAACGTCAATGGTGACCAAAATATCTTCCTCTTTTAAATCTATATTTTGTAGTTCAGTAAGCAACTGTTTACTATCCTTAAGATAGGATTTTCCTTCTGCCACCAAAGGTTGTAGGTAACCATCCAGGTACTCTCCCAACCTCGAGAACAAAGACCCAATACCGCTGATTATGGGCCTACCTGGGGTTTTTTTTTCATTTTTGTGAATCTTTGGTAAATAAATATTTTGCCTCTTTCTTGTTTAGAATACCTCTTTTTTCCCCTTTTTTAATGAATTTCTTAAGCAGTTTTTCAGATTCAGTTTTGGGGTTGGTAGTTAATTTCTTATACGTATCCTTCTCCGCAAGTAGTTTTTCCATTTCCTTTTTGTAATCGTCTTTATTGAGTATCACTAGGCCACCTCCCTTGTCCGCCGAGCGTATTACTATATTCTTTTTCTTTTCAAATTGTTTAATAGTGTTCCATAAACTCTTGTTCTTTTTTCCATGGATCCTTAGTTCTCTTAAATCTTTTTCAACCAATTTCTTGAATACTGTAATGCTATCGTTTTTTTGTCCTTTTGGATTAAAAGTAGAATTATTTTTGAGATTAGAATGTTTGTAAACACTGTTCTGCGCAGTGTTTACATAGACATTGTTCCCAGCCTGTTTAGGTTGTTGTTCTTTTCTAGCGAATTTTTTTTTAATATTCAGCTTCCTTATAAATTTCTGCAGATCGATAAATGCCTCAAACTTATCAAGTTGCTTATCAGGGGCATATTTGAGACCTAAATCAAGGACCTTAAGTTCTTCCTCATTGAAAGTGGCCGAGCTAAGATTATATATTCCCTGGCCTACTGTTCCCTTCTTTTTCTTGTTTCCTCCCCTCTTTCCTCTATTTCGTTTCTTTGTTCCCTTCTCGGGGTTCTGTAAGTCTGTTCCCTTCTTTCGTCCCAATACCGTTCTAAATGATCCACTGGGTTCGATCTCATATTCCCTTGTTTGGTCCACCTGGGATTCCATCCACCATTTTGCCAGGGGTGTCCCCACTGAAGAAGGGAACAGTAGGCCAGGGAATATATAATCTTAGCTCGGCCACTTTCAATGAGGAAGAACTTAAGGTCCTTGATTTAGGTCTCAAATATGCCCCTGATAAGCAACTTGATAAGTTTGAGGCATTTATCGATCTGCAGAAATTTATAAGGAAGCTGAATATTAAAAAAAATTTCGCTAGAAAAGAACAACAACCTAAACAGGCTGGGAACAATGTCTATGTAAACACTGCGCAGAACAGTGTTTACAAACATTCTAATCTCAAAAATAATTCTACTTTTAATCCAAAAGGACAAAAAAACGATAGCATTACAGTATTCAAGAAATTGGTTGAAAAAGATTTAAGAGAACTAAGGATCCATGGAAAAAAGAACAAGAGTTTATGGAACACTATTAAACAATTTGAAAAGAAAAAGAATATAGTAATACGCTCGGCGGACAAGGGAGGTGGCCTAGTGATACTCAATAAAGACGATTACAAAAAGGAAATGGAAAAACTACTTGCGGAGAAGGATACGTATAAGAAATTAACTACCAACCCCAAAACTGAATCTGAAAAACTGCTTAAGAAATTCATTAAAAAAGGGGAAAAAAGAGGTATTCTAAACAAGAAAGAGGCAAAATATTTAATTCCGAAAGCAGCTAAAACACCAGTGATCTATTATTTACCAAAGATTCACAAAAATGAAAAAAAAAAACCCAGGTAGGCCCATAATCAGCGGTATTGGGTCTTTGTTCTCCAGGTTGGGAGAGTACCTGGATGGTTACCTACAACCTTTGGTGGCAGAAGGAAAATCCTATCTTAAGCATAGTAAACAGTTGCTTACTGAACTACAAAATATAGATTTAAAAGAGGAAGATATTTTGGTCACTATTGACGTTAATTCGTTATATACCAACATCAAACAAGAACACGCATTAAGCAGCATTGATTGGGCACTACAAACTCAGACTGACCTCAAACATGAACAGATCGACTTTATAGTTGAAGGGTCACAACTGGCAATGTCACACAACTTTTTTTAGTACCAGGGCACTTATTATACGCAAACTAAAGGAGTAGCCATGGGAGCTAAATATGCTCCCAGTGTAGCTAACCTCTTCCTTAATAGATGGGAAGAGGAACAGATTTATAGCGTACCCAGGCCACACCTGAAAATGTACCGTAGGTACATCGATGATATAATCATGGTATGGAGTGGCTCAGTAGAAGAATTGAACTATTTTTTCGATGAGATCAGCCAGAACGCCTACGGAATTTCCTTTTCGGGTGTTTGGAATACCAAAAGTATTGATTTCCTGGATCTACAGATATTCAAAGAAAATGGCAAGTTGGGCACAAGGACGTTTTTTAAAACCACCGATCGAAATGGATACATTCCCATTACCAGCTGCCATCACCCGAAATGGTTAAGTAATATTCCCAAAGGTCAACTAATGAGAATATATAGAAATTGTAGTGACAAGTCGGACTATGAGAAACAGGCAAACCAAATTATAGACAGATTTGTCTCAAAAGGATACAAAAAGAAAGAGCTTTGTGATTTGAAAACAAAAATAGGTAAAATGAAGAGAGAAAAACTTATAAACGAAGTGCCCAAAAGAATTCAAAAGAAAAATAAAAATAACAGTAGGATGGAAACAGCTTTCCTGACTGACTATAGTCGTCAGTACAAGAAACTTGAAGGAATTCTTAAAAAACACTGGTCAATTTTACACACTGATGACACACTAAAATCTTTATTGCCTAACAAACCTGTATTTATATACAGAAGAGCCCCCACCTTAAGAAATTCGTTAGCCAAGAACATCATTGATCCACCAAAAAACATAAAAATCTTTGAAAATTTGAAAGGTTTTTTCAAATGTGGCAGATGCCTTCCTTGCAAAACGAGTTCAAACATTCCGAAAAAAATAGTAAAGTTTTCATCTTTCTCTAACAAAAGAGAATATAAAATTAACGAGCTCATTACTTGTAATAGTACTCACGTCACGTATGTGATAGAATGCCCGTGTCGTAAACAATATGTTGGTAGGACCACACGAAAATTACACATAAGAATTAGAGAACATGTTAAAAATATTAAGAAAGGATTCCAAAATCATAGTGTTTCTAAACATTTTAGAGATTATCATAATAGAGACCCTAACCTCATGACCTTTTATGGTATTGATAAAATTAATGGTCATTGGCGAGGGGAAGATAAAAGAATCAAAGTTTCAAAGAATGAAACAAAATGGATATTCCTTTTGAATACTTTAGAACCAGCAGGCCTTAACATAGAACTGGATCTTAATTGTTTCTTAACTAATTTTTAATCCATTCACGACATTTTTTGCCTATTGTTCTCTTTTTATGTGTCTATGTATATATATATATATATATATATATATATATATATATATATGTATGTGTGTGTATATGTATGTATATATGTATATATATATATATATATATATATATTTTTAACATTTTTAATAATTTTTTTTCTCCCATATCTGTTTTTCCTCTGTGCTTTTTTTCCACATTCTGATCGAAATTAATACATTCAGCTAGGTCGAACATATTTCCGATTGAACATCAACTAGTATAATCCCATTATAATATAATGAAAATTTCTTATTTTTATTTTTATTTTTATTTCCCTTTTTCATCTCCATTTTTGATTCTGTTTATGTTAATTTCATCATGTTTTTCATTTTATATTTATTTATATATTATATTATTATATTTATTTTATTTCATCTTTTTATTTCGGTCCCTTATTAACGAATAGATTGTTGGTGACCTTTAACATGACTTTTCTAAATAATGAGCATTTGTTCTTATTTTTATTTTTATTTTATTTTATTTTTTCCACATCTTTTTTATTGGTCTTATTTTGATTTGCGCCATGGAATAGATAGATTTATGGCGACCTTTCAAATAACTATTCTAAATAATGAGCATTTGTTCTTATTCTTATATTTTTTTCCATATTTTTTTATTGGTCTTATTTTATTTTTATTTGTGCCATCCCAGATGGGGATAAGGGCCCAGATATATTTTAGACAGTTCCCAAAATTTAATAAAATTTAATTTAATTTATATATTTTTTATTTATATTTATATTTATATTCATTTTTTTATTTTTTCTTATATATATTATTTTTTTCTCATTTTTATTTTTATTTATTTTTGTTTCCTTTTTTCTTTATTAAAATACCTTTTTCTTGCTGAGATGAAAATATATCAGATGTTCCTTACACAGATGATGACAGTTTCACTTATATGAACTTTCTGTATGTCATTTAGGATGATTTATATGTGTATGCTTGTTTAATCACTTTTACCCATTGGTTTTAAAACTTGCATTCGCCGCCGCATACGATGTCTCCGCCCCGCAGTATTCATTGGCCATCTGACAGATTTTGCTAATGTATTAGGCAGTTTCCATATGCCTGAGGGATAGCACCGCATTGGTTCTCCCTCGTTCCAACTAGTAATATGGCGCTTGCGCATTCGCACATGCGCCGTACTAATAATACACCCTATATGAAGTCAGTGGAGCACCAAGATGGCCGCTCCAGACGACGTCCGATGACAAAACGCGTAGGGCGTGGCCTCAGGTGTTTCCACTCGTATACAGCGGTATTGGCGGCGAATTCAAACATACAGCATCCTTTTGAATGATTGTAATGCCGGTTTTCATTTCACATATGTGAGTAGCGATTTTAAACATTTAAATAAACATTTAAAACTGGATTACACTATGTCTGCCCCACTTTGTTATCTTTCATGAGGATTTCCATGGATTTTTAAACCGGACCAGCTTTAAAGCAGCGACACAGGGGCTCACACTGTGGAGGCGCATTAACCCCATACGAGGATGGGGAGCTGGTGAGTGTGAATTTTTACTATTAATGCACCGGTCATCATCCTGGAAATTCTGAAGCACTGAAGCACTTTTGTCACTTCCGTCGATAAAAGACATTTTTACTGTTTTTTTCTGATTTTTACTTTTTCTCCGCTTATAACATCCTGCTGTGGGACTTGCATTATATACTTACGATATACCTCCACATAGCGATTTTAGAATCGCACAAAGTATAAGATTGCAATTCATAAATAACACCTAGCGTTTTGTATCAAGCACTTTTCAATAACATTGTATTAGGTATGAAATAATTTTCTATCCACGGATCATCACGTATTTAGTTTTTGTGACATTTTATTACATGATTTCTACTAGATTGGCAACTTGCACATATTATTAGCAGGTGTGCGCCGTTTACTACCCCTTTGATACACTAGCATAGAGTCTGTACCTATCACTGGCACGTAGCAAGGACTCTTGGACCAGTACTCAAGTGGAATGAAGATCATGGAGATGCTCTTGTAACACATGAATTACTTGAGGAGCAAACGAGTCATGCAACATGGATGGTTGGAAACCATAATTCGCCAAAAACTCAGACAAAATTTGGTATTGATGGCACTATTGTGAACAAACTATGCCCAAGGTAAGAGGTCGCTATAGTGGTCAGAAATATAGCAGCGTAGAAACTGCTCCAAGGCTTGGTTGGCTTGTTCTGTGTCCCCACTGGACGGCGGGTTATACGTAGAGGTGAAGGAAATCTAACCCCCATCTGTGCACAAAATGCTCACCAAAATCTGGAGAAAAACTGGCTACCATTGTCCAAAAGTCAAAAGATCTCCTGAGCAAAAATGGATGCCATTTCTTTGGATGTGGGCAACTTCTTAAAGTGGTTGTAAACCCTTACAAACCACTTTGACCTACACGTAAGCCTAGATTAAGGCTTACCTGTAGGTCCAAGCAATATCTCCTAAACCTATATGGTTTAGGAGATATTTGCTCGAAAACGGGCACCGCTGTCTACGGCGCATGCGGCGTAGACAGCAGCGCACAGGCGCACTGAGCGCGGCATTTCCAAGAATGGAGCTGCCGCGCGTGTCGACTCCCGTGCGCATGCGCGGGAGTGACGTCATCGCGGCTTCGCCGAATGACAGCGGCGGAGCTGCGAGATGCCACCAGCAAGATGGATGCGGCGGACTACAGGGGACTCTTGTCCTGGACACGAACCTTGGCACCTTCCGATTGAGACGGAAGGCCAATAGATCTGGTGTTCCCCACTTCAGGCACAGCTGCCTGAATATCTCCGGGTGCAATGCCCATTCTCTTGGGTCCAGCATCTGGCGGTTCAGATAGTCCACCTGCCAATTTTCCACCCCCAGGATGTAAATGGCCGACAAGGCCGGTACGTGTCGTTCTGCCCACTGAAGTGTAAGCGACCTCCCGAGCAGCGGCTGAGCTTCTTGTTCCCCCTTGGTGATTTATGTACGCCACAGCCGTGGCGTTGTCCGACTGTATCCTGATCAGACGCCCTTGAAGACTCAATGACCATGTGTGGAGGCACAGCCTGATCGCTCTCAATTCGTGCAGATTGATCGGCAACTTGGAGTTTTCCGTCGACCAGAGGCCCTAAGCCGACTGAATCCCCATCACTCCACCCCAGCCGGATAGACTGGCGTCCGTAGTGATCACAGTCCATTTCAGAGGAAGGAACGATTTTCCGGACTGAATCACTGGGGACCTCAACCACCAGATTAGGGAGTCCCTGACTGGTTGGCTCATCTGGATCTGTCGATCCAGGGACAACTGAGATTTGTCCCATTTCAACAAGATCTCCTTCTGCAGGACTCTGGTGTGGAACTGGGCATAAGGTACTGCCTCGAAGGAGACTATCATGAGTCCCAGTACTCGCATGCAAAACCGGAGCGACAAGCACTTGCGGTACAACAGTAGTTTGAGATCTGAGAGTCTGCAGTTTGTCTGAAGGGAGAATAACTGTCGCTTCCCTGGAATCCAATAGCAAACCTAGGTACTCCAGACGCTGGGTCAGCACAATCACTGACTTCTTTAGGTTCAACAGCCACCCAAATTCTTGCAGGGTCTGCATGGTGATCGATACATCCTCCTCTAATTCTGAGGCGGAAGATGCTCTCAGGAGGAGATCGTCCAGGTAGCCCACGATCGTGATCCCGTGTTGTTGCAGCAATGCCAATACTAGAGCCAGTACCTTGGTAAAGACTCGGGGGGCTGATGCCAGGCCAAAGGGAAGAGCCACAAATTGGTAATGGGCTTCCCCAACTGCCAGACGGAGAAAATTTTTATGTCAAAGGCATATGGGTATGTGCAGGTACGCATCCTGGATGTCTAAGGACGCCAGGGAGTCCCCTTGATGGAGTGCAGCGACTACTGAGCAAACTGATTCCACTCTGAACCTCTGCACTTTTACAAAGTGATTGAGGACTTTCAAGTCCAAGATCGGACGTACCCCTTCCTTCTTGGGAGCCACAGATTTGAGTAGAATCCCTGGAAGCGTTCCAATTCCGGAACTGGTACAATCACCCCCTGATTCAGTAAGTCACTTACCGCCCCCAACAGGGCCTCACCGCAAACCAGGGATATGGGTATGCTGGAGGGGAAGAATCTGTTTGGTGGCCAAGAGAGAAACTCTATCTTGTAGCCTGTGGAAATCAGATCGCAGACCCATTGGTCGGATAACCAGGAGGACCACCGGGCTGTAAACTCCCGAAGGCGACCCCCCACCCCAGACATGGGTGGGGCAAACCTTCATGCAGTAGCACCTTTGCTCGCAGGCTTAGTAGGCTTACGGTTCCAGGGACGCGTTTGACCGTCCGTGGACATCCTGTCAGGGTGCGGACGTTTTGTCGAAGCACCGGGCGGACGAAAAAGCCGCTTGTGAGCGGAAAAAAAGGGCCTCTTACCACCAGTGGCATTTTTTATAATGTCATCCAACGAGGCTCCAAAGAGCCGGTCGCCAAGGAAGGGAAGATCCGTCAGGGCTTTCTTGGATGCCTGGTCAGCAGACCAGCATTTTAACCAAATGAGGCGCCTCAGCATCACAGCTGACACTGAAGCCCTGGATAGCAGAGGGAGAGTATCCAGGGCCGCGTCACAAACGTACTTAAGGCCTTGCACTAGTTAGTCTGCTAGTTCCACGCAGACAGGGGAGGCCTGTTGCTCTCCCAATTCACGGTGCAAAACTTTTGCCCACTCGGTCAGTGTCTGCAACATCAGTGTGGATGCCGGTACAGGTCGCACAACTGACTCCACAACGGTAAACAAGGAACGAGCCACTAACCTGGATACTGGGGGGTCCACGACCAGAGGAGCTGACCATTTCTTGAAAAGACTTTCCTCAAAGGGGTAACACACTGCCATGTATTTGAGGACCGAAAATGTCCGTTGCGGTGGACCCCATTCCTTGTAAATGAACTTATCAAAATAAGCCAGATACGGGAACACCTTAGGTAAACGTGCTGGCTTGCGGGACCCAAAAGGGACCGGTACATAAGCAGAGGGATCCGCTGGCTCCTGAATCTTCAGGGTATCATGCACAGCTGTGATAAGTGCTCCAACTAGCGCTTTATCACGCACAGACCCGGACGGGGACTCATCCTTACTGTCCAAACGGTCCTGGTCAGCGTCATCTGACAAGACAGAGCAGGGGTCACCGGCCTCAGCAGGACCTGAGTCTGCGTCAGAGCTCTCCCCAGAGGACAGGGGGGGGGGGGCAGGGACCGCTTTTTAGCACTTTTCTTCCCACGTACTGCCTCTATCTTGGCAACAAACAAATTGAGGACTGCCGTAAGGGTGTCCATAGGGACTGCGCAGTCTGCAGGTGACCCGGTTGCAATTGCCTGGATTTCGGGGAAAGAAACACCAGTTTCTGAAGCCATGCTGACCCTACCCTGTTTACCACCCGAAGGGGACTTAGGACAGTGACAGTCCCACCCTCCTGCTGCCGCTGGCTGAGGGGCTCTAACCCACTGGCCTCACCACCCTGTGCCGTTTCACGCAGTATTACCGCAATGCCTGAAGATCCCCAGCGCTCCCAGATGCAGAGATAGCAGTGTTGGTGGCCGGCCGGTCGCACGATCGGTGAACGATCTGTGGGCGATCAAACACACATGTTCAGAACACAGGAAAACCTTCCCAGCGCCCTGTGATGACCAAACGGGAAGCAGAGAGCACAGGGGCAGCTGCTAGAGCACAAAAACGTGGCACAGCTACAAGGAAATGGCCGCCGGTGTTCTTAATATGGAATCACCAGGAAAATGGCCGAATGAAGCCAGAAGCCAGTCTGACCCTTGCCCATACTTGAAATGGCCGCCAAACAGCGCTATGAGGGAATAGAGAGAATATGTGGCAGGCACAGTGCTGCATCAGCACAGGGGAATGACTACACAGGCATCCAGCGGGACTAAGCTTCAGGACCCAGGCACCCAGCACAGCTAAAACCCCCAGATGAGAGCCCAGACACACACACACACACCGCTCAGCACATGTACAGCCCCCCGTGAGGGGGGAAAGGAGGGAGTTAGGGACCAGGTAGAGAAGAGAGGGGGTGAGGGGGGCCCCAAATCGACCTCCCAGGGAATGCCCAGCTGCTTCACCCTGACAGGCAGGGAGTGCTGTACTTACCATTCCTGAAGCTGGGAGACATTCCACGGTAGTCAGCTCCTGATCAGTAAAGGGAAGACTACTGGCCTCGGCATACTGTGACACAGACATCAGTAGTCTGGCCATATGTACTCCCCGGAGCATAAAGCTCACCGACCACCTCTGGAGCTGAGGTATGTCGTGGCCTGCCGAGCCTTAGCTGCGACCTGCACATGCTCGCTGGCCGGACTGGGGAGACTACAAGGATAAGTGAACCAGCCTGTCACCCAGCCGGCTGTTGATAGAAGATCACAGGATCATTCATCTTCGCCAAGCTTCTGCATCAAAAAATCATGGACCTATGAGTTCTGCCTGAGCAGGCTGTGGGGTTGTAGCCTAGGGACCGCCCCATGGGCAGAACTAAAAGTTCTGAAGTGTTGTATTACAACTTGCCTAGTATCTCCAGTGATAGGGCTAACAACCCATTTTGTTAGAGCGGAGCTGTGTCGGTCGGTGAATATAAGAGAAATAACAGTGAGCCACATGCCATGTGTGTTGTAACCTCTAGTAGCCAGTCAGTGAGCGGTAATGATACACTGCAACCTCTGGCAACCAACCACAATCGCTGCCTGATCTGATTCAGTAAACGGATTTTGAGTCTAGCTGCTATTTATTGTATGTCTCAAAGCATGTGGAGAGCAAAATTGCGTGGAAGAGGGGGCCCAAGAAAATGTTTGTTTGCCCAGGGTCCAATCAATATTAAAGACCGCCCTGGCCAGCTATCTTGGGAGAATGGTAAGTCTGGAGTAAAGTGTGGAGCCTCTCAGGGACAAAGCAGCGGTCACAAGGTCTCTCGGGAGGAGTGGCAAGAATTCTGTAACCCATAGGTGAAGTGAGACTGTTACGAACAGTGGCCAGAATATGATCGGGAGGTATCACAGGAACCGACTCCATCTTGGCCACGAGGAAAAACTGACAATGCATCAGCCCTTTCATTCTTGGTACCGGGTAAGAACGAGACTATGTAATTGAAGCTTGACATTAAAAAATCCCATCCCGCTCTTCTGGGGGATAAACCTTTTACCTCAGACAAAAATGTGAGATTCTTGTGATAAGGCAAAATGACAACTAGCAGTGGTACCTTGGAGGAGATGCCTTCATTCTTTAAGAGCTAAAAATATGATTTTTATAACAGCTTACCTGTAAAATCCTTATCCTGACACCTTCATGGCAGCACACACTGGGTTGTGACTCCGCCCCCACAACCTGACGGGATTGGTTTAACTATAAATTTGAAGGGGAGACACCTGCTGCATTCTCTTTTTTATCCTTACCTGACAGGTTGGATGAACAGGTTTCTCCTATTTACAGATGAAAGGAAATAAAAAGCCTCTTACTGCAATCGCCCCAGCAGGTTCAAGCCTCCCCTGTTTGGAAGTCCCTCCTGTACAGTCTCTAAAGGAGCTTCTATGGAGGGAACCCCTATTCTGGTGGTCTCAGGGGGCATCTGGATTCTGGCTCAGTAAGCTTTAAAAAAGCTTCATATTTTGCAGTGTACTCCTCTATCATCCTTTTTTCTATTTTCTTTTTAATATATATATTTTTTTATGTTTCTGTCTTGGTCTGCTGGTCCTTGCTGTCCTCCGCACTAGCCGTCATGGCCACCGTTTGTCTCTCCTCCGCTCTGCGCAAGTGCAGAGCCAGGTAATTGTACGCTATGTGAATAGTGGGAAAACAGCGCTGTCTATAAATCCTAAAAGTTAAATATTAGTAAACAAATACAGGAACATTATATATAAAAATGAACTTCTGCTGCAACTTATGTGAGATACACACAATACGATACTATTCAAAAGAAAAAGCTGCACTGAAAAATCAAGAGTGTGCGTAATGTATTACACACTGATATGGCAAAAAAGGAAGGTGGGGTATATGTAGTTGATATACATGTGAGTGTAGATCGAGATTAAATCAAGGCAGAGGACATTTTTCCCTGCAGAAGCTGGGGGGGGGGGGGGGGGGTATTTAAGAATTTTCTATCATTGATTGTAGTTGGTCCTTGATTTTTAATTATATTTTTTCAACCGGCATCATCTTCCCTTTATAGGGTGGATGTGAGAAATATATTGGGCGGAGTACTGTTTGGAATGGGTATTTTTTCTATAAATATTTTATTATAATATTCATATTTTTGTCATATATTGGGATTTGAATTATTAATATTTTTCCACCCACATATGATATATAAATTTAATATAACATTTTTTTTCCTCTTTTGTTAGTTGTTAAGGGGTTGATAGAGAGAGGGGGGATTGTTTTTTCCCCCCTTCTTTTATATAATCTGATTATCCCCTTTTTTATAGTCATTTTTAATTTAAATTTTATATAAAAAAAAATACTGTTATTTTGACCATAAAAGCTGTCATTATGTCCTATTTGAATTCTGTTTTAATAAAGGTCAGATAACTGATAGACGGTAGCTTTAATTGAGATGGTATATGTCCTGTAATTGAACTAAGGGTTCATCTCAATTTAAATAATTGATTGTTTTTACTGAATATTTACACACTCAATTAGTGTGATTTATTCAATAAGGTTACCCTATAGAATCGGTAGGCTAATTTATATATTTTTAAAACAATTTATGGGCATTCACCCTATTTTAAAATGGTTGATCGATAGAGGCGAATTGAAAGCTGTGAGCCGGACGTCCCCAATTGAGCCAAACATATACCTAATTGGAAGGCCGGATAATGGGACCTACCCACGGTGGTATAAGTTGTCAATTTATGGTATTTTAATATACACTTTTGGTGGTGTGCGCATTCACCCTACTCCAAAATGGCGGATTAGGGAAGGTGAACCAGGAGCTCAGAGATGGGCGTCTCTAATTGTGTCTATTGTGTACTTAAGGTGGTGGATCAGCGCGACGTCCGTGCCCCAGGAAGTAGTCACCTTTGACAAAACGACCTAAGGTTGAGCGGCGTGCGGACGTCACCACCATTTCCAGTCGGTCCAGAAAGCGACGGGCAGTGAGAGAGAGAGCCGGCTCGTTATTTGGATACACGCTTTCATACAGCTTAACTGTAAGTGCAATATTGACGCATATGGGCTTTTAATAAAAAAAATTGCGGAGTTACGCATTATAGCACCTTTTCAGTTTTTTTCTGCCCCAATGACCATTTATTAATGTGGCTGGGATGAGAGATATTAAAGGAGGAGGTAATCAGATTTGAGCGGATCAGCGTATGCATTCCAGCATAAAGACCCAGGCTGGGGGATAAGCCATAGGCACGTTGGATCTCCCTAAAAAGAGATATGGCTAGCTGGTAAGCTGCAGTAGATCTATTGGTGGAGGATTTTCTCCTTGGTGCATTTTATCACGTCTTGAGGGTGTTTTGTACAGTGTCACCTGAGAGGATTGAAGATCCATCTTTGCATCCCTTTTTTCGGTTGTGGACTTTCTATTTATCTGTGGACTATGTGCACTTGTTATTCACTTTTATTTAAAGTATATACTTTTTAAGAATGTATTCACACAGCTCATTACACGTGGGTTATTGAAATAATTGATACAAATGTGTTTTTGACTAATCGATTTTTGCATGATAGCAGTGGTTTATTATAGTGTCATTTTTAGCACTTATTGCCATATAAGTGTGTAATACATTACGCACACTCATGATTTTTCTTTCACAGCTTTTTCTTTTGAATTGCAGGCTATCACTGTGCCCTTCTCCAAGATGGCGCTAGGATGTTTGGGACGCTTCTGTGCATGCGCAAGAACGTCATTTGGCTGCCACAATGGCGCCATTTTTAAATACACAGTTTTTTTTCTCTGTATTTCTGAATATGGACAGGAAGAGGCTGTATTCACTCCTGCATTACCAAAGTCTGTTCCATCTTCCCAGGTAAGTCAGTCTCCTTCTCCAGGGCTCTTTCTTCAGCCCCTTTTCTTAAAATAAATAAATATTATATGTATGTGTATATATATATATATATACACACACACACACACACACATACATATACACATGGCCGCTCTCATCATAGTCACACCGCAGGTAGTAACATTCATCGCACCATCAGAGCCGCCACACCCATCCTGCAGCCGATTGCTGGGTATGTGATGCAGCAGCCCTGCCAGATAAACTAGCCTGCTGCTCATGCTTCAATGAAGCTACAAAACAGAAGGAATCAGACGCAAGGGTGGCTACAGAGCTCATAAGAGAATCAGTGTGGGAATCCATAATAGAGACAACAGCACTAATAATGGATAGATCTGCTCCCAGTACATCATCGGCAGACCTCCGTCGCACCCGAGCGTCAGAATCCTCCGACGAAAATGAGGATCAGGAGATGTCCACAGGTTTCAATTTTTCTCTAGTTGAGCCTTTTGCAAAATCAGTTAAGGAAGCGATCGGCTAGGAAGAAGATAAGACAGAACCACAGAAATATTTCCCAAATAAAAAAAAAAATTAAAAAAAAAAGGATCCAGAATCTTTTCCTTTTATAGGTGAACTCGAGGATCTGATTAAAGACGAATGGGAGAGATCTAATAAGCGGTCCAGTCTTACCAAAAGACTGGCCAAAATGTACCCTTTAAAGGAGTCAAAAGTCAAATCATTGATTAATGCTCCCGTCGTCAATTCCTCCTTGATGCGTCTCGCCCGGCATGTGTACAGGTACGTCTAGTTTTAAATGCTGCCCTGCCATCGCGTGCGCGCTGCCGCCACGCTCGTGTGCCGGTGGGGACCCCGTGAGTCTGGCCGCGGGTCCCACGGACTCGATCGCCGTGGGGATACCCGCGATCGTCTCACAGGGTGGCTGAACGAGGAGATGCTGTTGTGAACAGCATCTCCCCGTTCTGCCTAGCAACAAGTGAGGCTGATCTCTGCTCCATCCATGGGTGAGTCCTGTCCCTCATTATCCCCGCTGCCCCCCCCCCCCCCTTCAAGAACCCAGTGAAGCAAAAATGGAGGATTGGGAAGGGAGAGGACCCAAGGGAGACACAGGGGCAGAAGGGGATGTAATGGAAGAATCCTCCACATATGCACAACAACTGGACACTTTCCCTATCTCAGGCCAGCCTATATTAGACACCACCGTGAAGGAGATGTTACAGACTTTAAAGGGGGCCCTCCAGCAGGACATGGTGTCATTTATGCACTCCACTAAAGCATAGATGTCAGCAGTTAGTGCCAGGGTGACCTATGTGGAACGCAAAATGGAGGAATTTACCCTTGCACACGATGAGCTTGTTGATGCCCAATTTGATGTCGAGGATGAAATCAAAGTTACGCGTCATTTAGGGGGGTCCCTGAAATAGCGGACATTTAGGGGGGTCCCTGAAATTATTAAACCAGTGGAACTAACTGCATTCCTACAAAAGCCAACAAGTGAGGCTGATCTCTGCTCCATGTGATTGGAGCAGAGATCAGTGTTCACTAAAACAAAGCCCAGCCCCCCACAGTTAGTAACACGCCCCTAGGAACACTTAACCCCTACATTAACGTGAAAATCAAATAAATGGTGTCGCGCTACCTTCAGAGATTAAACTAAACTAGACTAAACTAAACTAAAATACTTAATACTTACTTAAGCACAAGGCACTGTATTTTAGTTTAGTTTAGTCTAGTATAGTGCTAGATAACAAACAGAGATAATGTCTCCTCCTATTAGGTGGGTGTAATAAAATCACCCTAAGCTGGACAATTATATATTGCACACAGTACGTATATATAAAAAGGATTCAGAATATATAAAGTGCCTCAAACAGATTAAGTCGTGAATAGGGATGAGCTTCCAGTTCGAGTCGAACTCATGTTCTACTCGAACATTGCCTGTTCGCCTGTTCAGCGAACAGTGAACAATTTGGGCTGTTCGCAGCAAATTCGAAAAGCCGGAACACCCTATACAAGTCTATGGGAGAAATCTAAAGTGCTAATTTTAAAGGGTAATATACAGGTTACTGTCCTAAAAAGTGTTTGGGGACCCGGGTCCTGTAACGGAAACCTGCGTTACATCAGAGGGGGCGGGGTCACCCACACGTCACTGGGGAACCCCCGGCTTCCCTCTCCAGCGTCAGAGGGGCGGGGGCAGGTGACGGGTGGCCCCGCCCTCCTAATATAAGAAACGTCAGCGCTGGGATCTCTGCAGTGTCTCCGGAGTGGAGACAGAAGAAGGATGTATGGACAGCGCTGGACTGAGAGATCCCCCGTCGCTGGATATGATCATCCATCGCTGGACCCCGGAGACCCGTCGCTGGATAGCAAGAGTGGATTAGCACCGCTGGAATCTTTTTTTTTATTTTTTTTATTTTTAATAAAGGAATTTTTCAAAAGTGTGTTTGTCTTATTTAACCATTTTGACACTTTCTTTGTGAAATGGTAGGGGTACTTTTGTACTCCCTTACCATTTCAAACAGGGGGGGGGGGCGGGATCTGGGGGTCCCCTTGTTAAAGGGGGCTTCCAGATTCTGATAAGCCCCCCGCCCGCAGACCCTCACAACCAACGGCCAGGGTTGTGAGGATGAGGCCCTTGTCCTCATCAACATGGGGACAAGGTGCTTTGAGGGGTCACAGACCCCCAAAGCATCCTCCCAATGTTGAGGGTATGTGGCCTGGTACAGTTCAGGAGGGAGGGGGGGCCGCTCTCTTGTCCCCCCTCTTTTCCTGCGGCCTGCCAGGTTGCGTGCTCGGATAAAGGGTCTGATATGGATTTTTAGGGGGACCCCACGTAAATTTTTTTTTAATGCTGCGGGGTTCCCCTTAATATCCATATCAGACCTGAAGGGTCTGGTTATGGATATTTAGGGGGACCCCCACGTCAATTTTTTTTTAAATTTGACACGGGGTTCCCCTTAATATCCATGTCAGACCTGAAGGGCCTGGTAATTGAATTTAGGGGAACCCCCACGCTTTTATTTTTTATTTTTATTTTTTATCAATGAATGAATGAATTGTCGGCTAATGCAGAGAACACTCATTGAGTGTTCTCTGTATTACGGGACCCGACAATAGCCGCAAGTGATTTTAAAAGACTTTTTTTCCTGCACAAATGACACTTTGTGCAGGGACAGTTCTAAGCACCAGAAACATGCGCCCCTTCACAGGCATACTATAGATACCCCCCAGCTACGAAATTTAAAGGAATATTACACTTTTATTGTTTCACTTTAATCATTATTAAAATCACTGCTCCTGAAAAAACGGCTGTTTTTAAAACTTTTTTTTGCATTGATCCATGTCCCCTGGGGCAGGACCCAGGTCCCCAAACACTTTTTAGGACAGTAACCTGCATATTACCCTTTAAAATGAGCACTTTAGATTGTGAACGTTCGAGTCCCATAGACTTTAATAGGGTTCTAAAGTTCACACGAAGTTTAGGTCTGTTCGCAGGTTCTGGTGCGAACCGAACAGGGGGGTGTTCGGCTCATCCCTAGTCGTGAACAATCAGGTAAGTGAATAAAGTGTCCAGTGCTTAAATATAGCAGCAGAGATAAACAAATAATAAAGTGTCATGTAAATATTATTGTCAGTTAAAGCGACGCAGTGCCGAATCGCAAAAAGTGGTCTGGTCTTAAGCCAGCAAAATGGTCCGGTCTGAAATTGGTTAATTGATTCACTTCTAACTTTCACCACTGGATGGCAGCAACCCGCTTATTTACCTGGGAATGAACATTAAATCCATGTCTCATAATGTGAGAGGCCTTAACCACTTTCAGACCGGACCATTTTGCTGGTCAATGACCAGAGGTCTTTTTACAATTTGGCACTGCGCTGCTTTAACTGGTAATTGCGCGGTCATGCAATGTTGTACCCAAACAAAATTTGTGTCCTTTTTTTCCCACAAATAGAGCTTTCTTTTAAAGGTATTTGACTGACTCTGCGATTTTTATTTTTTTGCGATATAAACGTAAAAAGACCGCAAATTTTGAAAAAAAATGATATTTTCTACTTTTTGTTATTAGAAAAATCCAATAAACTCAATTTTAGTCATACATTTAGGCCAAAATGTATTCAGCCACATGTCTTTGGTAAAAAAAAAGTAAATAACTGTATATTTATTGGTTTGCGCAAAAGTTGTCACATCTACAAACTAAGGTACGTTTTCTGGAATTTACGCAGCTTTTAGTTTATGACTGCCTATCTCATTTCTTGAGGTGCTAAAATGGCAGGGCAGTACAAAACCCCCCCAAATGACCCCATTTTGGAAAGTAGATACCCTAAGGAAATTGATAAGAGGCATGTTGAGCCCATTGAATATTTTATTTTTTTGCCTCAAGCGATTGAATAATGACAAAAAATACATTTTATTTTTATTTTTTACACAAAGTTGTCACTAAATGATATATTGCTCACATGCCATGGTTATATGTGGAATTGTACCCCAAAATACATTCTGCTGCTTCTCCTGAGTACGGGGATACCACATGTGTTCGACTTTTTGGAAGCCTAGCCGCGTACGGGGCCCCGAAAGCCAAGCACCGCCTTCAGGATTTCGAAGGGCATGCATTTGTAATTTCACTCCTCACTACCCATCACAGTTTTGAAGGCCATAAAATGCCAATATGGCACAAAACCCCCACAAATGACCCCATTTTAGAAAGTAGACACCCCAAGCTATTTGCTGAGAGGCATGCTGAGTCCATGGAATATTTTATATTTGGCACAAGTTGCGGGAAAATTACAAACTTTTATTTATTTATTTATTTTTTTCACAAAGTTGTCACTAAATGATATATTGCTCACACATGCTATGGGCATATGTGAAATGACACCCCAAAATAAGTTCTGCTGCTTCTCCTGAGTACGGGGATACGTGGGACTTTTTGGGAGCCTAGCCGCGTACGGGGCCCCGAAAACCAAGCACCGCGTTCAGGCTTTCTAAGGGCGTACATTTTTTACTTCACTCCTCACTACCTATTACAGTTTTGAAGGCCATAAAATGCCAAGATGGCACAAAACCCCCACAAATGACCCCATTTTAGAAAGTAGACACCCCAAGCTATTTGCTGAGAGGCATGTTGAGTCCATGGGATATTTTATATTTTGCCACAAGTTGCGGGAATATTACAAACTTTTTTATTTTATTTATTTTTTTCACAAAGTTGTCACTAAATGATATATTGCTCACGCATGCCATGGGCATATGTGAAATGACACCCCAAAATAAATTCTGCTGCTTCTCCTGAGTATGGGGATACCACATATGTGGGACTTTTTGGGAGCCTAGCCGCGTACGGGGCCCCGAAAACCAAGCACCGCCTTCAGGCTTTCTAAGGGCGTTACAGTTTTGAAGGCCATAAAATGCCAAGATGGCACAAACCCCCCCCAAATGACCCCATTTTGGAAAGTAGACACCCCTAAATTTAGGGGTACACTAGTGAGACTAGGTAATAAATGGCGGGTGCCCTGAAACTATAAAAAATAACTAACCAACCAGCGTCACCTGTAACAGTTATATGGTGATCACTGGTGAAAGGGTTAACTAGGGGGCAATCAGGGGGCTTTATGCGGTAGTATATGGGGGTCCCTGGCGCTATAAAAAGCTGCGGCGAACCTAAATACCTACCTGCCTAACTAGCGTCACCTGTGACACTAATACAGCGATCAGAAAAACGATCGCTTATTAGGCTGGGTTCACACTGGAGCGATGCAGGAACGCCACGAATCCGCGGCAGGTTCCCGCAACGCATGCCTCCCGGCGGCAGTTCACACTGCCCTATGCGAACTGCTGGGAGTGTCAGTGAAATGTTAATGACACCCCCAGATCAGTTTGCATATCGCAGTGCGATCTGCAAACTCTGATCGCATGGTGTGAACACCCATGCGATCCGATTCTGCTGCGGACCAAAAAAAGGGTCCCGTGCGAGTTTGCGGCGGGTGCGGCGCAAATTCAGCCATACTATCTGTATGGCTGAACTCGAATCGCACAGAGATCGGATGTGATTTGCACTGCAGTGCGGTGCGAATCACATCCGTTCTCATAAACCGCTGCAATGTGAACCCAGCCTTAGTGACACTGGCGACGGGGGGTGATCACGGGGTTAAACCTTTATTGGGGGGGTTAGGGGGGTACCTTAGAACTAAAGGGGGCTAACCCTAACTGCCCTAACAGTTATTACAGTCACAAATGACACCAATGCAAAAAAAAAAAAATGCAATTGGTGTCACTGTGACTGGGGGGGCAGGGGTAATTGGGGGGGTGATCGGGGGTTGAAGGGGGTGTGAGTGTGCCTGGCATGTTCTACTGTGTAGTGTCGTGTTGGTGCAACTCACCGATCCTCTCTCCTCGGTGCCGGAACGAAAAATACCGACACGGAGGAGAGATTACATCACTTCCTCTGCCTGTGTTTACATTACAGGAGAGGAAGTGATGTCACAGAGCATTTCCATTCGTCGGGAGCGATCGCGAGGGGGTGGCCATGAATGAATGGCCGCCACCTCATCCCGGATCGCTCCCGAACGAATACCGACCGCCGCAGGCACCGGGGGGGGGCGATCGGGCCCCCCACACGCTGGAAGGCAGGGACGTACAGGTACGCCCATATGCCTGCCCGTGCCATTCTGTCGACGTATATCGTCGTGCGGCGGTCGGCAAGTGGTTAATAGCCCCCACAAACGCAGGGCGCTCTGGAAATCAGCCATAGACATGTACTGCGTTGTTCTGTGTGTGCAAGAGACACATTTTGATAGCACACACAAGAAATTCCCACAAATTTTCAATGCAAACGACAAGACTAAAAGAAATGGAGTAATGATCACCATAAGGGACACTAACTTTCTCTTTATTACAGGAGCATGCAGATCCACAATATATAATTTTGGTCGCAGAAATTAACAAGTCTGTTTATATGTTGGTAAACCTTTACGCAGCAAATGTGAAACCTATGAAATTTATCCATAAAGTGGTGAATAAGGCTAAGTCTATGCAGAAAGGCTGCTTATTAGTTTGTGGAGATTGTAATATAGTGCTAAATGCAGATCTAGACTCCTCCTCTGTGGCTCTTAGGCAGAGGCCTTTCTTAGGCCCCTTCTGTCATGAGGAAAGACTTTTTGATCCTTGGCGCTGTGTCAGGGCTGGCTTAGCCCTTCCTTCTCTGGGCTGGCTGCTCAGCTGTCGGCTAATTGCCAGCTCTCATCTCTCTCCACAGTTACCAGCTGTTCCTGATCATGCTCGTCTGACCTGCCTACTTAAAGCTGTCCAGCTCACTTCACATCTGCCTTCGCCTTGGTCACATCACAAAAAAACATCTCCTGCGGTTCTGTTTAAAGTGGAAGTAAACTCCCCTATCGTTTTCAGGCAAGGAAGCTGCTATCTTTGCCTCTGTTTAATCTTCAACGGCTATGGTGCTGCACATGTGATTCGTTATGACACCAGCCATTGGATGGTTTGATAGTATGGCTGAGAGCACAGCCAATGTGCAGTTAGCATTCCCAGCATGCCTTTTTTTTTTAACTGTTTAAATCCATGGGTTTACTTCCACTTTAAAGACTGGCTTGCTGACATCCCTTCTGGCTCCTTATCCCGCTTGCTGTTGCTCTACTTGGATACCTGACTTCTGGCCTGGCTGACTAACCGATCTGGTTATTGAACTCTGGCCTGGCTGACTACTCTATCCGGTTATTGGACTCTGGCTATGCTTTGACTATGCTTTTTCCATTTACCTTTTTATTTAATTGTACTTCTGTCTCGGTCTGATTCATGGTTTCTGACACGTTGCTCCCGAGCCACGGAGAAGGACTACTCATTCTACTCTACAGTACATAACAGTTACTCCAGGATTGATTTTTTCCTCACAGATATGTATACCTTGCAAAATGTGGTAAAAGCTGATGTCCATAATATCACATGGTTGGACCACGCTGCAGTGACAATTGAGATTATGGACATCAACAAATCATCTTGCAGACCTCTATGGTGTAACAACACTTTTCTCCTATCCCGTCCCCACATTAGAGATGAAATAGAAGAGAAACTGAAAGAATTCTTTCACCTCAATACTACTGAGGATTGTTCCCCAACGACATGGTGCGCTCACAAGGCGTTTGCTAGGGGGACCCTTATTCAAATAGCCTCGAGAGAACACAGGAACAAAAAACGCTGCATAATACAGCTCCATAAAACCATAGTTCAGCTACAGACCCAACACAAAAATCCAGGTACCTCCTCTCCTAGCACCCTAAAGCACCTTACTCGATGTCGTGAAGAACTATGACAAGAGATTAAGGCAGACCACGACATATATTTTAAAATGATGAAACTATTCTTCTATTCTCAAAACAATAGGGCGAGTAAACTATTGGCCTACCAACTTAAAAAAAAAAAGGCAAGCTAAAACCAATCTTTTCCACATCCAGCACCACAGCTCCCATACGGTATTCCACAACCCTAAGGACATAGCGAACACCTTCAAGGACTACTATGACTCCCTTTAAAATGTTAGCAATGACTCAACTACCCATCAACCCTCGGAAGAGGAAATTTACACATTCCTTCAAGGTGTAAATTTACCCACAGTAGATCCATCTACCTTGCACAAGCTAAACTCCCCTATCACATGTGAGGAAGTGATTGCAGTAATTAAGTCCCTACCCATGCACAAATCACCAGAGGCGGACGGCTTCTCAGCCAAATATTATAAGGCATTTACTACATTACTAGACCCAAAGCTGGTAGAGATCTTCAATGCGGCCTCAGGCTCCTTCCCAAAAGAAATGTTACAGGCCATTATAGTAACAATCCCAAAGCCAGGTAAAGAGTACGCATCCCCAAAACCTTAGGCCAATCTCACTATTGAATTTGGATCATAAAATATATGCCAAAGTGCTCGCTAATAGATTAATGGAAGTCACCCCTCCCTCATAGGATTGAACCAAGTGGGCTTTGTAAAAGGCAGACAGGCACCAAGTGGGACTAGAAGGATGCTCAATCTCTTACGGTACACTGAACTTAATAAACTCCCTAGCGCTTTCTTAGCATTAGATGCAGAGAAAGCTTTTGATAGAGTGCATTGTACATATCTATCTAAGACCCTGTGCAAATTTGGACTAACAGGCCAAATACATACGGCTATAATGTCCCTTTACTCCCAACCTTCAGCAAGAGTCTACTCTTCCAGTTTACTCTCTGACTCCTTCCATCTCACAAATGGCACACAGCAAGGCTGCCCGCTATCCCCAATCATATTTTGACTTGTCATAGAACCCCTAGCAGAAAACATCAGAACCTCTGAATCAATACATGGCATCAAGATAGGAACAGAGACCCACAAAATTGGACTATTTGCTGACAATGTAATCCTAACTGTCACCAACCCAGAATCCTCACTTACGTCCATACAAAAATGATTACATGACTTTGGGAAAGTGTCTTTCTACAGGGTCAACACCAATAAATGCTATGAACTAGCACTTAATATACCATCCGGTACCCAAAACAAATTTAAACATATATCCCCATGCAATTGGAACCCCCCTCCATCACCTATCTTTGGGTGCAGCTGTCCCCTTCCTCTGCTACCACCATCTCCACAATTACCCTCCTCTATTAAGCAGACTGGAAGAGGAAATGAACCACATAGCCAAAGTGCAACTCTCATGGGTGGGGAGGATAGCTGCATACCAAATGCAGATACTACCTAAACTATTGTACCATTTTAGGACATTGCCTATACCTGTACCCCAATAGCATTAGCACAACTATAGAAACCCAAGCACTTGGGTGGAATGGGTCTCCCCAATGCACAAATATATTACCGAGCAGCAGTACTGGACCAAATGAAATACTGTTTTTCATGCCAATCCGATAATAGATGGCCAGACCTGGAGTGTGCCATCACCCTCGGACACGACCTCCCAGCTCTGGCTAGGGCAGGCAGTATACATCACAAACCAGAAATCCCACCATATCCTACTGTGCAAGCCACACTTACTGCATGGTCAGACCTAATTCACCAGAAACCCTCCGACACACCTATGTGCACCTTACAAATCCCCCTAGTGACCTACCAGTACCTCCTACCTAACACGTCGACCCAAACCTGGAAACAGAGAGGCAATTACTTCCTTGTGCCCCTATTGAAGGAACAAGAGATGCCAGACACCTACAAACTGTTTCAGATAAAACACTATAACTTGTCCAACACACCCAGACCAGTGGAAATACCTCAGGCACTTTGGGACTTCCTTCTCAATAAACACCCTAAGAATAAGAAAGGGATCTCCTTATTCTATAAACTTACTAACCCTCTCTACATGAATTCCAAACTATCCAGCATGGTACAATGGGAGTATGAATTAAAAAGAGAATGCCCACTAAGTCAGTGGCACCTAGCAGTTAAATAACAGTAAATCCTCAGCTTGCAAAGACCACTGGGACAATGCCCAAAAAATCCTGCACAGGTGGTACCCAACATCGTTACGCCTTCATAAAATGTATCTAAACATAACCCCACTCTGCTGGAGGAACTGCCAAAACACTGGTAGCTTACTCCACACTCTGTGGAGCTGCAGAATAATAGAACCATTCTGGAAAGAAGTATCGTCCTTAATTAAAGAAGTTACGCATACCACATTTACCCTTGATCCAGCATTAGGACTGCTCAGCATTGACATTGAACAGTTTCCCCCTGTATTGAGGAAAATAGTTATACATATCTTGTTTGCAGCCCGCATCTCTCTGGCGAAAGAAAGGTGCTCACCCTCGCCTCCTCCCTTAGAGGTAGTAATATCCAGAGTTAACAACCAATTTCTCATGGGAAAACTTCTAGCACAAAGAAAGAAGAGCTCCAGTTTTCCACCAATAGTGGGAAAAATGGAGAACTTCCAAATATGCCTCTCCACACTTGTGATCTCTAACTTTCCGATTTGTGACTGATTGTTGAATTCTATTAATAGCTGCCATATGTACTTATCTGTCCATTAGGCGGAGTGAACAACAGCAATCATAGGGGTGGTTTCACCAGTACGGTAACTCCCTGAATGTATAATGGGCACAATCACCCCTATACTGACTCATGTGTATTACCAAGCACTGAACGCAGATCATTGTTTATACGTTTTTGATAATCAAAATATAAGCCTAACTGATACATGCATTGTTTTCCTTATCGCATGTAAACTACAAAACTCAATAAAAATCTTAAAAAAAAGGACTGATTCCCTCCAACAAGAGACCCAAGGTCCAGAAGGGGCCATCCTACAGACGCAACCTTCCCGATAAATACAGGGAATCTAAATCCTACCGTCCTGGTAGGGAATTTAGAAGGGACTGGAAAACACAAGACCTGCCTTCCTGAGGATGCAGAAGTCCAAGACTACCCAGTCCTTTTGAGAATTTGCCCCTCCACCCGGCACAGGTGGGCGCCAGGCTCAAAAACGTCATACAAATCTGTTCGAATCATATAAAAGATCTATGGACACTTGCATTGTATTCTGATTGTATGCTATGTACTTTTGTAATTTTGTAAATACCTTATATAAGCTTTCTTATTTCCTTGGGAAATAAATGAGATTTGATTGATCTTAGACCGTGTGTTTGGTTTCATAGCTAACTTCGTAGTATTGTGATATTAACAGTAGAATGCTGTCAGAGTGTTATAAGACTAACTAATCTATAGGGACTAGACAAATTAATACACAGCTGATAATAATAATAAGTTGTATTTATCGGTTACTTCATTTGGCACCCCAGAAAGGCATGTAGAAGGTATTTTTACACAGATTCCACAAAAACCTAAGGTATTTTTGTTTCTGAGTCCCTGTAAGCACAAATCCTCAAAGACACCCAGAACTGAAAATTATCTCTAGTGTGGACAAGATTGGCGCTGGCTCGCAAATTCTCAAACCACGCTTGGATGAGCATGAAAAATTCTGTGAAATATTTAAATCGGTGAAACGGACGCGTGGAACCTGGTGAGAACTGTGGCTGATATATGTATGTACGTTAATGTTGTAATGTGATTTAGGCCTGTAACCAGAGAGCACTGGCGAGATAGGCATCGATCATCCCTGGTTATATGATATAACCACAGATTGACAGGATAACCACACAACTTTGAGGAAAAAGTGGAAATCCCCACGTGAGTGTGAAATAGCTCTCTGTTCCAATAGGAGTTCAATGTGTTCTGCAATTTGAGAGGAGAGCATTGATCAAGAGAGTGTGCTCTGGAAGAAATTTGGTTAAACAGGTTTTTTTTCTTTTTTTCTTTTGGGTTTGTTGTGGGACTACAGGTGAAAGCTAGAACAGCTTTATCTGTGTCTTTGTGTGTGTTTGGTATCTGTTCGTCTAGTGTATTGCTAATGCAACGTGTTGGTTAGAGATTGACAGGAATTACCATACATCTTTGAGGAAGGAAAAAAAAAAGTGGGGGAAATAGTTTTTTATTTCTACCCACGTGAGAGTGAAATAGCTCCCTGTTCCAATAGAAGATCAATGTGGCCTGCAACCTAACAGGAAGGCATTGATTAAGAGTGTGCCTTGTGTCTTAGAATGTGCCTTGTGTCTTAGAATGTGCCTTGTGTCTTGTATGCTGTAGAACCACAAGTCACTGTAGGTTTAAACGGTTTGTATCTGTTTTTTTGTTGTTGTTATTGGTTGTGTATCTGTGGTGTATTGTCTAAGCAACTGGTTGAGCAACTTTAGTGTGGGTAGGCTAATTAGCATATCAATGGAAGCCATTGAAGGTTTCATTAACAAACATGGTGGTATTAGATCTCAATCTACACAAGGGAGTGACCTAACACAACAATTTAGTGAGCTTTTGAGACAATGTAATACACATAACGATCTCATAAGTAATAAGTAATAAATTTGGCGGCACAGTGGTGTAGTGGTTAGCACTCTCACCTAGCAGTAAAAAGGGTCGCTGGTTTGAATCCCAACCACGACACTACCTGCATGGAGTTTGCATGTTCTCCCTGTGCCTGCCTGGGTTTCCCCCGGGTACTCCGGTTTCCTCCCACACTCCAAAGATATGCAGGTAGGTTGATTGGCTTCTGTCCCAAATTGGCCCTAGTATATGAATGGGGACCTTGTATTGTTTGATCCTTGGGGGTAGGGACCGATGTGGGTGTGCAGTGTACAGGGATGGGGACAATTGTGGACACTCACTCAGGTTGAACTGGATGGACTGGTGTCTTTATTTAACCTTTGTAACTATGTAAACAATATACAAAGGGGTATAACTTGGATGATTTTTAGCACCACATCCCCTAATATATACGAAAGAACACACAACAGGGGCAAGGGATCTAACCCTTAGGGACTTTCAAGGTGTTGATATATCATAATAGAAACGATATCAAGAGGAAGAAAATAGAATAAAAATAACACCAATTTTTATTATACACAAAAGATACAAAACAATGTAAAAAATAAGTAAAAACACTTAATCACATTCTTTGATTAAGAATTTTGATACAGTTTATGGAGCTTGTAAAATATACCACTCAACATGTTTAGCTCCGAAAATGAGCCTCCTCAGGAGTAGTTGGTATATCTAGTAGATAAACTGTAAATGAAATAGATACATACATGAATCAAAATAAATTGAATACATGCGTAGATATAATTCATATTAACTAGCACTAAGACAAAGTGATTTAAAGTTACAAGATACAATGAAGTGTATACAAAGATCAAGAAAAGAACATTGAAACACATGTTTATGATATAGATAATATATATCCAAAATGTGATCTCACCTACACACCATATTGGTAATACACCTGTACGTCCCATTCGACTAAGTTCTAATATGTTGGGATCAAAACCCAAAAATTGATGCAAGAGCGGTCCATATCAGAGGTCATAGGAAAGCTGCAAACATAGAAGGTCTAAGTGTATGTACACATATAAATCGTACCCCATTCAAACATAGGCAAATATGCCATTACCCAAATCTAGTAACGCAGTAGAGTCAGCCAAGGCTCAGCTCATATGAACTTGCTGGTTAAATTTCAATAGTTGAAACGTAATTAGTGCAACGAAAAACAGATGCACAGGAACCCCTGCAATATTGATTGAATAAATTAAAAAACAAATCAATAAAAAAAGGAAAACAATAACCCAAAGGGCAGATATTGTCCTAGGTACATGGTATCCACCCGTATTGGGGACATCCACTACCCATTGAACGTACCTGACAATCGGTGAACAAAAGTTCTGCTGGGAGCGCAATAGAGTCTGCTGGGTCACAGAGTTCAATCTCCTCCAGTTGCAAACAACAGACAGGCAGAGCAATGGCGGTCTGAATGACTGCATTTAAGAAGCCTGCCCAGCCCAGCGGCATCTGACGTCACCACCGGGCTGTGGACAATCATTAAGGAAAAGCTGAGTGGGGGAGGATGGGCCAAAAAACGGACGTCAAAACGGCGTCAAATACACATATAGTAAAGTGTGTTCACATAGCATCGAATGATATCGAATAATTGAATAGAGGAGTATGGCGAAATGTACCCTAATGACATCGAATGGCATCAAATTTTTCGCTCACGAGATAGAGCAAGATGGCACCTAATCTGCGCTAATATCCGGGAGTTCCCATGTCTTATATGCCGCATACACACGGGCGGACTGTATGGCGTACTTAGTCCGTCGAAACACATTTCAGCGGACAGTCCGCTCGTGTGTGGGCTTCAGCAGACTTTTTCAGCGTGCAGTCTGGCGTACTAAGTATTTCGGATTTTTCGAAATTCTGTCCGTCGTACTTTGGTTTCAGCGGACAATCTGCTCAGAAAGGATTTACACGGCGGAAGGGTGCTTTGCTGTGTATTGGACTTCCTATTTATAGTCCCGTCGTACGCGCTGTACACGTCATCGCGCTGTACACGTCATCGCGCAAGCTTTCGACGGACTGTTTGTGCATCCGTGTGTGGTCAAGTCCGTTCAGTCGAAAGTATGACGGACTGTCCGTCGGATTGTATGACGGACTAAGTACGCTATACAGTCCGCTCGTGTGTACGCGCAATAGTAGTCAATCGAAAAGGTAAAGTGAGAAAATCACATCAGCAATACCAATACTGAAACTAAACGTCTCATACCACGAGAGACAACATCCCCCGGAAATATTCAACATATACATAAGAAGTCCAACAATCAGAGCAGAAAATGAGAGCCAAAAGACCCCAAAAGATCAGGATACCATTCTAATTCCTCTTAAACAATTGAAAATATAAATCTAGCTAGGGACTATCAGTCTGCCTATGCTAGATTACCACAAAGATGTTAGATTGATCTTTTTTATTTTTTTATATTATCAGGCCCTACATCCCAACACCCCCACCTAACAGACTTATCCTTATTATAAGGGCAAACCGTCTAAGGAAATGGCTGACCCCTCATTACCTGACAGAATGCCCGTGTTGTCCGTATGACCTCACATTGCAAAAGGGACACATACCTGCATCAATTTAAAACATAGAGAAATGTCAATTTATTTGGTGGGGTATATAGATCACATTGAGGATATAAAAACAAAACAAAAAAAAAACACCCCTCTCTACAAAAAACATTTGAAACTTATTGCATTGTTTAATCCAGGATATTGCAAAGCAGATAATTCATATATCCATTTGGTTTCTCGTTGCAGCAGAATTCTATCATAATTGCCCCCTCTGGGGCCCGGGGGAACATACTCTAATGCAAAGAAATGCATTTTCTTACTATGAAAGCCATGGTTCATGCCAATGTGGCGACTTATTGGTGTTTCCATGCGTTTTTTGACTATGAGTGAAACATGGTCTCTGATTCTGCAAAAGAATTGTCTTTTAGTTTTACCAACGTAAAACGCGCTGCATTCACACTGCATTATATAGACAATGCCCATGGATTGGCAATTAACAGAAAAATTGGGCTTGAATCTACGGCCATTAGGTAGGATAAAGGTGCTTGCTGCATGGATATACCTGCAGAAACTGCACCTATGGCATGGTCTAGAGCCTAAACTTGAGGTTGAAGCCCTTACCTCTGAAGAAGAAAAATGACTCTGGGTTAACTTACCCTTCAGGGACCGAGATCGTCCATATGTAATCTCTGGATAAGGTTTTAAGTGTTTGGCCACTTTATCATCACCTAAGAGAAGATGCCAATATTTATTCAAAATGTTGCGAGCTTGTTTATGTTGGCCCGAAAAGGTCGTAACTAACCTGACCCCAGAGTCCCATTGACATTTGGTTTTGGCTTTATGTAGCAAAGAACGTCTATGTTGATTTTTAGCTCTAGAGTATGCCTTTTTGAGACAACTATGGCTATAGCCGCGTTGTAGTAATCGATAAAATAATAGTTGGGCTTCTCTCTCAAAATCTGCATTAGAACTGCAATTTCCTTTTAATCGCAGATATTGCCCATATGGGACACTGGTCACCAGGGGTGCTGGGTGTGAGGAAGTGGCGTGTAACAGAGTATTCCTGATGAGGGTTTCCGGTAGAGAGTAGTGCCAATACTCCCATCCTCCTCTACAAAAATGTGGACGTCTAGAAAAGTCAGTCTAGACTGACTGAATTCATAGGTAAAGCTTAAGTTGAAATTGTTGATTTTAAGGCTTTCCAGAAAATCAAGCAGAGATGCTTGTGTACCCGACCAGATAAAAAATATGTTGTCTCTAAAACGACGCCATACCGGCAAGTATTCCATATAGGCCTGTATGTCATCTCGATAGAATAGGCTGCGTTCCCACCCCCCCCAGGTACAGGTTGGCATATGAGGGCGCACATTTGGTCCCCATAGCCACCCCCTGCACTTGGAGGAAGTGGGAATCGCCAAATAAAAAGATGTTATTAGTCAGGATAAAGCCCAACAATTGCAAAATGAATGCATTGTATTGAGGGGAACTGTTGGTACTCTCACTTATAAAGCGGATTGTCGTCATATCTTCAGGACACGAGAGACCTGCTTAGGGCCCTGGATGGCATCGTCATACAACGGGGCTCTTGGGTGGTCTCTTTGGACGTGGAGGCCCTCTACAACTCCATCCCCCATGACCGGGGCTTGGCAGTTGTAGAGGGCTTTCTTAGTGAGAGTACCAACAGTTCCCCTCAATACAATGCATTCATTTTGCAATTATTGAATTATTGAACCAGCAAGTTCATATGAGCTGAGCCTTGGCTGACCCTACTGCATTACTAGATTTGGGTAATGGCATATTTGCCTATGTTTGAATGGGGTTACGATTTGTATGTGTACATACACTTAGACCTTCTATGTTTGTTTAGGTCCTATTTTTGGCAGCTTTCCTATGACCTCTGATATGGACCGCTCTTGCATCAATTTTTGGGTTTTGATCCCAACATATTAGAACTTAGTTGAATGGGACGTACAGGTGTATTACCGATATGGTGTGTAGGTGAGATCACATTTTGGATATATATTATCTATATCATCAACATGTGTTTCAATGTTCTTTTCTTGATCTTTGTATACACTTCATTGTATCTTGTAACTTTAAATCACTTTGTCTTAGTGCTAGTTAATATGAATTATATCTACGCATGTATTCAATTTATTTTGATTCATGTATGTATCTATTTCATTTACAGTTTATCTACTAGATATACCAACTACTCCTGAGGAAGCTCATTTTCGGAGTGAAACATGTTGAGTGGTATATTTTACAAGCTCCATAAACTGTATCAAAATTCTTAATCAAAGAATGTGATTAAGTGTTTTTACTTATTTTTTACATTGTTTTGTATCTTTTGTGTATAATAAAAATTGGTGTTATTTTTATTCTATTTTGTTCCGCTTGATATAGTTTCTATTATGATATATCAGCACCTTGAAAGTCCCTAAGGGTTAGATCCCTTGCCCCTGTTGTGTGTTCTTTCGTATATGTAACTATGTAAGTCAAAAAAAGGCAAGAAACAGAGAATGGCCAATGCCTTATGCATGTTAATGAGAATGAAAGAAATTGAGGAACAAAAAGAATTAGAATGGTTTGCCGAAAGAAAACAAGCAATGGAACAGGTAAAAAGTATAACAAAAAATATATTAATTAGGGTTAAAAGGGCCAATGCAGATGCTCGTAATCAGAGTGAACAATTAGTGACTGAGAAATGTGTATTGCAACAGAGATTAGATAATTTAGAACAAACGTGTAAATTAAGAGAAAGTTGCATTGCCTCTTTGAATCAAAGGGAGGCTGAGAATTTGCAGGTTATCACACTGCTTAAGAAGGAATTACAGGGTGCACAAGCAGCCATAATGGAGTTATCCTCCGAATGTGCAATGGTGGAGGTACCCTCTGCACATGCTCAGTGTACGGAAAAGATAGAAGTGGAACATGAAGAAAACCCGTATGCTATTGTTGCTGAAAATGATATTACTATGATGGGAATCAATGTGGGAGATGTAAATAAAGGTGCGATAACTGCACTTGAAATGGATTCAGGAGTTGAAACAATGGAAACTTCTGATGACTCCTCAGACGAGGAAAGTGTAAAGTCTGTTCATTCCAATCGTAGTAATATTATCCAGCAATGTGAGTTTCCAGCACCATATGCTCAAAGAAGGGCCTGTGCAGGGAAACCAGAGCTAAAATGTTTTTTGTGTAAAAGGGGGGGGGGGGGGGTCACATCGCAAAATATTGTTGGGCGGCGAATAATGATATCAAAAGAAGATCATACCCAAAAACGACCCCAAGGCATTATGTATGTTATTCGGCCAGGTGGGGTAGCAATCCAAAGCATGGAGCCCATAGTAGTCAAACCCATTTCACGTGTAAGACCCAAATGCAGAGTCTACAAACTGAAAAGCAATATGTAGGACAGTTGCGTAAAGTCAAAATGGAGGTAGCTGCATGGTTATTCAAATATAGCACTGGGGGAAACAATGTTAGCAGAACTTAGTGAGCTGCAGGTAGGGTAAGAATATTCTGGTCAATGATTCCTTGTTATGAAAAAGGTTTGATGTGAGTTTCAGGTTTAGAATATGATAGAGGACCTTGATATTTTTTTTAGTATTTTCAAGGATAAACCTCTGAATTGGTATTTTTTTTGTGGTTAAAACATTTTTCAGTTATGATTGTTTTTTTTCCCTCTTCTCTTATTTAAATTTTTTTTTTAATATTCCTTTTTACTCTTTTTTTATGTATTTTTTTATTTATTTTTGTAGACTTTTCCAGAGTAATATGGCAAAGTTTACCAATACTGCTGCTTAACCACTAGGCGTCCGCTCTATAGCCGAAAGACGGCTGCAGAGCAGACGCCAATTGGCGGGAGGCCGTCCCTGGACGTCCTCCTGTTTACTTCCGCAATGCTCGCTCCCGGGAGCGCGTATCGGGGAAGTTCTGTGCTGCCCGTGTCCCCCGGGCACAGCCAGTCACAGATCGCTGTAAACGGCCAATCACAGCAGCCGTTTACAGCACGATCGGCGTGCCCAATAAGCGATGATCTCATATGTAAACATATGAAATCATCTGTCAGCGCCGCTCTCCCTCCTCACAAAGAAAGCGTGTGAGGAGGGAGAGATGAACGGCTGCAGCAGCCGTAAGTAATGTCCCCAGTGTGCCATCTGTCCCCAGTGTGCCACCTGTCATTGCCATCTGTCCCCAGTGTGCCAGTGCCACCTGTCCCCAGTGTGCCACCATCATTGCCATCTGTCCCCAGTGTGCCACCTGGCAGTGCCATCGGTCCCCAGTGTGCCACCTGGCAGTGCCATCTGTCCCCACTGCCACCTGACAGTGCCATCTGTCCCCACTGCCACCTGGCAGTGCCATCTGTCCCCACTGCCACCTGGCAGTGCCATCTGTCCCCAGTGCCACCTGTCAGTGCCATTTGCCATAATGCCACCTGTCAGTGCCATCTGTCCCCAGTGCCACGTATCAGTGCCACGTATAATGCCATCTGTGATCAGTGCCACATCAGTGCCATGTGTCATCTGTCATCAGTGCCATATCACTGTCACGTGTCATCAGTGCCACGTATCAGTGCCATCTGTCATCAGTGCCACCTGCCAGTGTCACATAGTTACATAGTTACATAGTTAGTCAGGTTGAAAAAAGACACAAGTCCATCCAGTTCAACCTTAAAAACAAATAAATAAAATAAAAAATAATCGTACAATCCAAATACCCAATTTTATGCCCACAATTGATCCAGAGGAAGGCGAAAAAAAACCCCAGCAGAGCATGCTCCAATTTGCTACAGCAGGGGAAAAAAATTCCTTCCTGAATCCCCCAAGAGGCGATCGGATTTTCCCTGGATCAACTTTACCTATGTTAGTACCCAGTTATATTATGTACATTCAGGAAAGTATCCAGGCCTTTCTTAAAGCAATCTACTGAGCTGGCCAGAACCACCTCTGGCGGGAGTCTATTCCACATTTTCACAGCTCTAACTGTGAAGAAACCTATCCGTACTTGAAGATGAAATCTCTTTTCCTCTAGACGTAAAGAGTGCCCCCTTGTCCTCTGGGTTGACCGTACAGAGAACAACTCAACACCAAGTTCACTATATGGACCCCTAATATATTTGAACATGTTGATCATATCCCCCCTTATTCTCCTCTTCTCAAGAGTGAATAAATTCAGTTCCTCTAATCTTTCCTCATAGCGGAGTTCCTTCATGCCTCTTATCAGTTTGGTTGCCCTTCTCTGCACTTTCTCCAGTTCCCCGATATCCTTTTTGAGAACTGGTGCCCAAAACTGAACTGCATATTCCAGGTGAGGTCTTACTAATGATTTGAACAGGGGCAAAATGATATCTCTCTCTCTGGAGTCCATACCTCTCTTAATACAAGAAAGGACTTTGCTCGCTTTGGAAACAGCAGCTTGGCATTGCATGCTATTATTGAGCTTATGATCTACCAAAACCCCCAGATCCTTCTCCACTATACATCCCCCCAGTTGTACTCCCCCTAGCATGTATGATGCATGCATATTCTTAGCCCCCAAGTGCATAACTTTACATTTATCAACATTAAACCTCATCTGCCACATAGTTGCCCAATTAGACAGTGTATTGAGGTCGGCTTGTAAATTGGAGACATCCTGTAAGGACGTTATTCCACTGCATATCTTGGTGTCATCTGCAAAGACAGAAATTTTACTTTTTATCCCAGACCCAATATCATTTATAAAGATGTTAAAAAGTAAGGGTCCCAGCACTGAACCTTGGGGTACACCACTGATAACCTTAGACCATTCAGAGTAAGAATCATTAATCACTACTCTCTGAATTCTGTCTTTTAGCCAATTTTCTATCCATTTACAAACTCATATTTCCAAACCTGTAGACTTTACCTTACACATGAGCCGTGTGTGGGGAACTGTATCGAACGCTTTTGCAAAATCCAAGTATACCACGTCCACCGCCACCCCTCTGTCCAAGGTTTTACTTACCTCCTCATAAAAAGAAATCAGATTTGTCTGACAACTTCTGTCTTTCATGAATCCATGTTGTCTGTTGCTTAAAGTGTTTTTGTTCAGCAAGAACTCGTCAATGTGGTCTTTTATTAAACGTTCCAGTATCTTCCCAGCTATAGAAGTTAAGCTAACAGGTCTATAGTTACTTGGTAAAGACTTTGATCCCTTTTTAAATATAGGCACCACGTTCGCCCTGCGCCAATCCAGTGGGACTATTCCCATCATTAATGAGTCCCTAAAAATTAGATACAATGGCTCTGAAATTACAGAGCTCAATTCTTTTAGGATCCGTGGGTGGATGCCATCAGGGCCAGGTGCTTTATCCACCTTTATTCTGTCTAAATATTTCTGGACCATATCACTTTTGAGCCATTGTGGATCATTTGGGGCTGTGTCACTATCACCCCCATTATGGACATGCGCTCCCCCATGCTCTTTTGTGTACACAGAGCTGAAGAAAGTATTTAATACATTAGCCTTCTCTTTGTCCCCAGTCACCCACTCTAGATTATTTTGTAAAGGGCCTACATGCTCAGACTTGACCTTTTTACTATTAATATATTTGAAGAATTTTTTGGGGTTTGTCCTACTATCTTTTGCAATCTGTCGTAAAAGCTCTTCTCTTATAGTTTATAGCTTTTTTAACTTTGGCTGTGAGCCACATAGATTTTGTTTTTAGCCTTTTAAACTTATTGCCCATGGGAATATACTTTGCAGTGAGGTCCCAAACAGTCTTTTTGAAGAATTCCCATTTCTGTTCTGTGCCCATTGAAGCAAATATTCTCTCCCAGTCTAAGTCCTGGAGAGCAGCCCTCATCCTTGGAAAATTTGCTCTCTTGAAGTTAAGTGTTTTTATCTTACCCGTATATATTTCTTGTTTAGCGCTAACATCAAAGGAAATCATGTTATGATCACTGCTACCCAGGTGTTCCTTTATCTGGACATTAGTAATAAGCTCTGCATGGTTTGAGATTACCAGGTCCAACAGAGCTTCATTCCTAGTTGGAGCCTCAATAAACTGGACCATAAAATTGTCATGTAATAGGTTTATCATTTTTTGCCCTTTAACTGTCCCAGCAGTGCCATTACTCCAGTCAATTTCTGGGTAGTTAAAATCCCCCATTATTATCACTGTCCCAGCCCTTGCAGCCCTTTCCATCTGTGCAAGGAGCTGAGTCTCCACCTCCTCATTAACATGGGGTGGTCTATAACAAACTCCAATGATTAACTTTGAACTACACCCAACTAAATGCAGTTCCACCCATAATGCTTCAGACTCATCACACTCTCCATCCACCAGGTCCTCTTTCACACTTGCTTTGAGATCACTTCTCACAGAGACAGACCCCGCCACCTTTCCTTATTATCCTGTCTCTCCGAAAGAGTGCATAGCCAGGAATATTAATAGCCCAGTCATGTGAGGATTGAAGCCAAGTTTCAGCAATACCGATTACATCATAGCTCTCCTCATGCACCACAGCTTCCAACTCACCTATTTTGCTTGGCAGACTTCTGGCATTGGTGTACAAACACTTTAATGCATTATTACATTTTGCTCTGGTGTTTTTCATATTTTTAGTAGTACAAATTGCCCTATAGTTTTCAATGGCTGTTTGCAACATGGGAAATTTCTTGTCACCTGCCATATCCCACCCCCCATCTATCCCCATTCCACCCTCCATTAATGTCTGACCCCTAACTGACCTGTCTGCCCAATGTAATTCTGGTTCACCCTCCCCCCTCAAACCCATTTTTATTTTATTTTTTTAACCAATTTCTCTTTATTAAGTTTTTTAAACACAAGTTTACAGTGGCTTTCACAAATCAAAAAACCCATCGTCTTCATACATATATAATAAAAACAGAGCCATATACAATATTCAAGTTACTACAGGCTTTCCTACTTAACTATCCCTCGGCCCCCCTCCCCAGCCCTCCCCCCCACCTCGAGCACGCGCTGTTTGTCCCAGCCACCTCAATCATGGTTGGCTGGTTGGGAGGTCCTGGTCGCCATGAGGAGAAAAAAAAGAAAAAAAAAAAAGGTAGAAGAGTAGCACCCACAGAGAAGTCCACCAAAAGGGGGTGGAGAGGTGGAAAGCCCCCCCCCCCCCGCGGCCACAAACCAAACTAGCAGGTTCTGGGTCTATCCTTCGGCAACCCCACTCAAGGGGTAACCCATATCACTCAACCAGGGGTTCCATAGTGCCCTGAATTTCTTTAAATTATTTTGCTTTATGAACATCGCTCGTTCACACCAGATTGTGGAGTTAATTGCATTTGCCCATGCTTCCAATACAGGAGGGTTTTTGGCTTGCCAGTTTATTGCTATTAACCGCCTAGCCTGGTACAGGCACCTTAGTATAGACGTCCATGTTGGAGAATGAATTCTACCCTCCTCTAGGATGCCCAATAAGCAAACCTTGGCCTCTGGTTTCAGAGTGGTCTTAAAAGTCCTATTTATTCTTTGTACAATTTCCATCCAATACCTGTACAATTTTGGGCATTTCCACACCATGTGAAGAAGGTCACCTGGTGCCCCACATCTGGGGCATTCATCCCTGGGTTTCCTACCCATTTTCCACATCTTATGGGGGGTATGGTATGCTCTATGTATAAGAAACAAGTGAGACATTCGCTGTGATGGAGATATGGAAACCAAACTTCCTTGTTCAAGTGTCTCGTCCCATTGCTTCTGGGTTATCGGCCCCATATCCCCTACCCATCCACGCCTGCTCTTATCGGGTCCCTCCCCCTTCAAGGTTCTATCCCTAAGTTTTATGTAAAGCCTAGAGATCTGGCCCTTTGCCTGCCTTCGGTCAATAAGGCCCTGGAACAGGAAAGTTTCGGTCCTTTCAATAACTAGTGACCCGTACTGTGCTAGAATTCCATGCCTCAGTTGCAGGTATTTATAAAACGTCTTGTTGGAGATACTAAATTCTTGCCTAAGGTCTTCAAAGGATTTCATAAGATTCCCTTCATATAGTTGCACTAGCCTACTAATCCCCTGCCTCTCCCATTCCAAGGATCTATCTATGCTGCTTAATTCAGCCAGGTTTCTATTGTACCATAGAGGGGTATAATCGGTCACTCCCACATAACCCATAAGTTGCTTTACTGTCCGCCACACCTTCCCCACTAGTGCATTAGTAGGGCACCTATGAGCAAATGAGTCAGCTTCCAGAACTTCAACCAATGATTTATGCGGGGCATTATCAGTCATCAATTTATGATTTGGGCACTCTCCACTTTGAAGCCCAGCCCCAGCTAAATGCTGGAGTTGAGCTGACAAGAAATATGATCTCAGATGTGGTATCGCCATTCCTCCTCTCTTGACCGGGAGCTGCAGCGTCTGTAGCCTAATCCGAGCTTGCCCTTTCTTCCAAGCTAGATCACAAAATAGCGATTCCAATTTCTTGAACCACTCTTGGTTGATCCAAATTGGAGAGTTGTGCAAGATATATAAAATTTGTGGCTGCCAGATCATTTTAATTAAGTTGCAGCGCCCCGCCACGGAGAGAGGGAGACAACACCAGTTGTTAACCTTCTGTTTCAGTTTTATCAACAGTGGTACCAGATTCTCCTTGACATACTGATTTACTTCTCCAGTAATCCAGACACCCAAGTACTTCAGCTTAGACACCACCTCTAGACACATAATTGTAGGTGGGGATGAATCCCCAGGTCTGGTCAACGGCAGGAGTGCTGATTTATTCCAGTTGATTACCAGACCCGACTGTTGCCCAAACTCCCCCATCATCTGTACCACATTGTTCAAGGTAAAATTCATATCCCCGATAAAGAACAAAACATCGTCCGCAAACAAAGCGATTTTATCTTCCCCCCATCCACGTCGGAATCCCTGGATGTCCGGACGCGATCTCGTCAGGACAGCCAGGGGTTCCATAGCCAGTACAAACAGGAGGGGGGACAACGGACATCCTTGTCTCGTCCCCCTTTCAAGCTGGAATGCTTCAGAAAATACAGTTCCCATTTAAATTTTTGCCCTAGGTCTATTATACAGCAACTTTACCCATTGGATAAATAGAGGGCCAAAACCAAAGCGCTCCAGCACTCCCCATAGGTAGCCCCATTCCAAGCTATCAAAGGCCTTAGTGGCGTCTAGAGCTAATATAGCTCCAGGTCCATCGTTGTCTCTAGGTATCTGTATATTAAGAAAAACTCTCCTTATATTAGTGCTGGTTGACCTGCCCGGGATAAATCCAGACTGGTCTGGGTGTATCAATTTATGGATACAGTTGTTTAGGCGAGTCGCTAGGGCCTTGGCTAGTATTTTTACATCGGAACATAGCAAAGATATTGGCCGATATGACGAAACTTCTTGATGATCCTTCCCCTCCTTAAGTATTAAAGTGATGTTTGCCTCCAGCATGGAAGTGGGAAGTTCACCCACCTCCAATGCCTGATTTAGCGTTGCCAGGAGTTCCGGCAACAGCACTTCGCCATAGCGTTTATAGATTTCTATTGGGAGCCCGTCAGGGCCTGGGGATTTATGATTGGGCATTTCCGCCACTGCGTTTTTTAATTCTTCTAGCGTGAGTGGTAGTTCAAGACTCATTTTATCATGTTCTGATAGAGTTGGAATTGCTGTTTGGTGTAAAAAATCAACAGGATAGCCCTGTATAGTGGATTTGTATAAGTTTTTATAATAGTCGCTGAGTACCTTCATGATCACAGAGGGATTGGAGACAAGGTCGCCATTCGGCGTTTTAATCGTTTGTATCGTTGTCGAAGAGCTATTAGTTTGAACTAAAAGGGAGAGGGCACGACCCACCCTCTCCCCCTCGCCAAAATAATGTTAGCGTTGAAATATACGCCTATTCTCCGCCTTCTTCAAGAGTGCCATTTTATATACCTGCTGGCTTTCCTGCCATGCCTTCTGCCTGTCTAGCGATGGATCCTCTATGTACGCTCGCTCCGCCTGGATAACATCATTTCTTATTAAGCTCTCCTGATCTCGAGTTTGCCTCTTAATTGTCGCAATTTGCTGTATTAATATACCTCTAATATAGGCCTTTAAGGAGTCCCAAACTATTCCAGGTGTCGCTGAGCCCCTATTGTTTTGGAGGAATTCCCCCATCCTGTCCATTATATGACTAGATCTTCCAATGAGTTCCAGCCAACCTGGATTTACCCTCCACTCCCCAGGGCCCAGTCTATCTCCCGCACTCATAGTAATAGACAATGGAGAATGATCTGAAATCCCCCTTACGCCGTACTCTATATCCTGTACTAACCCCGATGCCTCCTTATTCCCAAGGACCATATCTATCCTTGATAGGGTATGATGAGTGTTAGAGAGGCAGGAGTACTGTCTCTCCTGGGGGTGTCGTGTTCGCCAAAGATCACTCAGTCCTATTTCTAATAAGAACCCCTGCAATCGACCTATTTTATTCCCATCCGGGCAAGGGAATCTATCCAGGCTACTATTCAGTGTTTCATTAAAGTCCCCTAGTATTACCCACGGGATACCTAGTTTATCCAGGCTGAACGCAAGTAATTTATGCATAACCTCCAGCTTGAAAGGAGGAGGTATGTAAATATTAGCTAAAATATAATGTTGCCCATCAATCAGACAGTACAGAAAGACAAACCTACCCTCCTCGTCAATTAAGGACTCCTTACATAGAAAATCCGTACCCCTCCTTACTAAGACACTCACTCCCCTAGAGTAGGAGGAGTGGAAGGAATGGTAGTATGCCTGAAACTTCCGATTGTTTAATTGCCAAGCTGTATTTGGGGTTAGATGCGTCTCCTGTAGAAAAAGCAGACCAGGTCCCCTTCCCTCTGTTTCTAGCATAACCGCCGCTCTCTTATTTGGGTCTCCCAGGCCTCTCACGTTCCATGAGGTAATACTCACTCTACTCATTGGTGTCAGTGTTTATAAGAAAAAATAGTGAAGGGCGAGGGGAAGAGGGCAGCCCCCCCTCCCCGAAACACCCCCCACCCCACGTCCACCATTCCCCCAGTACATACAGCGCGTGCTCGAAGACCCCCCTATCCCCCTCCCGTAATCGGGCCGGATACAACAAAGCGTAAGTTATTTAAAATTTCTGAAGAATGCGCTTAACAGGGATAAACTCTGCCGGTTTTTTTTGCAACTCCGGTGAAAAGTCTGGATAGAACGATACTCTAGTCCCCTTATAGAAGATGTCCCTCATATCTCTGTTCTTTTGCAACAGAATCATCCGGCCGTTATAATTCAACAATTTAAATAATAATGGTCTAGTGCGTTCATCTGGCTGCCGAGACCTAGCAGGGACTCTATGTGCTCTTTCTATTGCAAATAATGAAGAGAAAGAGGTATCCCCTAGAAGTTCTTTCAACCAGCTTTCTAGGAAGGATACGGGGTTAGAGCCCTCGCTACCCTCCGGCAGCCCAATCAAACGCACGTTGTTCCTGCGATTTCTATTGTCCATTTTGTCCAACTTATATGCCTGCTTAGCAATTTGATTCTGAAATGCCAAAACTTTTTGTTGTAGTGGTGGTAGCTCGTCCTCAACTGAGCTTAGTCTACCTTCAAGTGCAGCAGTTCTTTCAATGGTGTTGCTCAGCAATTGGCTCATTGATTGTAATTCACTTTTTATACCACTCAATTGGTTATTAAGGCCAGAGATAGAGTCCTTACATTCATTTACCGCGAGGAGTATATCCCGCAGTGTAGGTTCACCATCCTCAGTTTCTGGGAGTTCTACTGGGTTGCTTACCCCATAAGTAGCCCTACCATCCCCTGAGCCTAGATTGCTCACATTTTTCCTGGTGCTTGGGGTAGCGGAGCCTGGTACAGGTTGACCTGCACTTCTCCTATCTGCACCTGCGACCTGCACCTTTGTTTGCCCCGCCAACTGATGATGGCCTCCTTTTGGTGGTGAGGCTGCATGGGCAAAGCGTTCAAGTTTTGCGGCTGCTGTCACTGCAGAAGCCTGATTCGCTTTCTCCTTTGCTGCCCGCGTTTTATGGCCCCCCTCACCATGCGCCATGTCTTCGGTGGACCTCTTGCTTAGCATAATTGTAGATTTATATTGCAAAACAATTAGATCAAGCAAAGGAGAAGGTCAATCAGGGAAAGAATCCGGCCAACATAAGGAAAGGGAAGGAGTTTTGGAAAAGGGAGCGCCAGGAGGGGAGGGGGGAGCAACGCCTTATCCCCACTTAGACAGCCCCCAGTCCGTCCTCTCTGGTGTCAGTATGAGAATGCAATGTCCAAGCTATAGTGCCCCCAGTAGCCCAGGGGCTCCCCCACTCGCTCCCCCACAGGTACCTCCAATAAGCAGGTCCAGTCCTCCAGTCCTCCACAGCGCAGCCCTTCTCCTCTCTGTGGTAAACCTCTACGAGTGTCCCTCCGAAGTCCCGCCGTAGCTCTTTCAGCAATGGGGCTTCTCTCCTCACACTTCCGTACGCTGCGCTCCACGCTGCATTCCACCACTCCGGAAGTCTCGCGGGAGCCCGAGCAGCGGCGAGATCTTCCCCCGGCTCCTCCGAGTCCCCGCTCGGTTCTCAGTCTCAGCTCCTCTTCGGCACACGGTTCGGGGGCTGGGCAAGCACAAAGCGGCTCAGGCGGCAGGGCTCATCGGGTGGGTCAGCGCTCACACCCAGTTCCCATCAGGGAGAGCGGTAGGACGGTGGACGGTGCATCTGCAACCACTCACACACACTCACACCCCCATCCGGGAAAAAAAAACCCAGTTTAAATACTCCTCCAGCCTTCCCATAAACCTCTCCCCCAGCACAGCAGACCCCCTTCCATTCAAGTGCAAACCATCGTTAGCATATAGGTTGCACCCCAATGAAAAGTCAGCCCGGTGCTCTAGAAACCCAAATCCCTCTTCCCTACACCAGGTCTTTAGCCATGCATTCAGCTCTCTAATCACCCCCTGCCTTTCCTGTGTTGCGCATGGCACAGGCAATATTTCAGAGAATATCACCTTGGAGGTCCTTCCCTTCAACTTGCAGCCTAGTTCTCTAAATTGTTTCTTAAGGAGCCTCCACCTTCCATGTATACGGTCATTGGTTCCAACGTGGACCAAGACTGCTGGGTCATACCCAGCCCCTCCCAGTAATTTATCCACCCGGTCCACCTCATGCCGAACCCTAGCACCAGGGAGACAGCAAACTATTCGGTTGAGGCGATCCTGGCGACAAATTATTCTATCAGTCCTTCTGATTATAGAATCCCCTATAACCACCAACTGTCTAGGCCTATCTGCACTCCCCTCACCTCCTCTACTAGATGGGCTGCTCTCCCGGCTGTTAGGGGAGCAGTGACATCTAGGACTGCCACCTCTGTGTTTGCCACCTCCACATTTTCACCCAACTCTGCAAATTTGTTTTGATGCACAAACACAGGACTGGCCTTCCTTTTCTGCAAGCCCCTTCCACTCCCTCTAACTACATTAACCCATCTTCCTATGTGATAATCCTGACTTGCCCCTCCACCCTCCACATCAACCCTACTAACCACCTGCTCAGCAAGCAGAGGACCCCTTTTGAGGTTGTCCTTTCTGCCCAGTGTTGCAACTTGCTCCTCCAGATCTCTAATGTGAGCTTCCAGAAGGGCAACCTGCTCACATCTGTCACAGCGGTATTCATCCTGGAACTCTTGCACCAGTTTTGCATACATGTGGCACACTGTGCACTGAGCAAAACCTTCAACCCTGCTAGCACTCATTTCCCAGTTACAATACAATTACTTTAAGGAAGTTTAAGATGTTACTTACAGGTTAGAGACTCCTGTCTTAACTCCTGTTTTCAACTCCTGGTTATTAACTCTCCACTTTAGTTCAAAATTCCACTTGTGTTCACAAAATCCACATGCAAACCACCAACAGGGAGCAAGCTCCTTGAGGAGTTTGTATAACTACCTTTATACACCTGTGAACAATTAACCCCTCCCCTAAATTAGCAAGAACGCCATCTGTTAGTGTCACGTGCCATCTGTTATCAGTGTCACCAATGCCACGTATCAGTGCCATCCGTCATAAGTGTCAAGTGTCAATGCCACATATTCGTGCCATCTGTCATCAGTGCCACGTATTAGTGCCACGTGTCATCAGTGCCACACATTAGTGCCATCTGTCAGTGCCACGTATTAGTGCCACGTGTCATCAGTGCCACATATTAGTGCCATCTGTCATCAGTGTCACATGTCATCAGTGCCACATATTAGTGGTACCTGTCATCAGTGCCACGTATCAGTGCCATCTGTCATCAGTGCCACGTATCAGTGCCACCTGTCATCAGTGCCACGTATCAGTGCCATCTGTCATCAGTGCCACATCAGTCATTGTCCTGGTGCTCCAGGGCCTTCAAAAGTGTAATAGGTAGTCAACAAGTTAGATGTGTAATTTATGCTCCTAGAACACGTGACGGCGCTCCCTGCATGTTGGGCCTCTCTATGTGGCCAGGCTGTGGAAAAGTCCCACACATGTGATATCATAATACTCAGGAGGAGTAGCAGAATTTTTTGGGGGGCATTATTTGTGGTATACACATGCCATGTGAGAGAAATAACCCATTACAATGACAATTTTGTGAAAAAAAATCTTCATTTTGCAAAGAATTGTGGGAAAAAAATGACAACACCAAAAACCTCACCATGCCTCTTACTAAATACCTTGGAATGTCTACTTTTAAAAAATGGGTCATTTGGGGGGTATTTGTATTTTCCTGGCTTGTTTGGGTCACAAGAAATGAGATCGACCACCAGTACATCAGATGTGATCAATTTTGTATGATTAGCACCATAGCTTGTAGACTCTCTAACTTTCACAAAGACCAAATAATATCCACTAATTTGGGTTCTTTTTACCAAAGATATGTAGCAGTATAAATTGTGGCCAAAATTCATGAAAAAAAAAAATAATAATTTGCAAAATTTTATCACAGAAACAAAGAAAAATGTGTTTTTTTCAACATTTTCGGTCTTTTTTCATTTATAGCCCAAAAAATAAAAAACCCAGAGGTGATCAAATACCACCAAAAGAAAGCTCTATTTGTGGGGAAAAAAGGACAAAAAATGTATTTGGGTAAAGTGTTGGAAGAGAGTTCCAAAAGGTTTAGGCTTTGTCCACCTTAAAGGGGGGTGGTGCATACATTGTAAAGATACAGAAATGCATTGTCTTTTTAGCTTCTAAAATTAGAATGTATTGAAAAGCAACATTGACGTTCGTTTTTAAACATTTTTGATCATACTATGGGGATACATTTTAGAGTAGGTTCAGCCTAAAGACGTCAGGGTTGTTTGGATAGTTTGGTCAGAGTTGCAGAGGCCAGGAATATGGAGTTCCTGGGTTCCAAGGAGGGAACTATAAGTAAACATGGTAGGCAAGCAGATGTTATGGATAAGAATTTGATGCTGCTCTTGTTTTTCACTTCCAGAATCCTGGTGGAGCAAGATTGGAGAGGTTTCTGGAACATGGAGGACAGATGATCATCTGGTTGGCAGTTTGTCTGTGCCACACCACAAATTTGTTCTGATAAACATCAGGAGAAAAGAAAAAAAAAACTGAAAGATTCAGATTAATACTTTTTTTCTTATGGACAATTTGGTGCTAATGCTGAATCTGAAAGACTGTGCCCATCATCACAACTTGTGAAATATTGTTGCCAAAGTCTCTCCTGATGAATGCAAACATGGTATTAATACATGTGCAATGGGTTGGAGGTTGGGGAAGGAATATGACACATCCAATCCGTCAGAATATGAAACTGTAAAATATGTTATTTTTTGTTGGAAGGGGGAGTAACCTGAAAGAGGGGGGATATATTCAGCACTATATTGGGGGGAATAGGAGCTAGGTGTTGTTAATGGAGTGGACATCTGCCTCCTGAGGAACAAACTCACAGCCATAGCTTTAGAGAATGAGCAGTGGTTTATTACTCAGAGAGATTGGTGGCATCCTTGATAACATTCAACAAAGTCACAGAAACACCCAGGTTAGAGTGGCTCCGGATTTTGTCAAACATTTTGAGAGGTTGGTAGACTGTGATGGTACAGGACAGAAATCCGTCATTGGCTCTGGCGTGCACGCCGTGGCAGGTGGAAATATCAGCAAACATCAAGCTGATTGTACCATCTCTGTATGAGGAGCAGTGGCCTGATGAGTTAGCATCACCGCTCAGTAAGATTTTGCCAAGACACATCGCTTACACTAATCCAAAGTAGTGGTCGAATGCCTGGATGGGCTGTACTAATTTGGATTGTGAAAGGTGATATGCTGTATGTTCCCATATACAGAAGTGCAGACTCGGTCTTTATATTTGGTGGCATCAATGGGCTTACTGACTGGGGATTCTATCTTGTTGCATTTTAGGCTAAATCACCCACGTGATCAGAGAAGATAGAAGCTGGAGGCAGGTTGATATTTCCCTCGGTTTGAAGCATGACCATGATGTCCTTTGTATACATGGGGAGGAACAAAAAATGTTGGGAAGTTATTTTACTCTGTGTTCTGGATGGAGAGCTCATTGCTGGGAAAGAAGCACTCGAGTATTATCTGGGATATAGACGCGTTTGTTTCTTTGTCCTAAAGAATACCGGTGTAGTGTTAGTCATGGAACTAGAGGGTTCCTTGAACCTAACCATAGGTAGAGGTGCATGGTATACCCTGGGCATGATCTCTGAAATCCAAGCACCGGGGTGGAATTGTGTGGGGTTTGTCATTGTTGTAGATTTGTATGTATGGTTAAACTCAATATTTATATAGAAGGGTCTCCCATTTGTCTATTCAAGTTGAGGGATGAATTGACGGTAAGGTCTTTGTGTACGAGTTAGAGACTTTGCTGCCAAGTCAGAGCCCTGCAACACCGCTGTGAGCAAGTTTGCCGAATCCTGACCCATATTTACAGTAAAAGATTGTAGGAGGTTGGGAGTGGGGTGCATAATTGGAGGGGATACATATGTATGTATATATTATGGTAATAAGTGGATTCATCTTATGGTATAGTGTGACCCATGTGTAATGTAGGCTAGTAATATGGGCAAGAAAGGCCCTAATCGAAACTCAGTATTTGAGAGCTGGTTGACATGTTGCTCTGAATGTGTGCTGGTGAATGGTGAGTGAATGGACATCCCTTGTCTGTACTGCATCCTGTCCTGAAGATACCGGAAAGGAGAAGATACCAAAGATACAGAAGGGTGACAGGGAAGCTGTCGCTGAAGAATGATGGTGGTGTGTCACTCAGTAGCAAAGCGGCACGTGGTGGGAAGCACAACGCTGTAAGAACATTATGGACTGTTCCATGGGAGCTGTTTCTGGAGCACATGTTGAAAACCACAACATGTTACACAGCTAAGGACTGTGCCATAGGTACTGGTTCGGAGACACATGTTGGGGAGCAACGCACGTTAAGACAGTTATGGACTGTTCGATAGGAGCCGTGTCTGAAGAAGGGTGGTATGCGCCTTTTAGGCGCAAAGCAGGATGTGTTGGATTCAGTATAAGCTCATTGATTACCAGTCCCAATGGTGCAATATCCTGGAGAACAGGATGCCATCCCCTGGTTGGAATGCAACCAGTTAAATCTCTATTGTGACTTCAGATTAGAGGCTCCGATCTATCTATGAGAGCTACTCTGCGTGACAATACTGACTCCGATCTATCTGTGAGGATCAAAGACGAGTCCAACGGGCAGGAGGAGCACCGGAGATCAAAACCCAAGATGTGACCCCAATTGGAGTAGTTGCAATTCATGGACAGACATTGCCCCCCAGAGGCCAATTATGGCAGGACGGTCAGGGATATTTAGCCTGGGGAAGGAGACACCCCAGAGACACTGATTCGTTCACAAGTAAAGGGGGGTGGGCAATGGGATGCGGTATGGGTGAGGTGTGTTTGTCAAAAGGGAATGTTTGTAACAGAGCTCTCTCTTTCTCCATCATGAGGACAGCCAGAGGATGTGCTAAGTATACTGCTTGTATTGTATTCTGATTGTATGCTATGTACTCTTGTAATTTCTAATACCTTATATAAGCTTTCTTATTTCCTTGGGAAATAAATGAGATTTGATTGATCTTAGACCGTGTGTCTGGTTTCATAGCCAACTTCGTAGTATTGTGATATCAACAGTAGTATGCGCTCAGAGTGTTAATAGACCAACTAATCTATAGGGACTAGACAAATTAATACACAGCTGATAATAAGTTGTATTTATTGGTTACTTCAATGTCAAAGGGGGGGAAGATTCTACTCCCCCTTGTTTTTAGTAAAGAAGAGGACAGGAGACTTAAGACCTGTATTGGATTTGAAAAAAAAAAACTCAACAAAGGCATCAAAATAGAGGCTTTCAACATGGAAAGTCTCCAGTCCATACTTCTGGCAATAAATCTGGGCGACTGGATGCTATCAGTAGATTTATCAGACGCCTATCTACATATCCCAATTCATCCTGCCTTCCAAAAGTTCCTCTCATTTGGCATCTCTTCGGCCCCCAGGACATTCACCAAGGTCCTGTTACCCTTGGTTGCATTCTTCAGAGAGAAGGGACTACAAATCCACCATTATCTGGACGGTATCCTACTTTTAGCAGAAAGTCAGGAGACGCTGATCTATCACTGAAAAATTCTACTTACAACTCTCCAAGACTTTGGGTGGCTAGTCAATTGGAAAAAAAAGCAGTTTGCAACCCACTCAAAATATGGTATTTCTGGGAGCAAATCTGAACACCAAATCGAACAGGGTACAACTCCCTAAAGAGAAAGTTCAGCCCCTAATACAGACGATGCAGAAATTGTTGTCAGCAGGACATCTACCAGCCAAAGCCTGTTTGAGTGTACTATTCAGAATCGGGGAGGTACCAGGAGTGCCACACTGATGGAGGAAGTCCGCCCTAGCTTGGAATGGGTACAAGTACACCTAACAGACTGGACGGCAGTATATGTCCCGGCAGCACAGAACATGTTAGCCGACTATCTGAGTCGAGAGACACTATTGAACAACGAGTGGGTCCTTGAGCCTCCAGGCCTTTTCCCTTCTTACGAAGGCTTGGGGAATGCTGAAAGTCGACTTAGCAGCCACACCTGCAAATGCCAAATGTCAAAGATTCCTGTCAAGAGCTTTCTTTCCATCAGCCGAGGGGGTGGACTGTCTAATTCACCCATGGGACTTTAGGTTGGGGTACATATTCCCTCCAACCCCGCTAATTGCGAGGTTCCTGTCCAGGCTCCGCAGATCCTCAGTTACAGTAGTCACAGTAATTCCATTTGGCCGAGAAGACCATGGTTCACGACCCTATTGCAGATCAGGCTTCAACGTCCAATTCTTCTTCCTACAACTCCGGATCTGCTATCCCAAGGCCAATTCTTACACCCAGCTCCAGAGAGGTTGCATTTGATGGCCTGGGAGTTGAAAGGGCTAGGCTAAGGAAGCAGGGTTGTTCTCAGGAAGTAATATCAACCCTGATGCAAGCCAGGGAAAATCATTACCAACACCACTTATACAAGATTTTGGAGGAAGTTCCTCTCCATGGCCCAGCAGAAGGGATGGAATCCCGTTTCTCCAGAGCCGCCTCAGATTCTAGAGTTCCTCCAGTCAGGAGTTAAGGGCCTAAGCCCAAGTACGCTAAAGGTACACGTATCCGCTCTGTCTGTCAAAACAGGCGTTCCACCCTCTGATAATCCAGATCCTGAGAGCCTGTCTAAAGATTAAACCTTCCAAGAAACCAGTCTTCCCATCATGTGATCTCTCAGTAGTCATCAATGCCTCCTCCAATCCTCCTTTTACTCCATCTGAATCTATCTCACTGTGGGATCTAACTCTGAAACTATCCTTCCTCATCGCAATTACATCAGCAAGGAGAGTATCTGAGATCCAAGCACTGATGGCATCAGAGCCCTACTTAGTATTTTTTCTTGATAGAGTGGTTCTGATACCTTCAGAACGCTTCATACCAAAAGTAGCAACTTCCTTCCATTATAACCAGGACATTGTCCTTCCATCCTTCACTAATGATCAAGGTGAACCTCATCCGCTGGATGTTAAAACAACCATCATTAGTTACCTGGCAGCTACAACTTCTTTAAGGGAGACAGATTCCCTCATGGTCATTCCCCATGGAAGCAGACGCAGGCAAGCGGATACTTCACATACTATTGACTCCTGGTTAGTAAGATCCATCAAGAAGGCATATTCCATTCAACATCTGGCGATTCCTGAGGACATCAGGGCTCATTCGACCAGGGCAGTGGATACCTCCTGGGCAGCATATTGCAGGGTCTCACCAGAGACAATTTGCAGGGCAGCAACGTGGTCCTCCAGACACACTTTAATCTCCCACTATAGAGTGGATTCTGCTCACTTAGCCATGGCAGACTTCTGTAGATCTGTTGTTAGAGCCAATTCTTCTGCATCATAAGGAATAAATAATAGTTTCTTGCACCCATCCGACTGGCGAGTTATTTCCCAGTGTGTGCTGCCATGAAAGTGTCAGGAAAACAGAAATTTGTATACTCACCTTTCCGTAATTTTCCTTTCCTGACGCATCTTAATGGCAGCACACAGTTTCCCACCCCGTTTTGTGATGATATATACAGAGAATGCATCAGGGTGTCTCCTCTTCAAATTTATAGTTTTTTTGTTTAACCAGTTGCCGACCAGCGCACGCCAAAGTACGTCGGCAGAATGGCACGGGCAGGCAAATGGGCGTACCTGTACGTCCCTTTAAATTTGCCGCCCTGTCATCGGGAGCGCGCCGCCGGTTGGGACCCCCGTGATCCCCGCATACCCGCATACCCGCGATCGTCTCACGGAGCGGCCGAATGAAGAAATGCCATTGTAAACAGCATTTCTCCATTCTGCCTAGCAACTAGTGACGCTAATCTCTGCTCCATGTGATTGGAGCAGAGATCAGTGTTCACCAGATGAAAGCCCAGCCCCCAACAGTTAGTAACACACCCCTAGGAACACTTAACCCCTAAACTGCCACCCACTGGTTAACCCCTTCACTGCCAGTGTCATTTACACAGGAATCAGTGCATTTGTATAGCACTGATTGCGGTATAAATGACAATGGTCTCAAAAATGTGTCAAAAACGTCCGATGTGTCCGCCATAATGTCGCAGTCACAATAAAAATCGCTGATCGCCGCCATTACTAGTAAAAAAAAATTAATAAAAATGGCATAAAACTATCCCTTATTTTGTAAACGCTATAACTTTTGCGCAACCCAATCAATAAGCGCTTATTGCGATTTTTTTTAACCAAAACTATGTAGAAGAATACGTATCGGCCTAAACTGAGGGAAAAAAATGTTTTTTTTATATATTTTTGGGGGATATTTATTATAACAAAGTAAAAAATAATGCGTTTTTTTCAAAATCGTTGCTCTATTTTTGTTTATAGCGCAAAAAATAAAAACCGCAGAGGTGATCAAATACCACCAAAAGAAAGCTCTATTTGTGGGAAAAAAAGGACGTCAATTTTGTTTGGGAGCCACGTCGCACGACCGCACAATTGTCAGTTAAAGCGTCGCAGTGCCGAATCGCAAAAAGTGGTCTGGTCTTTGACCAGCAAAATGGTCCGGTCTACAAGTGGTTAATACATTTTTATTGAAGTAGAAAAGTGACAGACATAAGATGAACATATAACATATACCATGCAGTGCTTCAGAAAAATCAAAATGTCTTGTCTCAGCAGAGTACAACCTCTAGAGATCTAATATACTAGGTACAGGGTCCCCAGCACAGGAGAAGTCATTCAACTGCACAAAAGACATTGGAAAGGTCAGGGTACGTAATCTAACAGGGATCCAAGGCTGTAGAGACGCATGTGGAAACCAAAGGAAGAAAGAAGAAGAGCAAGGAAAAGTAAGGGTCCAGTAGGGAGGGGGTGGGGGTGTTGGCATGCGTGGCTTTAACACAGTGAAAACTTGTGATTATATCATATGGGTCCCATAAAAACAGAGGCAACTTTGAACTGTATAAAGACTAACCATTCCATAAAAGGCTGTCAGGCGAGCCTCCCGGGGGAGGTGGGCGCCATCTCAGTGTAATTGTGTTATAAGTTCTTTGTAGTAGGGGTGGATATGAATTCTATCCATGGGGTCCAGGTTAGAGTGTGTCGCTGGGAGGTGTTCCTGTTGCGATGGGTGATGTCCTCCATGAGGTTTACGTCAGAAACTTTTTCCATCCAGGTTTTCAATGAGGGAATCTTGGGTTGCCCCCAGAGTGAGGGTATTAAAGCCTTAGCTGTGTTGAGCAGGTGTGGTACGAGTGAGCACTTATAAGTGCCAATGGGTTCTTTGGTAGCGTGGAAAAGGACAGTCCAAGGGTCATCAGGTAAGCTAACGCAGAAGGGGCGAATAATTGGGCAAGACCATCAGATGTGCGCGTGGGTTGCTGTGTTGCCAGAATTCCTCCAACACAACGGGGAATTGACGGGGAACATCCAATGTAGTTTTGATGGTGCATAATGCCATCTGGTGAGCAGTTTATAATTGACCACTACCATTTTGGAAGCAAGAGACGATATGTGTGTCAGTCGTAGGACTTTGTCTTTCTGGTGCTTTGGAAGAATGGTGTCGAGGGCTGATTCCCATTTAGCCAGGAATGCTGGGGACACGTCCGTTTGGAGTGCAATGAGGGCTCTGTAGCAAGTTGAGATGCAATGAATGGGAGGATCTTGTAGGCTGAAAACTTCCTCAATGCAATTTAAGTTTTGAAACCCTCTCAGCGGCTGAGGCAGGGTACGGAGGAAATGTTGAAGTTGGAGGCATCTCCATTTATCCAAGAATGTGATGGTTTAGGGCCAAGGGTTTCAGGTAGTGTTTTGAGAGTATTGGCACGTAGAGTATGGTGTAATAGGAGGGGGCCTTCCAAAGACCAGGTCTGGAAGCCTGGATCGAGTAAGCCAGGTAAGAAGTATGCATGTTGGAGAAGTGGCAGCAAAGGGGAGTTATAGGACCAAGAAAACTTTCTTTTTTTTTTTTTTCACAAAGGTTTTTATTGGTTGAACAGCAAATAAAAATCTGATGAAACATTACAGTAAGTAAGTCGTACACATGTGCTACATAAGGTGTTTTTGAACAAAACAAAATTTGATGTGATCAGATAATATTGAGGGGGTATACAGGATTACCGTTGTGCATTACTAAATTTTTTTCAGTAGAAGGGTACTCACTCTCCAAGAGAGAGAAAGGGAAGGGAAGGGAAGAAAGAGAAAAGAAAAAAAAAAAGGCAAAGGGATGTAATCTGGAATGGAAGGGTGACAGAATACATTGTTTATTCATTCTCACATCTCTCGTACCTTCTCATGTAAGAGTAGACCATAAAGAAAGTATTTAGTTATCCTATGGAGGACTTATAAGCCTGAGAGTTTTTGTAGTCGATCCAGTTGGACCATGTTGCAGTAAAGTTAGAGATTTTCTCTTGTGAGATGCTTATGAGTTCCTCTATAGTTTCAATGTTGTTGATCCTATGAAACCATTCTTTTTTTGATGGTGTAATATGTTCACGCCAGTGGCATGGAATACAGTGTCTTGCTGCGTTGATCATGAACATCGTTAATGATTTTAGGTAACGTTTTTTGGGGGTTGTGGTGTGATGTAAAAGGTATTGCTCTGGTTTAAATTGTATGGGTTGAGATGGTGAGCGAGGAGGTTAAGCCCGCAAAATGTCTATGGGAGTGGGGAAGCCATGGAACAACCGTGAGGTCAGCTGAGCATAATGAGCGTTCCAGATGCACCCATAATTTGGAGTTACCAGCATATTTCCATTCTATTATTCTACTCAATGCTACAGCATAATAATACCTCTTAAAGTTAGGGAGGGCTACACCCCCAGAGTCCTTGGAGCAAAATAAAATATCCCTAGAAACTCTGGGGCGACTGTTCCTCCAAATAAAGCGGGAGATCATGGTTTGTAATTAGTAAAGAATCCAACAGGCACACCCAATGGGATCATTTGGTATAAAAATAGGACCCGAGGCAAGATATTAATTTTGATAATGTTCACTTTACCTAACCACAAATGCGACAGATTGTTGCATTTTCTTAAGTCTTCTCTAATACTATTTAGTAAGGGGATATAATTATATTTGAAAAGGGAGCGGATGTTAGGTGTGAGGTATATACCCAGGTATTTCATGCAGTGCGGCACCCATCTAAAGGGGAAGAGGGGTCGTAGTAGCATCTCCTCCAGCCTAGGGAGGTTGACATTCAAAATTTCTGACTTAGAGAGGTTAATTTTAAAGTTGGACAGCGATTGGCAAGTAGAGAAAGCGGACATCAAGTTAGACTTGGATGCCATGAATGCTAATGTTCTGTCTAATGTTAGCCAGGAATGGTTCCAAAGTGCGAATAGGAGAGGAGACAGGGGGCAGCCCTGTCTGGTCCCATTGAAAAGCGTGAACAAGTCACTGAGAGTGCCATTTATGCGGAGTTGGGCCGTAGGGCTGGTGTACAGGGAAGAGATGCGGAAAAACATTTGAGGGCCCAGGATAAACTGTCGTAGAGTGAGTTTGAGAAAGTCCCAATCCACCCTATCAAAAGCTTTTTCAGCATCAGTAGATAAAAGTAGGGTGGACTGAGACCGTCTCCGCACATATTGGAACAGGGATATCGCTCATAGGGAGTTATCTTTAGCCTCCCTGGAAGGTATAAAGCCTGTCTGGTCAGACAAGATCCAGCTAGGTATCAGGGGGCGTAGGTGGTTAGCCATAACTTTGGAAAATAATTTGACATCCACATTCAGCAGGGAGATCGGTCTGTAGCTGCTACAGTGGGCGGGGTCCTTTCCTGGCTTAGGAATGACTGTAATGTGGGCAGTAAGGGATTCTGGGCAAAGCCCCGTGGTGTGGGAGACCGAGTTAGCATATGCTGTAAGGTGAGGGAGTAGGATGGTACTGAACATTTTATAATAAAGGATGGTATATCCGTCCGGTCCGGGAGCCTTCCCCGAAGGGGAGGTCCCCAGAGCCGTTTCAAATTCTTCAACAGAGAATTCGGATTCTAATTTGCGCAGGGCAGATTCTGGCAATTTAGGCAGGTTTGCTTCCTTTAGGTAGGCACGCATGCGGACGCGCCTCTCCTGTGGGGACAGGGAGAACGAGTCACTTGACACCTTATACAGGTCTGCATAGTAGTCCCGGAAGACTTTGGCTATGTGTGGGGTCGCGTGTACAAGATCGCCGTTAAGGAGTTTTATTTTAGGGATACAATATTTAATTTGTTTGGCTTTTAAGGACCTCACTAGTTGTCTACTAGGTTTATTCCCCCACTCATATAGTGTGTGTGAGAAACGGAATTTTCTTTTAGTGTCAAGGTCAAGTAGGCGTTTTAATTCTTCACGTTTCAGTGTCAGGGCCTTAAGATGGGACACGTGTGAGGACAGCTTATGTTGTTTGTCAAAGTCTGCTATTTGGAAACACACCTGCTTGATTTGTTGACCATGCTCCTTTTTTCCTCTCCCCCAATTCAATAAGTCTGCCTCTCATGGTGGCCTTATGGGCCTCCCAGACAATAGATGGGGAGGTCTCGGAGGGCGTGTTTTCCTTAAAGTATTGCACTAAATAGGAAGACATCGCAGAGACCTCCATAGGATTTAGAAAGGAGGGAGTCGTTCAGCTTCCAGCTGTTAGAGCGGCGAGCCAAGGTGGGCATGGTCATAACCATCGACACAGGTGCATGATCAGATATAGTGGCAATGCCCACTTGAGCAGATTGCAGAAGAGGGAGGTGGTGATGGTCTAAAAAGATGTTATCTATTCGGGAGTATGATTGGTGTGTGCTAGAGAAGTGTCAAAAATCTTTTACCTGAGGATGGAGCACGCGCCATACCATCTATCAGCTGAAGGTCCAAGAATTTTTTTTTAACCTGAGTCAAACGTTTAAATTAAATGCTAGAACGCCCCTGGGAGGTGTATAGGATGGGGTCAAGAGGCATATATATGTCACCCGCTAGGATGATTATTCCCTGAGCAAATTGTGACAGCTTGGAGAGGGTCTGGGAAAAGAAGGTAGTCTGGTTGTGGTTCGGGTAGTAGATATTCGCTAAGGTGCATTGGGTGTTGCCAAGAGAGCCCTTCAGAAAAAGAAAACCATGATCATCCGCTTGCATAGCTGTAAGTCAAAAAGGTAGATCACCGCTGAAACCGATGGCCACACCTTTTGCTTAATTAGTATGTGATAAGCTATAGTACCACTGAGGAAATCGGGGGGGGGGGGGGGGGGGAGGGGGCAGTCTGACCGGCATTGTATGGGTTATGTGCGTTTCCTGGAGGAAAGCGATGGAGCAGGATAACCTCTGCAGTTTGTGGGTTACCTGGTGTCGTTTAGCTGCTACATTTAAACCCCGAACATTATATGAAACTATTTTAAGTGTGGCCATCAGGTCAGCGGAAAGAGACCTCCTAACTTAGAGTACCACGCATGCCAACTACAGAGGAAGGGGTGGGGGGGTAGAGGGTGAGGAATAGATTTGAGAGGGTCAAGAAAGAGAAGTGAGAGTGTGTAGAGAACACAATCGTTCAGGTAGTAAACCATGGGGAAGTTGAGTACATCACAGAAAATACTGCAGTGATCCCTGCAGGGAGAGAGAAAGCAGGGGGCAGGCCCGATCTCCAAATAGAGATCATGGGACACAACATAGGGGCTTACCGCTTTTTCCGTACCTGGAAGGAGGGGGGGGGTGTAGCTAGGGAGAGGTGCATCCAAGCAGGATGCCCCGCCAGCATTCAGCTCAAAGTTATAAGATACTGGGAGATGTTAGCTCCAAGAGCAATGAAGAGAACATTAAAACAATAACAATAAAACCCATATAAACAGATAACAAACAATAAACTTAATAGTAACTAGCAGGCATACTCAGCCAGTGCAAAAGAAGTTCATAGACAGGGAGTGTCCAGTGCGTCCTGAGAAGTCATGTGATCAGGTAGTCTCAATGGAGATTTTAGTGGACACTCTAGAGGGCAGATCACCCACTAGTTCACCCTGCGATCCTGCAAAAAGAGAGAGAAAAAAAGAAAAACAACAAAAGGTAGGTTGAGGTCTTTCAAAAACTGAGGAAGGTCTGCGGGGAACCGGAGGGTGTGAGATCTGTCGTTCTTGGTAGCTATCAAACATGCCAGGAAGCCCCAGCGGTAGGTAATCCCCTCAGATCGTATACGTTCCAGAAGAGGCTTAAGAGCTCTGCGGCGGTCCAGGGTCTCCCTGGACAAATCCGGGAAGATGCTGATAACAGCCCCATCAAAGTCGATGGTGGGAGTGTTCCGCAGTTTGGCCATGATGGTGTTCTTGTCAGTAAAATAATGTAAGCGGCAGATAACATCCCTGGGTTGGTCAGAGTTGAGATTATGGGGGCGGAGAGCACGGTGAACTTGGTCAAATCTCAGCGGGTCGGGAACAGGGTTACTCAGGACCGTGTTAAAAATGTCACGGATGGATGGTTCAAGGTCGTTATCGCCCGTTGCTTCCGGCAAGCCTCTGATGCGTAGGTTGTTCCTGCGGTTTCTGTTCTCAAGGTCCTCCTCAAATTTATAGTTAAACCAATCCTGTCAGGTTGTAGGGACGGAGTCACAACCCAGTGTGTGCTGCCATGAGGATGCGCCAGGAACAGACAATTACGGAAAGGTGAGTATACAATTTTCAGTTTTCTTGGAGTACATCATGGGACACAGAGCACCATAGTTATTACTATGTGGGTATATAGGCACCTTCAGGTGATGGACACTGGTATACCCAATGCAGGAAGTTCACTCCCTATGTAACCCCCTCCTCCTACCAGGAGTACCTCTGTTTTTGTAGCAAAGCAATATACTTAAACCCCAGAAAGAGGGGTGGGATCTCTGTGTCCCGTGATGTACTCCAAGAAAATGATTTTACAGGTAAGCGGTTATAAAAATCCTATTTTCTTTATTATACATCATGGGACACAGAGCACCATAGTAATTACTATGTGGGATGTCCCATAGCAATGCTATTTGAGGGGAGGGATAGACAACCTGTAGGGCAGCCCCAGACTTGAGGACCTATACTGCTGCCTGCAGCACACTGCGCCCAAAGGCAATATCCTCATGTCTTCTTACATCCAGCTGATAAAACTTGATGAATGTATGTATTGAAGCCCAAGTTGGGGCCTTACAGATCTGAGCCATGGAGGCCTGGTGACGCACTGCCCAAAAAGCACTAACCGCCCTGGTAGAGTGTGCTTTGACTTGAAAAGGTGCAATCTTACCCCTTAAATCATATACAAAGAAAAGCAGTTTGATTAGCATGGACTGCAGAAAGAGGTTACTTTGGGCACCAAACAAAAGTTAAATCATATGCCTGAATTATAATTTGCTGAATCCAATTCGTGACAGTGGATTTTGACGCTGCCTGTTCTTTCTTAGGACTTTCTGGCAGTATAAATAAGACCTCATTCTTCCGGATCTAAGCAGTTGTCTTTAAATAGACTTTGACCACTCTCACCACATCCAGACAATGTAGTGATTTCTCCTCCCTGGAACATGGTTTTGGAAAAAAACAATGGCAGGACAATATCTTGATTCAGGTGGAAACCTGGGACCACTTTTGGCAGAAATGCTGGACGAGGGTGCAACACTAATCTGTCCTCGTGAATAATCAAGTATGGCTCTTTAACAGAAAGAGCAGCCAATTCCGAAACCCTCCTTGCTGAGGATGTAGCAACTAAGAACACTAACTTCTTTGTCAGAAGGACTAAGGGAACATGCTGTATTGGTTCAAATTACTGTTTTTGTAACACTGACAAAACTAAGTTCAAGTTCCAAGGGTTCAAAGGTTCAAAGGTGATCTAACTGGCGCATTAAGCCGCATCACCCCTTGCATAAAATCCCAAACTAAAGAATGTGTAGCAAGCAGTCTTTGAAATAAGACCGATAAAGCTGAGAATTGGCCCTTAATAGTACTCACGGCCAACTTCATCTCTACCCCTAATTGTAGAAAGGCAAAAACTCTGCCTATGACCTCTGAGGGTGCCAACCCTTGGATTCACACCAGGAAACATAAGCCCCCCAGACTCTATAATATATAGTTCTGGAAGCTGGCTTCCTTGCATTAATCAAGGTAGAGATAACTGACCCAGAAAGCCCACGTTTCTTCAGAATGTGGGTTTCAATAGCCAAACCGTTAAATTTAGCGTTTGTAAGGTAGGCTGGAATATCAGCCCCTGTGAAAGTAGGTCTAGCCGTAGTGTTACCCCCTGAATAAGCTACGCACCAAGAGTGGGAAGCAAGAGGCCATAGGAACAAACACTGACAAGGCCTGGATCTGGCTCTTGATAGAAGTCAAAGCCAGTTTAATTTCAGAAACCATATGCAGGAATCAGGAATCCTGCCTATTGGTATACTTCCTGGGGTGCCAACCCCCAAATCCACACCATGAAACCTATGCTTTCCAGACTCTAAAGTAAGTGATTCTGGAAGCCGGCTTCCTGGCATTAGTCAAAGTCGACACTACCGAAGGAGATCACTCATATCTTTTATGAGTGGGATTCAACAGACAAACCTGTTAAACTTCTTGCCCGTAAGGTAGGATGAAATACCAGACCTTGTGCAAAAAGGTCTGGCTATAATGGCAGAGTCCGAAAGGGCTCCTTCTGCCATCTTTATAGATCTCAGTAAATTAAGATCTTCTGGGACCCACTGGGGCCGCCAGAATCACCTCCTCTTGTTCCTGCTTAATCCTGCGGAGAAGGCGCGGAAGTAGCAGAACTGGAGGAAATGCATAGATCAGTGTACAACTGATCCCATGGGAAGACTAATGTGTCTGTTCCGCCTGCTAGAGGACTCTTGTTAGACATAAAGTTGTCAACCTTGTTAATGAATCTGGATGCAAATAGGTCCATGTCCGGAATACCCCATCTGACATATTGCTAGGAAGATGTCGGGTTGAAGAGATCATTCTCCCGGAAATTTTGGGCTGTACGACGTCTCGTGCCTCCCCTGGTGATCGATGTAAGCCACCGCCGTAGCCTTGTCAGACTGAATCCTGTCAGGGCAGTCCTGTAGTCTGACCACCAAGATTCTAGGGCCAGATGTACTGCCTGAAACTTCCAAAAAAGTTGATAGGCAAGGTCCTCTAACCTGGACCATCTCCCCTGGACAGAATCTTCTTCCGGGGCTGCTCCCCAGCCTAGAAGGCTGGCATCTATTGTCAACACCTTCCAGGATAAAGATTTTCCCTTTTGCTGGAGAACAACCACCAATTTAGGCTCTGACTTATGTCAGGAGCCAAGCATACTGGAAACAAACAAGGCCTGAGTCTTCTTTATTCCAGACCGACAGGATGGTGTCTTGAAGCAGTCTTTGAGTAAAACTGCACGTAAGGGATGGCCTTGAAGGAGGCCACTATTTCCCCCAAAAATCTCCTGCACAGCCAAATTAAGGAAATTCCCTTTGTTTTGATAAGTTGAATTAATCCTACAATGGAACAGATACTTGTCTGGGGTAAAAATACCTTCTTCTGTATGGTATCTATAACCAGCCCCCGAGTACCGTAATCTCCTTGATGGTTTTAAGTTGAATCTTCCTATGTTGAGAATACAACCTAGAGATTTCAGATATTTACGGCTACGATCAGACCCTGGTTTTAGACCTGAGACTGAATGATCTATTAAAAGTAGATCTTCTAGGAGGCTAGGGCCACTATGCCTTGAGCCCTTAACCTGGTTAAAGGATGTGCCAGAATCTTTGAGAACACTGGTAGTGTTGTGGCTAAGCTGAATGGCAGGGCCGCAACTGAAAAAAAAAAAAAATATCTTTCAAACCACAGAAATTTCTGGTAAGCGACAAACTTTGGCACTAGGAGATATGCTAAAGAAAATATGGAATGGCCACACTTAGGAATAAATATTCAGGTTGCTGCCACCCTCTGAGTCCTCAGCCCCTATTAGGAAGCTGTAACGGTTTAGCTATTTATAGAGTTACTGTGGGGCTTTTGACACTACCTATACCAAACCAAATATTTTATCTCTGTAATGTCCAAATTATATTTTCCAGTACTCGTTACAGTATATAAACAATGGGGTTAGTTAATACACAAACCACATTGCCAACCGCATGTGTACCAGATATTAAGAATGGGGTGATAGCCAGAAGAAAGGAGGGAGAAGAGAGAAACAGGGAGGTATTGTTGAAATCAAGATCCACATCCAAGGAAACTTTAATACTAATTCATGCACGCTTACCACCTACCCCCTATATGTACTGTACTCCCCACCACTGTGGCACACCCGAGTTGTATTGAGCATAAGGTAGGTGGTAGGCGTGAATTGTATAAGCAGAGTACAAAATTAGCCCCTTCAAATTAATAACAATGGTAAAATATGCAAAATAAATTAGATTGTGATAATGAAAATGTTCCCAACGGACAGATGACTATACGTGTTCATAATATACCCTTCTTACAAAGATTATTAAGGGAACTGGATATGTTCCCTCGTTTTACGATTTCCACATGAGGGTTCTATTCTATTATATATAGCAGAAGCTCCAAATCCTTATCTCAAAAACATCCAGCAATAGTAAAAAATACTGTAAACTAATAAGGTGCACTAAAAATGCAAAAAGTGCTAGAAAGTGCAAAAGCGAGTACAACAAGAACCGTCCAAAAAATGGTACAAAAAAACACAGTACAAAAAAAATACAAAAAATGGGGGGGGGGGGGGGGGTACAGTGCAAGAAAATACAAAAAGTGTAAAAAAATTTAAACTGTGCAAATAAACGCAAGAAATTGCTTATATAGGCAGCAGTCCACAACCATCAAATTGTAAATATTACAAAAATAATGTTCCAAATGTAAAAGTGCTCAGTGCAATCTATTTATGAAATGTTCAATTAGTGTCTCAAAGTTCCAAACAAATCAAAAAGAAGGTGACTTTCGTGTTCACATAAATCCAGTGACTTCTGTGCTCGTGCCCCTTTAGGTCCCCACTCACCAGATTCCTGTCCCCCTAGGGGGTTACGGGCATGTAGTATCTCCACCTATGGACACCCGTGTGTCGAATACTTCCACCTTCTTGGCCACCTTAGGCAGGACTCTGGGTTTGCGGTCATGAAGGAGTCATGTCCTTATAAAGGAACCATATGCCTGCTAATTACCATCTGAAAAGGAGCGCCACCTGGGTACAAATTATACAGCAAGAAGGTGGAAGTATTCAAAACAGGGCGTACATAGGTGGAGATACTACATGCCCGTAACCCCCTAGGGGAGGATGACATTCTTCTGGAAGGGTTTTTAGCTTGTTCTATACCATTAACCCCCTTAGACCCCTTAGAGGAGTTCCTGGTCCTTTTGCCACCCTATAGCTTACAGCACAAAGCAGAGGCACTACCAGCAAAAGAATGTAAAACATGCCAGGCTATAGTACAGTGCAATAACTGTTATTAATCCTAGCCAATACAGTACAATGTTGTCAAAAGGGAAATGCCTGTGTCACCAAACCTGACCAGCCAACCTCTTTTTTTCCCCAGGCAAACATCCTGCAGCATGGTGGGGTAAATCCTCCGCTCTTCCGAGCGGCCGCAGTACCTTAAATGGATACCTTCAGGTACCGGGAAACTCTTAGGTTATCCCACAATCCTGGACCTGTGACAGGACCATGCCAGTAAACTTTTATTGGCCTCGCTACCAAAAAGTACTGGATCCCAGGGCCCAGCTCTCAAAGAGAAGCATTCGCAAGCAAAACCTTGTTTATTCGGATTATGAGGCCCGGGTACCATTCATTTAGCCCATTACAGAGACATCAGAATGGATCCAGTCAGGATGGCTGGCTCTCAAAGGATTACTGCCCGTGGAGCTCAGCACAACCCATCCTTACTCGTGCCCAACACCTTAGACACTGGCGAAAAAAACTGAGGACTCCCAGCAATGGGAGGTGTTATATAGGGGAAGTGCACACCTTAAGGGGCGTGCTGGTGTCCAGCACCTGATGGTCCGATATAACCCACATAGCAATTACTATGGCTCTGTGTCCCCTGATGTAAGAAAATAAATTACCTTTCGGGACATAGGAGATCTTCCTGATGAGTCTTCAACTGTCTCCAATCGAATTACCAACATGGCCACAATCATATTTTGATATTTCAGGAAAGCAATACAGAAGGAGGTAGGGAAGGGAAAATGGAGAGATGGGGGGGGGGGGGGTGGGGGTTGCCCCGCATAGAACACAATGGAGATTGTGGATTCACTGATGTTGGAGTAGGGAGGGTGGGCCTGGTTAGAAGGGAAGGTTTTTTTTTTTGCACCCTAATAGGTCGGATGTTGAAAGGTTTCTATTCATGGGGTAAACAATACACAACTTGGACACAAGGACAATAAGTGAAGTAGGGGAAAATGGATTTTTCTTTTCCCCACAAATGGCATATTTAAGAACAATGCTGTAATGCTTAGTAGGGAAAATAATGTCAAATCATGGACACAATGCCAAAAATGTATAGGCACCAAAGCATAGGGGACACTTTGTCACCTATAGAACATGTAATGGGAAGGTGCTGTCACAGCTGGTTGGGGAAGCTAGGTGAGGACTGGGGTGGATGGCTTTTTTTTTTTCCCTTCTCCTCCTTTGTCCCTTCCCCACCCTTGTCCCCTGTCCCCCATCGTCTCTTTGCCTCTTGCGTTATATTAATGGGGAAATATTGTAATAAGGGTAGACTCAAAGGAGTCAAATAGGTAGTGAGAGGTCGGTACGTGTATACCTGTGGCTAGTTCAGGTGGTGAAGCGTGTGGTGTCTTTGTGCTTAATTTAAAGGGGTTGTAAAGGTAAATGTTTTTTCACCTTAATGCATTCTATGCATTATGGTGAAAAAACATCTCACAGTGTCGGCTCCCCCAGGCCACCTGTTTTACTTACCTCACCCCTCAAAAGTCCCGCACTCGCCCCCGACTTCCTCTTCACCACTCAGCCTGGCCGCTGATTGGCTGGAGTGGATAGATTGAAGGCAGAGCAGCCACTGGCTCGCGTTTCTGTCAATCACATCCAATGACGCGGCACGCCGGGGGGCGGGGCCGTGTGATACAGCGAGCGGCTATAGCCGCCGGCTGTATCACAGGAGCGTGCCCGCAGGTGCTTCTCACCACGCGAGGGAGCTCGCATGAACGTGATTAGTACCTGCGGGAGGAAGCCGAGACAGCCGCCGAGGGACCCCAGAAGAGCAGGTTCGGGGCCACCCTGTGCAAAACGAGTTGCACAGTGGAGGCAAGTATAACATGTTTGTTATTTAAAAAATAAATAAATAAATAAATAAAATTACATTACAATCCCTTTAAACTCCTTTTTTTTTTTTCTTTCTCGCCTTCCTCTCCTCTCCTGCCTCGCTTGTGAAATCCTATGGGCACAGAAAAATATATTCTTATAATATTAGAGGATTAAACTCAGCATCAAAAAGATCACAGGTCCTATACTAACAAAATGTTAATGGATCAAAAGCCCATGGATCATATCATAGACTTGATTATTTTTTTGATAAATCAATTAGGAATGGCTGTGGCTTCTTTCTCTGAGATAGGTAGTTTGGTATGGTCCGACCATATGTCGATATTTCTGACGATGACCATGTCTAGTGGCAATAGTGCAAGAAGCTCCTGGAAGCTAAACAATAATCTACTATTTGATGAGATATGTACATCAGAGATTGGGTTAGCAATAACAATTTTATGGGGGGGTCATTTGAAGGACACTACCTCCCTATCTATCCAATAGAAAAAACTGAAGTGTATAGTATGGGGTCTGTTTATAAAGCATGGAGCGAGATTAAAAAAGACAAAAGGGAATAGAATAGCTCAGCTCTTGAAGGAAATACTGGAAAAACAACATAAACAAAGTCCAATACAGGAGAAATCAGCAGAGTTAACAGCAAAGAGAATAGAACTACAAACCCTATTAAATAAACAAACATTACAGATTAGAGATAAAAGTTATTCCTTATACTATCAACAAGGAAATAAACCTAGTAAACTCCTAGCTAGAGCACTATGCCAACAAATAAATGTAACATCAATTGTTAAGGTTAAAATCGAAACAGGAGATATGGTATATGATCCAAAGGGGATCCTGAAAACATTCCATACTTTTTTATTCTAGACTATATAATATACCAAATTTACTAGCAGAGAAGGATCCTGAAATATCTCAAAACATATACCAATATATAAAAGATACTCCTATACAGACACTAACAACAATAGAAGTGGAGCACTTAGAACAGGAATATTCAGAGGTTGACATACAAAAATTAATTGACTCACTAGTGCCAGGGAAAAGCCCCGGCCCGGATGGCTTTACCCCCTCTGTCCTACTTATGAAGCAGATGTTTAACCACTTGGGTACCGCGCTATTGCCGAATGACGACATTAGCGCGGACCTAGATTGCCGGGACTACGTCTATTGACGTCGTCCCGGTTACGAGCGGCCTGCGCGCCCCCTGAGGGGCGCGCGCGGCGCGCTCTGTGATCGGCGAGTCCGTGAGACTCGCCTGATCACCGATCCGTGTAAGGGGTCGATCCCGACCCCTTATCACGTGATCAGCTGTCAGCCAATGACAGCTGATCATGTGATAAAACGGAGCCGGTAATCGGCTAGTATTCCTCCTCGCGCTGACAGCGCGAGGAGAAAAAAAAAAGCCGATCGCCGGCGGCCGTGTTCGGGACATCAGTCCCGATCACGGCCAGCAATTCCAGCGGACACCTGCCCCCTGCCAGTGCCCACCTGCCACCCGCAGTGCCATCCTGAAATAAAGTAAGTGCCCCCCTGTCAGTGCCACCCAGCAGTGCCCATAGTGCCCACAGTGCCACCCAGCAGTGCCCACAGTGCCACCCAGCAGTGCCCACAGTGCCACCCACAGTGCCACCCAGCAGTGCCACCCACAGTGCCACCCAAAATCTGCCTCAAAGGTGCTGCTCAGCAGTGCCGCCCATCAGTGCCCAGCAGTGCCGCCCATCAGTGCCCAGCAGTGCCGCCCATCAGTGCCCAGCAGTGCCACCTATCAGAGCCACCTATCAGTGCCACCTATCAGTGCCCATCAGTCCCATCTATCTGTGGTACCTATCAGTGCCCATCCGTGCCACCCATCCGTGCCACTTATCCGTGCCACCCATCCGTGCCATCTTATCTGTGCCCATCGGTGCCGCCTTATCTGTGCCTATTAGTGCCGCCTTAACTATGCCTATCAGTGCCCACCAGTGCAGCCTATCAGTGCCCACCAATGCAGCCCATCAGTGCCCACCAATGCAGCCCATCAGTGCCCACCAATGCAGCCTATCAGTGCCGCCTAATCAGCGCACTTCAATGAAGGAGAAAAATGACCCGTTTGCAAAATTTTATAACAAACTATTAAAACATGATTTTTTTTTTTTTTGCATCTTTTTTTGTTTGTTTAGCAAAAAATAAAACTCCGAGCTGTAACTAAATACCACCAAAAGAAAGCTCTATTTGTGGGAAAAAAATGATAAAAATTTCATTTGGGTACAGTGTTGTATGACCGCGCAATTGTCACTCAAAGTGCATCAGCGCTGAAAGCTGAAAATTGGTCTGGGACTGAGGGGGGTTTAAGTGCCCAGTAAGCAAGTGGTTAATGCAGTATCTGCCTCTCAACCCTTTATCCCACAGGGAATGCAGGCATATATCTCCCTCATATTGAAGCCCGAAAAGGACCATACTATTTGTGGAAACTACCAACCAATCTCTGACAAACGTTGACCTTCACATTTATTTGAAGATTATAGCTAATAGACTCACCCCAATAATCCCAACCTGCATACACCTAGACCAAACAGGATTTCTAAAAGGAAGAGAAGCAAGAGATAACACCCTGAAGACATTGACACTCGTGGAGTATGCCCGGAAACACCAATCCATCCTGCTTGCTGGCAATTGATGCCGAGAAGGCTTTTGACAGGGTGGGATGGTGTTTTTTTCAAGGAAACATTAAAAGAATGGGGATTGGGCCCAGTGCTTCTGGAAAAAATAATGGTTCTTTATCATAGTCCCACTGCTAGGATACGAGCAAATGGAGACGTATCTGATTCAATTACCATAGCTAACGGAACCCGACAGGGATGTCCGTTGTCTCCACTGCTGTATGTATTAGCTATGGAACATCTAGCGACAGCCATTTGGAATAACAGAGATATACAAGGAATAAAAGTGGGTAAGGAGGAATTTAAAGCGGGGTTCCACCCTAAAGTGGAACTTCCGCTCATCGGAACCCTCCACCCCTCCGGTGTCACAATTGGCACCTTTCAGGGGGGTGCAGATACCTGTCTAAGACCGGTATTTGCACCTACTTCCGGGCCATACTTCCGGGCATAGACTCCCACAGGAGTCTATGCCTCTTCTTGTCCCTGCGCGCTGTCTGCTGGGACACACACGGGTCCCAGAGACAGCGTGGACAATTATTACTTTATTCTTATAGCACTGTACGACTCGCGCATGCGCAGTAGGGAACCGGGAAGTCAAGCCGCAACGCTTCACTTTCTGATTCCCTCACCTAGAATGGCGGCGGCAGCAGCCGAGCGATCGATCGGCCTCAGCTGCCGACATCGCTGGATCCTGGGACAGGTGAGTGCCCATTTATTAAAAGTCAGCAGCTGCGGTATTTGTAGCTGCTGGCTTTGAATAATTTTTTTCACAGAGAAATCCCTCTTTAAATTGTCCATATATGCAGACAATTTGTTGGTATATATTACGAATTTACTGGTGAGAATACCAAATTTAATACGGAAATTGAAACGCTTTGCTAAGGTGAGTAATTTTAAAGTGAACTATAATAAATAAGAAGTACTGAATATCACATTACCAAATAATACAGTGGAACTCCTTAAAAATAAGTTCTCCTTCAAATGGCAGACAAATGCAATTAAATATCTGGGAACATTTATCCCCCACAGAAATAGAAAAGCTTCAAGAATTGAATTACCTCCCGACAGGCCCGGACTGGGACATAAAATAGGCCCGGGTATTCTAAGCTGAGCAGCCCATTTAAAAAAAAAAAAAAAGTCACTGTATCTTGTCAGTCATTTGGAATTATGTAAATATATGATAATAAATGAATGCAATATATAAGGTAAAACATCTTTAACCTCTTCCCGCCCGCCCTATAGCCAAATGAGGGCTATAGAGCAGGCGCTTTCGTCCGGGAGGCCGTCCCTGGACGTGCTCGTGTTTACCTCCGCAATGCGCGCCGCCGCGGGCACGCATCGGGAAGTTTTGTGTTTGCCGTGTCCCACGGAGACAGGCAAACACAGAACGCTGTAAACGGGCAATCACAGCGGCCCTTTACAGCACGATCGGCATGTCCAATGTGAGATGATCTCATATGTAAACATATGAGATCATCTCTCAGCACCGCTCTCCCTCCTCACACAGACAGCGTGTGAGAGGGGAAAGATGAACGGCTGCAGCGGCCGTAAGTGGGGAAAAAATAAAAAATAAAAAGTGCCATCCGCCGCAGTGCCATGCTCCCCCAGTGCCATCCTATTAATGTACTATTTTTATAGTATGTTCTGTACTTGCTTTGAAAAATTCTTTAATAAAAATTTATTGTGAAAAAAAAAAAAAAAAAAAGAAAGCGATAGATTCTGAAAGAAATCAAAGCCTCAAAAGCTGGTATGATTTTTATACAAGAGACTCGCTTCCAAAAAGAGGGTTCTCTTAACTTTGCGTAAAAATACTCTCTCAAAGTTTTTCTTCTGGAAAGGCTGGATTGCAATATTAATCAAAAACACACTCCCATTAAAAGTAAGTTCTACAATACTCTATCTTCAGGGCTGTTTCATATTGCTTAAAAGTGGTTGTAAAAGCAGAAGGGTTTTTATCCTAATGCATTCTTTATTAAGATAAACCTTCTGTGTGCAGCAGCCACCCTCAGCCCCCTTAATACTTACCTGAGCTCCCTCTCGGACCAGCGATGTTGCACATGAGCCACAAAGTACAGGGATTCTCCCTCCTGATTGTCTGAGACACAGCAGTGGGCTCCATTGGCTCCCACTGCTGTCAAGGTCAGCGAACCAATGATGAGGGAGGTGGGGCCAGGCCATGGCTCTATGTCTGAATGGACACACAGAGCAGCAGCTCAGTTTGTGTGTCCTCATAGCAAGCTGCTTGCTGTGGGTTCACTAAGCCAGGGAGAGGGGCCAAGAACGCTGGAGGGGGACTGGAGAAAATGAGGATCTGGGCTGCTCTGTGCAAAACCACTGCAGAGCAGGCAAGTATGATGTGTTTCTTATTTCTATAGGGAAAAAAAAAAGAGACTTTAGTATCACTTTGAATGTATATAGGTATGAGGGTACACCTATTGTAATGTTGAATGTTTACGCTCCATATAATTGCCAAAACCAATTTTTGTGACAGACTTTTGACAAGCTTAATCAATTTTCCTGTCCACTCATGGATGTTGAATGCAAATTTAAATGTACCGTATATACTCGAGTATAAGCCGAGATTTTCAGCCTCTTTTTTGAGGCTGAAAGTGCCCCCTCGGCTTATACTCGAGTCACCGCTGTCTGACTGCTCGATCAGCGTATCGAGCAGACAGCGGACATTCTAAAATTCAAAAGCCGCGCCTCCGCCTTCGCCTGTGATAGGCGGAACACTGAATTTCCCAGCAGTCAGTGTTCCGCCTATCACGGACATCCGCTCATCCTCGTACTACGGACGAGGATGAGACGATGTCCGTGATAGGCGGAACACAGGCTGCTGGGAAATTCAGTGTTCCGCCTATCACAGGCGAAGGCGGAGGCGCGGCTTTTGAATTTTAGAATGGCCGCCGAGAAGAGCGGCGATCCTGGAAGGACGGAGGAGGCTCGGGACGGCGGCTCGGGACGGAGGCTCGGGACGGCGGCTCGGGACGGCGGCTCGGGACGGAGGCTCGGGACGGAGGCTCGGGACGGAGGCTCGGGACGGAGGCTCGGGACGGAGGCTCGGGACACAGGCTCGGGACACAGGCTCGGGACACAGGCTCGGGACACAGGTAGGCTGGACACACACACAAGGCTGCACGGACACACACACACAGGGATGGATGGATGGATGGACACACACACAGGGATGGATGGATGGATGGACACACACACAGGGATGGATGGATGGATGGATGGACACACACACAAGGCTGCACGGACACACACACACAAGGCTGCACGGACACACACACACAGGGATGGATGGATGGATGGACACACACACAGGGATGGATGGATGGATGGACACACACACAGGGATGGATGGATGGACACACACACAGGGATGGATGGATGGACGGACACACACACAGGGATGGACCGACACACACACAGGGATGGACGGACACACAGGGATGGACAGCCATATCTCACCCTCGGCTTATACACGAGTCAATAAGTTTTCCAGTTTTTTGGGGGTAAATTGGGGGCCTCGGCTTATATTCGGGTCGGCCTATACTCGAGTATATACGGGTAGTTATGTCCCACTATAAGTATAGGAAATCCCAGAAAAAACAGTCATCTGTCAAATAGACTCATTACTACTAGTGCCCTCCTCCTGCTCACCTGGGTGCAGCGGTAGTGTATGAGGAAGCAGCAGTGAGTACACTGCCAGGAGGGGGAAGGCACATCTACAACTCATGTCATTGCCAAAGCACAAGGCCTTGCCATTCTGTCTGTCATAAAAGAAGGCTTTTTGGTGACTGCTCGAGGAGGAAGTGGAATAGTCTTAGCACGCCTTCCAGATGGAAGATGGTCTGCTCTTTCTGCTATTGGCATAGCAGGACTTGGTGGGGGGGTTTGAAATTGGAATAAAATTCTTTTATATGGGAAATGAGCTTATAATCTATACGGTGTGCATTGGAGAATATCTATTGCTATTACAAGTGGAGCAGTGGAAAACGCTGTTTGCCATTCTAACATATAGACCCTGGCTGGGGGATAAGCCACAGGCACAATTAGATCTCCTTAACAGGGATCTGATTAGCTGGTAAGCGGCAGTATTTTCATTGGTGGGGGATCCCTTTACTATATTATGGCACATCTTCTTGGGTGTTGTGTGTAACATCACTTTGGAGGGCCTAAGAAACATCGTTGGATTTGGATTGTGGACTATTTGACCCTTTATTTACAGAGTGTGGTTTATTGCTCTACCAATCAACATCCGCCTGGAAGAAAATCACCTGGCTTTTAGGAAAAAAACTCAAGACCTTCCTCTTTTAGCAGATGATCAAAGCTCGCCACAGCGCCTAGAGGCGGTTCAGTTCGCATTGTGCGCTATATAAGTATTTCATTCATTCATTCATTTCTATACCGATATTTGGAAATTTTTTGACATTTTATATATTTTTTTTTTTCAATTTTGATATAATTTGAACTTGTTTGGAATAGTTTTGCCCTATTATTTATTACTACTACTTATTTTTACAAAACTATAAGAGAATACCATCTTTTTGATATTTGGCGGGATAAGCATCCCTCACACGAAAATATATATTTTTTAATTTGTCGGTACATCAGCAATACTCTGGATTGGATTACTTTTTTATATGAGCCCCAGGGATTAAAACGATTGTGTATTCTGAAACTGATAGGGCAGCACAGTGGTGTAGTGGTTAGCACTCTCACTTAGCAGTAAAACGGGTCGCTGGTTCAAATCCCAACCACAACACTACCTGCCTGGAGTTTGCATGTTCTCCCTGTGCCTGCGTGGGTTTCCTCCGGGTACTCCGGCTTCTTCCCACACTCCAAAGACATGCAGGTAGGTCAATTGGCTTCTGTCCAAAATTGGCCCTAGTATATGAATGGGGACCTTGGATTGTGGGCTCTTTGAGAGTAGGGACCAATGTGAGTGTGCAATGTACAGGGATAGGGATAGACACTCACCAAGGTTGAACTGGATGGACTGGTGTCTTTATTTAACCTTACTAACTATGATGATATAACATAGTCATATCGTGATCCTGTCTCTTTAGAGTTAAATGTCTGATATGTGCACAAGAACTTGCCATTAGAGATTGAATTACTTAAAGTGGATGTAAACCCAGTGTCATCCTTTCTAAACTACTGCCATAGGGGTTATCTATAATGATATAAATGCCCCCTGCATGTATCTTTACCTGTCAAATGTCTCCCCTCTATCTGTTACGAGACCCGAAAAAATGCATATTCTGTGAGTAATTCTGTTGTCTGGAGCTCGGTGGGTGGAGTCGTGATGTCAGTAGACTCCCCGCCCACCTCTACACTCCCCTTGTCAATACACATTTTCTCCTGTGTATTTCTTACACTGAACTTCTGTTATGATCTCTAACATCCGATGAAAAGACAGGAAAGTAACCACATGACTTCAGCATGTCCAATTATGCGGAGGTGTGGAACATCCAATTCTGGCAGAGCAGCAGAAGAAAGGAGTGGGAGGGAATTAAAAAAATAATAATGCATGTCTCTTAGGCTAGTGCACAAGATATGTAAATCATCTGTCACTCACAGCAAGGGAAAGGATTTGACAACATTTTTTCTCTGCTTGTCTAGATTTATCTCACTGAACAATAAAAGAGGATTGCTCAGAGCTGGATTAACTTGTTGTGGCAAGACTGGGCTCAAATGATAGGAAATCTTATACTCTACATTATGACATCAAAAAAACAAAATAACAAAAAAATGGGTTTACATCCACTTTAAGCATCCTGATGAACTGGATTTTTTATTTATTTTTTGTTTTAACCACTTTCAGACTGGACCATTTTGCTGGTCAAAGACCAGACCACTTTTTGCGATTCGGCACTGCGTCGCTTTAACTGACAATTGCGCGGTCATGCGACGTGGCTTCCAAACAAAATTGACATCCTTTTTTTCCCACAAATAGAGCTTTTGGTGGTATTTGATCACCCCTGCGGTTTTTATTTTTTGCGCTATAAACAAAAATAGAGCGACAATTTTGAAAAAAAAAACGCATTATTTTTTACTTTTTGTTATAATAAATATCCCCCAAAAATATATAAAAAAACATTTTTTTTCCCTCAGTTTAGGCCGATACGTATTCTTCTACATATTTTTGGTAAAAAAAATCGCAATAAGCGATTATTGATTGGTTTGCGCAAAAGTTATAGCGTTTACAAAATAGGGATAGTTTTATAGCATTTTTATTAATAATTTTTTATTATTTTTTTTTTACTAGTAATGGCGGCGATCAGTGATTTTTATTGTGACTGCGACATTATGGCGGACACATCGGACATTTTTGGGACCATTGTCATTTATACAGTAATCACTGCTATATAAATGCAGTGATTCCTGTGTAAATGACACTGGCAGTGAAAGGGTTAACCAGTGGGTGGCAGTGTAAGGGTTAAGTGTCCCTAGGGAAGTGTTACTAACTGTGGGGGGGTTGGGCTTTCATTTAGTGAACACTGATCTCTGCTCCAATCACATGGAGCAGAGATCAGCGTCACTAGTTGCTAGGCAGAATGGAGAAATGCTGTTTACACATCATTTCTTCCATTCAGCCGTCTCGTGAGACGATCGCGGGTATGCCCGCGGCAATCGAGTCCGTGGGTCCCGCGACCGGACTCACGGGGGTCCCGACCAGCGCGGGAGCAGGGCGGCATTAAAGATTGGACGTACATGTACGCCAATATGCCTGCCCGTGCCATTCTGTCGACGTACATCGTCGTGCGCTGGTCGGGAAGTGGTTAAACAAAAGGTTTAAGGCATCCACATTGTGGGGAGCACACATATCTGTATTCTAGCGGAAAATTGTTTTTCTGTTGGAGCACGACTAAACGCAGCAATAATTTCCACAAACTCCAGCTGCAGCAACAATTGGCCAAAGCAGAAACCCAATTACTGCTCTCCCTCACCGTGTCTTGCCTTCGTACAGTTACTTTTTTAAAGTAATCAGATTAAAGTATTGAATATGTCCTCCGTGGAAAAAATCTCTTTTGTGGATCAAATTCTATGAGTTTTCTATAAAGCCCCATAGAATGTTGGCAAATAAACAGAGCTAGACCTATATTGTCCACCTCTGATAATTTGTCGGGCTGATGGTATTCCCTCTATGACCCATAATCTATGGCTGAGGTATTTGGAGAAAACTCTATTACTATCTATAGTTTATGTCTACTCTTAAGCCTCATACACACGATTGGACTTTGTACAAACTTTCCCGGGGACTTTTGTACAAAGGGCGTAGTCCACAAGTTTGTATTGCATACACACGGTTGGACTTTTTAGGCAACAAACATGAACGTAGTGACGTTTCAACGTACTGACAACACTTCAAAAGAGGATGTTCAATTACTCCAGCGCCACCTTTGGTCAACTTCTGTATTGTTGTCTGATCTTTTGCATTGGTTCTGAGCATGCGTGTTTGTACCTTGTACAAAAGGCCGATGGTTTTGCGTACACACGATTGGACTTTGCTCCATCGGACTTATGTTGTCAAAAAGTTTGTCTGTTCGCACAGCCAACAAAAGTCAGATGAAAACGGAAAAAGTTTGTCTGATGGAGCATACACACGGTCGGATGTTGCTCCAAAACAGCTAATTTGCATGTTTGTTGTCAAAAAGTCTGATCGTGTGTACGGGCCTTTAGAATACCTAAGTTTACCTCTAGTGACTTAAGTCTCTTAATGCAGCTATAACCTCGGAAGAGCTGACCAAGGTGCTTAACCATTTCCCACACCTATTACAAACACTTTTTACCCCCCCCCATATACTTGACCTTTACAATACTCTGCTTAAAGGCAAACTTAAAGTGTTGTTACATCCCAAAAAAAAAAATGCATGAATGGGCCTAAAAAAAAAAAAAAAACATTTGAAAATTTAGTAGTCTGCCTCCTTCATGCCTGGGCTCTTGACGCCACTTCCCCTCGGTGGAGGAAGGGCTCAGCTCTGCCCCCTCCCTCTTGTCAATCATCTGGGACACGTGACAAGTCCCAGATGATTGCGCAGCCAATCACGGCGCCACTCGTGCATGCACAATGGGTGCCCGGCTGTGAAGCCACAGCCAAATGCCCACAGTTCCAATGCCGGCACTAACAAATGGAGGGGGAGATGAGCAGGGCTTCGATCCCACGCATCACTGGTCCTTGGGACAGGCAAGTGTCAGATTATTAAAGGTCAGCAGCTGCAGTATTTGTAGCTGCTGACTTTTTTTTTTTTTTTAACTGGGAATACCTCTTTAAGTCACTAGGGGGTAAACGTAGATATTCTAAGAGTAGACATAAATTAAGCATTACTTAATTCTGATTACAAACTATTCACAAAGATCTTAGTCAATCTACTGTCCCAAATACTCCCTAGACTCATCAACTTGGATCAAGTTAGTTTTGTGCTAGTCCGGCGGATGACTGTACTAGGTGGACCATAGACCTGATAGATGTGACAAATAAATGTGCCACCCCTGTATTGGTACTGAGTTTAGACATACAAAATTCCTTTGACAGGCTTGGTTGGCCTTACCTCTTCACTCAAGTTAAACTTACTCATGCTATGTCCCCCTCTTTTATTATGGATAATGGCACTAGACAAGGATGCTCTTCATCTCCTCTGTTATTTATCCTTGGTCTGAAATCAATGGCTGAGGCTATTAGATCCAATGAGAATATTAAAGGGATTCCTATTAGACATAAGGCGTAAAAACTAATTTTTTGAGGATGATATCACGTACTTTACCTAGCCCTCATACCACCCTTCCAGTACTTCACAGGGTTCTTGAGGATTTTGGTAATTTGTCAGTCTACCAAATAAAGTCCTTTAAAACAGAAGCCTTGCCTATCTACATCCCTCCTTTGCAACTCTTGAGCCTATAAGCTCATTACTATTACCACTGGTGCCAAAATTTGAGTAAATATTACACCTTTAATTACTGATTTATACAAGGCCAATTTCCCTCCCTTATTCCAAGAAATGCAAAGGTGGGATACTTATAATCTTTCCTTACTTGGCTGCATTGCAGCCCTTAAAAGGATTGTAAAGTCGGAAGGTTTTTTTTTTTGTTTTTTTAATCTTAATGCATTTAAGTGCTTTGTAGCTTGAAGCTCAAAAACGCCGGAGGAGAAAAAAAAATAAAAATCAATGATTCTTTATGGAGATGGTTCCCATCTCTACTCCATGTCACCCGAAGCTCAAACAAGTTCTGGAGATGTTCTGTCTCTCAAATTGGGAAGATTTGGGTGTTTTTTGGTGCATTTCTATTCTCATAGAAATAAATAGAAACTGACAGTCACATGTTTTTGTGCATATTCATGCGATTTTATGCTCAAATTAAAAAAATTCAAAATAAAATAGTAATAATATATGAATAAATAAATGTAAAATAAATAGACAAATAACTAAAAATCATCATAAATAAGTCAAATTAATTAATATGTAATAATACAATAATATTAACCTCTAAAGACTTACCAACCGGCTCATGTACATATATGTCGGCAGTTTGAAGATGGATATCTCGGTAACGGCCGCAACCAAGGTATCCATCTTTATAGCCGGCAGTTCTGTTTACGATAATGGTGGTCTCTGTGCCAGATTCACCGCAAGATCATCGTTATCGGCGGCAGGAGAGGGCCCCCCTCCCGCTGCTCTCCTGCGCCTCCGCCGCTTACCGGAGCCATCTGCAGCGGCAGAGGCTATCGGGTCCTTCATGTTGCTGGGTATGGGGACAAGTGAGGGGAAGATGGCGCCCACCCATCTCAATATAACAGAGCAGAAGAGATGTCAAAACGTCACTTCCACCCATACTTCTTAAAAGGCACATTTTTTTGTTGCCATTCTTTCAAATGACAATTTTTTTTTTTATTATTTTTTTTTTTTTTTTTTTTTTGCATTTAAGTCCAAATATGAGATCTGAGGACTTTTTGACCCAAGATCTCATATTTAAGAGGACCTGTCATGCTTTTTTCTATTACAAGGGGTGTTTACATTCCCTGTAATAGGAATAAAAGTGAGCTTTTTTATTTTTATTTAAAAACAGTGAAAAAAATAAAAAAGTTAAATAAATAAGAAAAAAAACAAAAACAAATGTTAAGTGCCCCGTCTCGACGAGCTCGTGCGCAGAAGCAAATGCATACATGAGTAGCACCCGCATATGAAAATGGTGGTCAAACCACACGTGAGGTATTGCCGCGATCGGTAGACATCGCCTATGGAGATTTTTGAGGGTAAAAGTTTGAGTTTGACGCCATTCCACGAGCGGGTGCAATTTTGAAGCGTGACATGTTGGGTATCAATTTACTCGGCGTAACATTATCTTTAAATATATATAAAAAAAAAAGTGGTCTTATTTTTTTATTCAGAAAAGTGAATTTTTTTCCCAAAAAAGTGTGCTTGTAAGACTACTGTGCAAATACGGTGTGAAAAAAAGTATTGCAATGGCCGCAATTTTATTCTCTAGGATGTTCAAAAAAAACAAAACAATATATAATGTTGGGGGGTTCTAAGTAATTTTCTAGCAAAAATACCTGTTTTAAACATGTAAACACCAAAATCTCAAAACAAGGCTAGACCTTAAGTGGTTAAAAAATATTAACTATATTATAATAATATTAATAATAATAAAAAGAAAAACACCCAAACCCCCAAAAAATACATTAATATTAACAATAATTATAATTTATTTTGTTAAGGTGTTTAGTTATTTATAATTATTTTATTTTTTAAGGGGTAAGGGTTATTATTATTTTTATTGTTACTTAAGATTAATTTTTTTTATTATTTATTTATTTTTATTTGTGTATTTATTTTACATTTATTTATTCATTTATTAGTATTCATATAATAATAAATAAAATAAAAATAAAATAATCATAAATAATCCTAACTCCAACTCCTAACCGTCCCGAGGAGGGGACACCACTGGGAATCCCCCTGTATGTCTGGACCGGCAGCGAGGCGTGATCTGGGACCAGAATTTGATCGAGCGGGCCACAGAGGGTGTACCAAGATGGCCGTCAGACTTCCCTCAGCTTCGCACCACGCGGCCTACACAGACAGGCAACCAGAGCACAGGCAAGTGATAGCCCATGCAACGCTCACATATTCCCAGGTTGCCAAGGGAGCACAACAAGGCCAGCAACTGCCCTCCCCAGCATCCCTATTAAGCAGAGTACTAGAGGACTATAACCTGTCCCCCACAGGGCCCGCTCTCCCAACCCAGCAACCCACAACATCTCCTAATATGAAGGACCTGGATGCCCCGTCTCCTCAGGGAGACCTGTTTCACAAATTCGCAGGCCTTGGAGAGAGGTCTGGCAAATACGGCTGCACAAATCACCAGAGACATAAAATCAGACTTTGCCAACCTCGGCAATAGAATTGAGGCCATTGAAACTAAACTGGACACCACTGCGGCCCACACCAACCAGCATGTGTCCCACATACAGTCCCTCCAGGACCAGCTAGACACCGCCCTGGGCAGGATTGATGACCTTGAGAATAGGTCCCGGAGATACAATTTTTGTGTCCGTGGTCTCCCTGAAACCGTCACGGATATCCCCGAGGCAATACAAGACCTTATTAAGGAACTAGTCCCAAACGTTCCGAATCATCGCCTAGAGCTTGACAGGGCCCACAGAGCCCTGGGTCCTCCCAGGAAGGATGGCTCCCCGAGGGATGTTATAGTAAAGCCCCACTTTTATGCAGTTAAGGAGGAAGTGATGAGACAAGCCAGCGCTAAACAGCACCTTGTATGCCGTGGTCATCAAATACAAATGTTTGCGGATCTAGCCCCATCGACCATACAAAAGAGAAGATCTCTCAAGCTGCTGTTAACGGTGCTGTCCCAACAAGACATCAAATACCGCTGGACATTCCCCTTTGGGGTAAAATTTTACGTACAAGGGAAAATGTACGCATTTTCTTTTCTACCAGAAAGAGAAAAGCTTTTCCTCCACCTTAAATTGATCTCACAGGAAGCACCCATGGACTTCTCCACCACGACTGGAAGTTCGGCCAAGAGACCTTCACCGGCAAGTCCGGTCTCCCCCCTCTGGAACAGGGTCAAGCCAAAGAAGCAAAAGGAAACCAAACCCCCTTAAGATGCCTTCTCTGACTCCTCTCAACACACCGCCCTGAACTGGGCACCCTGATTTGGGACAGTTCTCCTTACCATTGAGGGAGCACAAAGCTCCCATTGTTATTCCTGTTGTCCAAAAGTTTGACCATCTACTCTCAGTTTACGGACCTAGTGTGTCACAAGCCCCCTGGTTGTCTTGTGCTCTCCTATGATTCCTGAAACACCAGACCTAAGTCATAGATTGAGGGTGGCCTGAAGGAGTCGCTTAATTTAGGGCAGTCATGCCAATTCGGTGACCTTGAACAATTTTTTTGGAATTTTTTCTTATTGTTTTTTTTATCTCGGTTACTGAGCCTGAAGCAGGTCTAATATGGAGGGCCTAGCCTTGGGACTCTCGAACACCGGTGGTACTCCTGTTCTCGGGTGCACCTCTCCCATAGTTGCAACCCAGGCTTGGGAGGTGAGCAGTACATGATAATGTCGCTCATGGGCTTCCCCATCGGGCGATGGTACCCCATGCAGTGGGCTCTATAATCACTAGAATGTGGTATGGTCTGGAATGCTTATCAAGTTGACTTTAAGCTGTGTTATTCTGCTCTGTTATATTTAAAGTTTTAGTAGAGGCTGGGGGTGATACCCATGCGCCTCCACTCATACCACAGATGAGGATACTCCCCCTCTGTGGTATGGGACTTCGGACCTCTTACAGAGGCCCCCAAAGCGTTGCTGTCTGGTGGGTCTTCCTCCCACCGGACACTGTTCGTCCTCCTTGGGGACATTATTCTATGTTTTGTCTTTTCTTTATTCCCCCCCCCCCCCAACTCTCTTCTTCTTTTGAGCTGTCTGACAGGTACCTTGGTAATCATGATAGCAATGGAGCTTGGTGCACTTCACCTTCCACACCTTGGGCCCACGAGGAGACACCGGCTGGGGGTAAGTGGCGGCAGCCTGAGCAACTTTCCACTCCTCTGATTTTATGGCTTTGTTTAACACATGTGGTAACGATCTCAGAGTAGCCACTCTCAATACTCAGGGCTTGAATTCCCAGAGTAGCTTTTGATCTCTACCACTCTCTGAAGATAGACATAGTCCTGATCCAGGAGACCCATTTCCCAATCCGGTACAATCCCAATTTCCTTCATTACCATTTTCCCCTTTTCTATCTGGCGAATGCCTCGAAGAAAACCAAAGGGGTAGCGATTCTGTTCTCGAAACTTAGTAATTTTTCATATATTTCCGATTACAGGGACCCTGAGGGTAGATTTATCCTAGTAAAAAGGTCCATTGGGGATAGTATCTACTCTGTGATCTCGTACTACGCTCCTAATACAGGACAAACGAAATTTTTCCAAACCCTCCTTCACACCCTTCTCCCTCTAGTAGAAGGCAAGGTCATTTTTGGAGGGGACTCAAACGTTGCGTTCGACCAAGGCCTAGACAAATCGAGACCCCCCAAGGCCCAACTGACACGACCCACTAAAGCCAGCCTCTTACACTCACATGGGCTGGTCGACATATGGAGAGAACTGAACCCTTTGAAAAGGGATTACACCCACTTTTCGGCCCGCACAAGTCGTATGACAGAATAGACCACATTTTAGTTCCTCCCTCCCTTATTTCATCGACACGCAAATCGTCCATTCTCGATACGGCTTGGTCAAACCACTCTACAGTCCTACTTTATATGGAAAATCCCCTCCCTAGACCTGTGAACACCCATTGGCGTCTAAATGAATCCATTCTGAGTGATCCCACAAATGTTACGGAACTAGATAATTCCCTGAATTCTCTACTGTCGAATGGCCATATCTGTTCGCCCTTTTAGTACACAGTTATGGCAATAATCTGTGGGTGCTTAGTCTTGGAACTATAACTTCACATTAGAGCTACTTAACATATAAGAACATGGCCTCCTGGGAGGCAAAGCCCATCACCCCATTTGGGTTCACACTGTGAACAGGCTCATATCCAGTGTTGAAATAGAAAAAGTAGCTCCCCTTGACCTTAATGAGGGTCTAGGGTGCTAGAACTGGGGTGCTTACATTCCCCTATCAACCCTTGAGCGTTTAGGAGGCTTGTCTGACGACAGCAAAAAGTTTCAAAAAGCATAGGGAAAACATTAAATAAATTCGAAAACAGTCACCTCCAGTCATGTAAGTACTCACTTCAGTTAATGGTTGGTTTAAAACCTAAGGCAACTCTCGCTAGGAAATATATGTTCATCAAGAAGATGTCTGATCTAGTTCCCAAGTGTGAGGAGGCATATTTGGAAGATCTCCATGTCTCCCAATATTTGTGGAAACCTGGAGCTCTTCCTTCTTCATATGCTAGAAGCTTTTCCATGAGAAATTGATTATTCACTCTGGCTATTACCACCTATTACCACCTCTAGGGATGGTGGTGTAGGAGACCGCCATTGCTTCGCCAATGAAATGTGAGCAGCATATAAAATATTTACCACTATTTTACTCAGCTCCGGAGGGAACTGTTCAATACTAATGCTGAGCAGTGCTAAGTCTGGTTCAAGGGTAATTCTAGTTTGTGTAACTTCCCTAGGTAAGGTTTCTATCTTTTTCCAATATGGTGTTATAGCTTTGCAGCTCCATAAAGTGTGGATGAGGCTCCCAGTGTTTTGACAGTTCCTCCAGCACAATGGGGTTATATTCGGGTGCATTTTGTGGAGGCGAAGTGGTGTTAGATACCACCAGTGAAGTATTTTTTGAGCATTATCCCAATGGTCTATGCAGGCAGAGGATTTACCATTATATTTAATTGTGAGATGCCATTGAGTGGTTGAGTATTCTTTCCGCAATTCCTGTTTCCAGCCTAACATGCAGGGCAATTTGATATAGTTTGTATGTGTCTGATATATCTCTCTCCCTTTCGGGGGGTGCAAGGAAATAATTGCCCGTTTGTTTCCAGTGGCAGGTTGATAAATTGGGTATGAGGTATTGATAAGTCGCTAGGGGGATTGGTAATGTGCACATTGGTGTATCAATGATTTTCCTCTGGGTTAGATCCGACCATGCCTTTAGTGTGGCATGCACAGTAGGGTATTGTGGGGTAACAGGTTTGTGATATATGCTGGCCGCCATAGCCAGAGCTGGGAGGTCATGTCCAGGAGTGATAGCGCATTCTATATCTGACCATCTATTGTCGGATTGGCATGAGAACCAGTATTTCATTTGGTCCAGTACTGCTGCTTGGTAGTATGTTTGTGCATTAGGAAGCCCCATCCCCCCTAGGTATTTGGGTTTGTAAAGTTGTGCTAGTGCTATTCTAGGTTTTGTTCCCGCCCATATAAAAGCGTTCAGAGTTTTGGATAATTGAGCGAAGAATTTTTGGGGTATAGGCACTGGTAACGTCCTAAAATGGTATAATAGCTTAGGCAGAATTTGCATTTGGTATGCAGCTATCCTCCCCACCCATGAAAGTTGCACTTTAGCTATTTGGCTCATTTCATCCGTCAATCTGCTCAACAAGGGAGGGTAGTTGTGGAGGTAGGTGTCAGCAGATGAGGGGGGACAGCTACACCCCTAGATAGGTGATAGATGGGGGTTCCAATTACATGGGAAGACGTGTTTAAGTTTATTTTGAGTGCTGGTTGGCATATTAAGCGCCAGTGCATAGCATTTATTTGTATTGACCTTGTAGAAGGATACTTTCCCGAAATTGTTTATCACGGTTTGAATGGATGTAAGGGATGATACAGGGTCTGTGACAGTGAGTATGACATCGTCAGCAAAGAGGCCTAGTTTATGAGTCTCCGATCCTACCCTAATGCCCTGTACGGATTCAGTATTTCTAATACTCTCTGCTAAGGGTTCTATGACGAGCGAGAATATAATAGGGGATAGCGGGCAACCTTGCCTAGTGCTGTTAGTAAGGTGAAAAGGGTCAGAGAGAAGGCCTGAATTGTAAACTCTTGCAGACGGTTGGGAATACAAAGACATTATAGCTGTATGTATTTGGCCTGTCAGTCCAAATTTTTGTAGGGTCTTAGATAGGTATGACCAGTTCACCCTTTTGAAGGCCTTTTCTGCATCTAAGGCTAAGAAAGCGCTAGGGAGCTTGTTAAGTTCAGTGTATCGTAGAAGGTTGAGCATCCTTGTCCCATCCGGTGCTTGCCTGCCTTTAACAAAGCCCACTTGATCTAATCCTAGAAGGGAGGGGGTTATATCCATGAGTCTGTTGGCGAGCACTTTAGCATAAATTTTAAGATCCAAGTTCAAAAGTGAGATCGGCCTAAAGTTCTGGGGGAGGGAGCTATCTTTGCCTGGCTTCGGGATCGTGACTATGATAGCTTGTAGCATTTCCTTTGGAAAGGAACCCGTGATAGTAGCAGAGTTAAAGATATCTGTTAGTTTAGGGGTCAGGACCGTCGTGAGTGCCTTGTAGTATTCGGCCGAGAAGTCGTCTGCCCCTGGGGATTTGTGCATGGGTAGCGATTTGATTACTGTGGCCACTTCCTCGCAAGTAATGGGGGAATTTAATGTGAGCAGAGTGGAAGCATCTATCTTGGGCAATTTAAGATCGTGAAGAAATGTATCAATTTCCATTTCAGAGGGCTGATAAGTATCAGAGTCCTGACTAAGATTGTATAGTGAGTGGTAATAATCTTTGAATGTGTTCGCTATATCTTTAGGGTTACGGAAAACCTGATGTGGGCTGTGATGTCGGATGAGGCGTAGGTTAGTTTTAGCCTGTCGTTTTTTAGGTTGGTGGGCCATGAGTTTGCTTGCTCTGTTATTTTGTGAATAGTAGAATAGTTTCATTCTCTTAAAGTAAATGTTGTGGTCTACTTTAAGTTCTTGCCGTAGCTCTTCACGACATTTAGTAAGGTGCTGGAGTATGCTAGAGGAGGTGGTAATTGGGTTTTTGTGTAGACTCTCCAATTCAGCAATCGTTTTGTGGAGCTGTGTTATACGGTGCAAAAAGAGAAACCGCACTGACCACAAAAAATAAAATAAAAATGTGCTGCAAACCCAAATGTCATGGGTTTGATTCGACACAAGACAGAAAAAAAAGAGTGGGTTGCGCAAAGAAAAAAAAAATATTAAATTAATATTGCGTCTCAAAGGTAAATAAGTGAATATTAACACCAATCTATGCAAAAATAAGTGTAAAAATACAGTGAAAACATCAATATACTTAAACAAAAAATAATATCTGACCGGTCCACTAACTAACGCGGTAGTCATGTGACAAAAAACACACAATTAATGAACAGTGTAAAAGAAACACTTTGATAATCATAACATTGAAAAGTCCATATAAAAAAGTTCTCAGTTTGAGGAACAGGGATAGTGACTCCGCTGTGATATAACGATGACAGACCATCCACAATAGTGTAAGTTATAATCACCTCCACCACGGTTAACACTGCCGCTTACCAGAAGTTTATGGTTCTTTATTACAGAGAACCATAAAACGCAGATGACTGGCTCTCCCCAGCTCGGGATATTCAGATAAGTAAGGTGATAAAAGGACCTCTCACAGCTCCAACCAATCCCTCTCATCAGCAACCATTGAAAAAATATAAGGCTCGCAATAGTGTAAAACCAAACACTTTAATAAAATAAATAAAAAAACGCCAATTGCGCACTTACATAACATCAATGGACAAATCGCATGCAAAACTCGAGCCGGCCGGTCTCGATTTACAACGCCCGATAATTCCGGGACAAACACATGAAGCGGTGACGTCAGAGCGTCGCTCCTCCGCCCTACGCGTTTCATCACTAACAGGACGTCGTCACGGGGTACGGGCAGCGTCCTGACGCACCGCTTAAATAGCAAACAGTAACCAAGCCTCAGTCTGACCTCCGGAAATATAAACAGAAAATGCCATCTTGGTCGAGGGAAAAACGCTATACAGAAAAAATCTTAAATACATTTTTTTTATATAATATATATATATAATTATAAAAAAAATATATATAAAGAAAAATTTAACTAACTTAAATTTAACTTTCAACTTTAATTTTTCTTTATATATTTTTTTTATAAATATATATATATATATATATATATATATATATTATATATAAAAAAAAAATTCTTTAAGATTTTTTCTGTATTTTGTGTATTTGCCATCATATTTTGGATGTTTGTGTATATAAAATTAATTTTTTATATGTGTTATTGTTTAAAGGTCTGACCTCCGGTGGGTTATGGACCACCCATGTGGGGTATCACCTTTTAGGTGGGTTATTCAGTGCTTATTGTGCATGTGTCCCATAAAAATCAATAGGGACAATTTGATTTCCCTCTAATAATATTATAAAAAAAAATTTAGTTTTATTTTTATCTAATTTTATTTGTTTTAGTAGATTTTCTTTTTATAATAGTTCTTTCTCTGATAAGTTGCTTTCATCATTTACCTGATCTGTTTTGCCATCAGCACTCAATGTGCGCAGACCGAGTTCGTTATTTCTATAACCTTCAATTTCTTGCCTTTATTCCACTGTTAGTCTGTGTGGGCTATTTTATTATAGTATGGGATAGCGTTTTTCCCTCGACCAAGATGGCGTTTTTCATTTCTATTTCCGGAGGTCAGACTGAGGCTTGGTTACTGTTTGCTATTTAAGCGGTGCATCAGGACGCCACCCGTACCCCTTGACGACGTCCTGTTAGTGACGAAACGCGTAGGGAGGAGGAGCGACGCACTGACGTCACCGCTTCATGTGTTTGTCCCGGAAGTATCGGGCGTTGTAAATCGAGAACGGCCGGCTCGAGTTTTGCATGCAATTTGTCCATAGATGTTATGTAAGTGCGCAATTGGCGTTTTGAGTTCCAGTGTTGAAGTGTTGAAGTCACTGGAAGTGATGTAACGCGTAGGATACGGAGACCGGAAGTGACGCTCGCACCAGAGCGGTCGATCTGAACTGTTTTGCTGCTAATGCTGCCTATTTACCCCATTTCGTTTGTGAGTCATTTTAACCTTTTAATAAAGGAGTGATTTTTAAAAACATACTACACTATGGTTGCTCTTATACTTATTCTCTGAGCTATATTGGAACATCTTGCTGGAGTATACTGTGACGGAGATCTGAGAGTGACCCCCTGAGGCCCCCCCTTCCACCCCCTTTCCTGGGACTCCTGGTATATCCAAGAGGAGGCTGCATATACGCTATATTTTATATAGCGGGAAGGTAGTTACCCAGTGTGCACACTTATGCGTGGAATCACTTATGGGGAGGAAGAACCTCCGATATTTCCCAGCACAGAATCACTTTAGATGTTTATGTGACATCATCACGGGACTGTGTTCACGTCATTAACAGCTGGATATAGTCCAATTTTTTGCACTCAGCACTTTCTGTTGGAGTTTTGTTCTATAGTTCGATTATTATATGTTTTTTATTAATATTTTGTGTTACACTAAGCACTTTGTTTGCATTTTTTGCACTTTATTTTTGCTTGCTTGCATTTTTTGCACTGTAGTTTTGCATTTTTTGCACTTTATTATTGTCACCAGTTTGCGCTTACGTAGCCAGTAACTGTTTATATTTTAGTCACTTTGGTTTTGCTATGATGCACTCAGCACTTTCTGTCATAGAAGTCTGATTTATAGTTAGACCACTGTATGTGGTTTTGCACTTAGCACTATTTTTATATCATAGAGATATAAGTTGCACTTGGGATTGTGACAGTTATTATTGTGTACACACTGTTGCAGGCACGATTGATAGGAGAATTTCTACATTAGGATAAGAGTTCTCCCTTACTACTTTACCATACTAGTTTGAATATATACCATCTGACATATCTCCATCTGAATAATTAGCTCTATAACATTTTCGTGTAAGGTCCCATTTTTTTGGAAGCGCAGCACCACCATCCGCCATTTTAAGGTGCATAGCTTTTATTTCATCTTCAACATCAAAATGAGCATCAACTAGTTCATTATGTGCAAAAGTGAATTCCTCCATTTTGCATTCCACATATGTCACTCTAGCTTTAACTGCAGACAGCTCCGCCTTAGTGGAGTGTACAAATGAAGCCATGTCTTGCTGCAGGGCCCCCTCAGTGTTTGCAGCATCTCCTTCATAGTGGTGTCTAATATGGGTTGCCCCGATGTGGGTAAAGTATCCAGATATGGAGGATTCCTCCATGCCATCCCCCTCTGCTGCTGTATCTGCCTGGGTGTCCTCACCCTCCCCATCCTTCTTTTCTGTTTGACTGGGCTCACAGATGGGGAGGGGGGCATTGGGCAAAGCGATGAGCATGACTCACCCAGGTCCGACTGAGCTGCATGGGCTGCGTGTCCAGGGGAGGCCGCCGCGCTGTGTGCATCACAGGCGCCATCTTGGATCTCTCTGCCTGCTGCTGGAGGGAAGAAATCGGTCAGTTTTCGTGGTCCCTCTCGTTCCTTCCGCTTGCTCATGGTGATCGGCGTGTGCCTGGAAGGTTCCCCTTTCAGAGGATGCTAATTTGAGGCTTGTAGGTTCACTGTGTGCCGCGTTAGAATCCCTGCTGTGTCGGAGCTCTCCTCTCACACCACCATGCGCTCTGGCTGCCGGCTCCGCCCCCAGCGCTAATCCGCCTTAACGGACATCACTCTACTCCCCTTGGCATACAGAGGGATACCAGACAGGGCTGCCCCGCTGCCCCCTATCACCCTTAATTTTCGCTATGGCGATAGAGACTCTAGCAATAGCGATCCATTCCAACCCCAATATCCAAAGAGTCCAGTGCGGCTCCCAGGAACACAAGTGTGGTCTCTTCGTGGACGATATGCTACTGTTCATAACCTCCCCTATAACTTCACTCCCTAACCTTTGCCAGGTTCTGAATGACTTTGCTAAGGTGTCGGGCCTCTGGGTAAACTTTGATAAGTCCCACGTCCTTAGCGTCTCACTTCCATTTTCTATAGTGGTTAATCTAAAAAGCTCCTTTGATTTCAGTTGGAACGACAATCACTCCAGAATTGACCAGCTGTACTCGGTCAACTTCCCTCCTGCATACAAAAGACTTGAAATGGAACTGAGAGCGTGGGCTAACAGAGACCTATCCTGGCTAGGCAAGATCCACAAAAATGACGCTTCTCCCCAGACTCCTCTACTTGTTCAGGGCTATCCCGATCAATCTGAGAAGGGACTACCCTGCAATCCCTACAAAGGAAAGTGAATGGGTTTATTTGGGGAAGAAAAGGCCACAGACTTCCAAAAAACACCTTATACAGACAGCGCACTCAGGGGGGTCTGGGGCTCCCCAAATTGGAGTACTACTTCCAGGCGGCGAGACTGGCCCAACTCTCCACCGTGTACACTAGAAGGGAAAAACCAGACTGGATTTATATTGAGAGACAGGCGGTCCCCTCATATACTTTAGATTACTTGCTTTGGCTTCCCCCCAAGGACAGACCCCCTATTCTCTCCCCGATCCTCTTGCAATCCCTGTCCCTATGGGATAAACTTAAGACCCTTTCCTCCCTGATCTCTGAATGTTGCCCATTGGCTCATGTTTTCAATAACCCCAAGTTTCCCCCAGGACAAGACATAAATGCTTTCAAATGGTGGCTGGATAAAGGGTTGTACCGGATCGGTCATTTTTTCACGCCCTCGGGTCCAATAACCCTTACATTTTGTAAAAACAAGCTGGAAATTCCGGGCAGGGAACACTTTAGATTTTACCAAATACAACACTTTCTTCGTAATCTATGGAAAGGGACTCCCTCTCCGCCCGGATTTACCCCTTACGAGCTTTGGACCGGTCAGGGGGGTGGAATTTCAGTTATCTACCAAGCCCTTGCTCATCAGATAGGTAATACCCCCTACATGACAGAGTGGGAGAATGACTGGGACCTAGAACAGTGGCAAACATCCTTCTCCAGAGCTTACAAGGGTATCATGAATATTTCCTAATAGAAGCCAACCTCAAAATTATGACGAGATGGTATCTCACCCCATATAAGCTGGCCCACATGTTTCCCACTGCAAATTCCCTGTGCTATAGGGGCTGTGCCCTGTATGGAACCATGGCCCACACTTGGTGGGAATGCCCAAAAATCAGATCGTTCTGGAGGAGGATCTTCACCTTAATTCACACAGTAACAGGTCTTCGGCTGGCTAGAAATCCAGTGGTAGCCCTACTAAACGCGGAAGTGCCCGGGGTGTCCAGGTGGACCCGCCGACTGATTCACTTTATTCTCCTGGGCGCTAAGGTAACAATAGCCAAGGCCTGGAAAAAAAACAGGGGTATCATTCACATCAGCCAAACATAAAATATCTTGGATCATGTCCCAGGAGAAACTGGCCAGTGTACTCCTCGACTCCAAAGCACAGTTTGAGTCTGTTTGGGGGCCCTGTGGCAAACTACGTGGGCATCTCCCTCATCCCAGGTATTCATCGGTGATCCCCAAGCTGCTTCTTATTCCCCTTGCCCTACCACCTGTCAGAAGGCTCCTCCCCCCTTTTCTAATCTCTCCTACCCTGCTATTCTGCCTTTTCTACTCTCTCCTTCTTTGATTCTTAGGTACTGAAGAGTTTGTTTTTTGGTCCGCCTCAAGAGGACGGGATGTGGTCGCGGAGTGGATTCAGCTTGCTTAGCAAAACGGGAGCCTGGGAATTGGGGGTTCCCCCCCCCCCCAGGGCCGTCTGGTATGAACCCACTCCGAAGCTCATATACCCATATGAGCCTCCATGCTTTTATGTTAAAGCTTTAAAGGTTCTGGGGGGCCTGGCCCAGTTAGCTCCCATTAGGGGTGTCGGGAGGGCTCACCGGTACTAGTTCTGTAAGAGAAGGGTGGGGGCGAAGGTTCCTCGGAGTGTCATCTGGGGGAACCGGGATTTTTAGACTGACATAAGGGACATTTCTACGCCTGGTTCTTAACCTTGCCTGATTGATGCTTCAATGTGTAAATGTAGCACAATACGAGGCGGATGCCCTCTTTTCACTTACGGTATTCATGATACCTTTATTTCTTGTATTTTATGTTTCTTTGATACTCAATAAAATTTTTGAAAGAATAATAATAATAATAATAATAATAAACAGATAAATAAAAGCTAATGAAAAAGCTAAAAAAGCTGAAATAAATAGCAAAAAACAATGCAAAAAAAACATATAGTTTTTCTCTATTGGCTAATAAAAAAAAAAAAAAAAAAAGTCAAAGCCCAAAAACACTGGATGCAAATGTGCAAGTTGATCAAAGGTGCTAGACTCAGGTGTGAATGTAGCATACGATAAAAAAAAAAAACTTTCTTTGTGCAGCAACCCCCTCTCAGCCCACATGACACTTACCTAAGGTCCCTCTCAGTGCAGTGATGTCCACAAGTGTCTCAGCTGTCTGAGATTTTCCCTCCTGATTGGCTGAGACACAGCAGCAGCAGCATTGGCTGGCGCTACTGTCAATCAGAGTCAGCTAGTCAATCAGGAGAGAGAAGAGGTGGGCGTGGGTTGGGGGTTCAGTGTCTGAATGGACACAGGGGAGCTGTGACTGGGCTGGGGTGCCCCTATGGCAAGCTGCTTGCTGTGGGGGCACTGCACAGGAGGGAGGTGCCAGGATCACAGAAGAGGAACCCGAGAAGAGGAGGATCCAGGCTGCTCTGTTCACATCAACTGCAACAGAGCAGGTGAGTATACCATGTTTGTTATTTTTATAGGGAAACATTTTTACTTTACAATTCACTTTATAGGCTAAGCTCACCTTTGTTCCCCTTTTGTTTCCCTAAATTCCAGCTCCTCTATGGACCAGTATAGCATTAACGCATTTCTTTTGCAAAAATAAAACAGCTTTCCATCTATTCTACACATGCTTACCTCGCTCTCTTCATAGCTGTTTAAAAACACTGCTTGATTACTTCTGCCTTACATCCTGGACAGACTTTAGGTCATGACACAGGAAGGAGTTGACAGCTGATCTCATTAGCACACACCCTGCATCATCTACCCTCAGCTAGTCAACTCCTTTCTGTGTCATGGCCTAAAGTCTGTCCGGGAAGTAAGGTAGAAGTAATTGAGCAGCATTTTTAAACAGCTATGAAGAGAGTGAGGTAAGTGTGTGTAGGAAAAATAAAATAAAAAGGTAAACTTAGCCTCTTCCCCAAACTATTATATGTTCTTGAGACCCTACCTGCACCAATACCCAAGACTTAGCTCCGTAATTTATAAAGCACTTTTACTAAATTTACATGGCACTACCGGGCGCATACTGTAGAATAGCCAGTACTGCCCTTTACTCCTTAAAAACTAAAGGTGGCCTAAATGCGCCTGGTTTACTCAAATATTATCATACCACCATCTCTGCCAAATAACATCTTGGACATTTCAACATACCTCTGGACGGAAATGGAAAAAAAAAAAAAAAAAGGATTGTGTTTTTTACGAGTACATCTAAACTCCGTTATCTGGTCTGATAACAATAAAAATGTTACCTCTTTCAAACATCTTTTTCAAGCACCTGTGGCTTTCACATTACAGCTATGGAAGAAATGTAAACAGCATTATATGCTGAAGTCTCCTGCTTAACCAACTTTTGGTATAACTCAGAAATTCCAGTTAGCCTGTCACTAATGCAAACGTTACCTTGGCTCAATCAAAACCATTCCAACTTAGACACTCTATTCACCCAGTCACTCATAAGTTTAGGTCTTTTGAAAAATGATTCTCTAAAAAATTTAAAAAAATACATTTCAGCCTGTTTATTATATTCCTTTTTTTTTTTTTTTTTTTTTATTCTTTATTTTTCTTTACATATGAACATACACAAAAATTACAATCAGTATCAAAACATTTTTACAGAGGGAGAAAGATGAATATAAACTGCTGCTAGGTCAGTTTCCTTAATTGTATCAAAATAAGTCTATGGACTGCTTGTTCTATGTATTACACACATTAATGTTGCCTTCCTTCCTCCCTAACCCTATTTTCTCCACTCCCCCACCATCTCGCACCCCCCCCCCCCCCCCACTACCTCAACATTCTATACCTCTACATTATACCTAATTTTCCTCTCATCCTTCCCTCCACTTCTATGGATTTATTCATATGCTGCTGATAAATTTATGGGGAGAGGCGAGAGGAGGTAGCCTAAAAAAAGAGAAAGAGAAGAGAAGTAAAAAAAAAAAAAAAGAAAAAGGGAAAAGGAAGGAGAAAAAAAAAATCTAATGGATTTCAGATAGAAAAAGGTGAGTTTAATAGTTATAGTTAATGCTAATGCCTTGTCTCAACCTAAAAGGGAATCCCAGTTTCCCCAACCAAGGTCCCCACATTCTTGTAAACTTATTATTGTTACCCTGTTTAATAAACACCCTCTCGTTACCGGTTATTGATTTTATATTCGCCAAGCAGGTCTCAACTAGCGGGGGTGAATGTGACTGCCACTGTTGGGCAATTGACTTTCTTGCTTGGAATAGACATCTTAAAACCGGTTCAAGAGTATCTTTCAAGAAATTACACCCCTCGCGCAAGCCCAGGAGGCAAGACTTGATCGTGGTTTCTAATGTTATCTTAAAAGTTTTATTGATCTCATCTATAATATTTGTCCACTATCTGAATAACTTCGGGCACCTCCAAAGCATATGGATAAAATCTCTAGGTGACCCACATCTAGGACACTGATCATTGTCTCGCAATCCCAGTCTATACATTCTCTGAGGCCGCGTACACACGGACGGACTGTCTGCCGAAACTAAGTTCGTTAAACAGTCCGCTCAAACTTTTGAATGAACGAACACGCCCACACACGGCACTTTTTGAGCGGACAAATACGGCAAACTTTGTTCGTCGTACTAAGCCCGTGCAACTTTTGAAATGAACGGACTCGCCCACACACGAGGCAACAGTCCGCTCATTTCGAGCGCGTGTGCAGGTAGGCGGGGCCCGCGACGGAGACGTCGCGGGCTCCGCCGCCTGGAATGGACTTAAAGGGGAACCCCAACGCCGAAAAAAATCGGCGTGGGGGTCCCCCCAAAGTCCACAACAGACCCTTGTCCGAGCACGCTACCCGGCCGGCCAGGAAAGGGGGGCGAGCGAGCGTGCCCCCCTCCCGAGCCGTACCAGGCCGCGTGCCCTCAACATGGGGGGTGCCTTGGGGAAGGGGGGCCGCGCGGCCCCCCCACCCCAAAGCACCTTGTCCCCATGTTGATGAGGACAAGGGCCTCTTCCCGACAACCCTGGCCGTTGGTTGTCGGGGTCTGCGGGCAGGGGGCTTATCGGAATCTGGGAGCCCCCTTTAATAAGGGGGCCCCCGGATACCGGCCCCCCACCCTATGTGAATGAGTATGGGGTACAATGTACCCCTACCCATTCACCTGTAAAATAAAAGTACCCAAAAAAAAAAACACAACACACGAGATAAAATATTTTATTGCACAGCTCCGGGGGTCTTCCGTCTCGGGGGTCTTCTCGCCGGACTCCTCCGCTATCTTCGTGTAGCTCTTTTGCTAGCGGAGGAGTCCGGCTTTCTTCCTCCCCGCCGCCGGCCTCTTCTCCCGACTTCGGGGGTCTTGTCCCCCTCTTCGGTTCTTCTGCCGGGCCACCGCGCCTTCTTATAGCTCTTTTGCAGGCGGTGGCCCGGTCTTCTGTCGCCGCTGTCGCCTTCCGGTTGCCTTCCGTTCTTCTTGTTCTTCTTCTTCTCCAGGAGATGTTGACACGTCGCTCTCTCCGGCCGGAATGCCAGAGCCGCGCTGTGCGGCCACTTATATAGTGACAATGGGGCAGTGTCACATGGTATATGTCACATGGGTTGGTCACATGGGTTGATGTCACATGGGGACTATGACATCGTAAGGGGGCGGGGTCACCATGTGACCAACCCATGTGACATATACCATGTGACACCGCCCCATTGTCACTATATAAGTGGCCGCACAGCGCGGCTCTGGCATTCCGGGCGGAGAGAGCGACGTGTCAACATCTCCTGGAGAAGAAGAAGAAGAACAAGAAGAAGAACGGAAGGCGACAGCGGCGACAGAAGACCGGGCCACCGCCTGCAAAAGAGCTATAAGAAGGCGCAGTGGCCCGGCAGAAGAACGGAAGGCGGCGGCGACAGAAGACCGGGCCACCGCCTGCAAAAGAGCTATAAGAAGGCGCGGTGGCCCGGCAGAAGAACCGAAGAGGGGGACAAGACCCCCGAAGTCGGGAGAAGAGGGCGGCGGCGGGGAGGAAGAAAGCCGGACTCCTCCGCTAGCAAAAGAGCTACACGAAGATAGCGGAGGAGTCCGGCGAGAAGACCCCCGAAGACGGAAGACCCCCGGAGCTGTGCAATAAAATATTTTATCTCGTGTGTTGTGTTTTTTTTTTTTTGGGTACTTTTATTTTACAGGTGAATGGGTAGGGGTACATTGTACCCCATACTCATTCACATAGGGTGGGGGGCCGGTATCCGGGGGCCCCCTTATTAAAGGGGGCTCCCAGATTCCGATAAGCCCCCCGCCCGCAGACCCCGACAACCAACGGCCAGGGTTGTCGGGAAGAGGCCCTTGTCCTCATCAACATGGGGACAAGGTGCTTTGGGGTGGGGGGGCCGCGCGGCCCCCCCTTCCCCAAGGCACCCCCCATGTTGAGGGCACGCGGCCTGGTACGGCTCGGGAGGGGGGGCGCGCTCGCTCGCCCCCCTTTCCTGGCCGGCCGGGTAGCGTGCTCGGACAAGAGTCTGTTGTGGACTTTGGGGGGACCCCCACGCCAATTTTTTTCGGCGTTGGGGTTCCCCTTTAAGTCCATACCAGGCGGCGGGGCCCGCGACGTCTCCTTCGCGGGCCCCGCCTACCTGGAGACGCGCTCGTAACGAGCAGACTTTCCTCCGAGCGGGAACAGTTTGCTCATTTCGAAAGTGGCCTACACACGGGCGGACTGTTCGCTCAAACAAAGTTTCAGCGGACAGTTTTTCGGAATTTCCGAAAAACTTTGTACGTCAAACTGTCCGCTGAAGCCCCACACACGAGCGGACTGTCCGCTGAAACACTGTTCAGCGGACAAAGTTGAGCCAACAGTCCGCCCGTGTGTACGCGGCCTTAGGGGTGTAATATACTCGATAGATAAAATAAAGATGCAATACTCTCTGGGAGGGGGCAATAGAGACAAGCATTCCCTGTTTGAGAACCTGATCCCATTCTATCATAGATAAAGGCCCCACATTACATTCCCATTTCTTCTTGTTCTTGATCGGACCTCCCCGATCTATCATTCTATCCCCAAGCCTGGCATACAGTCAAAAAATTACTCCCTTAGTCAACCCTGTAGACATTATTTGTGTCAAAACAGGGGTTTGGGTCCACTGTATTGTTTGAGCCCCAAATTGGGTCTGGACTGCATGCCTGACCTGGAGATATTTATAAAATAAACTATTAGACAAATTAAATTCCTGTTTCAGATTGACAAATTATTTGATAGCATTACCTGCAAATAATTGACCCAGGCGTTTAATCCCTTGATTCTCCCATTCACTAGATCTTTCAATTTTAGCTAGTTCAACTAGATTCCTATTATCCCATAGAGGAGCTAGTTCTGATATCCCCTGGTATCCTAAAATGGCCTTCGTTATATGCCAGAGTTTAACAATTTGGTTTATCATTGGGCAACGTATTGCAAACAAATTTGCCTCTAGGGCTTCAGTGAGTGTACTATGGGGACACTCTATCATCATCAGTCCACCTCTGGGATTGCCCCCATTTAACATTCCTCCTCCTGCTAGGTGCTGTAGCTGGGACGCCAAGTAATAAAGTCTAGGGTGTGGAACCGCCACCCCCCCCCCCTTCCTCCAACGGTAATTTTAACGTCTGCAAGCTAATCCTGGACTGGCCTCTTCTCCAGATTAAATCTCTAAACAGAGATTCCATTCTCTTAAACCACTTCAGACCTATCCATAATGGGGCATTATGGAGAAGGTATAAGATTTGGGGCAGCCATATCATCTTGACGAGGTTACAACATCCTGCCACCGATAGGGGGAAGCGGCTCCAAATGTCTACCTTCTGTTTCAAGTTTTGTAAAAGAGGGGCTAAATCATCACTAAGATACAAATTTACATCCCTCGCTATCCAGACCCCCAGATACTTCAATTTTTCTACCACCTTTAAGTTGAAAATATCGTATGGTATATCTCTAGCTCGGGTATCTAACGGAAGTAATGCCAATTTATCCCAGTTGATGACCAATCCCGACGTTTGACCAAATTCTCCAACCAGTCTTATCACAGCTTTTAACGAGGTTTGAACATCTCCTAGAAAAAACAAGACATCGTCGGTAAACAATGCTATCTTATCCTCTTCTACTCCACTCCTAAATCCTTGTATGTCCAAGTTAGCTCTAATTGCTATTGCCAACAGCTCTATTGCAAGAACAAAGAGTAAAGGAGACAGGAGACAGCCCTGTCTCGTTCCTCGTTCCAATTGGAACACTTCAGAATACTCATTATCAGAAAGGCTTTTAAAGAGTTCCAGATCACCCCCGCCGACACAGTATTAGTGTTAATTCTTATAAACTCTCTTAATTCAATCTTTAGTGCTGTCTATGATCTCCAGCCATGAGGGATCGGTCTTCCATTCTCTTGGATAAAACTTTTTTCCCCAATAATAAAGGTCAGCGTTAAGGGGATCAGATAACCCCCTGGGACCATATTCTATATTACCTATCAAATTCGAGGCCTCGCTATTAACCAACACCATGTCAAGTCTAGACAAGGTAAGATAGGAGGCTGAAAAAACAAGAGTACAATCTTGCTGGCGGATGTCGGTCACGCCACAAGTCGCATAACCCCACTTCATGTAAAAAAAGAGCCAATCTACTCTCCTCCCCAACCACTGGGCTCTTTACTGATGGAAATCTATCAAGGGACCTATCCAACACCTCATTAAACTCCCCTATTGCCATCACTGGGATTCCGGGTTTATCTATTAAAAATGTTGTTAATTCATATAGGATCTCCAGTTTAAATGGGGGTGGAACATATATATTTGCCATCACATATGGTTTATTTTCAATTGAACAGTATAAGAAAATATACCGACCCTTAGAATCAATACAACTCTTATAACAAGAGAACAAGACTTCTCTATTGATCAAAATGCTCACCCCTCTTGAATAATATGAAAATACTGAATGGAATTGGGTCTGAAATTTCCAGCTACGGTGCAGTGGAACCATTTCACCGATTAGGTGTGTCTCCTGGAGACTCACCGGTTAGGTGTGTCTCCTGGAGACACAACAATCCGGGTCCTTTTCCCTCCAACGATGACAGCACGACGGCTCTCTTAACCGCATCTCCCAGACCTCTAACATTCCATGATATTACACTAATTTCCTTTACCTGCATCCAGTCCAATATAAGTATAATCGGGCATAATACAGAAAAAAAAAAAAAACTACACATAAGAATATTCACAAATATACCAATTTCTCCTCCTTGTCTTAAATACTTAACCCCATATAAGTGATTCCCCCTCATATCTCCTTGCAAAAGGTGAAAATTTACTCTCATGCATATTAGTTCCTGTTCATTATCTTCCCCCCACCCACCCTACCCTTCTCATCCCCTAGACCTACAGCATCCCACCCACCCCTCCTGCCCCTCAGGGCTTCCTCATAGGAGTGCACCTGTGACCTTCTCAAATCCTTCCCGCAACTTCCTTACACATATAATTTTTTATATATTTAACATAAATTTAACCAAAATAGAGGGCTTAACTGCCCTCTTACACCCATGGCAACAAACATTTCTCACCCATTGCTATTCAACCCCCCTACTCCTATTGTATGTGAGATAATAGTGTAAATCTATAAAATATTTTTTTATTCATTACCCCTACCCTTCATATATACCCCACAAAATATAACCGATCACGTATTTATCACAACAAATGTCCAGATTATGTAGGTTTACAGATCCTTCTTATTTTCTTCTAACCATTGTCCTGCCTCCATCGATGTATTGAAGAAAAAATGTCCTGCCACCTTCTGAAACCCTTAAATGAGCCAGATACAAAAGGGCATAATTTACCTTATATTTTCTCATACTACGCTTGACTGGAATAAATTCAGCCCTACGTTTCTGGAGATCCGGGGAAAAATCAGGATAAAAGGGAAACCCTAGCCTCCTCAAATCTAATATCACCCACCTCCCTGGCCCTTCGAAGCAAAGTCACTTTATCATTGTAGTTGAGAATTCTCATTACCATCGGCCTGGGACGCTCCCCTACATGGTGGGTTTTTGAGGGAGTTCGATGTGCTTGTTCTATCGCAAATAAGGGTCTAAAAGAGGTACCCCCAAAGATCTCCCAGGACCATCCTTCCAAAAAAGTTAAGTCGGGGCCCTCACTGCGTTCGGGGAGGCCTATCACCCTAATATTATTTCTACGATTCCTATTTTCCATCTCATCCAGCTTAGCGACTTGAGTATTTATTGTGTCTTTTTACAGCTCGATTTCCCGCTTCACTGGACTCAACTCATCCTCCACTAGGCTTACTCATTCTTCAAGCTCGGAAGTTCTTAACACGGTTTTACTCAGATCTTGTTTCATAGAAAATAACTCCTCCTTAATACATCTTAACTGGCCATCAAAGCTGAAAATTGAGTCTTTGCATTCCTTAAGCGCATTTAATATCTCACGTAATGTGGGTTCCCCCTCTAACTCAATGGACGGAGGTATGTAGATAGTGGCTGCTTCTGAGTTTACGCAGGCAGTTAATACTCTACCACCCCCCCCCGAGCCCTTACTACCTACATTTTTAACCACCAAGGGGGTAGAAGGGTTAGAAGAAGTATGCCCTTGGCTCTTTCTGTCCACAGGGAGATTTTTCTGCTCTTTATTTTGTGATACTTGCTGTGAGCCCAGTTTGGAGGGTGAGACCGATGCTGAGTGAGCATATCTTTCCAATTTAGTGGCTGCAGCAGAAGCCATCTGGTTGGTTTTATCTTTTGAAGCACGAGTAACTTGTGACCCCTCATGGGGTAAATGTTCCTCAGGAGGCCTTTTCCTAGACATGGCTATCTTATATATTTAAATGTATCTCTTACTAACGTGAAAAAACAAAACAAAAAAACTGGTCCACAAAAAAGTTATACTTAAATTTGCTTCTTAATTGCCATAAAAAATAAAAATAAATAAAAGGCACCAACAGTCCACTTTTGTTTACTATTTTGCAGCAGTCCAATTTAGCAGGGGTGAGGCAACATAAATGTGAGCATAAGCGTAAGCATACGTCCAATCCAAGCCAATCCAGGCAGCATTAGCACCATTATCCCATGTATCCAAAATAGCACACACAGTACATAATAGGGCCCCCCCTCTAAAAGTTCAAAAAATTAGGAAACCAGCCAAATAAGAAACGGTTACCTCATTCCTGTTTTCCCCATGGGGTGGAGGGGAAGAGATGCTCTTAATTCATCCCAAATACAAAGTATAGTCAAGGACAGGCAGAGAGCTCAACAAGGGGGCCAGGGATCAAATCCTCCACTCAAGCAGTAACGGCAGCAGCAGCAAGGGATCATCTCTTATCCACAGCGGGAAAGCAGCAGCCCGGCATCCACACTCACCCCCCTCCTGGTCGAGTCATCCCTTCAGATCTCGCGAGAATCACAACTCCTCACGCCTCCTTCGCATCCAGCAGCCCAGCGGCTCCCAAACCGATGTCCCGCTGCACACCTGCGGGAGGAGAGACCAGAAAGGAGGCTGGGAACCACCGCACCCAGCAGGTACAGGGGCTCCGCAAACACGCCACTCGCACTTCACACAGCAGAGACCAGGGAACAGTGAAGGGTGAACACAGTGCAGCATTATGGCAGCGTTATGGTAGACGGAGCAGAGTGGGAGAGCAGCATCACATGCTCACTCCCAAACCTCACTCACGTCCGCTCCTGGTCACGCCCCCCTCACCTTATCTAAAAAAAAAAAAAAAAAAAAAAAAAAAAAGACACGCCATAGGGTTTTTTTTTCTGCACCCTCTGCATTCCTGCACCCTCTGCATCCCTTCCTTACACACTATCCCCCGTCTGTATGCACGCCCATAATGTCAGGATCTCACTTTACAATAGTGATATCACATAATTTATCATTTTAGACTATTATTAAATACTTTGTTAATTGATGTAGATACATATATATTCTCATTTCAGCTGTTACGACATATATGGCCATGGGGAGCTCTAGGACACAACACATTCACCCCCCTTTTTTTCTTGTCACCATGTCTGCCCTCCACCTGCTCCCTATGTGGTTGCTGCAAACCATGCCTCTTCAGCTCCCGGTGGAGGCACTTACCACTTTTACCTCTGGAGATCAGTCCACTGGATCAACAGACCATAATGTGAGTATGGAGCGCCTCTTGGAGGCCACATGCTTTTTCTCGAATAAAATCATCATTGTATGCCACATTTCACCAATACTTATTGTCTTTCTAGATACCCCACATATACATCTACTCCTGAGGAAGCGAGCAGAGCACACGGAACGCGTCAAGTATATAAGCTGTATATGTATACTATGCACTTTTAGCATTATAACAAACATGTTTATGGTCAAGTTATGGTTCATGATGGTTCTTATACATATTTATTCATAACTATGTCTGTGAAAATCAAATAAAATCTTTATTAATTTATCATACTTATTTGTCTTGACCTATATGAACAACTCATTTAAAGTCCCATGGGCTAACTCGTTTTGTAATATATGTATTATAGGGATGTAGTTAGTATTTAGACCACCCTCTTCTTATGTTGTATCAATTACATTTTTGATCACTAATTCAATGAAAATAAAATGACCATTACAAAAAAAAAAAAAAGAGTTAATGGCAGCCAGACATGTTTGAAAGGAATTAAACATTATTGATACATATTGTACATGCATTAAATATTTTCAAGCAAAGCAATAATTCCTGTCTCAATCATCTCACTACCTTGGACATCCTGCCTTCTTCATTGCAGCTTTCATTCCTCAGTTATCACCCCTTGGCATCAAGCGCTCATCCACCCTTCACTATAACCAATAAAAATTCCTTTCTGGAGCTGTCACTACATGAAACAAGGACTATCTGGACAAGTAGAGACTGGGGCAAGCAACGCATGCATGAGCAAAAATCACGTGGGTTTTGAATCACTGCTGTGAACTGCAAGTTGGTTATGTTTGCCCCCCATTCCAAAAGTTCATATTGCTTATTTGACCCTAAGCATGTCTGGTTTGACTGTCATTTTCTATAACAGTTGCCCTTTAACCTTCCTGGCGGTATGATTATTTCAGATTTTTGGTGCTGAAAGAGGTACAAATATTTTGCATGGGAATTTGGCGCTTTATATTGTAGGCCTGTAATTCTTAGGAATAACTCACTTAAATCTGCCCAAACCAGAGTCTAGTAGACATCCTGGGTATGATAAAGTTTGAAAAATGAAATCATAAATTATATTATAATAAATAACTATAAATAATTCTACCAATATAATAATAATAAAAATGATTCAATAATGTAATCAAATCAAAAACAAACACTGGCATTTGCTCAGTTGCAGAATTGTCACTGTCATTACTTTTCAGTGTTTGATGACAGATCTCCCCACAAATCACTATCGCTCAATTCTGCAAGTTATTTTCATTTATTATCGCTGATTCCTAACTGGTCTAAAACCACTTTTGATGCAAAGGGACAGTTTTGGTTGCTACGGGCAATCTCCAGTTTCTAGGCAGAAAGAAAAGTTTTTATTAAATGAAACTGCTTGCAGGGCACTCGAAAAACCACAAGGGACAAAAGGGAGGTGAAATAATTACATACAGTACAGATTACAGTGTACTGTATGTATTATGTGTTTCACTTTTTGAATTTGGCACCGTTCTCCATCCCCGTGCGTCACAATGCAGACGAGACATCGCAGGATCCAGGGAACAAGGTAAGTAAGCTCTTCTTGGATCCTGGGCTCGGGGTTACCGCTTTTGATTCTGAAATTCCACCCCGAGTCAGACTCGGGAATACCGGCAGGGAGCTTAACTAAATTATAGATCCGTGCTATAGCCAAATAACGGCTACAGCGCGGATCTGCTTTGCCGGGAGAACATCTATTGACGTCCTCCTCTTTCAAAGCTGGCCTGAAGGGGGCACGCGGAGCACGCTGTGATCACAGATCCGAGTAAGGCCCCTTACCTTGCAATCAGCTGTCAGCCAATGACAGCTGATCACGTGATGTAAACAGAGGATCAGTAAATGTTTTTTTGTTTTTTTCTCACGCTGAAAAAAGATGATTGTTGCCTTGTGTTTGAAGGGACATCAGTCCCGAAGAAGAGCCTCTGTGCCCACCAGTACTGCCTGCCAGTGCCAGAAATCAATGTCACAAATCAGTGTCCACAGTATATCAGTGCCACCTATCAATGCCCACCAGTGGTGCCAATTAGTGTCACCTACCAGTGCCCATCACTGCCACCCATCAGTGTCCAGTGCCAGCTATCATTGCCACCTATTAGTGCCTTCCGTGGCACCTATCAATGCCCTTCAGTGCCCATTGGTGCAGCCTTATCAGTGCCCATCGGTGCAGCCTTATCAGTGACCAGTGAAACCTCATCAGCATACATCAATGAAGGAGAAAAATGACCTGTTATTAACAAAATATAAAACAGTTTTGTATTACTTTTAAATCAGTCTTTTTTTTTTTTAACAAAAAATGGAAAACCCAGAGGTGATCAAATACCACCAAAAGAAAGCTCCGTTTGTGGGGAAAGAAATTTATTCGGGTACAGTGTTGTATGACCGCACAATTGTCATTCAAAAAGTGACAGCTCTATAAGCTGAAAATTGGTCTGGGCAGGAGGGGGGTTTAGGTGCCCAGTAAGCAAGTGGTTAAGCAAAGCTGTACATAAAAGATAAGCAGTTAGCACATACCCTGAGAAGAGATCCAGTGGACAGTATTTGCTAATCCTCTTCCATTTTCCTTTTGAAACCTAAAATATGCAGAAAGTAATTTTCAAATGTCACTTCATATTTTTAGTAAGGCATAGGATAATTAGAGCAAGCTTAAAATGTGTCAAAAGTAAAGGGTGAAAATCACATTAAAGCAGTTAGAAAACAAAAAAAAACAAACAAACAGTGTTATAGACACTTTCTTATACAGTTATAACTATGCAGATGCCATAACTGATGTTGCTTAGTTTCAGAAATGATATGTTTTAACATTTTTACAACGGTAAAAAGTTTTGACAGTATTGGTTGTATTAATGCCAAAGGGTCCCAACAATGTGTCAAAATTGTCCGATGTGTCCGCCATAATGTCACAGTCACAATAAAAATCGCTGATCACCGCCATTACAAGTTAAAAAAAAAAAAATCATAAAACTGCCATAAGTCTATCCCATATATTGTAGAAGCTATAACATTTGCGCAAACTAAATCAATAAACGCTTATTGCTTTTTTTTATTTTACGAAAAACATGTAGAAGAATATGTATCAGCCTAAACTGAGGAAAAAACGATTTTTGTATATTTTTTGGGGATATTTATTTTAGCAAAAAGTAAAAAAAAAAAAAAAAAAGTGTTTATTTCCAAAATTGTTGCTCTTTTTTTGTTTATAGCGCAAAATATCAAAACCGCGGGCATGGCTTGGCGCGCAGGAGAGATGGACGCCTGAGGACAGAGCTCCGGTGTGGTTTGCCAGCTCTCTCAGCTTAGCGATCGTTCCGCTGCACGATGGGCAGAGCATCAAGAGGGGCTTCACATCACAGTCACCCCCACACACCGGGACCCTCAAAACAGAAGCAAATCCCGGAGATTTTCTTGTCACAGGGACAGGGAAGGAGAGGCCCCGCGGAGGACAAGATGGCGCACCCGCATGTGAGGGAGGAGGAGGAGGAATTTGATAATGAATCCCTGGCAAATTCTGAGGACTTGGTAAGAGACACTTCTCCCTCTGACCAGCCGCTTACACATGCTGCCATGATGGACATAGCTGCTGATATTAAGACATCACTTTCTACAGCAATCACTGACCTGAAGGCTGACATCCTCATGCTCACTATACAAATGGCGGCAGGTGAGAGGGCTGGTAAACAGAGACAAAGCAATCCAGAGATTAGAAGAAGTCTCACATACTCATTCACAGCACCTGATTAATGTGAATAGACATTTAGAGGATTTGGACAATATGGGCAGGAGATGCAATATTAGGGTCAGAGGAATTCCTGAAGCAGTGACTACTGAACAGATCAAACCTGTCCTTTGCTCAGTTTTTAACAAACTGCTTGACAGACCACAGGAATCCCCCATAGACTTTGATAGAGCTCATAGAGCTCTGAGACCAAGAGCCCCTGACCCAGCCCCACCACATATCATTTGCTGCCTTTCTAGTTACACCCTGAAAGAAGAAATATTACTGAAAGCAAGACAGAATGATCAGATCATGTTTAATGACACTGCCATTCAACTGTTTCAAGATCTATCACCTATAACCCTAAGGAACAGAAGAGCGATCAAGCCTCTATTAGATGCCCTCAGAGAAAAGGGGATACCATACAAATGGAGGTTTCCCTTTGCAGTTCAGGTGTCATATAACGGAAAACAACACCTCTTACGCACTCCTGAGGATCTGCCCGCTTTTTGCAATAATGTCCAGATTGATCTGATTGACCTACCAGAGTGGTATCAGGAATTCCGCCTCCCAACCCCCATTGCCCAATCCTTCATCGCCCCCTCACATATCTCCGTGTAAGTCACGCTTCATCAAAGGAGTAGGAGGTAAAAAACAAAAACTGTACCAAAATTACCACCCAGCCACTCCTCTTCAAAAATCCAGCAAACTGAGGGACATTTGTTAATTCAACTGAACAACGCTTTAGCATAATAACACTGATTTCAACAACTTGCATTGGCTGTCAGGAAAATAAGCTCTTCATCTACAGCATGACTTGGGCATGGGCAGCTGATTTGATTTCAGATATCACAATATGCTCCATTATAAACCCTCACAAACCACTTTCATAGCATACCCGAGGTCTTTTTTTTTTTGTGTTTAACAACTTCCATATGCTGATAGGCAATTATCCACTTCAGCTACAGCAAGACGCATTACTTGTATTTTTATATTCAACCTCTGCCAAACCCCTTTTCTTCTTGCTACTAAATGGAGCCCACGGTCAGCCAAAGCTGTCCTCATTCACGCAATCTGCCTCTGTGCAGGTCTCTTTGGTCCATTTACTTGGCATACCAGATATACCTTGTTCCTATATCAGCTAATGCTCTCCTCTTTCCTTTTGGATCCATTGTCTTACCGGCTCGTGGGCTTTCTCAGGCCTTTTTTATTTATTTTTCTCAGCGCAAATAGGATTCACTCTTGCTTACTTTGCAGAAGACGTGATGACAGACCAGGACGAATAGACTTACCTCGCTGGGCTGATAGTCAAACGGAATGGAACCTATAGCTGGACACTAGGGTAACTTAATTCTGAGAATCAGTAACATTCAATCGCCAACTTTGACGATTTGACCAACTGTTCTCACATAGTATATTGCATTAAGATAATCTAACAGAAATTTATACTGATTGGACTGAAAGGTTTGTTTATGCCTATCACAAGAGCTGGGACTGGCTTATTTACGATGCAAACCACATCCTATCCCAAGGCCAGATATTTAATAAGAGAGGACTAATTCTAATTCTCTTCACTAACAATTTGAGTTCCTAGAAGTTGTTTAAAAGTTATTATTAATGATAAGTGCTTGACTCTGGGATACCACTGGGATGCCGGAGAGCTAACCAAGGGGGGTTAAACTGATCTTATCCTTAAGACCACAGTCATGATTACACGCCCATTCTCAAATAATCTGTCCCACTGGACCTAAATTATTCACATAGGAGTTATCAAGGTCTTTTTTCATATCACACGGTTCATTTATAGACCGGATAATGAGGCGGGCTGTCCTATGATCTCAACGGCTCCCCATCAAGTATTCGTAGACAGCAATATGTGCTACATGATTTCAATAGCCCCCTGGCCTTTACCTCTCAGTAAGTTTTTATCAGGCATTTCCTGATGTAGTTATAGAACACTACTGTGCTGGGAGGAACTGACCTTATGCCAAGGGCAAACAAGGACCCGGTCCTAGATTTTTCAACACCTATTAGCTGTTCTTTAATATGACCAATCCTGCAGCCACAAAGGCTTTCTCTTTTTTTGTTTACTTATCTTGTTGTTTTTCTGTTATTTACTGAAGTTGTTATCCATTTTGCATATTAACGCTATTGTCAATACCACATACCCCGACCTCAAAGACGGGGAAAGTGAGTCACCTGTCCCAAGGTATACTGGTAGATTTAAAGCTAAACCACAATGCTGGATTAGAAACGCACATCGATCGCTTGATAATTTATCATTGATGTATTTTCAGAGAGCTGTCACCCACCCCACACCACTGATTCTGTCTGAACCATTGAGGTTTTTGATAGACCTTTATTGTTTAACCGAATATATTATCTAATCTGTGTTAGCCTTCCCATTAACCCCCCCCCCAGATAATACACCGCAAACAGAAGAAACCGTAGTAGCATTTTCTATCTACCCATTCTGTAACGTGGGAAAGACGATCCCACGTGACAGGATATAAATATATACCCTGCTTCCCCCTTTTGCTCTTGTTTTGTTTCCTCTTCTGCCCCCCTTCTCCCTCCTTTTTTTTTTTATCTCTTCTCCCCTCTGCTCTTCCCACCCATTCCCCTTAATTTTCTATATTTTTTATCTCTCTTCTATAATTCTTTATTCACTTAAGAACCCCTCTAGACTTTTACAGTATGGCATATATGGGTCTAGGTCACGCACCTACAATCATATCCCATAATGTAAATGACTTAAATACGCCTGAAAAAAGAAAAACTCCTTAATGAACTTAAAAAAAAGTAGACCACAAATTGTTTTCATACAAGAAACTCACTTTAAAAGGAAACCAGATACCCAGATTAACAAATAATTTCTTTACAGAAGCCTTTCACGCCACAAACCCACATGCAAAAACAAAAGGAGTCGCAATTCTTCTTAGTAAGGAATCGCTCTTTGTTACACATCACCAATGATCAGATCCGGATGGCAGATACATTTTTTTTAAAGGGTCCATGAATGGCAAACCAGTTACACTGGCTAATGTCTATTTCCCAAACAGGGCACACATTTCCTTCTGCCAATTGATAATCGACGAACTAAAGAGCTTTGCAGAAGGATGCATCATATTGGGAGGAGATTTCAATATCCCCTTGGAACCCAAACAAGAGACATCCTCAGGCAAATCCTGTATAGCATATAATATCCTTAAAAAAATAAAGACTCTTCTCAAATCCTTGACCCTTCTAGACACTTGGCTCACATTAAACCCCACAGACAGGGACTTCACCTTTTATTCTAATGCCCACAAACGCTACTCCCGAATAGATCTTCTTTTTATTACCCAAAGGGATCTACATGATCTCATGAAAGCAGAGATAGGCTCTATCACCTTATCTGATCATGCACCCACCTCCATTAAACTACATGTTAAAAATAGCCAGAAACTGACCTTTTGTTGGAGACTAAATGCCTCCCTCCTCACAGACCCTAATATACTTGCTCAGATTCACGAAACGCTCACAAGTTACTTCTCCCTGAATGACACGCCAGATGTATCTCCCCTGACAATCTGGGAGGCACATAAAAGTGTGGTCAGAGGAGAACTGATTAAATGGGGCGCCAGAAAGAAAAGAGAAAAAGAAAAATATATCACCGAATTATTACAAAAAATCACAAAATTAGAACTGATTCACAAACAATCTTTAGCCCAAATAAACCTACCTGAACTTACGAAAGCGAGAAAAGACCTGGAGGAAATGTTAGACAACAAAACAAGGAGTTTTCTATTCTTCAAAAAAGCCATCTATTATGATCAAGGAGATAAAAGTGGCAGGATTCTAGCCAGGGCTTTAAAAGAATCCACCCTATCCAACAACATTCATGGGATACGATCCAAAGATGGTACAATGACACATGATTCCTCCAAAATTGCAGCTATATTCCATTCTTTCTATTCATCACTGTACAATATACATTCTCAAAATAATCCCCTGGCAGAATCAGGAATCAGGACCCAGGCCTTCTCTAACTATCTCTCCAATTGCAATATGCCAACGTTACCAAAAGATGCGGCTGATATCCTGGATCGCCCTATTTCTTCATCCGAAGTCACAAAAGCCATAAAAGACCTAGCCACTGGTAAAAGCCCAGGACCTGACGGGCTTACATCTCAATATTATAGATCCTTCCCTGATATCCTCACAGAACCTCTAACCGAGGCACTAAATGCTATCAGATTAGGTCACCAAGCCTCCCCTAAATTTCTAATGGCCCATATAATCGTTCTCCCTAAACCCAATAAAGATGACACCAACTGTACAAATTACAGACCCATCTCGCTCCTCAACTTAGATCTAAAAATCCTAGCGAAGATCATAGCAAACAGAATTAGACCCCTGTTAGAGAAACTCATAGGCCCAGAGCAAGTGGGTTTTATGCCAAATCGGGAAGCGAAAGATAATACCACCAAGACACTAAACCTAATTCACAGAGCTGTGAGGGACAAAGTCGAGTCGAGTAGAGAAGGCCTTCAACCGCGTCGATAGGGATTACATGTTCCGAGTATGTGAACACGTGGGCTTTGGTTCTGGTCTGATGAAATGGGTCAGAGCAATTTATGCCAACCCAAGCACTAAAATTAAAGTGAATGGGATCCTTTCCAAACCGGTAAAAATTAATAACGGAACAAGACAAGGCTGCCCCTTGTCACCCCTTCTCTTTATTTTATCCATTGAACCTCTGATTAGAACCATCAATCTCCAAACGGACATACATGGTTTTGTGTTAGACAGAAGGGAATTCAAGGTAGTGGCATATGCCGATGATTTACTTTTCTATATAACCCAACCCCACATCTCAATTCCAAACCTTTTGAAGGCCTTCCAAGAATTCTGCACATTATCAAATTTCAAAATTAATCACAAGAAATGTGAAACATTAGGTCTTAACCTCTCGCAGGATACTGAGCGTCGGACTAGAGCCAACTGCCCATTCAAATGGGAATCCATATCTTTACAATATTTGGGTGTCCACATTACTCCAAATTTTGACTCCTTATTTGCTTGCAATTTTCAACCCCTGCTTAAGAAAATAGAAGCAGATCTCAAAAGATGGAATAGTGGGAAGTTCTCATGGTTTGGCAGGGCGGCCATACTAAAAAATGGCTGTATTGCCAAGATTGCTATATTTGTTTCATACGCTTCCTATAGACATTCCGGACTCCTTTTTCAGGCAACTAACAAGATTGCAGAGTAACTTTCTCTGGGCAAACAAGAGACCCACGTGTACGACTCAACTTTTTGCAGAAACCCAAACCGAAAGGGGGTATAGGTCTGCCTGATTTCAGGAAGTACTATTATGCATCACATCTCTCCAGAATCATAGATTGGCACTGCCATGAGTACTGTAAAGATTGGGTATGTCTGGAGAAGGCAAGTTCAGATTTGTCTATTCCGTTTTTACCATGGTCCAACTATTCCACAACCCCACTTAACATCAAGGGTCACCCCATGGTCAATACCACATTAAAAATTTTCCACAAAATTGCTACAAAACACGGAATCTCATCAACCCCAAGCCCTCTTACCTCACTAGCTAATAACCCTGATTTTCCTCCAGGTCTGAATAACAAAAAAAATATTTAGAAATTACCCTAAGGAACCAATGGTGGTCTCTCACTGCCTCTCTAATAACCACATGAAACAGTTTGTTTACTTAAGACATGAGTTTGGATCGTATCCCTTGACCCTTTGGGCCTATACCCAAATCCAAGATTTCATCCTAAACAATAAAAGCAAAGAGGCCTTTTTTAGACCTCTTACCAATTTTGAAAAAATCTGCGCCAAGAAGGAACCGATTAAAAAAACGACCTCCCTATTGTACAGCTGGCTCATCCAGCCGAAGTCGAATTCCCCTGACAGATATAAAGCTTTATGGGAAAGGGATCTCCAAATGCAGTTCTCGGACTCTCAATGGGAAAAAGCAAATGTCTTCACACACAAATGCTCTTTGAGTTCTCGTTTGCAAGAAACTTCTTATAAAATACGATCACAGTGGTATATTACACCAATAAAAAAAAAAACATTGGTATCCCGGAAGGTCCGACATATGCTGGAGATGCAGAGAAGAAACAGGTTAATTTATTCATTTATGGTGGAGCTGCCCAAACATTCAGCCTTTTTGGACCCAGGTGAAACATTGGATAAAACACATTACAGGTTATACAATGGATATAAATGCTGCTTGGTGTCTTCTCCACATAACACACCTCTCATACAAATCCTATAAGAAGTCTCTGATTAGGCACCTGCTCAATGCAGCAAAGAGTCTGATTCCTCTACATTGGAACTCCCAAAACATCCCCTCGATTAAAGACTGGTTTTCAAAAATTAGCTTAATTCACAACATGGAAGAAATTATTGCTACCGAAAACACTGAACAATTCCATTTAATGTGGAAACCTTGGCGTACTTTTATTACCTCAGACACCTTTAGAACTCTATCTAAATAATTAATTCTGGGACACATAGAAGGCATGATACATTCAGGATGGATAAATCCCCCTGACTCACTAAACTTTAACTTAAATAATTGTGTAGATCTACAAATTAGGATATCTGGTAGTCCTTGACATGGTCTCTCTCCTTTTTCCCCTTTCATTACTTAACAATACCAAATATCATTTGCATATATTGACTTGTTCAAACTGTAGACTTCATATATATTAATATATATGTACAATGCAACTATTTGGAACTATGTCTTACCATTTGAAAGCTCATAAGATGTATACATTACCTTGTTCTTACCATTCTTTGTTATTGTTTATCATCTTCAATAAACTTTATTGCCAAAAAAAACAAAAAAACGCAGAGGTGATCAAATACCACCAAAAGAAAGCTCTATTTGTGGAGAAAAAAGGACATTGATTTTGTTTGGGAGCCACGCCGCACGACCATGCAATTGTCAGTTAAATCGACGCAGTGCCGAATTGCAAAAAGTGGTCTGGTCAGGGGCTTAAGTGGTTAAAGAGGTCTACATGAAAAACAGAGAAGTCAAAGATCACAGGGCACAGTGTCGCCTCCTCACACCTGATTTCAACCTCTAATAGCTGTGCTACCGTGTGACAATTGCATGCATTGCATGGCAAACATGGGTTTAAATCAGGTAGTTATAAGGCAACATATCACCTCCTCACTAACTGTGAAACACACTTTGATCCCTTTTTGGAGGAGAAAGAGTGCCTGCTGCACTTGTAAATGACCCCTTATCTGCATTCAGCAATAGCACCCTTAGGGCTCATTCACAGTGGTTGAATCACAGTTTTACTGCCCCCAATCCTTACATCCTTTAGCTGCTGAGGTAGCAGCCAAAGGTGTACACATGCTGCAGCAGGAATTAAACTGGCGGTCATTTGACAGCCGGCGGTCGGCAACCAGTTAAGGAGTGGTGGGCTACCTCTGACTCACCTACCCTCCATCTATCCATTAAAATGCATGTGCTTCCACTGTGGAGACTAACATTAAGAGTTAGGACTGCAGAAATATTGGGATGCCTTGGAGCGTCTCTGCAGCTTTATGCATGCGTTTCCAAATGTGTGCCAACTAAATCCTTGTTTTCAACGCAGACTGGCTGGCAAGCTGATCTGGGGATTCTCTCTGATTTTGTTTATGTTGCCCTTCCACATGCTCCTTGCTGTGAAGGTCAGTTATATGTGGGGGCAGTGGCCATTTGTTTGTTACCATAACTTTTTATTACTTTTCTGGGGACAACCCACAATTTGAGATTTTTGTTTACTTTCACTTTCAATGATAATTGTAAACAAGAGAAATGGAGAGAATGAACCTCCTTAACCGGGGCACAGACAGCAATACAGACTGACAGGTGTTCTAATCCATCTCCCCTCTATTCAAAGCTAAAAAAAAAAAAAAAATGGCCTTCTTTACTTGTTTTAGTAGTAGTTATACTAACACATTCATGCTCTTAATTATGATGTACATCACCAGCAAATCTATCTTAGCCATGTTACCTAGATGTAATCACCATATTTATCAGAGTATAACACTTAAAATCAGGGGGAAATTGTGGGTGTGTGTTATACGCCGATCCCCGCTGTCTTTGGCAAGGGTACTGTGTACTCGGCTAGGCTCGCTGTCACACCCAGTCCCACCTCCTAGCCTTTACATCCCGCCATTGGACTGGTGTTGTGTCAATCATAGGAGACGGGCCAAGGGGCGGGATGGAGATGTGACTGTGAGCGGAGCCAAGTACACAAGTACACAGTACACTTGGCTCGGCCTATGTCTGTGGTGTTCCTCTTACCCTCAGAGACAGCAGGAACGAGCCGAGAGGAGCTGAATATCTTAGCGGCGGGGCTAAAGTTAAAAACCAAACATGCTGCAATTTTGGGCAAGGCTGCAGGTGGACACTGGGGAAGGCTGCAGATGGACACGGGGGAAGGCTGCATTGATTGGCATTTAAAATGCAAGGTTTTTTTTTTCCTTAACCACTTTCAGACCGGACCATTTTGCTGGTAAATGACCAGAGGTCTTTTTACAATTTGGCACTGCGCTGCTTTAACTGGTAATTGCGCGGTCATGCAATGTTGTACCCAAACAAAATTTGCGTCCTTTTCTTCCCACAAATAGAGCTTTCTTTTGATGGTATTTGATTGCCTCTGCGATTTTTATTTTTTGCGATATAAACGTAAAAAGACCGCAAATTTTGAAAAAAAATGATATTTTCTACTTTTTGTTATTAGAAAAATCCAATAAACTCAATTTTAGTCATACATTTAGGCCAAAATGTATTCAGCCACATGTCTTTGGTAAAAAAAAAGTCAATAACTGTATATTTATTGGTTTGCGCAAAAGTTGTCACATCTACAAACTAAGGTACGTTTTCTGGAATTTACGCAGCTTTTAGTTTACGACTGCCTACCTCATTTCTTGAGGTGCTAAAATGGCAGGGCAGTACAAACCCCCCCCCCCAAATGACCCCATTTTGGAAAGTAGACCCCCTAAGGAAATTGATAAGTGGCATGTTGAGCCCATTGAATATTTTATTTTTTTGCCTCAAGCGATTGAATAATGACAAAAAAAAAAATATTTTTTTTTTTTACACAAAGTTGTCACTAATTGATATATTGCTCACACATGCTATGGGCATATGTGAAATGACACCCCAAAATAAATTCTGCTGCTTCTCCTGAGTACGGGGATACCACATATGTGGGACTTTTTGGGAGCCTAGCCGCGTACGGGGCCCCGAAAGCCAAGAACCGCCTTCAGGTTTTCTAAGGGCGTAAATATTTGACTTCACTCCTCACTACCTATTACAGTTTTGAAGGCCATAAAATGCCAAGATGGCACAAAACCCCCACAAATGACCCCATTTTAGAAAGAAGACACCCCAATTTGCTGAGAGGCATGTTGAGTCCATGGAATATTTTATATTTTGCCACAAGTTGCGGGAACATTACAAACTTTTTTTTTTTTTTTTTTTTTTCACAAAGTTGTCACTAAATGATATATTGCTCACGCATGCCATGGGCATATGTGAAATGACACCCCAAAATAAATTCTGCTGCTTCTCCTGAGTACGGGGATACCACATATGTGGGACTTTTTGGGAGCCTAGCCGCGTACGGGGCCCCGAAAACCAAGCACCGCCTTCAGGCTTTCTAAGGGCGTTACAGTTTTGAAGGCCATAAAATGCCAAGATGGCACAAACGCCCCCCAAATGACCCCATTTTGGAAAGTAGACACCCCTAAATTTAGGGGTACACTAGTGAGACTAGGTAATAAATGGCGGGTGCCCTGAAACTATAAAAAAATAACTAACCAACCAGCGTCACCTGTAACCGTTATATGGTGATCACTGGTGAAAGGGTTAACTAGGGGGCAATCAGGGGGCTTTATGCGGTAGTATATGGGGGTCCCTGGCGCTATAAAAAGCTGCGGCGAATCTAAATACCTACCTGCCTAACTAGCGTCACCTGTGACACTAATACAGCGATCAGAAAAACGATCGCTTATTAGGCTGGGTTCACACTGGAGCGATGCAGGAACGCCACAAATCCGCGGCGGGTTCCCGCATCACATGCCTCCCGGCGGCAGTTCACACTGCCCTATGCGAACTGCTGGGAGTGTCAGTGAAATGGTAATGACACCCCCAGATCAGTTCGCATATCGCAGTGCGATCTGCAAACTCAGATCGCATGGTGTGAACACCCATGCGTTCCGATTCTGCTGCGGACCAAAAAAAGGGTCCCGTGCGAGTTTGCGGCGGGTGCGACATGAATTCAGCCATACTATCTGTATGGCTGAACTCGAATCGCACAGAGATCGGATGTGATTTGCACTGCAGTGCGGTGCGAATCACATCCGTTCTCAAACCGCTGCAATGTGAACAGAGCCTTAGTGACACTGGCGACGGGGGGTGATCACGGGGTTAAACCTTTATTGGGGGGGTTAGGGGGTACCTTAGAACTAAAGGGGGCTAACCCTAACTGCCCTAACAGTTATTACAGTCACAAATGACACCCGCCGGGTGATCAGGGGGTTAAACCTTTATTAGGTAATAAATGGCGGGTGCCCTGAAACTATAAAAAAATAACTAACCAACCAGTGTCACCTGTAACAGTTATATGGCGATCACTGGTGAAAGGGTTAACTAGGGGGCAATCAGGGGGCTTTATGCGGTAGTATATGGGGGTCCCTGGCGCTATAAAAAGTTGCGGCGAACCTAAATACCTACCTGCCTAACTAGCGTCACCTGTGACACTAATACAGCGATCAGAAAAATGATCGCTTATTAGGCTGGGTTCACACTGGAGCGATGCGGGAACGCCACGAATCCGCGGCGGGTTCTCGCATCGCATGCCTCCCGGCGGCAGTTCACACTGCCCTATGCGAACTGCTGGGAGTGTCAGTGAAATGTTAATGACACCCCCAGATCAGTTCGCATATCGCAGTGCGATCTGCAAACTCGGATCGCATGGTGTGAACACCCATGCGATCCGATTCTGCTGCGGACCAAAAAAAGGGTCCCGTGCGAATTTGTGGCGGGTGCGGCGCAAATTCAGCCATACTATCTGTATGGCTGAACTCGAATCGCACAGAGATCAGATGTGATTTGCACTGCAGTGCGAATCACATCCGTTCTCATAAACCGCTGCAATGTGAACCCAGCCTTAGTGACACTGGCGACGGGGGGTGATCACGGGGTTAAACCTTTATTGGGGGGGTTAGGGGGGCACATTAGAACTAAAGGGGGCTAACCCTAACTGCCCTAACAGTTATTACAGTCACAAATGACACCAATGCAAAAAAAAATGCACTGTGACTGGGGGGGGGGCAGGGGTAATTGGGGGGGTGATCGGGGGGTAAAGGGGGGGGGTGTGAGTGTGCCTGGCATGTTCTACTGTACGTGTGGTGTGTTGGTGCAACTCACCGATCCTCTCTCCTCGGTGCCGGAACGAAAAATACCGACACGGAGGAGAGATCACATCACTTCCTCTCCTGTGAGGAGAGGAAGTGATGTCACGGAGCATTTTCATTCGTCGGGAGCGATCGCGAGGGGGCGGCCATGAATGAATGGCCGCACCCTCATCCCGGATCGCTCCCGAACGAATGCCGACCGCCGCAAGCACCGGGGGGGGCCCGATCGGGCCCCCCACCCGCGGGAAGGCAGGGACTTATATATACGCCCATATGCCTGCCCGTGCCATTCTGCCAACGTATATCGTCGTGCGGCAGTCGGCAAGTGGTTAAACGTCCCTCCTAAAAGTTTTTTCCTTAAACTTCCCTCCTAAACTTGGGGTGTGTGCTATACGTCGATAAATACGGTAAGTAGAACTCACCGTAAAATCCTTTTCTCTGTAATTCGCTGACTGACACAGCTCCTCTCTTAGCCATTGGTACGTCCCCAAACAGTGCCAAAAGGAGGGGTGGGAAAACAGCATAAAAACTTCATCTACCATGGCAAGTGGGAAATAGTATAACTTTACCCACAAAATGACGGTGTATGGCAAAAACACCACAAAAACCAGGGAACTCCTCAACAGAGAGACTCTACCTTCAAACCGCACCAAAAAATGCGGTAACAAATGCAACAGTGCATTAACTTTAAGGTACTGTGTTTTTAGATCCAAAAAAGGAAAAATTGCATATGCAATTGCAACTATACAGCCGCCTGCAAAACTTTGCAGCCAAAACAGGCATCAGCGGATGCACGGACATCTACCTTGTAGAACTTTGTAAACGCGTGGACAGACGACCAAGACGTCACTTTACAAACTTGAGCGACAGACGCTTGATGTCGGAAGGCCCAAGACGTTCCGATTGGCCTCATGGAGTGGGCCTTGACCGGAAAGGGGGGCACCTGCCCCTTCAAGGCGTAGGCTTGTACTACAATCTGCCTGATCCACCTGGAAATGGTGGCTGACGAGACCGCCATGCCTTTCTTTGGACCAGCCACCGAAACAAACAGTGAGTCTGACTTCCGGAAGGGAGCCGTGGCAGACAAATAAACCTTCAGAGCCTGAACCACGTCCAGGGCATGTGTCGGCTTAGGACACAGAGATGGCAACACAAAGTCTTCATTGATGTGAAACGCCGAGACCACCTTCGGCAGAAAAGAAGGCTGCAGACACAATACAACCTTATCCTTGTGGATAACCAGATAGGGCGACTTGCAGGACAAGGCCGACAGTTCCGAAACCCTCCTGGCTGATGTAATGGCCACTAGAAAGACCACTTTCTGGGAAAGAGTCAACAGAGGGATCTCTCTGATATTTTTAAATGGCGGTTTTTGCAGCACCGTTCACACCAGGTTCAGATCCCACGGGGGTAACGTTGGACGCACCGGGGGAACTACATGTTGGACCCCTTGGACAAAAGTGCTCACTAGAGAGTGAGATGCCAGGGGTCGCTGAAAAAAAGACAGCCAAAGCTGATTTGTCCTTTAATGGTGCTCAAAGCCAATTTCTGGTCTACTCCTTGTTGAAGAAACAGCAGGACCATGGATATAGAAAAGGAGCATGGATGCTATCCTTTCTCCTCACACATGGAGATGCAGGCCTTCCAGGTACGATGATATATCTTCTGAGACTAAGATTTCCTTGTTCTCAGCATAGTTGGGATCACCGAGTCCGAAAGACCCCGGTTCCTCAACACCTAGCTCCCAATAGCCATGTTAAAACTAGTGATGGTAAAGCAGGATGGCGAATCGGACCTTGAGACAGAAGGTCTTCTCGTAATGGCAGTCGCCAGGGAGCATCTGCCACCAGGCACACTAGGTCTGTGTACCAGTGACGCTGGGGCCAATCTGGGGCAATCAGGATTATTGGGATCCCCTCGGCCTCCACTTTGCGAAGCAGACGTGGTAACAGTTTCAGTGGAGGAAAGGCATAGATCAGCTGGTACTGATCCCACGGAGCCATCAGTGTGTCTGACGCGTCTGCCCACGGATCTCGTCCTGGACACAAATCTTGGCACCTTCAAATTGAGATGGGAGGCCGGAAGATCCACGTCTGGTGTGCCCCACCGCAGGCACAGTAGCCTGAACACCTCCGGATGCAATGCCCATTCTCCTGGGTCCAGCATCTGGCGAAGTAGATAGTCCGCCTGCCAGTTCTCCACTCCCGGGATGTAAATGGCCGATAGGGCTGGTACATGTCGCTCTGCCCACTGAAGTATGTGAGCGAACTCCCGTGCGGCGGCCAAGCTTCTTGTTCCTCCTTGGTGATGGACATATGCCACAGCCATGGCGTTGTCTGACTGGATCCTGATCGGACGCCCTCGCAGTCTTATCGACCATGTGGAGAGGCATAGCCTGATCGCTCTCAGTTCAAGCAAATTGATCGGCAACTTGGATTCCTCCGCCGACCAGAGGCCCTGGGTCGACTGAACTCCCATTACTCCACCCCAGCCTAATAGGCTGGTGTCCGTTGTGATCACTGTCCATTTCAGAGGTAGGAACGACTTCCCAGACTGAAGTGCCGGGGACCTCAGCCACCAGAGCAGAGAATCCCTGACTAACTGGCTCACCTGAATCTGCAGATCCAGGGACAGCAGGGATTTGTCCCATTTTGTCAAAATCTCCTTCTGCAGGACTCTGGTGTGGAACTGGGCAAACAGTACTGCCTCGAAGGAGGTCACCATGAGTCCCAGGACTCGCATGCAGAAGCGTAGCGATGACCACTTGCGGTTCATCAGCAGTTTCACCACAGCTCAGAAACTGCAGCTTGTCTGAAGGGAGAAATACCTTCGCTTCCATGGAGTCCAGCAGTAAGCCTAGCTACTCCAAATGCTGAGTCAGCATGATCACTGACTTCTTTATGTTCAACAGCCACCCATATTCCTGCAGGGTCTGCATGTTTCTCACTCCATCCTCCTCTAACTCTGAGGTGGAAGATGCTCTCAGGAGATCGTCTAGGTAACCCACGATCGCGATCCCGCATTGCCGTAGCAACGCCAAAACAGGAGCCAATACCTTGGTAAAGACTCGGGGGGAGGGCTGATGCCAAACCAAAAAGGAGAGCCACAAACTGGTAGTGGGCTTTCCCGACTGCAAATTGCAGAAACTTCTGATGCCGGAGGCATATGGGTATGTGCAGGTACGCATCCTGGATGTCTAAGGACGCAGGAAGTCCCATTGATGGAGTGCAGTGACTACTGAGCGAACTGATTCCATTCTGAACCTCTGTACTTTCACAAAGTAAATGAGGGCTTTTAGATCCAAGATTCCACATCCCCCTTCCTTCTTGGGGACTACAAACAGGTTTGAGTAGAACCCCTAGAACAGGTACTGTCCGGAACAGGTACTATCACCCCATGACTCAGCAGGTCCCTTACCGCCCCCAAAAGGGCCTCCCGGCGATCCGAGAGTAAGGGTATGCTGGAGGGGAAGAATCTGTTTTGCGGCCAAGCGAGGAACTCTATCTTGTAGCCGGAGGAAATCAGATTGCAGACCCATAGGTCAGACAGCCGAGAGGTCCACCGGCTGCAAATTCCCGAGTTGCAGGTGGGGGCAAACCTTCATGCAGTAGCACTTTTGCTCGCAGGCTTGCGGTTCCAGGGACACTTTGGTCCTTTAGAGGTCATCCTGTTGGGCTGGGAACGCTTGGCCGAAGCTCCGTGTGGATGAAAAAGCCGCTTGTGAGTGGAAAATGAGGGTCCTTGCCTACGACGTAGCTCCTTAGCCTTCCTGGCCTGTGGGAGTAGTGTACTCTTACCGCTTGTGGCATTTTTAATAATGTCATCCAAAGAGCCGGTCGCCAAGGATGGTTAGATCCATCAGGGCTTTCTTGGATGCCTGGTCAGCAGACCAGCATTTTAACAAAATCAGGCGCCTCAGCACCACTGCTGACACTGACGCCCTGGATAACAGGGGAAGAGTTTTCAGGGACGCGTCACAAACGTACTTAAGGCCTTGCACTAGTTGGTCTGTGAGTTCCACGCAGACAGGAGAAGCCTGTTGTTCTCCCAATTCATGGTGCGGCAGTTTTGCCCACTCAGTGTCTACGACACAAGTGCGGATGCCAGTACTGGTTGCATGGTTGACCCCACAACTGTAAACAAGGAACGAGCCACTGCCTCAGCCTAAACTGGGTACTGGGGGGTCCACGACCGGAGGAGCCAACCTCTTCTTGAGAAGGCTTTCCTCAAAGGGGTAACGCACCGCCATGTATTTGGGGACCGAAAAGGTCAGTTGCGGGCGACTCCATTCCTCGTAAATGAACTTGTCAAAATAAGTCAGATACGGGAACACCTTAGGTGAAGGGGCTGGCTTACGGGACCCAAAAGGGACCGCTACATCAGCAGAGGGATCTGCTGGCTCCTGACTCTTCAGGCTAGCATGCACAGCTGTGATAAGTGCACACGGACCAGCACGGAGACTCATCCTCTCTGTCCGAACGGTCCTGATCAGTGTCATCTGTAATGACAGAGCAGGGGTCACTGGCCTCAGCAGGGCCCGAGTCTGTGTCATAGCTCTCCCCAGAGGATAGGGGGGGGGCAGGGACCGCTTTTTAGCACCTTTGCGTCCACACACCGGCTCCATCCCGGCTCCATTCTGGCAATGAACGAAACTGAGGACCACCGACAAAGCGTCCAGGGGCACTGCACATTCCGCAGGCGAACCGGTTGCAATTGCCTGGATTTCGGGGGAAGGAACACCAGTTTCTGAAACCATGCTGACCCTACCCTTTTTACCACCTGAAGGGGACTTAGGACAGTGATGGTCCCACCCTCCTAACTGCTGCTGGCTGAGGGGCTCTTTCCTGCAGGACTCACCACCCTGACTGGTTCTGCGCTGTCTAGCAAGTAGTGCCTGTGTTCTCTGTCAGCTCCCAGGTGCAGAGGAATTCCCACTGTCATCCAAAGCTGCTGCTTAGGGCGCTGAAAACGATCTGCAATGTGCTCAGACTCAAAGAAAATGGCTGCCAAGTGTCCAGAATAAGGACATAAAGCACTGGGAAAATGGCCGCCAGACTGCAGGAAAGCATGCTGCTCCTAGAGACTGATGAAAAACGTGCTCAGGCTTCAAGAAAATGGCCAGCGTCCAGTATAAAGGACAAAATCACAGGGAAAATGGCCTCCAGATACAGAGAGCATGCTGTTCCTTGCCCTCACCTAAGATGGCCGCTGAACACTGAAAACATGAGGAAGTGGCAGAAAATGGTGGTGATCAGCATTTCAGGGATTACAGACACAGCCCCAACAGACACCCCCAGGGAGAGAAAAAAAAACACACCTCAGGGCACAGCCAGCCAGTGCAGCCAAAGCCCCCCCCCCCCAGGTGAGAGCACCCCGGAGAGCCCCTGTACATGACACACACACCGCTCAGCAGCCACATGCAGCATCCCCCCACAGGGAGGGGGGAGGGAAGATAGGGACAGGAAGAGAAGAGAGGGAGGTGAGGAACCCCCGAATCAACCTCCCAGGGAATGCCCAGCTGCTCAGCCCCACTGAGGCAGGGAGAGCTGTACTTACCAGTCCTGAAGAGCTGGGGGACATTCCATCACAGACCCACTCTCCGATCAGTACAGGGTGCAGACATCAGTAGCCCGGTCATATGTGCACCCCGGAGCATAAAAGCTCACGACCACCTCTGGAGCTGAGGTATGTCATGGCCAGCCCAGCACGTAGCTCTGACCTGCACACACTCGTTGGCCAGGCTGAGGAGACTACAAGGATAAGGGTATCCAGCCTGTCACCCAGCCGGGTGTTGATAGCAGATCTCAGGATCTTTCATCTTGCGCAAAAAGCAAAGCTTCTGCAGAAAAAACACAGACCAATGGGCCCGTCGGGGTTCCTAGGTCCTTCTTCACTAGGCAAAATAAAACTGATGGCTGCATGGCAGGCTGGGGGGGTTGTTACCTAAGGGACTGCCCCTTGGGCAAAACTAAAAGATCTGTGTTTTTCATAACATGTTATGCCCAGTCTTCTCCTAAAGGTGGCGTAACAACCCAATGGCTAAGAGAGGAGCTGTGTCAGTCGGTGAATATAAGAGAAAAAAAATAGTTTTTTTTTAGTTAAGCAAACCTTTTTACTACCAGAGGGGCTCTGTTTTCTTTTGACACTCATTCCATTTGCATCCTAGTATTATAAAAAAATATATCATTAACAATGAAATCTGATTTCTATCCAGTGAGTTATAGAGGCAAAGTCATGGACACATATCAGATTTTGGTTGAAAGAGATTTTACTTTGTTGGCACGGAATATTTTAAAAAATAAAAATGAGTTGGAAAATTGTCTGTTGATGAGAAAATGTTTATTGAAAATTTACATAAAGATGGCAGTATAGTTACCAAAAGTGCAGACAAGGAAGGTTCGGTGGTTGTCACGAATGCGGCCACATATAGAGATAAGGCCATGCGACAACTATCGGACAACACTACCTATTACAAATTAAGGGGCGACCCTACTGATTCATTTAAGGCAGAGCTCTCCTCACTGTTGGATCAAGCTATCCTGCATTTTTGGGCCTGATAGTCCCCGTCAAAAAGATACTGCATTTTATTGTCGACATACAGACGATTTCCTATTTATAGTCTCTGAGCCACACATCTGTTTAGATCAATGGTTGGAATATATGAATGACAATGCTTTGAATTTAAAATTCACAGGACAACATGAACCAAAATCTATAGAGTTCCTGTATGTTAAGCTTACAGGAGACAATAATAAAATCATCTTGAATCTCTATAGAAAACCCACTGCGGGTAACACTCTTCTGCGTGCAGATTCCAGTCATCCAACCCATACAATCACAAGTATTCCAGTGGGCCAATTTCTTAGGGTGAAAAGACTATGTACCAGACAAATAGATTTTGCACGGGAGGTGATAAATTTGTCAGCAAGATTTGAAGCTAGGGGTTATCCCAGGTCAGCCATGAATAGTTCTTTGTCCATTGCAAATAAAACACCTCGGGCCGATTTGCTAATGGACAAACCCAGTAATTGTAGTAGATGTAATAGATCAGAAAAATCCAATTTTGTTCCAAAATTCTCTACTCTGTATAGTGCTGAATTTCATAAAATTAAGAAAATAGTCAGCAAATATCTACTAGTGTTGTCTAACGATCATATCTATTCTCAAATTTTAAATAAAGGCATACATACAGTATCAAGGAAAGCACCTTCTCTAGGTAACTTATGTCACCTATCTTTTACATTAGCAAAAAACAAACTGCTCATTGGCTACTGTTTAAGGGAGCATATAGATGCGGTGGTCAGTCTTGCACATATTGTCCCTTCATTACAAGGGGTGACACTGGCATATCTACTTCAACAGGCAAATCACATAAAATACAGTCCTTCATCAATTGTAATACGTGTTGCATAGTTTATGTTATTACGTGTACCATTTATTCTATCCAATATGTTGGTAGAACTACTCGCAGGCTGAGGGACCGTCTTCACCTCTACGACATACATACATGCTAAGGAATTTAAGCAACATTGCTCATCATTGGAATGATATTCATTCCAAAGATAGATACATCTAGCCTGACCATTCAAGGCATTGCAAAGATTACCAAAATCTCCTAGAGCTGGGGACAAATTTGGTATATTGCCATAACAAGAGGTTCAGTGGATTTTTATTCTAAACACTAGACGTCCCACTGGTCTCAATTTTCGAATGGGACGTATCTCATTTTTATCAATAGATAGGTACCTTGTTATGCCCATGTGTATCCTCAATTCAAGCCAAAAAACATATTGATTAATTTATGTCAGTATTGATTTATGTTAGAACATTCTGCATACATGCATGCTTATCTTGATACTTTTGCCCAAATTTATCTAGCATATGACGTAATGCTCCCTGGTTTATATTTGTATGTGTTTGTATATGGCTATGTTTCATTTCCTCCCCTTTCAATTTTCTGATTGATCAGATTTTCAGAATTTTCCCGCGGTTTTGTGACATTTTGCAACTATGTTTTTTTTTGCAATTTTATATATTTGTCGCTCTTTGTGATCTATTTAGAGCCTGGTAGTTTAACCCCTTCCCGCCAAACGTACGCAGATCTGCCTACTCGGCTTCCGGGGGTTATACCGGGATGATGCCCGCACCTGCAGGCATCATCCCGGTACCGTTTTTTTCAGCGGGCGATTGGCTATCCAGCCATAACAACTGAAGCGGCTAAAAGCCGCTCGGCTGTTATGCCGGAGGAGCGGGAGGGGACGCCCCCCTCCCGCCGCTGTTACTGGTGCTCCCGCTCGATCGGGAGCACCGATTCAAGATCCGGCGCCTCCGGCTGCTGGGGAGGAACTGGAACGAAGCAGTAATCGGCTTCGTTCCAGTATCCTAATCGTAAACACGGAAGCGATGTCATGACATCACTTCCCGTTTACTCGGCTGCCAATGGCGCCGGTTATAAAAAAATATACGGTATTCAGAATCGCCGTTTTCGGCGATCTGAATACATTGAAGTGTAAAGGAGCGGTGGGGGGTCTTTTAGACCCCTGATCCCTCCATAAAGAGTACCTGTCACCACCTATTACTGTCATAAGGGATGTTTACATTCTTTGTGACAGCAATAAAAGTGATCAATTTTATTTATTTTTTTAAACAATTTAGTCATTTTAATATAAATAAAATAAATAAAAAAAAATAAAAAAATTTAAAGTGCCCATCGTCCCCACGAGCTCGCGAAGCAAAGAAAACGCATACAGAAGTCACGCCCGCATATGTAAATGGTGTTCAAATCACACATGTGAGGTATCGCCGCGATCGTCAGAGCGAGAGCAATAATTCTAGCACTAGATCTCCTCTGTAACGCTAACCTGGTAACCGTAAAAAAAATTTAAAGCGTCGCCTACTGAGATTTTTAGGTACCGTACTTTGTCGTCAATCCACGAGTGCGTGCAATTATAAAGTGTGCCATGTTTGGTATCTATTTACTCAGCATAACATTATCTTTCACATTATGCAAAAAAAATTGGGCTAATTTTACTGTTTCATTTTTTTTTAATTCATGAAAGTGTCCCTTTTCCAAAAAAGTTGCGTTTAAAACACAGCTGCGCAAATACCGTGTGACATAAAATATTGCAACAATCGCCGTTTTATTCTCAAGAGTCTCTGCTAAAAAAAATATATATATAATGTTTGGGGGCTCCAAGTAATTTTCTAGCAAAAAATATGGATTTTAACTTGTAAACACCAAATGCCAAAAATAGGCTTAGTCATGAAAGGGTTAAATTACTGCCTTTGCAGCAAGATTATCTTCATCTGTCAGCAAGTATAGTGAGACTTTGTCTCCTATACATCTGCTTACATAAGACTTGTTGATCATCTAGGACAGTGGTCATCAACCCTGTCCTCAGGGCCTACTAATGCCGCGTACACACGTAGCCGACTATCCGACGGACTTAGACTGGCGGACTTCCGGCCAGACTGTCCGTCAGACTTTCCGAACGGGCTACTTGCCCACACACGGCACTTTTTCAGCGGACTAATACGGCGGACTAAGTCCGCCGTACTATCCGCCCTACTTTTAAAATGAACGGACTCGCCCACACACGCGGAGGAAAGTCCGCTCATTTTGAGCGCGTCTCCAGGTAGGCGGGGCCCGCGAAGGAGACACCGCTGGCCCCGCCACCTGGTATGAACTTAAAGGCCCCCCAAGTCTCGGAAGGCGGCGGTGGCGACGACAGAAGACCGGGCCACCGCCTGTAAAAGAGCTATAAGAAGGCGTGGTGGCCCGGCAGAAGAATCGAAGAGGGGGACAAGACCCCCGAAGTCGGAAGAGGCCGCGGCGACGAAGAAGAATGCCGGGCTCCTCCGCTAGCAAAAGAGCTACAAGAAGATAGCGGAGGAGTCCGGCGAGAAGACCCCCGAAGACGGAAGACCCCCGGAGCTGTGCAATAAAATTATTTTATCTTGTGTGTTGTTTTTTTTTGTACTTTATTTTACAGGTGAATGGGTAGGGGTACATTGTACCCCATACTCATTCACATAGGGTGGGGGGCTCCTGGATTCCGATAAGCCCCTCGCCCGCAGACCCCGACAACCAACGGCCAGGGTTGTCGGGAAGAGGCCCTTGTCCTCATCAACATGGGGACAAGGTGCTTTGGGGTGGGGGGGCCGCGCGGCCCCTCTTTCCCCAAGGCACCCCCCATGTTGAGGGCACGCGGCCTGGTACAGCTCAGGAGGTGGGGGGCGCTCGCTCGCCCCTCCTTTCCTGGGCGGCCGGGTAGCGTGCTCGGACAAGGGTCTGTTGTGGACTTGGGGGAGACCCCCACGCCGATTTTTTTTGGCGTTGGGGTTCCCCTTTAAGTCCATACCAGGTGGCGGGGCCAGCGACGTCTCCTTCGCGGGCCCCGCCTACCTGGAGACCCGCTCGAAATGAGCAGACTTTTCTCCGGGCCGGAAAAGTCTGTTCATTTCAAAAGTACGGCGGACTGATACACACACGGTCGGATTGTCCGCCGAAATGCGAGTCCGGCGGGAAGCTTGGAGTGCAAAACTACTTTCTAAGTCCACCGTACTTTCGGGTCAAAAAAGTATGCCAGAGGCTACACACGGGGGGATTGTCTGGCGGACTTCAGTTTGCCGGACTTTTCCACCCGCTTGTTTGATCGTGTGTACGCGGCATAACAGGCCAGGTTTGGAAGATAACTGAAATACATACTGTGGGGCGTATGACAATGTCATTACGTGCACATATTTGTTTTAGGTTACGTTGGAAATCATACTTGGTTACAATTTTTGGAGTTTTAAATGCTACCAGGTTCTTCAGAACCATTTCTTTAACCACTTTCCGTCCGGACCATTTTGCTGGCTTAAGACCAGACCACTTTTTGCGATTCGGCACTGCGCCACTTTAACTGACAATTGGGCGGTCCTGCGACGTGACTCCCAAACAAAATTGGCATCCTTTTTTTCCCACAAATAGCTTTCTTTTGGTGGTTTTTGATCACTCCTGCGGTTTTTATTTTTTGTGCTATAAACAAAAATAGAGCAACAATTTTGAAAACACCACATTTTTTCCCCAGTTTAGGCCGATGCGTATTCTTCTACATATTTTTGGTAAAAAAATAAATAAATAAATTCACAATAAGCGTTTATTGATTGGTTTGCACAAAAGTTATAGCGTTTACAAAATAGGGGATAGTTTTATGGCATTTTTATAATTTTATTTTTTTTACTAGTAATGGTGGTGATCAGCGATTTTTATTGTGACTGCGACATTATGGCGGACACATCACACATTTTTGACACCACTGTCATTTATACAGCAATCAGTGCTATACAAATGCACTGATTCCTGTGTAAATTACACTGGCAGTGAATGGGTTAACCAGGGGGTGGCAGTGTAGGGGTTAAGTGTTCCTAGGGGCATGTTACTAACTGTGGGGGGCTGGGCTTTGTGTCTCTGCTCCAATCGCAAGCACGAGATGGCAGGGCGGCATATAGAAATGGACGTACCTGTACACCAATATGCCTGCCCGTGCCATTCTGCAGACATACACCGGCGTGTGCCGGTTGGGAAGTGGTTAAAAACTTGTACCGACTGGGCAACAAAGCCAGGACAGTGACGTCATCACACTTTTCCTCTCAGGAGCTGGATGGGCAAACAAGAGACGCTTATGGAGATGTTGCGGTTTTGTTTTTAACAAACACTGTTGTAGCACTTTCAAACGGCTTTTACCTTGTAAGTGCAAGCCACTAGTTTTTATTAAACTTGCCTTTATTGGAGGCATGGCCTAGCACATGGCGAGGCCGGACGTGTAAGCGCTCAGCTCCTGCTCCCGTCTTCCTCTCCGCCGGCAGCAGCATGGATCGAGACCTCCCGGCATACTACATGAGCCGGAGAGGACCCAGCAACACCCCCCGCTCTTCCGGGACCTCAAAACCGGGCGAAATCGGGAGCTATTTCCCCACAAAGGGCACAGGAAACAAAGCAGCCTCAACACCTAAGATGGCGGCGACCCGCTCTGCGGCTGCACATGTGGTGCAGGCTGCTTCTAAGGTACTGTCCTCGGCTGACTCTCCCCACGGTCCTCAGACCCGGAATATGACCCCCACAGGAGGTTCACAAGCCCATCATTTCTGATGCAATGCATCTCAGAAGCTTAGAACTTATTAGCATTTGAAATTTTTTTTTTTTGTGTGTGTGTTTTTCAGTTTTTTTTTTTTTCAACAATGCATAGTTAACCTTTACTCTCGCTTGCATTAGCACCTTTTTTGCTGCTTTAACTACCTACCTACTTGTTGGTAGGGTGTTTTTTTTAATTTTTTATTATATAGACATAGACGGGGGTGGGATATTTTGTGTTTGCAAACCACATTTCCCCCCCTTAGGACTAGCAGAGACTTTACGGACTCTGTATTTACAACTTAATTTAGTGTTTTAAGAGGGCGTCCCCCCTCCCAAAATGGATACTGGAGGGAACCATTCCCCCAAGCATCTCCATAGTATGCTATATAACACATGAATACCTGAATATGTACAGAACTCCCCTCCAAGCCCTTCTCGAGGGCACAACATGCTCATAACCACAACTTCTTATTACAAAATTTCACCCAACCTCCTCTTCCTCACTTACCTTCCTCTTCCCCTCCTTATCCTTCTCAGCATTCTCCTTTGCAACCATGCTCCCTAGCCTTACAGACAGACCTCCCACGACACATCACTCCCACACGACCACCTTATGGCGGCCCCACTAATTATACCATTACATGACCATATCCACTGTCACTACCGAATAAATCCAAATAGTGGCAGTGGGCCCCTTCGAAAGAAAATAAGTCCTTATGTCACTCCTCAGAGTCTACAAGGCCGAAGCCGTAGCTAACATATAGTCAGAAAAAAAGAAAGAAAAAACACTTTTCCCCTGCTGTTGTGTCCCGCTTTTAACTCGCGTACCAACACCAGGAAAAAAGAAAAGCAGCTACCTTAGGTTTCGGTGAACACATAGGACATTTGATTAATATCAAAAACATTTTTATTTATTTCTATAAATAAAACAATAAACCTTAATTGAATTGCAGCAATCGATCCTAGATGTTTACACAACATTAACCAAAGATGCCCCGAAGATCATCCTTATCTGCACAGTTCATACACCCTGACTTTCAACAAACAAAACCAGACTCATACATGCAACAATATGTCTGGTTTTGTTTGTTGAAAGTCAGGGTGTATGAACTGTGCAGATAAGGATGATCTTTGGGTCATCTTTGGTTAATGTTGTGTAAATATCTAGGATCGATTGATGCAATTCAATTAAGGTTTATTGTTTTATTTATAGAAAGAAATAAAAATATTTTTGATATTAATCAAATATCCTATGTGTTCACTGAAACCTAAGGTAGCTACTTTTCTTTTTTCCTGGTGTTGGAACGCGAGTTAAAAGCAGGACACAACAGCAGGGGAAAAGTCTTTTTTCTTTCTTTTTTTCTGACCTTATGGCGACCCCCTTAGAACTCAAGGTATCCTCGCAGACAGATCTTATACCACTTTCACAAATCCAAAACATCAATACTGCTACTGCAGGAAACTCACTTTCGCTCTGATTCCTTTCCAACAATTTCAGACAAACACTACACCACATGGTTTCATAGCATCAATCCCACAGCTAAAACAAAAGGGGTGTCAATAGCGTTTCACAGCTCTTTCTCACCTGAGTTATTAGAATCTGACATAGACCCCATGGGTAGATTTTTGTTCTTGAAAATTGCCATTCAACAATTGGTTGTAACTATTGTCAATGTTTATCTTCCGAATCAGGACCAGCTCCAATTCCTCTCCTCTGTGCCGGCCCGCCTGCAGACCTTCAGCTCACCCAATTTAATCCTGGGAGGCGATCTCAACGCTCCCCTCATACCAAGGCTGGATTCCTCTACTGGTAAGTCACACATCATCTTCTCCTCCTTATCCAAATTACGTGCAGTCCTGGCGGAATTATCTTTAGTTGACACTTAGTTACATAGTTAGTAAGGTTGAAGAAAGACACCAGTCCATCCAGTTCAACCTGAGTGAGTGTCTAAAATTGTCCCTATCCCTGTACATTGCACACTCACATCGGTCCCCACCCTCACGGATCCAACAATACAAGGCCCCCATTCATACACTAGGGCAAATTTGGGACAGAAGCCAATTAACCTACCTGCATGTCTTTGGAGCGTGGGAGGAAACCGGAGTACCTGGAGGAAACCGACGCAGGCACAGGGAGAACATGCAAACCTCAGGCAGGTAGTGTCGTGGTTGGGATTCAAACCAGCGACCCTATTTACTGCTAGGTGAGAGTGCTAACCCCTACACCACTGTGCTGCCCACCATTGGCGACTTCTACATCTCTCCGAGACTACACATATTACTCCCCAACTCACAATTCTTATAGTAGGATTGACTACATATTTATGTCACAGCCACTACTGGACCTGGAACCCCCGGAGTGACATAGGTTTGAAATTATGGTCAGACCACTCCCCCGTACATGTCACTCTAGGCAGAATCCCATAACATACATGCAGAACTACATGGCGACTAAACAATAACCTGCTGATGGACATCATCTGCACTGCAGCAGTGTCAACAGCCATCACTGACTTTGTCCGAACACACGCTAATGACAAGACTTCAGCCATGAACAAATGGTAAACTCTTGAATGTGTACTTAGGGGGATCTTTATCAAACATGGGTCCAGACTGAAAAAAGCACGTACGAATGACATTAACCGCCTATTTCAGCTGATATCCACACTCGAATCCACACAAAAAGTCACTAGACCCCACAACATTAGTGGAACTATCGAACGCACGATGTGACCTACTGCAACTTTTTACTGACAGAGAGCTCACTGCTCGAAATAAGGGCCTGCAGGCTGAGTTAGCAGTCTGAATATTTAGGAGGTTCCAGCCAATCACTGAGGGAGCATGTTCAGAAGGTGGTTAGTAAATAGCCTGGGGCTGCATCAGTCTAGGTCCTTGTCCAGTAGAAGAAACTCCCAGCCTGGAGGACTGTGACCCTCCCAGGCCACCCTGCACCCTTACCAGGAGCCCAGTAAGGCCCCGCACCTATGAAAGGCTGGGGCCCTATTTTCAGAGTGACTGCAAGCTATAGAAGGGGGATTTTACCTGAGATCCAGTCTGGAGAGTCCACTACACAGCTGTCTGCCTGATGCTGAGAAAGGCCCCCCAGCACCCAAGGACTTTACCAGAACGAGGTTTAGGCATCCACCCACGGAAAGGAATAAGAACAACCTCTGCTGACCCCAGATACTACTATACAGGAGGAACATCTTTATACAATTCCTATATGCGGTTTACCTTACAGCAGTAAGGTAATTGCCCACTATACTTCACGGGTGTCACCGACATTGAAGAAACCAAATTTTTTTCACACCATCACCAGATGTGATTTATTTAAGAAATCTTCACTGAATGTTGCCACAAGAATTTGCACTACAATTGCACTTTGATTTATATATATTTTTTATACACATAAGGTGCTTTTAATGTTTTTCAGCTCAAAGTTTAAAGTTTGTTCTTGTGCATGATATTTATATTAGCACGTGAGCACTTTATACATTGTGTACATGAATTTGCACCTTATTATATGGCTGTTTTATATATACATGTAATTGTGACAGTCACACCTGTATTACTTTACATATAGCACGTTATTATCACCAGATTGATTGTAGCCAGGTGCGCAACACACTCCTTTTATACTTATTTTTGCTTTGAGAATGGTTTACTCACACGGTGTCTGCAGCACCTTTGCATTTATATCAAATATCTCATAGTAACGCAGGGGTACCACCTATACATATTTAGATTTTACTTTTGATTTATAACAATATTGATGTCAAAATAGAAATACTTTATCTTATAAAATGAGTTTGCCTTACACAGTCCATGAAGTGTTTTTGTGCAATGCATTCACTCCATTGCTGTTTAATTTCAATTCAGTATTTTGGCAGACCATGGTTCTATTACACACCATTCCCTTCTTTCAATTGCATTGCTATAGCAACAATTTTTGGACAGTTGCATAGTTGATAAGGTTGTGGAAACAGACACAGGTCTATTCAGTCTGATCTACAATGTCAGGTCACCTGAGGCCAGGTGACAGATGCACGCACCGCTGGAGTCAGGAGTGCACCGCTAAGGTAGTGGACCCTATGGCTGACTGCTGCAGATGAAGCTCTGGGTGTTTCAGGAAAGGAGGGCCTCTGGAGCACTGACACAGATCACACTGGGAGATAGAGCATGAGATTCCCCTGGGTGCAGAATCTAAGAGCCAGCAGGTGTTCACGAGGGCCCCTGATGGTGGGGATAGACTTTGCTGCAACTGGCTCCAGGTCATGACCCCAGGGTCTCCCAGCTCACAGTAGGCTATTGGAGGATAGAGAGGAAGCAGCAGACTGGGACAACAAGGGATAGTGAGGTGATAAGCCAAAAGGTTGGGGAAACAAGCAGACAGGGATAGTCAAAGAACACACCAAAGGTCAGGATATGAAGCAGACAAGGATAGTCAAGAACAAGCCAAGGTCTGTAAACTGAATCAGGTGTAGAGCACAAAGAAAGAAGTACACAGGAAGCCAAACACAATATTGATCAGCGAGGCTGGCTTGCAGTGCACAGGTTAATATAGTGTTCCCAGTTAGAGGCTGGGGTGGAGCCATGCTTGAGGGAAGATTACTTAAGCAGACAGGTAAATAGGTGGTCGGTCTCTAAGCTGAACACAGAGAGGTAAGCAGACAGGCATGAAAATAACTGCAGATCCATGACAGTACCCCCCACACAAGGCCTCCCCCTTTCCCACTTTGGCCCAGGCTTGGAGGGAAACCTCAGATGAAACCTCAACAGACGAGGCGCAGGACATCAGATGCAGTGATCCCAGACCTCTCCTCAGGACCAAACCCTTTCCAATGTATGAGGTACTGAAGAATGCCTTTACAGAGTCGGGAATCCTGAATTTGAATAACCACATACCCCTGATTATCCTCAGAAATCTGGGGCAGTGGTATGGAGAGGACGAGAGAACTTATTGAGGACCAAATTCTTCAGAAGGGAAACATGAAAGGAGTTTTAGATTTTGAGGCTTTTAGGAATCTGAAGTTTTAAACACACCAGATTCAGCTTAGAAGTTATGGAGTATGGGAAAATGAATCTCAAGCAAAACGTCAAAGAAGGGACCCGGAGCTTGATGTTTCTGGGGGAAAGCCAGACTTTGTCCCCTGGTTGTAGAGAAGGCGGTTTACTCCTGCGACGGTGAGCAAAATCTTTGAATCTGTCAGCAGCTGCCCGGAGGTAATCATGAACGTCACCCCAAATAGAACTGAAAGATTCCTGAGCCGTAGCCAAAGCTGGAATGTCTGGAGAACAGGTCATAGGAAGAGGTAGCTGAGGGTGTCTTCCATAAAACTGTAAAAAAGGGTGTCTTCTGGGAACTGGTGTTTACATGATTAGTGCGAGAGAATTCTGCCCATGGAAGTAGAGAGAACCAATTGTCATGATGAGCAGAGACTAAGGTGCGGGGAAAGGCCTCTAACTCCTGATTAACCCTCTCAGTCTGTCCATTGGATTGAGGGTGGTATGAAGAGGAAAAATCCAAGGCAATTTAGCAGGATTTAAAAAAGGCTCTCCAAAAACGAGACGCAAATTGAACACCCTTGTCGGAAACAATACGAGAAGGAACCCCATGGAGACGGACGATTTATCGAACAAAAATGGGAACCAAAGCAGGAGCAGAAGGAAGACCAGGAAGAGGAACAAAATTAGCCATCTTGGAGACCCAACTGATTACCACCCAAATGACCATATTATTCTCAGACAGTGGGGAATCGGTGATAAAATCCATGGCAATGAGAGACCAGGGCTCCTTAGGAATGGACAAGGGCATGAAAAGACCAGCAGGAGCTTGTGTGGAGGATTTAGACTGAGCACCGACATGACAAGCCTTAACATAGTCTTTGAAATTTGAGCAGAGTAGGCCACCAGTAATGGCGAATGAAGAGCAGGAAGGATTGGAGGAACCCAGCATGACCTGCCACCTTGGAATCGTGTCCCCAACGAAGGATATTAGCTCTTAGCTCAGTGGGGACAAAGGCCTTGTCAGGAGGAATCTTTGATTCCAGGGCGGTAGAATGGGCAAGTATGCACAAGGTTGGAATGATTGGCTCAGGTTCAGGGGTGGGCTCATCATCCAAAGTGTCAAATGACCTAGAGAGTGCATGAACCGGACTGTTGCAGGTTTGCACGTAATTGTGAAATTAAAACGGGAAAAGAAAAGGCTCCACCTGGGCTGCCTGGGATTCAGTCGTTTGGCATTCTGTAAGTACTGCAAATTTTTATGATCAATGAAAATTGTTATGGAGTGAGGGGAACCCTCCAAGAGGTGACACAACTCCTCCAATGCCAAATTGCAAGAAGTTACCAATCACCAATAGCACAATTTTTCTTTGCCTGCGAACATTTTTTGGAGAAAAACGCACATGGTTGACGTTTCTTCTCAAAGGATTGAAGAAACACTGCTCCCACCCCCATCAAAGAGGCGTCTACTTCAATAAAGAATGGATCCCCAGGATTAGGTCTCCTCAAGAGAGGTCCAGAAACAAAGACCTGTTTCAAATCATTAAACACAGAAACAGCTTCAGGGGACTACTCCTTGGCATTTACACCCTTCTTGGCCAAGGCAATAATAGGCACAGCAATGGAACAGTAATGAACTGCCTATATTAATTTGTGAATCCAAGAAAGCGCTGTGTGACCTTAACGCTGGCAGGAAGAAGCCAGTTGGTAATGGCCGAGACCTTTCCAGGATCCATAGTAAGAACCAAACTAGAGACAAAGCATCCCAGGAACAGGACCTCAGAACTTTAAAAAGAACATTTCTCCAGCTTGGCATACAGATTTACTCTAAGGCTCTGAAGTACAATTCGGACATGGTTTCTGTGGACAAATAGATTTTCCGAAAAGATGAGAATGTCATCCAGATAGATGACGACAAATTGATAAAGCAGATCCCTGAAGATTTTGTTGACAAAGTTTTAGAACACAGCTAGGGCATTACACAACCCAAAAAGCATTCATAATGCCCTTCTCTAGTGTAAAGCCCCATACACACTAACAGATTTTCTGCTGATTTTTGTCTTCAGATTTACCAAAACCATGTAGTGCAAGGGCCTGCCTGATTGCATACAAATTGAAACTCCTAAGGACTGACCTCATATTATATGGTTTTGGTAAATCTGAAGGAAACAAATCAGCAGAAAATCTGATGCGTGTATGGGGCTTTAAACACAATTTTCCATTGGTCACCTTCCCGTATCCGGATCATATTGTATGAACTTCTGAAATCCAACTTGGTAAAAATGAAGGCACCTTTCAACCTGGCGAAAAGGTCAGATAATAAAAGGTAAAGGGTAACAATTATTGATTGTCACCACATTTAAGGCTCGATAGTCATTGCAGGGTCTTAAGGTACCATCTTTTTTAGCAATGAAAAAGAACCCTGCTCCCGCAGGCAATGAGTATTTCCAGAAGAACCCTTTCTCTAGGTTTTCAGCGACATACTCAGACATGGCCTGGGTCTCTGGGAAGGACAGAGGGTAGGTACGGCCCTTGGGCAAAGTTGTTCTGGGAACAAGGTCAATAGCACAGTCAAAGGGCCTGTGAGGAGGAAGCACCTGATTTTTTGCATAACACATCCTGAAAACCGCTAGATGCAGCGGAAAGAGCGGAAGATACAGATGTGGTTGCAACAGGAAGTCTCTCCTTTGAAACAACCTTGAGTAGGCAGGAGGAGAAACAGGAGGAACCCCAAGCCAGGATCTGCCAAGTCCAGTCAACATCTGGAGAATGGAGATGTAACCAAGGAAGACCCAACAAGATGGGGGTTGAGGCCTTAGGTAGGGTAAGGAAGGACATCCACTCCTAGTGGAGGTTCCCTACCAAAATCCTAACAGGAAGAGTCTGGAAGCACAAAGGACCCCCCCGGAAGAACAGTGCCATCAATTGCCGAGACCACAAGTGGTGTGGTGAGGGGTGAAAGGGTAAGCTTCAAGGAAGATGCAGTTCTCAAATCCATATTTAGTGGTGCCCTCGTGGGGTCACTATGTGTTCTAGCATCCACACATTTCACCCTGCTGGTCAGACATCCATTTTGGCACACTTCTCTTGCTTGTTTTTGTTGTTTTTATTAGGGGATTAAATTTGGATGGGGGAAAAGGGACATGAGATGCCCAGATAATGAATACTTCTCAAAGAAATCAATGTTGGTTGAGTCTAAACTGTCTCTTCCTCTGCACATCTCCAGCACACTACTTGAGATCTCTTGCTTCACTTCACTGTCCAAATCTAAGTTCTCATCACCATTAGCACATGGCTAGGCCTCACTCTGAATAAGTCCTAACATTTTCCTATTAGCCCTTTATGGGCAGGGGTTTGCATTCCCCTTTGTGACAACATAGGCCTGCCTAAATTTACCTGTGCTGACAGTACAAAACAAACCCATTACTCTAGCACCTACCTACCTAAGGTAGAGGGTGTGACACATACAATTGCCAGCACCCCAGGAATCCAGATAAGCCAAGACCGAATGAGAGGAAGTGCCTACATGAAGGAACACAGAAAGAAGACGACGAGAAGGTGACATTTCTTGGTCCAATACTCCACCTTCCAGATGTATTAGACCTGAGCATTTCCCGGACGAAGTGTGCAGGAGTCACAAAAAATAGGATTTTTAAAACAGCTTACCTGTAAAATCCTTTTCTTGGAGTACAGCATAGGACACAGAGTCTCAAATATTTACTTAGTGGGTTATGGGCCTACCTTCAGGTGCTGACACTGGTATAACCAATACAGGAAGTTAACTCCCCTATATAACCCCTCCTCCTTTCAGGAGCACTCAGTTTTGGTAGCCAAGCAATATACTCTCACCCCATAAAACATAGGGGTGGGAGCTCTGTGTCCTATGATGTACTTCAAGAAAATAATTTTACAGGAAAGCTGTTTTAAAAATCCTATTTTCTTTATCGTACATCATAGGACACAGGGCCTCAAGTATTTACTTAGTGGGATGTCCCATAGCAATGCTACTTGAGGGGAGGGAGACACAACCCATAGGGCAACCCCAGACCTGAGGACTTTATACTGCTGCCTGCAGCACACTGCGCCCAAAGGCGATATCCTCATTAATTCTTACATCCACTTGATAAAACTTTGCAAATGTATGTACTGAAGACCAAGCCGTGGCCTTGCAGATCTGAGACATGGGGGCCTGGCGATGCACTGTCCAAGAAGCACCAACCGCTCTGGTAAAGTGGATATCGACTCTGCCTGTCCTCTTTTAGGACCCTCTGGCAGAATAAATAAGACGTCAGTCTTACGAATCTGAGCAGTTTTCTTCAAATAGATCTTCACTGCTCTCACAACATCAAGACAATGTAGTGACTTTTCTGCCTTGGAACATGTCTTGGGAAAAACAAAGGCAAGGACAATATCTTAATTCAGATGAAAGCCTGAAACAAGCTTTGGTAAAAAGCCTGGAGGAGGGTGTAACACCACTCTGTCCTCATGAATAATATGGCTCTTTAGAAGAAAGACCAGCTAATTCTGACACCCTCCTTGCTGAGGATATAGCAACCAAATATACCAGCTTCCTTGTCAAACGGACTAAAGGAATATGCTGTAACGGTTTAAATGGCTGTTTTTGTAGCACCGACAAAACTAAATTTAAGTCCCAAGGGTGAATAAGGGTGATTTAACTGGCAAATTAATCCGCAGCACTCCTTGTATGAAACCCTGGACTAAAGAAGGCAGCAACAATCGGGGGAAATGCATAAATCAGTGAGAACTGACTCCACGGGGTCACCAACGCATCTGTTCTGTATGTGAGTGGGTCCCTTGTCCTGGACACAAAGTTGACTAGCTTTGCGTTGAATCAGGATGCTTAAAAAGGTCCATGTCAAAGGGCATAAGGAACTGCTTTGAATTAAGCTACCATCCTTCATAACAACCTCCTACAAAGGCAAATTGAAGGATTTCTCTTTGACCTGATCATCCTCACCAGCTCTTGTATGGAACTGATCTTTGCGGGAGGCAAGAACCGCGGGAGCCTCTTTAGTGGCTTTAACGAGAATTTCTTTAGGTTGAGCATCCAACCCAGATCCTCCAGGTAACTGCTTGTAATGGCTACACCTTGCTTCAAGCGAGCCACTGACTGGTCTATTAACAACAGATCATCAAAAGTAAGCCAAGCCAGTTATGCTCTGTGCCCTTAACCTGGCTAGAGGTGGGGCTAGTACTTTTTGTGAATATCTGGGGTGATGTAGCAAGCCTGAAGGGCAAGGCTACAAACTGAAAGTGCTTTTGTTCTACTTTGAACCACAAAAACCTCTGGTGAGGAGGAAATATAGGGACATGCAGAGATGCATCTCTGATGTTGATGGATGCCAGAAGTTCTCCTCCTTACAGGATGGAAATGACTGACCCGTGACTCCCTGCCAAAGGAGCGAATCTTCAGGAACTGATTTAGATTCCGTAGATCTAGAATTGATCTGACATCTCCATTTGGCTTTGGTACCGTAAACAGGTTTGAGTAAACCCCAAACCTTGCTCTTGTGCGGGAATCTGTATGATCATCCCGAGCCAATAATTGGTCTAATGCTTGCAACAGGGATTGCCTTTTTGCCAAACTTCTGAGTACCTCAGAAGTCTTCCCCCCACCTTGGTAAGGGGAGATGCCTCATCATAACAAGGCCTTGGTATTCTGCTTTGCAGACTTGCGGCCCCAGGTCTTCCTTTGTGCCTGGGTTTGACCCTAAGGTCTTCCGCTATAGTCTGACGACAGAAACCGTCGCCCCTGTCTAGAGGAGGATGCACATGGCACGGGATTAAAAAAAAAAGTGTTTAAACGAAAGACGTTTATATTTTCTTTTGACTGGAAAAAGAATACTCTTCCTGTTAGAATTTGTTTGGATATAATTATCCAAACTATCGCCAAATAGTCATTCTCCTTTAAAGGGAAAACTATTTAGAAGGTTCTTGCAAGGCTGCTTCAGCTGACCAACCCTTTAACCAAAGGGTCCTTCGCATATGTACTAGAACAAGTGCAAGGCGTGATGCCTGATGAATAGAATCCTTCATAGCATCAATGACAAAGCATAATGCCCTTGGTAGATCGGCCAACTCCCGGGCCTGTTGTGTAGGGAGCTTGTTAAGCGCATCTGTGAACTGGTCCTTTAAGGACTAGCATATGCCTATAGCTGCAATTGCAGGCTAAGTCACAGTCCCTGCTAAGGGAAAAGAGAATTAACAAACCTTCCAACTTCTTATCTGTTGGATCCTTAAGCATGTGTGCATTGACTACTGGACAAGTTAAACTTTTATTCACATTGGAAATCACAGTGTCAACTGCTGGGACCTTACATCTTTTTTGTGAATTACATAGTTACATAGTTAGTCAGATTGAAAAAAGACACAAGTCCATCCAGAATTGTTATTTTATTTATCCATAGAGCATCTCTTAGGAGAAAAAATGCTTATCCGGATTAACCCATTCGGCATAAACAAGCTCCTCTACTAATGCATGTACGGAAAATGCATGAAAAGGTTGTAAAGGTTTCAAGGAACCAAGGAGGGGACCTTCAGCTAACTCTGTTAAGGGTAGCATAAAAGCGGAGCGAACCATCTCAGTAAGGCTCTGTACTTCAGATTTGTGAAACTGAACAAATATGGTTTCCTCCACAGAGGAATAACAAGCCTGTTTTTTCTCTTGATCATCCGAGGGTAATACCTTATCTTGTTCCCACAATCCCCTTGGACCCTCCACTGCTCGTAAAGAATTTAAGGTGGGGGAAGGGGATCTAGGATGCTTCCTATCCACCTGGATGGAGGATGCAATTAAAGTTGCTAATCTTCCTCTAAACCTTGCACGGCAGAGAGAAATGCATCTTCAGTCACGTATAAAGGGTAGGAAGTGTGTGAAGCAGTTGCACCACCACTAGCTTCCAATGATTCACCCTGACTTACCATATCTGATATCTCAGGCGGGGAAGACAGTATATCAAACAGACAGTGCAGCGCTATGATTAAAATAATTTCAAACTTCTTTAAAATTATAAAAAAAATAATAAATACAAAATGTCCAAATAGCTTGTGTGTAGAGTGATCCACGTGAACGATCTTCAGTGATGCACTATCAGACCATGCATAAAGTGACTCAGTCCTGGGGAGGACCACCACCAATGGTAAAAATGGCTGCTCACCTCATTGTATGGACCCTTAAATTACAGAGGGTCAAATACACTTTGCAACAGCAGATGCTTGTTCAATCGCTATATACCTCCTCACAGCTTGTGTCCAACTGATTCACAAGAGATAATGCCTTCTCCTGTTCAGAGTCTGATAGCTGGCGAATCCGTGGAACTCACCCACAATGGACAGTGCTTGGCAGTAATCACATTTCCCATATCATGTGAACAGAAAAACAAGCCATAGTGCTCTCCATAGAAAATGTTTAAAAGATGTACATAAAAATACACTTACAATAGTGAAGCTTCATATGAGCGTTGAGATAAAATCAACAGTGGCCACGGGTGACGTCACGTGATCTCTGTCTGTACATTATGTCACTATGGGCGGGACTTCATCAGCGAACACGGAAATGACGCGACACCCATTGTATAAATAGAGAGTGAAAAATTCCCATGGTGGTGACGGCTCATCCAATCATGTCGCTCGGCATAATGTAATTAGGCATAATGATGGGCATGACGCTGATAACAGCCTCACCATGTTTACAAACATTGCCATGGTAACCGTGTCCCTTTGCACTCGTACACACAGTACTATATGATTAAAGAGGGAGTCCGCCGGGAGTCCACGTTTTTTTTTTTTTTTAAAAGCCAGCAGCTACAAATACTGCAGCTGCTGACTTTTAAAATAGTGACACTTACCTGTCCAGCGCGCCCGCGATGTCGGCACCCGAAGCCGATCTCTTGATCGTCTCTCGGTTGCTGCCGCCGCCATCTCGGGTATGGGAATCAGGAAGTGGAGCCTTTCGGCTTCATTTCCCGGTTCCCTACTGCGCATGCGCAAGTCGCGCTGCGCAATAAGGATGGACCTCTGGGATCTGTGGGTTTCCCAGCAGGCAGCGGGGGACTTTCGGAAAGGGGCGTAATCTACACCCCTTTCCGCAGAGAGCTATCCCGGAAGTGGGTGCAGATACCTGTACTGTACAGGTACATGCACCCCCCTCCCCCCTGAAAGGTGCCAATTGTGGCGCCGGAGGGGGGGAGGATTCCAATGAGTGGAAGGTCCACTTTAGGGTGGACCTCCGCTTTAAATACCCTGAAACCGAATACTTGGCACTCAAATTAAATGCAAAGGAACCCCATTGGCAAAAAGAAAAACATTTTTTTTTTTTTCGAAAATAGTTTTATTGAATTATTTGCGATACAATATATGTAACAAATTGAACATAAAGAATATTGAGATACAATCTGAAATACACATTTCAAAAGAGCGCCTCTAGTTTTAGATTTTAATCTCATGTCTCTAGGCTTCCTGAGGTACCTTATTACTCAAAGTCAGATCACACGTGAATTGCCTCCAATACTACTCTTTCCGTAATCTAACTCAACAGTGCAGTATAATATACTCTGTCCAGCACCTTCCGCACCCAAACTGGGATCACGCTGTGCCAGAAGGGCCGTACAGAGTAAGGTTAACTTAAAACCTAATGCAACATTATAGCTTCATCACGATATTGCCCAAACTTTGTTTCTGAGGGAATTAATAACCTTCACTTTTTATACCAGTCTGTCCAACATTTCCATTGTACATCAAATATTTGACAAGAGTATCTCCTGATGGCTAATAGTCTCTCATACTGATAATTCAGATTAACCTGTACCAATACTTCTGAGGGGTTTGGGGATAGTGTACTTTTCCAATGTCTGGCTATGACTACTTTTGCAGTGGTTAAGACATGGTTTACTACTATACGAAACTGTGTCGGATAATCGTTAATTCCAAGATGGAGTACCGCTAACGCTGGGTTCGGGGGTTTTAATACTCTCGTGATTTCTGCTAAAATACTGAACAGCTTCCTCCAATAACTAGATAAGTTCTTGCATTGCCAAAATATATGCAGTATAGTGCCTGAGTTGCCACATTCTCTCCAGCATAGCGAGGAGTGGGAGGGGAAAATCCTTGCTAACTGGTATGGTGTTCTATACCACTTGTGAAGTATCTTCTGGGTGAGTTCCCAATGATTAACACAGTGTGTGGCAGTATAATTTTATTGTATTGCTCTGATCCATTGATCTTTCTCATAAGATAGATTTATATCCTTCTCCCATGCCAGAATGGAAGGGGATTTAAAAATGTTTTGTTTATGTTGGAGTGTGTTGTATAGAAGTGAAATGCCTTTACTCCTATTGTCAAGTAACGTATAATATTGCCAGATGGCCCTGTTTATCTCGATAGTTGGCGGGGGGTATTTAGATATGAAGGATGTCACCTGATTGTACAAAAGTTTGTTGGTGTGTGGGATATTGTATGTGGCTCTCAGAGTGTCGAACGATTTTAAGAGCCCCTGATTATATAGTTCATCTACCCACTCTATTCCGTTGTCCCTCCATTTAATGATAGGACTGTACGGGAGTAGAATTTCTAAAGTTTGGATTGGGATCCTAATTTTAGAGTTGGAACTGTCCTGTGATGTTTGGTTCAGTAAATGTCTCCACGCTAATATTGTCGCTTTAATCGTTGGAGAAAGATGTGTCAAGGTGCTCGATTTCCAACAGTCTGCTATTAGGAGACTGAGTTTTGACCATAGATGCTTCAATGCTTACCCATAAGGGTTCAGGGTTATGTTGGAACCAGCGCTTCGTTTGTGCCAATATAACTGCTCAATAGTAATCCTTGAGATCAGGTAGCCCCATTCCTCACGCCTTTCTGTATAGTATGAGTCTATTAATAGAGCATCTGGCTCTTTTACCCTGCCATATGTATTGTTTGAGTACTTTGGTCAGTTTCTGTAAGTGGGACACTTTAAACTGTATCGGGAGGGTTCTAAATATATATAGAATTTTCGGGAGGATCAACATCTTGAAGGATGCCATTTTCCCTGCCCAGGATAGTTCAGTAGCTGAGATTTTGGAAAGTGTCTTCTTTATGTCTTGAAGGAGGTTTTCCATATTGACATCCACAATGTGGGACAATTTCGTTGTTAAGTATATGCCCAGATAAGGGATCTGTTTAGGGGCCCATACATAGGGAAACGTTTCTTTAAAATATGAGCTCACGTGTGGGTTTAGGCCTAAATAGAGTATTAGGGACTTACTGAAATTAACTTTGTAGTAAGATACATTTCCAAATAGTTCTAGTATTTCATGTGTGAATGGTAAGGACACGACCAGGTTTGCTTAAAAAAAAGGATAATATCATCGGCGAAGAGATTAACTATATGTTCCTTTCGCTGGACTTTAAGCCCTGAAATGTGTGGGTGGGACCTAATGGCCTCCGCCAGGGGTTCTATCATCAAGTTAAAAATTGATGGTGACAGCAGACACCCCTGGCGGGTACCATTAGATATATTGAAGGTTTTAGACAACAATCCCGAAGTAAATACTTGGGCAGAAGGATTTGAGTAAAGTGCCAGAATAGCTGATAAAGCTTCATTATGAAAGCCAAATTTTTGCAACGCTTTCATGTAGCCCCAGTGGACTCTATCGAACGCCTTCTCTGCATCTATCGAAAGAAGCAGAGAAGGCGTTCTCTATATCTCAGCTTGATGAATTATGTTTAGTAGACGTCTCGTGGCATCTGATGCTTGCCGCCCTTTCGTGAAACCTGTTTGATCTGATTTCACCAGCTCTGGCATAATATCAAAAATTCTTCTCGCTACAATTTTGGCATACAACTTGATATCGCCATTAAGTAGGGATATAGGACGAAAATTAGCTGGCGTATCCGGGGATTTCTCCGGTTTGGGCAGAGTAATTACATACGCTCCAAGCATTTCTGCTGGGAAATTACCAGTCGTCCTAGCTTCATTAAACATGGACAATAAGTGGGGTGTTAATATGTCTCCAAAGTTTTTATAATATCCGTTAGAAAGTCCATCTGGACCCGGGCCTTGCCCAAGGGTAGGGAATGAATGGCTCTACCTAACTCGTCTGATGTAAAAGGGGCACTTAATTCTTGAAGCTGGGTGGTCGATATCGAGGGTAGGTGTAACTTGTCTACAAAAATTCCTATAAGTTCCATCGATGGTTTGGGTGTGTGAGGATCGTTGTTTAGATTGTAGAGGGTCGAATAATAATCTGTGAATGTATCCGCAATTACCTGTGGGTTTTCTATCCTGTCTGCCGTTGTTGGGTGACGCAAATGGGGGATTACCGTCCTCAACCTCCTTTCCTTCAGTCGATTGGCCAGGAATTTACTTGCTCTATTATTGTTCCCATAGTAGTTAAGGCTAAGCCTTTTCATAGCTTGTTCGTGTCGCATGCAGTACAATGCCCTTATTTTGCAGTGCAAGTGAAATAATTGCGTTGCTAGATCTGTAGATGGGGTAGATTGGTTGCGTTGTTCTAATAAAACGGAGCTTGTTTAAAAGGCCATTTAGGTTGGCTGAGCGGGCCTTTTGAATTTAGTTTAATTAGAACTCCCCTTATAAAGGCTTTATGGGCGTTCCAATTAATGTAGGGGCTTGTACTATCAGGGTCATTAAAACGAAAATATTCCTCAAGCTGTTGGGAAATTTCTTTTTGATATTTAGGGTCTTGTAATATTGTATCATTACACCTCCAGATACGTGTCGTGGCATGGGCATTACCCCCTTCTATTTGGATCAGTACTGGAGCGTGGTCGGACCACGTGGTATCTTGAATGGATGAATGTATAATTCTATGAAGCATATCTTTGTCTGTCAAGAACAAATCTATTCTGGAGTAGGAATTGAATCTGGGAGAATAATATGTATAAGATTTGTCGTTGGCATTTAGGCATCGCCAAATATCGTACATTCCTTCTTTGTGCAACAATTCCCTAAATTTGGGAAAATTATTCCTGACTCCAGAAGAGGTATCTAAATCCTTGTCTAATATCATATTAAAGTCTCCACAAACTAATATGCTCCCCACTCGCATCTCCTCTATTTTTTCATGACTCTTTTTAGAAATTTAAGTTGGTGCGAGTTGGGAGCATATATACATGCAAAGGTAGTAGGGATCTTATTTAAATTACAAACAAACACGATAAACCTCCCTTCCGGATCCACAAAGGAGTCCTTAAGTTCGACGTTCACAGAGTCTCTCACAGCCACCATTACTCCTCTTTTCTTTGCCTTAATGGAGGAATGAATCATAAACAGGAAGTTCTTATGCGAGCATGCCGGCATAGATCATTTATGAAAGTGGGTCTCCTGAATCGCCAGTATGTCTGCTTTAGGTTTCACTGCCTCTTGCCATAAGGATCGCCTCTTGGCCGGGTGGTTAAGTCCTCTTGCGTTAAGTGAAAGAATTCTAATACTCATTGGAGATTTGCTTGGGATGATAAATGTGGTCGTGCCGAAGTATCTTTTGTTCCAGTCCACCGGAGTGTTGTGCCTGGTAGGTAAAGTCCTCAGTTATCTGTCGTACATATAGGGCTAACGTAGATAGGCATTATCCACCTATTCTGTCTTTTAGCTTGAATCCATATCTGGATGTTTTACTGCACAGTTTAGTGTTGGTAACATAATTGCACAATTGTTGAGTTTAGAGAGAGAGAACTGTTGCACGTTCTGAGAGGCAGATGGTGAGATCCTGCATAAGAGACCTTCAGTATGTGTATTGCGTGCAGTAATTGGGGAACTTACCGCTTCCTCTCGCCAGAGACAAATGGAGAACATGCGCCAAAGAATAGACATAAAAAACAAAAAAACAAAAAAAAATAGCAAAACCAGTAACCAGTAAGAAACAAAACCCAATAGGGTCAGGCAGCTAAAGTGCCCGATTGAGGGGGTCTATGGTACGTTGACTTGTACCTTCGACACTCAGGGAATCCTATTGAAGTATGTGGATGGGGTTGAGGTGATTAAGTTTCAGGTATAGTTCATCTTTGATCTTCTTTGTTGTTTAATTTGCCAATCGGAGTGTAGTTTGTTGAGCGGTGGTCCAGGCTGCTGAGGTGGATCTGCGGCTGAGTCAGGCGGCATGATTGGCCAGGATCTCAAAAGATGCAATCCCTCTTCCAAGGAGTTAATGAGGTGAGTGGATCCTTTGTGTGTCACTTGTAATTTTGCCGGGTATTTCCATTTATACAAGAATTTATGATTCCTCATGGCTTTGGTGATGGTCGCCATGTTGCGACAAAGCTGTAGAGTGTGTTGCGACAAGTCCGGTAGAATGTGTAGCTGAGAAACTTTCTCTGGGAGATTGTCACCCTTGCGTAGTGCCTCCAGGATTTTTTCCTTAGTGTGGAGAAAGTGCACTCTAAGCAGGACATCCCTAGGCACCTCTTGGGGGAGGAATGATGGTTTTGGGACCCTGTGAATGCGGTCAATCGTGAGGTCCAGCGATGACAAGGACGGAACCACTGCTTGAAAGAGGTCTCGTGCGTAGATAGGAAGTTGTTGTGCTGTGACCGCCTCTGGGATCCCCCTTATCTTTAAATTGTTCCTACGGAAACGATCTTCGAGGTCCGCCATTTTTAATTGCATTTTATGAATAACCTCCTGGTGCGATACATGAGAGTCCACCAACACATTAAAGGAAGAGGTAACATCACACATTCTCGATTCCACCTGGTGTACTCGCTCACCTAAATCACTAATTTCCGCTCTACATTGTTGAAGACATGTCAGCATATCAGTTTGTAATGATGTTCTCAGTGACATCAACATCTCTTTAAGGGTAACATCTGACCTGTAGTTGGGAACATAGAGATTGGATCCGCTTGTTGTTGGGATACCAGTTCGCTGTTGTACGATCCACTCCCCTCCATACCCAGCTCTGTTGTTCTATTAGATGTAGAAGAGTCAGAATCCAACCTGGGTTTTGACTTCACAGGGCTCCTTGTCGATCGAGAGTTGCAGGGAGTATCAGAGCCTGACGAACGCACCCCTGTTCCAGCGTCCATTCCCGCAGTCCCGCTTAACAAGATTAACAACACATATACCCAGAAATACATGTCATAAATGTTGTACTTATGAAAAAAAAAAAATCTAAAAAATCTGCCTCATAAGGAATTGCATGTAGAGATCTGCGTTTCGAACTTAATATTAAAAATCATATTTTAAATATTAAAATGTATAAAATATACATATGTCAACGTGACATCACTTGTGGCCATTATAATACAAATTAAACGATACCAAAAAAATACAAATAATAATAAAATCACCGATCAGTAATAAAACAATATTGAAATTGACATTGAAACCACCAGGGGTTAATACATTGGTCTCGTATATCCAGTAAGATTCCCTACGACTTAACTGGCGGATAAAATTACCCCCCTCCAATGTTTTGTCACCCTCTCAATCCCCCAAAACTTTAAACCCTTGGGGTTTTGCTGGTGAAATTGTTTAAAATGTCGAGACAGATTGTGGGTTTTCAAACCTTTTTTTGATATTATCAACATGTTCTGCTATGCGTACATGTAGGGGTCTAGAGGTATGTCCTATGTATTGTAACCCACATCTGCACTCTAACCACCCCAATAGTGTCACACAAACAATTGTCGAATGTCATATTCCCCATTGGTTGCAGAAGCCAAATTATTTTTCTGTTTTTTAATAATCACTTTAGAATGCTTGCATGGCCTACACCGTTCGCAAGCATAAAAGCCCCCCAAGAAAGAAAACATTCTGTTCTCTAACGGGATTGGGGGGTTTAACACACTGGGGGCGAGACAGTCCCTCAAGCATGGGGATTTCTTATAGATAAACTGTGGACGGGCGGGTAACACTGGTCCCAAAATTTTATCCTGCTTTAAAATCGACCATTGTCTCGACACTGGCTTTTCAAATTTTTTGTGCTGGACATTATAGTCTAAAATCATCCTAAAATTATGTTCACTATTAATCTCCCTGGTTGGACTAGAGACAAGAGTAGTTCTGTCAATCTGTCTGACATTTTCAAATTCAGCATTCAAAGTGGACCTGTCATATCCCTTTTGTTCGAATCTGGAGATCAAAACTTCAGATTGAGCAACAAAATCCCCACTCCTTATACAATTCCGATGTAACCTAATCAACTGTCCCCTGGGGATGTTGTATAACCAAGAATGATGGTGACATTGATAAAATTATCAAGTGACAATTTAGTACCATTCCAAATCATAAAAAGATTGTCTATAAGTCTACAGTAACACACTAGTTTGGGGGGGGGGGGACGATGTTTAAAAACTGCCTCTTCCTCCCAGTTGGCCATAAACAAGTTAGCCACACTGGGAGCGAAACGGGCTCCCATCGCAACCCCTCTAGTTTGTAAATAAAATTCCTTGCCGTACCAAAAATAATTTTGGCTCAGGTAGAAATTTAGACAAGTCAGCAAAAACTTGTGATGGTGTATAGCGAACCTACGTCTGCTATCACCAAAATACTAGAAGGGGAGCACCCCAATTCCCCCAAAATCTGTATAACATGTTTAGCATCCGTTAAGTATGCCGGAGTGTTCACCACTAAAAGCTGGTGAAAAAAAGTCAATATAGTGTCCCAATCTAGTGGATACAGAATTGATTCCGTTCACAATAGGCCTCCCTGGGGGGTTGGTGCGGCCTTTGTGGATTTTGGGGAGAAAATATAGTATAAGGGTTCTGCAAAACAAAGGCTCAAGATATGCTGCTTCCTCTGGGATCTGTGTGTTTCCCAGCAGGCAGCGGGGCACTTGCGGGAAGGGGCGGGCACTTGCGGAAAGGGGTGTAAGTTACGCCCCTTTCCGCAGAGAGCTATCCCGGAAGTGGGTGCAGTTACCTGGATTATCCAGGTAACTGCACCCCCCTCCCCCCTGAAAGGTGCCGATTGTGGCACCGGAGGGGGGGAGGGTTCCGATGAGCGGAAGGTCCACTTTAGGGTGGACCTCCGCTTTAAGTTGAGGGAAAAATAAGGAAGAAGGGAAAGGGGGGTGGGGAGGGGGGATATATTCTCCCTAACAAAGGAGGAACAGGCCAGCGCATTCCGCAGATAGCCCACAGCTTCAATTAATTGAGGAAGCATTGTAAATTTAATTCCGTATTCATTCCTTTAGGTGCAAGACTTTTTAAAGTAAAAATCCACCATTTCTCCTTTTGTAACAGAATGCGGTCAAAGTCACCTCTTCTTGCCGACAATTTCAAGGCATAGATTCCTTTGACCTTAAAGCCTTCTGTCTTTCCCTCATGATATTGTGCAAAATGTTTAGCGACTGGCCTTTCCTCCTTCTGTTCTTTGTTATCTCTCTGCCTCTCCCTCTCCTTCCAAATATCCCTCAGATGTTCCCCTATACGGACTTTTAGAGCTCTCTTTGTTTTGCCAATATATATTTTAGGACAAGGACACGTTATCATATAGATCACTTTTGTGGTTGAGCAATGTATTAAATCCTTTATTACGAATTCATGATTACCTTCTGCATCATGAAAATTTGTGGCCCTTTCTACATAGGGACATATTTGGCATTTTGTGCATGGCACCATCCCCCTACAACGTGGGTACTCTCATAGCCATGTGGGATTTTGCCGCCTAATATATTCTGAGTGTATCAGGATGTCTCCCAAATTTTTAGATTGGACTTTTGATCGACTAAAATCGTTTGTGGAGAAAGATTGCATCCAAGTATTCAGCTTGTCTGATGAACTGCCTGAGAATCTCATATTTATAAATGGACACAGCAAATCAGAATGAAATCCCCAGGGTATGGTAAGCCAGTGTGTCTGAGAACCATTCATTTTTGGTGCAAGGCATTTTTTATGGAACCGCTGGATATATGGAACTTTAAAACAGTCACAGTATTATAGGAAAGTCTGACATGTGTGACAAATAGTGCACTTTAAATACGACTGAGTTTGAATATAATCAATTCACTGCCACTGATTGTTACATTTTCAGTATTGACTGTCATTTATGCCGCTGCTTGCAAAAGGCTAAAAGTGAAGGTGAAGGTTTCACATGTCAGTTTCAGGTTTGCTATACTCGGCTGCAAGTGATTAAGAAGGAGACTCAAAGCTATAATAATTGACTGAACTAACTGAGAGATCTTCATGAGACTTTTATAATCACAAGCCTGTGATATACCTATTTCTATTAAAGAGAATTGCAATGTAGGTTTAATGGAGGTACTAGTGAGAGATCAGGACTGGTGACTGCTCATAATTATTCCCATCTCCAATTACTGCTACCTTGATGACCATACATGTGCAGATTTCTGAGAGATTTTTATCTCATGCTTCCTAATAGAAGCGTAATATTGGTACAATTTGATCATACTCGGTATATCCCCACATGTATGGCCATAGGAGGCGCCTCTATCTGTTTTATTGTTGTATGTATGAGTATGTCTGGTTTTGTTTGTTGAAAGTCAGGGTGTATGAACTGTGCAGATAAGGATGATCTTTGGGTCATCTTTGGTTAATGTTGTGTAAACATCTAGGATCGATTCATGCAATTCATTCAAGGTTTATTCTTTTATGTATAGAAAGAAATAAAAAATATTTTTGATATTAATCAAATGTCCTATGTGTTCACCGAAGCCTAAGGTAGCTACTTTTCTTTTCTCCTGGTGTTGGTAAGCAAGTTAAAAGCGGGACACAACAGCAGGGGAAAAGTCTCTTTTCTTTCTTTTTTTCTGACTATATGTTAGCTACGGCTTCGGCCTTGTAGACTCTGAGGAGTGACATAAGGACTTATTTCTTTAAGAGGGGCCCACTGCCACTATTTGGATTTATTCGGTAGTGACAGTGGATATGGTCATGTAATGGTATAAATAGCAGAAACCTCTGATGCCTGAGGCATATGTGTATGTGCAGGTATGCGTCCTGGATGTCCGAAGACGCCAGTGGAGTCCCCCTGATGGAGTGAAGCGACAACTGAGCAAACTGATTTCATTCTGAACCTCTGTACTTTTACAAAGCATTTGAGGGCTTTCAGGTCCAAGATTGGACGTATCCCTTCCTTTTTGGGGACTACAGATTGGAGTAGAACCCCTGAAACCTTTCGGATTCCGGAACAGGCACTATCACCCCGTGGCTTACCAGGTCCGTTACTGCCCCCAACAGGGCCTCCCGGTGAGCCGGGAGTAAGGGTATACCCATTCAGTGTCTGTGACTAGTGCTGTGGCCAGTACTGGTCATATTGCTGACCCCACCACCGTAAAGAGGCCTTGGAACAGGCCTTGGCCTTCCTGTCGGTAGGGTCCTTAAATGCAGGAGTCCCCTCTACTGGGATCGTGGTTACTTTGTTGAACCTGGATACTGGGGGGTCCACGACCGGAGGAGCCGACCATTTTCTTCACAAGGCAGAAAAAAATGAGCTGCAGGAAGCAGGCTGAGGGGTTATTACCAGAGGGACCGCCCCCAGGGTGGAGCTGTAAAGTTCTGTTGTTTTTCACATGTATTACATGTTCTGCCTAGTCCTCTCCTGAAGGTGGCATAATAAACCTATGGTCAAGATTACTGGAGCTGTGTCAACCTGTTAGCTTTTCAGTCCTAGAATGTGGATTGGAGGGGTTAGGTAGAATGAGTGTTTCTGAGAAATAAGCAGTTAAACAGCTTGTGATCCTAGGGATGGTTGGTGAATGCCAGTATGGTGGTACTGTCAAACTGTACCATAGCTTCATGTCCCGCCAGATAAGGAGGGTCCTTAGTTGGAGTGAATCTTGACCACCCTGACCTGCAGAGTGGTGTGGGAGAATCAGAGATTAGTTCTTCACTATGCACCCTGATTTGCCAAGGATACTGAGATTTGCTACCTAGCCCGGCAGACCCTTTGTCTGATGAATAAATGTTCCAACTATATAAGAGGAAGAATTTCCCAACCCACCAACGCTTGAGATGGTGATCTTTTAGATGTAGGGGGATATTTTATCTGTCGATTTGTGGAAACAAGTGGAAATCTCCTTAACCATTGATTTTTGCTTATTTTCATAAATATAAAAAATGCTTAATACTTCAGTATAAACATTCTGACATATTTGGAGGCCCCAGCAAAATGTATGACTACGTTTTAAACAAAGGATACAATTGTGCAAAGTATATATACTGTATGACTGCCCTTTAATGTTAAAAAATTATAAGAGGAACTTCAGGAGTTTGATGTTCAGTTTATAAAGGTTTCTGATGAGAAGGAACAATTGTCTGTCCAAATGTTGGAGTATCATGAGAAAGATAACCAAAATTTGGAAACTATTGATTCCATCCATCCAGAAAACCCCTTTATAAGCGAGTAAGCATCTGCAAAAAGCTAGGATGATGGCTGGGAGAAACCAGTCCGCTTCCCGGTCCCAGCAGGAGCCATCCTCCCAGCTCAGGAGAAATATCCTGGCGATGTTCCGCACACAGAATGCTGACTCACAGGCCGCATCTCAAGTCGCGGACCAGAGTGGGAGTCCCACTGCAGGCACAGAGCATTCGGACAGCACGGACATTTCTCCTTCAGGTATGGGCCGATCATATATCCTGCCTCTCCTGTGCCTGGCCGATCTACAGCAAGTCGCCACTGACATTAAAAGCTCCCTAGTTGTGGCAGTTTCGGACTTAAAAACCGAGATACGGGCAGTAGCACACAGGCTAGAACAGGTGGAGACGGCCCCCATGACACACAGGGCGGCCATTCAGCAAGTGTAACGAGCCTCCACAATACAAGCCGGACTTGGTGGAATGGTCCCTGAGCTCTCAGGGTAAGGTAGGGAAAGTCAGAGCTACATATACGCAATATCAGTAGCGTCAGAGAAAGGGACTCTTTGTGTACCAGCGATCAGGGACTTCAAGTGGACAAAGTAGTATCTACAAGAAATGGTAGCTCATGTGCAACAGTCAAAGGACCTGCTTACCACACCAAGTTCCGTGTTAAGGTTGTTCGGTTCTACGACATACTGAAGATGACGAGACTCATGGGCTTTCATCCGTCTCCATGTCTCCTTGCCTTCTCGGCGGAGTGGCCGCTGAGGTTCTATGATGTCTGTCTGCTTCTTTGGGCCCAGGTTGGGTAGGGATCTGGCATATCTACCTTATAGACAAGCACAGGCACATGGAGGACCTTGACAATAGGGGCCGCAGGCACAAGCTACGTGTCAGGGGGATACCAGAGACAGTGGAGGGCCCCCAGTTACAAGCGGCAGTCTGGGCAAGCTTCAACACACTTCTGGGCAGACCACCAGATGCCCCAGTTGATATGGAAAGGTGCCACAGAGCGCTCAGACCCAGAGTAGGGACACAGGATCCACCAAGAGATGCAGTTTGTTGCTTGGTCATTTTCATCCAGGAGAAAATATTGTGACTTGCACGCAACCATGCTAATATTGAACATGAAGGAGTGTGCATCCAGATCATCCAATATCTTTCCACCATCACCCTCCAACACAGGAGAGATCTGTGCTCTCTCCTCCAGGTCCTTAGAGAATGTTGCATCCCGTGCCACTGGAAATTTCTCTTCTGCCCTCAAGCGACTTCTGGAAATTGCACACCCTCAACATTCCAGTAATTGAAGTACCTGACTGGTATGGTGCTTTTCTACAGCCATATCCCTGGATCCCTACCCAACCTGACGACACCCCCAAGGCCCAAAGAAGCAGACAAAGACGCTGCGCAGAGACATGGAGATGTACGAAAGCCCACGAGTCTCACCATCTTCAGTACGTCGTAGAAACAAACAACCTTAACACTGAAATTGGTGTGGTAAGCGGGTCTCTTGACTGTCGCACATGAGCTACCATTTCATGTAGATACTTATTTGTCCACTTGAAGTCCCTGATCGCTGGTAGGAAAATATTCCCATTCTCTGACTCTACTGATATTCAGTATATGCATCTCTGACTATCTTTGCCCTACCTTACCCCGAGACCTCTGGGACCATTCCGCCAAGTCCGAGGCATAATACTATAAGGTGGAGGATCACACAGGCAGGCTCAAGACTCTGGTTTATCTGGACAGAAGGAGCCTATATTGCATGACCCTGTATCCATAAGGATATGAAGTAAGCTTGTATTTCCCAGGATCTCACGTTATACAGGCTGCAGGTTTAAGGATCAAATCCTCTCAAAATGTCTCACACAGGGTTATAAATGCATAAATCAAGGGATAGCTCTCCTTCCTACCTTATTATCTCAGGGTTTCCCCATATCACAGTATAGTGATAGCGTTTGCATGGGGTCATGGCTTTGCTCCCCTCCTTACCTTCCCTGTATGGTACTCATACATCAGACTAAGCATGGAAGATCATGAGAATCTTAAGGACTAATATTTATCTCAGTTATTGACACTCTACAGGGTCAAGACTCACTCTCAAGGACATGTGGACAATGCCTCTTGGCAATGATGGCTCATTTTTATATCAACAGTTTAGTGAAAAGGGTCATAGCATAATGACAAGCATTCCTGTTATGAAGTTTGTATTAATGTTGGCAATACACCTCTTGGATCCCTGTGAGACGACCTCTTAGCCATTGCTTAGGGGTTAGGGGAGTCCGAGAGGTATATATGCCAAGTTCCACTATGCCAGACAGAATTCATGTTACTTAAATGTTGATATGACAACTTAATCTGGGCAGCTGCCCCCAGGTTAAATGAGAAATGAGCCGATGGGGCAGTAGAGCGATATAGGAGGATCCTTCATGGTATATCCAAACTCAAGTTATAAAAGTTTTAGATGATTATTGACATCCAAGTTTAGCATTTTCTCTCATTTGTAATTTTTTCTTATTTTCATATTTTGTGTACGGCATCGGATGGATTGGGGGTGGGGGGGGTGGGGGGGGGGGTGTTGCTGATGGGGTCCATACACCTAGATTAGGGTGGACCGAATCGGCACCCCCCCCTCTCTTCTCCCCTTCTCCCTCATGGAGGCGTTCTCCTTCAATGCTTGTAACTAAAGTCTGGAATTAATGGATGGTAGAATGTGTATGGTAGTTCTGCTGCTAGTCTCTTCCCCCACCCCAAAGAGACAGGCTTCTCCTTTGGGGAATCTGGTCTAGAACTTCTAACGCCCCATTTCAACTGGTTATTCCTGTTTAAGTAGTATAGCATGTCTAAGACTACCTCTGGTATTCTTTTCACAAACCCAACAGCAGGGGTACTCGCATGGTAGGGTCAATAGCCCATATTCAAATGCATAGGCGGGTGAAGTACCCCTCAGGACTGGGATATTTCCATTGTCCCTATCAAAATCCATTCTTCACTCTTATTTACCCCCTCCCCCCTATCTTATCCTCACTCCTTTTTTCTCCTTTTCTTCACCCCTCTCTCTCTAGCTCCTCTCCCCACCTCCCCTTTCTTCTTCTTCACAGGCCCTCTCCATCTACCACTCAGAGGAGCGACAATACACCCTGCCCCAGCCACTGAATATGCCTCCTAGAGTACAGGGTGCAGCTCCAATATCCCTCAAAGTTTACTCTCTGAATACAAAGGGACTCAATATCCCAGAAAATCGTAGTAGCCTGCTAGCTGAAGCACACAGACAAAAAGCCCAAATTATATTTGTTCAAGAAACTCACTTTAAAACCAGTTCCATACCCCAGCTATCCAACTATCCATTCCCGGTGGTATATCATGCAACTTGCAACTGCTGAATCCAAGACGTAACAGGTAGTGATACTGAGGCAAAGTCATTTGCATTCTGCTTAACAGATCAGTTGGTTTACCCAGAGGGCAGGTTCCTCTTCCTGAAGGGTCTTTGGAAAGACAAACTGGTGACCCTGGCGAATATATACTGCCCAAACTCAAAACAAGTGTCTTTTTTTTTAAATGAATGAATGATTTGTATAGCGCTGCAATGAAAACTGAATCGCCTCAAGGTGCTCGATCTGTCCTGTGTTGTCTAGCTTCTTAGAATAGGTAGGTCTTACGTTTTTTTTTCCTGAAGACCTGATGATTTCCTTCCATGCAGATGTAAGTCGGAAGAGCGCTCCATAGCCGTGGTCCTTGGTCTGAAAATCTTTGTTCTCCCTTTGATTTGTAGCGGGATTTGGGAATGAGGAGGAGGTTTTGGTTAGATTATTGGAGACTGCGACTGGGTGTGTAGTGTTTTATCTTCTCGCATAGGTATTGAGGAGTGTTTCCTTGTATGCATTTGTGGGTGAGGTAGAGGGTCTTGAATGTAATCCGATTCTTTACGGTTAGCCAATGTAGGCTCCTCAGGGTGGGGGACATGGATTCCTAGGGTTTTTCTTTTTTCCTGTTATCAGTCTTGCCACCATGTTTTGGATGAGTTGTAAGTGCGCAAGTTGATATTGGGGTAGTTCTATGTAAAGGGAGTTTGTGTAGTCAAGTCATTAATGATTGTTCCAACTACTGCTGCTTTGTCCTCAGTTGGAATGAAGGGGATGAGTCTACGTAGGAGGCGGAGGAGATGATGAGATCTGCTGACTACTGATCCAATTTGTGCATCCATTGACATTTCTGAGTCAAAGACGACTCTGACTCTTGGCTTTGGCGCTTGGAGAGATGGTCTGTCCAAAGATAGTGGGAGTTGTCCATGGGGTCTTAATTTTGGAATTTTGTTTTGCGTGTAGGAGAAGCTCTGTTTTTGATTCATTGAGTTTGAGGGAGCTAGTGGTCATCCAGTCGTCTACTAGTGAGGCATTTTTCTAGTTGCTGATGATGGTCTTTTTGTCCGGTGATGCGAAAGTAGAGTCGAGTGTCATCAGAGTATGAGTGGAAGCAGAGGTCCGATATTCTGATGAGTTTGAGGAGCGGGTGGATGTAGATGTTGAAGAGCACTGGTGACAGTGGTGAACCTTGAGGGACTCCACAAGAGATTGCTCGGGTTTCAGAGATGAAGGCTCCTAGTTTCACTGTTTGAGAACGATTTCCTAAGAAGGATGCGAATATGAGACTCCAGCTACTTCTGTGAGGCGGATGAGTAGATTATTGTGGTTCACTGTATCAAACGCTGCACTGAGGTCCAACAGTACCAGGAAACATGATTCTCGGTCATCTGCTGCTTCGAGGGTGTTGTTCCATATTTTGAGAAGTGCCATTTCTGTGCCATGGCCTGGAGGGAAGCCTGATTGCAGAGGGTCCAAGAGTTTGTGTGTATCCAGGTGGTGTTGTAGCTGTTGTACTACCGCTTTCTCCATAACCTTGGAGATGGTGTTAAGGCTTGTTATCGGTCTGCAGTAGTTAGGGTCTTGAAGGTCAAGGTTGGGTTTCTTTAGCAGGGGTTTGATGATGCCTTGCTTGAGGGTGGTCGGAACACTCCCTTCTTTGAACGACTGATTTATCAGGTGTGTAATGGTAGGAGCCAAGATTTCAGAACATTCTTTCAGCTTTGTGGGAATGATGTCGATTGGTGATGTGCTGTTTCGGAGGCTTTTGATGATGTTTTTAGTGGTTTCTGTGGAGATTGGTGTCAGAGAAAAAATTCTGTGCTTTTGTGATGTTTGTCGGTATCTTCTTTTTGCTTTGGTTAAATGAGGTTGGTTGTTTTTTTCTGGTCAATTGTCTTCTTGATGTTCTCGATTTTGTTGATGAAAAAGTCTGATAACTCGTAGAATTCTTGAGTTTTGCTTGCTGGGGGCTCTAAGCAGGTAGGGTTCATTAATTGAGCGACTATTTCGAAAATTTACCGATGGCGGTTTAAGGCAGATGAGATGGTGTTGGAGAAATGGTATTTTTTCGCTTTGAAGATAGCTCTGTGGTATTTCACTGTGAGTGCTTTGTAGTTTGTGTGGTTTTCCTTGGTAGGATTTCTTCCCCATACTCTTTCAGCTCTTCTGCGTTCTTGCTTGAGTAGAGTGAGCGTGACATTAAACCATCCCGAGTGTTCTGTGTTTTGGAGCCACTGAGTCTGCTGTTTGTAGTACTGCCTTGTTTAGGGAGTTGAGTGTTTGTTCCGTTGAGAGGTTTAAATTTAACATTTCTATTTTGTTTGATAGTGTGGTCTTGAAGAATTTGGAGTGTAGCTTCTTCTGAGATCTGGTCCAGTGTGTTGATGTCGCATGTTTCCGTTTTTGTCGGATGGTGTTAGTGGTGATTTTGAATTTGATAGCGTGGTGGTCCATCGATGGTAGCGGTATGTTGTCGACTATGTTGATGTCCATATTTTGTTTGTAGATGAGGTCCAGAGTGTGTCCTGACCCATGACCCATGAGTGGGAGCCTTTATCAGCTGCTGGAGACCCAATTCTTCCAGTTGGTTTATGCAGGCATTAGCGATAGGGTCTTGTGTAGAGTTTGCCCAGAGGTTAAAGTCTCCAAGTACCAGAAAGTTTTTGGTTTTCAGGATGTGTAGTGAAATGAATTCAGAGAGGGGTGTAAGGAGATTAGTCTTCGGTCCTGGTGGTCTATAGCATAGTATTATGTGGGTGGTGTCTTGGGGTGTTGTTTGAAGCTGTACAGTAAATGTCTCCATGAAAGGCACTGCATTCTGTAAAGTTGTTTTGGTGAGCACAAGGTGAGATTTAAAGATCACTGCTAGGCCACCTCTTTTTTTTTTTTTTTTAGGTTAGGATGGTGTTGCAGTCGGGCGTTAGCCAGCTTTCTGTGATGAAGAGGCAATCTAAATTGTTTTGAGTAATGAAGTTGTGGACTTCCAGTCTGTGTTTAAATGCAGATCTGGTGTTGATCATGGTGCATGCTAATTGTTGAATCGGTGTTGATCCTCTGTTTGTTGGTTGATTCTTTTCGTACGGTTTTTTGAATGGAGGTTGGTAAAGTTGTGGTGGTGTTTCTAAGCCTGTGGAGAACTTCTGCTGAGTATTTGAAGTTACACATGGCAAGAAAATAGTTTATGGTGATAGGTTGCCTGCGGTGAAGATACTGATGTATCGCCGATGGTGTTTGCTGAAGGATGCTGCTGAGGACAGTGGTGGTGTGTTGAGGTGCTGTGTGACGGTCCGAATGGTACTGGAGGTGGTGAAGGAGGGGGCCCGCTAACTTGACCGCCCTCCCGTTGATCCAGAGGAAGGCGACAAAAAAAACCCTAGCTGTGCTGGCAAATTGCTACGGTAGGGGGAAAAATTCCTTCCTGACCTGCCGAGAGGCGGTTGGACCAATGACCCTGGATCAACTGCTGATGGGGAGGTGGGACTGAGCCCCGAGCTTACCTGGAGAGGAGAGGGGAGCCGAAGAAGAAGAGGGCCTAAGCCACTACTTACCAGTAATGCAGCTGCGTCTGGATGGATCAAGCTGACGTCAGGGGTAGGCCTGAGCCGAGGTTGTCTTGGCTCCCTGTGTCACCTGGTGCCTCTGCGGTGAGGTCCAGAAATTAAGGAAGAGGTGTTGCGGGGTGGGAACGGCATGCCGGCCTGCTAAACCAAGTGGGGGGGTGAGCTGGGGAGGTGAGCCAGCGCGGCTGGAGCTAGTCCGCCACCTTCCTCGTCTGTGACCTAGAGTAGAGGTGACCAACGGTGGCTATGAATGTTGGCCAGGTGGGATGGGGCTGGTGGGACCGGGTCCTGTTGGAATCCCGCTGGGGGATCCGGAGAATGAGCTCTGGGTGGCCGGTGAGTGCTGCGGCTGAGGCTGGGTGGACCAATACGGCCGCTGGGCTAGGCCGGAACGAGCTATCCAGATCTCGGGCTCCCGGAGTTGGTACGGTGGCCGTTCCTGGATGCCTGGGACTGTTGAAGAGGCTAGATGGAGGGGAGAACTGTGGGCCAGCGGTCCGGCGCTGGCCAGAGCTAGGCGGGAGCCGTGGTGTGTCCTGTGGACCTGCCCACGGAGGCTGACAGCTGGGATAAAAGGTGTCCGGATGGCGGCAGATGAGAAGCTTAGGGTGGGCTAGGTGAGTGGGGTCCAGGGGAACACATTTCTCTTCCCTGTGGCTGGGGGGGAGGCTTGAAGGCCAAGCCGTAGCTTCTGACAACATGTCTGTCAGCACGGACCAATCGTGCCCTATTGACACCCTATTGAAGCTATCCTCTTTTAAGGCAGACTTAGTTATTTTGGAAGGTGATCTCAACATGGCCCTTAACCCACATTTGGACACGTCCACGGGCACTTCATCACTCCCATTCTCTTCTTTGCGACAAGCAAAGCTAGTCCAACTAGCCTCACTCACTCTCCACGATACCTGGCATACCTTGAATCCACAAGGGAAGGACTTCACATTTTACTCGTTCCCACAAAGCCGCTATTCACGGCTAGACTACTTGTTTATACCCCAGAAAGATCTGGCCTACCTCCATAACGCAACAATAGAAAACATGGTGATTTTGGACCACCATCTGATCACCATGACCCTGGCATTCCCCACATATACCACCTGACATACATTCTCACCCTCTCATCAATGCAACCATGTATGCCTTTGATAGGGCCTGCAAGGCCCATGCGATTTCTGCTAAAGAGTGTGCCCTTACCCTCATTAAGGGAAATCTTGACTTTATCCCAGGGTTAGCCAAGACCTACCTGTCGGCGGAATGGCCATATGCAGAAATGCAAGCCCAACTCTTTTTTTTTTTGCCAGGGGTAGGTTCCTCAGTCAGAAATAGCTTGTGGCCATATTACTGACCAAAGTGTTCCCTTGTTTGGCATATCTGCAACTCAAACACTATTTAGATAACCCCACATCTAGGGTAAAATTTACAAAAACCTCTACTGTTTTCGAGTCGATGTGTTCTGGTACCTCTCCGCAGTGGCACGTGATATCTATACTTTATGCCTTCATGTTTTCGGACTCATGTATTACTATGCAAACAGAACATGATTTTTGGAAGACACACCTAAACACTGAAATACCGGAAGCCGGGGGGCGTGGCCAGAAGCGGATATGTAAGCAGCTCAGGAAACGAGCTCCTCCGACACCTTTAGATCCTGCACAGCATCCGAGCTTCGATTACCCCTTTTGAGTATACCAAGAGGCCAGGGATACACCAGAGACTGTCTTCCACCCGGGAGGTTGGTTCAGAACAGACCAACGGGACCTAAAACAGCCGCGGAATGCCAACCAGCACAGGCCGCAGGAGGAATCAAAGATGACGCCGGCCGTTCGTCCTCATGTAAGAAGCCGCCAAAAGAGACGACTTCAGAATGGTGAGTCTCGGTCCCCCGCTCATGCACAAACCTCTGTGGTATCCACCAAGAAGGGGAAACTGCCAACCACAATAAAAGAGCACTTTGCTGAGCCCCCACAGAGCCCACTCTTATCGGCCACGTCGGCTAACCCAGAGGGGGAAGAGTCAGACCCCTGGGAAAACACAGGCAGGTGGGAAGAAGTTCATGAGTCAGGAGGCCCCTCAGAGCCAGCTATGATAGAGGTGTAGGCTGAGGAAGATACTGGGGGAGAAGAGGAGCTCACTCTTAAACATGTTATGGATGCAATCCAACAGTGCCAGTCCTCGCTGACTACACAGATTGAATCGGTTTAACTGGACCTGTCAATAGTTAAACATGATATGCAAAAAATCCACTCCAGAATCACTGGTGTGGAGCAACGTATTAGTGACATAGAAGACACTATGCAACCCATGTCTGAGAATGCAGCAACAGGCTTTAAATGAACGAGCCATGAAGCTGGGAGATTTGGAAGACCGTATGTGCAGAAACAACCTGCGTTTTGTTGGCTTTCAGGAAGGAGCTGAGGGCAGAGAACCGAAATAGTTTCTGGAGAACTAGCTCAAATCATTAGTAGGGCCGGAGAACTTATCCTCCATGTTCAGAATCTAAAGAGTGCACAGGGTTCATATGCAGCCCCTTCCACCGAGAACTCCTCCACGTCCCCTTCTTGCGAAGATACTGCATTTCAGGGACAAAGAGGTCATCATGCGTACAGCCAGAAACAATTCTGATATTAAATTCAATGGAAATAAAATATTGATCTTCCTGGACTTTTCCGCTGCTACACAAAAACAAAAAGCACCCTTTACAGCGGTAAAGAGACGTCTTCGGGACAAACAGCTCAGCTACAGTATGTCATACCCTGCCAAACTGAGGGTCATTAATGATGGTAAAGCCCAATTCTTTCTATCCCCCACAGAGGCTTTGGAGTGGCTCGATGGCTTGGGATAAATCGTTATACTCCATTTATAAGCTTTGACTTGAATGCCGCCTAACCTAGACTGAATTTCACAGACGACTGCCAAATTCAAACAGTTGGATTGTTTGAATTCTACTTATTTGATTTCTTAAATTCCTTTTCTACCTTTTCATTTAAGACTCCCTAGGACAAGAGGGAACTATTGGCCGAATGAGAGGAGCGAGCAGAATAGATATTGGACGTTGCATTTCCCTACAGCCACAATGATTTCGAAAACTGACCCGTGAAAGGTAATCCTGTAAGATATGGTGAATGCCCGTCAAAACTGAATGGAGACATTAATGTACCTTATATTTGATTATGCCCGAGCCAGAAATCCTTTGGATACAGAGAACTGGACATACAAATATTTGGTACAGGATGTACTACTCTGGATTTCATACTATGGAGGTGTCAAAGTTGCTTGCTATGAAATCTATATTTTAATTTCTTATATTTTTTCTTTGGAAACGTAACGTTTCATATACCCCTTTGCTTTTTGCAATAGACTACATGGAACTAACACCACACTTAACTGAGGGATCTTTTTGGCCACCTCACAGGTTACTTTTATGGTTACTGGGATAAGGCTCGTTGAAGTTTGGGACAATGAAAAGGGGGGAGGAGGGGGGAGTTGGTAGACATGGGTTTGTTTTATTTAGTTTTAAGTTTTTCTTTTTACACTGCACAGAAATTCTTTCAAAGGGAACTAATGAGCTGCTGCTCGTCTGATTACACTAAGAGTATAATAGCCTATGCCATAGTAAATACAGGTATCACTGCATTGTTTAGACGGCCCAGGAACTGCAACATAATATTTTCTGAATTATTTTTGTTTCTTCCCAGGAATGGGTTTTAAGTGTCTTACTTGGAACGTGCAGGGCTTGAACTCAAAGATTAAGCAATCTTTAGTCTTTAAATCAGCTGGCAATGTGTACCCCTCCAAAAATGCACTGCGCCGGGGGCGTGGCCTAGCGCATGGCAAGAACGGACGTGTAGGCGCCCAGCTCCCGCCTCTCTTCCCGCCGGCAGCAGCACGGACCGAGGCTGCCATACGGCTCCACATGAGCAGGAGGGGACCCAGCAACACCCCCGCTCCTCCGGGACCTCGAAGACGGGCGACATAGGGAGCTATTTCCCCGCAAAAGACGCCAGACACAGAGCGGCCTCCACTCCCAAGATGGCGGTGACATGCTCCGCGGCCGCACATGCTGTGCGGGCCGCGTCTCAGGTTCGGCCTACGGACGACCGGTCACACTCCCCCCGCTCTCTAGACCTAGAAGGGGACCCCCCCCAGGCAGCCCCTCTCCATCCACGAGCCCATCTCCCCAGGGCCACACACAGCGGGATGGCTGGGATATGGAGGCCTATCTTAAAAGCCCTCCCCACTAAACAGGACATTGAATCCTACATTAACAGGCTGGAAAGGTCTTATGATAGAAAGATGAATGACCTCCGCAAAGATATTGGGCATAGATTGGAAGATATTGAACACTTAGTGGAGGAAACGATCTCCAGGTTATCCGAACAGGACATCATTTTGCAGGAACACACTAACCAAATCCAGCAGCTATTTAATGGTTTGGATGACCAGGAAAATAGGAGCCGACGCAATAATATCCGCATGTGCGGCTTACCGGAGTCTGTTGAAAACAAGGACTTGCTTGCAGCGGCCACAAAAGTGTTTAACCAACTGCTTAACAAGCCTGAGGACTCCCTGATTGAAATTGATCGCATTCACAGATCTCTGGGCCCCCGCAACCAGAATCTGGCTTACCCTAGGGATGTTATTTGCCGGGTGCAATGTCAAATCGGACATTATGAAAGCTGCCAGACATCAGGAGACCATCCTGTTTAATGAGACCCCAATTATGTTGCTGACGGACCTGTCCAGACAAACCCTTCTGATGAGGAAGGCCCTAAAGCCTGTTACTGATGCTCTACAAGCCAAGCAAATAAAATATCGCTGGGGGTTCCCTTTCCAGCTTTCTGCCACCCAGAATGGCAATTCTGCGACTTTCCGCACGCTGGGGGACTTACCTGCCTTCCTTGGAACTTTTGAGTTACCACAAATACGGATCCCAGACTGGCCGCTTCATTCAGCCACCCCTGGTCTCCCCTTGTCTACTGGCTGGACAAAGGTCACCAAGAAGAAGCGCTCCCGTACCTCTAAATCTCCAAATGGATGAGACTTCCCCAAACCCCACCGGCCGGTGGGGATCTTTACTTGCTGACTTTCCTCGGTCCACGAATCGTTGAGATATTTTGAAGGTTACAACTGTATGATGAGTATGTTGCATAGCATCTTGGAAGCAGAGAATCTCTCAGAGTTTGAACCACTTTGTGGTTCTAGTAGTTCGCCATAGGTTCCCGCTTCTCTGCTTCTGGATGCTAGATTACCGTTTGACCTCACATGCTTTGATGCTGCCTAACAATGCTCTTTTCTTATTCTGATGCACTTTTTTTTGGTTATTAGTTTGTGCATATTTCATTTTTAAGTGTTAACACCTAGACGGGGGCGGGATACTATGTTACAGTTCTGCAATTCCCCCCCTTAGGACTAGCAGAGTCTTCGTTGACTCTGTATTTACAATCTCAGTTAGCTTTTCAGAGGACGTCCTTCCTACCAAAATGGACATTAAAGGGTACCATTCAGTCACAACTTTTTGTAGCATGTTACAGGCCACCCGGGCTTCCGCTCCCAGGTGCGTTGCTCCCAGGTGCGCTATTTTGGAGCACGACCAGCTCATTTGCACGTTATCTTGCTCAAGAATGGCACCCACCCTCCCCCTCTCCATTCACACCTACCCTCTCTTTTCCCCCTCTACCCCATTCCACACTTTTCTATTCACTCCTGCTCTCAGACTCCAACTGCACCTCACTTTATCCATGTTCCCCCTCACTATGGCGACCCCCATAGAACTTAAAGTTTCCACGCTTAATTGCAGAGGTTTTAATACGCCAGAGAAACGCAGGCAGATACTGCATCACTTCCATAAGGCTAAAACTCTCATACTGTTACTGCAAGAAACACATTTCCGCTCTGACTCTATTCCCGCTTTTCAAGATACGTACTACACTAGTGGTTTCATAGCACCAACCCCTCAGCTAGGACCAAGGGTGTGTCAATAGCCTTCCATTGCTCCTTTTCTCCTGAGGTATTAGACGTTGACAGTGACCCTAAAGGGAGGTATTTGTTTTTGAAAATTGCCATTCAACAGCTGATTATAACTGTTGGCAATGTTTATCTTCCCAACCAGGAGTTCTTTTGGCTCACCCAATTTGATATTGGGAGGGGATCTTAATGCTCCACTCGTGCCTAGACTGGATTCCTCTACCGGTAAGTCACACATCACTTCCTCCTCCCTATCTAAAATGAGAGCGATTTTAGCTGATCTGTCTCTGGTTGACACCTGGCGCCTCTTCCACCCCTCAGAGAGACTACACATATTATTCCTCAGTCCATAACTCATACAGTAGGATAGACTACATATTTTTGTCCCAACCACTACTAGACCTGGACCCCCGAAGTGACATATGCCTAAAGTTGTGGTCTGACCACTCCCGGTACATGTCACTTTGGGGCACAACCCGAGCCAAAACACGTAGGACCACGTGGAGACTGAATGACAATCTGCTGCACGACAGCATCTGTGCTGCGAAGGTGTCAACAGCCATCACTGACTTTGTGCGCAATCACGCGCATGATGAGACCTCTGCTAAGAATCAATGGGAAACTCTTAAATGTGTGCTTAGAGGGATCTTTATCCAGCACGGGGCCAGGCTGAAAAGGGCTCGTACAGAGGACATTAAACGCTTATTTCACCGACTCCACACTCTTGAGTCCACGCATAAAACCTCCCATGACCCGGCAACACTAGTGGAACTGTCCAACACTCGCTGCGACCTACTATGCATTTTTTCTGACAGGGAGCTGACGGTGCGCAACAAAGTCCGCTATACCCATTACTCCCAGGCGAACAAGTGCGGGAAGCACTTGGCCAAGGTTTTACACCACAGACAGCAAAGACACAATATCCCATTTATAGTCACCAATACAGGACAAAAACGGCATAAGAATTCGGAAATTGTGTCCAAATTCAGGGACTATTATTCATCCCTCTATAACCTCCAACCACGCGTTGACCGGGACACGCAGGCCACCACGACCGCATTGGACTTACAAGGTTATGTGCAGGACACAGCCCTTCCTACCATGACGCCCACGGAGACTGACGATTTAGAACTACCCCTGACTGCCACAGAATTCCTGACTGCGATTAAGGGACTGAAGAACGGGAAAAGTCCAGGTCCGGATGGGTACACTCCAAAGTTCTACAAAACGTTTGCGCAACAATTGGCCCCTATTATGTCTCGTGCGTTTGAGGGACTAGATGATACCCACCCGCTATCTTCTCACATCCTCCAAGCCCAAATAGTGGTACTGCCCAAGCCCAGAAAAGATCATTCTCACTGTAGTAACTACAGACCTATTTCACTCCTTAATGTCGATCTCAAACTTTTTGCCAAGATTCTAGCCACTCGTTTAGCCCCTCTTTTACCATCCTTAGTACACAATGACCAAGTTGGGTTCATCCCACATAGGGAGGCTTGCGACAACAATACTAAGACGTTGCATCTTATTGCATATGCCCAACAAAGTAACATCCCGATGTGCCTGTTGGCGTGCGACGCTGAGAAAGCATTCGACCGCGTGAACTGGTCCTTTCTGCGAGCGACACTTCTACAAATAGGGATGGGGCCAAAGCTACTGTCTAAGGTGATGTCCTTATATTCTAACCCCTCTGCAAAAGTGGCAACGGATGGAGACTCCTCTGAGTCATTTCCAATTAGAAACGGTACCAGACAGGGGTGCCCATTGTCGCCCTTGCTGTTTGCACTCACGATTGAACATCTGGCACAAGCGATTCCGGCCTCCACGGAACCCAGCAAACTCATTATACGCAGATGACCTGCTTCTTTACATGACCCAACCTCTAACTAGCATTCCGGCTTTGCTACACGAGCTTGACCGCTTCGGGGCACATAGTAACTTTAAATTAAATATGACGAAAACGGAGGCCCTAAATATAACTCTGAAACCACGTACAGTATCTTTACTAAAACAGAGGTTCCCATTTAAGTGGCAACCGCAATCAGTTAAGTACTTGGGGACGGAGATACCTAAGAATTTTGCAGACATCTATGCCCTGAATTACAGCCCTATGTTGGCGAAAATTTGTCACTTGCTGGAATCTTGGCATAACCTCAAACTATCTTGGTGGGGACGTATGAATGTGCTAAAAATAAACATCCTGCCTAAGCTACTGTACTTGTTTCAGACGTTACCCATAACTCTTCCTCTGGCTTTTTTCCACACACTTCGCTCCATGGCGGTTAGGTTCGTCTGGCAGAATCACCCCCCTAGACTGAGACAGGATTTTATGCGCCCCTAAAGATAAGGGGGGCATGGGTCTACCGGACTTTCAGTTATACCACCTATCTGCCATCTCGTCACGACTCCTTGAATGGTTTCCACGCCCCTTGACTAAACTGTCCACGATAATTGAACAGACCATGGCTTGGGTTGACCTCAGAGCCCTCCTTTGGGGCTATCATGCGAAATTTCGCACCATGCCCGGACTATCCCCTTTGACTCTAGCAGCGCTCACCCTGTGGTATCGCAAACTGACGACCCTTCACCTTTCTACGGATCCGAGCCCGTTGTCACCCCTATTTGACAACTCGGCAATCCCGACACTGCACACAGGGAGACAATGCGGCTCTTATTCTAGAGACTAGTGGCCTACCGCCAAACAATATATACAGGCTTCCACCGGGGGGTTCTGGTCAGACCCTGTAGACCCTCAACCATTAACTCAAATAGACTGGCTCTCCAGACTAACTATAGCGCAATATTGCAAGTCACTCCATCTCTCCAGCCTGGTACATAGGCCTCTCACGACCTTTGAGGATGTGTGGTCTCTCTCAAACACCTAAACACTCGTTATCCCTGATCTACAAAGACATTCAGCTACACTCTTATAACACACTTCCAAACTCTACACAAAAATGGTCCAGGGACCTTGGCACTAAACTATCCATGACACACTGGAACACATCGTTCATGATCACTCACAAATCTTTCATATCTGGATTCACGCAAGACAAAACTACAAGCTGTTGACGAGATGGTATAGGGATCCAGTCACAGTGAGCAAAATGTATCCGGAGGCTTCGGATAGGTGCTGGCGTTGCCACGGAGGAGCGGACACGTATATCCATGTGTGGTGGGAATGTGACCGGATACGCCCCTTTTGGGATAAGGTATTTAAAATTCATAATGATTTGTATGATGTCTCTGTGTTACCGACACCACACATAGCTTTACTTTCCATACTCCCGGGTTCCATGAGCTCACACCGAAAGAGTCTGTTCCGATTCTTTCTGTCCACAGCTCGTCATGTCATTTCGCAGTTCTGGAAAAAGGATGTTATCCCCCCCCGATTACAAGATGGACTGATGCCATGAACGATATTATGCTCATGGAAGAACTGCACGCCAAACGAACTGACAGATGGGAAAACTATATGTCCCTATGGTATCCTTGGCTCCATCACTCTTCAACAGCCCGCTTTCTCAGTAGTGTGGCTTAGTGACACGGAGGCCGTGCAGACATGGGGCATGGGCAGACCGCTCGGAGTGGTCTCACGGATCACAGAGCTTACAGCGGACCCCCAGGTGAATTATCTGGGACCGCTCTCACTGAACCCCTCTTAGTGCCATCCTACCCTACTTTGGCGGACCAAGAGGTCACGCAAACGGCGGAACTGCCTCATGCCTTGTGAGCAACTACTTTAGACTCACGGGCCCCCTGTCCGCATAGGCCTCCCACACAGGGTTTTTGTAGGGACATAACCGTAGAGAGGGGTCTTTGATTAATCCCTTTGTATATAGGTTTTGCTGTATAACTTGATGAACAGACTCTGCAGATGCCTGTAAGTTGTTTTGTAAGAAATGCACTCCCTTCCCTCCCCCTTTCCCCAACCTTCTTTATTCTGTACCCCCCTTCCCCCCTCAACTCTTACTGTATTATACGGTTACCTTATTTGTAACAATAAAATTATATTCAACCCCAAAAATGCACTGTGCCAATCAATAACCAGTGACCCCTAACAGCGAGCAGTATTACTGAAAATACCACAATAAAAATATATATAAAAAAAAAAAAAAACACTTTAGTCTTTGACTATCTCAAATGCACAAAGCTGCACATTATGCTGCTACAGGAGACCCATCTAGAGGTATCAAGGGTTATGGCTCTAAAAAACAACACATTGCTCATGCATTTCATGCAAGATATTCCTTTTATTCCAGAGGAGTATCTATATTAATTCTTAGGTCTCTGCCGATCCAAGTGGTGGAGGTGAAGACTGATCCACAGGGATGTTATGTTGCTTTGGTATTTAAATATATAGAGACATTGTATACTATAGTAAATGTGTATATCCAACCACTTTTTGAGTTACAAAATCTAGAAAACTGTATGTCTGCAAAACTTCCTATGGTGCAAGGTCACTTCATTATGGGGGGCGCTTTAACAGAGTTATGCATGTAGAGATGGACAGACACAGATGCACTAGACCAGTGTCTCACACATTAAGAGAGTGGGCAGCTGCCTACGGTTTGATTGACATATGGCGGTGGAAACACCCAGATAGGAAAGAATTTTCCTGTGCATCTGAGTCTTGTAAGTCTCTGTCCCGACTTGACATGTTTTTCACCTCGCAAGATATGCTACAGAAAGTGGAAGAGGTAACTTATATCCCGAGAGCACTCTATGATCATTCTCCCCTGGAGCTTTCCATGCATGAGCCGGGACACATAGATGACTGGGTCTGGCACATGAACCCATATTGGTTGAAAGAACCGATGGTGATAGGCTCCTGTGTGGAAGCCATAAATACATTTTGGCAAGAGAATGCCCGGGAAGTGCCAGAACTGATTACATGGGACACGTTTAAGGCAGTATTAAGGGGAGCTTATATGAAAGGGGTTTCAAACCTTAAAAGAGCCAATGGGGAACTATACAATACTTTATCTTTGGAATTAAAAGAAGCAGAAGATTATGTCGGTGATCCTTCTCCAGCTAGATGCTACAGGATGTTAAAAGGTCGTACGAGCTAGCATTGGTATCAATAACTCAAACGCTTATTATATCAAAGACAGAGAATTTTTGACACAGGGGACAAAAATGGGAAGATTCTAGCCTTTTTGGCTAAACCAATACCTGACCCTATTACTATCTCCCGTGTATATGATAACTCAGCCACTCTCCAAGCCTCAAGGGAGGGGATCATAAAAGCCTTTCTTCAATTCTATTCTGGCCTTTACAGGTCCTAAGCCCACTATACCCCCCCCTGAGCTGTATGAATATGTCGACTCTATAACCTTTCCTACCCTCTCAGTAACCACAAATATCCCTAGACGAACCCATTTCCATAGAAGAGATCGAAAAGGCCGTAGACACATTTGTTAAATATAAGACCCCAGGACCAGATGGACTTCCTGTTAAGTGGTATATGGAACATAAAGAAGCCATGATACAGAGACTTTATTCCACTATCTTTACACAGAAAAGCCTTCCCCATCTATGAAAGAGGCTCTGATAGTATTGATCCCTAAGCCCAACAAAGACCCCCTTCACTGTGAATCTTTTTTTTTTTTTTTTTAAATTGTATTTTTTATTGAAAATAGAAAGATAACAAAAATACAGTATCTTACACTTGCATAAGTGTACATAGAAACAGTAAGTTTGACATATGAGACAAATCAAAAACAAGGGAAGGGGGGGAGAAGGGAGGAAGGAAAAAAAATAAAAAAAAAGGGGGGGGGGAAGGAGGAGGGTGGGGTCATAATATTTCAGCATATTTAGTATGTCATCAAAAGATTATCAGTTATTTGCGGTACAGATCAGTAAATGCCACAATCAAATAGTCAAGTCTCAGTGAGCCGGGGGCGTGGAAATTTCTTCCTTTTAGAATTATACGACATGGTTTGGTCGATCAATTTGAGCATTTAAATTCATCGTAAGAGGGTGCAGAGTAGTAATCTGAATTACGCAGCAGTATTTAGTTTGGAGCGGTTCCACAGATCCCAAATCTTAGAGAACTGGGGCATAGTATCGTGGACTATGGCTCTAAGCTTTTCCATGGGTGAGATCGGGCGGAATATGAGATAACCACTGTGTAGGGATGGCTCTTTTAGCCGCTAGTAAAATGAAGGTGGCGAGGTTCTGAGTATGTTTAGAAAGTCCAGGAATCGGTAATCCTAATAGGAAGTACAGAGGATCCAGTGGGAGGGAAATCTCAAACAAGTCTTGAATGAAAGACTGTATTGTCAGCCAGAATGGGCTAATCAATGGGCATTCCCAGAAAATATGAAAATGAGAACCTGTATCTGCTCGGCATCTCCAACAGACCGCAGGGGCCATGGGGTCATACTTATGTAGAATTTCAGGCGTTCTATACCAGAAAAGCAATATCTTATAAGCTGTTTCCTTCTGTTCTACACAACGTGACGTCTGAGAGACGGCTGCCCATATTCTTTGCCACTGTGGGAGCAATATGGGGTGTTTTAGCATTTGCGACCACTTCCGCATATAGGAATGGGAAGATTCTGTAATGGGCAGCGATTCCTGGAGTATTCGGTATATGTCAGAGATTAAATGGGCCTGGTACGGGCCTTGAGCTCATAAAAGTTCAAATGGGGTTGGCTTGTCGAGACTTAGGGTGGGGGATTTAGAAGCAAAATAATGTCTGATTTGTAGATAGGAGTGGAAAAGTTGTTTGGGAATCTGGTGCGGTTTCTGCAATTCCACGAACGATAGAAGTTTCCTGGTGAGAGGATGCACCATGTTGCGGAGCTGGAACATACCAGCTTGGGACCAAGGAATCACCCTATCATAAGCCAGGCTGTCTGGGATATCTGGGTTAAACAATATGTTTATCAAAGGAGGGCATTGGGAGGTTAGAGAGAACAACTTTAAGCATTTCCTCCAGACATCCAGACATCCTAGACAAATGCTAAGTGGGCCCATGGAGGTTTTAAGGTCCATCCAGAGCATGGCACAAATGTGTGCAGGTCTGGTGATGCTCATCTCAATTTCTGCCCACACTGTAGGGGCTTTCCTGGATGACCAGGTAATAATTGGTTTAAGGTGTTAGCATAATATTTAATCAGATCTGGGGCTCCCAGACCTCCGCGCTATCTTGGAGCCAACATCACCGGACCTGCAACCCTATGTGCTCGATAGTGCCATATAAAATTAAGCAAAGTTCTCTGAACCGCTTTTAGTTGGGACATAGGGACTGAGATCGGGAGAGTGTCAAAAAGGTAGAGGAGTCTAGGCATCACTGACTTCTTCAGGACATTAATACAGCCCAGAAGTGAGAGGGAAAGCGAATCCCATTGCTTCAATAGCCTATCAATGTCGCAAAACAGTGGAGGGTAATTAGTCAAGTATAAGGTTGAATAGGTGGGCGTGATATTAATCCCTAAGTATTTAATGGAATCTGTACACCAGTGAAAGGTATAATTATCTTGCAGTAAATTGAGAGCAGAAGAGTGAATATGTATGGGTAAAGCTTCAGTTTTACTCGTGTTAATCTTGTACCCTGATATGGAGCTAAAGTCTTTCAGCAGGGATAAGAGGTTCGGAAGTGAGATGTGGGGACTAGTCAGCGTCAAGAGGATGTCGTCTGCGAACAGGGACAGTTTATACTCCCTGTGGCGTAGACATACCCCTCTAATGTCTGGGTGTATGCGGATGGCCTCTGCTAGGGGTTCCAGGCATAGAATAAAAAGAAGAGGGACAGCCCTGTCTGGTGCCGTTACTGAAAGGGAAGGAGGAGGATAAATAGGATGCCAATTTGACCTGAGAAGAAGGGCGGGAATAGAGGGCTTCAAGGGCTGCTACAAAAGGACCTGCGAAACCATATCTAGAAAGAGTGGCCAATATATATGGCCAACTAAACCTGTCAAAGGCCTTTTGAGCGTCTAAACAAAGGACCAGGGCTGGGCGGGAGGTTTTGTTCAGTAGATCAATCAGGTCTATCGTGCGTCTGGTATTATCTCCTGCGTGACGGGTTTGTACAAAGCCCACTTGGTCTCTATGGATGAGTGTAGGGATTATATGGGTCAGACTGTTAGCCAGGATCTTCATAAAAATTTTATAGTCTGAGTTTAACAACGCTATGGGCCTATAATTGTCCGGTAGGGAGGGGTCCTTACCAGGCTTTGCAATGACCAATATATGGGCATGGAGGAATTGGGCGTGTGGAGTAGAACCTTTAAGTAGGGAGGAATAGAGTGAGATCATGTAGGGGCTCAGGATAGGTAGGAAGGTCTTGTAATAGGAATAGGGTAGCCCGTCTAGGCCTGGAGCTTTTTGGCCAGGGAGCTGCATGATTACTTCAAGTTCATCGGGTGATGTGGCTCAGTTCAGGGTTGCAAGATGATCAGGAAGAAGTTTAGGTAATTTCAAGTGCCTAAAGAAGAGATCGAATCTCTCTTGTGTAAGGTCATAATTTGAATCTGTCTGTAGGCAGTTATATAAGTTATGGTAGAAGTCTCTGAATATCCGTGACATAGTCAGGGGGCAATATGTAAGTGAGCCATCGGGTTGTCATAGAAAGTCAGGAGAGGGTTGAAAGGGGCGTGGTTTTAACCTATTTACTAGTAACTTATGAGGTTTATTAGAGAATTCATAAAACTTCTGTTTGGACCACAGAAGAGACTTGTCTATTTTGCTCATGGCTAAGGATTTGAGCCGATTGTGCAGGGAGACGACCTTCTGGAGCCTGTCCACCATGGGGGAGGCCAATCTCTCTGCCAGGCGCAAGTCAGTCATAATGGCAGAACGCTGGGATGCCGCGTCTTTTTTATTGTTTTTAAATGTATGTTTATTGAAAGAACATTTTTACACAGCAGAAAAAATATACTTCTGGTATAAACAATCAATATTGTCATTGCAGATTTAACATCAAGATCCGCCGCAGGCGGGTTACAAAGTGCTAAGACACATATAAATCACGGTTAGGGGGGAGGAGGAGGGGGAGGGGATACACCACAGGATTGAATACAAGAGTTGCATAGATAAAACAAACTGCAAGTTGTAAAATAAGTATGGAGCATGAATCCTGAGACTGAGCCCTGATAAAACACTCCTAGAGGTTTGTATCACTATATCAGGGCGCTGTCTCTGGGTTGAACGGGGAGATATCCCACCTATCTCATATCTTTGAGAATTTGGGTAAGGAATCCTGTACCAGTGCAGTCATGCGTTCCATCCTGCGTATTTGCGCAATGGCGGAGATTAGCTGTGCATACATGGGGGGGGGGGGGGGGGGTGGGAGACAGCCAGAGGGCAGGTATTACTCTTTTGGGAGCTAAGAGAATAAATGCCATCAGCTTCTTGGTGTGTTTAGATAGAGCCGGAATCAGCAGGCCTAATAGATAGTGTGTAGGGTCCAAAGGGATATCTATCCCTAGCACTGATTGGAGTAGGGATTGGACCGAGGACCAGAAAGGTACAATTATTGGACAGCTCCAGAAAATATGATAATGGGTGCCTTCATTTCGCAGACACCTCCAGCATAGTCGAGATAATGAGGGATCATATTTATGTAACACTTCCGAGGTTTTGTACCAAAACATCAATACCTTATAAGCCGTCTCTCTCTGCTCCACGCACCTGGAGACTTTAGAAGTGGACGTCCAGATCTCTCGCCATTGAGAGAGGGATAAAGAAGTTGGTAAAATCTTGGCCCACCTCCTCATATAGAGGTGGGAGTCCATTGTAGGTGAGATCGAATTGTGGAGTATCTTATATATGGAGGATATGAGGCCTTTCTGATAAGGGCCTTGAGTGCACAAAGTCTCAAAGGCGCTAGGTTTATCTAATAGTCATAGTAGGTGATTTGGAATGAAAATAGTGTTTGAATTGGAGATATGAAAAGAAGAGCTGATTTGGAATGTCATGTTTATTTTTTAAGCTCTGGGAAGGGCAGCAGTTTACGGGAAAACGGATGCACCAAGTGGCGGAGTTGGAATATGCCCGATCTAAACCATGGGAACATATTCTTCACAGAAAGGCTATCTGGCAGGTCGGGGGTTGAAGATAACATTCAACAGGGGTGGGCATGGGTTGAGCTATGGAAGAGGGTAGATCTGACCACAACATAGAACAGGGATGGACAGGACTGGTAACGCTCATCTCCAATTCTGACCATCTACTGGTGGCGAAATACGACGACCAGGAGATGGTTGCCAACAGGTGGGTTGCATAGTAATATTTCACAATGTCAGGTGCTCCCAATCCTCCATGGGAACGTGGGGCATAAACCACCGTGTGAGCAATTCTATGTGATTTATTCCCCCAAATAAATTTAGTGAAGGCCCGTTGGATATTTCTGAGTTGTGGCATGGGAATAGCGATTGGTAAAGTTTCGAAGAGGTATAGGAATTTAGGAAGTATGGCCATTTTGAGTATGTTAATCCTACCCAGAAGTGACAAAGGGCAGGCTGTCAAACCACGGAGTAAGCTGTGTGTTTCTGCAATTAGGGAGATAAAATTAGCTTTGTATAGAGAGCGGTATGACGCCGTTAAATTAATGCCAAGGTATTTAAGGGACACAGGGCACCAGTGATAGGGGAAATTGTGCTGCAAAGAAGGGAGGAGCGAGGGAGGTATATGGATGGGAAGCGCTTCAGTTTTAGTTGTATTAACTTTATACCCCGAGAGTTTGCTGAATGTGTCTAAGAGGGCGTGAAGGTTGGGGAGGGAGATGTGTGGCCTCGTCAGGGTGAGGAGTATATCGTCAGCAAAGAGAGACAACTAGTACTCCTTCTGTTTCAGGGAGACTCCGCTTACATCTGGGCTCTCCCGGATGGCTGCAGCTAGAGGCTCAAGGCATAGTATAAACAGTAAGGGGCAAAGGGGACAGCCCTGTCTGGTGCCGTTACTGTGTGTAAATAGTGGAGATACATAAGATGCCAATTGAACCTGGGACGTAGGGCCTGCAGGGCTGACAAGAAGGAACCAGAGAAACCAAAATGCTTAATCATGGCAAACATGTAAGGCCACCCAAGCCTGTCAAATGCTTTTTGCGCGTCTAAGCTCAGGATAATGGCAGTGTGAGATGTTTTGTCGAGCAGGTCTATGAGGTCAATGGTGCGTCTGGTGTTATCACCCGCCCGTCTTCCCAGAACAAATCCCACCTGATCGTTATGGACCAGGGTAGGAATCATAGTCTGTTGGCTAAAATTTTAGTAAAAATTTTATAATCGGAGTTGAGTAAGGCTATGGGCCTGTAGTTGTCCGGTAAAGTGGGGGATTTGCCCGGTTTCGGGATAACTGTGATATGTGCATGTAAAAACTGGGGTTGAGGTGTATTACCCTTCTGTAGGGAAGCAAAAATGTTCAGTAGATGAGGACTTAGGGTAGCCCATCGGGACCCGGGGATTTATGGGAAGGTAGTTCTTTCACAACCGCCACTAGCTCTTCTGACGTGATAGGTGCATTAAGGGAGTCAACTTGGGATGATGACAGCACAGGCAATTTTAAAGAGGCACAGAAAGCATCAAAATTCTCCTGAGAAAACAGATGTTTGGGATCTGAGGCTAGGCAGTTATACAGTTTTTTATAAAACGCACCGAAAACTTTAGACATTGTTAAGGGGCAGTGAGTTGGAGTGCCATCCGCCTGAATAAGGAGTTCAGGATAAGAATGGAACGGGCAGGGTTTGAGCTTGTTCACCAACATCCTGTGAGGTTTGTTGGCAAACTCATAAAACGTTTGTTTTGCCCAAAGTAGGGCTTTGGAGCATTTATGCATATCTAAGGACTTTAACCGTTCACGTAGAGAGGTCACTGTGCGTAGGTGTGGCACCGTAGGGGAGGCCAAGAGCAGAGCTTCTGCTTTTCGCAATTGTGAGAGAATGTCTAGTCTCTGTGCTGCCGAGTCACGCTTAAGGCGGGAGCCGGCTGAGATACACAAGCCTCTAAAAAAGGCCTTTTGTGCCTCCCATAGGGTGGACACGTCCTGCACAGACCCTTCATTCAGTTGAAAAAATTTGGTTAAATTTGGGGATAAATGAGTTTCAGTGACCGGGTTGCGTAGGAGAAAGTCATTAAGTCTCCAGTGACAGGTGCTGGGTGTGGAGGAGGAAAGTGTAAGGTCAAATTGAACAGAGGCGTGGTCTGACCACGTCATGGGGTTTAATTCAGATGCTACTGCGGACGTTAGTAGGGGGGCCGTAACAAAGATATAGTCCAGTCTGGAATACATTTTGTGTGGAGGGGAGTAGAAAGAGAATTGCCTGTGTGTAGGGTGTTTAATCCTCCAGATATCCAATAAGTTGTGAGACCTAATGAGTTTGCGAAATGCAGTAGATTGACGTTCCGTTTTAGAGGAGGGATTATCAGAGAACAGAGTTTGTCTGTCCCTTCTAGAGGACATGGTCATATTGAAGTCCCCTCCGACAATCATAAAGGGCTGAGCATATGTGCCCAGACTCCCAAGGACTTCAGTGAGGAATTGTATCTGACCCGAGTTGGGAGCATAAACATTGATCACAGTAAGAGAACAGGAGAGGTAGTCGCAGTCCAGGAGAATGCATCTACCCTGCGGGTTTATAAATGATGATTTTATCCGTAGCGGACATGTTTTTTTAATCAGGATTGCGACCCCTGCTTTACCAGAGGGGCCAGAAGCCATGAAGGAAATTGGAAAATGTTTGGCAGCAAATTTAAGAGCCCCCTGGGCGGAAATGGGTCTCCTGGACTAGGACCATGTCTGCGGCTGAGGACTTGAACTCCTTAAGAGCTAACCAACGCTTATGAATAGAGTTTAAGCCCTTAACATTGTAAGTAAGAACCCTTAAGGCCATCGTTTATAAAATAGCTTTAGCTCAAGGTAATCATAATAAACAAACATTAGCCAAAAATATCCGTACAAACCAAGGACGTACTGGGCTCTGTGGTGTATCCTGGGAAAGGAAAGCAGGTAATAGCATATAACAACAACAATGCAGTTAAAGAGTGAAAAATAATGCGACCAAAACGAGCCAAAAATTAAAAAAAAGGCCAAAAAAAAAAAAGGCCTAGAAAAAAGAAAAACAAACCATAAACTGTAGAAAAAGAGCCCGGTAGGTAAAAACCACCCAGGAGTCCACAGCCACAGCTGTGGAACAGAGGGAGGCACATCGGGGGTTCCAGCTCATCTGGAGTGACCCCTGCCACCTTCCAGTAACAATAACAAGTAACAGAAATGTTATACTATAGTCCCAAAGATCAAAAATAGGTAAAAAAGAAAAACGACAACCCATGGATATGGGTGTAAATACCCCCAATTAGGGGAAAACATGGTGACATAAGGGCCGAGGCCGGATCTGACCAGACATAAGATATGGAAGTTCTCTTCAAGGAGGGAGTCTGGGGAAGGGACTCCGCTGGGGAGTAGAGAAGGATTTCTGTAACTTGACGAGCAGGGGTCCAAATCCGGCCTGGAATAGACGCGGGTCTGGGTGTTATCGGGAGTGGAGTGGGATCTTCGTCAGGTAATGGCGGTAGACCCAGGTTGCGGATGAATGCTTCACTTTCCTGGAGGTCCCTCATGGAGTATTTAATCCCATCTTTAGTGGCCGAGAGACGAAAGGGGAAACCCCAGCGATATGGGAACTGGTGGTTCTGCAAGTGTGTAGTCACAGGGCGGAAGCTGCGACGTATGGCAAGGGTGATTGGAGATAAGTCACTGAAAATTTCAATCTTGGCCCCCTTGAATTCCAATCGAGATTTATTGCGAGTGGCCACGGTCAAAGCTTCTTTCCTATCATAGTAATGAAAGTGTACTATGATGTCTCTAGGGTTAGCTCCAGCAGGGGGTTTTGGGGCTAAGGATCTGTGCGCTCCATCTAGTCTCCAGTCTATATCCACAATTCGAGGAGCGACGACATTGAACAGATTGAGTAGATACGGTCTGATCTCTCCCTCGCCGATGGCCTCAGGGACCCCTCTGATGTGTACATTTTGACGGTGTTCCCTGTTCTCCAGGTCTTCTTGTTGGGACTGAAGCTGAGAGACAGATTGCTTCAAACCAGCGTGGTCTTCTTCTAGAACATGCACATATTGTATCAAGTCATCAAATTTAGTTTCAAGGACGTCAGTCCGTTCACCTATTTGAGCAAGCTCCCCCGCAACTCGTGAGCAAGTTTACCCATTTCCTTAGAAACATTGCTGGTTAGGTCTTGCAGGAGAACTCGCAATTTGTCGTCCAGAACTTCTACTGTCACGGGGGCAGACATTATGTCTGGGTGGTTGCCAGTCAGGGTTTGTGGACTGACTTGTACTGTCAATTGGGAGGCAACCTGCGCGTATGTGGAAGAACCTGGAGAAGGGGACGGGGATGCTGACGTGCTCAGAAAGCATTCTAGAGTCTGTGAGGGCCGTAGATCCGGAGACAGAGACTGAGGAAGGTGCTTTGGCCCGTATTTCACCATGAGGCGCTGGGACTAGGTATATATTAGTTACATGTGATGTCCCCCATGTGGAGGTAGCGGTTGTGCGTTGCGGGGGAGCATAGGAAGGTGGCAAAGGTCAACGTAGAGTGACTACATGGCTGTCAACTTAGGAGACCCGGGACGTGTCCCCGATATAGGTTTTTGTAACATATAGATCACAAGACAGTAGGGGGGGTGGTAGATAGACAGCAGCGGCACGGAATGTGTGAGGGCACTACAGCATATGTAGATACACCAGCCAGTAGAGGGGTTTAAGGTGGAGACCGGATTGGGAGAAGGGCAAATTAAGGCCTTTGGGTGCAGAGGAAGGGTTTGGGAGGTCCAAGATGGCCGCCGGCTAGGCCAAGGCCTCAGTCTCAAGGTGTGGAGGCGACTGTGGGGTGGGTAAGAAGCCTTCCTGGGGTGCCCAAACCCCGCTGTGGTGGGGGATTGTGTCCTTTCCCAAGGGGAGGATAATATTGGGGTTGAAGGAGAGCCAGACAAGAGATCCTCAGCTGGCCCTGGGTGTAGCAAGATGGCCGCCGGAGCTCACCTTAATGTCCTGTAATCCGATTTCCCCTCTGGCGTCTTTTGCTCGGCTACGGGTTCCCGTCTACTAGCGGGGGGTCCTGTAGATCTTGTGGTGCTGTGTGCTGCTGAGATGGCCGAAGAGTGGCTCGGATTCCGCTGTCCGGAGGTCGTGGGGACAGAGTAGTCCGCAAGATGGCAGTGTCCGGCCTAGTGCGTAGCCCGCAGCCGCGAGCTGGTTTGCGGTGCTGAGACCGGCTAAAACGGCCCTAGCCTGGAGCAAATGTGTCCCGCAAGGGAGATGGATGACCCAGCGGGCTCCAAAGTGTGTCTTGAGGGAGGATGGACGTGGATGGCAAGAGCGTCGCGTCTTTTTTTAGGTGGGACCCCAGCGCTATACACTGTCCGTGGAAAACAGCCTTGTGGGCCTCCCACAGGGTGGAGGGATCCGTGACTGAGTCAGTATTAAGTTGGAAGTATTCCGTGAGACCATTTGTTAAAAGACTCTTAGTTTCTGGAGAATGGAGGAAAGTCTCATTCAGTCTCCAATGACAGGTCTTAGGAAAGGTAGATGAAAGGTGGATATCCAGTTGGACTGAAGAGTGGTCGGACCATGTGATAGGGTTGATTTCAGAGGAGACCGCTGATGTTAATAGGGGCGAGGAGATAAAGAAATGATCTAATCTGGAATAAAGCTTGTGGGGATGTGAGAAAAAAGGTGTACTGTTTATGAGTAGGATGTTTTATCCTCCAGATGTCTAACAAATCGCCTAGATCTTATCAGCTTACGGAACAATTTGGATAGGCGAGTAGCTCGGGGTGGGGAAGCTGAGGGAAATAGAGTGCATCCATCTCTGTCTGACGACATCGTCATATTAAAGTCTCCTCCTAATATCATAAACGGTTGGGCAAAGCGGTCGAGAGTGTCAAAGACTGAGGACAAAAAATTAAGCTGACCCGAGTTAGGAGCATAAATGTTAACTATGGTGAGGGATTTAGCAAGTAGGGAACATTTCAGGATGATAAACCTTCCATGAGGGTCTAAATGGGATGATGTGACCTTTAACAGGCAATGCCGACTAACCAGTATAGCAACACCCGCCTTACCCGACGGGTCAGATGCTAGAAAAGAGGTCGGGAAATGTTTGCTAACAAACTTAAGTGAACCTCCAACATGGAAGTGGGTCTCTTGGACCAATATCACGTCCGCCTTGGAGGCTTTAAACTCCTTCAGAGCCAGCCATCTCTTTTGAATGGAATTTAATCCTTTAACGTTATATGTTAGGAGTTTTAAAGCCATAATAAGTCAACCAAGGGCCAGAGCATGACAGAAAACCTCACAAGTGCAACAAGTAGGGTATAACAGTGGACCCCAAAAAAAAATATATTACATAACAAAGCAATGTGCATGACATAAATATTGGTGCAATCGTTCAAGAAAATCTGTACCAGAGGCAAGTATAACCAGTGGAAGACAGGGAAAGATCCCAGTGTCCCACCCAGAGTGGAAAAAATGTTCCAGAAAAGAAAAAAGGGGAAGGGGAAAAAACGGGGGTAAAATGAGGGGTCGGAATTTAACAACCAACCAATAGAAACCTGGATGGCTCGGCGCCACCAGGGAGCCCAGGTCAAAGCCATGGGTCAGAAGTGGAGATTTGTACATCTCCAAAACACGCAAAAAGAAAAAGGAGGAACAGGGAACGGGGGGTCCCCCGTCTCTCTCCGAAATAAACAGGTTGCCCCCAGTATGAACAGGAGACCTCTGTTGTGTAAGGGAGAGAAAAAAAAAGGGGGGGGAGCTATACACATACATGTACAGACCCCCATAAGTGCGCAACCATACACAAAAATACACGAACAAAACATTAATACTATAGTTTCTATCAGACAAAAATATCACAACCTGTTGAGGGGAGAGGAATAAAATTTAGTTAAACTGGAGGCAGCGTCAGATAAGTTCGGCCACCTACCCCACGGGCCAGGGGGTAGATCTACCCACTAGGGGGCGTTGACTACCTATAATAGCACTTGGGTGTCAAGGTAAATAAGGTATCCAAAATGAGTCAGGAGGGGACAGTTCAGGTTGGGAGCCTGGAGGCACGACCTTTCCGGGGTGTATAGTTGGATTTGGACGTCTTCTGTCGCACCGGGGTCCAGATGTGGCTTGGAGCCAGCGGAGGCTTGGGTGTAGCTGGAAGAGGCTGAGAATCTTCTTCTGGAAGAGCTGGAAGCCCCAAGTTGCGTAGGAAGGAGTCACATTCTTGCAGATCACTTAGGGAATATTGGATACCGTCTTTAGAAGCGAATAGGCGAAAAGGGAAGCCCCACCGGTAGGCCACTTTGTGAAACTGTAAATGCAAAGTCAATGGTCGAAGGGTTCTCCTCCTTGCCCGGGTAATGGGTGACAGATCACTGAAGATTTGGAGCTTGGAGCCTTTAAATTCAACTCTGGACTGGTTGTGAGATGCTAGAGTCAGGGCTTTTTTGCTGTCATAGTAGCGAAAACGCACAATCACATCTCTCGGGTTGGCCCCCAAAGGAGGTTTTGGAGCCAGCGACTGATGTGCTCTGTCTAGGCACCAGTCCATGTCTGGGATATCTGGGGCTTTAAAGTTGAAAAGGCTTAGGAGGTAGTTGCGCAGGTCCTTGTCTTCCACCGTTTCGGGAATGCCTCTGAACCTAAGGTTCTGTCTACGCTCTCTGTTTTCCAGATCTTCCTGCTGAGCTTGTAATTGAGTCACGGTATTTTTAATGGTGGCATTGTCTTCCTCGAGAACCTGGACATATTGCACCATTTCGTCTAATTTATATTCCAAGGAGTCTGTGCGTTCACCCAGCTGATCAATCTCCCCTCTCAATTCCTTGGCTACTTTCCCTATCTCCCATGCGATGGTATGGGTGATTGCTTGTAATTTTAGTGTCCAGTAGCTCCGCCGTTAGGGGGGATATAGGGAGGATGAGAGCAAGGAGGTGTCATTGAAGAGCATGTTGGTGCACATGTCAGGCTGTTCCGGTGGGAACTGTGAGCCTTCGGGAGCCCCCGAGGCATTTTGAGAGGGTTTGCTCAAGTAGCGGTCCATCGCTGCGGAGGGCTGTGATTTTATAGAAGAGGAATAGGTGTGTCATTGGTCCCCAATTTTGCCCATGGGGCGTGTGGCCGGTTGAAATGAGTCAAAAAGGAAACACCCGTGTCTGTAAAAGCTCACATGAAAGAAAGACGGGAGTCACGGAGAGATGACGGGGGGAGCCAGGCCCCGGCCCTAGTAGTCTATCACATTTGTAGACCTTATGTGGCTAGTATGAGCTGTTCTGGATTTTCTTTGCCCCTTCTTTTGGGGGGGGGGGGGGTAGGTGTATAGGTCCGGATGAGGTGTCAAGCTTCCTCAAAACTGTAAAGGGGAGGAGGAGGAGGAGGAGAGGGTGTAGTGCCACCAAGTTATAACGTATTGGATAGACAAATGTCCAGATTTAGTAAATGAGGGGCTAGGAGCACACCCCCGGCAGGGGGTAACACACACCTATTGTTTAGAGAGTAGTACAGTGGATTGCGAAGCCCATCTGTACTAGTAAGAGTAGCTGCAGCAGTATGAAAGGTGGGTGAAGTCAGATGGGTGAAGCAAGATGGCCACCGGGTGTATGGCATATGATGGAAAGCCAGCACAGGTCTGGGGGCTGCAGAGTAGCTGAGAAGCCCCTGGCTGCTGAGAGGTGGTTCGGGGGTGAAAGTAGCCAGGACACTTAGGCTGGGGCAGTCTGGTAGGGAATGGGGGGGATCTGTTCAGGTCTGGGAGTAGTGGGCCTGAGGTGTGCCAATATGGCCGCTGCTCCTCTCACCTGCCCTCCGTTTTTCAGGCTCATCCGCCGTTCCCTCCGCTCCTGGAAAGGTGGCTCTCTGGGCACCGCTGTCAGGGGGCTCCCCGGGTGGTCCTTGGAGGTGGTGGGGGATCCGCAGAGCGCCACAGCACGGCGTTAGGCTTTCGGACCTGGCAGGCCTCAAGATGGTGGCGCCGCGACGTGTAATGCGGCCGGCCGCGCATGGGGGGTCGGCGACTAATGTGTCCGGTATTGACACTGGACTGTGCCCCTCGCTGTCTGCATTCGTGGAACCTCTGCAGAGCTCGCTGGGCGAGGATGGCCTCGGATTAGCAGAAGGCCTCAGCGGAGCTCCTCAGATTCACGTCCGCCGTCCTCCGCTTCCGGTCACGCTCCCCCTTCACTGTGAATCTTATAGACCAATCTCTCTAATCAATACAGATTTAAAAATTTGAATGAAAATGTTAGCCTCCCGCACAAATTCAGTAATTACAACATTAATAAGTTCAGATCAAACCGGTTGCATTCCGGGAAGATCTACATATAGTAACGTACGTAGACTGTTCACAAATCTTCAATCTCCCAACACATTATCAATCCCCATGGCAGCTGTATCTCTCGACGCTCACAAAGCATTTGATTCTGTCGAATGGCCTTATCTCTTTATTTATTGGAAAAATTGGGGTTTGTCATTTTCTCAATTTGATCAAAATAATGTATGACCAACCTATTTCTCGTATCAGAATGAATGGAATAATTTCTAAATCCTTCATGATTCACAGAGGTACTCGACAGGGATGCCCGTTATCGCCATTACTATTCTCACTTGCTATAGAACCCCTAGCAAGACTCCTTAGTTCATCACTGGATATGTAAGGCATGAAGATTGGCACCCTAGAAGAATGCATATCACTCTATGTGGATGATATGTTGTTGTATCTGTCCAACCCCCGAGATACAATTTCTATAATCCTCCGGATAATAGGTGAATTTGGGAAATTATCAGGCCTTAGAATTAATTTTCAAATCTAATGTTTTCCCGGTAGACCGTGCCCTACCATTTGATCTTCCCTTGGACTGGCCACTACATATGACTTCTAAACTCAAATATTTAGGAATTACGATACAATTACAGATCTCCACCTATATTGCGAATAATCTTTTACCATGCACAGACTCCTTTAAAAGCAAAATGGGGAGTTGGGCAAACCTACCTTTGACACTGATGGGTAGGGTAAACATATTTAAAATGTTATTTTTGCCTAAATTCTTATTTATTCTCGCAAACAGCCCAGTACATGTACCTAAAAACATCTTCCAAGAAATTGATTCTCTATCAACATTTTATGGTTTCCTAAACACCCTAGAATAGCTTAAAAAACACTGCAGTTACCTACATCTCAAGGGGGACTGGCACTACCAAATTTAAGACTGTTATTTTGCATCACAGCTAGTTTATGTAGATTGGTGGCTGTTTCCAAGGAAAGAAAATGCTGCTACGACAGCAGAGGTGGCTATACTTTCCTCCTATGAGGCTCTCAATAACTTATTATTTAGTAGAACGACCAGAGACAGAGGGCACAAACATAATTAAGATACCTCTTGAAATATATAGACAGTGTCTCCAGCTGGTTCCCATGGACACGCCGTCTGTATCTTCTAATCACCCTATATGGTGTAACCCTACTCTTCCCCACGTTCTATATCTACCAGATGCCTCTTCATGGGCTACAAAAGGTATAAAATATATACACCAGCTATATGACCAAGGGAAATTTAAATCTTTCCCAATACTGTGGCAGGAATTTGAGATACCTGCCACATGGAATTTTAAATAACTTCAATTAAAACATGTGGCCATGGCTCAACTGGGACTTTGAAATATCTCTTTTCAAAATTCTCCACTAGAGGGAGCACTAATACAACCCGAGCATACAGGCCTGATCTCTATGTATTATAAATTGTTAGGGCAACATGACTAATCAGGTACAGACATTAAAAAATCATTCCAAAAAATAGGTGCATCAAAATGTGTTGCTAATAATAAACAAATAAATAATACCCCGTAGCGCTAATGCTGTGTGAATAATGCTCCACACAACAATCTACCTACAATAATATAAAGATGTTCATAACTTTTACATAAATCAACGTGCTTGATCCAGTGAACACAAATTGCATCAATTACATATATCACCACCTTTAAGTGAATATGAAATGGTATATGTATCCACTTATGCGTGAAACATTGTGAAAAAAATTATTACAATAAATTCATCGACCCCTAACAAAAAGTGAAATAGTCCATCACCAAAAAGTGATTATATTAAAAACACTCCAACAATAGTCCTATAAGTGGGAGACTAGTCTTCAGTGTCCAAAGCAATTTCTTAATTCCTTCACCATCCATGATTGTGACCCCCTTTATAGGAGCACTCACCAGCTATTAAGCCTCACACTCGTGCTAGGCTAATAGAGCTTTAAACCTCTCAGAAGATGGTTAGAATACTATGTCGCAGATCGTGAAAGGCTGTACACTGTTAATCTTAAACTTAAAAGAGATGTTAGATGCCCAAAGTCCACCCGAGAAAAGGTTAAACTTTCTGTTTGAGAGGGAGCTCCTGCACTGGAACCTCCCCCCGCCATACCGCCAGGGCAGGACACCACACACAACCAGAAGGGGAATGGCAGGGGAGACCCCCAGGGGTCTCTGCTGCCTGCCCTGGGACTCCCACCAATCTGTGGGGGGAGGGGGAAGCCCAGTTTAACCAAGGGACTTTAGAATAGGAGGGGGGATCCTGCAGGTAGGTATAACCATTCCGGGAGGGCACCCGGGTCCACCCCAAACCGCACAAAGGGGGACTGTACTTATCGATCCATGGTGCGGGTGACCCTCCAGACAAAACCCCTTGCCATCGGGGGCTGTCGGCCAAGGGAAAGCTGTGACTCGGACCAGAGTCCCTTCGTATGCGACCCTGCGAGATGTTTAACTCGCAGCCTCCTTCCGTTGTGGCTATGTTGTGGCTGACCTAGCGCGTAGCTGCAGTCTGCACGCACTTGCTGGCTGGACTGGGGACACCACTGGATCTAGATTATCCAGCCTGTCGCCCAGCCCAGAAGTTGATTGCAGATCTACCAGGAGAAAATGCATGGAAGAAAGAGACAAAGTAATAATTTGCTAGGACGGCTGCCATCAAGTAGCTAGTTGTTTTTTTTTTACTCCTGACTAGACAGAAATAAACTGAATACCTAGAGCAGGGAGGGGGTTATATACTGACTGAAGACAGCACATGGACATGGCCAGGTGTTTTTTTTGTTCTGCCTAGTCCTACTCCTGCAGAGGCGATATAACCCAATGGTCAAGATTAAGGAGGCGCTGTGTCTGTTGATGAACGAAAGAGAAAGGTAATTTTATGATTAGTGTCACAATTATATGTGCTATATTATTATTTCTTTACTTGCTGGAAAGTGACCATCTCCTTCTCACCCTGGGCCTGCGGAGCCGCAGGTATGGGGCAGAGGTCTTGGACCCTCTGTCCAGTTGTCAGCGCTTCAGCTTTAGACATGGCAATCTCCTGAGTTTCCACTGCCGATTCTCTGGCATAGTGCTGAACGTTTTCTAGCGGTTTTCTGTATGCCCTTTCCAGATACTGTTCCTTCCTTAACAAATAGCCCAGGTCAGGTTTAAGCTCTGAGAGCCCTGCAAGACAGAGCATAGCCTCTCTGTATGCTTGCAGATCTTCTTCGCCAAACACAAAACAATCTGAAAGGCTCTGCCACAGCAATCCAGGGCCACCAAAGTCATAGCCCTCCGGAGAGAGCATTCTGTTGTCTGCTCTAAATATTCCTCCTCTGAGTGCAATTGTAGAGCCCGATACCGATTTTCCAGCCCTATCTCCTGCAGGACCAGCATGTGCAACTCAGTCACACATTGCTCCTGGGGCTGCTCTCCCAGGAATTGAATCTGTAACTCCTGTTGTTCACTGGCCTGTTGCTCTGGGTTTGGAAAGTACTTGCCTGGTTGCATACTAGCAACCTGGAGGGCTCTAATCCAGAGTCCTACCCGAATTTGATGGCTGACCTCCAGGTATTCATCTGTAGACACAGACTTGGTGTATGCTAAAAAGAACGATCTGCAGCAGCCCCGGAAACTTTGATGCCAGATCCATATCTCTGCTAGGGTGACTGAAGTCTGCTATCCTGATCTTGGATCCAGGTGGAGGTTTGGACGTGTTCACAGCCAGGAAGCACGATCCCACTGCTGCCAACCAGTTGTGACGAACCCCTGTCCTCAACAGGTCTATGTCTGCCGTAAATGCTTCCTCTGTCCAGAAACAGCACTATCCAAGACCCCTTAGCTCACCCACTAACCAGCCGTAACACACAGTAGGGTGAACATCAAAACTCCTTTATTCAAGCACATGTTACCACAGATATACAGTTGCAAAAAAAAGTATGTGAACCCTTTTGGAATGATATGGATTTCTGCACAAATTGGTCATAAAATGTGATTTGATCTCCGCAAGTCGCAACAATAGACATTCACATTCTGCTTAAACTAATAACACACAAAGAATTAAATGTTACCATGTTTTTATTGAACACACCATGTAAACATTCACGGTGCAGGTGGAAAAAGTATGTGAACCCTTGGATTTAATAATTGGTTGAACCTCCTTTGGCAGCAATAACTTCAACCAAACATCTCCTGTAGTTGCAGATCAGACGTGCACAATGGGCAGGTGTACTTCTTGACCATTCCTCTTTACAGAACTGTTTCAGTTTAGCAATATTCTTGGGATGTCTGGTGTGAATCACTTTCTTGAGGTCATGTCACAGCACCTCAATCGGGTTGAGGTCAGGACTCTGATTGGGCCACTCCAGAAGGCATATTTTATTCTGTTTAAGCCACTCTGTTGTTGGTTTAGGTCTATACTTTGTGTCGTTGTCCTGTCGCAACACCCATCTTCTGTTGAGCTACAGCTGGTAGACAGATGGCCTTAAGTTCTCCTGCAAAATGTTTTGATAAACTTGGGAATTCATTTTCCCTTTGATTATAGAAATCCGCCCAGGCCCTGACACAGCAAAGCAGCCCCAAACCATGATGCCCCCACCACCATACTCCACAGTTGGGATGAAGTTTTGATGTTGGTGTGCTGTGCCTTTTTCTCCACACATAGTGTTGTGCGTTTCCTCCAAACAATTCAACTTTGGTTTCATCTGTCCACATAATATTTTGCCAGTACTGCTGTGGAACATCCAGGTGTTCTTGCGCAAACTAAACATGCAGCAATGTTTTTTTTTTTTGGACAGCAGTGGCTTCCTCTGTGGTATCCTCCCATGAAATCCATTCTTGTTTAGTGTTTTACATATTGTAGATTCGCTAACAGGGATGTTAGCATATGCCAGATACTTTTGTAAGTCTTTAGCTGACACTCTAGGATTTTTCTTCACCCCATTGAGCAGTCTGTGCTGTGCTCATGCAGTCATCTTTACAGGATGCCCATTCGTAGGGAGAGTATCAGCAGTGCTGAACTTTCTCCATTTATAGACAATTTTTCTTACCATGGACTGATGAACAGCAAGGCTTTTGAAGATACTTTTATAACCCTTCCCAGCTTTATGCAAGTCAACAATTCTTAACCGTTGGTCTTCTGGGAGCTCTTTTGTGCGAGGCATCATTCACATCAGGCAATGCTTCTTGTGAAAAGCAAACCCAGAACTGGTGTGTGTTTTTATAGGGCAGGGCAGCTGTATCCAACACCCCAATCTCATCTCATTGATTGGACTCCAGTTGGCTGACACCTCACACCAATTGGCTCTTGGACATCTCATTAGTCTAGGGGTTCACATACTTTTTCCACCTGCACTCTGAACGTTTACATGGTGTGTTCAATAAAAACATGGTAACATTTAATGCTTTGTGTGTTATTAGTTTAAGCAGACTGTGATTCCCCCACACCCCAGACATCACATATGACAAAACGGACGTAGGGTGGTCTCCACGTGTTGATGCCATCACGTGACTATTGGGCGCTCGTTTTGCCGGCCGATATTTAACGCTGTTTTAATTGGTTTGTCTGTGAGTATGTTTTTCATGATCTAATAAAACGTTTTGTATGTGGATTTACGTTATGGGAGTTTCTTTTATCCATATTCTATGAGCGATCCTGTTATTGGAGGTCGTTTGGAAGGGTTTTATGCTGTCCTGATTCGATGGTCCCTTGGGAATCTTAATGATATATGCTCAGATTTCTTTTTGGTTTGGTAAGCGCGCATTCAGATTGTTAACCAGCACAGTGGTGGTGAAGGAAGCCTATACTCTATACAGAGTTTAACTGGAGGAATAGATTCAATCCAATGGACCGTTGCACTTATTTTTCTTTTCTCTGAGAGCACTATATTGGGCACGTTTGTTTATTTTATTTATTTATTGATGTTTGCACATTTCTATCTTTAAGCACTATTTAAGTTTACTAATTATATGAATTTATGTTTATATTTATTTATTTGACATTTCAATGAATTTTTCCATCCATCCATTTATTCGATATTTAATATTTATTTTTTGAGAGAAACTGTTTATATATTGTATATGCATTAATTTTGTATATGTATCACAATTGATTTTTATTTGCTTATTATGTTTCCTCTTATTTTGGCAGTCACAGTAGATGGTGGCTGAATTTCACTAGGGTTTACTATATGGGAGAGCGCGGTTGTAATTTTTATTTTATGTGATAGTCTATTGTTGTGACTTAGATGAAGATCAGATCACATTTTGTGACCAATTTGTGCAGAAATCCATATCATTCCAAAAGAGTTCACATACTTGTTTTTGCAACTTGCAACTGTACAACTCAGAGACACTCCCCCTCCCTTGGATTCAGGGTGGGGTAAACTGTGCAATCACAAACAGGTCAGGTGTATTCAAATTTCTCATCAGTAAACAGACTTATCAGCAGGGAGAGCTGTTGGAGGAATTTGCCCCTACCAATCTCACAGCTAATCTACATACACACATCCCATAACATCAAAGGCAGACAGACACAATAAAACATTGCAATACAACCCAACCCCAAACGATCAACAGCACGAGACAACACACAATGTATACATGTTTACAACATTCTAGTGTGGCTGTAAAGTGTGTCTAAATAGCACAGATCATAAGGGTTCTCAGTCACCCTGTGCCCCTTATGGAAGCAGGGTGATTAACACATAAGAGGGGCCAGGGGAGCTGGACATGGACTCTCCAGAGCTCTTCAAGGTAAGCAGAGTTCCACAAACCACCCACCTAAAGTGACTTCTGTCACATGAGTACACGCCTAAGTGAAGATGTCAAAATTGGGCCCAAAATGTCAATATTGTGGCCACCATTATTTTCCAGCACTGCCTTAATCCTCTTGGGCATGGAGTTCACCAGAGCTTCACAGGTTGCCACTGGTGTCCTCTTCCACTCCTCCATGATGACATCATGGAGTTGGTGGATGTCAGAGAATTTGCGCTCCTCCACCTTCGGTTTGAGGATGCCCCACAGATGCTCAATTGGGTTTAGGTTTTGAGACATGCTTGGCCAGTCCATCATCTTTACCCTCAGCTTTTTTAGCGAGGCAGTGGTCGTCTTGGAGGTGTGTTTGGTGTCGTTATTTTGGAATACTGCCCTGAGGCCCAGTCTCCGAAGGGAGGAGATAATGGTCTGCTTCAGTATGTCGCAGTACATGTTAGCATTCATGGTTCCCTCAATTAACTGTAGCTCCCCAGTGCCTGCAGCACTCATGCAGCCCAAGACCATGACAATCCCACCACCATGCTTGATTGTAGGCAAAACACACGTGTCTTTGTACTCCTCTCCTGGTTGCCACCACACATGCTTGACACATGGTTCCAGTAATCCATGTCCTTAGTCTGCTTGTCTTCAGCAAACTGTTTGTGGCCTTTTTGTGCATCATCTTTAGAAGAGTTTCTTCTGGGAAGACAGCTATGCAGACCAATTTGATGCAGTGTGCGGCATATGGTCTGAGCACTGACAGACTGACCCCCCACCCTTTCAACCTCTGCAGCGATGATGGCAGCACTCATATGTCTATTTCCCAAAAAAAAACTCTGGATATGACGCCGGACATGTGCACTCAACTTCTCTGGTTGACTATGGTGAGGCCTGTTTTGAGTGGAACCTGTCTTGTTAAACTGCTGTATGGTCTTGGCCATCATGCTGCAGCTCAGTTTCAGGGTCTTGGGAATCTTCTAATAGCCCAGGCCATCTTTATGTAGAGCAACATTTTTTTTTTCAAATCCTCAGATATTTGCCATTTTGAACTTCCAGTGACCAATATGAGAGCAACTTTAAACACACCTGCTCCCCATTCACACCTGAGACCTTGTAACTCTAACAAGTCACATGACCCCAGGGAGAGAAAATGGCTAATTGGGCCCAACTTGGACATTTTCACTTAGGGGCATACTCACTTTTGTTGCCAGTGTTTTAGACATTAATGGCTGTGTGTTGAGTTATTTTGAGGGGACAACACATTTAAAATGTTATACAAGCTGTACACTCACTACTTTACATTGTAGCAAAGTGTCATTTCTTCAGTGTTGTCACATGAAAAGATATAATAAAATATTTACATAAATGTGAGGGGTGTACTTTTGTGAGATATTGTAGGAGGCTTTATTTCAGGCATTTGGAAACTCCAGTGAAGGAATGTCTGTGTTGTATCTCTGGAGAATAATCTGAGAATCAGGGGATTGCCATATGCAAGATCTTGCTTGTTCCAGCCACAAAAAAATAAAAAATAAAATAAAAAAAATGTTGCAATCCCTGTAGTTCAAAATCCAGAAAAGGAAAGGTCTCGGTGGCGCCCCAGGCACTGGAGTTGGAGGATCATGATGTGCTGTCTCTACCACAAAGGCTGAAAGGAGGTCAAAGAGATCTAGAAGTGTGGTCAAAAAGAATTCAGCAAATTCTACCTGCTTAGTCCCCTGCGCCCACTTCGGGAAACCCAGAGTCCTTAGGTTGTTGCTGTGATGGTGGTTCTCTGGTTCAGTCGCTTTCTCCTGGAGTGCTTTAACCTGCCTTCGAAGTGCGTACAGATCAGTGAAATCCTCCCAGACAGTGTCCTCCACCTGAGTGATCCTCTCTTCTGCTTCAGGCTGCAGTCACACCTGAGTGTTTTGTAGCTTGAAGCTCCAAAACGCAGGAGGGGGGAAAAAAATCTTCTCTATAGAGATGGTTTACATTTCCACTTCTTTTTGCCTGAATCAAAAAGTCTGAAGCTCATAAAAGTTCTGGAGCTTTTTTTTATACCTCTAATTGGGCAGATTTGAGCGTTTTTGGCACGTTTTTATTCTCATTAATGGAAACACGCCATTTGCACGTTTTTGTGCACATTCGTGCCTTTTTGTGTTATTTTCTGCTCAAATTTCAGAAACATGTAAAAAAAAAAAAAAAAAAAAAATTTAATTGTAATATATGAATAAATAAATGTAAAATAATTACACAAACAACTAAAAATCATCATAAATAAGTAAAATAAATCAATATGTAATACATGAATACAAATGAACCCCTAACCTTAAAAATTATTATTATTATTATTATTATTATTAGTCTTAGTATTATTAATAAAACCCCCAAAAAATTATATTTTATTTTGTGTTGGGGTTAGGGTGCTTATTTTTTTTTTTTTAAGGAGTAGGGGTTAAAGTTAAGGGTCAAGGAGGCACATGCGCGGCAGCTCGCAAGATGGCCGCTGGCTGCTAGAGCTCCGCTCCACCACGGCCCCAAATTGATTACCGGAGCCTGCGGAGCGTCCCGCGGAGATCGCTACCGGGACCAGTAGATGGATGAGACCGCCAGGAACCCCCCAATGTCAGTCTAGCAGCCGCGGTGGAACCTCCTTGGTCAGATGTCCGCGGTGGCCATTCCGGTCAGTTATGCCAAGATGGCGGTGGCACCTTGGAACACACACAGAGTGGAAATCCCTGAGGAGTCTATTGCTGACCAGGACCTAGCCCCTCCAAGCTCCCCAGGTACAGATTTTCCTCCTCTCCCCCAGGCATACTCTCCAGCCTCCACAGAGTCCCTGCTGGGCAGAATGGACAGGCATCCCCCTTCCACCCCCATGCTGGATCCTCACACAGGCATGCTCCTCTCACTAGCTGAGACAGATGCTGCAGCCCCCACTCCCACTGACTTCCCTTTCACGATGGAAGCTTTTTCACAACTTCTAGCCAAAAGTCTGGCAGTAAATGCTGCCCAGATTATTGCATCTATACATGCTGACCTGCAGCAAATAGGAACGAGAATGGACACTATTGAAAAGAAAACCAGGACCAGGCAGTGGTGCGGATTAATCAGAATTCGGCCAGAATACATGATCTTCAGGATCAGCTTGAAACCCCCTGCGCAAAAATCGATGATCTCGAAAATAGATCGAGACGTTACAACTTTAGAATCAGGGAGCTCCCCGAATCAAAGAAGGATGTCTCTGCTGCAGTGAAGCTGCTGATTAAGGAGCTCATCCCGGATATTGCAGCGCATCGCTTAGCGCTCGATAGGGCACACAGGGCCCTGCAGCCCCCCCCCCCCAATCAGATGGTCTCCCTAGAGATATTATTGTTAAACCACACTACTATTCTGTGAAGGAAGAGGTGATGAAAAAAGCTAGGTTCCCGGAGAACCTCAAACTGTTGGGGCACATGATTCAAATTTTTGCAGACCTGTCACCATATACGGTGCAGAAAAGACGCTCCCTTAAACCATTACTCCAACTCCTGATGGATAAGCATATCCCCATACAGATGGTCGTTTCCCCTTCGCCTCAACTTCTCGTATAAAAATAAGAGTCACGCCTTCTCCTCGTTGGTGGATGGCGAGTGACTTATGCTCCAGCTGGGACTGATCTCTCAGGAACCATCCTCCACGCAGACCGTCAGAGGGACTCCATCTTCCAAGAGACCGCCTCCAGCCAGTCCTCTTCAACCATCTTGGCTGCAACAGAATTCCAAATGCACCAAAGAAAACCTCCCGCCCTGATGTGGGGTCGGCTACAAAGGATTGTGGCTCCGATCCGGTCTTGTCCATTATCTCCTTTTTGGCCTTCTGTAACCTCCGGGATCCCCCAGTGACCCCCACTGTGATTCTCTCCTTTGGTTCTTGGCCCATCACCTGAACATTTTTTTTTTTTTTTTAGTATGGGACTTCCCTACTAGGGAACTGGAGTTGTTTTTTCATTTTTTTTCTATATGATTGTTTGGCACGTGTGGGGGGGGGGGGGGTCGGGGGGAATGTGGGGCTTTAGCCCCCTGGGGTGTTCACTGGGAGGTTGGGCGGTGACAGACATGTTAATCCATTGTTCTGCAGGGTCCTGGATGAACATCTTCACCCTCCCCTGGGGATCACTTCATAGTCCCCCAATTTACATATGTTGATAGTGGTTCTCTTTGTCATCAGCTTCTACCCCCAGGTGCGGCTGGCATGATTTTTGGTGCTGGCTGCTCTTGGGGGTAGCTCCTTGCGGAGAGGGGACCTGGTGATGTATTGGGCTGTCAGCCCCAGTCTTCTGTCTGGCTGGGGATGGCTCGCTCCCCGGGTTTCCAAACTTGAGGGAGGGGGGGTACTGGGGTGGTGGGGCCTATAGAGAGGGTACCCCGGTAGCAATATCAGCTATCAGTTAAAGGCTTATTTTCTTTACTGGTGTTTTGTAATATATATATATATATATATATATATATATATATAATTTGTTTTCCTTATCGTGGACATTTAAGTGTCTTTATGGGCTTTGGTTATAGCCTTCAAATGTTTTGTTCTTCCGGTTACTGGGGCTGTGGTGGACCCAGTGCGCCTCCAACAGGCTTCGAGAGCACTATCAGTGCCCTTATGAGCATATCCCGTTGCCCCGCACTTGACACTTGGGACAAACCGGACCTCTTAGACTACAGGGGTGGAATGGCCCATTCATTCCGCCCGAAGGGTGCGAAGGTGTCAGGGGACCCCTGTCTTAAAAGGGTAACGTACTCGGTACTAAATATAATTTCAGTAGAACAGGTTTTGTTAACGTCTCTTCTTTCATCCTTTTCTCTTTTCAGCTCTTTCCACTGGCTCTTCTCTTCTGCCCAACCTTGCAGCTCGTGGATCCGTGACAGACCGTGGTCTTCCATCCCAGGCCTCAGTGAGTTGGCTCCCACTATGCTCTCTTTCTCCCCAAGTGCAACTGACCCGCCGCAAAGGTAAGAAATCCGCCTTCGGGCTAGCTCCACCGCACCCATTTCATGGCTAGTTCCATAAACACTGTCCCTACCCTCAAAATAATTTCACACAACACCCAAGGACCTAACTCCCCAGTCAAATGTAGAAAATTGTTCCAATGTTACCAGTCTATGCATGCGGACATTCTCTTATTACAAGAGACCCACTTCCCCTCTTCATACAAACCCACCTTTCTCCGCCAACACTTTCCCCAATTTTTCCTGTCCTCAGCAGTGAACAAAATGAAAGGGGTGGCCATTTGTCTGGCCAAGCATATTAATTTCTAACAACCCGAGACTGTAGCCGACCCTCTAGTTTCAGGGAAGGTTGATGGGGAACTATATACCTCTGTCTCCTATTATGCCCCGAACAAGGGTCAGAGGGCCTTCTTTGAATCCTTACTATATCAAATTAAACCACACCTCAAGGGTACAGTTTTTCTTGGTGGGGACTCAAGCATTGCTTTTGATTCCTCACTGGACAAATCAGGCAATGGTTTTCAGAAACCTAGACATCCTCCTCGACAAAGCGTTAAGATCGCTCAGTTGCTTCATACTGCAGGACTGATTGATATCTGGAGGGAGACCAATCCCCGTACTAAAGATTACACTCATTTCTCAGCCCCTCATAACGCCTTGGCCAGGATAGACCACATCTTTACTTGCCCCGCGTCGATCCCTCTTGTCACCTGTTCTAAGATTGTTGATACTCCCTTATCGGATCACTCGATGGTCACTCTGTGTGCAAACAGGCCCATGGGGGTAGGGTCTCCTCCCCGCTGGCGTCTACAGGAATCCACTTTAAGCGACACTGTCCAGTGTACAGTGCTTGAGGGTGTCATGCAGGAATATTTCCATAAGAACACGACGGATGATGTATCCCCTATGACAATTTGGGCAGCTCATAAGGTAGTTGTTAGGGGGGAAATTATCAGGATATCAGCGAAACAGAGCGGAACGTAAAGCTGACACAAAGCTGACTGAAGAATTCCGATCATTAGCAAAGGCCCACAAGTGTCACCCTACTTTGGACTCCCTTGCCCAACTTGATAAGGCTCGGACCCCATAGAATTTACACAAAACGACAGCTGCCGAAAGACACCTTAGGTGGACAGGTGCTACATTTTACAGTCAACGGGACAAGATTGGTTCCAAACTTGCTGTTAAGCTTAGCCCCAAACCCCGCCTCTTAGCCTTTCCTAAAATTAAGCTACCCTCGGGAGAGTTGTCGCAGAACCCGGAGAAAATAATGGAGGCTTTTCTCCAGTTTTACTCTGAACTTTACAAACAGTCACCCCGCCCATCGGGCCCGACTCAGAAAACTTTCCTGGACTCTCTCCCACTGCCCTCTCTGACCACGGACCACAAAGACCTCTTGGAAAGCCCGTTCACTCAAGAGGAGGTTCTAAACACTATCAACTCCCTAAAAGTAGGCTCACCCCCCAGACCAGACGGTTTCTCCACTGGTTACTATAAGAAATTTGGTCCCACCTTAGCACCAAACTTGACCACTCTATTCAACTCCCTACGGAAAGGGACCCCTCTGAGCACCGACCTTAACTCAGCCTATATATCGGTAATACCCAAACCTGGTAAGGATGCCAGCGAGGTGGGAAATTATCGTCCAATATCTCTCAAAAATAACGACATAAAAATCATGACTAATATACTGCCCAGGGGCGTGGCCTAGCGCATGGCGAGGACAGACATGTAAGCGCCTAGCTCCCGCTCCCGTCTTCCTTTCCGCCGGCAGCAGCACGGACCGCGACCTCCACGGCACTCCACATGAGCAGGAGGGGACCCAACAATACCTCCCCTCCTCCGGGACCTCCAAACCGGGCGAAATAGGGAGCTATTTCCCCGCGAAAGGCTCAGGACACAGAGCAGCTTCCACCTCCAAGATAGCAGGGCAGGCCATGGCTCAGGTACAGTCCTCGGATGAATCGCCCCACTCCCCCAGGTTCCCAGACCCAGACAGGGACCCTCCGAGAAGCCCCTCACAACCCAGGAGCCCATCTCCCCACGGCCATACTCAGAGGGACAGTTGGGATATGGAGGCCTACCTTAAAGCCCTCCCCACTAAGCGGGACATTGAATCCTATATTAGCAGACTGGAAAGATCATAGGACAGAAAGATGAATGATCTCCGCAAAGATAGTGGGCATAGATTTGAGGATATTGAACATACAGTGGAGGAAACAATCACCAGACTGTCTGTCCTTGACTCCATGTTGCAGGAACATACCAACCAATTTCAGCAGCTATTCTATGGTTTGGACGACCAGAAAAACAGGAGCCGCCGCAACAACATTCACATGCGCGACTTACCAGAGACTGTTGAAAACAAAGACTTGGTCGCAGCGGCCACCAAGGTCTTTAACCAACTGCTTAATAAACCTGCTGACACCACGATTGAAATAGATCGAATCCATAGATCTCTGGGTCCCCGCAACCCGAACACAGCTTACCCCAGAGATGTCATCTGCTGTGTGCACTTTTTCAATGTCAAGTCGGACATTATGCAAGCAGCCCGGGATCAGGAGACCATCCTGTTCAACAATACCCCTATCATGTTGCTGACAGACCTGTCTAGACAGACCTTGTTGATGAGGAAAGCCTTAAAACTGGTTACTGACGCCGTGCAATCCAAGCAAATCAAGTATCGCTGGGGGTTCCCTTTTCAGCTCTCCGCAACTCAGAATGGCAACACTGCGATTTCCGCATGTTGAGAGACCTACCCACCTTCCTTGGAACTTTTGAGTTACCACAAATACGGATCCCAGACTGGCCTCTTCACTCCCGCACCTCCAGCGGGTTGAGACTTACCCAAACCCACCGGCTGGTGGGGTTCTTGTCTCCTAGTTTTTCTCAGTCCACGAATACCAGAGACAAGTTGAAGGTTAACAGATATACCGTATCTGTTGCAACGCATCTCAGAAGCGCAGATCTTGTCAGCATTTGAACTGTTTGGTGGTTCTTCTTTACTTTTCCTTTTTTATTTTATTTGTTTGTGTTTCTATGCTTCTTTGAATGATGCTGCATTGGTCTGTAACCTCAATTGCATTAGTTCTGCTTTGAAATATCTACCCACTCATTTCCTAGACGGGGCGGGATATTATGTTAGCACCCCACGTTTCCCCCCCTTAGGGCTAGCAGAGACTTTGTTGACTCTGTATTTACAACTTAAGTTAGTTCTTCAGAGGATGTCCTCCCTCCCAATATGGACATTAGAGGGAACCATCCACCCACACATCTTCATAGTGTGTTGTGTAACACACAGGTATCTGAATTTATGTGTTTTTTTCTCTCCACGCCCTACCCCAGGGCATGACAAGCTCGTACGCACAGCATCTTACTACAATGTTTCTCCCACCCTCCTCCTCCTCTGCCTTACCTACCTTCCTACTCCCCTCCTGTCCTACTCAGCTTCCTCCTATTCCTCCTGGGTCTCTAGCCTTTCAGACACCCCCCACAAGCCACATCACCCACCCCCCCCCCCCCCCATCATGGCGACCCCCGTAGCACTTAAAATATCCTCGCTTAATTGCAGAGGTTTTAACACGCCAGAAAAATGCAGGCAGATCTTACATCACTTTCATAAGTCTAAAACACTAAAACTGCTACTACAGGAAACACATTTTCGCACTGATTCTGTTTCCACTTTTCAAGATAAACACTACACCACATGGTTTCATAGCACCAACCCCACGGCTAGGACCAAGGGGGTGTCAATAACGTTTCACAGCTCTTTCTCACCTGAGTTATTAGAATCTGACATAGACCCTAAGGGGAGGTTTTTATTCTTGAAAATTGTCATTCAACAATTGATTGTAACTATTGCCAATGTTTATCTTCCGAACCAGGACCAGCTCCACTTCCTCTCCTCCGTGGCGGCCTGCCTGAGGTCCTTCAGCTCACCCAACTTAATACTGGGAGGCGACCTTAATGCTCCCCTCATACCAAGACTGGATTCCTCTACCGGTAAGTCACACATCACTCCCTCCTCCTTATCTAAATTGCGTGTGGTCATAGCAGATTTAACTCTGGTTGACACTTGGCGACTTTTACATCCTTCTGAGAGAGACTACACTTATTACTCCCCAGCACACAATTCATATAGCAGGATTGACTATATATTTTTGTCTCAGCCACTACTAGACCTGGATCCCCGGAGTGGCATAGGCTTGAAGTTGTGGTCAGACCACTCCCCCGTACATGTCACTCTGGGTCGCATCCCACAACACACACGCAGAACCACGTGGCGACTAAACGATAACCTGCTGAACGACATAGTCTGTACTGCAGAGGTGTTGACAGCCATCACTGATTTTGTCCGAACATATGCTATCGATGAAACCTCTGCCATGAATCAATGGGAAACCCTTAAATGTGTACTTAGGGGGATCTTTATCCAACACGGGCCAGACTGAAAAAGGCATGTACGGAGGACATTAAACGCTTATTCAGGCTGATATCTACACTCAAATCCACACATAAAAAATAAAAATAAAAAAATCACTAGATCCTATGACATTAGTGGAGCTGTCTAACGTTCGACGCGACTTACTGCTACTTTTTACTGACAGAGCGCTTACTGCTCGAACCAAGGGCCACCATATCCATTAGTCGCATAATATCTGGGACGCACAGGCCACTATGGCCGTCCCGGACTTACAGGGCTATGTGCAGGAGACGGCCCTCCCTACCATAACATCTACCGATGTTGACAATCTAGAACTACCCCTGACTGCCGCAGAATTTCTGACAGTAATTAAGGGCCTAAAAAAGGGGAAGAGCCCGGGCTCGGATGGGTATACCTCACAGTTTTATAAAACATTTGCACAACAATTAGCCCCTATAATGACTTGCGCATTCGGAGAAATCGATGACACACACCCCCTGTCCTCTCACATCCTCCAGGCTCAGATAGTGGTGTTACCCAAACCTGGAAAAGACCATTCTCACTGTAGCATTTACAGGCCCATATCCCTCCTTAACGTCAATCTCAAACTATTCGCCAAAATCCTAGCCACTCGCTTAGCCCCCCTCTTGCCGTCTCTTGTACATATCGATCAAGTAGGTTTTATCCCTGACCGTGGGGCTCGTGATAACACTACAAAGACTTTGCACCTTATTTCGTATGCCCAACAACACAACATTCCGACTTGTCTCTTGCGTGTGACGCTGAAAAGGCATTTGATTGTGTAAATTGGTCCTTCTTACGAGAAACACTTCTCCAAATAGGTATGGGGCCAAAGCTGCAATCTAAAATAATGTCACTATATACTAATCCCTCTGCGACAGTGACCACTAATGGGAGTTCCTCAGACATTTGCAATTAGAAATGGCACCAGGCAAGGGTGCCCTCTATCGCCCTTGCTGTTCGCACTCACGGTTGAACATCTTGCACAAGCGATCCGTGCCAATCCTGCTATACACGGGATCCAACCCCCACGGCACCCAGCAAACCATCATTATATGCAGACAACCTGCTCGTTTATATCACCCAACCGCTAACTAGCATACCAGCTTCACTGCAGGAACTTGACTACTTCAGAACGCACAGTAATTTCAAACTAAATTTTGAAAAGATGGAAGTTTTGAACGCGTCTCAGCAGCCGCATACGGTATCACTAAAAGAAGAGGTTCCCATTTAAGTGGCAACCACGTTCAGTTAAATACCTGGGGACAGAGATACCTAGGAATTTCAAAGACATCTATGCCTTGAATTACAGTCCTATGTTGGCAAAAATTCGACATCGGCTGGAATCTTGGCATAAACTCAAATTATCTTGGTGGGGGCGTATGAATGTGCTTAAAATGGACATCCTGCCTAAGTTGCTGTATCTTTTTCAGACCTTACCCATAATCCTTCCCGCGGTTTTTTTCCGCACGCTCCGTTCCCTAGCGGTCAGATTTATTTGGCAGAATCACCCACTTAGGCTCAAACATAGAATCTTGTGTGCTCCTAAAGATAAAGGGGGCATTGGTCTCCCGCACTTTCAAATATACCACTTGTCAGCTGTATTCTCACGACTCCTTAAATGGTTCCCGTGCCCCCTGACCAAGCCATCTACGATAATCGAACAAAACATGGCTCAGGCAGACCTTAGAGCTCTTGTATGGGGCTACCACGTGAAATTTTGCAATATGACCGGACTCTCCCCATTGACGGTGGCAGCGCTAACCCTATGGTATCGCAAACAAACCTCTCTCTTCATCTCCACGGACCCAAGCCCACTCTCACCCTTGTTTGACAGCCCGGCACTTCCGACATTTCACATGGAGAGACAATGTGGTTCCTACTCCAGAGAACATTGGCCCACAGCCAGGCAATTTATTCAGGCCTCCACAGGTCTATTTCGGGCACATGCAGGCTCCCAACCTTTCAACCAAATAGACTGGCTCACCATGCTCACCCTCACACAATACTGTAAGTCACTTCATCTCTCTGGGCAGGTACATAGACCTCTTACGATCTTTGAGGATATGTGTGGTCTCTCTCGAGCGCCTTAACATTCGCTATCGCTGATTTATAAAGACATGCAACTACATACTTACAACACACCACCAAACTTTACACAAAAATGGTCAAGGGACCTCGGCATGGACATCTCTCCAGACATCTCTCCGGCACAATGGAACACCTCGTTCAACTCACAAATCTTCCATATCCAGATTTTCACAAGAAAAAAATATATAAGCTGTTGGCGAGATGGTACAGGGATCCAGTCACGGTGAGCAAAATGTACCAGGTAACTTCAGACAGGTGCTGGCGCTGCCATGGAGGAGAGGGCACATATATCCATGTGTGGTGGGACTGCGACCGAGTCCGTCCATTTTGGGACAAGGTATTTAATATTCACAATGACCTATATAATGTCTCTATATTGCCGATACCACAAATAGCATTGCTTTCCATCCTCCCAGGAACGCTAAGCTCACACGAAAGAGCCTATTTTGGTTCTGTCTGCAGCTCGACATGTTATTTCGCAGTTCTGGAAGACGGATACCATCCCCCCAATTACAAGGTGGGCAGACGCCATGAATGACATTATGCTCATGGAAGAATTACACGCTAAACAAACTGATATGTGGGATAAGTATACATCTCTTTGGTATCCCTGGCTTCATCACTCTTCATCGGTCCCCTTTCTCAACAGCATGGCTGTGTGAGAGCGGGGCCCTATAGTTGTGGTGCACGGGTGGACTGTTAAAAATGGCCCCCCTAACTAGGGGGCCCTGTGTAGATCCCCAGGTGGAATGTACTAATTATAAAACTATAAGACTCTCATTGCTGAGTTTTCCCTTTTCTATACTCTTCCCCATCCCACACCCTTGACCCTTAAGATCACACTTACAGTTGACCTGCCCCATACCTGTTGGTTACCAATCTAGGTTTGAACACTAGTCCAGAGAGTGCATATCCCAGGCATGTATTACCTTTTTGAACAGTTATGACTGGACGGATTGCTATACAAATTCTTAGGATGCTTATAAGATGTTGTGTGTACAATGTAACCCCCACCTTGTTCCCCCTCCCCAACTTTCTTTATTCTGTACCCCCCCCCCCCCCATTTCTTACTGTATTAAAATGTTACCTGAACTGTAACAAATATTCAACCTTAAGATACTGGCCAATAGGTTGGCGAGCTTCAACCCCCCATACATCTATAGAGACCATGTAGGCTTTATCCCCGGGAGACAGGGCCCGGACCAGATCAGAAGGTCCATTGATGTTATCTCACTCCTAAATTCCCAATGGGACGGATGGCCCCCTCTGGAAGGGTTCCTCCTTTCGATCGATCTACATGAAGCAGTCGATTCTATCGACTGGGCTTACTTGTTGGATATCCTAAGTAGATGGGGTTTTGGCCAGTGTTTTCTTAACCTAATCAACTCTCTTTACTCTAACCCTTCCGCCCAGGTTCGTTTGATGGGTAGGTACTCAGCCCCGTGCCACATAAGAAGAGGTACTAGACAAGGGTGCCCACTCTCCCCCCTCCTGTTTGCAGTCGCCATTGAAACCCTGGCTATCACTATCCGAACGAACCCTGACATCCGGGGGATGGCCTGCGGGGACCAGATACACAAATGTGCTTTATATGCTGATGATCTCCTCCTATATATCACCTCTCCCCTAATCTCTTTACCAATAATTTACAAAGTGTTAGGTAAGAGTCGTGAGATCTCTGGACTTAGGGTAAACATGCATAAATCAATAGCACTAAATATTAATATCCTACCGGACCGCCTTACGCAGCTAGTTAGAAACTTTGACTTTGTATGGGCACCTAAAGAGTTCTCCTATCTAGGAATCAAACTAACACCTGACATCAAAGACCTTTTTTAATGCAAATTATCCCCCTATGCTAGCCAACTGCAGAAGGAATCTTGATCAGTGGTCGAGATGGGGCCTGTCCTGGCTGGGTAGAGTGCATACTGTAAAAATGACGCTCCTTCCCTGTACCCTGTACTTATTTCGGTCCCTACCCATCCCTGTCTGAAAACAGTTCCTCAACAAATTACAATCTGAGATCTTACGCTTTGTCTGGGGGGAAAAAGGGTTACAGGTGCCCATCAAGACTTCTGCTTCGCTGGAAATCCCAAGGAGGGTTGGGTCTCCTGGATCTCTGGAGCTATTATCTGGCAGCACAATTGATGCAAATCTCTCTAATCTTCTTCAAGGGCCCAAAACCTGATTGGCTTTCAATGGAATGGGAAGCTGTCCCCCTTAACACGATTGATTTCCTTCTATGATGTGATCCGAAAGTACGACCGGCCATTATCCCACTCCGTAGCGCTTTGCTCGAAGGTATTCACACGTAACACTTTGACCTCCCTCCTGAAACTGCTGGCCCACCTATTTCACAATGCAAACTTCCCCCCGGGTTTAAATATACAGGCTTTTAAATGGTGGACTGACAAAGGTCTTTACCGCATAGGTCACTTCCTTTCTCCTTCGGGTCCCCTGACCCTTTCCTACTGTAGGAAGAAACTCAAAATGCCAGAGACAGAATTATTCAGATTCTCCCAAATATCTCATTTTTTAAAATCCATTTGGTCTTATCAACAGACACCCCCCCACAATCACCCCTTACAAACACTGGTGTGTTAACACTTCAGATCAGAAAGGCGGCATCTCTTTGATTTACACAGCCCTTTTGACGAATGTGGAAAAGCCGACTTACGCTCGGGCCTGGGAGGAAGACATGGGCAGTACATGGTCCACGACCGAGTGGTTCCAGTCCTCTACACGTTCCTTCAAAGGTATTAGTAATATTTCATTAATAGAAGCCAGCTTAAAAATATTATTCCATTGGTACTATGTCCCATCTAGATTGGCACGGATCTACACAGGTACTTTACCCCTATGCTTCAGGGGCTGTGAGCTGGAGGGTACAATGATGCATATTTGGTGGACCTGTCCTCGCATCTGTTCATATTGGCAGAAAATCTTTTGCACTATTAGCATATTAACCAATACCACAGCCCTTCCTAACCCTAATGTGGCTCCCCTTAACCAATACATCCCCAAAATAACCAAACATCAACAGAAACTAGCTTTCTTTATCTTACTGGGGGAGAAAACCATGATAGTGAAAGCCTGGAAGAAGTCTACAGTCTCTTTCTAGTGCTGCAGGAGAAAAGTCTCTTGGATTATGTCTCAGGAACACTTAGTAGCTAAATTGCATGATAAGGTGGAGAGCTTTTATGTTACCTGGGATCCCTGGGCGACTTATTGCAACTTACCCCTTAGACCTGGAATGAAGATCTGATTCTGGATCCACTAGTCCTACCCTCTCTGGCACTATCCTCCTTTGCACCTCTTTCCTTTCACATGTTTTATTCTCTTGAGACGATCTAGTCTCTCCCTCTCTATCCTTTCCACAAAACCTGTAACAGCACCCACACATACTATGTGGTTAGTTGTGGATCGGAATGTCGAAGGGTTACAGTTCGACCTGTCATCACTTTGAATTAGTTTTATATTTTGTTTATATTTGCTTTTGGCGCATGGGAACCCTGCTGTTCGGACAGGTTCTTCCAGCGGAGGGCAACCCTGGTTGAGGGGTGGCCCGTGTGATTTCTGGGCTCTCCCACAGTTGGCTCCCAATGGGGTGGGGGAACCTGGATTCTCTGGGGTCACTTTGAGGCCATATACTGGGTCACCCTCTTCATTTCTATACTTCTTGTCTTCTGAGTCGGGTTGCTCTGGGCTGGAAGGGTACCACTTTACAGACCAAACCTCAAAGTGGGTGTTTGATAAAAAAATGTATCCACAGTGACTGTCTGGATCACTGTGATCTTTATGTATAACTAGCACTATCTGCTCCTGTATGGATGAACATTTGTACCGGTTGACTTTTTGTTATATGATACATCATTTTATTCGATTCATTGTTCTCCTGTGTAACTTCGAACATTCAATAAAAATATTCTTACAAAATAAAAAGTTAAGGGTTAATTATTTATTGTTACTTATTAATTTATTGAATTTATTCTGTATTTACTATTTTATTTGTGTGTTTATTTTACATTTATTAACCACTTGCCGACCGCCGCACGACGATGTACGTCCTATTTTTGAAGAGGGATATCTCGGTAACGGCAGCAGCTGCTGCCACAACCGAGATATCCATCTCTTCAGGCGGCGGTCGGCTGTACGATAACGGTGGTCTTTGCGGCGGATTCGCCGCGAGATCACCGCTATCGGCGGCGGGAGAGGTGCCACCCCCCTCCCGCACCTTCCACCGCTTACCGGAGCCGTCGGTAGCGGCGGAGGCGATCGGGTCCTTCCATCTGCTGGGCATAGAGACAAGTGAGGCTAAGATGGCCCCCACTCGTCTCTATACCATAGGAGGGCGGAAGCGACGTCAAAACGTCACTTCCGCCCATACCTCTTAAAGGTATATATTTTTTTTTAAATGTCAGATTTTCTTTTATTTTTTTATTTATTTTTTTGCATTTTAGCCCAAATATGAGATCTGAGGACTTTTTGACCCCAGATCTCATATTTAAGAGGACCTGTCATGCTTTTTTCTATTACAAGGGATGTTTACATTCCTTGTAATAGGAATAAAAGTGATCCATTTTATTTATTTTTTTAAAACAGTGTAAAAATAAATAAAATCAATTAAAATAAATAAGAAAAAAATAAAAATAAAATTTAAAAACACCCCGTTACGACGAGCTTGCGCACAGAAGCGAGCGCATACGTGAGTAGCGCCCGCATATGAAAACGGTGGTCAAACCACACATGTGAGGTATCGCCGCGATCGGTAGAGCGAGAGCAATAATTCTAGCCCTAGACCTCCTCTGTAACGCAAAAAATGCAACCTGTAGAATTTTTTAAATGTCGCTTATGGAGATTTTTGAGGCTAAAAGTTTGACGCCATTCCACCAGCGGGCGCAATTTTGAAGCGTGACATGTTGGGTATCAATTTACTCGGCATACCATTATCTTTCACAGTATAAAAAAAATTGGGCTAATTTTACTGTTGTCTTATTTTTTTATTCAAAAAAGTGATTTTTTTCCAAAAAAAGTGCGCTTGTAAGACCGCTGCGCAAATACGGTGTGAAAAAAAGTATTTCAATGACCACCATTTTATTCTCTAGGGTGTTAGAAAAAAAACAATATAAAATGTTTGGGGGTTCTAAGTAATTTTCTAGCAAAAAAAAACTGTTTTAAACATGGAAACACCAAGTCTGAAAAAGAGGCCTGGTCCTTAAGTGGTTAATTTATTATTACTGTTCGTCGTAATAATAATAATAATAATAATAATAATAAATAATAAAATAAATCACTCTAACCCCAGCTGCTAATCCTAACCCTTACCTAACCTTAACTCCCCGCCTCCACGATTACCCAATAGGACCCAACTTCCATAAATCTTTGCTCCCGGGTACTATCAGTGTTCCTTTTTTGTCCTCCCCAGTAGGACCAGATGGTTTCTTTCCCAGAAACAAAACTTCACGACGATCGATTGGCTGATTGACTGAGAATTTTTCCTCCGATAGGCCCTGACTGTTAAGCAGGGTATGGAGTGTATTTGCAGAGTAGCGCTGAAGAAAGGATTCCCTACCTGAGTGCGCACGGTCTGTGTCCCGTTGCTATGGGTGACCATTATCTGCTTGGAGGTGCAGCGTGTGTGTCCCAGTCCGTTCGGCCAGGTGATCGTTGGTGGAGTGGTGAGCCTTTTGTCTATCCATGGCAGCAATGTATTTGTGTGTATTTTCTCCTTTTCTGTTTTGTCTAGCGGCCTCCTCTATGCTGTTTGCGGTCACTTCCGCGTTCCAGCAAACCTCTCTCTCCTACTTCCGGGTTATGCAGGCGTTCTGCACATGTGCGAACCCGGTGTGAAACCGAGGCTTGGTTCCCACGCATGCGCGCAAGCGTCTCGCGTCTGACGTCGGCAATGACGTCACGGGCGCCACTTTTAAAAGTCTTTGGAAGCTGTCAGAACCCTGGGAATGTTTGCAGTGGTCGCAGCGACTTCCCGGGGCTGACAGTTCGGCGGTTTAAGGTAAGAGCATGCCCCTTAGGCTAGGGAAATGCTTACTCTTAAAAAAAAAAATGCATTTTTATTTCTCTTTGGTTTGCAGTACTTCTTTGATCTGTTGGTTTGTTTGGATATGGACGCCTTACTGCCTCCTAGTGGCCAGCCCGCTCATGTTAGGTAGGTTGCTAGCATTTAAGGTATTATAATGGAGAGAGTTTTGCATAGGTAGGATTGACTGTGTATTTTTTTCTCTCTCTGTCTGTTTTGTCTTTACAGCCCTTCTGGGTCTGATCCACAGCTTAATACCTCTAGACGCAGTGGATCATCAAGATCACACCGCCATAAATCCTCCTCAAGGTCTAGCCAGCATAGGTCAAGGTCTGAACAGCATGACAAGAATTATTCTCACCCCCCCCCCTGCTGCTCACTCCAGCAGGCATTCGGAAAAATCATGCTGGGGGTGCAGGATGCCTGTTCCATCAGACAAATCCCTATGCGATCACTGCTTCTCCAAAGCTGCAGATGAAAGGGATGGTGCAGACCAGCGTTTGGAGTCATTAGTAAGACAGGTTGTGAAGGAATCCTTGCAGGAGAGGGATGCTCTACAGTTGTGTGAATCCCCGTCAGAATTATTGGCTCCTCCAACCGGAGAGAACCCATTGCAGGAGACATGGGAATCCTCTCAACCAAGTTGCCTATCTGCTCCTATCTCAGGCAGTGAATCTGACTGTGAGGATCCTGGTTAAGGATTTGACTATGGACTGGTGCCTTCATTGGTCAAAGCAGTGAGAGAGGCTCTGAAGTGGGAAGACCCTATTACTTCCCCACCAAAGCAGAGACAATTCTTTTAACAGCTCAATAAGGAGCGACAATATTTTCCTTTCCTTTCAGAGTTGGGTGACATTATCACAGAGGAATGCAGCAAGATGGATAAAAAGGGTTCCATGCAGTCAAAAATCCTGAAGTTATACCCTTTTAAAGAAGAGGATGTGAAACACCTGGAGTCAGCTCCACTGGTGGATGCAGCGCTCATGCGTTTGGTGAGATATGTAACCCTACCTTTAGAGGATACGGTATCTTTTAAAGATCCTTTGGAAAGGTGGATCGACTCAGACCTAAAAAGGATCTACCTGACTTCTGGAATGGCTTGCAAACCAGTGCTTGCAATGGCAGCAGTATCTAAGGCCATAGAATCCTGGGCTGATTCCGTAGAAGAATTCCTGAGGGGTATTTCTATTGAAACAGCCAAAGACTCCCCTATTCAAGAAATCAGGATGGCGCCTGCCTTTTTGGGGGAGGCATTTATTGATGTTATTCGCCTGATATTGCGGTCTCAGCACGCTGTGCGTTATGGCTCTGGCCATGGCTGGCAGATCCAGCATCCAAACAGGCCTGGTGCCGTATTCCTTTTGAGGGGACATCTTTGTTTAGTAACAAGCTGGATACTGCTATATCCCGGGCTACAGGTGGGAAATCTGGGTTTCTTCCCCAGGACAGACGTCTTCAAAATCAAAAGCGTCAATTTCCTAGAAGACAAGGCCCTGATCATGCCAGGGAGGCGTGGAGCTATAGACCTGGTCGAGAATTCTCAAGGTCATGGAGATCCAGGTAGTCTTCTTTCAAAAATACCTCAAAAGGGGGTTCGTCCGGCAAGCACGATTCCGCGAAATCCTTTTGAAATTGGGCCCGCTCAAACTTGTCAGGTGGGGGCTCGTCTTCTCCACTTCAGGCATGTTTGGGCGGCCTCAATTCGGGATTTTTGGACAGTAAAAACAGTTTCCTCAGGTCACAAGTGGGGTTTTATCAGCACCCCAAGGCTAAGATTTATTCCCACAAATCTTCCAGAATCAGAAGAGAAGAAACAAGTCCTATTGACCTACGTGAACTCTTTACTGGATCAAGGCGCAGCCGTTCCCGTTCCAGAAGAAGAACATGGAGAGGGCATGTATTCCCCTCTGTTTTTGGTTCAAAAGAAAAACGGCACATGGAGGCGGGTAATAGATTTGACCCATCTCAATTTCTTCATTTACAAAGAGAAGTTCAAGATGGAATCTCTGCTTACCATCCAGCAGTCAGTGCATCTGGGGGACTGGATGATATCAGTCGACTTGGAGGATGCTTACGTCCATGTACCCGTGGCAAAGGAGTTTCAACAGTACCTCCGCTTTGCAGTAGACAATCAACATCTTCAATTTACATGTCTTCCCTTTAGGTTAACAACGTCCCCACGGGTCTTCTCCAAAGTTCTTTTGGCAGTTGTGGCTTTTCTCAGAGTCAAAGGTGTTAGTCTCCACCACTATCTCGACGACCTACTTCTGCTATCTCAGAACAGAGAGCAGCTCTTGAAGCACAAAGATCTAGTCATCTCCACTCTGCAAGAGTTTGGGTGGCTTCTAAACCTAGAAAAGAGTCACCTAGATCCAACTCAGTCTCTCCTTTTTCTAGGAGCACAGTTCAACACGGTGGAAGGTACTATCGCCCTTCCAGAAGAGAAGGTGGGAGTCATACGAGACAGGATTCATGCAGCCCTTGCGTCATCCCATCTCTCGGCTCTCCAATGTCTGAAGGTGATTGGCACAATGTCAGCCACCATTCCCATGGTAAAGTGGGCCCAGTGGCACACTCGTCCCTTTCAGAAGGGGTTTCTACAACAGTGGGACTTATCCAGCCAGACACAGTGCATATTCCTCACTCCAGCGATGAGGACGTCTCTTCTTTGGTGGCTGCAGGGGAAGAACCTGCGCAACCACCATTCGATCATTCCCATCTCATGGGTCACGGTAACTTCGGATGTCAGCAACCGAGGATGGGGTGCTCACTGCCTTTCGGATGTCGCTCAGGGCAGGTGGACATTTCCATCACAAAGAGTTGTCTCCAATGTTCTGGAGTTGAGGGCGGCCTTCCAGGCGCTTCAGTCATTCCACCATCTGATAGCGAATGCCTCGGTCATGTTAAGGTTGGACAACACAACCGCGGTGGCTTAAGTAAAGAAGCAAGGGGGAACTCGCAGCTGGTCTCTGTTACAGGAGGTGGAGCCGATAATGAATTGGGCTCAGAAGAATTTGTCCAACCTTTCTGCGGTCTACATCCCAGGAGTGCAGAATGTTCAGGCGGACTTCCTATCGCATATCGAGTTGGACAACAACGAATGGTCCCTACACAGGGAAGTATTCGATTGGCTCCTGACCTTGGGATTGTCCCTGGAGGTTGACTTGTTCGCTTCCCCGTGCAATCGGAAGCTTCCAAAATATTACTCAAGGTTCAGGGATCCTCAGGCATATGAGATAGATGCCCTCACAGAACATTGGAAGTTTCAGACAGCTTATGCCTTCCCTCCAGTTCCGGTGATCCTGCAGTTCCTTCGGAGGCTCAGGACAGAGAAGGTGGATATTCTTGCAGTGATTCCATTCTGGCCCAACAGGCCTTGGTTCCCTCTACTGCTGCTCCTCAGTTATTAAGAGCCAGTTCCCCTGCCTCTCAGGCCGGATTTGCTATCTCAAGGCACAAGGTTACATCCATGCCCATCATGTCTGCACCTCAGGGAATGGTTTTTGAGAGGGAAAGGCTAGAAGCTCTTGGTTGTCCGGAAGAAGCTATTCCAACCCTTCTCAATTCCAGAGGAGGGAGTACTAACAGGGTATATGAGCGCATATGGTCCAAGTTTTCAGCCCATATGTCCTCCAGAGAAAATTCTTGCAGTTCTCCAACAGTACAAGACATACTAAGCTTTCTCCAAATAGGCCTTGATTTACCTATAGCTATCAGTTCATTGAGAGTCCAAGTGTCGGCTATTTCAGCCTTTACAGGTATTTCCTGGGTAAACCATGCACTGGTACAACAATTCTTCAAGGGAGCCATCAGGCTCAGACCCCAAAGAAAACCAAGGTTTCCTAAATGGGACCTCCCTTTAGTGCTGGATTTTCTTTCGAACCTTGGAAAGGTTCCTACAGAGCCTCTGTCCATAAGGGATCTCACTCTCAAGACTTCAAAACCATCTTCTTGGTAGCTATAACCTCAGCCAAGAGAGTTTCTGAGATTAGGAATCTAGGTTCGGAGGAACCTTTTCTGACTTTCTTTCCAGACAGGGCAGTATTGATTCCCATGTTGGGATCGAATCCCAAAGTAACCTCGGTCTTCCATGAGAATCAGGAAATTGTGCTTCCCACTTTCAAAAACTCGGAGAGTCAGGATGTTCATCCTCTGGACGTAGGACATGCGCTAAAGCAATATTTGGAAGTCACGGCTCCTTTTAGGCAAACAAAATTTCTTTTCGTTCTCCCTCATGGCAAGAATAAAGGATTGCGAGCTTCGGCTAGATCTATCTCTACCTGGATCGTTCAGATCATTCAGAGGGCATACAGAGCAAAGGGCTTGGCTCCTCCTGAGGCATTAACGGCTCATTCAACGCGGAGTATTTCAACATCGTGGGCAGCTTCTCGTCATGTTGCACCTGAAGTTATTTGCAGAGCGGCCTCTTGGTCTTCCATTAATACTTTTGTTTCTCATTGTGTAGAGCCAGCGGCTCTGTCTTCTGTTAATTTTGGTTTGCAAGTTTTGTCGGTTGACAATGCTGAATAAACTTTTGTTCTTTGCTCAACATTTTGCCCACCCGGGGGTGTTTGGCGAGTTATTTCCCACGCGTATGCTGCCATGGAGCCTTTCAGGAAAACGGAAAATTTATATTAAATACTAACCGTAATTTTCCTTTCCTGATAGGCTCCATGGCAGCAGGAGTTCCCTCCCAAATGTCTGGAGTAGGCTAGTTACGGAACACTGATAGTAGCCGGGAGCAAAGATTTATGGAAGTTGGGTCCTATTGGGTAATCGTAGAGGCGGGGCTACCCACACTTATGCTGCCATGGAGCCTATCAGGAAAGGAAAATTACGGTAAGTATTTGATATAATTTTTCCGTTTATATATATATATCTCTAATAAATTAACAATACTAATAAAAAAATAAAAGCTAAGGAAAAGCCGAAAAAGCTGAAATACCTAGCAACAAATAATGCAACAGATAATAGTTTCCTATACTGGTTCATAAAACACAGGCAAAAGCTCAAAAACACTGTATAAAAACACACAAGTCGAGCATAAATCACGTCAAAACTGTGCGTAAAAATGCAGGAAAAATGCTGAAAAATCAATCAAAGATGCTATGCTCAGGTGTGAATGCAGTCTCTCAGATAGATTAGGCTGATGTCTGTGCTCAGAAAGCTTCTGATCGCTGCATTAGTGTCGCTGGTGCCGCTAGGTAGCCAGTTATTTTTTTTTTTAGGTTCAACGCCAGGTTTTTATAGTGTCAGGTACCCCCATATACAACCTGATTGTCCCTAGAGCTAACTCTTTCACCAGCAATCACCGTATAAGTGTCACTAGTGACGCTGGTTAGCCAGTTAGTTATTTAGGTTCCCCGTCAGGTTTTTATACAGCGTCAGGTACCCCCATATATTACCTAATAAAGGTTTTAACCCCCTGATTGCCCCTAGTTAACCCTTTCACCAGCGATCACCGTATAAGTGTTACGGGTGACGCTGGTTAGTTAGTTTGCTTTTTATAGTGTCAGGGCACCTGCTGTTTATTACCCAATAAAGGTTTAAGCCCCTGATCGCCCGGCGGGTGATATCAATTTGGTTTTAGGGTCAGATAGGGTCTGCTTCGCCCCAGGCAGCATCAGGTTAGTGCCAGTACCACTAACACCCACACGCAAAGCATACACCTCCCTTAGTGGTATAGTATCTGAACAGATCAATATCTTATCTGATCAGATCTATACTAGCGTCCCCAGCAGTTTAGGGTTCCAAAAAATGCATTGTTAGCGGGATCAGCCCAAATACCCGCTAGCACCTTTGTTTCGCCCCTCCACCCAGCCCAACCCAGCCCACCCAAGTGCAGTATTGATCGATCACTGTCACTTACATAACACAACACACATAACTGCAGCGTTCGCAGAGTCAGGTCTGATCCCTGCGATCACGAAAAAAAAAAAATTGGTAACATTTTATACAGTTGCTGACAGCCTAGGTGCTTTTTTACCTGTGAATCTCACTAGTTGTACCAGTAAATTTAGAGCCCAAAATGGCAAATCAAAGGTACACTAGTGAAGAGGCCTACACGTTTCTGAGCATGACAGATAGTGAAGAGGAGGTCACTCATCTTTCAGGCTCAGAATACGATCCTGCAGACGACAGTGGCTCCATGACAGATAGCTCTGGCGAAGAAGAGGAGGTCCCTGCTAAGGTCAGGCTTACCCTCAACATCAGATCTTCTGATGTTGTTGAGGTTCAAGAACCGCAGGTCCCTCGTATTGAGCAGAGCACCAGTACTAGCACCGCTATTCCTTCTGGTGAACTGGCAAGAACCAGCGGCCTAGTACACCCTGGACATACATCCAGCACTGCAGTAACACTTAGTGACTTGGTGAGTCCCATAAGTGCAGTTCAAGCTGGTGAGGTGGCAAGTACAAGTAGTGTCCCGCTGCCACCAAGAAGAGGAGGCAGGCCCATAGTGTCCTTCCTGCAGAATTTGCCATCCCGATTGGGTGCCAACCACGTCTGCAGAACCCGTACTTCCCCCATTAACTGGCCAACCCGATATTTAGGTGGAAACAGCTGATTTTACGCCACTTGATTTTTATTTGCTGTTTTTCACAGAAGATCTCTATAGATCTATTGTGGACCAAACTAATTTATATGCTAGTCAACACATTGCCGCTAATCCCCAGATGCTTTACATAGTTAGTCAGGTTGAAAAAAAAAAAAAAAAAAGACAAGTCCATCTAGTCCCAACCATAAAAAAAAATAAAAAATCATGCCAGAGATTGGAAATTGATTACGGTTTCCGAATTTAAGACCTTTCTGGGCCTTTCCCTCAACATGGGCATACATAAATTCACAACGTTGTGGACGTATTGGTCCACGTGCCCAATTGACCATATGCCTATGTTCTCAGTCTCCATGTCCAGGAAACGATACGAGCAGATCTTGCGGTTCATGCACTTATACGGCAATGAACTTTGTCGTCCTCATGGAGACCCTGAATATGATCGGCTCTACAACATTTGGTCCCTCATAAACCACTTCAACCAACGCTTTGCTGCCTTTTTTACTCCCCATCAAAATGTCTGCGTTGATGAGTCCCCGATTACATTTTCTGGCCGCTTGTCTTTCCAACAGTACCTTCCCAGCAAACGTGCCAGATATGGGGTCAAGCTCTATAAGTTCTGTGACAGGGCAACAGACTATGTATGGAGCTTTACGGTTTATGAGGGAAAAGATAGTTCCGTAGAGCCGGAGAACTGCCCAGATTACATAGGGAGTGCTGGCAAGATGGTGTGGAACTTGGTGTCACCCTTATCTGGAAAGGGGTGCCGCTTGTGCGTGGACAATTATTACACAAGCCATTGTTTAGTCATTTGTTTGATCAGCAGATTGGAGCATGTGGCACCGTGCAACCTAATCCCCGGGGCTTTCCCCAGCGGCTTGTAGATTTCAGTCTTAGGCTGGGGGAGAGAGCCTTCTTGCAGTGAAATAACTTGCTCGCTATGAAGTGGAGGGATAATAAGAATGTTTTCGTTCTTACCTCCCTTCATGCAGACACGACAGTCCAAATTACTACGGTGACTGGTGTTGTGGAGAAACCCCTCTGTGTCCACGAATATAACCAAAATATGGGAGGGGTGGACCTCAACGACCAGTTGTTGGCACTGTATCTAGCTGCCCATAAGGCCAGATGCTGGTACAAAAAAAATGTCTGTTTACTTATTTTAATTGGCTTTGCTGAATGCTCATGTGCTATACAGAGCTTCAGGCGGGACTTTATCCTTCCTTACATTCCAGGAAGAGATTGTCACAGACCTCCTGTATCCAAGCGGTTCTGCACCATTCCCAACCAAATGCAGTAAGCCAGCTGCATGAGAGGCATTTTCCATATGTCCTCGAGAGTACCCCTACCTAACGAGCCCCCCAAAGAAAACGTTGTGTCTGTACCAAGCGCAGATATAGGCGTGACACCCGTTATTATTGTCCACGCTGTCCTGACAATCCTGGTTTTTGCATTGGTGAATGTTTTGAATGCTACCACACACTAGCGACATTTTAGCGTAGCGTACAGCATTTCACAGACTAGGACACACTTACACAGGGTCTCCCAAGATGCCATCACATTTTGAGAGACCCAAACTGTTACAGTTATTAAAAAAAGTGTGAAAAAAGTATATATATATATATATATATATATATATATATATATATATAAAATAAAAAAACAAAAATAAATTGTTGTTTTATTGTTCTCTCTTCCTCTATTCTTGCTTTTTTTTTTCCAAGAGGAAGTTTATTGTAAATACAACATGAATTACATCACATCGGTATAGTACGTTATTAACAAGAGGAAACATTAACAAGCTGGAACAGTACAATTAACAAATATGTTCCCTAGGCCAAAAACCAGTAGACCTAAGTAAATAGGGACACTTGGCCCTTAAGATGTGTATTCGAGAAAGCCAACACGTATTTTCTGGTTGAATTGTATAATGCAGCATGAATCTGTAAGAAGATGGAAATAGATTGTTGCCTATTTGTTAATGGTGCTTTAGGTCAATTTTGGGGATGCGGTCTCGGACCACTGGCATCCCTAATTGGGGTTTTTCTGGGAGGCAGGGATTCTTAAACAAGATGGAGTTCGAGGGAAAGATGGTTAGGAATGGGTATGGGTAGGGAAAGGGGTGGAAGTCGGTGAATATGTATCAGGTTGTAGGAGCGCATAGCATTCCTAGACACGTCAGGAAATGTGTATTGCAGGAGAGAGGGTTAAATGATTAAAATTACTGTGGGGGGTTGGGGATGGACTTTTACTCCTTCACGTGGGTTTCTTGGGATAGGGTATAACCTTGAGCGAGCAAAAATGTATATTTGTCGGTCGTTTTTGCAAAAATTTATATTTGTCGGTCGTTTTTAAGTGTTGCCAGCAAGACCAGACATTCCTAAATTTAGTGGGTGTGTCTTTGGATTGATGAATTAATTCTTCCATCTCCACAATTTTAGACATATGTCTGAGCCAGTCCGCGGTTGTAGGGGGCTTAGGTGATTTCTAGAGAGTGGGGATGCATAATTTTGCCGCATTTATTAGATGTAGTGTGGTGGTAGTGCCTAAAAGGAATGGAGGAATGGAGGAATGATGTAGGAGCATTTGGGCTGGTGTAAATTCTATGTGGTAGGTGGTGATACGTTGGACTTCTTTCCAGAAAGGTTGTAGCAATGGGCAGGACCACCATATGTCCAACATAGAGCCTTCTCCGTCAGGACATCTCCAGCAGTTAGGAGATATGGTAGTGGAAATTTTGTGTAGTTTGGTAGGGGTTTTATACCATTTAGAGAAGACTTCAAAGCCATTTTCTTGTGCTGTCACATTAGTAGATCCCTTGTGAATATGAGTGTAGATAGTTTCCTATTCTTCTACAGATAGGTTAAGAGATAAGTCCCTTTCCCAACTATGGGTTGCGGCATTGGATTTAGAGTCGTGATCAGAAAATAGAAGGGAGTATATGTCCGAGACTGTATGTCTTTGCGGTTCCGTTTTCGTGCATAGGCTCTCAAAGGGCGTAAGTTGTCTGGACATTTGTTGGGGTGATTTGAAAATATGTCCACTGCTTGCAGGGTCAGTCAGTCATTCGTGAGGGTATGTCAGAAAGGGTTAGAAAGGAGTCTCCAGAGAAGAAGTGTCTTGCATGAATGTCGTCATGTGGCTGTAAAGGCTTTTAAAAATGTATGTAGTTTGTCGTCACTGCACATTTGTGCACAATTTTCCTCCTCGTTGGATTACCTTTACATAGACTATACCCCCTCCAGTCCATAATGAATGCCGCTGCCAGACTCATCCACCTTACCAGCCATTCAGTGTCGTCCACCCCTCTCTGCCAATCCCTGCACTGGCTTCCACTCACCCAACAAATAAAATTAAAAGTACTAACAATAATTTACAAAGCCATCCATGACTCTGCCCCTAGTTACATCACTAACCTAGTCCCAAAATACCAACCTCTTCGGTCATCCCAAGACCTCCTGCTCTCTAGCTCCCTTGTCACCTCCTCCCATGCTCGCCTCCACGATTTCTCCAGAGCTTCTCCCATCCTTTGGAACTCCCTACCCCAATCTGTCCGAATGTCCCCTAATCTATCCATCTTTAGACGATCCCTGAAAACCCTTCTCTTTAAAGAAGCCTATCCTGCTTCTAACTAACACTGTTTTACTTCCTCCATCAGCTCATCCCCCACAGCTATTACCTTTTGTATCAATTGCCCCTTCCTTTTTAGATTGTAAGCTCTAACGAGCAGGGCCTTCTGATTCCTCTTGTACCAAATTGTAATGTAACTGTAATGTCTGCCCTCATGTTGTAAAGTGCTAAGCAAACTGTTGGCGTTATATAAAACCTGTATAATAATAAATAAATAATAATTTTAAAGCATGTCGTGTTTGGTATCCATGTATTCGGCCTAAGATCATCTTTTTATTTCATCAAAAATTTGGGCAATATAGTGTGTTTTAGTGCATTAAAATAAAAAAGTGCATTTTTTCCCCAAAAAAGCATTAAAAAAATTGCTGCACACATATGGTGTGGACAAAAAAATGCAACACCCACCATTTTAATCTGTAGGGCCCTTGCTTTAAAAAACATATATATACAATGTTTTGGGGTTCAATGTAATTTTCTTCCAAAAAAAAAAAAATGTTTTCATGTAAACAAAAAGTGTCAGAAAGGGCTTTGTCTTCAAGTGGTTAGAAGAGTGGGTGATGTGTGACAGAAGCTTCAAAATGTTGTGCATAAAATGCCAGGACAGTTCAACCCCCCCCTCCCCCCCCCAAATGACCCAGTTTTGAAAAGTAGACACCCCAAGCTATTTGCTGAGAGGCATGTCGAGTCCATGGAATATTTTGACACAAGTTGCAGGAAAAATATATATTTTTTTGTTTTGTTTTGCACAAAGTTGTCACTACGTGATATATTGCTCAAACATGCCATGGGCATATGTGGAATTACACCCCCAAAACATTCTGTTGCTTCTCCTGAGTATGGGGATGCCACATGTGTGAGACTTTTCAGGAGCCTAGCCGTGTACGGGACCCCAAAAACCAAGCACCGCCTTCAGGCTTTCTAAGGGTGTACATTTTTTATTTCACTCCTCACTGCCATTCACAGTTTCGGAGGCCATGTAATGCCCAGATGGCACAACCCCCCCCCCATGACCCCATTTTGGAAAGTAGACACCCCAAACTATTTGCTGAGAGGTATGGTGAGTATTTGCAAATCTCACTTTTTGTCAAAGTTTTTTTTTTTTTCTTTACTTTCTTCATTTTCAAAAACAAATGAGAGCGGTAAAATATTCACCATGACGTTCAGCAAATAGCTTGGGGTGTCTACTTTCCAAAATGGGGTAATTTGGGGGGGTTGTGTGCTATCTTGGCATTTTATGGCCTTCAAAACTGTGATAGGTAGTGAGGAGTCAAATCAAAAATTTGCACCCTTAGAAATCCTGAAGGTGGTGATTGGTTTTCAGGGTGCCATACTTGGCTAGGCTGGTATCCCCGTACTCAGGAGAAGCAGCTAAATGTATTTTGAGGTGCAATTCCACATATAACCATGGCATATGTGAGCAATATATAATTTGTACTCAGAGCCAATCTGTGGCTAGTATGGCAAGGAACAAAGAGCAACAAAGAACATAGACCTGAAGTGTGCCGGGGTCACGTGGTCAGTATGCCTAAAAGGGGCATACCCAAGTATGAAATATAATGAATAAAATGAAAAGAAAAAAGGGAATGGGTGGGTGGGACACGAGAGCCGGCGTCCACGAGAGGAGGAGGCAGAAGAGGGCAGGCTTTATGCAGCCTGACTCCTCCCACAAATACAGGCTGACCTGCGGTCAGCCTTACACTTGTACTCGGAATCAATCTGTGGATAGTATGGAAAGGAACAAAGAACATAGACCCGAAGTGTGCCGGGGTCACGTGGTCAGTATGCCTAAAAGGGGGCAAAAATAACAGTAGGGTGAAAGCTTAACAAACAGATTACACAGTGAATTAACGTCTAACCTGGGGTGGCGGCAACAAAGTATGTACTCCGCTGTAGAAAGGGGAGTGCCAGAAAAGGCAGTATAGGACCAACCCAGGGGTTGACAAATGTAACAACTAACCAAGCTGGCATAAACCAACCCCGAGCACCACACCTTGCCAGGCTCCCAGAACCAGTTAACAGTGCTGCCCCCCAAATGCTACATCTCGAGAACATGCAGATGTAACAGGAGAAGGCCGGGGTGCCAACAAGTTGATAGGCTAAAGTAAGCAAGACCCTGACCAGAAGCACCACACCCCTGAATGAATGAATTAATTAAATACTTGTATAGCGCACAATGTGAACTGAATCGCCTCTAGGCCCCTGGCTTTAAGAACCACAAAAGCGAGCTATAGCACTGCCTTGAGTCCAAAGCTGGCAACCAACGCAAAAGGAGACCTAAAAGTATGTCAGATACGACATGAAAAATAAGACCCAAAACAAAGGAAGTCAGCTGTGCACATCAAGGGGTCTACTCTGCTGGAACCCTGAGGATGATTTCAATCGAAAGTGCAGAAAATAAAGGAAACCTGACAAGTCATCCAACATGAAATGCTGAGACTCAACTCGAAACGCCCTGAAAGTGCTGTGGCCCACGAACTGGAAGAGGCAAAAAAAATAAAAAAACAATAGGAACTGGATGTTAACCATCAGGACTGGAAACCTAGACCGGAGAGCCTGGAAAACATGCCAAGCTGTGTCATGAGCCTTCCAGGTATTTAAACAAACCTAATGATCAAAGCTGCTGTGACAGCCAAATGGACAACCAATCTACCACAAAACTGGAACTGAAAAGAAAGCGCGATACCTGTACCTGCTTCCGAGACCCGAGCCTACTGATACCGGCCAGAGCCCCGAGAGGGTCCCGGGATCCACCAAAGCCCCTGAGCCAGTAGAAGCTGCCGAGCTGCAATGGCTGATTTACCAATCATTCCATACCATGCGCAAACTCCTGACCAGACGCAGCTAGGAAACAAAAAGGTAGCGTGGAACGACACTCAACTGTTCAGAAACACAACTAGCGAGAACCGTAAGCAACCAAAGAAACCTGTGACAAACATGCAACCTGCTAGAAGGAAACGTGCCTGAACGAGAAACATGAGTAACGTGAGCTGATAACCATGAGCAGCCTAAGAACCGAGGCTGCAAGAAAAACACCCTAAGAAACGCAGGTTACATGAGAACGTGAACCGATGAAAACTATGAGAGAAACCCTGGGGGCACGAGAGAAAACCCTGGGGGCATGAGAGACCTGGAAAAATTACAGCAACCTGGAAAACGAGAGAACCTAGAAAATGAAAGAAGCAAAACATTGCATGAGAAACAAAACATTGCATGAGAAAGGAAACATTTGCATGAAAAACGAAACATAGCCAAAGAGAAACGAAACATAGCCAGAGAGAAACGAAACATAGGGAGAGAAACTAAACATAGCGAGAGAAAACTAAACATAGCGAGAGAAAACTAAACATAGCGGAACATAGCGAGAGAAAACGAAACATAGCGAGAGAAAACGAAACATAGCGAGAGAAAACGAAACATAGCGAGAGAAAACGTAACATAGCGAGAGAAAACGTAACATAGCGAGAGAAAACGTAACATAGCGAGAGAAAACGTAACATTGCATGAGAACCGTGCATTGCCTAAAAACGTACCTGCCTAAAAACTAACCATATGAGAAACTAACTGCCTGAGAAACGTGAGTTTGAACAAAATGAAAGTGGTGAGAGAACAGATGAGGAGACTTGCCACTGAACAAGTCAATTAAAAACGATCACCTCAATCTGCTAAAACCCATAGGTGTAATGGGTAACCCGCGGTGAAAGAACCTGGACAACCCAGCTGTGAAAAACAACCAGAAAACCGAATAAAATAACCCGCCCATGACACAGCAATCCCCCTGATACCTGATAAGTATGAGGACGTGGGACCTACTAAGCATAAAGATGTGGGTGCCAAAATTACAGAACCAACAGCGCATGAATGTGAACCTGATGGCAACCCACCCTAATGAATGTAGCAGTGAGCCCGAGCAACCTGCAGCGTCAAGACAGGAAATTAAAAATGGACACTCAGGGCTAGGGTACCCACAGACCGTGGTGGGTAGTAATAAAAGGTGTAATGATGAATGTATACGTATGATGTATGGACTGCAGGCGAGAAGATTGTGGGAAGACAATCAATTAACAACGAAACCTCAGCCCGTATGGACATGTAGACATGACAGATCCTGGATGTAAGTACCAGCTAACGGAAATGCAGTGAACGAAAGGCAATAACATGAAAACGTGTGACACATGAAAACATAAGAAACATGGGAAACGTAAGAAACATGGGAAACGTAAGAAACATGGGAAACGTAAGAAACATGGGAAACGTAAGAAACATGGGAAACGTAAGAAACATGGGAAACGTAAGAAACTTGGGAAACGTAAGAAACTTGGGAAACGTAAGAAACTTGGGAAACGTAAGAAACTTGGGAAACGTAAGAAACATGGGAAACGTAAGAAACATGGGAAACGTAAGAAACATGGGAAACGTAAGAAACATGGGAAACGTAAGAAACTTGGGAAACGTAAGAAACATGGGTAATGTAAGAAACTTGGGAAACGTAAGAAATTTGGGAAACGTAAGAAACATGGGCAGACATGTAAATAGCATCCGACACGCAAATAGCATGAGACACGCAAATAGCATGCGAAAAAGTAAAGTCTGAGAACCAAAAAATTCCATGAAAACCATATAAGAACCGAAAACACGTAAAAAAAGTCAACCGTCTGAGAAAGGCAAAACACATGAGCCACGCAAATTGCGAGAAAACACATTAACTGCAGCAACTGCAATCTGCGTAAGAAACCGCAATTGCAGAAAACTGCAAACTGCGTAAGAACCTTAAATTGCATGAAACCATAAATCGCACGAGAAACTGAACATCGCATGAGAAACCGTAATTGCATGAACTGTCAACCGCATAAGAAACACAAATTGAATGCGTAAATTGTACAAAAAACGTAATTTGCACAAAGCCGTAAATTGCAGAAAAATGTAAATTGTGTAAAACATGGGAAAAAACTTCCGAAACATGGGGAAAAAAAAACTTCCGAAACATGGGGAAAAAAACGTACGAAACATGGGAAAAAAAAAACGTACGAAACATGATGAGAATGTGAAACACACATGAGAACATAACAGCATGAGAACTGTAAAAAATTGCATGAGAGCGTAAAATTGCACGAGAAAATGTAATTATAACGAGAAAATGTACCAGTATACACTTACCCTATCCGCGAGATCAAACGATACCGGATCTGACAGAGAGAGAAGCTGGCAGACGGCGGGCAATCACCCCACCCCCTCAGAACACCGGAAGAATCGGACGAGTGCCCCCCCTCATAGAACAGCAAAGACCGGAGCCGTCGGGTGACTGAACCCCCCCCCCCGGAGGACACCGGGAGAAGCGGGTAGGCGGCCAAGTTCTGCAACTCCGGCCCCCAAAGCCACCTGGCGAATGAACCCCCCCTCCCTCGGCAGAAGCAGGTGACCGAATCCCCCCTCCCCCGGCAGAACCACTGGGAGGAGGAGGCGGGTGGGAGAAGCGCCCCCCGCAGCCACCAGGCGGCGCCAACCCCCTGGCCATGTTACGCAGATGGGCCGGTCCACGGGGGGGGGGGGGGAGAAATGGTGGTAAGTGAGACATGGTGGTATACAGTTGATATTCACCGCCAGAAGGACATTCCCAATCACTGTCTATTGCCGCTATTCAGGTATACACACGTTCAAAAACGCACTAATGATGATAATATTAATACGCAAAGTGCGGTTACCCATAGCAAACATTCACCGGCAGAACACTGGGAGAAGGAGGTGGGCGGGAGAACGGCTCCCCCGCAGCCACCCGGCAGACCAACTCCACCCTCTCGAGGCAGAGGCAGGTGACCGAATCCTCCCCCCTCCACCCGGCGGAACACCGGGAGAAGGAGATGGGCGGACGAAGCGGTTCCTCCGCAGCCACCCGGCAGACTAACCCCCCTCCCGAGGCAGGCTAACGCGTCCTCCCCCTCCCCTGGCAGAACACCAGGAGAAAGAGGCGGACGGGAGAAGTGACATCCCTGCAGCCACCCACTAACCCCCTCCTCCCGAGGCAGGCCAACGTGTCCTCCCCCTCCCCCCGGCAGAATACCGGGAGAAGGAGGCGGGTGGGAAAAGCGGCTCCCAGCAGCCACCCACTAACCCCCTCCTCCCGAGGCAGGCTAATGCGTCCTCCCCCTCCCCCCAGCGGAACACCGGGAGAAGGAGGCGGGCGGGAGAAGTGGCTCCCCCGCAGCTACCCGCGGACAAACCCCCCTCGGCAGGCGAAACACTCTCCCCCCAGCGGAACACCGGGAGAAGTGGCTCTCTGCAGTCACCCAGCGGACTGACCCCCCTCCCGAGGCAGGCTAACGTGTCCTCCCCCTCCCCCGGCAGAACATCAGGAGAAGGAGGCGGGCGGGAGAAGTGGCATCCCCGCAGCCACACACTAACCCCCTCCTCCCGAGGCAGGCCAACGCGTCCTCCCCCTCCCCCCGGCAGAACACCGGGAGGAGGCGGGCGGGAAAAGCGGCTCCCAGCAGCCACCCCCTAACCCCCTCCTCCCGAGGCAGGCTAATGCGTCCTCCCCCTCCCCCCAGCGGAACACAGGGAGAAGGAGGCGGGCGGGAGAAGTGGCTCCCCCGCAGCTACCCGCGGACAAACCCCCCTCGGCAGGCGAAACACTCTCCCCCCAGCGGAACACCGGGAGAAGTGGCTCTCTGCAGTCACCCAGCGGACTGACCCCCCTCCCGAGGCAGGCTAACGTGTCCTCCCCCTCCCCCGCAGAACATCAGGAGAAGGAGGCGGGCGGGAGAAGTGGCATCCCCGCAGCCACACACTAACCCCCTCCTCCCGAGGCAGGCCAAGGTGTCATCCCCCTCCCCCCAGCAGAATACCGGGAGAAGGAGGCAGGTGGGAAAAGCGGCTCCCAGCAGCCACCCACTAACCCCCTCCTCCCGAGGCAGGCTAATGCGTCCTCCCCCTCCCCCCAGCGGAACACCGGGAGAAGGAGGTGGGCGGGAGAAGTGGCTCCCCCGTAGCTACCCGCGGACAAACCCCCCTCGGCAGGCGAAACACTCTCCCCCCAGCGGAACACCGGGAGAAGGAGGCAGGCGGGAGAAGTGGCTCTCTGCAGTCACCCAGCGGACTGACCCCCCTCGCGAGGCAGGTTAACGTGTCCTCCCCCTCCCCCGGCAGAACATCAGGAGAAGGAGGCGGGCGGGCGAAGTGGCATCCCCGCAGCCACACACTAACCCCCTCCTCCCGAGGCAGGCCAACGCGTCCTCCCCCTCCCCCCGGCAGAACACCGGGAGGAGGCGGGCGGGAAAAGCGGCTCCCCCGCAGCCACCCAATAACCCCCTCCTCCCGAGGCAGGCTAATGCGTCCTCCCCCTCCCCCAGCGGAACACCGAGAGAAGGAGGTGGGCAGGAGAATCGGCTCCCCCGCAGCCACCTGCGGACAAACCCCCCCCTTGGCAGGCAAAACACTCTCCCCTCGGCGGAACACCGGGAGAAGGAGGCAGGCGGGAGAAGCGGCTCTCCGCAGTCACCCAGCGAACGGCCCACCCCCCTCCCCCGGCAGAAGCAGACCACCGGGAGAAAGGTGGCGGGCAGGAGAAGTGACCCCCGCCGCCGCACAAAACACATGGGACATAACGAGATCAAGGTGCTAATCAGCCACTGACCGCAGGACCAAACGAATGCCCTCTCGTGGAGCCGGACGAGTCGACACGAGAGCCAGCGTCCACGAGAGGAGGAGGCAGAGGAGGGCAGGCTTTATGCAGCCTTACTCCTCCCACAAATACTGGCTGACCTGCAGTCAGCCTTACACTTAGTGACAACTTTTTGTAAAAAAAAAAAAAATTTTTTTTTGTCATTATTCAATCACATGAACAAATATTCAATGGGCTCAACATGCCTCTCAGGAATTTACTTGGGGTGTCCAATTTCCAAAATGAGGTCATTTGGGGGGGTTTTGTACTGCCCTGCCATTTTAGCACCTCAAGAAATCATATAGGCAGTCATAAATTAAAAGTTGTGTCAATTCCAGAAAATGTACTCTAGTTTGTAGATGCTCTAACTTTTGTGCAAACCAATAAATATACGCTTATCGACATTTATTTTTACTAAAGACATGTGGCTGAATACATTGTGGCCTAAATGTATGACTAAAATTTAGTTTATTCAATTTTTCTTATAATAAAAAGTAGAAAATATATATATTTTTTAAAATTTTCGGTCTTTTTCTATTTATATCGCAAAAAAAAAAATCGCAGAGGTAATCAAATGCCATCAAAAGAAAGCTCTATTTGTGGGGAAAAAAAAGGACGCAAATTCTGTTTGGGTACAACATTGCATGACCGTGTAATTACCAGTTAAAGCAGTGCAGTGCGAAATCGTAAAAAGACTCCTGGTCTTTAGGCCGACAATTGGTTCGGGGCTTAAGTGGTTAAACTGTCCACAAAGAGAATTGTTAAAGCAAATATAATAAAGGCACCACATTAAAGTGAAAAATCAAGGGGTGGAGCCGGCAGCTGAAGGAGATGGCCGCGTGAGAGGAGAGCTCCTGAGACTCACGGCGGTTCTGCATCTGCAGTGACGAAACTGGCATAATTGCACTCTCCAATAGCCCGCATTACAAGGACACCCCACCGAGCATGATGGGGAAGCGCAAACCCTCCTCCGGTCCACGGAAACTTACTAATTATTTCCGCAACGCAGCGGCCTGCTCGGACAAAGATGGCGCCGGGAGGGAGCAGACGCCGTCCACGCACAGCACACCGCTCAGCTCCTGTAGTGGAGAAGAGATCCGGGCCTCACCCAGTGAATCCCCGAGCGGGAGCCCTCTCAAGATGAACCCCAAGACATCGCAGTCACATCAGTATGCAGGTGAGAGGGGACATGGGGACATATCAGGAGACTCCACAAGAGAATTCATTGAATGTATAGACTACTACCCTGCGGTGGGACAGCCCCTGTCTGATAAAACATTGAAGGACATGTTAGTGTCTCTGAGGGGGTCTTTGCACAAGGACATGATGTCGGTGCTCACTCATATCAGGAGAGATATAGATGGCCTCGGGGACAGAGTGCAACACGTGGGAAGCAAAATGGGAGATTTTGCAGTGGCGCATAATGAACTAGTGGACGCACATAATGAAGCTGAGGATGAAATGTTTAACATTAAATCCAAGCTCGCGGACCTGGAAGATCGTTCCAAGAGGAACAATGTTAAGTTCAGAGGGGTGGATGAGAAGGTCCCCCCTACGGAGTTGCAAAACTTTATTCAACAAATGATTGCCTCACTTCTCCCTGAAGTGCCTGCAACAGAAATAGTGGTGGACAGAGCGCATAGATTGGATAAATGGGGAGTGGGTTGCGCTATGGGGCCTTAAGAGTGGATATGTATAAGTAGAAAGAAAGGTAAGAGCAGCCTCTATTGATTTCCACCCAAGGGTGGAAAGATACGCAAACAAAGAGAGATAATAGATATGGCGCTATACCGATATGTGAGGGCTACCAATATATTGGCGTGTAAAATGTGAACATAAATGTGCTATGTTTGTTAGTCAATTTCACATGTGTGAGAATATGTGTAATTTCCAGCGTGCTGGTTGATTTTAGGCAAAAATACGTATAAAATATATATTTTCCAGCATGCTGGTTCAAAAACTCAAAATTATAAAAACCACACAAAAAAAATAATAAAATACAAAATACAAAAGATCACGGTATGGCAAGTGCCGTGACACTCTTATACAATACTTATCTCTATAACAATAAGTAATTACTAAGGTGCAAGTGCAAATAAATTCATATAAAGCTGAAAATTAGGTGTGATACCTGGTGAAATGACCGTGAAAATTATACTAAGGTGCCCAGATATAAAATAAATTATCACAGTGATAGCATAATCTGATATTTAGACTAATAGTGATGCTATATGGAAGTTAATATAAAACCTAAATACCATAAACATAAAACATAGATGCAATGAAATGATATGTTACAAAAGATTAAAATGCCATAAAAATAAGAATATGCAAGAAATGTGCAAAAATTGTGCAAAAGATGTGCAAAAAATGCAGGCAAGTTGTAAACATTGGACGTGATGGAGCAAGTCTCTACTGGGTGACGGAAAAATCCGTAAGTGCAAAAAGGAGGGAAGTGGTAATTTCCAACTGTGTTCTCCACATTCGGTGGCTCAATAGTGTGTTAAATTATTATGCTCTCACCGGAAGGAGGACCCCATCCGGGGTGGATCAACTTTCACAATATTGGCTATTGTGCAGCTCTCTGGCTTCCTCCAGCTGCAAAAGTTAGGGATCCCTCGTTCCTCCGTGAGTGCAATATGCCACGTTTATATGGAGTAGAGAAGAGGCACAACCATAGTGTGATACCGTTTTAAAATGTTTATTGCAGAAAATAAGTAAAAAGTACTCACAAACAAGTAGTTATAAAAGTGCGGTAGTGTGTACAGCTTTAAAATTCCCGCTGTTATCTCCGTCTGAGCTCGAGGTGTACGCTGCCTGGCCACGCCCTACGCGTTTCGTCACACGGACGTCATCTGCCAGATGACGTCCGTGTGACGAAACGCGTAGGGCGTGGCCAGGCAGCGTACACCTCGAGCTCAGACGGAGATAACAGAGCGGGAATTTTAAAGCTGTACACACTACCGCACTTTTATAACTACTTGTTTGTGAGTACTTTTTACTTATTTTCTGCAATAAACATTTTAAAACGGTATCACACTATGGTTGTGCCTCTTCTCTACTCCATATAAACGTGGCATATTGCACTCACGGAGGAACGAGGGATCCCTAACTTTTGCAGCTGGAGGAAGCCAGAGAGCCGCACAATAGCTAATATTGTGAAAGTTGATCCACCCCGGATGGGGTCCTCCTTCCGGTGAGAGCATAATAATTTAACACACTATTGAGCCACCGAATGTGGAGAACACAGTTGGAAATTACCACTTCCCTCCTTTTTGCACTTACGGATTTTTCCGTCACCCAATAGAGACTTGCTCCATCACGTCCAATGTTTACAACTTGCCTGCATTTTTTGCACATCTTTTGCACAATTTTTGCACATTTCTTGCATATTCTTATTTTTATGGCATTTTAATCTTTTGTAACATATCATTTCATTGCATCTATGTTTTATGTTTATGGTATTTAGGTTTTATATTAACTTCCATATAGCATCACTATTAGTCTAAATATCAGATTATGCTATCACTGTGATAATTTATTTTATATCTGGGCACCTTAGTATAATTTTCACGGTCATTTCACCAGGTATCACACCTAATTTTCAGCTTTATATGAATTTATTTGCACTTGCACCTTAGTAATTACTTATTGTTATAGAGATAAGTATTGTATAAGAGTGTCACGGCACTTGCCATACCGTGATCTTTTGTATTTTGTATTTTTTTTTTTTTTTGTGTGGTTTTTATAATTTTGGGTTTTTGAACCAGCATGCTGGAAAATATATATATTATACGTATTTTTGCCTAAAATCAACCAGAGCGCATAGATTACCCAAGCCCTCCTTCCTTCCAGAGAAAGTACCCAGGGATGTTAATGCCTGTATACACTTTTTTCACGTGAAGGAGGAACTTATGCTGAAGGCTATGAAAGACCCTGCTCTACCAGAACCCTACACGGACATTAAACTGTTTGCTGACGGCTGGAAGCCGAGGAGGACGGACACACTGGAGAGGAGCTCTGTGAATCCCCCTCTCCATCCACCTCCATCCGTGCTCGATACCGCCTTATACTGCCCAAAAACAGGCCATCCTGCTGGGGGAACCGTCCGGCACGATTTGCGGGCAAGATTTTTGCCCCACAGTGCTTCTGCTCCCTCCGGACCAGTGCACGGCTGGCGGCACAGCGGGAATCCCGTTGCCGCCATCTTGCAGCCTACCTCTATCCTCCGGCCCCGCTGGCCCCGGGCTCCAACTGGACGACCGTTGCGGACACATCCATCCGCCATCCATCCACCGCACCCTCCGGAGGCTGGTCCCACATAGGACAGGGAGTATACACCTCATTTCCAGACAGCCGGGACGAGCAGAGCTTCTTCCATCCTCAGGTGAGCTCCGGCGGCCATCTTGCTACACCCGGGGCCTAGGGTGTGCAGATGTTCTGGGAGTTAACCAACACCTGTAGCCCCGCTGAACGAGTTCGAGACTTTACCTTCTCAGGGCGGTAGATATCTGACACACTCCCCCCTGCAGCCGCCCCTGCTGGAGCTGGGGTCTTTGACCTGGCCGGTGGCCATATTGGGACTCCCGAGGCCTTTCACCACACAGCAACACCAGCCTCCTCTCCTAGCTCCCTAGCTCTGCCTGCTTCTCAGTCCCTTTCTACCTGGCAGGGATCCTGCCCCCCCCCCCCCCGGCATCCTCCAGCATAACCAAGGACCTCACATCGCTCTCTCCCTCTGTGTTGTCCTTTGTTTCATGTGTTACATTCTCTACTATGGGGGCCGCACTCCGGGTCCCCTAGGATGAGAGCCATGTAATTATTCTACGTTGACCCAAGCCGCCTTCCTATCCCCCTTACAACGCATAACAATCACCTTTACAACGGGGGGGCAGCGCAATTATCTGACATCTAGTCCCAGCGCCTCATGGTGAAATATGGGCCAAAGCACCCCACTCAGTCTCAGTCTCCAGAGCTGCGACCCTCACAGACGCTTGATCGCTTACTGAGCAGACCTGCATCCCCACCCCCATCTGTAGCAGCCATCACGTCCACACAGGCAACCTCCCAAGCTGTGGTGCAAAGCACCTCAAAGACCCCATCAGACATCATCCCAGAAAAAATGGCCGCCCCTGTCACAGTGGAGGTCCTTGATGACAAGCTACGGGCCCTTCTGCAAGACCTGACCAGTAACGTCTCTAAAGAGATGGGTAAACTTGCACACGAACTGCGGGGGGAGCTTGCTCAAATCGGTGAACGTACTGATGTCCTGGAAACTAAGTTTGATGATTTGATACAATACGTTCACGTTTTGGAAGAAGACAACGCTGGCCTGAAACAATCAATTTCCCAGCTTCAATCCCAACAAGAGGACTTGGAAAACAGAGAATCTTGTCAAAATGTACGTATCAGAGGTGTTCCTGAAACAGTCAGCGAGGGGGAGATCAGACCATACCTACTTAGCCTCTTTAACGTGGTGGCCCCCCGGATTCCGGACATTGACTGGAGACTGAATAGAGCACACAGATCCCTGGCCCCTAAGCCTCAAACAGGAGCTAATCCCAGAGACATTATAGTACGCTTTCATTATTATGACAGTAAAGAAGCTTTAACTGTGGCCACCCGCATAAAGTCCCGCTTAGAGTTTAAGGGGGCAAAGATACAGATTTTCAGTGACTTGTCGCCAATTACCCTTGCTAAACGCCGCAGCTTTCGCCCTGTAACCACACATCTGCAGAATCATCAATTCCCATACCGATGGGGGTTCCCCTTCCGCTTATCGGCCACGAAAGATGGAATTCAATACTCCATGAGAGACTTACAGGAAAGCGAAGCATTTATCCACAACCTTGGTCTTCCACAGATTCCAGACGAAGATCCCACTCCTCTTCCTATGACGCCTAAACCCACATCCATCCCAGGACGGATCTGGACCCCTACTCGTCAAAAGTCGCAGAAAAGCTTTTCTACCCCTCAACGCAATCCGTTTCCCAGACTCCCTCCTTGAGGGGAACTCATCCCCGCAACCTGGCTGGAATTGGCTTCGGTCCTTGTGTCACCATGTTTCCCCTGTTTTTGGGGCGTTCACACCCATATTTATGGGTTTTCACCATGCCCTCGGGCTAGAGTAAAAGTTCAGTTTTTGTTATCAGTCGCTGATGGAAGGCGGCGAGGGGTCGCTCCAGATGAGCTGGAACCCCTTGTGTGCCTCCTTTTGTTCCACGGCCTCGGCTATGGACTCCTTAGTGGTTTTTACCCCCCAGGCTCTTTTTCCTCAGTTTTTTCTTTTTATAGGCTTTTTTTGGCCTATTTTCTACTTTTGATTTACCTAACTCACAGTTTTATATAGCTTGTTTCCTTATGGTTGATGTTGCATTCATACATGTGCTTTCCTTTCACAGGATACACCATGGTACATGTTGCCTAGTTAATTCATACGGGTATATTAGGCCAGTATATGTTTGTTATGCTTACATTACATTAATGCCAATCCATAACGATGGCTTTAAGGGTCCTTACCTATAATGTTAAAGGCTTGAATTCTATTCATAAGCGCTGGTTGGCTCTGAAGGAGTTCAAATCTTCAGCTGCAGACATAGTCCTGGTCCAGGAGACTCATTTTCGCCCTGGGGGTTCCCTTAAATTTGCTGCTAAACACTTTCCAAACTCCTTCATGGCTTCTGATCCCTCCGGCAAAGCGGGGGTAGCAATTCTGATTAAGAAATCATGCCCGTTGAGGGTAAAATCCTCGCTCATAGACCCCCGGGTCAGATACATTCTTCTGGACTGCGAATATCTCTCACGCTCTCTTACTGCGATTAATGTTTACGCTCCTAATTCGGGTCAAATTCAATTTCTCTCCGACTTGTTAGACAGCTTGGGTTCATACGCCCAACCCTTCATGATTGTAGGAGGCGATTTCAACATGACCATGTCTCCTAGAAGAGACAGACAAACGTTTTTCTACTCCACTCCCTCGTCTAAAGTAGAACGCCAATCCATCGCATTTCGCAAACTCATTAGAGCCCATAATCTGTTGGATATCTGGAGAATTAAGCACCCCACTCACAGGCAATTTTCTTTTTTTTCACCCCCACATAAGATGTACTCCAGATTAGATTATTTTTTTGTAACAGCGCCCTTACTGACATTGGCGGTCTCGTCGGAACTGAATCCCATAACGTGGTCGAACCATGCTTCTGTCCAGCTTGACCTCGCGCTTTCTTGCTCCACACCTAGAACCTGCCATTGGAGACTCGATGACTTTCTTCTCCGCAACTCCATCGTTGAGGCACAATTGTCCCAAAATCTATCAGAATTTTTTCATCTAAATGAAGGCTCTGTGGCGGAAGTGTCTACCCTATGGGAAACCCACAAGGCGTTCTTTAGAGGCGCGTGTATTTCTGCCGGCTCTCGCCTAAAGCGAGACTCGGCAGCACAGAGGCAGAATGTCCTCTTGCAGCTACGAAAAGCTGAAACTTTACTTCTAGCCTCCCCTACGGTGACACGCCTGCGCAAAGTTACCTCCCTTCGTGAACGTTTAAAATCACTAGACATGCATAACTGCTCCAAGGCCCTAATCTGGGCAAAGCAGAAATTTTATAAGTTTGCCAATAAGCCCCAAAGGATGCTAGTGAACAAGCTTAAACCACGTCCTTTTCAATCTTATCCTGAATTCCTCCTTCAGGCTGATGGTTCCCCGACTCATTGCCTACTGACGATGTCCAAAGTTTTTGGAACATTTTATGATAAACTATACAACTGTTTGGCCTCCGACCCTAAACACCTATTTACTCAAGAGTAATTTGACTCTTTTTGTTCCCATTTAAAGCTGCCCAAATTATCACCGTCCCAGGTAGCTACCTTAAACGCGGTTGTCTCGCCAGAGGAGTTAGAGGCAGTCATGAAAGACCTACCCTCACATAAATCCCCTGGTCCTGACGGCTTAGCTTATATTTATTATAAAACCTTCCTCCCAATCCTAAGTCCCTACTTACTAAAGCTCTACTCTTCCTTACAAAAAGGTGATGTTCCTCATCCACAATTTCTACACGCACATATCACAGTCCTTCCGAAACCAGGCAAACCCCAGTCTCTACCAGACAACTACAGACCCATAGCCTTACTCAACTCAGATTATAAAATCTTTACTAAAATCTTAGCCAACAGACTCTCCTCTATGATCCCCACCCTTGTTCATAACGACCAAGTGGGTTTTGTTTTAGGTAGGCGAGCGGGAGACAACACCAGACGCACCATTGATTTAATCGACCTGCTTGATAAAACCTATCGCTCTGCCCTTATTCTTAGCTTAGATGCCCAAAAAGCTTTTGATAGGCTAGGCTCGGATGGCCCTACATGTTTTCCACACTTGCACGCTACGGTTTTTCAGGCTCCTTTGTATCAGCTCTCCAGGCCCTCTACTCCCGTCCCACGTCACAAGTTCAATTGGCATCCTTCATATCTCCAACATTTACACACAGTAATGGTACTAGACAGGGTTGCCCCCTCTCCCCCTTATTATTTATATTGTGCCTCGAACCCTTGGCTGCATGCATCCGGGAGAGCCCAGACATAAGCGGGGTTTCTTTGCGACAGAAGGAATATAAGCTGTCTTTATTCGCGGACGACATACTTCTCACTTTAACAAAACCACACACTTCACTCCCCAACCTACACGTCCTACTGGATACGTTCGGCAAAATTTCAGGTTATAAAGTTAATACAGCTAAGACTGAAGCCCTCCCCATTCACATTCCCCCTCCACTTCTTGTCTCTTTACAAAACACCTTCCCTTATCACTGGTGCTCTGGTTCACTCAAATATTTGGGCATACATTTAACGGCCTCCTACCGCACATTATATCAAGCCAACTTCCTCTCCTTAATCTCAGAAACACACGGTCTACTCCGTAAATGGATGGATTGTCCTTTGTCTCTCTTAGGTAGGATAAATGTTCTCAAAATGGCTATACTCCCCAAATTTCTGTATCTCTTCGAAACCCTACCTATTGCCCTTCCTATGTCTCAGCTTTGAAGTATTCAGCGGGCCTTTGCTAAATTTATATGGGGAAACAGAGCACATAGAATTGCCCACACAGTTGTCTTTGCCCCACGCTCCCATGGAGGCCTAGGAGCCCCCGATATTGTAAAGTACTATTACGCGGTTCACTTATCAGCGACAGTCTCCTGGTCATCATACATTGCAACGAGCCGCTGGGCGGAGATAGAGATGAGTGTCACCTACCCCGCTCACCCTTGTTCTATGTTATGGTCCGACTTATCCTCTTCTATGTCACAGCTTAAACGCATAAGCCTAGAACCAATGCTATTTACTTTAGCCATTTGGAAAAAATGTCACAAGAAGTTCTCTCTCTCTTCTCCCTGCCCACCCCTTTTAAATGTTACTTACAACCCAGACATACCTGACAGCCTTTCTACTGTGGCTATGACTCCATGGTCTCACGCTGGCATTTTTCAACTCCGTCACCTGGTACACCCAGTGACCCGCAAACTTATTTCCTTCCCAGACCTTCAAAATAAATTTGAAATTCCACAACAGTCCTTATTTACCTACCTCCAATTTAAACATTATTTTTGTTCCATATCTCCTGCCATGAGCCTAGAGAAACCTAATGCCTTTGAGGTCTTGTGTACCCAGGGTCCTCATCAGAGAGGTCTCATATCCTCTATATACAAGATTCTCCATGACTCACTACCACCAACTCTGGCATCTCACCTCTATATGCGGAAATGGGCCAAGATTCTGCCCACTCCTATATCTCTCCCTCAATGGCAGGAGATCTGGACTTCCATCTCCAAAGTTTCGAGATGTGTGAAGCAGAAAGAGACTGCCTACAAAGTGTTGATGTTTTGGTACAAGACTCCTGAAGTTTTACATAAATATGATCCCCCACTATCCCATTTATGCTGGAGATGTCTACAAGATGTGGGTATGCACTACCATATCTTCTGGGATTGTCCACGGATCACGCCGTTCTGGTCTATGCTTCAATCCCTACTCCAATCAGTATTAGAGAGAGCTATCCCGCTGAATCCAACACACTATTTACTAGGCCTTTCCGGTCCCGGGTATCCCTAAATATGCTAAAAAAACTGATGGCTTTTATACTCCTAGCTGCCAAAAGAGTAATACCGGCCCATTGGCTATCCCCTATACCTCCTACAGAAGCCCAAGTGGTCTCATCCATTGCTCAGATCCGTAGGTTGGAACATATGACGGCAGTAGTTCATGATTTCTTGCCTACATTTTTTAAGATATGGGATCCCTGGGATAACTCCCTTGTTTAACCCTGAATCCACTGTCATCCCCCTTACCAACCCTCTCTAGGGCAACCTCTTGGGGGTATCATATCATATCAGCCCCTACCCATACATGTGTTTTTTTTTTCTTTTCTTCCTTTTCATTATGCAAATGTTACTGTGTACAGATATATGGTGTATCCTCCTCTTTTTCCCGTATGGAACTTATACCTGTTTTGTTTTACTTTTTTGTAATTTGTGAGATGTTGCCAATGCCATATTTAGCAATGTTAATGACTACTGCACCGCATTTGCAATTCTTTTGTAATGCTTAAACATTTTTCAATAAACATACATTTAAAAAAAAAAAAAAACTGTTTGCTGACCTATCGAAATACACCATGCAGGCACGCAGCAAGCTTGCCCCACTCACCAAGCTGTTCAGAAATCATTGGGTGGTCTACCGTTGGGGCTTCCCTGCCAAATTACTGGTTACTTGGAAAGGCAAGAGTCACACTGTATTTAAAGTGGATTCAGGGTTTCAACTGGCCGAGGCCTGGGGACTAATACCAGCAGACCAGCAAACGGCACCGAAAGGCACTTCACCGCCAAAAATTGCCCCACTCTGGAATAATGCTCCTGAGTGACCCTCACGCCTGCTGTACGAGGTGAGTGCATAAGCATTAAGCATTAACACCGGCAACCCAGTGGCTCATACGAGCTGTTACCCCCAAATTGATTTAGCAGTTCACACCGCTGATATTGTTCTTGTTTCTTTTTATACCCTTACCATGTCATCTTTTTTGTTTTTGTTGTTTTTTTCTTTTTGTTCACAAGTTCTCATGCTGACACCTTCAACCCCATCTGTGATCTCCGGAAGTGCCCAAAACCTATGGAACGCAGCCTGCGCCCCTGCTGCTGGCAGAACACTGAAGATTTCTTAGCTATCAGGTACTCAGTTTCTCACCTCCAACCATGTGTCTGTTAAGTTTATCTCACTGAATGCCCATGGCCTCAACAGTCCGTTCAAGCGGAAAGCGATGTGGCAGGAAGCCAGAACGTTGAATGGCGATGTTCTCTGTATTCAGGAGACCCACTTTGCTTCCTCTAAACCTCCTAAATGCACAAATAAGCTGTTCCCGCACATTTTTACTTCTAATGCTCCTGTCAAGAAAAGGGGTACCTTAAAGAGGAGGGCAGTTTAAAAAAAAAAAAAAAAAAAAAAAAAAAAAAAAAAAGCAGCTGCAAACACTGCAGCTGCTGACTTAATAAGCACACTTACCTGTCCAGGGCGCACGCGATGTCGGCCGACCGAGGCCGACCCGTCCCTCGGCTCTCGGGTCCCGCTGCCGCCATTCCTTCTAAGGGAAACAGGCAGTGGAGCCTTACGGCTTCACTGCCCGTTTCCTACTGCGCATGCGGGAGTCACGCAGCGCTTTGTGAATGGGACGCGCTGTGTTCTGGAACACACAGTTCCCAGAACACAGCCTGACCCATTACCCAGAAGACAACGCGACGAGCAGAGAAGACCAGAAGATCTGCGCGGAGGAGGAAGAGGAAGATTAGGATTATGTGCCTAGCAACAGGCATTTCTGGTAAGTAAAAAAAAAAAAAAAATGTTTTATTTTTTAGATTTTTGTGTAATTTTTAATATATTTTTTTTTCAGGGTGGCCCTCCACTTTAATAGCAGTGAGGAACTCAGTGGCTTTCACTTTATGCCTTTGTATCCCAGACCAGAATGGGAGGTATCTTATTTTGGTATGCGATATCAACAATGTTACGTACACGATGGTGAATGCATATGCACCCAATACGCACCAAATTGCTTTCGTGAAGAAACTACTTAAGAAGGTCCAACGAGTATGTAAAGGGACACTTCTCCTATGCGGGGATTTTAATGCAATAGTTAATGCGCGCTTGGACACCACGGCTACTTCCCATAAGCGCACCAACCTGCAGCAACTTCTGCATAAGGAAGATCTATATGACATTTGGCGATGTCTCAATCCCTCTGAGAGGGACTATACCTTTTTTTCAGCCCCTCACAAGATTTATACCCGAATTGACCTTTTTCTTACTGATATCCAATTTTTATCCAAAGTGACGGAGGCGAAGATACACTCTATTTTATGGTCGGACCATGCACCTATCTCTATAACTGTCCAAGAAGCTCAGGCCTCCAAGCCAGCTTATCTCTGGGGTAATAATGTAAATCTTTTTTCCAGGCAGCCTTTCAAAAAAGATCTTGAACTGAAGATCCAGGAATTTTTTGCAACTAATGACACACCGGGCGTGCCTATCTCCACTGTCTGGTGTGCTCACAAAGCCTATGTTAGGGGATTAATGATTCAATTGGCTGCCAGGGAAAAAAAGTCGCAAATCAATGGAAATGTCTGTACTGTTGACGAATATTAAACAGCTAGAATCTCACCACAAATCCGACTTGGCAGTGGATAAACTACAGGAGTTGACCACCCTTAGAAACCAATTCAAAGAATTAATAGGGACCTCCCATGCTAATGTCCTGAGGAGGTTTAAAGCCTTACATTACTCGCAAGGTAATAAGGCAGGCAAATTTTTAGCCAACTACCTCAAACAAAGGCAGTTAAAATCCAAATTGACCTCTATTATTGACCCGGTGACCCATACCAAAGTCTTCCATCCAAACCACATAGCTGAGGCCTTCTGTAAATACTATACAGACCTATATAATCTATCTAAAGACCCTACAACCCCTCAACCCTCAGATTCATTGATAGCTGAATTTCTAGACTCGGTATCCCTGCCAAAGCTGTCTGCAGAGGAGCTTGAAATGCTAAATTCTCCCTTGGGAAAAGATGAGATTCTGGCTGTTATTAAAAATCTACCTAACAATAAGTCACCGGGAGCAGACGGATTTTCTGCAGAATATTACAAAATGTTGCATAACAGTCTGATTCCTTACTTAGACAAACTATTTAACCAAGCAGCGTCTAGGGGGGAATTTCAGTCTGAAATGCTGAGAGCAGTAATAGTAACACTCCCTAAACCAGGTAAATCCCCAGACTGCCCACAAAATTTCCGCCCCATTTCATTACTGAATTTCGACCTCAAAATCTATGCAAAAGTCTTGGCAAATAGACTAGCCAGCCTTACTCCTAAATTAATCAAACCTAACCAAGTGGAATTTGTCCAGGGTAGACAGGCCCCAGATGGCACCCACCGCATGCTTGATTAAATTTGCATTGTGGAATTGCGGAAAACACCTACTACCTTCTTGGCCCTTGATGCCGAGAAGGCGTTTGATAGGGTGCACTGGGGATATGAGCTACCCTGGATAGGTTCGGCATACAGGGTCTGGCACAATCTGCTATTTTGGCACTCTATTCAAACCCCTCGGCATATATATACACCTCTAATGCTCTATCTACACCCTTTCAAATAACCAACGGTACTAGGCAGGGGTGCCCATTGTCCCCTATCATTTTTACACTCATAATGGAACCCTTGGCTGAATCCATTAGGAACAGTCGGAAGGTTATGGGAATAATGGTGGCGGATCAGCATCACAAAATCGGCCTTTTTGCGGATGACGTGGTGCTGACCCTCACAAATCCAGAGGTGTCCCTTCCTGCGGTTCAGTCCATTCTCACTAAATTTAGTGCCATCTCCTATTATAAACTAAATGCAACCAAGTCTACTATATTACCAATTAACATTTCACCCCTTATGTTAGGGAAATTGTTTCTGTAGGTTAGCTATGTGTGGGAACACTATAAATTACCCTATCTAGGTATAACCTTGACAACCCCTACTTCCAACACATATAAGGTCAACTTCCAACCATTGATACACAATATCACCCTAGACACCCAACGTATTGCCAAATATGAACTCAACTGGCTAGGGTGCATAGCGGCATTCAAAATGCTAACACTTCCCAAAATACTTTACCTGTTTAGGACAGTGCCAACTGTGCTTCCACCTACCTTTTTTAAGCAGATCGACCAACTATTAAAAAAATTCATCTGGCAAGGAAAGATCCCTAAAATCCCATTCTCACTGTTACAAAAACCAAGAAAATACGGTGGGATAGGTCTACCAGTTCTACATCTGTACCATACTGCAGTACTCCTGGAGCAGCTCCATGCATGGTTCGAACACCATCCACTAAACTGTGGGTGGGCCTGGAGGAAGCCCTCACGTATTCGAGGGATCTCCCTTCCCTATTATTAGCTAATAGGACGGGCCTCCAGACGCATATGCCAAATCTACCAGCCATTAAGGCCTCCGTACATGCTTGGGAATCAGCCCATCAGGCTCAGGCTACACAACAAGATTACCTTGTGGACACAACCCCAATTTCGGTTTTAGAGTATCTAATCCCATCACTTAAGGTTCTCCCATGGATACAGAAAGGACTTAGATTTGTCTCGGACATGTCCATTACCCTTCCGACATATAACCACTATGAAACACTCCAGGTCAGACACTTGCTTAAATACACTCCCGTGGATAGCATAAAGGTGAATGACGATTTGTGGCGGGGCCTTAATAATAGACCGCACAAAAGAGGGGGCATCTCTAGATATTATGCGTATCTACAGACTAGTGTGACCAGTGTTAAATCATCTTACATGCTAACATGGGAAAAAGATCTCAATTCACTCTTTGAGGTTGGGGATTGGGAAAAGGCCAGACAAGCAACATTTAGAGCCTCCAAATGTGTCAACCATTGGGACAACTTTCTGAAAATGTCCAATAGAAGCTATTTAGTTCCCTCTAGACTCTCTAAGATTTTGCCGGCTGCAGATTCTAAGTGTTGGAGAGAATGTGGGGAGTATGGGTCCATGTACCATATATTTTGGTCCTGTAAAAGCCTATGTAGCTTCTGGAACAGCATATTCTCCCTCATATCCAAAATTACAGGTTTCTTCACATCTCCAAGAGCAGACTTAGCCCTTCTTCACTTGAGTATAGGAACTATACCTAAACAATTTCGTACTGTGGTAATCCAGATTCTCACTGCAGCCCGCATGACTATTTCATACTTGTGGAAGTCGAATAAAGCCCCTAATGTATCAGATACTATTAAAAGAATACAAAGTGTTGTGCAATGTGAAAAAACCCTGGCCTATAACCAGGACTCTCCAAAAATTTAATGATAACTGGAAATATTGGTTAAATGAATATCCACTACTAGAAGTGTAATTCAAGCTTATTTACTAAATAGTAAGAGTCTTCAGGAAGGAGTGAGGAGAGGGGGGGGGGAGAAGGCAGTCAGCAATAGTTACCGTTTTTCTTACTTGTTCTTTTTATGTTACCCTTTATGATTTATCCCTTATTGCTAAATGTTTCAATTATACTACCTACCAGGAAGTATACAGGACCACCTTAATGGAACAAAAAAACCTTTCTATGGTACATCTGCAGTTCTGGCAACGGTCTATAACTGACCGGCTTAAGGCACCTACAAGTTCATGGAGAGGGGAGGTTTCCCTTGGGGAGGAATCCCCTTGAGGTTAGATAGAGGGGGGGCGTCATGCTTCACACCAGGGCACAGCTAGATCCCATTGGGGTGCTGGGTGTGGGGAGGGCGTCGCCACTCCAGAATGGTGATGGTGTCTAGCTGGGAAACAAACATATTTGTATGAGATTGTACCTGCATAATGTAAATTTGATTGTCTGTATAGTTACGCTAGTTGATAACAAGTACATACATATATTGAAGCCTTGTAACTTTGTTTGATCTTGAAAACTCAATAAAAACTAATTTAAATAAAGTGAAAAATCATACATTCCTCTGCCTACCAAACTGCATAGTGTTCTATGCACTGTAATTTATCCTATTAAAAGCCAAGCGGTGTCAACATAAAATGGACCACTGCCTTGGACCTGTAAAGCATTCTGTGGCTAACTAAATGTTGCAATGCATGCTAAGTTGAACATGTAACACACAATCCAATACCTGAAGCACACATAGGCCAGCCGCACACAGTGGGGTATGGGTACAGTCCCTGAGAGAACACAAATAGGTACCAAACTGGAAACTGAAAGAGCTCAGGGCAAACAGTTCTAAGATCTTGATCTTAGATCTAAGTGTCAGAAGAGAAAAATAAAATAAAAATAAATAAATAATGGTCCATTACCTAAAAACAGTACCAAATAATCAGAGTCTCGCGGAGAGGGAAGGGTTATATAGGTGCCCACTATGGGCAGCTCTAGCAAGTTTTTATCAGCATCCTATCACCTGAAGGTAGCCTTCATATAACCTGTGGTCTATGAATTACAAGTCCTGTCTCTTGTACAGTACGATTAAGAGAACATATTTGTTAGGGAAAAACATCTCCTGCCAAAGGAGTTTAACTAGCAACCAAACTGACAAGATGGTTTAATAGTAACATTATTAGTGCAAAGTCTAAGTGAATTAGAGTGCCACATGTAGGCTATGTAGTGACACCCATCTTTGTTTCAAATGCAGAATTTTTCAGACACTCACCTTTAGATGTTGGTGCATACAAAACCGACACATCTTCTTCTTAATCTCCTTAGTGGTGTAAGCAGACAATGGGATAAAACCACATTTCGGCTGGAAAGAAATAAATTGACTCATACACAAAGTAATGGCACAGGATTTCAAATGCTTGTAATCATTTGTATTTCATTTTTTTACATATATAATAATCCAGAGATGTAAACAATGTACCTTCTTTATAGTGTAAAGGGAATAATATTTGTTATTTTAACAAACATGTCATATCTACCTCCTATTCCAGGCTCCCCCACTAGCACTTCTGGCTTGCCCCAGTTTCTGAGTGCTCTCACAGCAAGCCACTTGCAATGAAGGCACCCATGCAGACTTGATCCTGAGCTACACTGTGTCCACTGACAAACACAACGCAGCTCCCCCCCCCCCCCCCCACACACTCTCTTCCTCCATGTCGAGAGAGAGAGAGAGAGAGAGAGAGAGAGAGAGAGAGAGAGAGAGAGAGAGAGAGAGATGAGAGTGCCTCTGCTCTCGGTCACAGCACTGGATCAAGATCAGGAAAGTATGAAGCAGGGGTTAGGGGGAGCTGAACACAGAAGTTTTTTTTTTTTTTTTTTTAATCATAATAAGAATGCATGAAGGTAAACACAAAAAAACTTAGTGTTTTTTTAACTTGATGCATCCTATGCATTAAGGTGAAAACAACTGGCAGTGAACGGCTCCCCAGCCCCCCCCCCCCCACCCCCATTTTACTTACCTGAGCCCTGGAACTTGACCCGGAAGGATGCGCCATCTCTGCCTGGGGTTCTCGGCTCTTGATTTTCTATAGACTGATAGCATTGCAGCCATTGGCTCATGCTGCTGTCAATCAAATCCAATGACGTGGGCGCCAGGCCAAAACCATACATTCAGCGGCTATGGACGCTGAATGCTGGACCCGGGAGCATGCCCGCAAGGTAACCCCCTCTGGAGAGTGCTTCTCCTAGGGGGGTTATCTGATGTGGGGTGCCGCGAGAGCCGCCGGGAGACCCCAGAAGAGGATGTTTGGGATCACTCTGCAAAATGAGCTGCACAGTAGAGGCAAGTATGATGTATATTGTTATTTAAAAAAATTAAAATAAAAAACCCTTACAACTTTAAAGTATAGGAATTTTGATCACAAAGGTGTTTTCCAGAAGGACTATTTTTATACAAGTCATCTAACACCATCTGTTTCATTAGCACATTCACATGAATGGTAAAACTAGAAAGCAAGTCTACTGCTCAAAGCTCCACAATAGCCATGCATGAGCAGTAGATGGCCTCTTATGAGACTGTACATGTACCTACTGCATGGACTTGTGTTTTCAGGTTGTTTTACAGAGTGCACTGTAGAAACCATCTGAACACATGTCCCAGCCTGCAAAATGTCTGTCACCCTGAGCCCTAAACTAATGTTGCATACACACGTATCAGACAAACCGCCGGACTTTCCGAACGAGCTACCTGCCCACACACGGCACTTTTTCGGCGGACTAGGTCTGGCGGATTAAGTCCGCCGGACTATCCGCCATACTTTTGAAATGAATGGACTCGCCCACACACACGGAGGAAAGTCCGCTCATTTTGAGCGTGGCTCCAGGTAGCCGAAACCAGCGAAGGAGGCGTCACTAGCTCCGTCACCGGGTATGGACTTAAAGGGGAGTTCCCTACGCCGAAAAAACGGTGTGGGGGTCCCCCCTAGGTCCAAATCAGACCCTTATCCGAGCATGCTACCCGGCGGGTCAGGAAAGGGGGTGGGGACAAGCGAGCGCCCCCCCCCTCCTGAACCGTACCAGGCCGTGTGCCCTCAACATAGGGGGGTGCCTTGGCGAAGGGGGGCCGCACGGCCCCCCCACCCCAAAGCACATTGTCCCCATGTTGATGAGGACAAGGGCCTCTTCCCGACAACCCTGGCCGTTGGTTGTCGGGGTCTGCGGACAGGGGGGCTTATCAGAATCCATGAGCCCCCATTTAATAAGGGGGCCCCCCGGATCCCGCCCCCCCACCCTATGTGAATGAGTATGGGGTACAATGTACCCCTACCCATTCACCTGTGAAAAAAATGTAAAAAAAAAAAAAAAAAAAAAAAAAAAAAAACAACACACAAGGGTTAAAATAGTTTATTGCACAGTTTCGTGGGGGGCTTCTTCCATCTTCGGGGGTCTTCTCACCGGACACCTCCGCTATCTTATGCTAGCTCTTTTACTAGCGGAGGAGCCCGGCTTCTTCTGAGACTGTGACATCATAATGGGTGGGGACATCATCCGGTGATGTCCCTATATAAGTCGCTGCATGTCGCCTGTCCTGTCAGTGACCAGAGACAGCGATGAGGCAACATCTCCAGAAGAGAAGAACAGAAGACGGCGGCAGCGGCGACAGAAGACTGGACCACCGCTTGTAAAAGAGCTAGAAGAAGGCGCGGTGGCCTGGCAAGAAGAACCGAAGAGGGGGACAAGACCCCCGAAGTCGGAAGAAGAGGGCGGCGGCGAAGAAGAAAGCCGGGCTCCTACGCTTGTAAAATAGCTAGCAGAAGATATTGGAGGAGTCCGGCGAGAAGACCCCCGAAGACAGAAGAAGACCCCCGGAGCTGTGCAATAAACTATTTTAACCCTTGTGTGTTGTGTTTTTTTTTTACATTTCTTTCACAGGTGAATGGGTAGGGGTACATTGTTCCCAATACTCATTCACATAGGGCGGGGGGCCGGGATCCAGGGGCCCCCTTATTAAAGGGGGCTCACGGATTCCGATAAGCCCCCCTGTCCGCAGACCCTGACAACCAATGGCCAGGGTTGTTGGGAAGAGGCCCTTGTCCTCATCAATATGGGGACAAGGTGCTTTGGGGTGGGGGGCCTGGTACGGCTCAGGAGGTGAGGGGGCGCTCGCTCGTCCCCACCCCCTTTCCTGGCTGGTCGGGTAGTGTGCTCGGATAAGGGTCTGATATGGACCTGGGGGGGACCCCCATGCCGTTTTGGCGTAGGGATTCCACTTTAAGTCCATACCAGGTGACGGGCCAGCGACGCCTCCTTCGCTGGTCCTGGCTACCTGGAGCCGCACTCAAAATGAGCGGACTTTTCTCCGGGCAGGAAAAGTCCATTCATTTCAAAAGTATGGCGGACTGGCACACACACAGCCGTACTGTCCGCCGAAATGCGAGTCCGGACTTCTGGGTAAAAAAACTTTACCACTGGATTGTTTGATCGCGTGTACGCGGTATAACACTGCCATTGAAGAAGACCTGCTTACTGTACGTTTTAAAAAGTTGGTTGGTACACAATATACATTTAAAGAAAATGTCAAGGCTTTTTTATTTCTCTTTCTATATGTTGATTGCAATGCAAAACATTAGCACAAAGGAGATTAGCTCTTTAGTATTGGTCTAAGATTAATTTGCCTACAGAATGTAAGGTTACGAAAGTCAATACATTTCTTGTGCAACAGGGCAACACAGAGAACCTGAAAACAGTACAAAATACATTAAATAATGTGTACTTGTGAGTAGTGATGGACGAACTTCCGACGGGACGTTTCGTGAACGCGGACTGCGAACGTGGCCGATAGTTTGCGAACCGTAACGTTCGCGGCGGGCCCCATACACTCCAATGGGAGGCGAACTTTGCAAACCTACAGGTCAAATTTGCAGCCACAAAATAATTACTAGCTGTGCAAACATAGTCCCACCACATGGCCAATGACATAACACATGTATGAGGTGAATCTGGGATCGACAACTACAAGCATTCTTTTTTTATATGTGAAATTGTTGTGACAATTCAGGACTGTGGAGCGCATGAAGGCAATGGAGGAGAGGGAAGGTCAGGGTAGGCAAAAAAGAGGGTGTAGGAGATGATCACCAGCAGCGTGACATACAGCAATGACACCTGCACCGTGATAGAGTGATCTGACATCAGCAGCGTGACATAAAGCACTGACACTAGCACCATGATATACAGCACTGACACCAGCACCATGATATACAGCACTGACACCAGCACCGTTATATACAGCACTGACACCAGCACCGTGATATACAGCACTGACACCAGAACCGTGATATACAGCACTGACACCAGCACTGTGATAGAGAGCACTGACATCAGCAGCGTGACATACAGCACTGACACCAGCACCGTGATATACAGCACTGACACCAGCACCGTGATAGAGAGCACTGACATCAGCAGCGTGACATACAGCAATGGCACCTGCACCGTGATCTGACACCAGCACTGTGATAGAACGCACTGACATCAGCAGTGTGACATAAAGCACTGACACCAGCACCGTGATATACAGCACTGACAGCAGCACCGTGATAGAGAGCACTGACATCAGCAGCATGACATACAGCAATGACACCTGCACCATACTAGAGTGATCTGACACCAGCACCTTGATAGAGAGCACTGACATCAGCAGCGTGACATAAAGCACTGACACCAGCACCGTGATATACAGCACTGACACCAGCACCGTGAGATACAGCACTGACACCAGCACCGTGATATACAGCAATGACACCAGCACCGTGATATACCGCAATGACACCTGCACCGTGATAAAGTGATCTGACACCAGCACTGTGATAAAGTGATCTGACACCAGCACCGTGATGGAGAGCACTGACATCAGCAGCGCGACATAAAGCACTGACACCAGCACCGTGATATACAGCACTGACACCAGCACCATGATATACAGCACTGACACCTGCACCGTAAGCAGCCCCAGGAGGAAGTCAGCATAGCACAGGGATGGTGGGAGCCCCTCATAATGAGCATAGCACAGGGAAGGTGGGAGCCCCTCATAATGAGCATAGCACAGGGATGGTGGGAGCCCCTCATAATATGCACAGCAGAGGTACAGCCCCAGGAGGAAGTCAGCACAGCACAGGGATGGTGGGAGCCCCTCATAATAAGCAGCCCCAGGAGGATGTCAGCATAGCACAGGGATGGTGGGAGCCCCTCATAATAAGCAGCCCCAGGAGGAAGTCAGCACACCACAGGGATGGTGGGAGCCCCTCATGAGCATAGCACAGGGATGGTGGGAGCCCCTCATAATATGCACAGCAGAGGTACAGCCCCAGGAGGAAGTCAGCACAGCACATGGATGGTGGGATCCCCTCATAATGAGCATAGCACAGGGATGGTGGGAGCCCCTCATAATGAGCATAGCACAGGGATGGTGGGAGCCCCTCATAATATGCACAGCAGAGGTACAACTCCAGGAGGAAGTCAGCACAGCACAGGGATGGTGGGAGCCCCTCATAATAAGCAGCAGCAGGAGGAAGTCAGCACAGCACAGGGATGGTGGGAGCCCCTCATAATAAGCAGCCCCAATAGAAATATGACACCGCTCAACCTCTTCAAACAGGAGGGTACGGGCATATAGTACGGTGTGCTTTTTTTGGACAAGAAAGTGAGCCAAATGAAGAAAGAAGGTTTGTGTGCTCGAATAAAAAATTGTTTATAGACATATACATGGTTTACTGGTCACATGTGTTGAATTCCTCCGAGATCCATGCCTCATTCATTTTTAGAAATGTGAGGTAGTTAACACTGTCGTGAGCTAGGCGAGTACGCTTATCGGTCACCATCCCCCCTGCTGCGCTGAACGTACTTTCGGACAGGAAACTGGATGAGGGGCAAGCCAACAGTTCGATTGCAAATTGGGCAAGCTCTGGCCAGAGGTCAAGCCTGCCCACCCAGTAGTCCAGGGGTTCATCACTCCTCAGAGCGTCCACATCGGCCATTAACCCGATGTAGTCGGACACCTGACGGTCTAGGCGTTCCCTGATGCTGGATCCGGATGACACCTGTCGATGGGTCGGCAGAAAGAATGACCTCATATCAGAAGTCACCAACACATCTTCAAACCGGCTTCTTGCAGGCACTGTTGGATTGGTACCCGCAAATCCTTCTCTGGGAGGGGGAATTGCTCCTCTGCCAGCACACGCAAAAGCAGAATGCAGCATTTCTCAAAGCAAGGCCTGGAAGTGCTCCATTCTGACAGCCCTCTGTGACGGCGGTAACATTTCCGCCATTTTGTGTTTGTACCGCGAGTCGAAGTACGTTGCCACCCAGTACTGGTCCTTGACCCTTATGCTTTTTATACGGGGGTCCCTATTAAAACACTGGAGCATGAAGGTCCCCATTTGCACTAAACTGAAAGCGGTGTGGTGGCCTGGCTCCTGCTCATCATCCAGGATAATGTCGTCCTCTAAATTCTCCTCTCCCCATCCACGCACAACAGGGATCCCAGAAAGGTTTAAAGCATGCTCTTCTTGCTCCTCCTCATCCGCCCCGGCACCATCCTCCTCGGACTCCTCTTCAGACTCCCGTTGTTCACTTGTCTCAGATAGAGTAGCCCCCCCTGGGAATTCATCCAGCATTGCGACTTCCTCATCTTCCCGCTCCTGCTCCTCCACAGCTTGATCAATGACACAACGCAATGCACGCTCCATAAAGAAGGCATAAGGTACCATGTCACTGATGGTGCCATGGCTGCGACTGACCAGTTTGTCTGCATGTGTCGCGCATAAGTAGGCACTGGCGCGGTGAAAAAAAAAACAGCTCCCCAGAACCTGTTCTGCCGCAGAGTTCATACAGGTAGACGTTAACTGCACGTTTCTGCTGGAGCAGCCTATCAAGCATATAGAAGGTTGAGTTCCATCGCGTCGGGGAATCGCAAATAAGACGTCTGACCGGCAGATTGTGTCGCCGCTGAATGTCAGCAAGGCGAGCCATGGCCGTGTAAGATCTTCTGAAATGGGCCGAGATTTTCCTTGCCTGCCGCAAGATGTCCTGGACCCCAGGGTATTTGACAACGAATCACTGCACGACCAAGTTTAAGACGTGTGCCATGCATGGCATGTGCGTAATTTTGCCCTGTTTCAATGCGCTAAGCAGATTGGCACCGTTGTCACACACCACTTTACCAACTGTCAAATTGAGCGGTGTTAGCCACTGATCTGCCTGTGAATGCAAAGCTGAAAGGAGTGCCGGGCCAGTGTGGCTCTTGGCTTCCAGGCACAACAGACTCAGCACGGCATGGCAACGTCTCACCCGGCATGTCGAATAGGTTTTGGGGAGTTTGGGCGGTGCAGCGGAAGAGACGCTAGCAGCGGAAAAGGAGGAGTCAGCCGAGGAGGAGCAGGAGGAGGATGGAGTAGGAGGAGGAGGAGGAGAAGAAGAGCCAGGCCTGCATGCAATCCGTGGCGGTAAAACCAAATCTACACGGGTGCCACGGGTTACATGCGAGAGAGGAGAAGGAGAAGTAGAAGACGAGGCTGAACGGAGAGAGCCTGGAGTGTGGCTTTGTGTGTTCCGTTGCTCCCACTGGGCTCGGTGATGGCTGCTCATGTGCCTTCTTAAGGCGGTCGTCCCTAGGTGAGTGTTGGGCTTACCGCGACTAATGCGTTGACTGCAAAGATTGCAGATGGCAACACTATTGTCAGCAGAGGACACGTTAAAAAAAGCCCACACTGCGGAGCCATGTGCCGGCGTCCTGGGAGCGCCAGATGTGACCGTACATGGTTGATGCCTCGCTCCTGATACATTAGCAGTCTGCTTTGTCCCTCCTGTGCAATGTAAGTTATTCCTGCTTCTCCTCCCTATCTGCTGGTCCATATCTCCCTCTGAACTCCCCTCCTCTTCCTCTCTTGTGGGCACCCACGTGACATCACTAGACACGTCATCATCAACGTCACCTTCCCCACCGCTATAAGTAGAGATTTCGGAGTAGGCAGCAACACCGGGGACCAACCTCCTCCTTGGGTTGATCTGGGTACTGTCGTCAGACTGCTGAGTGGCGGTTCTTGCTAACACCTCTTCCTGATCCAATGCCAAGAGTGGCTGCGCATCAGAAATGTCTTGATATGGATCGGAAACTAATTTCTGTGACTCAAGCGGAAGGTATGTGGTGGTGTTGTTGGTGGTAGTGTCTTTGGGGGTGCACATAGAGAGTGAAGAAGAGGGTGCAGATCGAGAGGATGAGGAGGGTGCAGAAGAGTTAAGCCCATATACACTATCAGATCATCTGCTGAGTTTTTCCTTCAGATTTACCAAAACCATATAATATGAGGACAAACCTTAGGAGTTTCAATGTGTATGCAGTCAGGCAGGCCCTTCTACTACATGGTTTTGGTAAATCTGAAGGAAAAACTCAGCAGATAATCTGATAGTGTGTATGGGGCTTAAGGCTGAGTGAGCCACTCAACCATGTCTGGTGCGTCCTTTAAAGTAATTGAACGCATCTTCTGCAACTTCCCACTTTGGCTCAAGCCTGTTGCTCCTGCCCTACCCCTACCACCCCTGCGGAAGGGCCTGCCTCTTCCTCTGCCTGTCATTTTTTTAAATTACCCTGTGACAAAACTCTCAGTCCCTATACTGATAAAGGACTGCTGCAGTATAGGGCAGCAGTCAGCAGTAGTGCACCTCAATATATATTGTGGACCTATACCAGTCCTTAAGAAATAGCAGACTGTACCTCACTCAACCCTATGTACTGTAGTACCCTATACCTTACCAGTCCTTATAAGGACCTTTGTGGAACTAGTAGGTTGTGAATGATTAGCAGACTGTACCTCAGTCCCTATACTCATAAAGGACTACTGCAGCAGAAGGGCAGCAGTCAAGTATAATATTCTTTCTATATTTGGAAGAAAGAATATTATACGTGTACAAGCCTATTACCATACCAGTCCTGAAAAGAACCTTTGTGGACCTAATAGTAACAGCTACTGATTAAACTGACTGTCCCTCACTGCCACACACAGCTTCCTGCCTGTCCCTATTTAAACTGACAAAACACAGGCTGCTGGAACAATAACTTGAATAGCACTCAAAACTATATCCTGTACTACTTTACCATACCAGTCCTGAAAAGGACTTTTGTGGACCTAATAGCAACAGCTAATGATTAAACTGACTGTCCCTGCTGCACATAGTGTCCTGTCCCTCTCTCTACACCAGTGTTTCTCAACTCCAGTCCTCAAGGCACCCCAACAGGTCATGTTTTCAGGATTTCCCTCAGATGAAACGGCTGTGGTAATTTCTAAGGCAATATAACTGATCAAATCACCTGTGCAAAATAACGGTAAGCCTGAAAATATGACCTGTTGGTGCACCTTGAGGACTGGAGTTGAGAAATACTGCTCTACACTGACAAAAGACAGGCTGCTGCAACAATCACTAGCACAGCAGTGCCTCAAACCTATATCCTGCACTACACCTAACACCTATACCATGATACCAGTCCTTAAAAGAACTTTTGTGGACCTAATATCTAGCGATTTGGGTCACTGCAGTCTCTCCCTGCTCCACACAGCAACCTCTCCCTATAGTGACATACAAAAGAATGTAAAACGGCCGCTGGATCGGGTCTATATATATGTTAGGGGGAATGTCCAAGTGTCCATATGCTGTAATGTCTCAATTGGCTTCCTGTACCCCATGATGGATGTGTCATCATAGGTCAAAGTTCTTGTACACAGTAAACATGGAAGTCCGCCGGGCGAACGGCGGCAATAGTCCGGCGATCGGGCGGACCGCGAACAGCTGAAATTTGCCGCGAAACGACCGCCAGGCGAACCGTTTGGCCATCCCTACTTGTGAGCTTTTAAGAAAATCCAGAGGCCTTATTTAAATGTCTGTTTGGGGCTGCTCACTGGCACAGCTTTGTTTTGTTTGTTTTTTCCAATAAAATTTTTATTGAGTCAATTGACATAACAATACAAGTATAACAGTTAACACAAGCCCATAAGGTAATATACAACATATTGTTCTGCCATAAAGTCCGAAACAGAGTACCGCCCACTGTATCAGTTCAAATGCGCATATCCTTTAATACCTCTGTATAAACGGAGCATTAAAAAGTGCTGGGTACCCCCTTTGACCAATGCACCATTATACATTCAGTTGTAGGGGGGAGATTTGTAAGTGTCTAGGCAATACAACCCATAAATAGTAGGTTGTAATATACCACACACCATTATACCAGGAGGCAGGTTTGGTGCAACGAGGTGGTAGGGTAGAGGGGAAGAGGGAACAGAGAAACGGGGAGCAGATAACAAAAACATAGGGGGGGGAGGATATGGGTGACATGTAACAGAGAATGTGGGGTAATAGTCTCTCTACCTGCAGGTGGGGTTGAATGTAAAAATAAAAGTATAACAGTATACATATCTACACGATGGTATACATATATGAATACAAATAAATCAGGTCAATTAGCTTCTGTTTTTTTATGTAGTACTGGGTTCCAGTGAATCTAGAAATCACTCCTATCCTATGTGATCAGCCATTTTGTAATTTCGCAAGGGCGTCTGAGTATTTAAAAGTAAACCAAGGTCTCCATAATTTATGGAATTTATCGGTCCTTTCTGAGGCCATTGCTACCGTTTCATCCATCTTGTATAGCGAATCCACCTCTGAAACCATTCTCTTATGGTAGGCGAGTGTGGAGATTTCCAGTGTCTAGGAATGATTGCTTTGGCCGCATTCAGCATATGACGAACAACCGATTTTTTGTACTTGCCCAAAGAATAGTTGGATATGTGCAGCAGACAACACTCAGGTGTAAGGTCAAGACCCGTCTCTGTTATGGCTCGGATCTGGGTACAGATCCCTTCCCAAAACCCCTTTAGGCTCGGACAGTCCCACCAAATGTGCATCATATCACCCTTGGCCGTGCCACATCTCCAGCAAGTCTCTGATGTTTCTGGGTACCATTTGTTCAGTCTGACTGGTGTGAAGTACCAATTCATCGGTACTTTGTATGCAGTCTCCTGAGCGCTAGTGCTGATGGAGCATTTGTGTGCTAATATGCATGCATTACCCCACTGCTCGTCTGTGAAGGTCTTTGTAAAAGACCTTTCCCAATCCTGTTTATGCCTACTTGGTTGGTCTGTCCCATTGGTTTGTAGCCAATTGTAAACCAAGGAAGTTGCCTTACTCACTGGTTCTCCTGTGATGCACAATTGCTCAAACCAGGTCCGTTCTCTCAGAAAATGTTGTCTGTTCACCGTACAGTGAACATAATCGTGTAATTGCCTATATTGCCAGTGTGTAAAGTGTTTTGCCTGCAAGTCCTTTGTTAATTCGTGAAGGGTCCTGAGTCTACTGCCTTCTACGCAATGAGAGATGGTCACATGTGTCTTATCGGCTCTATGTGGAAAAGATATTGTGGTGTGTCCTGACGCAAACACAGAGTTGTGGATCAGAGGTGTCAAGGGATCTGGAGTGGAGGCCAGGTTGCATTGTTGTGCGACTGCTCTGAAGACTTCCAGAGTTGGCCCTATCGTGGGATGTGATGCTAAGGCAGCTGGGCATGCGTCTTTAGTGACCCATGGCAGGAACCTCAGTGGAATCTCCGTCTGCAAGCTTTCTATCTCAACCCAGTCTTTAGCAGTGGCATGGCAGTTCCAGTCTAGTATTCGCACCAGATGCGTCACATAATAGTAATGCTTGAAGTTCGGTAGATTAATCCCCCCCCCCCCCCCTTAGCTTTTGGTGAAGTCAGGGTTGATATGCTAATACAGGGTTTCTTCCTGGCCCATATAAAGTCTCTCAGTATTGCAGCCAGTTGGGTGAAAAACTTTTTGGGTAGTTTAATGGGTAGGGTGTGAAAAAGGTACAGCACCCTGGGTAGTATCGTCATCTTGACTGCCGTTGCCCTCCCGAACCATGATAATGGCTTGAGATGCCATGCTTGGAGGTCCCGACGCAGGTTAAGTAAAAGGGGCTGGAAGTTTTGTGTGTACAGGCTGAGTCCGGTGTGAGCCAGACCCCTAGATACTTGAGTCTATGGTCTACCCATTTAAAAGGACAATTAGATTTGGCAGTCAGCAAGCGTCTAGGGCCTAAGGATATATTAAGCGCCTCGGATTTCTCCTAGTTAATCTTGAAGTTAGAAAGGTATCCAAATACCTCAAAATCTTTCAATAGGTTGGGAATCGATATGAGGTTGTGTAAGGACGAATAGGAGATCATCCGCATATTTTGAAGTGTGTTTGTCCTAGCGAGAGACCTTTGATCGATGAGTTGGCATTTATCGTGCGAATACACGGTTCTAGCGTGAGAATAAATAATATCGGGGACAAGGGGCAACCTTGATGCGTGCCCTTGTGTATTTGCACTGGCTCTGAGAGGGTCCCATTTATTTTTAAGCGGGCCATCGGGTGCCGGTATAGTGCCGAGATCCAGGCCAACAAGTTGGACTGGAATCCCACCTGCCTGCACACTGCAAACATGAAGTCCCATGCCACCCTGTCAAAGGCCTTCTCCGTGTCTGTGGACAGGAGAAGGCCCTCGACAGCACTCCCTTGATATTATGTAGGAGATTCACGGCCTTGGTGACATTGTCCCGAGCCTCTCTCCCTGGCATGAAACCCACTTGCTCCGGGCCAATGAGCTCAGGTAAAAGTCTGCTCGGTCTGGTTGCAATAATTTTAGACAAGAGCTTTATGTCCAAATTGAGCAAAGATATTGGTCTGTAACTGGAGCAGGATTTGGGGTCTTTTCCGGGTTTGGGGAGTACTGTAATGTGTGCTAAGTTAAAGGTGGGTGGGAGTTTCTGGGGTGTAGTGAGAGAGTTCAGCGCGTTTAGTAAAGGTGTCGTCAGCAGGGGTGCAAAGGTCTTATAATAAATGGCTGAAAAGCTATCCGGGCCAGGGCTTTTCCCCGGTTTTAAGGTTTTCATCGCCTGAATGAGTTCTGATGCCCCAATAGGTTTGTCAACTTCTTTCGCGTCGGAGGGTGACAAGCTTGGCAAGCCACTTTGTTGTAGGTATTGCTCTATGATCTGGTGTCTCGGCCCTTCTACTGATGCAGGTTTATGTGGGGGTGGGATATTGTACAGTTTTGAGTAGAAGTTATGAAATTCCGATGCAATGCAGTCTGTTATGAATTGCTTTATTCTCTTTATTTTTAATCTGGGTGATAGTGTTGGAGGCGCGGACGTCTCTCAACGCCCTTGCCAAAAATGTGCTGTTTTTGTTCCCGTGTTCATAAAAGAAACGGCGGCGGAAAAATAATATTCGTTTAGCTTGTAAATCTAGTTTTTCCTGTAGGGCTTTACGTGCTAGCAAAAGGTCTTCAGCCAGTCTAGCTGCCGTCGACCCTTTGTGTTGGGTCTCTAAGTTCCTCACTATTTCGAATGCATCTTTCAGGTCTTTCTCTGCTGCTCTCTTCTTCTGTGCCGCTAAGCTTATCAGTCTACCCCTAAGGACACATTTATGCGCTTCCCAAACCGAAAGGTGGGAGACATCATCGGTGGTGTTTTCTCAAAAGTATGTCTGTATGGCCTCCGTGATCTGATCTAGAGTCGTTGGGTCAGTCAGTAGTGTAGAGTTAAGTCTCCAACCACTAGACTTCTGGTGTGCTGTCTGCAGTTGAAGTGTCAAAGAAATTGGTGCATGGTCAGAAACTGACCTTGCTCCTATATGGGCCTCCCTCATGTTATTCAAGTCTCTTTGCGTTACAAACAGAAAGTCTATACGAGTATATTTGTCGCGGACTGCGGAAAAATACGTATAGTTTCTACCCTGAGGGTGTATGAACCGCCAAGAGTCCCTCAGCGTCAGTGTATTCAGCATTGTTCTAATTTTCTTGAGTTTGCGGTAGGTGATCGTTGATTTACCATTAGAAGTATCCTGGAGAGGGTCCAATGGCACATTGAAATCCCCTCCCAGAATTATACAACCAGATGTGAACCAGGAGAGCTCATCTACCAATTTTTGACAAAAGCTCACATGTGCCACATTTGGGAAGTAAACGCTCGCGCCAGCGTGATGGGGAGCCCCCCGACCTTTCCCTTGAGGAGGAGATACCGTCCCTCTGGGTCTGCCAGCCGCTGAGTGAGCTCAAATTCAGAGTCTCTCCCCAGCAGTATTGAGACCCATTTTGTCCTTGAGTCCGAGTTAGTTGCATGAAAAGCTTTGGTAAAATAACGGTCTGTCATTTTGGGTATGGAATTTGCCCTAAAATGCGCTTACTGCAAGAACACGTACATTATGTGATATCACCATAGGATTCTTGCCTAAAGCAGAGTAAATCATTGTGTACAATGGGGTAGCGGAGAGGAGGGGGAGAAGAGAGAGAGGAGGAGGAAAAAAGAAAAAAAAGGGGGGGCAAGAAGAGGGTGGGGTAATAGAGAGTAAATAAAAGGGAAGGAGGGAAAGGGTTGGAGAGCCCACTAACTGACACTAAGGAAGTGGGTCAGAGCGTTCAGTAATTAACCCCTAGGTGATGACCCCTAGGGGTGAGTATTGTAAGTTGAGGCTGTAGATTACCCCCTCAGCGACAACCCCCGACAATAAAAGGGGAGTCGTCCAAGGGGCCGATCCACAGCACCCACTGTGGGGTAAGTGGGAGAATCACTCAGAGCAATGCCCATAGCCAAGCTCCCAGTCACGCTGGGAAAATTGCTTTGTTTACAACTGCCAGCGCTCTCCCGCCCACCCCCAGCTCCAATTTATAACAAGCTTAACTGAACCAATACATAATATAAACATCAACCGTAACCATGACCCCGGAGGAGGTGTAAACCTAATTTAACCTGTAGACTCAGAAAGCTATGTTTGCTTGTCACCTTTCGTCAGCATGGTCAGTTCAACAGAGCATATCAATCAATAGGAGCGTGGGCATATCCCAACTCCCTTCCTTATCGGCCAGGCAATGGCAGTCTATAAATGGTGTCCATGCATTATTTAAACCTGGTCCTCAATCCTCGTTGTGAAAGAGAGTGTCCTGTGTGGGTCAAACCCCCTTGTAGCTCAGGAGGAGAACTCTCCTCAAGCCTGCTGGTAAAAATTAGCAAGGTTCTAAAGCAGAAGTCAGCTCCCAGGTACCTAGTAGAGGGCCTCCACTGACCAGGTAAAAAAGAAGGTGCATACCTTAGGTCCATATACGTCAGGGGACACTCTGCCTTGCAGACCCTTTGTGTTAGGGACAGCACATCCGATTCTCAACTACTAAGGGAGTGGTCGGCCAGGAGGCTGTCTGTTGGATTCAGATGTAACAGGCTGAGCATGAAAGGTATCCCTCTAAGTCATTAGCGGGATATTGACAACAACAAAATAAAGGCATAGCAACAAAAAGGAGAGCAAACAAAAAACAACCGCACTTGCGTCCAGAATCTCTTACCAACCATTGACATCTATGGAATGCTTAATCCTTGGGAGAATCTACCCCAGCAGATCTCCCATCACTCTTGGCCCGGGTCCAGCTGCAGTGCCCTGGGGCTGTTGGAGTGTTTGAGTGTAGCGCTTGTGCCCGGAACTGGTTGTTTCTGGAATTTCCCCTTTTTGTACGGATGTTTAGTAGGGGTAGAATGAGGAGAGGCCCGGGAGGTCTGAGGTGCCAGAGTATGGTAAAATTCCCTGTACCAATCAGGCAAGTCTACCAGTGGGATCTGGACATCCTGGCAGAAACCCTGTAGGTCATTGGGTATGCGCAAGTATAGCTGCCTGCCCTGAAATGTCACATTCAAAGCAAAAGGGAATTTCCATTTGTAGGGAATATTTTGTCTGCGTAATGCTTCCAGCAGGGGGCGTAGTGCACGCCTGTTGCTTAAAGTTATAGGGGAGAGGTCCTGAAAAATGGATATTTCCGTGTCATTGAATGTAATGTGAGCATTGCGTCTTGCTTTAGCCATAATTTCCTCCTTCAATTTAAAGTCAGAAAGGCAACAGATTACGTCCCTGGGGGAAGCTGTATCCGCCGGCCTCGCTCTCAAAGCCCTGTGAGCCCGTACAAAGTCAATCTGGGTGTCAGTTTGGCGTTCCAGCAGTTCGTTAAACACATATTGTAAAGCAGAGGGGATATTCCCCGGTTCAACGGATTCCAGGATGCCTCGCACCCTAATATTATTCCTTCGCCCCCTGTTGTCTAAGTCCTATAACTGTCGTTTCATTTCAATTAGATGGCCTGTGTGAGAGTCTGTGACTCTTTCCAGGCGTGAGATGGCCTTGTCCCACCTAGCGCCTGCTTTTTCCACCCCCTCCAATTTCTATGAGATGGATAGGATATTGGCCTTCAGTTCAGTAATGGCAGACAAAAATGTGCCCTTAATATCTGCTGCTATTTTCATCATAGCCGTCAGTGTGAGGGGGTGTTCAGCTGGGGCTGCATCCCTTACCTCCTCCTCGTATGCAGACTGCGAGTCTTCACTGAACTCTTCCTCTCCACGAGGCTGCGCCATCTTGGATTGGGCCTTGAGGTGGCGGGGCTGCGATTTAAAGATGTCCGGGATGCTTCTGGCTCCAGATAGCAGTGCGTAACGACACGAGCGGCTGCCAGAGTTATGGCGGGTGAGTCTGCTCATGATCACAGTCGGTCACGGTGATATTCGCGTGGTTGGAGCTGGGGGTTTAGCGGAGCTCTTCTAATCTGCTGTCATCCGCTCTGTGCGCCGTGCGACGGATGTTTAGGAGCAGTTGGGTGTTTTTCTTTATCGTACATCACGGGACACAGAGGAGCCATAATAACTAACTGGGTTATATGCCACCTATAGGTGAATAGACACTGGCAAACCAAAAAAAAAAAAAAAAAAGACAGGAAGTCCTCCCCTATATAACCCATCCTACACCGGAAGTACCTCCGTTTTTTTTGCCAGTGTCTTGTGATGGTCACAGTTTGGAGATGCTCTCCATGAGCTAGCTAAAATGGTCCTGGAAATGATCCTGAAGGATTTAAAGGGCTATATAATTGGATCCATACAGACAGTGATGCACTAAAATGGATGGTACCCGCACCTTGTTACACAAGAAAATTACGAGGTATAGCCTGTAATGTGACCCTTTGGGCGCTCGACCCTGGGGATCAAGATCCTTGGTAAGAAAAAAAAGATCCCAAAGGAGTTCCGACCGGGTGCTTTACAGGTCCAAGGGAGTGGCCCCATGTTCAAGGGGACCAGGTCCTTGAAGGTCCAAGAGATTGAGACTCGTCATGATGGGAGAAGATTGGAATCTAGCTATTTAGCAGAATTGTGCAGCGGGACTGGTGTTTTAAAAGTGTTTCTGCACTTGTTGAACCATAAGATGTATTTTCAGTCTGTTACCTTTTTTTAAAGAACCAGGCGTCAATTTTTTTTTCTGTCCACAGGGGGCAGTGGTGTTGTGGACGACAGTGCTTCCCTGTGGAACTTCCAGCCAGGTTGATCCTATCAGGAGGTGGGTGGTTCTTCAGATTCCCCCGCCCCTGTGCATCTATTTCTTATGCAGGTGCCTTCGGTGGCCCTTTCCCACCGCTGTTTGTGTGGTCGGAGGGGCGTGCATGTGCACGGGAATGGTGCAAAAGAATGTGCACGAGGGACGTACACACTGGACATGCACAGTAGGGACAGAAGCTGCCATATTATGAGCTGTTCCAGCCCTAGGCTTCTGTAAGCAGGCTGGAGGGAACACAGAGTGGCATCAGCTGGGCATGCGAGTCACTGTGGGTGGATGGACCAGGGCACCACAGGTCCTGTAAGAGCTGTGTACTGCAGGGACTAAACCGTTGTATTTACAGAGCAGTTGAGGTGTGTAGAGGTGGGGTTTTCCTTACCTCAAATTTTTTGTCTCAGGCATGTCTTCCCAGAAGAGGAGTGGGGAAGGCTCAGCAGGAAGGGGCACAAATGCACCACCATCGGTATTGGAGGATGCTAGCTTTACATCTTCTGTGTTTAAATCTCCTGAAAGACCTGAGGCAACTGGTCAGTCTGAGCCATTACGGCTGCCAGGCACTGTAGCAACAGCTAATGCTTCTGCCTCAAACTACGTTACAAAGGACAGCTTATGCCAGGTACACACAACCGGACTTTCCGGCAGACTAGGTCCGACTAAATCAGTCTATCGGACAATCCGATCGTGTGTGGGCTAATCCGACGGACCTAGAAATAGAACATGTTTCAAATCTATCAGACAGACTCAATTCCTATCTTGAACTTTTTTTAGTCCTGTCTTACATCATCAAGTTCAAAACGAATGGACTTAGTCCATTCATGTGTGGCCAAGTCCGTTCGTTCAGGAAGTCCATCGGGCCTAGTCTGCCGGAAAGTCCGGTCGTGTGTATGCGGCATTAGCATCAGCATTAGCTGGGCGAGAGGGGAAAATAGCAGGTATTATTGCTTCAGTTTCCTAAGGGGGAAGGAGTGGGAAAAACCCCCTTCATCTGAGCCCCCACCTGCATTGGAACAAGATTGGGCAGAAGATGTGGAAAAAGTGTTAGTGAATGACCGGAAGGAAGGTCAGGCCACAGACTCCACTTCGGAGGAGTCCGGTTCTGAAGAACCATTTTCAGCCTCATTCCCAGAGCCTGCTGATCCAGTCCCTCACGGAAATGGCAGATCAGGTTTTAAATTGCCACCTGTGGGGATCCCTGAAGTTTCCGTTTCTCTTTTAGGATCTATGCGGCCTCCACAGAGTTTGCAGGCTTGCATCCATTGCTAGAGCAAATCGTGTATGCTGACTGGGATCACCCGGATAAGCTGTTTATTCCTCGTAAGATTTTTGCTTTTTTGTAGCCTATGGAGGAAAAGTTTATAAGAAAATGGAGCATGCCATCTGTTGACGCTGCCATTTCCTCTGTGAATAGTGAGTCTTGCCTGTCCTGTAGATAATGTCCAGGTGTTTAAGGATCAGCAGAAAAGAAATTGGAGTCTTTATTAAAGACTTCATTGGCTATTGCCGGGTCTGCTGTACAACCGACAGCTATCGGTATCTGTCAGTCTGAACCAGGTGAAGCAGGTAACAGACTGTTCCTGATCAAGGGGTACCTGCAGAGGATTTGGCAGAATTACCTCGGGCCTTATGTTTCGCAGTAGATGCCCTTAAGGATTCTATACAACAGATGTTCTGGTTGGCCCTGCTGTCAGTAAACATGCGCAGGATTCTTTGGTTAAAAAGCTGGGCTGCAGAGTTGCCCTGCAAAAGATTACTGGTTGGTTTTCCCTTTCATGGGGAGTGACCATTTGGAGAACACCTGGATAAATAAATCCAGAAGATTTCAGGGGGTAAGAGCGTGCTTCTACTAGTTAAGAAGAGGACCATCCTTCTAGGTGTCTAGTGCCCCAGTACCCAGCACTTCTTTTTTTTTTTTTTTTTTTTTATTAAAAGGCTTGCATGGTACATAGAAGAAACTTACAAACAGCCAGCAGACATAAGGAAATCCTTTACATCTTATAGTCTCCAACTACTTAGAACGATAACACAGGTCAACCCACTGAGATCCAGAGGGTTTGCAAGCCTCACATTTTACCTATAAAATACATTTGCATAAAAAAAAACAAAGTAAACGAACACAAACATTTGACGGTGATGTCCAATATACCGTACCAGAGTAAGAACCTAAGGTATGAAAAACAGTTTAGAATATTTTCCTGAATTCAGACCAAGGGGCCCACTGTGCAGCGAAACGGGAGTATCTACTTTCCAAGTTGGCCATAATTTGCTCGTATTTAAAAGTCTCATCGACTCTTCTGACCAACTCCCCTATGTTTGGGGAGCAAGAGGATTTCCAATGTTTAACCACCATAAGTCTGGCTGTGGACAGTAACTGAACCACTAGCATTCTAAATTGGGGCGGGTACTGATCTACGTCTAAATTCAAGATAGCCATTGCAGGTGAACCTGTTCTAAGAATGCCAGTGACTCTAGCAAGCAGGGCAAATACTCCTCGCCAGAAGCTCCTGAGGTGAGGGCATTCCCATAACATGTGAAGAAGTGTTCCAACTCTTCCACAACCTCTCCAGCATGCATTGGAACTACTTTGAGTGAACTTTGCTGTTATAAAGGGCGTATAGTACCACCTAAGTAACATTTTTTGGGAAACTTCCCATTGTGTTACTGATCTGATAAATCTACTGTTGTTTCTGATGGCCTTTCCCCACTGCACATCTGAGAACCGATTATTCAATTCAGTCTCCCATTTGTGCAGGGGGGAAAGCTTCTTAAATACATTTTTGCTTTGAAGAAGACTGTAAAAGAGCGAAATTCCCCCTTTGGTTTTCGAGTTGTCCCACCAGAACGCCCATGCCTGTTGAGGGATTGTCACACAAGTACCCCTAGATTGAGAAAAAAAAGACCGAATTCTTAAATAAGTAAAGTATTCCGAACTAGGAACACCAAATTTATCCACAATCGATGCAAATGAGATGAGTCTCCCGTTCTCCACTATGTTTGAAACCGTTAAAATACCCTTCTCTACCCAAATATCCAAGTTCAGGTCTTGAATGCAAGTACTGATAGAGGTAAGCGGAATGTCAATGTTAATAGAGTGACGTGACACTTCGACATTATTCAAGAAGTATCTCCAAGTATTGAGTACCAGCTGTATGACAGGAAATTCTGATATAGATGTCTGATTGACATAGGTCGCGGCTAGTAAGGTGGAAAGTGGCGTCCCAGGCAAAAGCCATGAGCCCTCAATCAGAGCCCACTGCTTCTCCACTGGAGGATTTATCCAATATTTCATTTGGTCCAACAAGCATGCAACATAATAGTCTTTAAGAATAGGAAGACCCATGCCCCCTATGTCCTTCTTTCTAAGTAAGTATAAATGTGAACATCTGGGTTTTTTGTCCCCCCACACAAACCTATTTAACTGTGCTTGGGCAGATTTAAAAAATGACATGGGGATATGAACAGGAAGGGCCCTAAAATGGTATAGCAACTTTGGGAGAATTAACATTTTGTAAGCTGCCAATCTGCCCATCCAAGACAAATAAAACTTCGCCATTCTGCTGAGTTCTTGTTGTAGCGAGGATAGGAGGGGTAAGAAATTGATTTTGAAAATATTAGCGCTTGGAGAGGCCAGAAGGATTCCTAAATATTGGATGGGTTTGTCAGACCAAGGGTAGGGAAATCGGGAGGCTAATAGTGATCTGGTGCTGTCACTAACTTTAATTGCTAAAATGTTGGATTTGGATGAATTCACCTTGTAGTATGAGATTTTATTGAATTCTCCAAGGGTGTCGTGCACTGCTTGCAAGGAGGAGACAGGGTCCTTTAAGGTTAAAATAACATCATCTGCAAATAGTGTAATGGAGTGTGAATGTTTAGGCGTCGAAATGCCGGAGATGCAAGGATGTGTGCGGATCGTTTCCGCCAGAGGTTCCATGAGGAGGGCGAAAATCAGGGGTGACATCGGGCACCCCTGACGAGTGCCATTGGTGATGTGGAATGAATCAGAGAACATACCGTCAGTAAACACCATAGCTGAGGGATTGGAATAGAGAGCTGAGATAGCTGAATTAATGGTCCCCAAGAGACCGAATTTGGCAAGCACCTGCTCCAGGTATCCCCAATGGACCCTATCGAAAGCCTTCTCTGCGTCTAACGTGAGAAGCAGAGAAGGCTCCCCACATGCTTCTGCCGCATGAATCAGATTTATAATCCTCCTAGTTGCATCAGGTGCTTGACGCCCCGGTATAAATCCCACTTGGTCGTTGCCGACCAAGGAGGACATAACTTTCGACAATCTGTTAGCCAAAATTTTTGCAAAGACCTTCAGGTCCACATTTAGTAACGAGATGGGCCTGAAGTTCTGCGGTCTATCTGGAGGTTTGCCTGGCTTTGGAAGGGTAACTATGGTAGCAGCTAGCATTTCCGTTGGAAAAGAAGAGTTTGCTGTGGCCTTATTAAAGGTTTCAAGAAGGTATTGACCTATAATTGGGTAGAATGCTCGGTAATATTCCACCGAGAAACCGTCTGGACCTGGTGATTTATTCAACGGCATAGCTAATATTGTTTTAGACAGTTCACTTAAAGAAATAGGAACATTTAGGGTGTCTAATTGGTCCTGGGAGATCTTGGGAAGGGAGATTTTATCCAAAAACGAGCGTATCACATCTGCGGACGGTTGTGGAATATTTGAGTCATCTTTTAAATTGTAAAGGGTACTGTAGTAATCCCGGAAAGCATTAGCAATATCTCTAGGGTTGGACAATTTAGAGCCCGTAATTGGGTGATAAACAAAGGGAATCCTCTGTTGGACAGATCTTTCTTTTATTTGTCTGGCTAAAAGTTTTCCCGCACGATTCCCCTGGTAGTAAAGGCGAGCTTTCCACTTTTTAAATGCTCGCTCTTGTTGTGAAATCAGTAGTAAACGCAGTTCGTGACGTAGATTGTCAAGCTTAGAGCTTGTGGCAGGGTCTGGTAACTTTTTATTCGCTGACTCTAACTGATCTATTTGGGAGAGAAGCGTTTGAGTCTTCAACATAGACTGTTTTCTAGCCAAGCTACTCATTTTAATGAGAATGCCTCGTACAAAAGCTTTATGGGAGTTCCAAAGGATGAAGGGGTCCGACACAGAGCGGGCATTAATCTCAAAAAAACCTTTCAATTCAGAGGCAACTTCTTTACTAAATTTCGGATTTGAAAAAAGAAAAGAGTCGTTTTTCCATCGGTTGGCCCTGGTTTCTGTGCGCCACCCCTCCACCACAATGGAAATTGGTGCATGGTCTGACCATGATATGTTGTGAATAACTGAGGAACTAATTTTTTGAAGCAGGAATTTATCAGTTAGAAAGACATCTATTCTCGAGTAGGAGTTGTGCACTTTCGAATAGTATGAATAATCACGTTCTGTGGAGTGCTGACATCTCCACACGTCAAACAAATTTTCAGAGGACATGAAGCGCGCAAGGGTGACCCTGTCCCTGCATACCCTAGGACTCGGTGAAACATCTAAAGCTTGATTAGGTATGGCATTAAAATCGCCACAGACTACCAGGTAACCCTTGCGCACCGCAATGACCCTCTTCCACAACTTCTGCAAGAAGGAAAGTTGCTTAGTATTAGGCAAGTAAAGATTTACAAAGGTGTATACAGTGCTATTGATTTCCCCTACCAAAATAATAAATCTACCTGCTTGATCATTTTCAACATGAGTGCAATTAAATGAAATCGATTTCCCAAACAGAACAGCCACTCCCCTATGCTTCTTCTGTGCGTTTGAGTAATAAACAGTAGGGAAATGGCTATTCCGAAGTTGAGGGTATTTAGAAGCACAAAGATGAGTTTCTTGTAGACATAATATGTCACTCTGCAATTTTTTCGCTTCTCTAAAAAGAAGACCACGTTTTTGTGGGCTATTCAGCCCTCTAACATTAAAAGAAGTAATTTTAAAACCCATTTTACCAGACACTAGAATAAAATACTGACCACTTGAACAGCTTTGTGACTAGAAAAACGAGACCAAACAATTTACACCGTAGTAACCGTAGGCAGGGAAATACCAATGAGGTGTCAAACAGAAACAAAATAAAAAGTCAACAAGAAAAAAGAAAAAAAAGAAAAAAAGAAACAGTCTACCGATCCAATTGGGTTCCACCAGTTATGACCAATAGACCCGTGTGAGTGTCTTATCCGTCTGCTATCGATGCTTTATCCAGAGGGGATCAATAATGTGCACGTGGTAATGCGCTGCAAAAGAAAATCAAAAAAAAACAGGAAACAAAAAACATAACACAAAAAAAAAAAAGAAGAAAACTCGTAAAAACAGGCGATTCAATAGAATCTGTAGGGATTTGACCCTTAAACTATGGAGGGCTTCAAGAGAGCAAAGCATGTTCCACCATGTCCCGGAGCTCTATGAGAATACAAAATACTGATTACCTGGGCAGTCAATCTGAAATGGGTCTCGGCCAGGAATGGGAACCTTGAGGCGGAGATGAATCGGAAGAGTGCGCATTTTCTTCTCCAGCAAGAATGTTCCAGTCGCGCAGAAGGCGAATTCCTTCTTCCACTGACTTGATGGGGATTGTTCTCCCTTCTTTAGAAACTAGAAGCTTGGCTGGATAGGCCCATTTATATGGGATGTGGTGATTCCTCAGAGGCTTCGTAATGGTCGCCATGCTCCTTCTCCTCTGCATCGTGAACGCCGAAAAATCGGGAAAAAAGGACAAGTTATGGGCTGACTCAGGTATTGTTTCCGAATTCCTCATCTGGAGAAGGAACTTCTCTTTGGTTTGGAAAAAATGGATCCGCACAATAGTGTCTCTCGGCAGATGTTCAGGGATGTGCCTAGGTTTAGGCAATCTGTGGATCCGGTCAATAGCTAGATCGGTATCCGAAGCGTCCGGCAAAGCATCCTGCATGATTTTCTGGAAGTAAACTTGTAAGTCAGGATTTTTGACCGATTCTGGAATCCCTCTGATTTTTATATTATTTCTCCTCGAGCGGTCTTCAAGGTCAGCTAATTTTTCTTTCATGAAGGATACCTCATCATCTTTTTCATTATGCGCGTCAATGACTTCATTTATGGTGCCTGCAAACTCGGACATTTTATGTTCTATGTGAGAAACTCTGTCTCTTACTGCTTTGACTTCTTCTTTGAAGTTGTTGGCAAGTGACATTATATCAGCATGCAACGTGCTACGAAGGGACACCAGCATGTCCTTTAGGGTGGAATCAATCACTGGCTGGTTGTTAGTGGGGAAATCCAAGATGGAGTCCTGGAGCTCTCTGGTATCATTTAGAGATGCACTGCTAAGGTCTGCCTCCTCTCCCCCTTGAAGATGTAGCTGCTTAGCCTTCACAGGACTAGAGGTGGAGGATGCTGTGGGGGACAGAAGCTTGTTCTCTGGGGAGGAACCTGACCGGGAAGACGCACGGTCGATACCAGGGGAATGTCTCTCTGAGTGCCCGCCAGGCTCCCGGACGTGTCCCTTACCAGCGCCATCTTGGGCCTGCATGCTGCGAGGCTGGCGGTAGAAATCCGTCATTTTATGCAGCCGTTTTGCTTCCTTCCTGCGGCGGGACATAATCTCCACTGCTGCCCGACCTAGTTGAGGGAAAAACCGCCGAGATCTACCGCCCAGGTACGTTGTTATAAGCTCCGGTAACTTGCGGTGGACGGAGCTCCCTTACAACGCGGCCATTCTCCTCGGCTGCCGGCCACGCCCCCCCAGTACCCAGCACTTCTAATTTCAGGCAGTATCGATGGCCTCAGCCGTCTGGTTCTAGGGGAAAGCCTCAAGGCCAGGGGCAGAAAAAGCCTGTGGCCCAGAGATCCCCTAAGGTCAGTCCCCAAGCCTTCCTTATGAAGCTGTGCCCCGACTCACATGGGTGGGGGGCAGGCTATTAAAGCAGGGCTCGACAAACCCCGGGCGCCAGGTCGCATTTGCGACTAGAATTAGCGACCTGGCGCCAGGGACGGTACAGCTGGGGGTGGAGGCCTTCTGCAGTCCTATGCTTCCTTCTGGAATCTGGCGCCCCCTTGAGGTAGCCATTGGTATGACAACCAGCAATGCTGATGGAGCTTCCCCTGCCTGTTTTCACTACCCGTTCATCTCCTTCCCTTTACTTAGAACCCCTAAACATTATATATATATATATTTTTTTTATTATTATTCTAACACCCTAGAGAATGAAATGGTGGTCGTTGCAATACTGTCTGTATTTGCACAGCAGACTCACAAGCGCACTTTTTTGGGAAAAAAAATATTTAACCACTTCAATACAGGGTATTTGTACACCCTTCCTTCCCAGACCAATTTTTAGCTTTCAGCGCTCTCACACTTTGAATGCCAATTACTCAGTCATGCAACACTGTACCCAAACAAAATTTGTATCATTTTTTTCATACAAATAGAGCTTTCTTTTGGTGGTATTAAATCACCACTGGGTTTTTTTTATTTTTTGCGACACAAGTGAAAAAAGAGTGAAAATTTGGGGGGGAAAAAACACTTTTTTTTGTTTCTATGATAAAATTTTGCAAATAAGTCACTTGTGTTAATAAATTTGGGCCAAAATGTATACTGCTACATCTCTCTGGTACAAATAACCCAAATTAGTGGATATTATTTAGTCTCTTTGAAAGTTATAGAGTCTACAAGCTATGGTGCAAATCATTGAAAATTGATCACATCTGATTACACCTGATGCACTGACGACCTATCTCATTTCTTGAGGCTCTGAAATGTCAGGAAAGTACAAATACCCCCAACTGATCCCTTTTTGAAAAGTAGACGGTCCTAAATATTTAGTAAGAGGCATGGTGAGATTTTTGAAGTTGTAATTTTTTCCCACAATTCTTGGGAAAAAGAAGATTTTTTTACAAAATTGTCATAATAACAAGTTATTTCTCATACACAGCATATGCATACTTCCAATTACACCCCAAAATACATTCTGCAACTGTTCCAGAGTATGGCAATACCACATGTGGGACTTTTACACAGGCTGGCCACACAGAGGTCCAACATGCAGGGAGCACCGTCAGGGATTCTAGAAGCATAAATGACACCTCTAATTTCCTAATGACCTATTACATTTGTGAAGGCCCTGGAGCACCAGGACAGTAGAATTACCCACAAAATGACGCCATTTTGGAAAGCAAACACCCCAATGTATATTCTATGAGGCATAATGAGTCTTTTGAACAGTTCATTTTTTTTCCCCAAGTTTTCGGAAAACGTGGAAAGAAAATGAAAACATTTATTTTATTTTTTTTACACAAAGTGGTCAGTTTATAAGATATTTCTAACTCAAAGCATGTACATAGCAAAAATGACACCCCAGAATACATTCTGCTACTCATCCCGAGTATGGCGATACCACATGTGTGTGACTTTTACACAGCCTGGCCACATACAAAGGCCCAACATGCAGGGAGCGCCGTCAGGTGTTCTAGGAGCATAAATGACACCTCTAATTTCCTAACGACCTATTACATTTGTGAAGGCCCCGGAGCACCAGGACAATGGAATTACCCACAGAATGACCCCATTTTGGAAAACAAACACACCACAGTATATTCTATGAAGAATTATGAGTCTTTTGAACGGTTAATTTTTTTTTTTATACAAGTCTTCCGAAAACGTGGAAAGAATTTTTTTTTTTATTTTTTTTTTTACACAAAGTTGTCCATTTATAAGCTATTTCTTTTTTTTTTTAAATTATTTTTTTATTGAGTTTCAAATATGGATACAAATATTGCAAAAGAAACAGTAAAGAAATTAGAATAAAAATAACAATTATTATATAGTCATACATGGTGTAGACACATGTAACATATGAACTTTTACATTGTAGAAATACAGAGTATACATATAAAATGCTAGTGCGTCAGTCTTACTTCTGACACTCAGATCAGCAAGATTCGGCAAATCTCCATGAACAGTGCAGTAATAATAACATCTTAAGTATTAATAACTTATTAACATAAAAGAAACAAACAAGTTAAGGCATTAGTATCAACTTGCAGGCATGAGCCTCAATTTGTTTTGTTAAATTTATCCCACAGAGACCACTGGGCTAGGATTTTGGTGTGATTGCCTTCTTTCCATGCAATTGTTTTTTCATATGCGCATGAGTCCTTTACTAATTTTAAAACTTCTGCTATCAGTGGAGGAGACGGTGACTTCCAGTGACGGGCTAGAACTAGACGGGCAGCTTGGAGAATATGTAGCACCAATGGTCGGCAGTTGATGGGGTATATATCAAGGTCAACATTTAAGATTGCTTGTGCAGCAGTTATCTTGTTCAATATGCCTGTTATACCGGCTATTAAACTTGATATCACTGACCAATAGCTTCTCAGTGAAATACAAGACCAAGTCATGTGTACCAAATTTCCTACTTGGCCACAGCCCCTCCAACAAAGATTAGTCTGAGTTTTGTCATACTTTGCTATTATATAAGGAGTTTTGTACCACCTAAGCATTAATTTTTGTGTTGTTTCTTTATAGTTAGAACATTTAGTATAAGTATTGTTATATCTGATTGCGCGAAGCCATTGCTCCCGTGATATAGTAACTTTCAATTCTGATTCCCAATTTTGGAATTGCTTAGGAATATCTAGGTATGTCTTGCTGTTCAGTAAGTTGTAAAAGCGAGAGATACCTTTTTTCCCAGACGAACCCATTGTCCATAGTTTATGGATCTCCTCCGGGATATCAATTACATGAGTGGATGCTGTTCTTAGAATACGAGAAATTCTAGCAAATGTTAAGAACTCTAAGGGCGATAGTGAGTATTCAGATTGCAAATTGGCAAATGGTTTCAGTTTTTGTGAATCGTAAAGATCTGCTATAAAATGAATTCCTGCGGCTTCCCACTTCTGAAGGTGCAGATCCGGTGTAAGTAATAGAAGAGTGTTAATAGGGATTTGTGATGGGACATGTTTGACATGAGGGTTTTTGACTTGTAAAAAGTAGGTCCATGCCTTAAGAGTTGCATGAATCGTGGGATGATTCCCGCATAATGGTTGACTGGATAGGGCAGTGGTAAGCAATAAGTTTTGTGTTTCCCCTTTCTGCACATAGGATCTCTCTGCTCTACACCAGTGAATTGGTTGTGATGTGTCATACCATGCTGTTGCTTGTGTCAAAATAGCCGCTATATGGTAATCCTTTAAAAGTGGGACCCCCATTCCTCCAGCTTCCCTATGTTTTGTAAGGAGAGTATGGTGGCATCTAGCTTTTTTCCCGTCCCATAAAAATTGTGCCAAAACATTTTGCATTTTAGAGTAGAAAAAGGCTGGCAGTTGAATAGGGAGCGCTCTGAAGTAGTATAGTAATTTGGGGAGCATGATCATTTTATATGCGGCCAGTCTCCCTGACCAGGATATGTAATGCCGTTTCATTTTAGATAAGTCCCGTGTGAATTCTGTGATCAGTGGTTCGAAATTTGCTTGGTAAAGCTGGGAAAGTTGATTTGTGAGTGAGATGCCTAGGTACTGGAGAGATTTGTCTACCCACGAAAATGGCAAAACATTTTTTAATGAAATCTCCATGTCTGAAGGTAGTACCAATCTCATGATATTGGATTTCGAGTCGTTAATTTTATAGTAAGATATTGCATTAAATTGTCTTAATAAGTCCTGTACAGCTGTAAGTGATTCAGTCGGGTTGGACAATGAAAGAATAATATCGTCTGCAAATAGTGTTATTGTGTGTTCCTCTTTCCCTATGTGTATACCTTTTATTTGGGGATGCTGTCTAATACGTTCCGCTAATGGTTCCATCATAAGTGCGAATATTAGGGGCGATAAAGGGCACCCCTGTCGAGTGCCGTTTGATATATGGAATGGGTCAGAAAAAATACCTTCCGTAAATATAGTGGCTGACGGGTTGGAGTATAAAGCGTTAATAGCTAATTTTATTTGCCCGTTAAGTCCGAATTTATCTAATACTTTAGACATATAGCCCCAATGTATCCTGTCAAAGGCCTTTTCGGCGTCTAAGGACAGGAGGACAGATGGTTGTTTGGATTCGGTTGCAGAATGTATAATGTTAATTATACGTCTCGTAGCGTCTGTGGCTTGTCTATGTTCTACAAATCCCACCTGGTCTTGATTAATAAGACGTGGCAATACTTTCGCCAGTCTATTCGCTAAAATTTTCGCGTATAATTTAACATCTGTGTTTAATAGTGATATAGGTCTGAAATTTTGGGCATTATTTGGCGCCTTCCCTGGTTTAGGTAATGTAATAATCGTAGCTTGTAACATCTCTTCAGGGAACGAGGCCGAGGAGGCAGCGTTATGAAAGACCTTCTGAAGGTGAGGTATTAAGATGTCTTTATATTGTTTATAATATTCCGAGGAATATCCATCTGGCCCTGGCGTTTTACCATTGGGAAGTTTGGCTATTGTTTCCTTGATTTCCAACTCAGTAAAGGGAGAATTTAATAAGTCTAAATCTTCGGGTGGAACCGAAGGAAGTAAAATATCTTTTAGAAAAGAATTAATCAGGATCGGTGACGGTTGGGGAGTATCAGGATCTTTGCTTATGTTATATAAACTTTCGTAATAGTCTCTAAAGGTGTCTGCAATGCCCTTAGGGTTAATGTGTTTAGATCCGGTCTTATGATGAATTAAGAAGGGAATTTTTTGTCTAGTAATTTTATCTTTTAATTGATTGGCTAGTAATTTACCTGCTTTGTTACCATGCATATAGGAGTTAGCTTTAAGTCTATGTAAAGTCCTAACATGTTGCGACACCAACAAACTTCTGAGTTCTTCTCTTGCTTTGGATAATTTAGAACTAGTATCCGGGGAAGGCGCTAGTTTATTTAGGGATTCTAAATGAGTAATGTCGCTTAGGATGTCTTCCATTCGCTGCCTCCTTTTCCTCCGTATGGCCGCACTATGCTTTAACATAATCCCTCTCACATACGCCTTGTGGGAGAGCCACAAGGTGTAAGGATCAACATTAGGTGTGTCATTAAACTCAAAAAATTCTTTGATCGATCTCCCAATGTCCGATGCAAGCGCCGGGTCCGCGAACAGTAGGGTGTCATTGCGCCATCTGTTGGCCCTGGTAGTAAAATTCTGAATGCCCACTGTTACAGATACCGGCGCGTGATCCGACCAAGAGATACGACCAATGTCAGACTCCGATATTTTCTGTAAGAGAAATTTATCCACGAAGAATACATCAATTCTGGAATACGTCAGATGAACTTTCGAAAAGAAAGAGAAATCCCTTTCGTTTGAATGTTGACATCTCCAAACATCATATAAATTATTTTTGCAGGCGAAACCAGATAAAGAAGATCTAAGCGTTTTCCTGTCACCAGAGTGCGATATGTCAAGCTTATGGTCAGCGATAACGTTCAGATCTCCACACAATATAACATGCCCATACTTATTACGCTGTACTTTCTTCCATAGTTTGTTTAGAAATGCTATTTGATTATTATTAGGAGCGTAAGTGTTAACTATGGTGTAAGCAGCATCACCTATCTCACATTGTAAAATAATATATCTGCCTTCATTATCACAATAATGAGCTTTATATTTAAACGCTAGCGATTGTTTAATCAGGATAGCTACTCCCTTTTTTTTTGATTGCGCGCACGCATAGTAGCAGTGCGGAAATTGATTGTGAGATAGGTGAGGATGTCCCTGTTCTTTAAAGTGTGTTTCCTGTAAACATAATATGTCACATTTTTGGGACTGGGCTTCCTTCCAAACCATATGTCTTTTAAAAGGAGTATTCAAACCGTTAACATTCATAGAAGTAATTTTGAATGCCATGTTCAATAAAAGAAAAGTCGAGAGGATATTACGGTGTAGATCTTAAAATACCAAATTATGACTCAATTAGCAAAAAAAAATAAAAAAATCCAATTAAAGTCCCAGATACCTGTGAACGAAATTAGTGCAGTGCGATATACCAGTGGTCCATGGAAAGTGCACCAAGTAACTATCAATCACCAAGTATATAAAATACTTTAAATCAGAATTGTAGAGTTATTGCCTTGCAAAGTTTCTGCTTATGAACTATCCAAGTGGACTGACAAACGTGAAGCAGAAGAACTGTAGAGATAGAGAAAAAACAAAAGAAAAAACAAAAAGAAAAAAGAAAAACAAACAAACAATTGCGCGTTAGCGCTTGAGATAAAAAGGTACGATTTCTCTCGAAATCTGAACAGGTATGCACCTGTTAATTTTGGGGGAAAAATTAACTATTCTGTTCCGCTGGAACTGCTCTCCGGGGTATATGGAGTTGAAATATAGGCACCAACCTGTGGACAGCTCAATTGTAATGGTCAGGGCCTTGTGCACCAGCCTCTTCATCCGATTGATGCTTATCCTCTTGTCGTGGGATGATGTTCCATTTTTCTAGTAGCTTGATGCCATCCTCCAGGGTAGAGATTGTGTAATCGCGGTCGCCTCTCATCACTACTAACTTGGCTGGATAATTCCAGCGGTAGGGGATTTTATGGTTCCGTAATGGTTTAGTGATGGTCACCAGATTGCGTCTGCGTTGCATTGTATGCGCCGATAAGTCTGCAAAGAAAGACAGCCCCCGCAGAGTTTCAGGCATTTGGGTTGTGTTCCTGGTCGCCGACATAAATTTTTCTTTAACATGATAATAATGGATTCGGGCTATAGTGTCTCTCGGAAGCTGTTCAGGAATATGTCTGGGTTTTGGCAGTCTATGAATCCTGTCTATAATCAATTCCTCCAATGGGAGGTCCGGTAGTGCGTCTTTTATTGCCTTGGCTAAGAAGGACATCAAGTCTTGCGGTTTGACCGTTTCAGGGATTCCTCTTATCTTAATATTGTTCCTTCTGGAACGATCCTCGAGGTCCGCGACCTTTGATTTCAGCCATTGGATGTCGTCATCATGGTCATTATGCGCGTCCACCATTTCGTTAAAGGTTGCAGTAAATTCACCCATCTTACTCTCAATGTGGGTCACTCTGCTACTGACCGCTTTAACCTCCGATTTACACTGTTTGACCAGTTGTAGCATATCAGTGTGGATCGCACTACGTAGGGTTAACAGCATCTCCTTCATAGTGGAGTCCATTACTGGGGCATTGTTGGTGGGGAAGGCCGCAATGGCGTCTTGAAATTCTAAGGTATCATCTAGCACTACCCCCCTGCTGTCTGAGTCAGAGCCTGAGGGTGAGGTATCAATCGTCTTTTGTTTGGTTTTAACAGGGCTATTGGAAGTGGATGATGCACGAGAGTCAGGGAAACGCTGTCTCCGCTCCTCCGCATGAGTATTATCACCTCTCCCTCCCTCACTAACATGCGGGGAGGACTGGCGCGTGTTGCTGGAGCTGAGGCCGGCGCCATCTTGGCTGTCCGCGCGGCCTGAGCGGACGAAAAAATCCGTCAGCTTACCGGGTTCCCTCCGCTCTTTCCTTTTCCTCGGCATGCCCGCTGATGTCAGCCCACCGTAGTCGGTCTGCTCGGTCAAAATTTCGGTGCCTCTCGTCGCTATTTACTGCTCCGGAGAACGTTCACTGCAGGAGCTGCGGATCTATGCTGCCATCCACTCTGCCGGTCGGCTCCGCCCCCTTATAAGCTATTTCTAACACATAGAATGTATTTAGCAAAAATGACACCCCTAAACACATTCTGCTACTCCTACTGAGTATTGCGATACCACATGTGTGAGACTTTTACACAGCCTGGCCATATACAGTGATCCAAAATGGAAGTAGTACCTTCAGGCGTTCTAGGAGCATAAATTACAGATCTCATTTCGTTCCTACCTATCACACTTTTAAAAGGTCCTGGAGCACCAGGACAGTGGAATTACCCCTAAAATTACCCCATTTTGGAAAGCAAACACCTCAACGTGTATTCTATGAGGCATGGTCTGCAAATAGGTACTCCGTTACTCCGACGAGCTGGTGACAGGTATTCCGTTACTCCGATGGGCTGGTCGACAGGTATTCCGTTACTCCGACGGGCTGGTCGACAGGTATTCCGTTACTCCGACGGGCTGGTCGACAGGTATTCCGTTACTCCGACGGGCTGGTCGACAGGTATTCCGTTACTCCGACGGGCTGGTCGACAGGTATTCCGTTACTCCGACGGGCTGGTCGACAGGTATTCCGTTACTCCGACGGGCTGGTCGACAGGTATTCCGTTACTCCGACGGGCTGGTCGACAGGTATTCCGTTACTCCGACGGGCTGGTCGACAGGTATTCCGTTACTCCGGCGGGCTGGTCGACAGGTATTCCGTTACTCCGACGGGCTGGTCGACCGGTATTCCGTTACTCCGACGGGCTGGTCGACAGGTACTCCGATGGACTGCAACAGGTATTTGGGTACTCAGATGAACTGTGACAGGTACTCGGGTACTCAGGTGAACTGTGACAGGTACTCAGATGGGCTGAGAGGTACTGGGGTACTCAGATGGGCTGTGACAGGTACTCAGATGGGCTGACAGGTACTCAGGTACTCAAATACTCAGATGGGCTGACAGGTACTCAGGTACTTGGGTACTCAGATGGGCTGGGACAGGTACTCGGGTACTGGGTACTCAGATGGGCTGGGACAGGTACTCAGATGGGCTGTGATGGGTGATGACAGGTACTTTGATGGCTGGTCCTCTTTATTGGGGGGGGGGGTATTCAGTGTGTGTTGGTGTACACTAGGCGGTAACAAGACGTCACCACAATATCCTTCTCACACACGATCAGTGTGTGAGGAGGAGAACCCGGTAACATCTCATTACCGTGGTTTGTTTAAATTCTGTGACTGGCTGTGATTGGACACAGCCGGTCACGTGGTAAAGAGCCAATTTCATTGGCTCTTTACCGTGATCGGGGTTGGGCTGTGTCAGGGTGACAGGCCGCATCCCCGATTGCCGCTCTGCATCTGGGGATGGAAACCACACAGATTGGGGATGGGCTGTGTCTGAGGGACACACCTCATCCACGACTGTGCGCTGCAGAGTTACGAGTTAGAGTGACGAAATACCGAGGACGTCATATGACGCCCACCCAGGATGGGAGATCCCATCTGTGGGTGTCATTTGACTATGGCCCGGTAATTAAAAAAATAAGACAATAAGAGTTACAGAGGAGATCTAGAGCCAGAATTATTGTTCTCGCTCTGCCGATCGCGGTGATACCTCACATGTGTGCTTTGAACACAGTTTCCATATGTGGGCACTACTCACGTATGTGTTCGCTTCTGCACGCAAGTTTGGCGGGGCGGGGCGGGGCGGGACAGGGCACGTTTAAAATTTTTTTTATTATTTATTTTATTTTTATTTTTTGTCATTGTTCTTTAAAAAAAAAAAAAAATAATTGTGTCACTTTTATTCCTATTACAAGGAATGTAAAAATCCCTTGTAATAGAAAAAAGCATGACAGGTCCTCTTAAATATGAGATTTGGGGTCAGAGAGACCTCAGATCTCATATTTACACTAAAATGTAATAATAAAAAAAAAATTCTAATTTGAAAAAAAATGAAATATCCCTTTAAGAGCTATGGGCAATGACTTGGAGACAGGTGGGGGGCCATCTTCCCCTCACTCGTCTCCATGTCAGGCCAGGGACAGGTCCGGATCGCTATTATGGACCTGGCTCCTAACTTTTTTAGCTGGCTCCTAGATTCCAAACAAATTTGTCAAGCCCTGTATTAAAGTTCTCAGACGCCTGGGAAGAAGCGATCCGAGACAGGTGGGTTATTTCTACAGTGTCTCAGGGGTACAAAATAGAATTCTGGGGGTTTCCCCCCTCTCTGTTCCTAAAGTCCAAAGTCCCCATAGACCCAGTAAAGAAGAGGTATTTTCTTCAGACGATAGATCAACTATAAGCTCGCGTGCCGGTCGGGACCCCCGTGAGTCCAGTCGCGGGTCCCATGGACTCGATTGCCGCGGGCATACCCGTGATCGTCTCACGAGGTGGCTGAACTAGGAGATGCCATTGTAAACAGCATCTCCCAGTTCCGCCTAGAAACAAGTGACGCGGGGCTGAAGTGGTTAATTGGTCAAAATTGGCCCTGCAGGCTAGAGTATCCAGGGCTAATACTAGACAAAGTCAAGGCAAAAGGTATTCTTGCCACCAGAGAAGGCACCGCTAACGGCATATCAGTGTAGAGAGCGGTGACTGTCTTTTAGTGACTATTTCCTAAATGTCTCCTCTGGGAACGACCTTTTAAGCTACAGTCACAGCCATATTTAATCGATTGCTGGACAAACCGCCCACGGCAGAGCTGGAGGTGGATCGTGTACATAGAGTACAGGGACCGGGGGGGGGGGGGGGGGCATGGGGAAAATGCCTGGTGGACTTTGACAGTGCAGCTGTGCATCTATTTTCAGATCTTTCACGACTTACTCCAAGGATGAGAGAGGTGGTTTTAAGCCATTAAAAATGCAGGGGCTACATACAGATGGGGCCATCCTTTTCACCTTGCAGTTCATAAAGGAAATGGATCCTTCATCCTGCGTTGGCCCGACCAGTTCTCAGATCTATTCGCCTTTTTGGAAATCCCGGCGGTTCCCATTCTTGACTGGCTGGATTTTGCTATCACGTTTGGCAACACCCGGTCTGCATCTCTGAGACCCCAAAGACCCAGAAGACGACAACAGTACTCCAGAACGAGAGCTGAATCCAGGGGTGCACCGACTTCATCTGAACATTAATTGAAGCTAATGTTCTAAGCAGCCGCTGGGGTAAGACGTCCACAAGCTCCCTTCTCCCTGGAACTAGACATGATATAGGTATTATTTGTACCTCTAAATTTATGTCAAAGACTGGCTAACCTAGTAGATGACATCCATAATTCTGAACCTTTAGAACATTCTTCACGTCAGGCTTTTACTATGTAATCCGAAGGTTCGATTTGTCTGGTTTGGTTCCAGGGCTGGACGGGGACTGACTGGTTGCACCCCTCCACGTCACTATATCCCAGGTGTTTTGTTTTTTTGTTTTCTCCTGGTATGTGATTGGGACGTGTGGCGGGTCATTCCCGGAAGGTTATGGAACACTGTTTTGTGTTTTGAGTTATTGGTTTTATTTGTTACGTTTTGTTCCATAGAGTTCACATTCAAGCCGATAGCGATTGCACGGAATTTAGCTCAGAGGGGGCAAATTGCTAATTAGTTCCCCATTGGAGCCAATACCTCGGCTTGAGTGAGGTTTAGTGATGGACGGACTTCCGACGGGACGTTTTCATCGAACGCTGACCGCGAACGTGGCCGATAGTTCGCGAACCGTAACGTTCGCGGCGGGCCCCATTGACTTCAATGGGAGGCAAACTTTGCAAACCTACAGGTCAAATTTGCAGCCACAAAATAATTACTAGCTATGCAAACATAGTCCCACCACATGGCCAATTAAATAACACATGTATGAGGTGAATCTGGGATCGACAACTACAAGCATTCTTTTTTTATATGTGAAATTGTTGTGACAATTCAGGACTGTGGAGTGCATGAAGGAAATGGAGGAGAGGGAAGGTCAGGGTAGGCAAAGAAAAGGGTGCAGGAGATGATCACCAGCAGTGTGACATACAGCAATGACACCAGCACCGTGATAGAGAGCACTGACATCAGCAGTGTGACATACAGCAATGACACTTGCACCGTGATATACAGCACTGACACCAGCACCGTGATAGAGAGCACTGACGACAGCAGCGTGACAAAGCACTGACACCAGCACCGTGATATACAGCACTGACACCAACACTGTGATATACAGCACTGACATCTGCACCGTAAGCAGCCCCAGGAGGAAGTCAGCATAGCACAGGGATGGTGGGAGCCCCTCATAATGAGCATAGCACAGGGATGGTGGGAGCCCCTCATAATATGAACAGCAGAGGTACAGCCCCAGGAGGAAGTCAGCACAGCACAGGGATGGTGGGAGCCCCTCATAATAAGCAGCCCCAGGAGGATGTCAGCATAGCACAGGGATGGTGGGAGCCCCTCATAAGCAGCCCCAGGAGGAAGTCAGCACAGCACAGGGATGGTGGAAGCCCCTCATAATGAGCATAGCACAGGGATGGTGGGAGTCCCTCATAATATGCACAGCAGAGGTACAGCCCCAGGAGGAAGTCAGCACAGCACAGGGATGGTGGGAGCCCCTCATAATAAGAAGCCCCAGGAGGATGTCAACATAGCACAGGGATGGTGGGAGCCCTTCATAATAAGCAGCCCCAGGAGGAAGTCAGCACAGCACAGGGATGGTGGGAGCCCCTCATAATAAGCAGCCCCAGTAGAAATATGACACCGCTCAACCTCTTCAAACAGGAGGGTATGGGCATATAGTACGGTGTGCTTTTTTGGACAAGGAAGTGAGCCAAATGAAGAAAAGGTCTGTGTGCTCGATTAAAAAAAATGTTTATAGACATAAACATGGTCTACTGGTCACATGTGTTGAATTCCTCCGAGATCCATTCCTCATTCATTTTTAGAAATGTGAGGTAGTTAACACTGTCGTGAGCTAGGCGAGTACACTTATCGGTCATGATCCCCCCTGCTGCGCTGAACGTCCTTTCGGACAGGACACTGGACGAGGGGCAAGCCAACCGTTCGATTGCAAATGGGGCAAGCTCTGGCCAGAGGTCAAGCCTGCCCACCCAGTAGTCCAGGGGTTCATCACTCCTCAGAGCGTCCACATCGGCCGTTAACCCGATGTAGTCGGACACCTGACGGTCTAGGCATTCCCTGATGCTGGATCCGGATCACACCTGTCGATGGGTCGGCTGAAAGAATGACCTCATATCCGAAGTCACCAACACATCTTCAAACGGGCCTCTTCTTGCAGGTGCTGTTGGATTGGTACCCGCAACTCCTTCTCTGGGAGGGGGAATTGCTCCTCTGCCAGCGCACGCAAAAGCAGAATGCAGCATTTCTCGAAGCAAGGCCTGGAAATGCTCCATTCTGACAGCCCATTTTGTGTTTGTACCGGGGGTCTAAGTACATTGCCACCCAGTACTGGTCCTTGACCCTTATGCTTTTTATACGGGGGTCCCTATTAAAACACTGGAGCACGAAGGCCCCCATTTGCACTAAACTGGAAGCGGTGTGGTGGCCTGGCTCCTGTTTATCATCCAGGATAATGTCGTCCTCTTCATTCTCCTCTCCCCATCCACGCACAACAACAGGGATCCCAGAAAGGTTTAAAGCATGCTCTTCTTGCTCCTCCTCATCTGCCCCGGAACCATTCTCCTCTGACTCCTCTTCAGACTCCTGTTGTTCACTTGTCTCAGATAGAGTAGCCCCCCCTGGGAATTCATCCAGCATTGCGACTTCCTCATCTTCCCGCTCCTGCTCCTCCACAGCTTGATCAATGACATGACCCAATGCATGCCCCATAAAGAAGGCACAAAGGTACCATGTCACTGATGGCACCATGGCTACGACTGACCAGTTTGGTGATCTCCTCAAATGGCCACAGAAGTCTGAATGTGTCGCGCATGAACAGCCACTGGTGCGGTGAAAAAAAAACCCAGTTCCCCAGAACCTGTTCTGCCGCAGAGTTCATACAGGTAGACGTTAACTGCACGTTTCTGCTGGAGCAGCCTATCAAGCATATAGAAGGTTGAGATTGGCACCGTTGCCACACACCACTTTATCAACTGTCAAATTGAGCGGTGTTAGCCACTGATCTGCCGGTGAACGCAAAGCTGAAAGCAGTGCCGGGCCAGTGTGGCTCTTGGCTTCCAGGCACAACAGACGCAGCACGGCATGGCAACGTCTCACCTGGCATGTCGAATAGGTTCTGGGGAGCTTGGGCGGTGCAGCGGAAGAGACGCTAGCAGCGGAAAAGGAGGATTCAGCCGAGAAGGAGAGGGAGGAGGATGGAGTAGGAGGAGGAGGAGGAGAAGAAGAGCCAGGCCTGCATGTAATCCGTGGCGGTAAAACCAAATCTACACGGGTGCCACGGGTTACATGCTTGACGGCCGTCAGAAGGTTCACCCAGTGGGCAGTAAAAGTGATATACCTTCCCTGCCCGTGTTTGCCAGACCACGTGTCTGTGGTCAGATATATCTTGGCACCGACACTGTGTGCCAGAGATACATTCACTTGCCGCTGAACATGGCCATATAGCTCTGGGATGCCATTCTGTGAGAAATACTTCCTTCCTGGGACCTTCCATTGTGGTGTTCCAATGGCGACAAATTTTCGAAAGGCCTCCGAGTCCACCAGTTTATATGGCAGTAGTTGGCGGGCTATCAGTTCTGACAAGCCAGCCGTGAACCATTGGGCAAGAGGGTTATCCGGCGTCATCATTTTTTACGCTCGAACATTAGGCCCACGGAAGCCTGCCTTTTTGCAGAAAAATGTGAGCTTGGCGTGATGGAAGGTGGAGTGGAGGACAATTGTGAGGAGAGAGGAGAAGTAGAAGACGAAGCTGGACGGTGAGAGCCTGGAGTGTGGCTTTGTGTGTTCTGTTGCTCCCACTGGGCTCGGTGATGGCTGCTCATGTGCCTTCTTAAGGCGGTCGTCCCTAGGTGAGTGTTGGGCTTACCGCGACTAATGCGTTGACTGCAAAGATTGCAGATGGCAACACTATTGTCAGCAGCGGACACGTTAAAAAAAGCCCACACTGTGGAGCCATGTGCTGGCGTCCTGGGAGCGCCAGATGTGACCGTACAGATGTGCCTTTTCAACACCATAACAAACTATGAATGCATCTTGAATACGAACTTAGTCAAACCTTGTTACACTTACTGCCTAGATCCCAAAACAATTCTAGGAACTCTCTTCTTCACCACCCCCCCCCCCCCCACTTTACTCATCTCTGGCAATTTGGGACTTTATCTTAAAAAAAAAAAGAAAAAATCACAAGGAGTCAACAACTCACCTATGCTTCTGGAACACTCCTACCTCTATGCAGGTTATATGGACACTGGCTTTCTCTCATGGACTAATGCTCTGCAATTACTTCTACACCATGTGCTTAAGAATAGGGAACTCATTCAACTGTGACAACATAAAACCCCCTCATTGATCACCAGACTTGGCAAATGACGTTATATGCAACTATCTCAATTTGCTACCAAAACCCTTAAGAATCGTCCAAAGGTCTCATCTCTATTGAGCACATATTTTCCACAAACAAAACACTCTAAAGAGCACCTCCCAATTCTATGTGGCTCTCCAAGAGCTTCAATACACTGACTATCCTCCTTCCTTAACATTGGACCAGAACCTACAACTCATGCTCTTGGCTGCTCAATGGGATAAAATATCTCAGTTAGCTCATGTTTCCTCAATATCCTCCAGGACTGCTGAAATTAACTTTAAAATTTCTAACCCAATTCCACTACTCCCTCCAGCTCGTCTACACCAATTATTGCCTATTTATCAGTCTAAATGTTGGTGAGGATGTAGTTTGGAGGCCACTCATGTCCATATTTGGTGGAGATGCCCTATTTTACATCCGTACTGGACAGACATCAAATCTCTCACATCTCTGGTGTTCCAATACTTGATGACCCTTGAGTCATACTTTTCCACTGCTCTCAAGAAACCATTAAGGCTTGCAAGCGTTCTATTGTTCATCATCTACTAAATGCTGCTAAGTATGATCACTCTATTTTGGAAAAAGCAGCAAATCCCCTCGCGAAACCTATGGTTCCAAACTGTAGACCATATTTGTACAATGGAAGATCTCACTTTCTCACAATCAATTCTCCTTCACTATAATATGGGCACGCTGGCTGGAATTCAAATCCACTTCTTGATATGAAAAGATCAGGACCTCTGAGCAGAGCTGCATCTGATGCATGTAATACTATGCTAAAGTGGTTGTTGTATGTACATCAATACCTTTAATAACCTGCTACAGTTGGTCTTCTATATTCCTGATAGAGAGATATGAATTTTCAATAACTAGATTATTTCTATTGGAATTAATTTAGTTTCATAATGAATCCAATACTAATCCTTAATATCGAGGAACAAGTAATTTGATGTTCCTCGCCAATAGAGTGAGAAAGACAAGACGACTGCAGCAAACAATCATGTTTTCGTGCAGGTCTTTGTTTCTCCCATAGGGTAATGGTCAAGACTATTTGAATGGATACTAGCCACACTGGATAGGTAGCATTATATATATTCATATTTTAGGAGTGATGTATTTACCATTTTTAAATATAAGAAGTAGATATATGAGGTGTGTTGGATTTTATGAATTGTTTACGATTTGTTTATGTATTAGAATCTGATCTGTATTTTGGAGTGAACATACATGGTACAATGACTGTCCGGCCGATTAGAATTGTTGGTTATGAATAAAAAAAATGTATTATTATTTTATTTATTTTTTTAACATATTCCATATATAATTGCAAATATGCACAATATTTAAGGAGGGGATCATTGCTGAATACAGATCATTTTGAAGATTATTTTAATGAACGTTCATCTTCCTATGTATACCATCCCTTAAGATTTATTATCGGATTTATTATCACATTTTTTATTTAAACATTCTTATTATACTAGTGGCCATATCTCATAAGCAATATAGGCATGATATTTGATTATTTTGAGGTCTATGCATTATATGTTTTTTTTGTGTAGCATGTAATATCTGACGATCGGCAAATTTCTCTTTGGCATGGCTTCTATTGGTACCCCGCATGGTCTGTCAACGAGAGGTAAATCTGTATTGGCCATGGGATTTACATAAAGGGTTGTCTTCTGGCAAGTAAGCCACGCCCTCATGACGAAGTCGGAAATTACAAAATGTGTCAGTGTCGTGGCTTACCGGAAGTTGTGTGTGTGCTCCAACGGTGCGGTCCGCCCAGCAGGAATTCAGGCGTTCATCCGCTGTACCCAGTGGACGCTCAAAGTCCTTTCCGGTGGCAGGATCCTCCTTAAACAGGCACAGTGCACTTTTTGATTTATGCTTCATTTTTATTTAATTTTGGTATGCATGCTTTGTACAAGGGGGCTTTGTGATTTGAATAAATTATTATATGTGTTTACACTATGTGGATATTGCATTCTTTTCACATGAACCTGGAGCCCTTTGAAACAGTATACTGACACCTGGTGGATGGTGGGAGATGAGCTGATGAAAAGTGTAATTACTATTCTCTTAAGGCGCTGAATTTTTGGCTGTTTGGAGAGTGTATCCCCAAAGGGGAGATTTCATCGCACAGGGTGATCCTTGGTGGAATCTTTTCAGCACAGCAAAAAAAACACATCTTTCTTACCAGTTTATGTTTTCTATAAACAACTGCCAATTCACATTGGACAGTGGATGGGAAGCGCTGCTGCAGTATTATAAAGGACCTTGGTTTTTTAAATATTGCCGGTTTATATGTAGTTTGAGTTTGCGGTTGTATCAAATGTGTGGTTTCCCTTAATGGTTTGTAACCTCAACTCAATAAATATTAATAAAAAACAAAAACAACATTTTCTATTTTTTTTCTCATTATACTAACCGTGGAACCTAAGTGATTAATCATTAGCATTGTGTAAAACGGCTATTTGATCTCGATTTCTCTGATCTACCCCTTCAACTGTCTCCTAACCATCTCCTGATAAAACCAGAGCCTTTGGAGTCACTCTGCACATGCTCAAATTGATGTGCAATGCTTTTTTTTTCTTGGGATCATGTGATTACCACAGGACCAACCAGCACTGTCCAGATGGAAGAAGATCAGGGGTCCTGCAGCCTCATAGGACAGTCAGAGTAGAATGAAAACTCTTCCTACATGCTTTAACCAGACAATGATAGAAGTCACAAGACTGATATGTATATATATTGCTGATGAGAAAAGGTATTTAGTTTATAATTACTAAAATAGTTGCATTCCCAGGTCCTGCGGGAGACCAGATATAGTGAATGCAGGATCCTGGGTTTAGTAACACTTTAGATTGGTGGGCAACCACCTAGCTATCCCTGGAATGATTTTAGGGTCCCCTCCATGCACTTTGGGCACTCTGCAGTGCTATTACTCCACTCTTACCATCACCCCCCTCCTCAACGCTTGCCTCCACAAACCCAGTCCTAGACCTCCTTTCATCACCCCCCATGGAATTTCCCCCCTCCTCACATCACCTCCTTCCTATTTATATACTAATGGCACATTTCATGGCCCCAAGCCGATTTTGCACCACCACACCTACACCTATCTAACCATTCCTACACTGAACCCTCTTTCTGTCATCCCCACGTGGAACCCAAGGGGCAATTTATTCCCTCGCACCATTTACTACCAGTTTTAACCACTTGCTTACTGGGCACTTAAACCCCCCTCAGTCCCAGACCAATTTTCAGCTTTCAGCGCTGATGCACTTTGAATGACAATTGCGTGGGCATACAACACTGTACCCAAATGAAATTTTTATCATTTTTTTCCCACAAATAGAGCTTTCTTTTGGTGGTATTTAATCACAGCTGGGAGTTTTATTTTTTGCTAAACAAACAAAAAAAGATGCAAAAAAAAAAAATCATGTTTAATAGTTTGTTATAAAATTTTGCAAACAGGTCATTTTTCTCCTTCATTGAAGTGCGCTGATGAGGCGGCACTGATAGGCTGCACTGGTGGGCACTAATAGGCACAGATAAGGTGGCACCGATGGGCACAGATAAGGCGGCACCGATGGGCACAGATAAGGCGGCACTGATGGGCAAAGATGGGCACAGATAAGATGGCACAGATGGGTGGCACGGATGGGTGGCACGGATGGGTACTGATAGGTACCACTGATAGATGGGACTGATGGGCACTGATAGGTGGCACTGATAGGTGGCACTGCTGGGCACTGATGGGCGGCACTGCTGGGCACTGGTAGATGACACTGATGGGCACGGATATGTGGCACTGGGGTGCAGAACCTTTGTTGAGGCAGATTGTGGGCACTGCTGGGTGGCACTGTGGGCACTGCTGGGTGGCACTGTGGGCACTGCTGGGTGGCACTATGGGCACTGCTGGGTGGCACTGACGGGGGGCACTATTTTTTTATTATGTATAGTTATGAGAGGGCAGGTGGGCACTGGCAGGGGGCAGGTGGGCACTGGCAGGGCTGGCTGTGATCGGGACTGATGTCCCGATCACGGCCGCCGGTGATCGGCTTTTTTTTTTCTCCTCGCGCTGTCAGCGCAAGGAGGAATAATAGCCGATTACCGGCTCAGTTATATCCCATGATCAGCTGTCATTGGCTGACAGCTGATCACGTGATAAGGGGTCGGGATCGACCCCTTGCACGGATCGGTGATCAGGCGAGTCTCATAGACTCGCCGATCACAGAGCGCGCCGCGCGCGCCCCTCAGGGGGTGCGCAGGCCGCTCGTGCACGGGACTACATCAATAGACGTAGTCCCGGCAAAGGGACTGGCTACAGCGCGGGTCTCAAGTGGTTAAACAAAAAAATTGAACAGATACATTTTGCAGTGTGTTCTACAATTTTTTATTTTATTTTTAAGTTGCTATGGACACATTTTCCTCTGTGTGGGGTAAATGTATAAAGATACCAAAGAGGACTGTAACTCCCACAGAATGTGTATGTGAATAACATGAAGAAAAAAATAGGGAGACAACAAAACAAAATTCTAAAAGTCAATACAATGCCAGAAATTTTATTTTACAGAAAATCAAGCTAGGGGAAAAAAAAAATCAAAAATAGATAACATTAAAAATATTTATCCTGCCAGGACACTTCTCTATTATGTGAAATAAAAAATAAATCAGCAAACTGATTTCTAAATGTCATCACACGTGCAGTTGAATGCAAGTCCATGAACTGGTCATGCTCTTCAGGATTTGATGGCTCTAGTTCATCAGTGGCTCTCTCCTTGTCCTCAAGGAAGATGTGGAGGACACAGAATGCAAGTGCAACCTTTATCGCATTATTGACATCAAGCTCCATGCACAACAAGAGAACACACTACTTTAGTTGTGCAGATGCCAAATGTGCACTTAGCCACCTGATGTGCACAGTTCAGAGGGTAGATGAAAACTTTTTTTTCTTGTTGCTCAGGCCGTAACTGCTGTATGGCTGCATCAAATGGTCAGTGAGCTTGAAGGCCTCATCAACAACAATAACCATTGGAAGACTCAGATCTTCGGTACATAGTAGTGGCCTGCTTTGGGGAATGTGGAGGCTTCCCTTATTTAGACTAAGTCCCATGGCGGACTCATGAAAGATGCAAGTGTCACTCTGGCTGCCATAGGCGCCTACATCCACACTTATGAAGCAGAGATTTGCATCAGCCAAGAGGACCACAGAAAAAATACTTAATGCAAATGAAGTACAGAGATCTGGACTTGAAAGGCTTTTTAACCCTCATGTGCTTGCGGTCGAGGGCTCCATTGCAGTTGGAAAACAGTTTTCTCCCAGAACTCACCTGCAATGGCTTCTCACATATCCTCATACGGTGTTGGCATCACAGCTTCATGCAACTCTTCCCACAGTGCCAAGCAGATTTCCCTGGTTACCTTGGCCATCTTAGAGATTACCATTACAAAATGGTGATGTATGGATGCAAATATTTGTCCAGTTGCAAGAAATCTAAAAAAAAATAATTGTATTTCAAAAAAATATTCATGGGAGAAAAAAAAAAACAAAAAAATAAAAAAAACACAAAACAAAGGGTAACAATATAATTTTGAACAATTCAGATATACAGTATCTCACAAAAGTGAGTACACCCCTCAATTTTTTGTAAATATTTTATTATATATTTTCATGTGACAACACTGAAGAAATGACACTTTGCGACAATGTAAAGTAGTGAGTGTACCGCTTGTATAATAGGGTACATTTTATGTCCCCTCAAAACAACAACACACAGCCATTAATGTCTAAACCGCTGGCAACAAAAGTGAGTACACCCCTAAGTGAAAATGTCCAAATTGGGCCTACTTAGCCATTTTCCCTCCCTGGTGTCATATGACTCATTAGCGTCCGAAGTCTCAGGTGTGAATGGGGAGCAGGTGTGTTAAATTTGGTGTTATCACTCTCACTCTCTCATACTGACTCATTGGAAGTTCAACATGACACCTCAAGGCAAAGAACTCTGAGGATCTGATAAAAAGAATTGCTGCTCTACATAAAGATGGCTAGGCTATAAGAAGATTGCCAAGACCCTAAACGGAGCTGCAGCATGGTGGCCAAGACCACATGGTGGTTTAACAGGACAGGTTCCACTCAGAACAGGCCTCATCATGGTCAACCAAAGAAGTTGAGTGCACATGCTCAGCGTCATATCCAGAGGTTGTTTTTGGGAAATAGACATATGAGTGCTGCCAGCATTGCTGCAGAGGCTGAAGGGGTGGGGGGTCAGCCTGTCAGTGCTCAGACCATATGCCACACACTGCATCAAATTGGTCTGCATGTCTGTCGCCCCATAAGGAAGCCTCTTCTAAAGATGATGCACAAAGCCCACAGTTTGCTGAAGAGAAGCAGTCTAAGAACATGGATTACTGGACCCATGTCCTGTGGTCTGATGAAACCAAGATAAAAGTATTTGGTTTAGATGGTGTCAAGTGTGTGTGGTGGCAACCAGGTGAGGAGTACCAAGACAAGTGTGTCTTGCCTACAGTCAAGTATGGTGGTGGGAGTTTCATGGTCTGGGGCTGCATGAGCGCTGCCGGCACTGGGGAGCTACAGTTCATTGAGAGAACCATGAATGCCAACATATACTGTGACATACTGAAGCAGAGCATAATCCCCTTTCGGAGACTGGGCTGCAGGGCAGTATTCCAATATAATGACCCCAAACACACCTCCAAGACAACCACCCTCGCTAAAGAAGTGAGGGTAAAGGTGATGGACTGGCCAAGCATGTCTCCAGACCTAAACCCTATTGAGCATCTGTGAGGCATCCTCAAACAGAAAGTGGAGGAGCGTAAGGTCTCTAACATCCACCAGTTTTGTGATGTTGTCATGGAGGTGTGGAAGATGACTCCAGTGGCAACTTGTGAAGCTCTGGTGAACTCCATGCCCAAGAGGGTTAAGGCAGTGCTGGAGAATAATGGTGGTCACACAAAATATTGACACTTTGGGCCCAATTTGGACATTTTCACTTAGGGTGTAATCACTTTTGTTGCCAGCGGTTTAGACATTAATGGCAGTGTGTTGTGTTATTTTGAGGGGACAGCAAATTTACACTGTTAAACAAGTTGTACACTCACTAATTTACATTGTAGCAAAGTGTAATTTCTTCAGTGTTGTCACATGAAAAGATATAATTACATTTATTTTTTTTCAAAAATATGAGGGGTGTACTCACTTTTGTGAGATAACTTAGCATATTAAAAAAAAAAATATATATATATATATATATATATATATATATATATATATATATATATATATATATATATACCTGTACATTTTTCATGACAGCAAAAACAAACATACCAGATTGTCACAAGGTGATGTTGCTCTGGAGACGCACTTGTTCACACCTCTCTATTGTTGTCCATTCTTGTCAGCCTTGGTCTGTGCCTTTCCCGAATGCATCAAACGCAGGAACAGACGTGTTAAGGAGAAAAAAAATATCATCCAACTGTCTGTCTCCTCAGCTACGTAACACAAGCAGCAGGATGGCCTCATCGCTTTTTTTTTTTTTTTTAAATTAACTGGATCCATTATAGAATTTGGATGCGCTCTCCATCCAAACAAAATAGCAAAGATTATATTTCTTTATGAATTGTAAAAAAAAAAAAAGTGTCAACACTAACAAGCTTAAATGCATGTAAACACTTGTGCAAAAAACATCTAAAGGGGCGTTTTTTTAAGACTTTTTTATTTATTTGTATTTTTTTTTGTGGCAGAACAGGCTGACAGTTTTTTTTTTTTTTTTTTTTTTAACATCCGACGTGCATGAGGCCTAAAGAAACAAAGCATTAGGAAATGCAAAATAATTTACTATCTAATGTAGTTAACGGTGATTATGAGGCTAAAGGTTACTGTTAACCATGAGCAAATCAGTGATTCCCCTGTTTGCAGATAGGACTTATTAGGAAAAATGTATGAAATTAAAGTAGTTGTGAACATACAGTGTTTAGAGACACGTTCTACAGTTAAAACTATGCAGGTACCAAAGATGATTTTGCTTAGTTTCAGAAATGATCTTTTTTTCATTTTTTTTTTTTTTACAAGGTTAAAAAGTTCTGTCATGGGACCATGCATCTGTCAGGGCTGGCTTAGCCCTTCCTTCTCTGGGCTGGCCGCTCAGCTGTCGGCTAATTGCCAGCTCTCTTCGCTCTCCACAGTTACCAGCTGTTCCTGATGATGCTCGTCTGACCAGCCTATTTAAAGCCTTCCAGCTCACTTCACCTCTGCCTTGGTCACATCACTAGAAACCATCTCCTGTGGTTTGTTTAAAGACTGGCTTGCTGACATCCCTTCTGGCTCCTTATCCTGCTTGCTGTTGCTCTACTTGGATCCCTGACTTCTGGCCTGGCTGACTACCCGATCTGGTTACTGGACCTTTTTATTTTTATTAATAAACAAGTGTGATTTAATTGCACTTCTGTCTCAGTCTGATTCATGGTTTCTGACAGCATCTCCTCTTCCCGATAGTGGAAGCTGGGGTTACAGGATACTGTGCAAGACACACAGAATGCCTGTATTCCAAAGACGGTTCAGCCTGAGGCATGATACAAGCTGTGCTTGAGCAGGGGATATTTTAATAAGGCAGTCTGCAATTTAATAGGGGAGATGTGCTAGGGGTCGGCTGCGATTGGTCGGGGTACGGTGACTTTACATACTACCCAATACAGGCATGCTGTTTTAAACAAGGAAAAAAGATGACTGGCAGAATCAACCAAGTACTTCAGATGGAAGCAGTACATGAAAATGATAGACTATGATTTACAAAATACACATGTGTAAAAAATATTTAGGGAAACATACACTTTAACAAATTCCTGACTGCCACATGCTGATGTACATCAGCAGAATGGCAGGGGTGGGCAAATGTGCGTACCTGCACCTCCCTCCCTCTCCATGGGCAGGGGGGTGCGATCGCCGTATTTGTCACTGGTGACGCTAGTTAGCCAGTTAGTTGATTCGATTAACCATCAGGTTTTTATAGGATCAGGTACCCCCATACATTACCTAATAAACGGTATTAACCCCCATGATTGCCCCCTAGTTAACCCATTCACCCCATGTCACCAGTGATCACCGTATTAGTGTTACGGGTGACACTGGTTAGTTTATTATATTATTAGGGCACCTGCCGTATATTACCCAATAAAGGTTTACCCCCTGATCGCCCAGCGAGTGATATCAGTTAGGTTTTAGCTTCAGTTGGTCTGTGTTGCCCCAGGCAGTCAGATAAGTGCCAGTAGCGCTAATACCTATGCACGCACCATACACCTCCCTTATTATAGTGTCTGAACGGATCGATATCTGATCAGATGAGATCAGATCTATACTAGCATCCCCAACAGTTTAGGGTTCCCAAAAACGCAGTGGTAGTGGGATCAGCCCAGATACCTGCTAGCACCTGCGTTTAGCCCCTCCGTCCAGCCCAGCACACCCAAGTGCAGTATCAATCGATCACTGTCACATAAACACAACACGCATAACTGCAGCGTTTGCAAAGTCAGGCCTGATCCCTGCAAACGCTAAGTTTTTTTGGTAACGTTTCAATCAGTTGCTGACAGCCAGGAGCTCTTTTTCCTGCGAGTCTCACTAGTGTACTAGTACATTTAGAGACCAAAATGTCAAATTGAAAGGTACACTAGTGAAGAGGCCTACACGTTTCTGGGCATGGCAGATGGTGAAGAGGAAGTCATTAAGCTATCAGATTCAGGCTCAGAATATGATCCTGAAGACAGCAGTGGCACCCTGACAGATGGCAGAGACCACAACTCCATCGTCAGCTAAGGTAAGGCGTACCCGACCCCATTCTTCTGCTGCTGTTGAGGTGCAAGAACTGCAGGGCTCTTGTATGGAGCAGAGAGTCAGTACTAATGCCGCTCATCCTTCTGGTGAACTGGCAAGCACCAGCGACCTAGTACACCCTGGTCGTAGTCAAACCAGCACTGCAGTAACATGTGGTGACGTGGCGTGTCTAATAAGTGCAGTTCAAGCTGGTGAGATGGCTAGCACAACTAGTGCCCTGCAGCCACCAAGAAGACAAAGACAGGCCTGTCGAGCCTATAGTGCCCTTCCTGGTGCATTTGCCAATCTTAATTGGGAGCCCACCACTTCTGCAGCATCCGTACGTCCCCCATTCACTGGCCAACCTGGAATTTAGGTGGACATATTTGATTTTACGTTACTTGATTTTTATTCGCTGTTTTTCACAGAAGATCTCTATAGATCTATTGCAGACCAAAGTAATTTGTATGCTCGTCAATTCATCGCTGCTAATCCCCATTTGACCCTTGCCAGAGATTGGAAACCTATTACGGTTTCCGAATTTAAGACCTTTCTGGGCCTATCCCTCCTCATGAGCATAACTAAAAAGAGGGAGTTATGGTCATATTGGTCCACTGACCCAATTCACCATTCTGCCTCCATGGCCAGGCACGATACAAGCAGATCTTGTGGTTCAAGCACTTAAATGATAATGAACTCTGTCATTCTCTGGGTGACCCTGGATACGATCGGCTCTACAAAATCTGGCCCCTCGTAAACCACTTCAACCAACAGTTTGCAGCCTTGTTTACTCCCCATCAAGTTGTCTGCATTGATGAGTCCCTGATTACGTTTTCTGGCGGCTTGTCTTTCAAACAGTATCTTCCCAACAAGCGTGCCAGATATGAGGTCAAGATGTATAAGCTCTGTGATGGGGCCACAGGCTATACATACAGTTTTATGGTTTATGAGGGAAGAGTTAGAAAAGAGAAAATTCCCCTTGGATGGGACTTTTAAAGACCACCAACATCATCAAAGTGCAGCTAAAACATAATTTTATTAATAATATGCAAAGTAATAAAAAAAGAGACATATAGACAATGTCTCCAGTATAAAAATACAACCAAAAATTGTTACAACAGAAAAACATCTATACAAATACCATTGGTACTCTCCTAGATATCCCACCCCCGACGCGTTTCCAGTTGCTGTTATTACAGAACCTTCATCAGAGATAGAGAGCAGGAACTGGTAGTATAGTAGTACTTCTTTTAAACGTGCTCTTACAAGTGCATAGAATGAAAGCGCTTGGAAATGTCAAAATCATTCCAGCACCATGATAGGTCAATAAATGGTGTGGTATCGCAAGACGCCGTCCTCCCTAGAAGAATTCAAAATGTAGGCTATAAATATACCATCCACTTCCCCCAAAGGCAGGAGGGGGTGACTTAGTAGTAAACACCCCAAATGACACAATTATCGACCCTAAATGGGGTTATCTACATTGCCTGTAGATTTGCATGCCAGAAAGTAGACCAGGGGTATGTGCTGTGTGGCGTCTAAGGCTTCATCTTCATCTGCTTTTGAAAATGTATGCAGTTTGTCGCCGCTGCATGTTTGTGCACAATTTTAAAGCATGTCGTGTTTTGGTATTCATGTACTCGGCATAAAATCATCTTTATTTCATCAAACATCTGGGCAATATATTTGTGTTTTAGTGCATTCAAATAAAAAAAAGAAAAAAGTGTGTTTTTTCCCCCAAAAAAAAAAATTGCGTTTGAAAAATTGTTGTGCAAATACTGCGTGAAAAAAAAAATTAGAACATCCACCATTTTAATCTGTAGGGCCATTGCTTTTAAAAAAATAACAATAATAATGTTTGGGGGTTCAAAATAATTTTCTTGCAAAAAATAATTGTTTCATGTAAACAAAAAGAGCTTTTGTCTTCAAGTGGTTAGAAGAGCGGCTGATGTGTGACATAAGCTTCTAAATGTTGTGCATAAAATTGCCAGGACAGTTCAAAACACCCCCAAATTAACACTTTTTGGAAAGTAGACACCCCAAGCTATTTGCTGACAGGCATGTTGAGCCCATGGAATATTTTATATTTTGCCACAAGTTTCGGAAAATTTTTTATTTTTTTATTTTTTTATTTTTTTTGCACAAAGTTGTCACTAAGTGATCTATTGCGCAAACATGCCATGGACATATGTGAAATGACACCTCAAAATACATTTTGCTGCTTCTCCTGAGTATAGGGATACCACATGTATGAGACTTTTCACTACCTATCAGTTTCCATAGGCCCTGAAACGTCAAGATAGCACAAGACCCCCACAAATGACCCCATTTTGGAAAGAAGACACTTCAAGCTTTTTGCCAAGAGGCATGTTGTGTCCATGGAATAATTGTTCTTTTGCACAATTTTCAGGAAAAATTACTTTTTTTTTTTTTATTATTTTTTTACACAAAGTTGTCACTAAATATACTGTGCAAACATGGCATGGTTATATGTGGAATTACACCCAATTTTTTTTGGAGCCTAGCCATGTACAGGACCCCAAAAACCAAGCACCGCCTTCAGTCATTTTACTCCTCACTACCTATCACAGTTATGGAGGCCCTGAAATGTCCAGATAGCGTGCACCCCCCCCCCCCCCCCATGACCTTATTTTGGAGAGTAGACCGCCCATGGTATTTGCCAAGAGGCATGGTGAGTATTTTGCAGAAAATACTCAACATGCCTATTAGCAAATAGCTTGGGGTGTACTTTCCAAAATGGGGTCACGGGGGTTTTGTGATTTCTGGGCATTTCATAGGCTCCGAAACTGACAGGCAGTGAGGAGTGAAATCAAAAATGTACGCCCTTAGAAAGCCTGTACGCGGTCAGACTGCCAAAAAGTCCAACACATGTGGTATCTTCATACTCAGGAGAAGCAGCAGAATCTATTTTGGGGTGTCATTTCACATATACCCATGGCATGTTTGAACAATAGATCATTTAGCGACAACTTTGTGCTAAAAAAATAAATAAAAAAAAATATCAATTTTCCCACAACTTGTGGCAAATAATAGGATTTTTATAACAGCTTACCTGTAAAATCCTTCTCTTAGAGTACACTGTGGGACACAGAGCACCATAGTAATTACTATGTGGGTATATAGGCATATTCAGGTGATGGACACTGGTATACCCAATACAGGAAGTTCACTCCCCATATAACCCATCCTCCTACCAGGAGTACCTCAGTTTTTGTAGCAAAGCAATATACTTAAACCCCAGAAAGAGGGGAGAGACCTCTGTGTCCCATGATGTACTCCAAGAAAAGGATTTTACAGGTAAGCTGTTAAAAAAATCCCATTTTCTTTATTGTACATCATGGAACACAGAGCACCATAGTAATTACTATGTGGGACGTCCCATAGCAATGCTATTTGAGGGGAGGGGAGAGGCAACCCGTAGGGCACCCCCAGACTTGAGGACTAATACTGCTGCCTGCAGCACACTGCACCCAAAGGCGATATCCTCAAGCCTTCTTACATCCACCTTCAAATTTGGGGAATGTATGTACTGAAGACCAAGTTGCAGCCTTACAAATCTGAGCTATGGAGGCATGGTGACACACTGTCCAAGAAGCACTAACTGACCTGGTAGTGTGTGCTTTGACTTGAAAAGGTGGAATCTTACCTCATCTTCCCTTAAATCGTAAGTCTGAATTCTAACTTACCAAATCCACTTAGCGACAGTGGATTTTGACTCTGCCTGGACAAATAAGACACCAGTTTTCAGAATCTGAGCAGTTGTCTTTAAATAGACTTTGACCGCTCTCACCAAATCCAGACAATGTAGTGACATCTCTTCCCTGGAACATGGTTTTGGAGAAAACCGATGGCAGGACAATATCTTGGTTCAGATGAAAACCTGAGACCACTTTTGGCAAAAAATCTGGACAAGGGCCAATACCACTCTGTCCTCATGAATAATCAAGTATGGCTCTTTACAAGAAAGAGCAGCCAATTCTGAAACCCTCCTTGCTGAGGATATAGCAACCAAGAATAGTAGCTTTCTTGTCAGAAGGACTAAGGGAATATGCTGTATCGGTTCAAATGGCTGTTTTTCACACAAAACTAAGTTCAAGTCCCAAGGGCTCAAAGTGATTTAACTGGCAGATTAATCTGCATCGCCCCTTGCATAAAACCCCAGACTAAAGAATGTGTAGCAAGCAGCCTTTGAAATAAGACCGATTAAAGCTGAGACTTGCCCCTTAATAGTACTCAAAGCCAACTTCATCTGTACCCCAAATTGTAGAAAGGCAAGAATTCTGCCTATGATATACCTCTGAGGGTGCCAACCCTTGGATTCACACCAGGAAACATCAGCCCTCCAGACTAATACAGTTCAGGAAGTTGGCTTCCTTGCACTAATAAAAGGTAAAGACATGTGACCCAGAAAGCCCACGTTTCTTCAGAATGTGTGTTTCAATAGCCAAGCCGTTAAATTTAGCGTGTGTAAGGTAGCATGGAATATAGGCCTCTGAGAGTAGGTCTGGCCATAGTGGAAGGGGTCACGGTTCCTCCACCGCCATCTTTATGATTTTTACATATCAGGACCTTCTGGGCCATACTGAGGCTACCAGAATTACCAGCTTTCTTTCCAGCTTGATCCTGCAAAGAAGATGTGGCAGCAAATGAATAGGGGGGAATGCATAAATCGGTGAGAACTGATCCCACGAGGTCAACAACGAATCAGTTCTGCATGCGAGTGGATCCCTTTTCCTGGACACAAGGTTGACTAACTTCATGTTGAATCTGGACGCCAGAAGATCTAGGTCCAGAGTCCCCCATCTTTAGCAAAGAGCCCAAAAAATTGCAGTGTGAAGGGACCATTCCCCCGGAAATAACTGCTGGAGACTCAGGTAGTTCCTCCTGCCAATTCTCTACTCCCCAAATGAAGACTGCCGACAAGCACAGAACATTCCTTTCTGCCCAAGTTAGAATATGGTTCACATCTCTCTGCGCTGCAAGACTCTGATATAGGCCATAGCTGTGGCATTGTCGGATTGGATCCAGACAGGACAATCCTGTAACCTGAAAGTCCAGGAATTCAGAGCCACACTGCCCAAATCTCTAGGATGTTGATGGGGAAGGCTCTTTTGGTTCTTGATCACTGTCCCTGCACAGTTGTCTTATCTAGTACTGCTCCCCAGCCTAAAAGGCTGGCATCTGTCATTACCACTTTCCAGATAACTGGTCTGAAGGATTTTCCTTTCAGCAGATTCTGGGTTAGTAACCACCAACTGAGGCTTTGGGACACCCTTGGGGAAAGCCGCGTTGGCAAGTCTAAAGCTTGAATCGTTTTGTTTCAAGCAGACAGGATACTGTTTTGCAACAGTCTTGTAAGGAACTGGGCATAGGGAACAGCTTTGAATTAAGCCACCATACTTCCTAACAACCTCATGCAAAGGTGAATGGAGGGATCTCCTTTCAACCTGACCGCCCACACCAGCTCTCTCATGGAGTTGATTTTTGCCTGAGGCAAGAACACCTTTTTCTGGGCTGTCTCTATGATCACACCCAAGTACTCCAGCCTTTTTAACGGTTTTAAGGAAGACTTCTCTAGGTTGAGGATCCAACTCAGACTTTCCAGGTAACTAATTGTAATGCTCATGCTTTGCTCCAAATGAGCCATCGACTGGCCTATTAGCAATAGATCTTCTAGGTACACCAACACTGTTATGCCCTGTGCCCTTAACCTGGCTAGAGGTGGGGGCCACAACTTTTGTGAATACCCAGGGTGCTGTAGCAAGCCCAAAGGGCAAGGCTACAAACTGAAAATGCTGCTGTTCTACCTTAAACCGCAGAAACCTTTGGTGAGTGGGAAATATATGGACATGCAGATATGCCTCCATGATTTTGATGGATGCCAGAAGTTCTCCTCCTTGTAGGATAGAAACTACTGACCTGATAGACTTCATGCCAAAGGAGCGGATCTTCAGGAACTGATTTGATTCTTTAGATCTAGAATGGGTCTGAGACCTCCATTTAGTTTTAGTACCGTAAAGAGGTTTGATTAAAACCCCAAACCTTGCTCTTCTGTGGGGATTTGTATGATCACCCCCCTGAGCTAGTAATCTGTCTAATGCCCGAAACAGAGATTGCCTTTTCTCTGGATCTTTGGGAACGTTTGATCTCATAAAATCCCGAAATTCTAGTTTGCATCCTAGAGACACCATAGAGGTGACCCATCTGTCCTTAATTTCTTTTTTGCCAGACTTCTGAATATTGCAGAAGTTTTCCCCCCACTCTGGCGAGGGGGTAACCTCTTCATAATGAGGCTTTAGAATTCTGCTTTGCAGATTTCCACCCTCAGGTCTTCTTCTGTGCCTAGGCCTGATCCTGAGGCTCTCCTCTAGGGTCTGACAGTGGAGGCCGTCACCACTGCCTAGAGGTGGATGCCCCTGGCGCAGGGGAAAGAGTCCACCTAAAAGGACATTTATACTTTCTTTTAACTGATAAAAAGAGTACTCTTCCCAAATAGAAATCATTTGGATGTATTTGTCTAAATCATCTCCAAATAGATGATCCCCATGAAAAGGAAAACTAGTCAGAAGCCCTTTGCAAGGTGCACAGGATCCTAAGCGTGTGTACTAGCACAAGCACAAGGTGGGATGCCTGGTGAATAGAGTCTATCATGGCGTCTACAGTGGTGTAGTGGGTAGCACTCTCGCCTAGCAGTAAAAAGGGTCACTGGTTCAAATCCCAACCACGACACTACCTGCCTTGAGTTTGCATGTTCTCCCTGTGTGGGTTTCTTCTGGGTACTCTGGTTTCCTCCCACACTCCAAAGATATGCTGGTAGGTTAATTTTCTTCTGTCCAAAATTTGCCCTATGAATGTGAGTGGGGGGATTGTGGGCTCCTTGAGGGTAGCAACTAATGTGAGTGTGTGATGTATGTGTGGAACGCTGCATAAACAGACGGCGCTATATGGGTAACTTAAATAAATAATAATAGATGAGCATCTTAATGAGAAACAATGTACAGGGATAGGAAGAATTGTTGACACTCATTCAGGTTGAACTGGATGGACTGGTGTCTTTATTCAACCTTATTATGTAAATAGAAAAACAGAAAAATGCCTTTGGTAGTTTGGCCAATTTGCGGGCCTGTTGTGCAGGGACCTCCTTAAGGGCCTGTCTAAATTGGTCCGCAGGCTGAGTAACGGCCCCCTGTCAAGGAAAAAGAAGATTTTAACAGACCTTTTATCTGTTGGATCCTTAAGCATTTGTGCATTGTCTACTGGACAAGTTAGACTTTTATTCACACTGGAAATCGCAGCGTCAACTGCTGGTACATTCAATTTTTGGGTGAATTTTTCCTCCATGAGATAGAGTGCTGTGAATCTCTTTGGAGGGAGAAAATGCTTATCCGGGTGATCTCATTCAGCATAAGTTTTTCTAATAAAGCATGGACAGGAAACACATGAAAAAGCTGTGAAGGTTTTAAGGAACCTAAAGTAGAAACAGAACTTTCAGCTGACTCCGTTAGAGGTAGCTTGAAAGAGGAACGAACCACCTCTGTAAGATTGTACCAGCAAATTCTCAGATTGCAAGACTGAAAAGGGTTCATCCACTGTTGTCTCCTCTGAAGAGGAGTCACCGGTTTGCCCATCCTCCTGATCGCCTGAGGGTAACACCTCATCCTGTACCCACTGTTCCCCTGGTAGGGAGTCTGAGGTGGGGGATATAGCATGCTTCCTATCCCTTTTGGATGGAGGCTGTGATAAAAGCTACCAACCTTCCTTCTAGACCCTGCAGGGTGGAGGAAAATGCATCTTTAGTCACAGGGGCTGAAGTGTGAGAAGCAGCTGCACCACCTATTGGTTCCAATGACTCACCCTGGCTTGCCATATCTGGTATTTCAGGAGAGGATGACAGTGTGGAGGCACGACTGGAGTTCCCAACGCCTGGGGGTGGAATTTTTAGTACTTGTTTTGTGGTGTCTTTTTTGGAAGTCATAGTGCTAAGCACAAAAGCAGAGGCACTAAGTAAAATGCACAATTTGCTGAGTAATAGTCTAGCAGTGTAATGCCGCTATATAAAGTTCAGCTTGGTGCTGAGTAACAATGTATTTCCTGTACTGGAAATGCCTGCATACATCCCTTTACGTGTCCCAGCACTCCTGTGTGTCAGACTTCCATCTCTTCAGTTGTTCATCTGATAGAGATCTTCTGTTAATGAGAAGAGTCTTTCAAAAAAGCCTAAGGTGCGAGCTGCATCCCTAGCACACTGCGTCGTGTGCTTCACGTGGATGCTAAGTCCCGCACACGGCATTGCGCCTAAGCCACGCCCTCTCGCCATTAACCCTCCCCTCTGTTTCAAAACAGCAGCAATCCGCACGTGCCATTCAGCATATGGGTCTGCCAGTGCAGACCCATAGGAGGGGAGGCTCTGTTCTCTGAATATAAAACAAGTATGCACAGGGTTTGGTAGAGTACGCTTTGGGGGGAAATATTTATGGATTATGAATATTTCAGCCGCTCTGTATACAACACCGGGAAGCCGCCACCACACCCCACCTTGGTCTCAGTGGCACTTTGGATGGATCCGGTCAGTGGAGGAAAATCCAGCAAGGATCCCTCCTGGAGCTCCTCAGAGCACATCTCCACTCGTGACCAACACCGGAAAAACACTGGACACTGGCGAAAAAACTGAGGTACTCCTGGTAGGAGGGGTTATATAGGGAGTGAACTTCCTGTATTGGGTATACCAGTTTCCATCACCTGAAGGTGATGTAGTAATTACTATGGTGCTTTGGTGTGGTCCCATGATGTACGATAAAGAAAGAAAATATTCCATGGACTCAACATGCCTATCAGCAAATAGTCTGGGATGTCTACATTCCAAAATGGGGTCATTTGGGGGAGGTTTGTGCTATCTTGGCATTTTATGGCCTTCGAAACTGATCGCTAGTGAGGAGTGAAATCAAAAATGTACAGCCTTAGAAATCCTGAAGTTGGTGCTTGGTTTCCGGGGTCTTGTACGTGGCTAGACTCCAAAAAAAAAGGCTAGCACAAGGTATTCCCATACTCAGAAGTAGCAGAATTTATTTTTGGGTGTAATTACACATATAACCATGGCATGTGTGAGCAATATATCATTTAGTGACAACTTTGTGTAATTTTTTTTTTTTGTAATTGTTCAACCACTTGTGACAAAAAAAATTAAATATTCAATGGACTCAACATCCCTCTCAGCAATTTCCTTGGGATGTCTACTTTCCAAAATGTTTTTTTTTTTTTTTTTGGGGGGGGGGGGTGTTTACTGCGCTGTCATTTTAGCACCTCAAGAAATGAGATAGGTAGTCAAAATAAAAGCTGCATAAATACTAGAAAGTGTACCCTAGTTTGTAGACGCTATAACTTTTGCACACACCAATAAACATACTCTTATTGACTTTTTTTTACCAAAGACATGTGGCTGAATATATTTTGGCTAATTTATTTTATTACATTTTTTTTATAACAAAAAGTAGAAAATTATTTTTTTTCCAAAATTTTCAGTCTTTTTCCGTTTACATCACAAAAAATAAAAAGGCAATCAAATACCATCAAAAGAAAGCTATTTGTGGGAACAAAGGATGCAAATTTAGTTTGGGTACAGCATTGCATGACGGTGCAATTACCAGTTAAAGCAGCACAGTGCCAAATTGTAAAAAGTGCTCTGGTCATTGAGCAGCCAAATCCTCCGGGGCTGAAGTGGTTAAGGAAACCATGGTTGACATATTTTGTGATTCCCTATGGACAGGACAAATAATTCTCCTCTAATCAATGGAGGTTGCATATTACCGCTCTAGTTATAAAACCCAAAGGGATGTCTGAGCTGATACAGACAATTTTTAACTAGTCCTAGAGCTGATATATAGATATATATATATGGGCTAAGGTAAAGCTACTAGAATCTAAAATAATCTATATAAAGCATTGAGCACTTGATCTAAAATAATTTAGCTTTGATACAAAATGAACTGCATACTGTTCTGAACATACCACGTTTATTGTACTTTGCAGTTCATTAATACTTGCTTAAAGTACTATGTAATAAGGTAATTAGGATATAGATTTAAAATAAATATTTAGCTGGTTATATTTTACAGCCAGACAGGTGTGAAACTATCCTAAACACACATACAAATATTACAGCTTTGAAATTGAAGGTTCACTCACCTTAATCTCGATGCAGAATATGGGTCTATGCTCTATAAATGGGAAGGTCTGCAGTCGAGTGAGGTTAGGAAGGCACATGGCATAACCACTAATATCCATCTCTTTTTCACACCGAGATTCTGCATCACAAGGGAAGGGCAGCATGAGTTAATCCATTAAAACAGGGTGCAGACTTACCATGAAGCTTACCAAAAATCATAGACCTGACATATGATATTTAAAAAGACTAACTGGCATTATTGTACTACAATCACAAACATGAAATAATATATTACTCAAAATCTCTAGTGCTTAATATATGCTTGGAGACCCACATTGTCAATAACATACAAAATTAATTCCTCTTCAGATGGCAATCAGAAGCTCTTCTCTACCTGGTTATTTTCTAAACCACATCCCTTTCCACGCTGTACCAAAATAATATTCCACCACTCTATAAAAAAAACTTTTGGAAGATCCTTAATAGGTGGTCCAATAATCCCCATCGTGGTTTGGTCGATTGTACTCTATAAAAATGAACGTCCTGCCCAGGATATGATATCTGTTTAGGACCCTTCCAGTCTTGACTGATAGGTCAGTTAAAGCTGTTTCAAAGAAAGATACTGTAATGTAATAAAATGGACATACGGGCACCTGAACTGCCAGGATGGGTGGACAAAGAGGGCGGGACTTAAATAATGTACGGGGAAGTTAGCTTAGAGTAACCAAATAAGAAGAGGTGTGGGTGGTGCGGGGAGGGAGATGGAGGGGGGTGTGTTCCCTGGGCCTCACCTCATGCTAAAGAGTTGGAGATGGCCACAGTATCTGGGACCCCTGACAACTCAGTGGCCCAATTGGGGCCATTGGGGAGAGAGGGATGGGGGGCGACAAGGGGGGGAGGAGGCACTGACGAACAGACAAGGACCCTAAAAGTGAAAAAAAATTAAAAAAACAAGGAGATGATAGACATAAATTTTATGACCTATAATGTAAGAGGTCTTAACACCCCTAGCAAGAAGCATAACATCTTAAAAGAACTAAAAAGTTACGGGGCAGATGTAGTATATCTCCAGGAGACACACCTCCCACACACGTCAAAAGTGAAACTATACTCAAATAGCCACCCCACGTGGTACTACGGGGACACAATAACAAAAAGAGCAAGAGGGGTAGCAATAGGTTTTGCAAGAAGAATACAGTTTAAGTTAGAGGAAAGAAAAACGGACCCGGAGGGTAGATTTCTTTTTCTCAGGGGTAATTTAAGTGGAATGGAGTGTACTTTAGCAAACATATATACACCCAATAAAAATCAGATAAATTATTTTAAGGGAATTCTGGAAAAAACTTATGGAAAACTTATTGAAACTAAAATAGAAGCAACCACGCTATCAGATAATGCACCAGTAAGAATGAAAATAGCAGCCCTGAATTAATAACACAGAAGAAATTTCAGGATCAATTTTATGGGAAGCTCATAAAGCTTACATCAGGGGGGTCCTTATAGCCATGGGAGTGAAGAAAAAAAAGAAAAAAAGAAGATGGGAGAAAATTAAAAATTAGTTGACGAAATTAATAGAGCTGAACAAGAACATAAATCTTTTAAGGATCAAATTAGAGAGCTATACCAAAATATTGTTTTAAAAAGGGATGAAGTTTAAGAGCTATTGGAGCAAGAAACCAAAAAAGTTTTCAAAAGAATTGCTAAAGAAAGATATCAGTAGGGAAATAAGCCCAGTAAACATAGTTACATAGTAAGGTTGAATAAAGACACCAGTCCATCTAGTTCAACCTGAGTGAGGAGTCCACAATTGTCCCTATCCTTGTACATTGCACACTCACATTGGTGCCTGCCCTCAAGGAGCCCACATCTAGCTAGAATATTGCAGAAAAAGAAATCTATAAATTATATAGAAAAAATACAAACTAAAAACGGGGAAATGGTGTAGAAGACAAAGAATATAGCAGAAACATTTATGAACTACTATAAGGGGTTGTACGCTGTAGAACAGAAGGAAGGTCTACTGGGAGGGAAAAAATCGATGGAAGTAAAACCTTTTTGAGAAACGCTGAATTGTCAAAAATCTCTGAAAGTGATAGGGAGATATTGGAAGGGTCCATCACCGAGGATGAAATAAATGGAGTATTGGGGGATTCCACAACACTTATTATAAAAAGTTTAAAGAGATTTTAACCGCTAAGTTATGCGGTTACATGAGCGGATTAGCAAAAGACTATGTAATGAGCAAGGAAGCATCGGCTGCAACGATCACAGTCATCCTGAAGGAAGGAAAGGAAGGCTCGCTGTGCTCAAGTTACAGGCCAATATCCCTGTTAAACGCGGATATAAAATTGTACGCCAATGTATTGGCAGGGAGGCCGAGGGGCTTGTTGAACACGCTGATACACCCGGATCAGGTTGGTTTTGTAACAGGGAGGGAGGGATGAGAAAACGGGGTGAGAACATTGTTAATACTACAAGAGATAAGAGAGAGTAGGTCCCCAGGCCTATTCCTATCCCATGTGACAGTGACGTAACGCGTAGGATGGCAGACGGACACCGGAAGTGATATACGCATACGAGTGGACCGCTCGTGACGGTTTTGTATATGCAAATATTTCATTGAAACCATGTGAGTAGCTTGATATTTTTAATAAAATTACTTTGTTTACATAACATACTACACCATGGTTGGCTCCGCTTTTGTTTTCTGAATACCCTTCCAAAGTTGCCTCCTACACCAAGTGCCAAGATAAGAGGAATAGCGTGGTGCTCGATCTCCCCCCTCCTCCCCTGCCTTCCCTCCAGGAGATTATATTTATGCTGTTAACCTTAGAGCTGTAAGGTAATTATATAGTACACTCACTGGTCGGTGGACACCGGGATATGCATTTGACACTTTGCTGACACTTATGCGTGTTTATGGTTTTTATTTATTGGAGGACTCTGGAATTTCACTATTGTGGATGAATGCACTGGACACTTTATTGACACTTATATGTGCCGATATTGATTTTTGCAATCTTAATATTAATTTTGAAGGATTTTTTCTAATTTGTGTTTGAAATTTCACTTGAGTGACACTATTCACTGTGTATTGGGATACACACATCGATATACTTTGAAGTTTGTTTGATCATCTTAATGTTTTAATTTGTCTAATCACCACGTGTTTATATTTATTATATGTTTTTTTCAATATACATATCATTTTTTATTATTTTTTTTCACTGTGATATTATATCCATCACCTGGTTATAAATGTTTTCCTTTTATGTTTTGGACTTTTATCACATGAATTCTTATTTATATGTCTTTATTTTATTATTTATTCGAGTATTTCTCACGCTGAGAGCTCAAACACCACTTTATGTACTCTGTCCATTTATCTATTAGATTTGACTCATGCGGTGTATGCAGCACTCTTGAGACGTGACTCATCTTTGAACTTTGCCTAAAAGTGCAGAAGCCTCATATTGCCATAGATCCATGGGTCATCTTGCTGCATGGAGTGAAAGGTGGTATTAAACAATATAAAGATTCATTGGTACCAAACCTCTTAAAATCTAGCAAAAAGACTTATTCCTAAAAAAATGGAGAGTGGCGGAGAGCCCAACTATTTGGGAGTGGGTAGACGTGGTAGAAGAAACATATAATATGGAATGTTTAAAGTATAATCTTGAGGAAAGAAATGGAATGGGACAAGGGGAAAATGGAAGTGTTGGAGGGAATTTAAAAAAACTTGGCATTATGCAGAAGCTTTGAGGTCCTAGGAAATGAGTATGTAGAGCAAAAATAGCTCAAGGAAGAGAAATTGAAAGGCTGCACGGAGGTGGGGGTGAGTATTAGGGAGGAGTGGGGGAGGGGAGAGCGGGGGTTAGCGGGGGGGGCTTAAGTTATGCGGTATTGATGAGAATATGTTTAACTCTGGCATTAAAAGGTGAGGAGGAAAAAAAATATATATATACCCCCCCTCCCCCACAGGAAATGAAAAGTAAATAAAAGTGATACAAGAGATTTATAAAGGCCACGATGATGAGGAATTGAAAAGAGACATAAGGAGCTATAAGGTGATTCAAGTCTCTTGAATGAGTACGCTGATGTGGCAAAAAAAACAAATATACTGAGATGCATATGGGGAAATAAGAGACCCAGGGTAAATATAACACATCTTGTACACCCCTAAAATAAGGGCTCCTGGTTGGGTGTACCAGATTTTACCAAACACTACCAAGCGGCTCAATTGCCCCAGTTGATTTGTTCTCACACACCCAGCAGTCCTGTCCATTTTGGATGACTCTTGAATCAACTCTCTGTCCAACAAGGGAGATTAATCATTTGATGTGAGCCAAGGACAGACTGACTATACTATGTACCACACTTTCATTTTCAATAACATTATGGGATTGGCTGATGAGAACACATGGTTTCAAGTCTCCCCAATGGCTTCACTATTGGGCAACCCTGCCTTCACTGTCTCAATCCTCAAGTTTTCCCTGATGGACCAATAAAGGTTTATTATGTATTGCAGATTTCTGTGACCACAGTGTTGACCTGTCAAAACCATTCCTGTAGAAAAAATATCAGCTACCCAATTCAGAACTCTTTCATTAAACCCAGAAAGAGCACTTCCTAGCTATCTTAGATAGAACTTCTGATTTAACTCCCTCCACAGCGATAGAATATTTATGCAGGAACTTTGACAAACACACTGGTCACATTTCTAAAATTTGCATTATATTGAATACAGCCTAATCTAAGCAGCTCTATATAAGCAAATGGGAATACAATATTAATGAGACTTTGAAACTGGTGTATCGGTGTAAGCTGGCACAACATACATCTAAAATGCTTATTAATACCTCACTGATGGAAGCAAACTATTGTATAAAGTATTTCTAAAATGGTACATGGTGCCTGTAAGAGTGGCATCTCGTGTCCCAGGATCCACCCTGCTGCACTTGGACTGTGGAGGGCACGATGTTCCACACCTGGTGGACCTGCCCAAAAGTAAGGAGATTTTGGATCCATACCTATACTTTTATCTACTTGCTTACTCAGGTGAACCTTACCAAGTAATTCATATGTGTTCAGGTTTAAAGAGATAAGGTGACAACCCTATCCCCATCCCTCCCCCCTGTGACAAGCTATTGGTGGGAGAGATGAAACACGATTGGACAGAAGTGGTTATATCTTCATTGTATGCCAGTCTGAACTCTTATGAGCTCTGTGCAGGCCATAATTCATATTTGATAAAAGTGCAGCGCTTAACCTATGAAAATAAAAATTTGACTTAATATATAAAAATGTATAAACTTTGGCAAAAAACCCAAACAATGAAAATCAAAATATTAGTGAATCCAAATGCAGTGAAAATCAATAGTGAAAAAGTATTCTCAAAAGTTAATTATCAAATAAAAAACCTTCATCAGTAATCCAAAAGTCCAATACATTTGAAAAAAATTGTGAAAAAATTCAAAAAGTGTATAGTAGAGCTACACAGTATAAATAATGTCCTATGTGAGTGAACAACAAAAAGTGTGGTTGATCATTGTTTGTTCAAACAAAAAATAGTGCTTGACCACGTGGACCCTTTACTGCTATAGGTCAGTAATGAATGGAGGCTTACCAGATCAACGGTCGGTGTACGCAAATACGGTCATCCAGACGGTTCGATGCGGAAAGCTGGAAAACGACCCAGTCCCTCAGATGTTCCACAATCACCGAATCAGTTCGAATCCTCTCGTGAGCCAGTCTGTGCGGCTGCAAAAACGTAGGAGTTTCGATACAGGAAGCCGGAAGACAACCCACACCTTAGAATGTCTCGTAATCACCAAGTCCGTTCTGGTCCTCTCAAAAGTCTCGGAGTATCATATCATTGTAAAGAGTGGGAGTTATAAAGCTGAGGGGTCAGCTTTATAACTCCCACTCTTTACAATGATATGATACTCCGAGACTTTTGAGAGGACCAGAACGGACTTGGTGACTACGAGACATTCTAAGGTGTGGGTTGTCTTCCGGCTTCCTGTATCGAAACTCCTACGTTTTCGCAGCCGCGCAGACTGGCTCACGAGAGGATTCGAACTGATTCGGTGATTGTGGAACATCTGAGGGACTGGGTCGTTTTCCAGCTTTCCGCATCGAACCGTCTGGATGACCGTATTTCCGTACACCGACCGTTGATCTGGTAAGCCTCCATTCATTACTGACCTATAGCAGTGAAGGGTCCACGTGGTCAAGCACTATTTTTTTGTTTGAACAAACAATGATCAACCACACTTTTTGTTGTTCACTCACATAGGACATTATTTATACTGTGTAGCTCTACTATACACTTTTTGAATTTTTTCACAATTTTTTTCAAATGTATTGGACTTTTGGATTACTGATGAAGGTTTTTTATTTGATAATTAACTTTTGAGAATACTTTTTCACTATTGATTTTCACTATTGATTTTCACTGCATTTGGATTCACTAATATTTAGATTTTCATTGTTTGGGTTTTTTGCCAAAGTTTATACATTTTTATATATTAAGTCACATTTTTATTTTCATAGGTTAAGCGCTGCACTTTTATCTTTTATGTTTTGTTGTGCCTAGTATCTTGGTTATAGTGTTCAGCTGCTGTTCTTTTCATTTTTAATTTTTTTTAATTAATTTTTGTTACTAAGCGCAGATTTTTTATATTTTTTTCATAATTCATATTTATATGTTGTTTTTTATGTTAAGAAATTTTGTATTCTGATATACAACTAATGTTCATTATTTATAGTCAATATACCTGTTGAGTTTTACTTTTTCTGAACATTTTTCAATAAAAATTATTAGAAAATAAATAATATTTATTATAAACGTATTTAGATTATGTGAATCTGCACTCCTCAGCCACCAAGAACTCTAAAATGAGGCCCAAAAGTGACAAAAAAAAAAAAGAATCGCCCAACTGCATAGCAGGCATTAATGAAACACACACAAAATAGGTGTTTTGACTTCGCAATAAAATCATCTTCCTGTACAGGACACTGGAATCTTTAATGCATTATGGCATATGCAGATACATTCAGTTGAATGAATACTGGCAACAACAAAAAAAAAGCTGTTGGGACATCTCCTATATAACCCCTCCCACCCCCAGCTAGGCTCAGTTTTCTGTTAAGCAATAGTCCTGTGCAGTTTTCCAGGGAACAGATTTAACTGATAAGTCAACAATCATTTTTTTTCTGATCAGACAGTAAAGGAGACAAGCTTTTTGAAATAATGACTGGGAAAGGTGGGCAATATAGTAAATAATGCCAACAGGCTCGCATAACAATACTGCCTTTTACCTATAGGTAAGCCTATATTAAGGCTTACCTATAAGTAATGGAAATACCTCCTAAACATGCACCATTTAGGAGATATTTACCGTATATGCAGCCAGTGAAATCACTGGCACATGTGCTCTGAAGAAACATCTGTCTGCAGTTTCTTTAGAGCCCTGTGCTGTGACCAGCGGCCCCCGCGCGCATGTGCAGGAGTGACGTCGTTGCAGCTCCGACCATTTACAGTGCCAGAGCCTGAAAACCCAGAAGAAACACCGGGAAGCCAACTCAGCAATGTTCAGGCGTGGCTGGAGGGCTTCGTTCCAAGCTATTTCATAATGAGTTAGTATGTGATGCATACTAGCTCATTATGTCTTTGTCTTACAGGTTCTTTTTGTTTGTTTTTTCTCCAAGAGTATACAACCTCTTTAAGCCCATAACTGCCGACAGAGAAGGCTTGAACATCCACTGGTAAAACTTACCAAATGTGTGAACAGAAGACCAGATGGAAGCCTTACATATCAGAGAAACATATGCAAAAAGAAACAAATGCTCCTGCGCTCTAAAGATTGCCGTAGGGTAAATTGAAGAAGAGGGAAACCTTCACAAGTCATGCTACTGCATCAACTGTGGTGCTGCTCTCACCTGGCTAGGGGGAACCCAGGAGCAACTCTAAAAGAAAACAAGGACAGAGGGTGCAATACTAATTGTACTAAATCTGTTAGTGATTCATGCGCTTCTCTGAAAGAAAACAAGGACAGAGGGCAGACCAGCCTTGCGCATTACCTTTTTGCAACACTATAATTTATTGAAAGTGAAATAATATACTCACAAATGAGTGATGAATTAAAACAGATAATACAAAGTCCATCATTAGCCTCATCCAGCAGGATCTGGTTGCCAGTAGACTTGGGTGGGTTGAACAAAGACCAAAGTAGGCTGATGCATTTCGAGGGTGACCTCTCTTCCTCAGAGCTGGATTTGGACTGTAGGTAGATGGTTTTAAGAGGACTGAGATCAAATGGATTTGTTCATGTGGTTCAGGCCCCTCCTTCAAATGGGAGAGCTAATGACTGATTAAAAAAAAAAAAAATTAATTCACCATTGGGGTTAAATGCCCCCAGAATCATGTGCATGCATTTATAATTTATCCTCCTTATATATATTCTGATTCTCATACATAAAATAGAAAAAAAAAGATTTCAGTATGCTGTTCAAAATGAGACAGAATCAGTTTGAAAACCACAAATATGTTTCTTATTGCTCTAGATCTCTAAAGAGTACAGCATGCATCATTATGCAGATACTCTCACTTTGAAGCCAGATGAAAAAATGGCTATAGGCTGTATTGGGGACTATTACAATAGGAGCCCAGAATGGAAAGACTAGGGTAACTGAAGGCATGTATGGATCACACCATCAGTGATCCATAAATTTGTGGTTTTCAAACTGATTCTGTCTCATTGTGAACAACATACTGCAATCTTTTGTTATTTCTATTTTATGTATGGGCATCAGGATATATACATGTTTATAGGAGGATAGATTGGAAATGCATGCACATGATTCTGGTGGCATGTATCCCCAATGGTGAACATTTTTTTTTTTAAATCAATCATTGGCCCTCCCATTTGAGGGAGGGGCCTGGACCACACGAACAAATCATTTGATCTCAGTCACCTTAAAACCATCTACCTACAGTCCAAAACCAGCTCTGAGGAAGAGGGTTCACCCTTGAAACGTATGAACCTAATTTGGTCTTTTTTCAATTCACCCAAGTCTACTGGCCAGCAGATCCTGCTGGATGAGGCTAATGATGGACTTTGTATTATCTGTTTTAATACATCACTCGTTTGTGAGTATATATATTATTTCACTTACAATAAATTATAGTGTTGCAAAGGTAATGTGCAAGGCTGGTGCACCCTCTGACCTTGAATCACTAACAGATTTAGTAGAATTAGTATTGGCAAAGAGGAGAGGCACTCGATCCTTCACATCATAGACCTTAAGCCAGTCATAGTTTGAATCTCGGCTGGTTCAGCAGATTCAAAGCATGTATGGCCAAGCTGAATGTACCCAAGTTGATCGATCAACTTGGGTACAACCAGTCTGTCAGATTTTTTAATCAGAAAAGAGATTTTTCTTGTGCAAAATTTCAAAAAGTACAAACAGTCAAAGTGAAAACTCAGGATATATAAAACATAGAAATATTGAGTTCACATCACCAAAATTGTATCAGTTTTCAGCGTCTATATCACATACCAAGGTATACATTCTGCACAGTAAATATAATAATCAGCATAGCATATACCAATAAAGTAAAAACACAGAAGGAAATAAGAAGGGAAAAAAACAAAAAAACAAAAAAAAAACGTAAAAAGTGTGCGCTATTCTCCAAACGATCACCTCCACCATGCAAAATAAACATCTGTCCCACTGTAAATACCCAGCTACCGCCAACATCCTACATCCCACTCAGACCTTCAAAATCTATAAGATGAATCTCAGCTGCTCTTTCTCCTACACCTGGAGCAGTCTAGTAAAAATCAACTAAGGCGGGACAGATTACGGTAAATTTATTGGACGCATTCCTGTGCGGCTATGCATATTTTTCTTGAACAAGTATAGTATTAACTTTTTGTATCCATTGGTGAGATGTGGGGGTCTGGGGAAAGAGCCAGCCGGTCAGATTTTACATGCATTTATTGCCAGGGGCCAGCTGATCTATGGCCAGGATTAGGGTGCTACAGAGAAGGAAAGACAATGAGGTCAATTCATAAGAGTTTAATAATGACTCATAAAATGTGGTAAAATAACTCCTGCGGTAAATCAGTTTTGAAAGTGCAATTTTTTTGTAAGAATTGTGCGTTAAATAACGAATAAGCTGGTTTGTTTGTTTGTTTGTGTGTTACCACATTTATCTGAGGTCATTTCCTGTGGACAGATTATAACTTCTGCTACTACATTGGGCCTAATGGAGAGACAGACAGGCTGGGAGCAGAAGCCAAATGTGGTTAATTTGGTCGAACTCAAGGTAAGTTCACGAGCATGCTCTCTGCTTGCAAGCTCTGCATAAAACATCCACCATGCACTGCATACCACTGCTACCACCATGCACGCCACCGCTGCATCCACCATGCACGCCACCACCAGCAAACTCTGCATGCACCATGCGCAGCAATCCTGCATCCACCATGCAGGCCATCGCCAGCAAACTTTGCATGCACCATGTGTTGCAAGACTGCATCCACCATGCACTGTAATGATGCACCCTTCATGTACTGTAATTCTGCACCCTCCATACACACCAACGCTAGCAAAGTCTGCATCTACTATGCACTGCACTACTAGCACATTCTGCATCCACCATGCTTTGAAATTCTAGCACTGCAATGCGCACCACCTCTGGTATGCATTTATGTAAATCCATGCACTACAATCCTGTGCAGTTTTCCAGGGAACAGATTTTACTGATAAGTCAATCTATTTTTTTCTGATCTGACTGGGAAAGGTGGGCAATATAGTAAATCTGCATTAACCCATGTTATTATTCCAGATCTATACATGTAACCTACTGTGCATTGTGGTTATATTGCAGATGTAGCAGTCTTCAAATTTGGCTTGCAAAACCCATGCAGTACAGTCAAGGTACTGAATTAACGTTAATGTTCATACTTTGTACAAAATACTTGTTTTTTTGGAGAATAACCAATTTACTTTCCATCTTCAGGGTCTTTCACACATGGACCGAGACAAGAGTGTTCCAATTGTGAAGGTAAATGTTGCACAGTCCTTTTACACCACCCCCCACCCCCCCAGCTCTTTCTCCACCTCTCGTCCTCTCTTGGTTTTTCTTTTCATTTCTCTTTTTCTCCCACTGTCCTTTCAATATTTTGGAGCTCAATGCAATGCTGTAAGTACTATAATTGTCCTTCCTCTGTTGTAGACTACCTCACGATTGTTTAAGAAAAAGTGGAAGGAAAACCCGGATAAAACAGTCAAAGGTAGTTGAATATACTTGAATGTAACTGAATTGTAAACAGTATAGAAATTGTATATTATTTTTATTTTTGTAAATAATCATATTTTAACACAAGTTCAAAGGACATATGAAACAGGTCTTCACAACCCAACGAAGAAAACCGTTGTTACACTTACCGGTAACAGTATTTCTAGGAGTCTTTCAGGACAGCACCTGGAGAGAGGGCACAGCTCCACCCACTTCCCAGGAAACACTGCAGTCTTTGCTTTAAAGCCTGGACACTTCCACTATGGCCTCAGTTGTTATCGGCCATGCTGAAATTATATAAGCAAAACATAGAAATAACACCACATTAACATGCATAATCAAGGGAGGGTCACCGGTATTGTCCTGAAAGACTCGTAGAAATACCGTTACTGGTAAATCTAACCAAGGTTTTCTCACTTCGTCTTTCAGGACAGCATCTGGAGATAAGCGAGTACTTACTCTAGAGTGGGACCACTGCCTGCAGGACCTTCCTGCCAAACGACTGCTCTGCTGCTGAGAGCAGGTCCATCCTACAGCATTGAGTGAAAGTGGAGAAACTCATCCATGTGGCTGTCATGCAGATTCACACTGGCAAAGCCCCACTTTTTTCCGCCCAGGATGTTGCCACAGCATGAATTGAATGGGCCACTACCACTGCGGGAGGTTCTACTTCTGAGGCCCTATAAGCTTTGTAGATGGCTATCTGAAGCCACCTTCCAATCGTGCTTTTAGAAGCTTCTTAACCCCTACGAGACCCTGAAAACAAAACAGAAAATTAGACTAACTCCTAGACCTAAACTCTCTTGTTACCTCCAGATAGCGTAACACACATCTCTTTATGTCCAGACTATGAAATTTCCTTTCTTTAGGGCAGGATGGCAAAGGACAGAAAGTTGGTCGAACTATCTCCTGGGATCTGTAAAAAACTGAAGAGACCTTTAGCAAAAACCCCGGGGCTGTCCTCAGCACTACCTGTTCTGGAAAAACGGTCAAAAAATACTCAATGATAGCTAAGGCCTGCAGCTCGCTGACCCATCTAGCCGAGGTAACTGCCACTAACAGTGCTAGCTTTAATGACCAACATTTAACTGTGGCTTCTAGTCAGTCTAGTGATAACTGTCTCTCCAGAAAAACTGACAGCGCAGTTACCTGAACTTTTAAAAGGCACTGGCCACCAGACCCTTCTCCATTCTGTCATGGACAAACTCAAGAACAGAAATGTCCTCTTGTGAAGAGCAATTATTTTTTTTAAATGCACCAGGAGTTGAAGTATTTCCACATTTTAAAATAAATGACCCTTGTGACATTCTTCTTGTCATTTAGCAGGGTACACATTAAAACCTTTCAGACAAACCCTTTCTCCTCAGGATTTGCTCCTCGGTATCCAGGCTGCCAGCCTGAGATGATCTACATCGGGCTAAAGTAGGGGACGCTGACTCAGCAAGTCCTTTTGAACAGGAAGCAACCAATGGGGCTCTACCGCTAACTTTAGTAGGATTGAAATCAAAGCCCTCTTGGGCCAACACAGGGCTACTAGAATTAGGCTCGTATTTTCTCCCAGTAGCTTCTTGAGCACTAAAGGGATCATTTGCACAGAGGGAAAGGCGTAACAAGCGGAAGGGCCAGTGCATCCAGACCAGCCGCTTGGTCCTGCCTGTTCAGAGAAAAGTAGACTGATACTTTTGCATTCGCTTGTGATGCAAAAAGATTGACCTGGGGAACTCCCCATCTGCCTACTATCCTCTAAAGTGGTTTAGTGTGAATAGAAAAAATAGAATTGAATGCGTCCAGGTGCAATGTAGCGCAACTATATGCACATGACCGCAGGTAATCGCAGTCATTTGTGTCAACTGCGGAAAGCAGCATGAGAAGGGATTCAAGGGACCAAAAAAAATAAATAAAAGGGTTGCTATTGGAACGACTATTAGATAACTGCAGCTGAACGCAACTGCACAGAAACGCACATAAACACACAAACACAGGTAATTGCACTGCACAAATGCAGCTGATCGCTGTGCCTGGAGTCTTAAATTTCACAGAAAAAAAAAAAAAACATGCTAAACCAGGGATCCTCAAACTACGGCCCTCCAGCTGTTGCGGAACAACACATCCCATGAGGCATTGTAAAACTCTGACATTCACAGACATGACTAGGCATGATTGGAATTGTAGTTCCTGAACAACTGGAGGGCCGTAGTTTGAAGACCCCTGTGCTAAACTGTGGCAGAACAGCCGTCCGTGTGAAAGGGGCCTAAAACTGTACAAGCTAACCAGAATATGGCCTGTATACAAACTCTTCACGACCAACTTGACACCACTCTCTCTAAAATCAATGATTTGGAAAATAGGAGCAAACATTACAATTTCTGTCCTTATCAGAGGATTATCCGAATCAGTACTGGACCATCCAGGGTTCAGTTAAATCCTTTATAAATGACATTATTCCTGACATCCCCAATCACAGACTTGAACTAGACAAAGCCCACAGAGCGCAACCACCCTCCAATCAAGATGGGCGGCCAAGGGATATTGTGGTAAAACTCCACTTCTATGCAGCGAAGGAAGAAATAATGAAAAAATCCAGGGACTCTGATAACCTCATTATAAAAGTACATAAAGTTAAATTGTTTGCAGATTTATCCCCCACCACGGTCCAGAGGCGAAGATCTCTCAAAACTCTCCTGGGGATCTTATTCCAAAAATCTGTGAAATATCGGTGGTCTTTTCCCTTCCACCTGCACTTCCAGTACCAGAATAAATCTTACAGAGTCACAATCTTCCAGGACGTTGAACGATTACTCCTCCAGCTCGGGTTCATCTCCAAAGAATTACAACTCCAACAAGTGGGCGACTGTCCAATCTCCTCCAAGAGAACCCCTCCTGGAAGCCCTCTAACTCCACTATGGAACAAACAAGAAACAAAGAGGCACAGCGAATCCATCTCTCCATGAAATGGGCCCGCCAGCCGATTGACCCACTGAGGATTGTTGGTACTTCTTCAGACAGTTGAACCTGCCGACAGTGTAGTGGACTCACCTACATTTCCTTGGTACTCTATCTAGCCCATAGGGCAATTCTACCCATCCTTAACCTGCTCCTGTAATTGTCAGTCTACCCTCTTGAGCTGACTTCACTTCCACGAGTTATACTTCCTCAGTGACTTTTGTTCATCTAGCTTGTGGGGGCTACCAGGCTGACTGGTAATGTTAGTCACACTGTATAACATTTCCATTTGGGGTGACCCTCTTCAGGTACGGCCATTTACCCCCCGCCCACCCCCCCCCCACCCCCCACACACATCACATCCTTTAGGATGCTTTAGATTTGCATGGTCAGATTATATGCATTGTGTTAACAAGCTTTATATTTGGTTTACTTTTGTTCCCTATACATAGGTCCCTCACCACCACTGATTCACCAGGTGGCCCTGTGGCCGGAGCGGTTCAGCATGCCGCTCCTCCTGCTGTGACTCAGAGACATAGACCACCTCTGGTGACATCAGGATAGCAACCTACATTGAGGTTGCCATTACACCGAACGCTACACAAAGTCTGGGGGATTGTGGGGGGGGGCATGGACTGGATGGCAGTGGAGTAGGAAGCAGGCAGAGTGAGCTCCTCTTAATGAAAATCCTTCCTGAAATCATGCTCACAAAATAGCCCTAAAAACATTACTGCCAGACAGTGCACAACAGCGGGGAAATTGATCAATATGGCAGGGAGGCTCAAACAGATGGCAGGACAGAGACAAAATCCTGAGGCTATCCAGAGAGAAAGGAAATATTCAGCTTGGTAACGGTCATGTGGTAGTCTTCCCTGATTTCTCTAATGAAGTTCAAAAGAGAAGGGCACAGTTTCAAGATGTTAAAAGGTGGCTTAGAACACTAAATCTCAAATATGCCATGCTGTTCCCTGATAGACTAAGAGTGGAGGAAGATGGCCGTGTACAGTTCTATGAAAATCCTAAGGCAGCAGCAGCAGCCTGGCTGGATCAATGTGGGTGACAAGATGTAACACGCTGACTACAGAAACTGAGTACAACTAACTTTGCCCTCAAATCATGGAGGATTTACCCCCCCCCCCAAAGGTCTCCCCATTTCCCCTGTGTCACTTTACACACATATCCCCCCTCCCCCCTAGGAGTGCCTGCAAGGGGATTGGGAAGGAGAACACTAAACCATGCTCTACACAAGGGGGGTAAAAACAAGTCTTTATCTCCTTTGGGAACAATGCACCCATACACAGGACATGCCTGGGCATCAATGCTCTATAACTAACATTAACGCACACTGTGACAAAATCTAAACCACCATGAGACACTGCTGAACTATAATGTCGCATAATTTCCACTCCAGTGTTTCAGAATACTGGACTGCAATAGACTCGCTCGATCGAAGGACTACTGAACATAGGACTTCACCTGCTCCCTCCCCATGTGCTGTGCAGTGAGAAATCAACCCATCTCAGATATACAGCCTATTTTTTCATCATAGCTTTTTATGCTATAACTGGTTCAAGTAGAACACCTCCAGTCAGTTTGGAAGGCTGGAAGAAAGTCCGAACACTGGTCCATGGGTATTGTATGCTTTCACCAAGTTGGGGAGGTGAAAAGCAGGGAGGGAAGGAAAATGCCAGATCAGTAGATCAGAGCATTGGGGAATGTTGCACCCTTGTGCCTACATTTTTATGTTGGAAAAGACGCCCAAAAATGCATAGTTATTGTGTGAATTGTAGTGATGTTCTTAGAATTAATATACAATATATGTTAGTAAGAGACGCTACCCTGCCGGTATATGTACCCCCAGTAAGCCATGACCAACGGGGCAGATATTAAATTCATGGAATGGAATGTGCGAGGTATGCAAGATGAAATTAAACGAACAGCTGTACTCACATTTCTTAAAAGACAAAAAGCAGATATTGTGCTGGTGGAGACCCATGTCACTGAGCATTTGCAGGCGGCGTTGAGGCGCCCCTGGGTGGGATGGGCATATCCCAGCACCCATAAAAACAGGGGGGGGGGGGGTCACAGCGCTAGTGGCTAAATCTGCCCCGTTTGAACTGATAGCTGTGGAGACTGACCGGCAGGGTAGATGTATCTTTTTACATGCACTTGTTGGAAGAGCCCCCTTGGTAATTATAGCTGGCTACATCCCCCCACCCCTATACAAATCCGAAGTAGTTAGAAGGCCTAGCGTTTATAACACAACACCCAACAATACCAGAAATTTGTATGGGGGACTTTAACAAGACAATATCTCCATCTCTAGATCGATCGACAGATAGGGGACCAACTAGGTGCACCCGTGCAGACCAGACTATCTTGTACCATGACAGAGTTTGCCCCAGTGAATGTGTGGAGGCACAACAACCCCACAACCAGAGCCTACACATGCCATTTCACAGCCATAATACTATGTCCAGAATAGATGTTGTACTAGTGTCCCAGGCTCTACTACCTAAGGTCACGGGGTCGGGGATCGCACCAAGGATGTTGTCAGACCATTCCCCTTGCTGGGTGACAGTATCACTGGGGAGTGCCCCCACTGTACGCACATGGAGATTGAACCCTCACTGGTGGTCGGCCCTTACAGATCATGATTACATTGAAAGAGATTAAATACTTCCTGGACAGACTTAGAATCCCACCCTCCCTTAACACAGTATGGGATGAATTTAAAGTACGGGCCCAATGGATTCTTACCACCAGAAACAGTCATCTAATCTAATACTACAACTAACTGATAAATTGCAAGAGCTGGAAACAATTTAGAACTCCAATCCCATCACTAAAAATCTAGACAAGGTAAAACTACAGTCCCACATGGTAACACAATTATGCACTGAAAAAGACAAAGTATATTTTTTTCTGCAAGCAGAGAGTTTATGAGCAGGGGGAGACTAACCCTCTAAACTCATATTGACCCTGTAAAGATCAGAAAACGTAGGTCAAATGCTATTGCACAAAAAAACAATAATGGAATGGGAAAAAGATATAGGCCCCATAGAGGAGGAAGACTGGGATGAAATAATAGAAGGAACCACACTGATGTCCCCCAAGTTATCCGACAGACTGACAAAGATATACACTGTACCCAAATCCTACCCGACTTCCCTAAAAAATTATTAGCCTATCTAGCCAACATGGATGATAGGCCTAGTAGTAGTCTCCCTTAAAGCGGAGGGCCGGTTATAAAAAAAAAATAATAAAAAAGTCAGTAGCTGCAAACACTGCAGCTGCTGACTTAATAAACACACTCACCTGTCCAGGGCGCCCACGATGTCGGCCGCCTGAGGCCGACCCGTCCCTCGGCTCTCGGGTCCCGGCGCCGCCATCCCTTGTAAGGGAAACAGGCAGCGGAGCCTTACGGCTTCACTGCCCGTTTCCTACTGCGCATGCGCGAGTCCCGCAGCTACTGCGCATGCGCGAGTCCCGCAGCGCTTTCTGAATGGGACGCGCTGTGTTCTGGAACACACAGTTCCCAGAACACAGCGTGACTCATTACCCAGAAGACGCCGCGACGAAGAGAGAAGACAGAAGATCTCCGCGGAGGAGGAAGAGGAAGATTAGGATAAAGTGCCTAGCAACAGGCATTTCTGGTAAGTAAAAAAAAAAATTTTTTTTCATTTTTTTTTTTTTTTCGATTTTTTGTAATTTTTAACATTTTTTTGTTTTTCAGGGTGGCCCTCCCCTTTAAAGACACTGAGGGAAATAACATTACAGACTCCTCATGTAGCATCCCAGTATTTTGCAATTCTATAAAAACCTTTATAAATCCCATACTACACATACACAAAGGGAACTTAATGTGTATTTAAATACAATCCAATTCCCCAGATTAAAAACAGAACAAGTGAAATTACTAAATACACCCATAACTACACAGGATATTACCAATGCTATTGCCCAACTGGCCAAGCCTAAAACTCCTGGATTAGATGCACTGCCCCTGGAGTTCTATGCAACATACTCGGAAACACTCATACCTAAACTCAACGATCTCTACCAATCCATATTTGACACAAACTCACTCCCTCTATCAATGCAGGAGGCCCAAAAAATTGGACTCCCCAAACCGGGCAAAGACCTCCATTACCCTGAGTCATACAGGCCTATCTCACTCCTACAGGTAGATATTAAGATACTAGCTAAAATACTGGCCAATCGATTGAACACAGCTATACTCACGCTAATATATACATGAACATACAGGCTCAACATGACAATTCTGGAAGCAGGGTGGTGGTAGCACTAGACACCACCAAAACCTTTGATTCTGTAGAATGACCATACTTGTGGGAGTGCTTACACAACTGTGGCTTTGGTTTACAGTTTATGAAGTGGGTTAAGCTTCTTTATCAGACACCTAAAACAAGAGTATCTGTCAACGGCTGGCTTTTGGAACAGTTCCCTCTGGAAAGGGGTACAAGACAGGGATGTCCCCTCTCCCCCCTACTGTATGCCCTGGCAGCAGAGCCACTGGCAATTGCCATTAGAGCGGACACGAATATAAAGGGATTGAGAAGAGGACACACAGTAGATAAAACAGGTCTATATGCTGATGACACTATACTGTACTTGGCAGATCAGGGACGTTCACTACAGGCTGCACTTGAAATCATTGAAAAAATGGGTAGTTACTCGGGATTGTGTATCAACTGGGACAAATCCCAAATCCTCCCACTGGACACCCCCCCCCCCCCATAACAAACCCAACTTTACCATTATCTAGAGTATCCAAAATGAAGTACTCGGGGTGGAGGTCACTAAGATTTTGATGGACTACACACACCTGAATATTACACCCCTATTTGACTTGATAAAGTCCAAAACCCAGACATGGTCCTGGCTGCCACTAGGGGTTATGGGACGTATAAATATAATAAAAAAATGATATATGGTTTGGCATGCTCCTTTCTATATCCCTATAGTCTTTAAAGAAATGGAAGCCATTCTAAACTCATTTGTATGGGTAAATGGCAGACAAACTGGCCTGGCATGTTCTAAAGAACCCTACGGATATGGGAGGAGTGTCCCTTTCTGATCTACAAGATTATTACTTGGCAGCTCAACTCTCCCACATGTACCACTTTAACAAAGTGTAAATGCAACGCTATAGATCCTTAGTATGTAATAAACCAGGTCACTCAGCATTTACCCCACTCCAAGCTATCCTCAGAGGGAAACAAATCACAAAAAAAAAACAAAAAAAAACAACAATGTATAATATGGGAATGCTACTCCATCAAAGAATATGGGAAATCACGTTGAAAAAGCAAAACGCTGGGAAAATTCACACCCCACTTTGGTTCAACAAACACCTACCTGAGTTAGAATCTCTCAGACTCGACAGTATGGGTTACACAAGGCATAATATACCTCCATCAGGTGTTATCTATCTCCAGACTCAAGCACTTTCAAGTACTAAAGGAAGAATATACACTCCCTAAACAGATGGCTTTTAAGTACCTAAAACTCTGCCATGCATTAAAAACACAATTACCAAATATGGAGGTAGTGTCAGATTCTGTCCCAGTTCTGGATATAATAATGGCAGAGGAACCCTCTAAACTCATATTGACCCTGTAAAGATCAGAAAACGTAGGTCAAATGTCATTGCACAAAAAAACAAAAAATGGAATGGGAAAAAGACATAGGCCCCATAGAGGAGGAAGACTGGGATGAAATAATAGAAGGAACAAGACTGATGTCCCCCAAGTTATCCGACAGACTGACAAAGATATACATTGTACCCAAATCCTACCCTCCATACATATGACCTAACTTGCCATTTGTGCCATGCAGCACCAGGTAGGTTATTCTATCTCATATGGAGCTGCCCAAACATTCAGACATATTGGACGCAGATTGTTCCGTTTTTACATGACAATATGGGATCCCCAGTAGTATTAGACCCCAAACAATGTCTGCTGGGACTTCTGCCAGATGTAGAAGTTGACAAATACCAAGCTACATTTCTAAATGAAACTCTGTTTATGGTGCATAAGGGCATAGCCAAGGTATGGATGCAGGCTCAGCCTCCCTCCATACGCCAATGGAAGAGGGACATTAATGATGCACTGCTACTTAAAAATTTAGTCTATGCCCATAGAAAGTGCGCGCATAAGTACTTAAAGGTGTGGGACAGATGGTTAGAGGATGGAGAAACATGTGCCTAAAATATTCCAAGCCCTACAAAAAGTGACTGTTCTACGAAGGTGTAAACCATGAAAATCTTAATCGGAACTGTATTGGTAGCAGAATGACATGAAGTCTCTTAAATACTGGATGTCTATACCCTCATAAACTTGTGCCTTAATATGTATGTACAAAAGAATCTCACACAAAATAACTGTTATAATGTACTGCTTATTATTCCATATAAGCAACTTCTTTGTAAAATGACTATTATCCAAATAAAGTTGGCTTTATTTAAAAAAAAAGTTGCGGGAATGTAGCTCCACAGGACCAAGTGCAAAGCCGATAAACTTTAAATGAAAAGGCTTTTATTTTCAGCAAGCAAATCAAAATAAGGCTTCCAGCAGCACACAAGCAAAAATACTGGCATTGGTGTGTTGTTTTGTCTCATCCAGGTCAATGAGATGGTCTGACACCAGGTGACACCTACCTAGGAGAAAATATCGTAGGGAAGGCATCTGTCTGCACCACAAACTCTTTTGCAAAATCAGGAGCCACAAGCACCGGATGCTGGCACAATGCCATCTTAAGCTTCTGAAAGGCTTCTTCAGCATCCGTATTCCATTTGATCATTACAAACTTCCTGACTTTTGTTAAGTCAGTCAATGGTACAGCGATTGTGGCAAAGTTGGGGACAAACCTTCGGTAGTAGCCAACTATGCCCAGAAATGTTCTGATCTTTTTGGTTAGTGGACAGGGCCAGTTCTGTATGGCTTCTATCTTATTCAACTGAGGTTGTACCTGGCCTCCTCCACCCCAATCGCATATTTTTCAGGATTGTTTGTGAACCCTGCTTTCCTCAGAGAGTCTATGACTGCCTGAACCCAGGGAAGATGGGACTCCCAATCAGTGCTAAAAATGACAATATCATCCAGGTAGACAGAGGTGTATTGTCGGTGGGGGCATAACGGTTTGTCCATTGAGCTTTGGAACGTGGCAGGGGCAGAGTGTAAACCAAATGGCATCCTATCATACTGGAAGTGGCCTTCGGGAGTGGAAAAAGCAGTTTTTTCTCTGGCTTATTTGGTGAGGGGAATCTGCCAGTACCCTTTTGTGAGGTCCAACTTGGCGATGTACAGGGCGGGACCCAACTTTTCAATTAATTTGTCTACCCAGGGTATCGGATAGGCATCATACTTGGACACTTCGTTAAGGGTGGCACAGTGGTGTAGTGGTTAGCACTCTCGCCTAGCAGTAAAAAGGGTCACTGGTTCATATCCCAACTATGACACTACCTGCCTGGAGTTTGCATGTTCTACCTGTGCCTGCGTGGGTTTCTTATGGGTACTCCAGTTTCCTCCCATACTCCAAAGACAGAAACACCTTTGTTTGTTGAGTTTGAGGCTTAGAGAGGGTAGCAGCAACCGGCACCAGGTAAATTCTGGCAGGGTCTCCTGCATTGACACCTACCACAGAAGACACCTGTTCTCGATCTCTCCAGGGTTTTAACAAATGTATGCAATAAATTTGGTACGGTTTCCTTTTACCAGGTTGGTGCACCCTGTAGTTCACTTCACCCACTTTTTCCATCACCTCAAAAGGGACCCTGCCATTTGGCTAAAAATTTGCTCTCTACTGTGGGAATCAGAACAGCCACCCAGTCCTCCACTTGAAACTGCTTGATCTTAGCGGACTGGTTGTACACCCTCCTCTGGGCCTTCTGGAGATGCTCTCTCACTAATAGGCATCACTCTAGCCACCCTCTCCTGCATTTGAGTGATATGTTCTGCCACCGTTTTGTGTGGCGAGGACTCACTTTCCCAGGTTTTCTTCACTAGATCCAGCAGTCCACGTGGTCTTCGCCCATATACCAGCTCAAATGGCGAGAAGCCCGTGGAACTTCTAGGATGACAAATAACAGGGCAGGGAGCAACATGCCCCAGTCCTTTCTGTCCTTCTGGACCACTCTTTTTAACATTCACTTTAAGGTCTTATTAAACCTCTCAACAAGGAAATCTATCTGGGGGCGATACATGGAGGTCCGCAACTGCTTGATCTAAAAACAGTTTACACAAGTCCGCCATCACCTTTGACATGAAAGGGGTGCCCTGGTCCATCAGCATCTCCTTGAGGAACCCAGTTCGTGAAAACATTTGAAACAACTCCCGGAAAATGGCTTTAGAGGAAGTTTTCCTTAAAGGGACCGCTTCAGGATACCTAGTTGCCTAATCCAGGACTACTATTATATATTGATGTCCCTTGGCTGACTTTACTAAGGGCCCCACCAGATCCATAGCAATCCGTTCAAACGGCATCTCCATTATGGGCAGGAGTACCAGGGGGTTTCTATAGTGGGGCAGTGGGGTGGTTAACTGGCAAGTAGGGCAGGATGCACAGTACCTTTTCACCTCAGCCTTTACCCCTGGCCAGTAAAACCTGTCAGTTATCCTGGCTTTAATTTTTTCAGCCCCTAGGTGTACCCCCAGTGCATCATTGTGGGCTAAATCAAGGAGAATCCATCGATATGACTTGGGAACCAGCAATTGCTCCACAGTTTCCCCTTGGTTTTCAGCTACTCTATAAAGCAAGTCTCTGTTCAATGCAAAGTGAGGAAAACTTTGTTCAGCACCGGGCACTTGTGGGACCTCATTAATAATTGATACCTGCTCCCAAGCATTGACCGAAGTGAGGTCCTGTAGCTGCGCGGTGCCAAACACACCCCTGGACAACCCCAAATCTGGGTGCACTAGCCTAGAGGAAGTTTCCCCCTCATCCTCCTCAACCAAGGTCTGCAATGGGAAAGATTCATCTTCACCCCCCCCCCCCCCCCCAACATGACGTGTAGGGGAGAGATTTCCCGCACCCCTCAGAGGCCAACTCAGTCTTGAGACCTGAAAGATGAGCATTATCAACTATATTTTCGTATTTTCTGAAATGCCATTATCAGTGACAGGTATCTCAACATTATGGGTGTGTGTTATGGGTGGTTCTGGACCAGATCCCTCAAGGTTTGGCCCTCAAAGGCCCAGTGTCCCCAGTTCTCCTGGCAGCCCCATCTGTACCTGGTTCCACAGTTCAATAAACGGCAGTCATGCCCCACTATGATATCATGTACCAGACTTCTTACCACCCCAACCTCTTGTGTCACTGAGGTACAGCCATAAAAAACAGTCACTGGAACCAGGGGGTACTCCCTGGTGTCGACCATGTATACACACTACCCATAAAGTCTTACATACAGGGCTGAGTCTTCTGATCACTCTGGCATTTACCAGGCTCACCATGCTACCAGAGTCCAGTAGAGCCCTGGCGGGAAGGTGGTTCACCCACACTTGACACTCAAACTGTCCTCAAGCTAGATCAAGATGAGTGGTACATGCTCTTTGCACATAGAAAGCTTCTCCGACCAGTCCTGCAATCTATAGGCTCCTCCTGAAGTGGGCATTGTGCCCGGGTATGCCCCCAGAACTGATATCGCCAACAATGTATGTCCCCCATCCTTGGGACAGGAACCAACCTCTGTGGTTCTGCGGAAGATGATGCCGGTTTGCGAGTTCCAATGTCTGGCAGGGCTTCTCTCTTAGGTGATGTGGCTGGCCTGGTTGCTCTTGGTGTGGGTTTCCGACATTTGGCAGGCCCAAGCAGGTCTTCCACCACGGTGTACATTTTGATCAACTCTACCAGCTGGTCAGAAGTTGCAGGGTCTTCATGGCTTACCCAGCGCTGTAGGTCACCTGGCAGGGACCGCAGGTACTAGTCCATCACCACCAGTTCCACCATTTGCGGGTCCGTCAACTGTGGTCACGCCCAGGCGGGCCAGGATCTCTGCCTTCAGACGCTCATAGTCGCTGATGTGCTCAACCGGGCAGTCAAAGTAGGCCTTTTGTGGGTCACCAGTAAGGAAAGGGGAAAGAATGCCAGCCCATTGGTCACAGGGCCACCCCTCTCTCCGCTATCCTCTCAGAGGTAGTGAGAAAGGCCTCTACATCATCGCTGGATGTCAGTTTTTGCAAGAAATGGCTGGCCCTCAGGGATACTTGGTTGCCAGCAGCGATGATCGTTTGCTCCCATCCCTGAGCCAGGAGCTGCACTGCCTCCTGCAAGGCAGCCACCTGTGCCTGAGTGGACTCCTGCTGGGCAGCAAACTGTGTGGCTAGCAACTGTGCTTTCCTGCTGTGCTAGAGCCTGTGCCAGGGCCTGCTGCTGCTGAGCCATGGTTTCCTCATGGCGACGGTTTGCCTCTGCTGAGGCTTGCTGCTGGGTCATGGTAGCTTGCGCCAATGCCACAGAGAACTTTCTTAATCTTAAATGTTCTGACTCTAGGGCCAGGATGGATCCTTCCACCTGCAGCAAGGGTATGTAACATGTGTTTGTACCCCACTTCTCATATCCATGGCTAATTCTACCCCCCTAAAAGGCGACTATCAGAGTTGATTTTCATAAAACACAAGGACTTAACTCTCCGACCAAGAGACGCAAGGCTTTTCAAAGTTATCATTCCAAAAGGGGGCCTACCTAACCTCTGGTGGAATTATCAGCTGGCCCAAATCTCTATTGTCTACTCTAGAGACCCAAAACCTGATTGGATAGAGATGGAAAGACAGTCCTGAATTTCACAATAGACTTTTTGATATGGAGCCCTCCCAAGTCACGGTAGGGCTGCAACTAACGATTATTTTCATTGATTAGTTGTCTGAGAATAACAGACAGAAGAGATATACTGTATATACTATTAGAGGAAATATACTGTATATACTACTAGAGGTTGAATCTGGTAAATATCATCAGACTCGTTTTTTAAAGAAAATAAAAGTTAAAGACTGTTTTGCAGATTTGCAAAAAGAACTGTGATATTTTATATGCTGGCCATACACAAACAATGTCTTCTTAATTTTTTTATTTTTTTATTTTTTTTGAAGGAACGTTTGTTCAATTTTCAAATTGTTAGTGGGGTCAAATCAAGGTTTGTTTTCAACCACAGCGACAGGAAATTTTAGAAATAATAGAAAACTGCTTGGTTAAAGGAATTTTCAGACAGTGTATGTGGTTTTAGTTCAGAAATTACATTCATTTTAAAGGGGATGTAAAGACAATTTTTTTTTTACTTCTAAAAATAACAAACATGTTCTACTTGCCTCCACTGTGTAGCTCGTTTTGCACAGCGTGGCCCTGAACCTGGTCTTCTGGGGTCCCTCGTGGCTGTCTCAGCTCCTCCCCGCAAGAACTAACCACCTTCATGCAAGCTCTCTCGCATGGTGGTTAGTTCTTGAGGGCACACTTCAGTGATACGGCCGGCGGCTATAGCCGCTCACTGTATCACTCGGCCCCACCACTTGGTGCACAGTGTCATTGGATGTGATTGACAACAGGGTGAGCCAATGGCTGTGCTGTTTTCAATCCATCCACTCTAGCCGATCAACGATGAGGCTGAGCGACAAAGAGGACATCAGGGGCGAGCGCAGCAGGTGGGAGCTGGGGAGCGGTAGTATTGTCGGATGTTTGATGCATACGATGCATTAAGGTGAAAAAAATTGAACCTTTAAAACCCCTTTAAAACAATGTTAAAAGTGAAAAGTTCAAACATTCTTTAATTCAGCGAATGTACAAAGATTTTTCATATGAGTATTCTCGTCTGAAAATTGATCCATGTGGCCAGCACAAGGCGCAGTACACACCTATACAGTTTGCTTTAGATCTGTTTCTATACTGCTTTTTGCTGTGCGTTAAGTACAGCCCCAATAACCAAGTAAAGAGAAATTCTGCCTTTAGAACCACTCGCTTCCTGCCCAGGACTACATGTCCCATGAGGCATTGCTCCTCACACATTCACAAGTTCTCCGGCACTTACTGAGATTTATGGATGATGTACTGAGCTGTATGTGTGCTGCACTGTAATTCCTGATAGGTAAACAAAGAATGCATTCTGTATCAGCCCAACTAATCAGCTGGCCGATTAAGCAATTATAAAAATAGTAATTTATTAGTTGTTTCAGCTCTAAGTCACGACCCACGATTTTATCCCCAATGTTGCCTCACTCGGTAGAATTGTGTGACTCACTATATAAACCAAAGAACATAGCATCTGCCTGGCAGTCACCCGCCCATATCTTCCATAATCCCCAAATCCCTCCAGGGATGGATAGCAAGGCCTTTTAATGGTGGCTGAACAAAGGGTTTTTCCGAATTGGGCACTACTTTAACTCTAGTTGGCCCCCCAAATTAAGCCATTGCATTAAAAATTAGAGATGTCCCCTTCTGAAAAATGTAGCTTTTTACAAATCTCCCATTTCTTAAATTCAATATGGATCCATAAACCAAACCCTAGCAGTCAGTCTGTATGAGCTTTGGTGCTCAACAATCATGAACATAAAGGGGGGATCTCTGATGCACTCAGACCTAGCTGAACCGTTGGAGAAAGCATCCTACATTCTGAGTTGGGCACGTGACCTCGAGATTGAATGGGACTTGGACACATGGCATTCCTGCTTCTCTAGATCCTTTAAGGCAGTTCATAGTATCGCCCTGATCAAAGCCAATTTTAAAGTCTCATCTCTTTGGTACCTTGTGCCTTTCCACCTCGCCAAATTGTATCTGCAGTCTTCCCCCCTCTGCTTCAGAGGTTGTGAACACCTGGGCACTCTATTCCATACCCTCTGGCAGTGCCCTAGAATTAGGGGCTTCTGGAGCAAAATTTGTAATCTAATTTGCAAAACCACTGGGGTTGCCGTGAACCAAGATCCCTCTATTGCTCTTCTTAATCAACACATTCCCAAATAATTCCAGGCCCCAATTTTTTTTATATACTCCTAGGGGCCAAATTAACGATCACATGTGCTTGGAAATCTTCTTTGGTTTCTTTCCATTTGGCCAAACAAAAAGGTATCTTGGATCATGTCCTAGGAAAAGATCATTCTTGATATTTCTGAGAAAATTGAACTGATCTGGGAACCCTGGGCCCGATATTTCAGAGTAACTATAACCCTGGCAGAGAGTAGCCTAAACTTGGGGTCCTCCTCCTCTAGGCACCTTCACCATTAGCTCCCTGTATAGGTTCTATTCTACCCTCTACCTCTTTTACTGCACTATACCCCTTTCTGAACTTTTTTTCCACCTAACCTCACTTCTTTTATTGTATTTGTCAGACTCAATAGCCTTTATAGGTTAAGGATTTGTTTTCATAGCTTTTGGCTCCTGGTCGTGGGTCAAGATATTTGGGACTTGTGGGCTCCGTCCCCAGGGTTCAGCGGTTATGGACCTTCCGGACTAGGCCACCAAGACCGATCTTCGACAACATGAACCGTTGGGGCCACCCAGAGGCGACTTTGTTTTCTCTGTTTTTGATCAGACACTCACGTCACCATTGTTGTGTTAAAGTTTACTGACTCTTGGAGCCCTAGGTGGTTGATAGCCATTTTTGTTCTCCAGTTTCTCCTGCAGTTAGTAAGCAAGGATCCTTCAAGCTGTGCAGTCTTACTATATGGTAACATTTGTTGTGTTCGATATCACATGACCCTTTTTTTATTTTACCTCGTTGAGGCTCTTTACACTAATTCCAGCGAATGTAGTGTAACCTTTGCATTTCTGTATCGGTTGAACTTCAAAAAATTAGGGAATATGATATAGGACACAGTCTACATTCTAAGGCTGGCACTATTGCTTCCTTCTCCAGCGCAGTTTGTTCCCAGTTGGGGTGTATGCGAGAAGGGGCAATATATCCTTGCCACATGTTTAAGCATCAGGCCTAAATCAATGTTTGACATGTGTTTTAACTACGTCTGCTTATCATTTTGACACCCAGGTACAAAATGCATAACAGGATACACTGCAGATTTTTGTTTGATTTTATTCTCTACTTTATGTAAAAAACTTCAATGAAAACCATTGAACCAAAAAATATTAAGATTTAGTATGCCTATGCCAGGAGGAAATTTTTCTAAATAACTTGCAATATAGGACCTGCAGCATCATTACAACATCCACTACTTATGATACTCCAAGTCTTCCAGCTCATGGTTATAAAGTTTATTGAATCCTGCAGGTAGATATTGCTTTGATGTTAACATAATTTGTTATTTTTGTTTGCCAAGGTTGAACAAAAACAACATTTCCTGATAACTAAAAAAAAAAAAAAAAAAAAAAAAAAAAGAAGTATGCTATCTGGTTTAGGCTGCCCTTCAGATGTACTGCTGTTAAGGATGCCAAGTTGTCTTCTGCCCAAGGTTAGAAGATGCCTGGTTATTGTGCCCCCTTGTTTTGAGATGTAGGCCACTGACATGCTGTGTTGTCTGATAACACCTGGATGTATTGCCCCCCCGATTAGCTCTATGAAGGCCCACAGCACCAGGAAAATGGCCCTTAGTTCCCTCCAGTTGGAGGACCTCCTGGATTCCTCTACTGTCCAGGACCCTTGGGTCATCCAGCTTTCGAGATGTGTACCCCACCTCCAGGAGCTCGCATCAAACATTTTTGCTGCAGAAAAAGTCCAGACCCTTGTTCAGATTAGTTTGCCTCCTTCACCACCAAAGCTTCCTCTTGACTGAAGAGGGAATCCTGATCTGTTTCTCCAATGACTCTCCGTAGGTCCAATTCTGCAGAATTGCCTGCTGGAGGTCTCTTGAATAGAGGCGGGGGCACACTGAACAGCTGGGATTGAGGCTGTGAGAAGCCCCAGCGTGGACATGACTGCCCAAACTAACAGTTACGTTTGTACTTTCTTCATCTTTTCTTCTGGGAGGAAAATGTTTTCCTGTACAGAATTGATGGTATAACTCAGGAAAATGATCATCTGAGAAGGAATTAGGTTTGATTTTTCCTTCTTCAGAAGCCAGCCCACACTTTCTAAATAGTAACCTACTGTTTTCTGTAGGTCTGGCAGAGTCTCCAGCAAATCTTTGTGAGAGGTCCCTGCCTCAATATTGAATTTTAATGGTTCTAACCAGTGCTCAAAATTCCTGGCTACTACAATTGACCCATTGCAGGCTTGAAATGGGCTAGCATAGAATTACAGGCCTTTTTTAACAAGGAATCAGCTCTCTTATCCATAGTGTCCTTCAAGACTCCCATGTCCTCGAAAGCCAAATCGGTATTGTGTAACACTTGCGAGAAAGCTGCGTCAAGCTTAGGCCTCTTGTTCCAAATGTGCACGCTATCCTCATTAAAAGGGAATCGCCTTTTAAGTGACCTGGAAAAAGGGAGCCCTTTTTGTGTCCTTCCACTCCCTTTTTACAGCTTCGGACAACACTTTGTGCACTGCGAACACAACTGATGCCTGACCTCATCCATACCTTGATGCATTTTGTCATGCAGAGACAATTGGCGCTCATCTTCTTTGATGTTTAGGGTAGTATTTATAGTCTTCAAAGGGTTGTCCACCTCGTCCAGGGACAACCTGTAACGGGAGGAAGATAACTCCATTTCTTCACCTTCCCCCTCGTCCGACCATGGAGAAATACTTCTCTGAGTTGAAGTGGACGTGTGATGGCTGGATGGAGAACTAGCCCTTGATTTTGCCACCAGACGTTTGTCTAGATAAGAACAGGAGGACTGAAAAGTGTTTTCCAATTCTTTCCGGAACTAAGTGAGTGTCTCACTAGGTTGGACAGTCTTCCTGTGCAGAAGTCTCTCTGACCAAATCTGCCATTACAGGACCTATACAGTTGTTCGGTCCAAGAATCCCTAAGAGAAGCTTTACATGAGGCACATTGTTTTTTTTTTGTTTGTTTTTGTTTTTTTTTGTTTTTTTTTGGGGGGGGGGGCATGCTTGGTCTTTTCTTTGGCTTTTGCCTAAAAATATACCAAGCAGAAAACAAACCACATAAACCTATAAATTGGATCTCCTCCTTGTAACCACACTTCCCCTTTGTCGTCACCTGAGGAGTGTGATGCAGGCTCCTCTCTCTCTCCCCCCCCCCCCCCCCATCAAGGGAGGAAGAGAGGGGGACAAATATAGCCCAGGTGCACAAAGATAACAGTGGCCACTGCCTCACTTACCTGGACCTGGCTGGTGCTTGTGGCTCCTGCTTCCGCCACCGCTTCTGGATCCCCTGGCTCCATCACTCCCAGGGTCCCAGCAAACATCCAGCAGCCTTTTTATTTTAAAATGTTGCGGTCCTTTCGCCACTGCAAGGACCGAAAACGCACCTGCCGAGGCACCCATCACTCGGGACCTGGAACAAAAGCAGGCTGGCTAGAGACGCAACACTGCACAGTGAAGTCCCCTGCACCAGCCTGTGCCCTCCGGTCTATTGGTGCGTGACCTCTGCCGGCCTCTGCCCTTGCCAGGCTCGAGAAGGAGAAAGGAATTGGAACACCCCCCACCAGTCAGGGTGTTGGGCTGGCCAAGAATACACCACCACCAGGCATGCCCTAACCCTTCCCCACCTGGAGAGAGCACAGCACACTCTTGGTCCCATGCAGCGCTTCCACCATGGCTGGAGGAAACTCTACAACTGAAGCCAAGTGTCCAGGTTTTAAAGCGATGACTGCAGTGTTTCCTGGGAAGTGGGTGGAGCTGCACTCTCTCTCCAGGTGCTGTCCTTAAAGACGAGGTGAGAAAAAAACATATGCAAGTATAACAAGAATGATAACATCAAAGCTGTAAATTTTGAATGCTAAAAAAGGTTTTCTTCATTATTTTTGAAGTGGACATATTTGAGGCACCAAACATCCTCCAGAACGGACGGGGGAGTGCGGTCCTCACAGGATTATCTGGAGGAAAAAAAAAAAAAAAAAAAGAGTGGTCAGTGAACATCACTTTATTGATTACATCCCAAAATTGCAATACGCCAAAAATTCATCAGGTCTTCATTCAAAGGGAAGACTGCATGCAAAGTGTCTGCAGTAGAAGACAAAACCTACAAACCATTGGAGGAAGAGTACAGTGACAGCAGTGAAGATAACGGCACAGCAAAAGGAGATGGGAGAGTAACTGCAGTGATAGTTTGGAATAAGGGAGCTTACTAACGAAGATAATATCAAAGAACATTACAGAAGAAAACAGACGTCCAAAATTCACGCATGCAGAAAACCTAGCCATCATGGAGCATTTTGTCCCAGTCTTTGACAAATTGAGGAGCCTCAAAATGTCAAAGACAGAATCAGCATGAAAAAGAAAACAGTGGCAGGAGATTAGCAATGCTGTCAACGCAATCAGAATAGCCCCAAGGACAGAGGAAAACGTTATAAAATGTTACCAAGATATAAAGAGGACTTATAAAGAAGAAACTCACAATTAATAATAAAGATGAAGATTCATCGATGAAATTTAAGAATATATTGTTTTTTTGTTTTGTTTTTCCCCTTTTGCTTTTTCCCCCCCATTCTTTGCGGAAAGAAAACTGGGTCAAGATTAGCTACATTCACTGACTAGGAGGAGCTGCTGATGCCATACATTGATAATAATACAGTTTCAGGAATTGGGAAAGGATTTGATACCTCCAGTCAAAAGTGCAGGGGGGTAATGCTGGGCATATTTTTTTGTTTTTATTACTAATCTTATCATTGTGACACCCAACTATAGCATAGCTATATTTCTTGGGTAACTACACAACTTTGAATTACAGGTACACTCATAAGATTTCTTTTTTTTTTTTTTCAACCAAAAAGATTTCAAGTATTGGTCTTCACACTCTAACCCAAACATTTTGAGTAGGCAAGTATACATTTTAGCTACATACCTGAAAAAACAATACGGGAGAGTAGAAAGCACCATTTTTTTTTTTTTAAACTTAAAGATTTATTGAAATTTTTCATGAGATACAATGTGCATAAGTTGTACCAAAGCGAAAAAGCAATTACATTCAATTACAGTGATAAACACAAGGGTTGCTTATGTATATGTGAATGTCAACAACATGTTACGATACCATTGTTAGCGTGCTTCTCAACAAAGAGATTGAATCTAGAATAGCAACAATGCAATATTCGATGGTTGGAATAGGTAGCTATCATAGTGGATCCTACAATGAATTACTTACGTCATATACACAATATTAAGTAGTGACTGTATTCATCATTAACCTATAGAGTAGAACGATAAAAGTATAGTATAGAACAGAACTGTCCACTGGATTGAACTGATGTCAGAATCATGTGAGTTGCGTACTCCGCGGATCTTTAATCCACGGGTCCCAGTCCCTGAGAAACTTATTCGTGGTAAGATGGGCTTTGGAGAAGCTGTATTCCATAGTAAAGTTGGAGTTCAAGATTGCTAGTACTTCTTGGAGATCTGGAGGATTGGGGCTTTTCCATTTGCGAGCAATCGCCAGTCTTGCTGCGATTAGAACGTGGGTGGACACTGTGTGGGAATTTTTGGGCCAAGATGGGATTGACAATCCAAGGAGGAGATCCAAGGGAGAGAGAGACAAAGTATTACGGACAAGTGACTGAAGAACAGCTCGGATTTGGGACCAGAAGACTTTGAGAGATGGGCACTCCCACCAGACATGATAAAGGGATCCTATGGACCCGCATCCCCTCCAACAGAGAGGCGATGTATTCGGGAACATCTTAGCAAGTCTGTTGGGTGTATAATACCAATGTTGGAAGAGCTTTTGTAGTGATTCCCAGTGTGCTGAGCTTCGTGAGAGTTTAGCGGGCAACAATAGAGCATGGTACCATATCTCTGTAGGCGGGCTTGACGGAATATGTGTAGACCATTGAAAGATCAGCGGCTGGAGTGGGTCTGTTGAGGGTCGAGACAATTCCTTGTAGAAATACGAGATGCCCTTACGGATGTGATTCTTCAGATTGAAGTATGCGAGCGTATTGCGTCCCACAATGGTCTGACCAATCAATTTTGTCGAATAAGGATCTGATCCTCAAATACATGTAGAATGATTTGGGGGAGATGTTGAAGGAGGTTTGGAGTACAGCGAAAGATTTCAGTTGTGAACCAGAGAATAACTTTCCGAGATCGGAGATACCTGCTTCAATCCACGGCTGTAGTGGAAGGTCAGGGAGAACCAATTTGAGCGACTGGGTTGGTATAAAGGGCAGCATAGAGTGAGGTATGCCTCCGGACAATTGAGGAAGAGAGGACCAGACTCTTAGGGAGGCAGAAATAGTGCTTAGAGGGTAATGCTGTATTCCAAGCGTTAGAAGTGAGGCAGCTAGAATTAATTTAGGTTCGGCAGGAAGCATTGCTGCTTCTATCTGTGCCCAATTGGATGGGGTGGACGTGTCCCACCAAAGTTTAAGTTGATCTAAAAGGACTGCCTTATAGTAAAGGACAATGTTCGGGGTACCTAGACCTCCCAAACATGTTGGGGCCATCAGATTTTGCTTCTTGATCCTAGGTTTTTTTGTGCTGCCAGATGAAGGCATGGAAAAGGGATTGAAGGGACCTCAGATGCGCCGGAAGAAATGGTACCGGTAAAGTACGGAAAACATATAAAACATGTGGTAGCAGAAACATTTTAACCAGAGCAATTCTACCAGCCCACGATACAAATGGATGGTTCATTTCATGTGACAGTTTATGGAGTTTCTCTACGAGGGCTGAAAAGTTTGTGTGCAGAAGAAGTTTGCTAGAGGAGGTCAGATGGATTCCTAAATAAGTCAGAGTATTATTTTTTGACCAGGAAAAGGGGGAGGAGGCAGATATTTGTTGGATAGTTGGTTTATCTAAGCCTAACGCTAGCATTAGGGATTTGTTGTGATTCACTTTATATAAAGAGATTGTGCTAAATCGGTCTAGGGTTTGATTCACAGCAGACAATGAGCGTTGCGGGTCAGAGAGCGATATGATCACGTCATCCGCATATAAGCCTATTTTATGTTCAATCGAACCTACAGTGATACCTGAGATTTTGGGGTCAGATCGGATGTGTTGGGCTAAGGGTTCCATAATCATGGCGAAAATCAAGGGTGAGAGAGGACACCCTTGGCGCGTGCCGTTAGTACGTCCATACTCTCGCGCTAGGGTTTGTGTAAAGACATAGAATGGCGCGCAGGAGCGTGCCATATATACCAAATTTCTGTAGGACATCTTCTAGATATTTCCAATGTACCCTATCAAACGCCTTCTCTGCATCAAGAGAGAGAAGCAGAGAAGGCGTTTTGGTGTGTTCTGCCCACTGGATAATGTCTATAAAACGACGAGTGCCATCTGAGGCTTGCCTGCCAGGGATGAAGCCCACCTGATCACCGTGGAGAGTCGGAGAGCCAATAGCTTAGCATAAATCTTGGTGTCTGTGTTCAAGAGCGATATGGGCCTGAAATTCCCTGGGGTGTCTGTGGGCTTACCTGGTTTGGGAAGAGTTACTATGAGGGCTTCTAGACACTCCTTCGGCATTGTGCCAGAGGATGCGTATTGATTGAATGCATTGCATAGATGAGGGGCAAGAATGTCAAAAATGTTTGTAGTATTCGTTGACGAATCCGTCTGGGCCCGGTGCTTTGTGCAAGGGGAGGGATTTGATAGCGGTCTGGATTTCGTTAATCGAAAAAGGGGCAGACAAGTCTTGTAGTTGCGTCGGGGTCAATGTGGGAAGTTGTACTGAGGATAGAAAGGAGTCTATAGCGATAGGGTCAATTGGAGGGTCTGACATCGTCTTTTGAAGATTATAGAGGTCCGAGTAAAAGGATGCAAATGTATTAGCTATATCCAAGGGGCTAGTCATGCGTACCCCCTTGGGATTTAGAAGGTATGGGATTTTCGATTTGCGTTGTTGTTTGACTAGGAAGGCTCCTGACTTATTGCTAAAGGCATACGTTTTAATTTTAATCTTTTAATGTAATAGTCAAATTTGTGGTTCAACAGTTTAGTAAGTTCCCTTCTGCGTTCACGTAGGGAGTCTAACACTAGCTTAGTGGGGTTGGATTTATGAGTATTTTCCAAGGATTTGATCTGTTGTAAGAGTTTGTCTACTTCTGCAGAACGTTTCTTGCGTTCTTGGGCTCCCAATTTTATAAAGAGCCCTCGTAGAGAAGCTTTGTGAGCCAACCAAACTATGGCCTGATTGGCTACCGATGCACAATTATGTTCAAAGTAATTTTCAATCTTGGATTTTATGACATGTTCATACGACCGGTTAGTGAGCAGGGATGAATTCATACGCCAAACAGAGTGGTTAGTGGGGCAAGCTTGGGGAAACAGGATCAGGGAGATTGGTGCATGGTCTGACCATGTGATCATGCCAATGTGGGATTTTGCGGAGGCTAGTAGTGCTGTTTTGTTCGTGAGAAAGAGGTCAATCCGAGAGTAAGAATTACCAGGATGGGAATAAAAAGTGTAGTCGCGCTCAACATCGTGTGCACACCTCCATGGGTCATATAGGTTTTCAGAGTCCATAAACGCGGAAAGGGCGGAAGTTTCCTTCCTGCCGGGGTTGGTGGAGTCTAGTAGTGGATCTGGAATGGCATTAAAGTCTCCACAAATAACAAGGGAGTCATGCTTGAGTAGGTGTAATTTGGCTTTAAGCTGTTTATAGAATTTTTTCTGAGACGTATTGGGTGCATAGACATTCACCAGTGTTACGTGGCGATTGTCAATTGTAGCCGTCATTATTATGTATCTACCATCCTCATCTGTGTCAATATGATGCAGGACAAAGGTCAGGTTGGAGTTGACGGCTATCATCACTCTGCATTTTTTTTCTGACTATGATTGGAGAAGAAATAATGAGAATAATTTTTGTGTGTGCATTTGGGAGGGTTAGAATTTAGAAAATGCGTTTCCTGTACACATAGTATATCAGCTTGTTGTTTGCAAGCTTCTTTCCAGAGGAGGTTTCTTTTGAAAGGGGAGTTAAGCCCTTTGACATTGAGGGATACTATCTTGAGTGGCATAATGTTAGAGTGGTAGAGGTTATGCACAGACGTCGAGCGCGGCCACAGGTTACAGAGAACAGAGTATTACACCGTGTAGATATGGCAATTGTACAATGTAGCATACACACTTTACAAGCTGTGAGCCTTGGCCTGCAAAAAAAAAAACAAGACGAGGAGCACAATGTCCTCTACTAATAGGATTATTCAATAGAGAGACGGATCTCTGGGACCGGGTGGTCAGTCACAAAACGTTAGATACCAGTGGATTAACGATAAAGCAGTTGTAAATAAAATAACAATAACAAAAAAAAATAAGAGCAAAAAGTACAGAAGGGATTAACCAGAGGACCTTAACTTCGTGTATTGCTAGAAGCAAAAAGGAGTATACGCCAGTGTGCTTGGCACACTTCAAATCGTTGGGGGTGTGAAACTGAAAGGTCGCCCTGGCAGGCTTGTGCATGCAAGGGACATAACTGTTTCTTAGGAGGCATCAGACTTTATCCCTTCCATTTGAAGGACGTCGAGGTGGGTGTGCCGTTCCAGTAGAGTGTTTCTCCTGCACGTGTGGTTTCGTGCGGATGGGGAGTAGGCCCCAATTAGTTAGCTTTTTGTAGCCATCCTTGGGAGACAGAATCGGTATTATTTTTTGTTGGTAGGTGACCAATAGGTTGGTCGGATAGCCCCACCGATGTGCAATATTGTGTTCCTGGAGCAGGGATGTAACCGGGGAGAATGATCTGCGGAGCTCCATGGTGGCGGGAGACAAATCCGCAAAAAGAGCAATTTTGCTGTAAGGAGCTGGCAGAGGTCTCAGATTCCTGGCTGCACGAAGTAGCTGTTCCTTAATCTGATAAAAGTGAATCCTGGCCAGGACGTCACGGGGTGTGTCAGCTGGGAGATGGTCTGGTTTTGCTATTCTGTGTGCTCGATCAATGATCAGGTCTTGGGGCGTGAGATTAGGAATCAGGGTAAGGAAAAGCTGTTGAAGGTAATTTGGCAAGTCAGTGGGTGGTACGGTTTCAGGGATCCCCCTAAATTTGATGTTGTTACGCCTGGACTTATCTTCCAGGTCTGCGAGCTTTAATTTTATTTTTTGGATTTCTTCTGTGTGGTGTTCGTGAGCATCAAGAAGTTCATTGTGAGCTTTACTCATGTCAGAAACGTGCTCATCCGTCATGTCCGCTCTGTCCTCCAGACATTCCAGTCTGTCATGCACTTGGGATAGGGAGAGTTGTAGTTCCCTGTGGAGGTCTTTCTGCAGGGTGAGTAACATGGATTTTAGCATGCTCTCAGACACAGGATTATCGGTTACTGGTATGGCAGCCAGGGTGGACAGTGGGGTTGGTGCAGCAGGAGCAGAGCCAGGGTCAGTGCCATGATGTTTTTTAGCCACATGAGCCTTATGGGGAGAGTTGCATGGGGAGGAGGCCAGTCTCTTACCTCTCTCCTGTGGCACATCTCCTGTGTGAAACGATGGGGGGAGGCTATCCATCTCTTCTGCTTCCTCTCTGGCGCTGCGGTCTAGCGATGGGTGTGCAGGAGGTGTAGACTGCTGTGAGGCCTGTGCGGGTCTGTGCGATGCAGGGCCGGTGTCGCTGCTAGCTCGTTCGGTGCCATCTTGGCTGGACGGTTGATCCATGCGGCCGAAGAATTCAGTCACCAGGCGTGGCTGCGGCGGTGGATGGCGGCGTCCGGGCATGCCGCTGCATGTCCCTCAACCCCCCTCTCTCTGACGAACGAGAGAGAGAAGGTCCGTCGCTGCTGTGTCGCTGTATAAGCCTGCCGTGGAGCGGAGCTCAGATCTCAGGCGGCCATCTCGCTCCGCGGCTAGCCACGCCCCCCGAAAGCACCAATTTTTATTTTATTTTTTTCCCTTTTTTTCAGAAATTCTTGGATGTAAGAACTGCCTAATTAATGTTTTTTTTTTTTTTTTTTTTTTTATGTAATCTTTAATTTGAAAATGTTTGCATAAAACAGCATACAAAAGAACGTAAAACAAAAAACATACAAATAATAGTAGGAACATACTTAGAGAGCCCTCGTCTGAGCCCTACATATTAGTCTGTTTAGGCCCTTTAGGGACAGTCAGGTAAGGATACATTAGAGGTATAGGGGACATCATATTTAAACTGTGTCTTATGAACTCGGACATCAATGAATCACCCCTGTTATAACCTCCCTGGTATACCATCGATAATGGTTCGGACCTTCAGACAAGGACAGGATACTGGAAGTACCCAGAGATAACAGAACAATGGGGAAAAAAAAAAGAAACAGGATAAAAATTAAATAATGAAATAAAAAACCTACAAAACAGGGTAAAACAAATGAGTTGAGAAAGGCTTCTCAAGGCTGCTCATCCTGCCAGGATATTCCGGAGTAACCCCTGAACCCCCACAGCCCGATCCCATTAGTCAGAGGGGTCTGCCGCCCATAGGGACCCTAGGGCGCCCGGTATGGTTTTACCTAAATAGTGCATCCAAGCGGCCCAGCAGGAATAAAACTTTTCGTAGCCATCTTTACATTTGGCTATCCACTCCTCTGCTGCCATGATATTATTCACTAAATGAATCCACTCAGTATGTGTAGGAATTTGTGATTTCTTCCAATATATCGGGATTAGTCTCCTAGCGCACTGAGTACTGATTTGCGGTATTGGCCAAGAGGAGTGGTGGGAACATGCAGTAAGGATTCCAACGGGGAATCCGGGAGCTCCAGGTCTGAAATGATCATGATCTGTGTGTGGATGTCTAGCCAGAAGGGCCGTAACCTGGGGCATTTCCACCATATGTGGAGGAATGTGCCCTTAAGGCCACATTCTTTCCAGTAGGTATATCCTGGCTAGTTTGGAAGGGACTCTATACTAACTGGTCAAAACCTTATAGCTATTTCCCTGCATTTTTGTGTCCACTGAACTTGAGTGCGTGAGACGGTACAAGTGATCTGAGTCTTGGTAAAGACATGCTGAAGGTCTCTCTCCCACTCCCCAATGTATCTTGGCTTCCCCTTCACTATTCAGGGATTGTAATAAATTGTATAGCACAGAAATTGTGTGTGGAATAGTCCAAGTCGACATGCAAAGCCATTCGAAGGGGCATGCCATGGTGGGAGATCGGACACCCTGGGGCCGACTATGAATAAAGTGTTGGAGCTGTCTATAGCGCCATTCGTCCAGGTGAAGGTACCATACTGCATTCCCAGTGTGACCAGCAGCAGTAGACCCTGGTCTAGAATACATTTTCCACATCTGGACTCTTGGACAGCTTGCCAGGCCCATAAATAGGAGGGGTGTTCCCCTGGAGCAAACCAGGTGAAGCCACCTAGGGGAGGCAAGGGGGGGAAATTGGGAGGTGCGAGCTCTCCCTTTTTGTTCAAGGCACCCTAAATTGCCAGAGCATGGGCGGCCGTGGGAGAGACATGTGCCGAAAGTCCCCTACTCTCCCGAGGGACCCATGGGGCATATGACAAATTCCGGCCAGTCAAGAATTTGTCAAGTGGTACCCAGAGTTTAAGAGTTACATTATGATACCAGTCCAAGATTTGTTGTAGCACTATTGCCTCATAGTATCTCTGAACTACCGCGACACCCATACCGCCTTTACGTTTAGGGCGTTGTATCGTGCAGAGGACCAACCGGAGGCTTTCCCCATACCATATATATTGCAGAAACAAGCTGTTGAGGGTTGAGAAGAAAGGTCTGGGCAGTGGGATAGGCACCATCTGCAAAAAGAACAAAATGTGGGGCAAAAAATTCATCTTTAAAACACTGACTCGGCCCATCCACGAAAAAAGCAGTCCTATCCTAATTCTTTAGGTTCTTATACTGGAAAGCAGTGTCATATAACTGCATTTGTAAAGCTGTGAGCAGCTTGTGGGCAGGTATTTAGTGAGGTTTGACACTAGGTGTAAGAGAAAGAGGTCTGCAGCTGTGTACGCAAGCCTGTAGGCACATTCAGGGATAGGATCTCCTACTTGTAGTTCATTTTAAAATTGGACAGTGGGTTGAAGTCTTTCAATTTAGCCAGGATGTTAGGTAGCGAAATTGGGGGATCCAAGACATAGAATAAGACAGTTCAAGTGGATCTTGTTAAGCAGTGCTTTGAGGGTTAATGCAAACATGAGGGGGGGGGGGGGTATAGAGGGCATCCCTGCCGCGTCCCATTGCGGAATGGAAATGCATCAAACAGCATCCCATTCACTTTCACTTTGGCTGTCGGAGAGCTATAGAGGGAGGATATCCATGATAGCATATTTGGGCCTAAGCCAAGTCTGGTCAGCACTGTTTGCATGCAAGTCCAGTCCACCCTGTCAAATGCCTTCTCGCCATCAGTGGAAAACAAGAAACAGGGATGTGCCCTCACCTGAGACTCAACCCAGTGAGTTAGTTGGAGTGCTCTATTAGAATTGTCCTTGACTTTTCTCCCCATGATGAACCCTTTCTGGTCGAGGTGCATGAGTCTATTGGCCAAAATTTTTGCTAATATTTTTATGTCAGTATTCAAAAGAGAGATAGGCCTAGAATTCCCCGGTATAGCATGAACCTTCCCCTACTTTGGGAGGGCTAAGATATTTGCCATCAGCACCTCCCTGGGCATCGTGGTTCCTGAAGCTAAGTCCGTAAAATAGGCCCACATGGGGCTGGACAGTAGAGATAGAAATGTCTTTAATAGGCCTTTGTGAAGCCTTGGGGAGGTCTTTAATAAACACTTCAATTTCTGACAGGGAGCGTCCAGCTGTTCGTCAATTGAAGCAGCGAGTTGTGGGGACTGGGCCTGTCATATTGTGAAATGCAATCCACTTTCTGAGTTTTCGTGGAACCAGGTAGGGTGCCAGGAAGGTGGTACAGTTGGGCATAGTAGTCCCTAAAGGTACTGGCTTTTTTCGAGGAGTGGATCACAGTTGATCCAGTCGTGGTGTGAGTTTGTGTACATGTCTGGCGTCGTGTTGACATTGGAGAACTCTAGCCAGTAATCTCCCGCACTTGTTGCCAAATTGATATAATTTGTGTGCAACGTGGTGTATTCGCACCCTAATCCGAATGCCTAGTAAAGTAGCCAGGTCTTGTCTAAGGGATTGCAGTTCTGACGCCAGTTCTGGGGTGACGCGTCATTTGTGAATGAGTTTGGATGAGTGCATCTTGGATAGGAGGGTCTGCATTTCCCCATCCCTAGCCTTCTTTAGTCTAGCCCCCTGGAATATCAGCTCCCCTCGAACCACTGCTTTATGTCCTTCCCATACCGAGCCTATTCCCACCTCGCCTGTCTTGTTCTGAGCCACTGCTCATCTAAGATACATTCATTCAGGCGACAGTTCCACGTCCCCGCATTTGAAGACAGGGGATGCAGGGAGATGGAAACTGGGGCGTGATCTGATATGGTTATGGAGTCAATGGATGTGCCAGCCAAGGAGTCAAGGGAAAACTGGTCCATTACCAATAGGTCTATATGTTTTTAGACATTATGGATGGCCGAAAAATAGCTATATTCTCTGCCTGAGGGGTAGAACAATCTCCAACAGTCGACCAGGTGGTGCACCTGCAGGGAATTCCTAAAGTGCTTCAAGAAGGCGAATGAATGGGCAGATTGGCCTGAGGATGTGTCTAGCTGTGGGTTGGGGGCTAACATTAAAGTCGACCCCTAGGTTGAGCTGCCCTTCCCTGAATGTGGACAGAGTCCAAAAAGGCGAGTTGTTTGCTATTCGGGGTGTACACAGCGGCAAATGTAAAACCTACAGGTGAAAATGGTGCCCTTTTTGAAGACAAACCTATCATTAGGGTCTATCAATTGGTCCTCTAGTACAAAGGGGCATTGCTTGTGAACCGCTATGGCATCCCCCCCCCCCCCAGATTTGGGATAAGGGGAGTTACTGAGGTACCATTCTTTGTATAGATGAGTAAGGAAGCGGGGGACCGAGTCAGTGCAGAAGTGTGTTTCCTGCAAAAAAAGGATGTGTGCCCCCAAACGTTTCATCTCAAGCCACAACTTACTGCGTTTCGAGGGTGATCCAAGGACATGCACGTTATACGAAATGACTTTCAGAGAGGCCATGTTGACAAATAACATAGTGAAGCAACCGGGTCTCCAGGAGAAAAAGAGAGACCCACAGCACGCCAGACCAGGCAGCAAGGAGCAGCGATAGCACGGACAAGAGCCTAAAAAAACAAACCTCAGATATTGCAGGTGAAATACACGTAAGACATAATAAACATAACAAAACATACTAAACAAAACAAAAAAGGCGCACCAAAGTGCGATATCACCACTAGTCGGGAGCCACCACTCCCTCCTCAAGACGAGGAGGTGAGGCAGTGGAGGCCAGCGAGCAGCAGCATTCCCCAAAAAGGAACATAACTCCAAGGAGTTGACCTATTGAGGGTAAGTGGTAGGGCATGGAAAGCGAGTCCGAAAGGGGACCCACTGTCAGCACTTGGTGCAAGGCCTGCACCTCAGCCTAAGGCAAAAAAAATAAAAATAAATAAATGGTACAGCAGCCGGAGGGTGGGGGTGTTGGTGGTATTCCAGAAGTGGCATGGAAGTCAGCAGTGGACAGTTCAGCCAGTCAGGTTGTCTCCCGTGGGGAGGGAGAGATGGGGTGCTTGACCAGAGGGACCCCGCCTGGGCCCTTTGTGTTGTCTTCAGTGGGCCAGACACCAAGGTTCTGGGCAGGATGGGAGAGGTATCTCCGTCGAAGTTCTCCAATCGGGGATGTCTACAGGAGACAGTCCAAGGGAATCCAAGAACTGGGGTAGGTCATCTTTGTTCCACAGTGTGAACTGCTGGCCATCTTTAGTAGCTGAAAGGCAGGATCCTCAGATGGGGACCACAGGGCTCTATGTGCCCGGTCTATTTCTATATGGTCAGGCACTTGGTGGCCTAATATTTGCTTGAAGACCCCTTGCAGGGTGGGTATGATATCTTTCAGATTTATGGCTTTAGGCAGGCCTCTAATGTGGATGTTAACCCTGCCACTCCTGTTCTCAAAATCATCTATTTGATCTAGTAGGGAGTTAATTCTGCAGTCCTGCATTGTACATCCATCATAGAGGGCCTGCATGGCAGGGGTGGTCTTTTTCCACTGTGCCTCCAGGACCTCTACCCTGCCTCCCAGGTGGGCCGTGTCTGCCTGTATTGCTTCAACTTCCACGTCTTGGTGCAGTACTTTTTCTACTCTGAGTAAACCGCTCCAGGTCAGCCTTAGGTAGGAGAACAGATGTCTTTGTCCCCCCAGGCATCAGGCTGTCTAGCTATTCTGTCAGATCCAGATGAAAAGGAGGGGGAAGAAGAGACAGCAGTGGCATGTATGGATAGCTGTTGGGGGAGGCCGCCCGGGCAGTGCTCTCAATGGGTGCCATTTTGAGGTACCTGCTGTTCCTCTGCGGGTCCCGGAAAAAAAAGTTATCCAGCGATCCAGATCGGTCCGAGGGGTTTGCTGTGGTTGCTGGAATGCCCTGCGTTTCGGAGGCATACTTTGGTGTTTTTTCCTTATAATTTTTTTCTTTATTGTAGGGAACAGTTGATATAATCATCTTGAGCCCAAAAAAATAAAAAATCAATATCAGCGACATGTGTTTAATATGGCATTTTTGTTTACAGGTTCCAATTCTGATCCAGGCACATTGCTGCTCTTTTCAGATAAAGAAGTTCTCGCAATTCCAATAGGAATCAGACAATAAAGTAGTTGCACCGTTTTCTCCTACTACACTGATCGAGGATGAAAATGCATTGTAAGGTGATGTTTTCATGACACAAAGAAGAACTACAGAGGCCATCACTGTTCCAACAATACCACAAAGACCCAAAAAGGGAGCAGACTGCAGAGAGAAGGAGAAGCTGTACCATCTGCAGAACAAGAAATCTAGACAGGGAAGAGTTATTGGTTATTCCGGAACAAAGCCAACGATTCCACCAAACATGGATCACAGTGCCTGTGTGATTGCATCCTCTGAAACATAGGGGGGAAGTTGAAGGATATAATTTAGCAAGTCTAGTGGGAACCAAGTACCATCTAGTTAGAAATTTTAGGTCTGCCTCCATCAGAGATACGTTGAGTATACCTCGATTCGACCATGTAATCACTCTGTGCCATTCGTCCAGCTCCCATTCCTGTTTGAGCTCACTTTCTCAGGCCAACATACAGGTTGTTTAAGAGTGCTCTACAGCTAGTGACTTGTATATATCACAAGATCCCCCCCCCCCGCTCCGTAAGCTGGCCACACCAATGTTCATATGGTGTTATGCTAGGTGGTAAGGGTTTGGATTCCCAAATGGAGTGTACGAAGTGAGAGATTTGTTGGTGTCTGCAAACAGGGGGCATTTCAAGGATATTGATACAGTGATTGAGGGTGAGTGAACCTGATGAGTTAAAATAATGGCATATTCTGTATAGCCCCTTGTTCAGCCACCATTGAAAGGCTCTAATGTTCATGCCTGGGGAGAATTGGGGATTGTGGAATAAATGGGCCAGCGGCTTAAACTGAGATATTAGCTCCGAGTTTGTCCCATACTGACATCGATCGAGATAATGTTGGGGCAAGAATTGCTAGTCGTTTACTAGGATGACTCCCCAGTAAGAAATCTAGTGTAAATTGTGGTGCTGCTTCCCTTTCCATATGCACCCAATCAGGTTTTGCAATCCGGGACTAGATCACTGATATTTGGGCTAATTGCGCTGCTTGGTAATACCTGTGTAGGTTAGGTAACCCCATCCCTCCCTTGTTTCGGCTCTAAAAAGGACCCCCTTAGCTAGCCTGTGCCCCTTTGATCCCCAAACAAAGGCTATCATTTTTGCCTGAAAGTGTTTCAAATGATCCATTTTAATAGGTATGGGTAGGCACCGAAAGAAATAGAGAGTATACGTGGAAGTAGTGTCATCTTTATAGCGTGAACCCTCCCTAGCCATGATATAGGTAGTCGAGACCATTCACAGAAATCCGATTCCAATTTACGAAATATTGGCGGATAATTGGTTGCGAAATATTGGCGGATAATTGGTTGCATATAGCTGATCTATCCTAGACAGTAAATGCACCCTAGGTAGGGAATGTGAGAATCATGCCATGTGAATGAATTAATGAAATACTCGTATAGCGCACAATGTGAACTGAATAGCCTCTAGGCGCTGTGGCGAGCTTTGATCATCTGCTAAAAGAGGAAGGTCTTGAGTTTTTTTCCTAAAAGCCAGGTGATTTTCTTCCAGGCGGATGTTGATTGGTAGAGCATTCCATAGCCGAGGCCCTTGGACAGCGAATCTCCGATCCCCCTTGGATTTATACCGGGCTTTGGGCACGAGGAGGAGGTTTTTGTTGGCTGATTAAAGACTGCGGTTTGGTGTGTAATGATTAATTTTCTCCATTAGGTATTGCGTAGCTTCTCTATGCACGCATTTGTGGGTGAGGCAAAGGGTCTTGAACGTGATCCGATTTTTTACGGTTAGCCAATGTAAGCTCCTCAGTGAAGGAGAGATGGATTCCCAGGGTTTTTTTTCCTGTTATCAGCCTTGCCGCCGTGTTTTGGATCAGTTGTAATCGCGCAAGTTGATATTGTGGTAATCCTATGTAAAGCGAATTTGCGTAGTCCAGTCGTGAATTAATGATTGTTCCAACTACCACTGCTTTGTCACTCTTTGGGATAAAAGGGATGAGTCTGTGAAGCATGCGCAGCAGATGGCGAGATGCACTGACTACTGCTCTTATTTGCGCATCTATTGACATTTGTGCGTCTAAAATAACCCCGAGACTCTTCGCTTTGGTCTTTGGGGAGATAGTCTGCCCAAAGACGGTTGGTGGAGACCAAGAGGTTTTGGTTGCGGGCTTATGATTTGGGTGTAAGATAAGAAGCTCTGTCTTTGATTCATTCAGCTGGAGGGAGTTAGTGGTCATCCAGTCCTCTATTGATTTGAGGCAGTTTTCAAGTTGTTGTTGGTGATCTTTTTTTCCATTGATCCGGAAATAAAGTTGCGTGTCGTCAGCGTAAGAGTGGAAGCAGAGATCTGAGCATCTGATGATTTGAAGGAGTGGGCGAATGTAAATGTTGAAGTGAACGGGTGACAAAGGAGAGCCTTGAGGGACTCCACAGGTGACTGCCCGAGTTTCGGAGAGGAATTTTCCTAGTTTCACTGTCTGTGATCGATTTCCTAGGAAGGACGCGAACCATTGGAGATCTATGTCTTGGACTCCGGCTACTTCTTAGGTCTAGCAGTACGAGGAGACACTCTCCGTCATCTGCTGCTTCGAGGGCGTCATCCCAAATCTTGAGGAGAGCTGTTTCTGTTCCATGACCCGGGCGGAAGCCTGATTGCAGCGGGTCCAGGAGTTTGTGAGTATCCAGGTGGAGTTGTAGCTGATGCACTACAGCTTTCTCCATGATCTTAGAAATGGTGTTGAGGCTTGTAATTGGCCTACGGTTGTTTGGATCCTAAGGGTCCAGGTTTGGTTTCTTGAGTAGAGGTTTGACAATGCCTTGTTTGAGGATGCTGGGAACAATCCCTTCGTGGAATGATTGGTTTATGAGGTGGGTTATGGTTGGAGCCATGATGTCGGAGCATTCTTTCAGTAGTTTTGTGAGAATGATTGTCAATAGGTGAGGTACTGTCACGCAGTTTATTAATGATGTTTTTTGCGGTGTCTTCGGTAATTGGGGATAGTGAAAATTTGGGCGGTTGCGGTATGTTGGTGCAGACATCCTCTTTAGGCATTTGCTGGCCGAGGTTGGATGTTTTCTTCTGACAAATTGTTTCCCTGATGGTTTTGACTTTATCAATGAAAAAATCCGACAGTTTGTCACAGTAATCCTGGGATTCACTTTTTGGGGGTTCTAGGCACACCGGATTCATTGATTGATTAAAGCGGAGGTCCACCCTAAAGTGGACCTTCCGCTCATTGGAATCCTCCCCCCCTCTGGCGCCACAATTGGCACCTTTCAGGGGGGAGGGGGGGTGCAGGTACCTGTACAGTACAGGTATCTGCACCCACTTCCGGCGTAGATTCTGCAGAAGGTACGCCCCTTTCCGCAGAATCTACGCCCCTTTCCGAAAGTCCCCCGCTGCCTGCTGGGAAACACACTGATCCCAGAGACAGCGGGGACCATCCTTATTGCGCAGCGCGACTCGCGCATGCGCAGTAGGGATCCACTTCCTGATTCCCATACCCAAGATGGCGGCGGCAGCACTCGAGAGATCGGCTTCGGGTGCTGACATCGCGGGCGTGCTGGGCGGGTAAGTGTCATTATTGTAAAAGTCAGCAGCTGCAGTATTTGTAGCTGCTGGCTTTTATTTTTTTTAAAACGGCGGAACTCCCGGCGGACTCCTGCTTTAACCAGTTTAAACAGTTCCCGTGGTTGGTTTGCGGCCGTTGAGATTTGATATGAGAAGTGGTCCTTTTTTGCTTTGAAGATTGCTTTCCGATAATTCTCTGTGAGACCTTTGTAGTTAAAGTGGTTTTCCTCGGTGGTATTTCTTCTCCATGTTCTTTCTGCTCTTCTGCGTTTTTGCTTTAGTATGGCAAGGGAGCTATTAAACCATCCAGAGTTTTTCTTCCTGATGAGAGCCCTGCGTTTTGGTGCTACCGAGTCTGCTGATTGCAGCAATCCCCTGTTCAGGGAGTTGAGTGTTTCCTTCGTAGAGTGGTTTAAGGTTATTGTAGTTATCTTGTTGGACAGAGTGGATTTGAAGGATTCGGAGTACAGTTTTTTATGCGATCTGGTCCAGTGCGTTATTACAGGATTTTCGTTGATGGTTGGTAGCGATTTTGAATTTGATGGCGTGGTGATGGTGTGTTGTCCATGGCAATGTTATGTTGTCAAGTATGTTGACGTCAATATTCTGTTTGAAAATGAGGTCCAGGGTGTGTCCTGACCCATGCGTGGGAGTCTTTATCAGTTGCTGGAGACCCAGTTCTTCTAGTTGATTGATGCAGGCAGTCGCAATGGGGTCTTTGGGCTCATTTGCCCAAAGGTTGAAATCTGAGTGCCAGGAAATTTTTGAATTTTAGGGTGTGCATTGCAAAGGATTCCGTGAGGGGTGAAAGAAGATTGGAATTTGGTCCCGGTGGTCTGTAGCACAGTAGAATATGAGTGGTGTCATGGGGTGTTGGTTGAAGACGTAGCATCAGGGTTTCCATAAAAGGCACTGGGTTCTGAGATGATGGTTTAGTAAGATCCAGGTGACCTTTAAAGGTCACTGCTAGGCCTCCTCCTTTTTTCCCTATCCGGTGTTCGGTTAGGATCCTGTAGTTTTCCGGCACCAATTCGGTGAGGATGGTGTTGCAGTCAGAGGTTAACCAGCTTTTGGTGATGAAGAGGCAGTCTACATTGTTCTCGATGATGAAGTTGTGTACTTCCAGTCTATGTTTGACTGCAGACCTGGCGTTAATCAAGGCGCAATCTAATTCTAGTGGTCGAGTAGATGTCTTTCTGTGGTTGGGAGCTGCTTGTCGTCCGGTTTTTAATAGTTGTTCTCTTTGAAGTATTTTTTGTATGGAAGATGGCAATGTGATGTTGATGTTCCTTAGTCTGTGCAGAACTTCAGCTGAGTATTTGAAGTAGCACATGATTTGTGGATGCTGTTGATGGTACTATGGGCCTAAGATGATGATCCTGATCAGGGTATTGATCTGAGGAGGGGCTAGGTATCAGACTTGCCGCCGTGCTTGAGGCTATTAGCGCGCAAGTTGATCAGGGGATGCCTATATGGATGCGGAAGAAGTTGTTGTATTCGGTTGCTGGCTGTTCCGGCTACCTTTACTTGAGGTGAAGGTCTCCGCTCAGAAAAGAAGTCTGGCTGTGATCTGGAGTAGTCGTCCTAGGATAGCGTGAAAAATGGAATGGAGGCCGGAGGTAGGGGTATGCTAACCTACGGTTGTTCCCGTTTGTTCCAGTTTGTTCCAGAGGAAGGCGAAAAAACCCCTGGCAGTAGCAGCCAAACGCACCTGTGGGGCAAAAATTCCTTCCTGACCCTCGTAGGCGGTCGGACGGAGTCCCTGGAACAATCACTAGGGGGGGGGGGGGGGGGGGGGAGTGGAGGCACGAGCTTACCTGGCTGCGGTGGTCCCCGTTAAACACTCTGGTTCTGGTGAATCTGGCTTGCTGTCAGCCTGACATTCTGGAGAGCTGTCTGGTTGCCCCTTGCAGTGGGATCTTTAAAAATGGAGGGGAGGATGGAGGTCAGATAGAGGTTAGAGACTCCTGTCTTAACTCCTGTTTTCAGGAATAGGTAAAGAGTCTAAAAAGGAGTCAATACCAGCCTGATCCCCCTGTGACCCTCCGCTATATAAAGTTTTACAGACATCATTGAAGGCGCTCATTTTCTGAGGGTTGTGTGTCCCAAATCCATTTGGGAGCCGTATTTTTGGTAAGGTAGTAGAGCGAAGTTTGGGAGTTAGACCAGTTGCTAGCATTGAATCCATTTTATTTCTCATTTGGTAAAACTGGGCCCCATTCCATTGTAAATTTTTCTCTGCTCTTAATGTAAGAGCAAGGTTTAAAGCCAGTCTGGCCTCATCAAGTTTGGCTGCCAGAATAGATTTAGGGTCTCTTATGTAGCTTGCTAATAGTTAGGAATTCCTTTTATAGCTTACCTATGTCTGCTTTATTTGCTCGTTTGATTTGGGAAGAAATCTGGAGAAGTTTCCCTCTGATGGTGGCTTTATGGGTCGTCCACAGAGTTTCAGGGTTTAGATCTTCCTTGTCATTTAGGGAGAAGTAGTCATTGAAGGCTTTTTCAATTTCAATTGATCTCACCAGGTCACTAAGTATTGATTTGTTAAGCTTCCAGTGATTCCTTCCATGAGGACTCTGGGCTCCTTCTACAAGAAAAACCATTGTGGTCAGAACACACAGTATCTCTTATAACTGATTTGTGTGCTAGAGGTATATGCCTGGTAGACAGGTAGATATGGTCAATTCTGGAAAAGAATTGGTGTGGGTGCGAAAAATGGGTATAGTACTGAGTTTGATAATTGAGTTCTCTCCAAATGTCAATTAATTTATGTTGGTGAATGAGTCTAGCTATCCGTAAGCTTTGTTTGGGTGGGTAGTTTGAGTACCCGGTGGGCGCTTTTTGTCAAGCCTGAGTCAAAAGCTATGTTGGTATCTCCTCCCATCACAGTTGTGCCTTCCAGCATGAGTCCCAGTTTCTGGAACATTTATTCAAAGAATTTTGCTTAGCCTCGATTGGGTGCATAATAAGAAACAAAGAGTAAAGTCGGTCATCCAACACTCCATTGATTAGAATGAATCTTCCATCCAAATCTATGTTCCAGCTGGAGTGTGGATTTCGATTTGTGTGAGAAAAAAATTGCTATACCCTTAGTCTTATTTACGGCATTAGCGAGGTAATAATTTGGGAATTATGCCGCACACGATCGGACTATCCAGCCGACTTAGTCCGGCAAACCAACCGCCGGACTTTGCAGCAGAGGTCTGTCGGACTTTCCGAACGAGCGGACCTGCCTACACACAACCGGACTTTGCCGGCAGAGTAGGTCCGGCGGACAAACCGCCGGACAATGGCGGGAGTCCGCCAGACTTTTGAAATGAACGGACTTGCCCACACACAGAGAAAAGTCAGTTCATTTTGAACGTGGCTCCAGGTAGCCGGGACTAGCGCAGGAGGTCAATGTTGCTGCCTCCATGGCCGAGATTGACACGTCGCTGGCCCCATCACCTGGTATGGACTTAAAGGGGAAGCCCTATGCCGAAAAAAAGGCATGGGGGTTCCCCCAAAGTTCTTATAAGACCCTTATTCGAGCACGCAGCCCTGCCAGTCAGGAAAAGGGGTGGGGACGAGCGAGCTCCCCCCTTCTTGAGCCGTACCAGGCCGCGTGCCCTCAACATGGGGAGGTGCTTTGGGGAAGCGGGGGGCCCTACGCCCCCCACCCCAAAGCACCTTGTCCCCATGTTGATGAGGACAAGGGCCTCTTCCTGACAACCCTGGCCGTTGATTGTCGGGGTCTGCGGGCGGGGGGCTTATCGGAATCTGGGAGCCCCCTTTAATAAGGGGGTCCCCAGATACCGGCCCCCCACCCTATGTGAATGAGTATGAGTATACCCCTACCCATTCACCTGGTGAAAAAAAGTGTAAAGAAAAAAACAACGCATGTTTTTAAAATAATTTATTGCACAGCCCCAGTGGTCTTCTGTCTTGAGTTGTCTTCTGCGCTATCTTCTGCTAGCTCTTTTACTAGTGGAGGAGCCCGGATTTCTTCTTCTTTGTCGTCCGGGGGTCTTCTCCCCCTCTTCGGTTCTTCTTGCCAAGCCTCCGCTTTCTTCTTCCAGCTCCTTTACTAGCGGTGGCCCGGTCTTCTGTTGCCGCCGCCTCTTCTTCCGACTTCGGGGGTCTTGTCCCCCTCTTCGGTTGTTCTTGCCAGGCCTCCACTTTCTTCCTATAGCTCTTTTACTAGCGGTGGCCCGGTTTTCTGTCACCGCCGCCTTCGCGCCTTCTCCTTCTTCCTTGAGATGTTGACTCGCTGCTCTCTCTGGCCGCAATGACAGGGACGCGTTGTGCGGCGAAATATAGGGACAATGGGCGGGGTCACCAGATCATGTCACATGGTGACCCCGCCCCCTTATGATGTCACAGTCCCAGCATCCTCTGGGACTGTGACATCATAAGGGGCGGGGTCACCATGTGACATCTAGTGGCTCCGCCCACTGTCCCTATATAAGTCGCCGCACAACGCGTCTCTGTCATTGCGGCCAGAGAGAACGTTGAATCAACATCTCGAGGAACAAGAGGAGAAGAGGAGGAGAAGAAGAGGAGAAGAAGAGAAGGCGGTGGCAACAGAAGACCGGGCCACCGCTGGTAAAAGAGCTGTAAGAAGAAAGTGAAGGCTCGGCAAGAAGAACCGAAGAGGGGGACAAGACCTCCGGACGGTGGCGGCGATGAAGAAGAAAGCCGGGCTCCTCCGATAGCAAAAGAGCTAGAAGATAGCAGAGAAGTCCGGCGAGAAGACCCCCCCCAAGACAGAAGACCACTGGAGCTGTGCAAAAAATGTATTTTAAAAACATGTGTTGTGTTTTTTTCTTTACACTTTTTTTTCACCAGGTGACTGGGTAGGGGTACATGGTATCTCAATACTCATTCACATAGGGTGGGGGGCCGGTATCTGGGGGCCCCCTTATTAAACGGTGCTCCCGGATTTCGATAAGCCCCCCGCCCGCAGACCCCGACAACCAACGGCCATGGTTGTCGGGAAGAGGCCCTTGACCTCATCAACATGGGGACAAGGTGCTTTGGGGTGGGGGGCCGCAGGGCCCCCCTTCCCCAATGCACCTCCCCATGTTGAGGGTACGCGGCCTGGTACAGCTCAGGAGGGGGGGCGCTCTCTCGCCCCCACCCCCTTTCCTGACCGGCTGCGTGCTCGAATAAGGGTCTGATATGGACTTTGGGTGGACCCCCGCGCCGTTTTTTCGGCGTAGGGCTTCCCTTTAAGTCCATACCAGGTGACGGGGCCAGCAACGTGTCAATCTCACCGATGGAGGTGACGACATTGACCTCCTGCTCTAGTCCCGGCTACCTGGAGCCACGTTCAAAATGAACTGACTTTTCTCCGTGTGTGGGCAAGTCCGTTCATTTCAAAAGTCCGGCGTACTAGCACACAGACGGCCGGATTGTCCACCGGACTGCCGAGTCCGGCGGACAATTTTGAGTCAAAACTTCTAAGTCTTCCGGACTTTTTAGAAAAAAATGTCCGCCGGAGACCACATACGGGCGGATAGTCCGATCGTGTGTACGTGACATCAGTTTATTTCCTGTAACAAGATCACAAAAATCTTTTGGTTATGGTAGTATTGAATATTTTTTCTCTTTTAATCTGGGAGTTCAATCCCTGTGTATTACGGGATACTATTCGTAGGGGTGAGGTCAGTTTATCAGCTTCAGCCATGGAGCAGATGGAGGGGGAGCTCAAGCGACACACAGCCACTTACCCGTGAGCCTCGTGGAATTCAAGTCAGGTAAGGAAAGGATGCAATATTTTCCGGAAGGACATCTGGAAGAATGACAAGCATGAGCAACAGAAAGAGAGGAGAAAAAAAGTGTATAACAATGATGAGAAGATATAGCTATCTTCAGAAGGGAGGTGGGGCAAGGCCCCAACGCTCCCTTAAACAAATTTAAAGAGTCTTTTTTCTGCCAGAGAAGAAGCAGTGGTAATCCATATCTCCTGTTCAGGCAGAGGCACCAATAGGCTGCAGTGCCTTCGTACTACAACGTATATGAAATTGAATAACTAAACAAAAGCAATTTATGATAGGCAGTTTTATTTCAATTAAGCTGGTTTACTATCAAGGTGTGTAACGTATTCGGCCTGTATGGAGTCCTATAGGATAAAGGGAGGAAAGGCTAACATGTGGGTGGTCAGAAGGGGATCAGCGGTGCTATGGAAAGAAGGTATAGTGGTATAATTCAGACATGGGGTCCCGTTAATCTTCTTACCGGTGTAGTTTCAATTGTGCGGTCTTTCCTGCTGAAATCAGCTAGGACATGCCCCATAATTAAAATAACAATTAAAGGAAAGAAAAAATAAATAAAAAAATAATAAATAATACAGTACATTTAAAGTATCATGTTTTAAATATCTAGAACCAGTGTAGAACCCAAACAAACCTTTCCCCAAAATCCCTTCTTACCCTCAAAAAGTGGGAAAAATTGAAAAAGAGAAGGGGTGCAACAAGTGATCCGAAGAGACCCAGCTGGGGCCATTCAAATGGGAAGGACCCAGAGTGAAAAAAAGTTTGAGCTTATCTAGCTTAGATAAATCACATATAGTTAAGCAATTTAGGTAAGTGCGGATTCCTTGAATCTCTTGGTTTTTGGTTTCTGCCACACCGGAGTTAATCGGGCTCATGGGCATCTGTCGTTTAGAGGAGTGGTCATCAACCCTGTCCTCAGGGCCCACTAACAGGCCAGGTTTGCAAGATAACTGAAATACACCACAAGTGATATAATTTGCTGCTCAGTGATTGCAGTATTCTAGTCTGCATCTCCCCAAGGTAATACATAAAACCTGGCCTGTTAGTGGGCCCTGAGGACAGGGTTGATGACCACTGGTTTAGAGAATCCAGCGGCAGGTCCAGGTGATAGAGAAGACGGGGTCTGAGTAATAAGTCCCAGATGGAGGAGGAGTTTTTCTCCCTCCTGAAGCTTGGCAAAGGTATAGGACTTGTTATAGGAAAACTTGAGATTGAATGGAAATAGCCACTAGTATGTTATGTCCTTCTGAGCGAGCACCGAGATGAGCGGTTTAAGCGATCTCCTTTTTTGGATGGTAGATGGGGATAAATCCGCAAAGATTTGAATAGAATGATCCTGGATCTTAAGATTTGCGATGGAGCATGCCCGCTGCAGAACTTCTTCCTTAATCTCATAATAATATGATTTCACCACAATGTCTCTTGGGAGTCCGTCTGAATGGGGGGGGGGGGTCCCAGAGCTCTAAAAGCCTTGTCCACCTCCAATTTGCAGGGGTGAATATTGGGGATAAGGCTCTGAATGAGAGTGTGAACCACTGCATGCACATCTGACTTTTTCCAGAAGACCTCTGATCCTGAAGTTATATCTGCGAGATCTATTCTCGAGATCGTCTATTTTAGACATGGCCATCTCGCTGGTCTTGAAGGTCCTGTATACGATCAGTGTTTTGATCCCTTCCGGCGATTGTGGTGTCCAGGTGTGATTAGATTGTTTCTATGCGGGATCCTAAGGTCTGGAGTTCCACTTTAATGTCCCCTGTAATTTTGGCAGCTGTTTGAGAAATTCCAATGCTCAGCATGTCTGAGAATCTGGAGAATAAGTCTGCTAACTTATTAGGCATATCAGGCTGGAGGGCATGGAGATCCTCCCTTAACTCTGGGAGAACGGAGCTTTCTTCCATAGGGGATAATAAAAAGTCCTGTGTCCTATCAATGATTCCGTGGATGCAGCTCCTATTAGGTGAGTGAGTGTGCTCTAATGCTCAAGGGAGGGAGGATTAAGGTGTATGGATTCCAAGGCTGTGCTGGATGGGAAGTTACTCTGATTATCCCATGGTGGAGGCCGGGTCATGGCCGCCATCTTGGTTCCCTGAGAATCCACAGTGGGAGAGATTTGTGCCTTTGGGGGCCTATTAACCATTCCTGTGTATCGGATGTGGTACCCGCTCTCGTCACATCTCTGGAGCTGCCTGATGAGCTGGTGAAGGGACTGGTTGGGCGCTTTTGTGTCAGAGCAGAGTGGCGCTCCTGGGTCAGCTTCATTTCTCGGCCAGAATCCCAAAATATCCTCCCATATAATGTGGATGATGGCAAGGAATGATGTGCAGAGTCTGGTGCAAGGATGGAGAGTATTAGTCTATCTGTGCCCGAGGATGGAGCTGGCTTGAGCTAAAATGGCAGCCGGCACCGAGCTGTGACTGAGAGGAGAGCTGGCTGCAGCTTCAGACACCTCACTCCTGAGGCTCTCCTACAAGGCTGGGAGGAAGGCAGGTGAGATACAGTGTTACCTGGGTGGAGGATGGCAGGTATGAGGCCGTGGGAGCCTGAGGATGGCTCCGGGAACGGCCGTAATTGACTAAGCCGAAGCCCACAAATCGCCACAATAGTGGTATGGGCCAGTGCAGGGGATGATGCCCAACAAATCCGTGGGGTCCAGATCTGTTCCAGGCGTGATGAGGCTCAGATGGAGCTAAAATGGCGTCCGGCCTCGAGCTGTGACTGAGGGGAGAGCGGGCTGCAGCCCCTGACAACTCACTCCGGAGGCTCTTCTACAAAGCTGGGGAAAAGGCAGGTGAAATGCAGTGCTGCCTGGGTGGAGGATGGCAGGTATGAGGCCCTGGGAGCCTGAGGATGGCTCTGGGAATGGCCATAATGGACTAGGCCGAAGCCCGCGGACTAGGCCTGAGGCCACGAAATGGGCACAATAGTGGTATGGGCCTATGCAGGGGATAATGATGAACAAATCTGTGGGGTCCAGACCTGTTCCAAGCGTGATGAGGCTCGGATGGATGCGGATGGAGCGTTGGGGATTCAGGAGCACTTATCTGAGGCATCCTGCTCGGCTTTTCAAGAGTAATGTGTACATGGAGGCATTGAAATTTGAACTGAATCATCAAATGTATGTCTCCTTAAATTGCTGCTTGGGGATCTAAGCTCTGTCTTTTTCACATGGGATTGATGCGACTGAACAATACAGGCATACTAAAAGCAGCTGTCCGCTCATTTGCACAACTGTATTTTTCTCTTTATCCACACATACAGTCATAAAAATTTAGCGGAGATGAACACTATTATTATTTTTTTTTAACTGTATGGCCTACTAGTGCAGTTTTATATGCTCCGTAATGGTTTTGGCAGTCTATCCTGCTACCCGCTATTCCATTTTTTTTATTTTTTTTCATATTAGCCAATTTAGTCTTTTTTTTTTTTTTGTAAATTCTTGTATGTACAATCTAAAATATGCCCCCTTCAGTGGGTCATATGTGGGTGTCCTGGGGTGGAATAGTGCCCCTTTTTCTGGTTCTTCTCTGGAATATTGCCCTTTTCTGTGGGTGTCATGGGGAGGAATAGTGTCCCATTATGTGGGTCTTCTGTGGGTGTAATGGGTGGAATAGTGCCCCTTTCTCCGGGTGTCCTGGAGTGGAGTATTGCCCCTTTCTATGGGTCTTCTGTGGGTGTCCTGAGGTGGAATTGTGTCTCTCTATGTGGGTCTTCTGTGGGTGTCCTGGGGTTGAATAGTGCCCCTTTATGTGAGTCTTCTGTGGGTGTCCTGGGGTGGAATATTGCCCCTGTGGGTCTTGTGTGTCAGAGGCTGAAATGGTGCCACAAAGTTCCTGTAAAAATAATAATACAAATAACTGCAGTTTGAAGACCACGGTTTTATGGTTGGAAAGGTTTTTATATGTCACATGCTGTTGTACTTGTTAACACGGCTGACCTTTGTTTTTTCTTTTCGATACATTTTGTAATCAGTGTAGTGTGCAATTGTTGAAATGTGTTTTGTGTAATAACTGTTGCTGGCATCAGGAAATCATAAAGAGAAGTAAAACCTGTGTGCTATTAATAATATCCATTTACATAACAAAAACACCACCAACCCCAAACCAATACTCAATCCAAGCCCTCACTTGATCCATGTGCCTATGTGAATCCTATAAAGAGGCACACAGGGTAAATAAGGGAATGACTAAATATAAAAAAGGTTTCACTTTACCAGCTTTGTCAAAATATATTTTGAAGTATCAAAAATGTTACACACCTGGTGAAGTGCTCATCTATGAACTGCTGGCGAAATTAATTGCCACGAGGATTGTACGACACTTTCAGGGTGAAAATGTGCTCTTTGTCCTCCATTTCCTCCAAATCAATGACCTGCAGCAGACCAGCATGCCAGGTAATGTTGTGGAGGATGCAGCATGCAAGGAACCTATCCCCAACTTTATCCGGATCATACCAAAGGAAACCTCCCGAGTGATACGCAGCGGAATCTGGTCTTCAGCACACTGAATGTCCGCTCGATCACTATTCGGGTGTAAAAACCCAGGGTAAACAAGGATATCCCGAATCACCTAAGTGAAACAAATCGTTGATGTTGCATTAAATTTGTAAAATCATTTTTGGCAAACACATAGATACACACACACATATACAGTATCTCACAAAAGTGAGTACATCCCTCACATTTTTGTAAATATTTTATTCTCTCTCTCAAAACGTCTTCCAGGACAGCCCATGAGACCTAGGGCTCCTCCTACCAGGACAGGAAGCATGTTACCCCCACCAGATAAAAGGGCGGTCCTCCAGGCCCCGTGTCAGTTATTAGTGTTTCCTCCGAACAGGGGGTAACGTGTTCCTGGAACCTGGTCCCCTGGGTCTCATGAGCAGGGGCTCTGTAAGGCTATTTGGGGCATGTCACTAACCTTCTCTTCTGCCAGAAGCAGCACACCGCTAGGGAGGTTGGTTGTGCTGCTGTCTCCTGTCTCTCTGTGCCTGGAGAGGGCCATGACCGTGGTGATGTCTGCTCCCAAGCGCCTGTAGTCTCTATGAGAACAGCAGTTTCCTCTCCTCACCCATAGCATGGCTGAGTGGCGTGAGGAGAAACAGGAAGCAGCAGGGCACGAGAGGGTGGAGCTTCTGTGCTCCAAGCTGGCCCACAGGAAGTGCTGAGTGATAGGTCACATCCGGGGCATATGACATCATCGTGCGCCAGACACACCAGTTTCAGTCTTTTTAAGCGGTGCTGATGGGAAACGCTGGTGTTTTGGTGGAAAGCAGCCAGGCTGTGGAAAGCTAAACGGGGCAGGATGAACCAGTCTGCAGTTCCTGCACAGGCAGTGGATGCAGTGCCCAACACCAGCACCTCACAGGTAAGCCTGAAGTGTTTTGTCACCATCTTGCTATCCCTGTGAGTGTTCCCTCCCCCTCCCCTCTCTGTAGTAGTGGGTTATGGGGACACATTTCTTCCCTCCTGCACGTGGTGTTTTGGAGTGTCAGGGTGGCTGAGAGTCTTATTTGGGGTCATTTATTTTTGTCTTACAGACCAAGACCCAGGAGAAAGATCAGGCACAGCCACCTAAAAGGAAATGTGCGGTGTGCGCAAACAAATTCAGCTCCTCTTGGAGCAAAGCGGTTTGTCGCAGCTGTATAGAGGGCCTTGTAAAAGATGACCTGGTTACCTCTTGCCAGAAGATGCTAGCTTCGGTCAGAGATGAGCTTGCGTCCACCTTTAGTTCCTTTAGAACACTTATTGACAAGCTCCAGACTCCAGCAGAGGGTCCGACTTCACAGAAGACGACAGTCAGCACTCCGCAGCAGGTGGACAGTGAAGACTCTGAGGGTGAGGTCAGATCTACCCGTTCCTCTCCAGAGGAATCAGGGTCAGATTGAGCCCGGGGATAGAGTATCCACTCAGAGATTGAGATTTAATTTATCTGCAGATGTGGATGGCTTATTGAAGGCCATCTATACTACCCTCAAATTGAGTGAAGAGGAGGTTCAGCTATCCAAATATGATCTCATGTATAAAGGATTGCATAAGAAAAAAAAGTTTTTCCAGTCCATAGTTCATTGATTGATACCATCAAGCTGCAATGGGATAATCCTGAGAGGAAACCATTCTTCTCTAGTAATCTTAAAAGGAGGTTTTCTTTTGATGAGCACACTGCACAGCCGTGGAATAAGAATCCCAAGCTAGATGCACCCCTTTAAAAGGTTTCAAAGAACTCTGAACTAGTGTTCGATGATATGGGTACGCTTAAGGATCCGATGGACAAGAGGGGGGATATCCTTTTCCACAGAGCCTGGGACTCTGTGGTTGGGAATCTCAAATCTGCTCTGGCTTCCACTTGTGTGGCCAGAAATCTGGAGGTGTGGTTGACCCAGATTAAGACACATCTGTTAGCAGATACCTCCAGAGAGCAGATTTTGAAGTCTTTTCCTCTCCTCTTTCAGGCAGTGGGTTTTTTGGTGGATTCTTCAGCAGAGTCAGTACAAATGTCGGCCAGGACTTTGGCTTTAGTGAACTCGGCCAGGAGGAGAAGCCTTTGGCTTAAGACCTGGTCAGGGGACTCAGCCACCAAGTTACGCCTTTGTGGGCTCCCCTTAACAGGCGATCACTTATTTGGCCCAGGGCTGCAGGAGGCACTGGAACGCACTGCCGACAGGAAGAAGGCTTTCCCAGAGAAAAAGAGAATCCCAGCAGCCAGGAAGTTTTTTCGTGGCCAAGGCAGGCAGCAGAATCCTAAAGAAAAGGACAGCAGGCCAAAAAAACATTGGACAGGGCACAAGGGCAGAGGCAAGGGGGGTCCTGTTTAACCATTCTCAACAGCCCGCCAAACCGCAGTGACTTGCGTTCTCCGGTGGGAGGAAGATCGGGGGCCTTCTTCCCACAGTGGGCAGCAGTTACTTCAAGCCCCTTTATTCTGGACCTTGTGACCAACGGGTACAAGCTGGAAGTTGCCCACCAACCACCAGAGTGGTTTTTGGTCACCTTTCCTCCCCAGGATCGGGAGAAAGCGAAGGCCTGGGTCTCCAGATCGGAGACTTATTGGATCAGAAGGTCCCGATTCCTGTTCTCCAGTCAGATCAAGGCAAGGGATTCTATTCCCATGTATTTGTTGTGAAAAAGCCGTCAGGGAAGTTTCGACTTATCCTGAATCTCTGAGCTTTAAACAAATCAATCCGATACAAACATTTCCGGATGGAGTTGGTTTTCACTATCAAAAGCCTACTCTACCCAAACTGCTACATGACCACGTTGGACTTGAGGGATGCTTATCTTCACATCCCTATCCACTCAGCCTTCCAGAAATATGCAAGATTAGCAGTGAAGATGAATACAGGGACCCGACAATTCCAGTTCCAGGCCCTCTCCTCCCCCGTCTTTCCTCAGCCCCACGCATTTTCACAAAGGTGTTGGGGGAAGCCCTAGCTCCACTCAGGCTGAAGGCAATAACTATTACCCCTTACTTAGACGACCTCCTGGTGGTAGCAGCGTCATACCAGAAGCTGTTGGAGGATCTCCAGGCTGTACGGGACTTCCTATAGTCCTTAGGCTGGTTGATAAACGTAGAAAAGTCATCCTTAACGCAGGCCCAGAAGGTGACTTACCTGGGGTACAACTTTTGCTCGTTGGATCAAAGGGTCTTTCTTCCTCAGGAGAAGATTCCGAAAATGGTCCAATCTATGTCAGCGTGGCAGACAAACCAGTCAGTCTCTCTAAGACAGGTTTCGAGGGCAGTGGGTCTGATGACCTCCTGTTTTCCTGCAGTTCCATGGGCGAGACTTCATCAACGTCCACTACAACTGTTCCTGTTAAGAAACTGGAACAGGGATGCAAGGTCCCTGGAGTCAAGGGTCTGGCTTCCCACCAGGGTAAAGAGAAGCCTGTGATGGTGGAGAACAAGCCAGCACTTAGCAGGAGGTCTCCCATTTTCCGAAGGATTACTACGGATGTGAGTTCCTGGGGATGGGGGGCTCATCTCAACAATGCAGTGGCACAGGGAGAGTGGTCCTCAAGGGAGGCAAAGGCTTCATCCAATCAAAGATAGCTGCTAGCGGTTCACAGAGCCCTGCAGTCATTTCAGAAGGAGATCAGGGGCCACAATCTTCAAATTCTGTTGGACAATGTTGCGACAGTCGCATACCTCAAGCAGGGGGGCACGAGAAGCCGGATACTCCAGTCAATTGCCTAGGAGATCCTAGTATGGGCAGAGGGGAATCTGGCTTCAATTTCAGCTGTGCACTTGAAGGGCACACACAATTGCTTATCAGATTACCTCAGCCATCACCGGGTAGATCAAGACAACTGGTCCCTTCATCCCAATGTCTTTACAGACCTCACCAGAAGATGAGGATACCCAGTAGCGGATCTGTTCGCAAACAAGAACAACTGCAAGCCGGAAATGTTCTTTTCCGTGAACCCAGCAGACCAATCCTTGGGGATTGATGCGCTGGCAAACCCATGGCCTTGCGGCCTATGTTATGCCTTCCTGCCGATCAGACTTATTCTGGAAGTCCTCCGGAAGTTTCTTCTAGAAGAAACGGACCTCATTCTAATTGTGGTAACCGTTTTGGCCCAAGAGGCCATGGTTTCCCCTGCTACAGACTATTTTCAGAGCCTCCACTGAGTCTTCCAAAGCGGGAAGACTTATTGTTGCAGGGTCCAGTATCTCACCCCAAGGTGATTTCTCTAAGATTGTCGGGTTGGTATCTGAAGAAAAGATGCCAAGTGCCCAGGGGTTCTCCGACAAAGTAGTCAGGACTCTGGTAGACTGTAGAAAACCAGTCACCAGAGCCATTTATTCAAAGGTTTGGAAAAAGTTTAATTCTTGGTTATCGGAGAATCAGAGACTAGCCCACGATATTCCTGCAATTCTGTATTTTTTTCAAGAGGGGGTCGACAAGGGTCTTTTCCGTTAGTACAAATCAATTTCAAGGGCCAGACCAGTAGTTGTGAAGAGTTGTCCTTCTTGGAACCTGTCCCTAATGCTTCAAGCTTTGGTTGAATTTCCTTTTGAGCCCCTCGAGGATATCTCGGTTAAACTACTTACATTAAAAGATGTTTTGCTATTAGCTATTACCTCAGCACATAGGGTAAGTGAGCTGCAGGCCCTGTCAGTTAGGGAGCCTTTTCTCAAAATTTTTGATGATCGAGTCGTTTTAAAGACTGATCCAGGTTTTTTGCCTAAGGTGGCTAGTACATTCCACCGAACTCAGGATATTGTACTGCTATCCTTTTGTAGTTTGCCGCAGGGCAAACAGGAAAGAAAATGTAGTTGCTTAGACGTAAAAAGGATCCTCCTTGTTTATCTTGAGGTCACTAAGACCTTTAGGAAAACTGATGCCTTGTTTGTCCTCTTTTCGAGGGCGCACAAGAGAAACAGTGCATCTAAAGCCACACTAGCCAGGTGGATAAAGCAAGCTATCTCTGAAGCTTACAAAATTAGGGGGGTTACTCCACCTTTTGTCACTGCACACTAAACTAGAGCCTTATCTACGTCTTGGGCTGAGAGGACTGGTGCCTCACCAGAGCAAATTTGCAGGGCTGCCACATGGTCCAGTTATTCAACCTTCATTAAACATTATCACCTGGATCTCCTATCACTCAGGAGCAGGCGTTTGATCGTAAGGTCTTGCAAGCACTTGTCCCTCCCTAGACTGGTAAGCTCCTGGAAGACATTTTGAGAAAAGCAGAGTTAGACTTACCAGTAACTCCTTTTCTAAAAGTGTGTTCCAGGACAGCCGGTTTCCCACCCGGTTTTGTCTAAAGTTATGTGTATTATGCATATGTTTTACAGGGATATCCTACGGTTCTTGAGTAGACTGACACAGGGCCTGGAGGACCGCCCTTTTATTGGTGGGGGTAACGTATTTCCTGTCCTGGTTGGAGGAGCCCTAGGTCTCATGGGCTGTCCTGGAAGACTCTCAGAAAAGGAGTTAACGGTAAGTCTAACTCCGCTTTTTCATGTGACAAAACTGAAGAAATGACACTTTGCTACAATGTAAAGTAGAGAGTGTACAGCTTGTATAAGTGTAAATTCGCTGTCCCCTTAAAATAACTCACCACACAGCCATTAATGTCTAAACCGCTGGCAACAAAAGTGAGTACACCACTAAGTGAAAATGTCCAAATTGGGCCAAAGTGTCAATATTCTGTGTGGCCACCATTATTTTCCAGCACTGCCTTAACCCCCTTGGACATGGCGTTCACCAGAGCTTCACAGTTTACCGGAGGTCCTCTTCCACTCCATGACAACATCACGGAGCTGGTGGCTGTTAGAGACCTTGCACCCCCCCCCCCCCTTCTGCTTGAGGATGCTCCACAGATGCTCAATAGGGTCCAGAGTTTGTCTTTTGGAAAATAGATGTACGGGTGCTGCCAGCATTGCTGCAGAGGTTGAAGAGGTGGGGGATCAGCCTGTCAGTGCTCAGACCATACGCCACACGCTGCATCAAATTGATCTGCATGGCTGTCATCCCAGAAGGAAGCCTCTTCTAAAGATGATGCACAAGAAAGCCTCTAAACAGTTTGCTGAAGACAAGCAGACTAAGGATATGAATTACTGGAACCAAGTCCTGTGGTCTGATGAGACCAAGAAAAATGTATTTGGTTCAGATGGTGTCAAGCGTGTGTGGCAGCAACCAGGTGAGGAGTGCAAAGACAAGTGGGTTTTGCCTACAGTCAAGCATGGTGGTGGGAGTGAAATGGTCTGGGGCTACAGTTCATTGAGGGAACCATGAATGCCAACATATACTGTGACACACTGAAGCAGAGCATGATCCCCCCCCTTCAAAGACTGGGCCGCAGGGCAGTATTCCACCATGAGAAAAACCCCAAACACACCTCCAAGGCAACCACTGCCTTGCTAAAGAAGCTGAGGGTAAAGGTGATGGACTGGCCAAGCATGTCTGCAGACCTAAACTTCATTGATCATCTGTGGGGCATCCTAACATTTAAGGTGGAGGAGCGCAAGGTCTCTAACATCCACCAGCTCTGTAATGTCCTCATGGAGGTGTGGAAGAGGACTCCAATGGCAACCTGTGAAGCTCTGGTGAACTCCATGCCCAAGAGGGTTAAGGCAGTCATGGAAAATAATGGTGGCCACATAAAATATTGACATTTGGGCCCAATTTGGACATTTTCACTTCGGGGTGTATTCACTTTTGTTGTTCGGTTTAGACATGAATGACTATGTGATGAGTTACTTTGAGGGGACAGCAAATTTACACTGTTCTACAAGCTGTACACTCACTACTGTTCATTGTAGAAAAGTGTAATTTCTTCAGTGTTGTCACATGAAAATATATAATAAAATATTTTAAAAAATGTGAGCGGTGTTGATATAGTTTTGCAGGATACAGAATTAGGAAAGATGTGCACATTAATGAAGAGTCACAGTTAAACGTGTTGCAGAGGTGAGAATTCAAATGATACTGCAGGTATATATATTTGGCACAATATAATAATAATATTTTTTTCAGGTATTTACCAAAACATATTCAAGCTATAGTTATATAATGTATATGGGCTGAAAGTGCACATGCTCAGGTTTAATTTGAGGGTATGTGCATCCAAATCAGAGGAAGGGTTAAGGAATTACAGCTCTTAAGAATAGCCAACCCCCCCCCCCCCCCTTTTTCAAGGGACCAAAAGTAATTGGACAATTATATCAAAAGCTGTTTCATGGCCAGGTGTGAGCTACTTCGATATTTCTTCATCAATTAAGCAGGTAAAAGGTCTGGAGTTGATTCTAAGTGTGGTATTTTAATTTGGAATCTATTGCTGTGAACCTACATCATGCGTTCAAAGGAGCTTTCCATGCAAGTGAAACAGGCCATTGAAAGGCTTCAAAAACCAAACAAATGCATCAGAGAAATAGCAACATTAGGAGTGGCCAAATCAACAGTTTGGTATATTCTGAGGAAAGAAGAACGCACTGGTGAGCTCAGCAACATAAAAAGGTCTGGACATTCACAGACGACAACTGTGGTGGATGATCGCAGGATCCGCTCTATGGTAAAGAAAAACCCATTCACGACATCCAGACCAGTGAAAGACACTCTCCAGGAGGTGGGCGTACCATTGTCAAAGTCTAAGATCAAGATGAGACTTCACAAGAGTAAATACAAGGGGTTCACCACATGGTGCAAACCATTCTTAAGCTTGAAAAATAGAAAAGCCAGAATAGACTTTGCCAAAAAACATCTAAAAAAAGCCAGACTGGTTCTGTAAATGCATTTTTTGCATGGATGAAACTAAGATTAATCTTTATCAGAAAGACAGGAAGAAAAAATTGTGGAGAAGGCTTGAACAGCTCATGTTTCAAAGCACACAACGTCATCTGTAAAACATAGTGGAGGCAGCGATGGCATGGGCATGCATGGCTTCCAGTGGCACTGGGTCATTAGGGTTTATTGATGATGTTACAGGAGACAGAAGCAGCCAGATAAATTCTGCAGTGTTTAGATATATGCTGTCAGCCCAGATTCAGCCAAATGCAGCAAAGTTGATTGGACTCCAACTTAAAAAAAGTTCTTTAAGTTCACTGTGCACTGGCGCCAGCCACAGTGCACTATGGAAGCATCATGCCAATGCAATCCCGTGACTGCAGACGAGACGCTACATTTTCAGGGTTTTGTGTTGCTTTGTGGAGCACAGCTAAGCGCCTCTCCACTGTCATTGGGTCATTCTTTTGTCTGTCTGGCTATCTGACCAATAGCACCACCATAGGACTTGGGTGGTGCTTTCCCCCTGGCAGCCGTGTCGCTTTCGGTTTCTGTGCCAGTGGGAAGTCGGCTCCATGAAGCAAAAATCAAGGTAATTTGATCTGATTATGTCAGTGTCTTTCCTCTACATACCTTGTACTGTAATCTCATGCTGTGATCTATGATCGGATGGTGGAGGGAGGAGGTGCCCTGCTTCTTCAGTGTCTTTCCTCCACATACCTTGTACTGTAATCTCATGTTGCAATTTGTGATTGGAGGGAGGGGGGAAGGGGTGTCCTGCTTCTTCTGTGCCTGGGAATTAACCTCCATTCACTCAGCAATCTGCAGGAGCATTTATGTGTACAATGAGGGGTCCCAGCTACAGCCATTGTATACGGTATCCTCACCTTCACTAGGTCTCTATCTCTCTCGCTCTCTCTGTCTGCCCGTCTGTCTGCCCGTCTGTCTGCCCGTCTGTCTGCCCGTCTGTCTGCCCGTCTGTCTGCCAGTCTGTCTGCCCGTCTGTCTGCCAGTCTGTCTGACAGTCTGTCTGACAGTCTGTCTGACAGTCTGTCTGACAGTCTGTCTGACAGTCTGTCTGACAGTCTGTCTGCCCGTATGTCTGACAGTCTGTCTGACAGTCTGTCTGACAGTCTGTCTGACAGTCTGTCTGCCCGTGTACCCGTCTGCCCGTGTACCCGTCTGCCCGTGTACCCGTCTGCCCGTGTACCCGTCTGCCCGTGTACCCGTCTGCCCGTGTACCCGTCTGCCCGTGTACCCGTCTGCCCGTGTACCCGTCTGCCCGTGTACCCATCTGCCCGTGTACCCATCTGCCCGTGTACCCGTCCGTCTGCCTGCATGCCTGTGTGTGTACCCGTCCGTCTGCCTGCATGCCTGTGTGTGTACCCGTCCGTCTGCCTGCCTGTGTGTGTACCCGTCCGTCTGCCTGCCTGCCTGTGTGTGTGTGTGTACCCGTCCGTCTGCCTGCGTGTGTGTGTGTGTGTGTGTGTGTGTGTACCCGTCCGTCTGCCTGCGTGTGTGTGTGTGTGTGTGTGTGTGTGTACCCGTCCGTCTGCCTGCCTGCCTGTGTGTGTACCCGTCCGTCTGCCTGCCTGTCTGTGTGTGTACCCGTCCGTCTGCCTGCCTGCCTGTGTGTGTACCCGTCCGTCTGCCTGCCTGTGTGTGTACCCGTCCGTCTGCCTGCCTGCCTGTGTGTGTGTGTGTACCCGTCCGTCTGCCTGCCTGTCTGTGTGTACCCGTCTGTCTGCCTGTGTGTGTGTGTGTGTGTACCCGTCCGTCTGCGTGTGTGTGTACCCGTCCGTCTGCCTGCCTGCCTGTGTGTG